>NC_068410.1:7493283-9893283 GCF_023724105.1 Carassius gibelio
AATTTTGTGGGTCAGTGCCCAGGTCTGGATCTCATAGCCTGACTCTCTCACTGTACAGGAAGATAATATTACAGAGAGAAAAAAACCTTTCCTGAACCCAAAATGAGATTAAACTCTTAATGTGACTTATTAGTCCCTCTCTGCACTCTCACTTCCTTTATCGTTCTTCCTCTTTTTATTTATTTATTGTTTTTGTATTTTCATTTGCAAAAGAACTTTCTAAAAATGGACATAAAGACAGGACAGAGATCATCTATCTCCTCAAACATGTCATATATCACTTTTTTGATGCTAGACAGATTTTTGTGTCACTCCCAGAACTCCTTGTTTGCGACGTGCATCAGTTGAATATGATCATTACAAAGAACTGGTTCATATGTCAAAAAAAGCCTAGATAACCATCACTTATATCTCAAGTAGCACAGAAATAGAAAGCATAAAGTTCCCACGTGAGACATTATCTTAAGCCAATCTCACTATAGTGTAAGTAATTTAGACTAATTTACACTTTCTCCCTTCAGGTGTGGTGTACGGCTACAAGGGACTTCTGCTGCTGCTGGGAATCTTTCTGGCCTACGAGACCAAGTCCATTTCCACGGAGAAGATTAATGACCATAGAGCAGTTGGCATGGCCATTTACAATGTATCTGTAAGTCTGACTGCTGGCTGTTTCTATATTCACAGCACATAATGCTCTTATAGTGTAGCCTAACCGTTACCGATAGCCGGGAGAAACACATTTGACTGTTTCATCTAATATATAGCTATAAATATCATATGAATATTATGAATATTGTGCCCTTACAGCCAAAACTATTAAACTATTATATCTTCCCAAGGAGTTTAAGTATTTCAAACCAGAAAATTGTATGTTTTTTTTTTTCTTGAAGGAAGTGAATACTTCCCCAATGATGCATTACATTGTTCAAAAGTGACAGTGAACTGTGAACTACAAAAGATTTCCATGGAAAATACATGTTGTTCTTTTATCTTTTATTCATCAAAGATTCTTAAAAAATGTATCAGAGTTTCTGCCCAAAAAAAATTAAGCAGTAAAATTGTTTTAAACATTAATAATAATAAGAAAAATACATTTCTTGAGCAGCAAATAAGCATATTAGAATGTTATGTGACACTGATGAGTGGAGTAATGATATATCACAGGAATAAATTACATTTTATATTTTATTAAAGTAGAAAGCAGCTATTTTAAATTGTAATCATATTTCACAGAATTACTGTTTTTATTGTGTTTTTTATCAAATAAATGCAGCCTTGGTAAACATAACTGACATATTTCAAAAACATTAAAATAAAATAAAATAAAAATAAGCAGACCCCAGACTTTTAAACAGTAGTGTATAAAAGTTTAAGGTTGCTATTTTATTTAGTTTCTTACTCCTTCCAGATTGTAGCGTGACCTTTATGGCATATTTATACAATTAATTTTTATATAATTTAAGTATAATTTCAATTAAATTAGTGTATTAAAATGATCTATAACCATAATAAAGTATCACTGTGAAAACAAAATAATAGCTATTGACATAATGCTAATTTTAAGTGTATTTATTTTTGCTAACAACAATGTTCGCCTTTTGTTAGTGCCTTTTTTTTTTGCTGTTTTTGAACGAAGTGTTGATTACTGGCGTTTTGTAATTCGCTCTGAATTGCTCAACTGCTTGCAAACAGTTTGATTCCAGCAATAACTCCAAGTGCTTCGCAGGCTGATTTGCATAATTGCACCCATTTGCTCAAACTCAGACTAAAACATCCTAATGAGGAAACAAGTAACACTTCACTGGTAACGCAAACGCTTTACGTCAGTCCTACAGCTATTTTACGTAAGATCAGATCAGATCAGAATGTTTCTGTCATGTGTCAGGAGTAACATGCCTGCTTTGATGCTACTCCAGGGTTGTTGGGTTGAAAAAAAAAAGGATTTGTTGTCTGTTTTACAGTGATGCAAGATTCAGAAACGAGTCGGTAAAAATGTCACCAGGGAAAGTACAAATCTAATCTATGTACAGCAGAAAAAGTCTATTTTTGTTGAGCTCTCAAACATAACAAGCAGTTTACTGTCCATCAGCCGATGTTTTTGTGATTGGTAGAATAGCACAGAGTAGCTCATATCGCTCCAGTGCTGTTGAGGTCAGAAAGGACATAGACTTGGGCTGCTCTGGAGATTGTCTCGACTCCGGACAGACATGACAGCCAATTCATTGCTCGCAGTTATCTGTCTATAGAGTCATTTTTGGCAGTTGAAGGTAAATAGCACTTATTTTTCTACACGGTTCGCCAGATATGACATCTCCACTCATATAAGAGCTTCATCTCTCTGCCGCCTGCTGCGAGTACTTCGACAAAATGACCTTTTTTTTCATCAGCAGTTATTGCCCTCTTTCTCTTTCATTTCTCTTATAGGGCTTCCTTTTTTCTCCACTATTGTACTTTTATCTCATCACTTTCTCAGTTCTCATTCATGCCGTTTCTGCTCTGTAAGTTTATTTTTTCTCACAGTTAATTTATGCCCTCTAGTGGTGATAATAGTTTGGTACACAAAGGCCTTGTTTAGACAGCTATATATATATATATATATATATATATATATATATATATATATATATATATATATATATATATATATATATATATAGAAAAATCTAAATGGACTTTTGATTTTTTTTTTTTTTTACACATTTGTTTATATATATATATATATATATATATATACATATATATATAAACAAATCTGTAAAAAAAAAAAAAAAAAAAAAATCAAAAGTCCATTTAGATTTTTCTTTTGCCCAAATAGCAAAACAAACACATGAAATCTGATTTTAACAAACCCGATCAAGACCACGTCTTTTTTTTTTTTTTTTATCACCTGCAAAATTACTAAAGCAGTTAAATCTTCACATTAATAATGTTGTTCTCTCTTTAGTAATTTTATGTGCTTTTTGTTAATATTACTTTTTAGGCTTAATTTATTTTAATTAATTAATTATTTATTTCTTAAACTTAATTCAGTTAGATGCTAAGCAACATTTCTATCTTTAATTTAATTTCTTAAGTGAGTCTTAACAATCTGGTCTAAGTTACATCTTCACGTAATTGCTTTGCATTTTTAGTTATATCATCACAGTTATAGATTCACATTATTAACGTTTTTCTCTCTCTTATGTTTATTCCGTCTCCAGGTGCTGTGCATGATTACTGCTCCGGTGACCATGATCCTCTCCTCTCAGCAGGATGCTTCATTTGCATTCGCCTCCCTGGCCATCATCTTCTCTGTCTACATCACCCTCGTGGTGCTCTTTGTGCCCAAGGTACGAGCACTCAAATAATCCCCTGCTTCATATCACTTCCACATTCATGTTGGTTTGTCTTTATGGCAGACACCGATGTATCGTTTTGTCTGATTTCGGTTCTTTCCCATGCTGCAGTTTCGTTTTTTGTCACTGCATAAGTGGGTTAGGTTTATGTGTTGATTTCAGTATCGCTTGATTTTCTTGTATCGCTCTGTGGCAGTGTTATATTATTATAATTTTTAATTGAATAATTGTGTCGGTTGTGTAGCCAACTTCACATGTTTAGTCTCTACCACTGTTTTATTTGGTTATTTTTGCTATATTCATTTAAATTAATTTTACTGTTAATTTGTTAAAGGTTGATTTAGTCATTTGTTATGTTTAATCCCATTATTCATTATAAAAAACCACACACAAGGCCACACACAAAGTTCAGTTCCCTAATTCTATCATTGTTCAAACTCTGTTCAAATTTCCTTTAGTTGTTTTCTTTGTTGATGTGTTTGAACAGTTTCCTAATATTGATTGAGGTAACTGGATGTATTGTGTCAGTTAATGTTTAAGTGTGTATGATTGTTGTGATTATTATTGTTATTAGAGGTTAAGCTGTTAAAGTGCTATTTGATTGTTTACCCTTAACATTTGTTTGGTAGAGGCTACATGACTGTATCTACAGTAGGCCCCATCCCAAATTAAACACTTCATGTGCACCTGCGGTCTTATGGACTTACGATGACCGGCGTGTGTGTGTGTCCGTTAAGTTCATTAGACCGCAGAGCATCCCATTTATCATTGTAGCATTCAGAAGGGTGCTCATGAGCGCCCCCTAAGCGGTCATTATGCGCCCTCGATCCTGCACTGGTGCGAACTCCGCAGCAGACTTCTACACGACTGTCAAAGAGGCATTACATCACGAAAGTGCAAACTCAGAGAAAGACCTCGAGGGTTTAGGATGCAATTTGGGACAGGGCTCTAGAGGTTGTTGGTGCTACATGGCCAGTCTGTGGTTCACCTGGGGGTGACTAGTTTACCAAATAAGCCAGTCTTACTTAAGTTAGTTTGACATATTATCAGTTGATTTGGTTCATAATAAGTCAGACTAACTGAAATAAGCCTGGCTTATTGGGTAAACTTGTTTCATGAAACAGGCCCCAGGGCAGATTCCAGTTCTTCTTTTCTCCAGTTGCTTTTTTTGTTGCTTTGTTAGCAGGGGAAACTTATTCTTTGTAGGCCTGTTTCATTTCAGTTATTTCTCTTTATGCTGAGTTGAGTTTGTTTGGACCATGTTAGACTGGACTGATGGGATTGATTATCATTATTTATTTATTTTATTTTATGGAAGAATAAATCATCCAATTTTGCCCAGAACTGTCCTGCTGGTTCTTGGCCACCAACGCAATTATGATTGATTCATATTGAATATTGTTTGTGTTTTTTAATTGTAAGTTTTTTTATTTTTTTTTTTTTTTTAGTTTTCAGCGTTCATTTTTTTTGTATGTGTGTGTGTGTGTGTTTTTAGCAATTGTGTGTGTTTTTGCTCTTTTTTTATAGTAATATTTTAATTAATTAATTTATTTTAGATCCATGTAATATTTCTATTTAATTTGATTCTAATTAATTTAATTAGTTTTGTTAGTTATAATAACCCTGCTTTGCGGACTCTTCTCATTTAAGTTAAATAATATCTTGAATCAGTATTTCAAGTCCATGTATTTATTTATCAGCCCAGTAGCCATGTAATAAGCTAGATAATGTACAAAAACAGAACTTTATCACTGAATAAACCCTTCAGGGGGATTTATTTTGCGACTGGCTGTCTGTAAATGATCTCTTACTTATTCCCTGCATCACCCATATGAACTATTGATTTCACTGACATTTCATAAACTCAGCGAACGCTCCCTGCAGCGGCTCATAGATATTAACGGTTGTTTCTGCAGATACGGCGTTTGATCACTCGTGGCGAGTGGCAGTCGGAGCAGCAGGAAACGCTGAAAACCGGCTCGTCCACCAACAACAACGACGAGGAGAAGTCAAGACAGCTGGAGCGCGAGAACAGGGAACTCCAGAAGATCATTCAAGAGGCATTTTCTTCTTCTCCTCACGTGCACACAGCTTGCAGCCTAATTAACACCATAACAGAGTAACAAATGAACACATGGAAGGATAGAATTAATGATTGAAATAATCTCCTACTCATCCTTGTCTCTGACCTTCTGATTTCTTCATTCATTAAGGCCGGAATATGCTTTATATATGCTTTATATATACATGCTAAAGGAAATGTGGAAATCATTTACTCAGCCTCATGTGGTCCCATGCAGTGTGACTTGCTTTCTTCTGTGGAACAAAAATGGAGAAGTTAAGCAGATATTTAAATATTAATACTATTATTTTTGTGTGTGCAGAAGGAAGAAAGAGTGACGGAGCTGCGGAATCAGCTTGCAGAACGGCAGGCCTTGCGCTCTCGCAGACGCCCGTCTGTCCCGAATCAGAACCAGAACCACAGCGTCCCGTCGTCTCATGCCGAACCCCCCAGCTACTGCCCCGCAACAGACAAACAGTCCCTGCCTCCATCCTTCTCCAATTCTTCCAACCTGTACCAGGGTGAGGGCAAACTGAGCCGAAACAACTGCCACAACAGCCGCCTGCCCCTGCTGTACAAATGAGTCTGGGCTGGTGGGATCTCAAGAAGTCGAAGTAAAGTTGCGTCTGTAGTTTATGTACTTTATTTTGAATTCAATGTGTTTTTAACTCCACTTTTGGAATCCTGACCCTGACTTCCTAATTGTTCACTTTTGATAACTGCATCTCAGTTATAAAAGCACATTATTTTTTATTTTGTAATCCACTTTCTGCTCCAAATACTCTACTATTCAACGGTTTGAGGTCAGTAAGATTTTTTTTTTTAAGTGTTTGAAAGAAATCACTCACCAAGGCTGCATTTATTTGACAATAATGTTGTGAAATATTATTACAGTTTAAAATAACTGTTTCTATTTTTATATATTTTAAAATGTAATGTATTCCTTTGATGAAAAGCTGAATTTTCAGCATCATTACCCCAGTGTTCAGTGTCACATGATCTTTCAGAAATCATTCTAATATGCAGTTTTGCAAGAAATATTGATTATTATTATCATCAGTGGTGAAGACAGTTGTGCTGCTGATTAGTTTCGTGGAAACCATGATACTGTACATTTTACAGGATTCTTTGATGAATAGAAAGTTCAAAAGAACAGCTTTTTTTATCCTTTGTGACATTATAAACATATTTACTGTCACTTTTATTCAATTTAATGCATCCTTGTTGAATCAATAAAAATAATAAATAAATAAAAAAAACCAAACTTTTGAATGTTAGTGTATAAGGAAAACAAAAATATGTTGCACAGTCATTGAGTGTGGTGCTTTCAGACAATAAAAAACAGTGATGTCAGGAAATAGTAATCAAACCTTCTGAATAGCACAAATAATAATTTCTTATGGACTTGTCCTTTAGGTTATGTTGAGGCATTTGCAATGAAAGGAGGATTTAAAAGCAAAAATATGAAGATAAATCTGTTGAACCGTGTGTATTATTAGAGCTATAAAGTTGTTTAAAAAGTAATTTTACTGGATTGTTTTTGGTGTTTCTCTGTGATAGCATCAGTTTATTATACTACAATCATGTAAACATGCATATCATGTGAATTTACTTTTGAAGCAGTGAGAATTTAAAATCAGCAGTCAAATGGAAATTTCAATGTAAAAATCCGTTAAAAATTTTAACTTGCAATGTTTAATAATAATTTCATAACATAATTAATTAACAACCAATTAATAGAACTAAGTTTCGCACCATGGGCCCTATTTTAACGATCTAAATGCAAAGTGTAAAGCGCACGGCGCAGGTGCACTCAGGGCCTGTCCAAATCCACTTTTGCTATTTTAATGACTCAAAAACGGTCCTATGATAGGGCCCTATATGTTAATTAGTTTTTGATAATCCAATACTTTTATAAATACTTTTGTTTCATTGTGAACTGCTTTAAATGTTTAGGCCCATTCACTTCCATTGGAAATGCCTCACTATAAGCCAAGCCTTCTTTGTTTTAGAGAAAAAGAGGGTTTTTGTTCCTTTAAGAGAGTGTTAACGTAAAGGCCAGATTGACTGCTGTCTAAATGTTAGAGAGCGACTTGAATCAGGTTTGTCCTCTGTCATTATTGTGCCCTTGACCGTTGCACTAAAATCGGAGTTCTTCAACGGGAACTGATTGTTTTTGCAATTGGTACTCCGTAAATCCCTTCGGATAAAGCGTCTTTTAAACATTAGGACAGGGGTGTTTAGGAAGGATTGTGTGGGTGCTAGAGCCAGACCTGCTCAAACGTGTCTCCGTGCTTCACTTAGCATCTGACGAGACTGTCACTTTAATGGGACAGACCTGGCATTGCACAAGCAGACGGTATCAGATGAATTGTTCTCTCTCTCTCATCCAGTTCACAAAGGAAATGAGACAAGGTTTTAGTCGAACCTGTGATTTACTTACTCCTAAAGGTATTTGACCCGAGTCTGGTCGATACTCTATTTTCCTCGTATGCTTTTTCTCCTTTAATCCCCACGGCCGTGTGCCAGGGTGCTTTAATGGCTTTTCTGTCCTTGTCTCAACCTCTCCGACTCCCGTTTTTTTTACAACAGTAGTAGTAGAAGTGAAGTGGAGTGAAATGGAAAAGAATAATGTGTTTTGGTCCGGACTGTACAAAACAAGCATCGGTTTGATGCAAGATTCTTCTGATGGGATCATGTCTAAAGGCTTATTTGTTTGTCAAATCATCTGTGATGTTTGTGATTATGTGTGTTACGTCACAGTGTGAGTAAAAAAACAAGCACAGGCCTCTTAAACAGCTTCTTTAGCTTTTGCACTTCGGGGCCAAATTTATCAAACAAACACAACATTGTATGATGATTTTTAATTAATGCATTTTATTTTATTTTTTATTTTTTTTTGAGAGCACTCTGTCTAAATTGTTGATTTTCTTTACCAAATTCAAGACCAGTACTTTGTCTGTGCAATATATATTTATTTACTTGAGGTAATTTATTATTTAATTGTGTATCATATATTAATAGTTAAAAATTATTTTAAGCCTCTTATGAGCGACAGTAGACAGTATTGCACTGTTCACAAATGTCTTTCTTCATATTATACATTTCTTTCCACCAAATTCAAGGCCATTGCTTGGTCTGTGCAGTATTTTTATTTATATATTTATTTATTTATTGTTGTTATTTTTAGTTAATTTATTGTTTGTTTGTTTTTTGGTGTTGGTTAAAACTTCATTTTATGCCTCTTTCGTAAACAAATGAGTGCTCTTCAAATTGTTTATATGCATTGTAAGAATGATATCACACTTTATGTAAAATTAAAAAATGATATTTATGACCATTCTTTAACATCTAAACTGTTATGCTTGGAGACTTTCCCAATTATATATCACCTCATAAACACTGTCATGGTGGCAGAAATCATAGAAACTATAACCATTAAACTAGATCTATACAATTTGATTGACTCTCTCCTCTTGTATTTTAATTTATTATTATTATTATTATTATTATAACAAGTAGAGTCAATGCTTAAACTTTTGTACCTGTGGACAATCTCTATGTATATTTAGCATTATTGCAATATTACAGTGGTATAACATTAATTTCCTATGGTAAGACAATCACGTAATACTT
Source organism: Carassius gibelio (assembly GCF_023724105.1). Lineage (NCBI taxonomy): Eukaryota > Metazoa > Chordata > Actinopteri > Cypriniformes > Cyprinidae > Carassius > Carassius gibelio. The sequence continues at coordinate 7,502,317 of NC_068410.1, forward strand.
GTTTACACAATAATACAATATTTGGGGATTTTAATTTAAGTGGTGCATTGCTGCATGTTTCAGTCTTGTATAAAAACTGCTCATGTATAATCTAACTAAGATAAAAGAAGCAATGATTCACAGTTGGTGACTGGACAGCTAGGCATAGTATAACACATTGTTTTCCCTCTATATGTCAACATTCTAGTAATGTAGCTCAGGGTGTGACTGTATACTGTAACACTTGACACATGGTAAAGGTACAATCTGTAATTTCTGAAACAGTGCCTTCTGAATGGATGGGAGGGGTTCTTTGGAAACATCTGTGTGGAGTCACTGCTGACGTACATGGGAGGGTGTTTATTCTGAGGCATTTCTTTATCTAAAGGCTCTAAAGTTGCAGCAGTTATGGATTTTCCTTGAACTGTTTAATTGTCAGGTGTGTGCACTGTACCACGAGGAATTTATTTTGATACTACCAATCATCAAAAAGCAATGTAACGAATTCCCTTGTAATTTTTCAACTGACAAAAACTGTATCTATGTTAAGCTTCTGTAAAATTTATCTAAATATGCAAACTTTCTGGATGTCAACATTCAATAAACTCATTATTTTGCACTGAGAGTGCAGCCGGGATTGTTTATGATCGAGTAACAGTCTCAAGATCTGATGCAAGGCATGTACCACATTATTTTTTTAAAATATATGTGTGTGTGTGTGTTATGTATATATATATATATATATATATATATATATATATATATATTGTTTATGATCGAGTAACAGTCTCAAGATCTGATGCAAGGCATGTACCACATTATTTTTTTTAAATATATGTGTGTGTGTGTGTGTTATGTATATATATATATATATATATATATATATATATATATATATATATATATATATATGAAGAGTTCAGATTCAAAAACCTCTAAATGCCATCTGAAATTTGCATCTAAAATTAGGAATTTTTTCAGGCTCCTATATATATGTTCAGTTATTTCACTTTAATAGCCTGGAAAAGGACCTGCACATTGCCATTAAAGTAAAATGACTCAACCTAAGCATAGGAGCTTGATAAAAATCCTAATTTTAGATGAAAATTTCAGATGGCATTTAGAGGTTTTTGCATCTGAACTCTTCATATATAAAACACACACACATATATTTTAAAAATAATGTGGTTTTATAAAACATTTAAACACTGCTTTTTATTTTTATTTATATTATAAATGAAATAACTAAATATATATTTTGAAAATATGTATAATAAAATATAAAATATAAAATATGTATATGTATATGTATAATACACACACAGTAAATACAATATATATGTACAACATTTTTGTATTTATTTTATACGGTATATTTGTATTTTTATTTTGTTTTTAAATACAGGTACAAAATATGAATTTTGTGTTTTATGTATATATATATATAACTGTAAGGGCATCTAACCTGTTTATTTTACATTTTTAATTAAAGAAAAATTGTGTTTCTGACAAAAATATTGGTATCTGTCCAGTAGGGGGCCTTTTAGATTAAAGCACCTCCCGGAATTCACAGATACACTGTTGCACTTAACTGTGCGATCTCACTCTTCACAAGTGTAACCAAAAGAGTGATGCAATTCTGTTAATTCAGAGCCCTGGGTTTTTGTTCAAATCATACCTGCATGAAAGCAGTGAACGTTCGTGAGGGAAACAAGCCGTGACCTCATTTCTAACAAATAAAAGGAAGTTGGACTTTAGGAAATTAAAGAACCACTAGTCACGTATTGGAATGCAAAAATCCCCCAGTGTTCACATGACCTGTCACAAGCTGCTGCTGCTGCTGCTTTTTGATTGCTGTTAGGAATGAGACTAGTGCATTAAAGTAATACTTAACATTTATTCCAAATAAAAATGTCAGAATCACAGGATGAGTGTCAAAAACAATTTCAATACATTCATTTTCATACAGTATAGCATACATAATAGTTAATAAATATATATAAATAGGACATAAAAAATAAAATACATTAAATACGCTCAAAAGTTATAAATAAGTCAATATACCAGAAATACCATTGTTCTTTTGAACTTCTAGATTCCTTACTATTTCTACAACGAAACACGTAAGATAATAAACATCATATTAGCTTAAAATAATTATAGGAGTTGTAGTGCCCTTGGTATAGCGCTCATGACTGAGTACATAGTACACAGTGCACGGCTCTCACTGCATCTGATATTTTTTAGAACCAAAACATTATGTTACAATGCAATAAGGACTCAGCATTAGTCAAACTACTTTAAAGCGAATGCCCTGAGAACATACTTTGGAAGTTTTAACGTAAAACACTTGTCTTCATACCGTGCCACGCAACTCACGTGGCTAACAAATTACAGGGCAAACACTCCAAAGAAAGTTTTGGCATAATCTTCTTCGACGTCGCTCTTGCGGCTGGTTCTGGTCTCCAGCTTGTCGCCCTCCATGAGCTTAAAGACGGCACCCAGGTAGATGGTGCTGTACGTGGTCTTCCCATCATCTTTTGACTGGCATACAGAGTGGGCCGAATTCTGCAGAGGCTTCCACTGTTCCACCGCATCCGTATAACGCCAGATGCTGTGGCTCAGGAATTTCAGAGCGTCATTGTCTTCATTGTTTTCGTCCAATTTGCACTGTATGGCATAGGACACTTGGCTGTATACAAAGTAAAGGCCGTCGGCGGGAATGTGAATCTTATTGTCGTCCAGCTTGAGGCCGCCCTGTTCAAACGACTGATCCACGCCACTGACCCACTTCAGAGAATGTGATTTCGGGTCGCTGTTATGCTCACCTGCAAACACAGAAGATAAATGTGTGAGAAGATGACCACAGGCACTTCGAAAGTGTTAGAATGGTAACAATGTAATGCAAACTCATTCCTATGAAACCTAACTGAATTGAATGCATATAATCCTACAATTGGAGGTCATAAAATAGCAGAAATGAACCTGTTTCCAATTTGGGTTTTTGGGTTAAAGATCACAGTCTTTATCTTCAGTAGAGCATGTGATAAAGTAAGTTTACTGGAGTCTCCCCACCTCTTGCCGCCCACAGAGAGTAAATGTTTTACTGTATTGAATTACGTTCTACTACAGTGGGAAATCCACATTAGTTCATGTTTAATGATAAAAGCAGCTCTGTGCCAACAAGCGCCTTTTTGAGAATCGTATTTTTTGAGAATCTGATAAGATGAACTTGGCAAAGAATACCGAACTCAGTCTTTTGAAATGAGATAACCTATATGACGAATATGAACCCGGTGCACAGAGAAAAGTCAAAGATGCAATCTGAGACTCACCATGTAAATGAATGGCTGCTTTTGTTTTCTCAGCAATCTGCTTCAGCATTCTTTCTTGCTCTGTGGAAAAGAGGATTGGAGTCAGTTTCACAGTTTGCTTCAGTTGCCAATAATGATTAAATGAATGTTTAGAAACTAGAAAAGCAAGAGTTGGATTTAAAATCCAAACATTTTCATGGCTATCCGTAACTGTTTTACATTTTGTATAAATTGGTAGAGTTTCAATTAACCATTTTTGTAAAATCGGCTTACTCCCCTTTGACCCCTAGGTTTTGGGGTTAGGAGAAGACCGCCACGCTTATTTTTCTAAAAATCTTACATTTACATACAATATTTGATTGTAAATTATTTTCACTCCGAAATTGCAAATGTAATAATAATGTTGACAGCCTAAAAAATTGCCAGCTTGTAAAATAGTTACGTTTTCTCACGAGTCTGGGTTGAAAACCTAAATTTGAGCTTTGAAAAGTGCTAACAAAGACGGGATGCTGGGAATATTTTTTTACCTGATTGTGGTGGGCTGATTTGTTTCTCCGAAAAAATTTGAATTTCTTTTTGGTCCTCTTTCTGTAAAAAAAAAAAAAGACAATGCAAATTTTTATTATCAAAGGCTCACTTCAAATTAGGTTGCACTGTTATGTTCTTGAATGATATAATCGTCCTACACTAAAGTTTCAGTCTTACCGTTAAATGCCAGGCGAAGAAAACAGCCGCCACCGCACAGAGGGCGAGAAAAGCGACAGCAGCAACTGTCTTCCATATCCAGCTTCTGGAGGACTTCAGCGGTAAGGGTACCACTGTTGTCTGATAAACTCCTCCTGCGCCGGCTTCCAGATCTATTGTTGTTTCGTATTGCACCATGCTGTTAGTTCTCTGAGATGTGTTCCTTATTGAGTGAGCTTTTGAACTGAAGTTATCTGCTTGCTAAACAGTCTGTGTGTATATATACATTTACTACAAATGGGGAAACTCCAGTGATGTCAGCTAGCTTGAGGAACAGAGGTAGGTTAGAAAAGGGAAAAACACCCTCAGCTCTCAAACACCAACTTTCCACCCACACACACATACTTACCTCCAGACAGCACTCACACATACACACCCTCACACTTTGTGTGCCAAATAGTAGCATAACACATCCTCTTTACACTTACATGCTTACATTAAAATTATGCCTGATGTTTATTGTGTGGTTCACTTGATAAGTTTATTGAATCTTATACTGCATTTGTATAATGCTCAAGATCATAAGTTAAATTAATGTCGTTTTAAATTAGAAATCACATGAAATTTTGATTTGTTTAAATATATATATTCACAATAGGATTCACGTGGTCTGATAAGCACATTCATCAATGGCTTTTTAAAGAAAGTTAAGCATTCCTTATTGTGTTTTTGTTTTTTAAATGTAATGTAAGTACATTATTTGATTAGTAAATAAGCAATTTCATAATCTCCTCTGATTTCGCAATAAAACCCGACGAACCAGCTCCAGCTCCATGTGGTTGATGTTAATATGCCACAGGCACTTTCAGTTTCAGGTTGGTGATGTAATAACAGCCTATCCAACTCGCCCAACAACACACAGCTGACTTACTTCCTTTTGGGAGATTCCACGCCCTGAAATTCTTTTGGCCTTTTCAGTCTTGTTTTTGATTTCTCTCTCCTTCTCTCTCTCTCTCTCTCTCTCTCTCTCTTTCTCTCTCTGACATGATCTCACATTCACTTTCTATGTCAGAAGCTACTGCTGGTTTGTTATTGAAATGGAAGCGTTTTTAAAAAAAATTTTCAGCATTCATAAAAACTGTCTGATGCAAGATAAGAGGCAAGAAATACATGTGCTACCATTTTGCAATAAGACTGATAAGAATTTTTTTTGTTTGTGGTTTCTTAAAAACCCCATGAAATGTGAGATTGTTTCTTCTTCTTCTTCTTCTTCTTCTTCTTCTTTTTAAGCATGCCACAACATTCCCTACAAGAAAAGAAAAAAAGAAGAACACAGCACAAATAAAATGTGCAAAGTACTTCAAGTAAATAAATCTTCCTTAAGTTAAAAATTGTTAAAATCCTGATCGTTTGTGCCACTTTTGGATTTCTGGTGCAGCTGGAAAAAACTTTGTAGTATGCTATGTGATAAGACACCTTAAGTGGAGTCGGAAATGTTGTAATTGGGAGCTCCAAGCATGGATGACCAGGTAAAGTCATAATTTACAAAAGGGAAACTCGGTTGCAATGCTATCTCACAACCAATTCGTACGTATTTTACGAGGTGGCTTATTTGTACGAATTTGTACGACCTCACTCGTACGATTTTATACGACCCCAGTGATCGTTAGGTTTAGGGGCGGGGTTAGGTGTAGGTCATTCGTACAAATTCATACGAATTATGCAAATCGTAAAATACTTACGATTTGGCAACAATCATATGAATTTGTACGAGTGTGGTCGTACGAATTCGTACGAATAAACCAACTTGTGAAAAATGTACGAATTGCCGTGAGATCGGGTTGGAAACTCAGAATTATACATGATAGAGAGCTTGAAGCCTTGTGTCAATTTTAAACTCTGGGTTCGACAATATCAGTAAATGGAAACAAGGTTAATCACTGAAATTTTACTGTTTGCGTGAAACCCAACAAACACATTTTTTTCTAATGATAATAAGTGATAGAAATTAATATTTTCATCATTTTGAATTCAGATTCAATTATTTTGTTCACAGTATCATTTGTTTCTTTTATTCAGGATACTCATGTTTTATATTCTGTAGCATATCGCCTTTTCATATAGGCCTATCCTATACAATTTGATTTTCTCAGCAGGCATATTTAGTGTTTATGATACTTTACAACCACTTTATGTGATTCCATAGAGTATTGGAGTTGCTACTTTCTTAACAAATATATTAATTGTCATTCATTTCTCTTCCCGCCGTATGCTGCCCTGAAGATCATCTGTAACCAAAGATGGCGACCTCCGAAACTCACTCGTCACTCGCAAATAAGAAAACCACGTCCAGGAGCAGCTTCGATGGATATAACTGGTTCTAACAGGAGTTTAAAACTCATATGCCTGTCTCTATAAATTACTGAAACTAGACAAAAACACACAACAGACAAGTAGGTTGTGAGTTCTGAAAACGTATGGGTGTAGAACTGTCTGTAAACGTAACAGTATTAACTGTAAAGACTGTAAGTTTTGAAATGGAATACTTGACCGAATTTTAAAGGAAATCTAAAACACGGTTTGCGTTTTGTATATCATATTTGATCAATCAAATTTTATGGGGAACATATTATGACACGTGTATGGTGCAATTTGAGGAAAGACACACTTTTTATTCAGAGGCCCAAACTCGGCAAAAATTATTTATGTGCAAATATTGTAAGTAAAATGACCAAAAGGTAACATTTTGATTGCTTGTGATGTAAATCAATAAGTTTTTAAAGATGAAAAAAACTGATTACATAAAAAACACAAATATTAGGCCTATAGTTGTACCTCTACATTTCCCAATAATATTAGAATTACACTAAAATGCCTTTTACTTGCTAAAAAAAGGACTGCTAAATAAAGGGCAGAAGGCACGTAGAAGATTGTTCAACAGGTTTTCAAGCAAATTTTGATCGTATTCAAAATTCAGAGGCCTAAGAAACTCATGCATCAAATATAATATTGTTTAGGGTTAAGCATTCATATACAATACTGGCAACTGTTTTCTGCTTCTGTGTCAACGTGGAACTGACAGCTGTAAAATGAAAAATATGACCTAGACCAGAAATTGATATATTTATATTAGATCTTATTCTTATTTTCTATATTAATGTTGTTATTATTTTTACATGTGTTAAACGTGTTTTAAAAACTATTGCAGTGCTGGTTCCAGTCATGTCTATGTACATCTTTAGTGGTTCTAATGAACTATTCTATAATGATATAGGGTGTTAATGTGGTTTATGCTGTCCTGCTGTCTTAAATTGTCTGTGTGACAGTGCCGTAATGGGTAAATCTAATTTCCATCTTCTCTAATGGCTGAGAAAGGAAATGAAGTATGAGGCCACAGTAGTCTGATATCACTTTATCCCGCTTTCCCCTTCCGCGTAAACTTCAACCAAACCCTAAAGAATGTGTGTTAACTCCTTCCTCTCTTAATCATAGTATCTTGATTGTTAGATGAGAGTGAGTCATCCCATTCATGCTGCGTTTTGCCGTGTTTTGAAATAATTGCTGCAATAATAGCAGGTTTTTATGTGCAACATGGGAGGATTGCACCATGGGGTTCCGTGTAGTAATTTCTCATTCTGTTGTTGCCTAATGAAGGAAATGCAATGGAAACTCTTTGCTCATTATGTCTTCCTTGATTTCGACGAGGATCTGACTCCTCGCGCCGTGTTTGTGGTTTCTGTTGTAAAGATGTATAGTGTGTCAACATGAAGTGATATTTATCAGGTCCTGTTCTGTAGTTGTGGGGTGATGTGACATTTATGTGTGGTGATTTGGGTCTGTATGTAGAAAGGTCTGTATGTAGAAAGACTGTCCCTGTATAAACGTAAAATACCGTTGACATTATCTTTAGCATTAATGTACAATGATAGCAACAAACGGCGCTTCTGGAGTATTCTGCTATGAACAATGTGTTATCATGTTAATGACATCAGTGGAGAAATGATCACTAGATAATGCTAGATAATAGTTTACTTGAGAAAGCAAATCTTTCTGTCTTTCTTTTGTGGTCCATAAAAGGAGATGGTAGGATGAATCTTGATACTTCTCTGAATTGTAATGAGCACTGTCGAGCTCGAAAACTGATTACTTACACCATAAAAAGTATAATAAAAGTGATCCAGACAACTTGTGTGCTTATTTTTGGCCTTGTAAAGCTAGCTAAAAATTTTAATTGTAATATTTACCCCCTCATGTCATTCCAAACCCATATTTCATTCATCTTCAAAACACAAATAAAGATGGTTATGTTCATTATAAAGTTTATAAAGATTAATCCATAGAAATGGAGCGGCGTAATCCAAGTCTTCTGAAGAGACCTGATCATTTTTAACAAAAATCTTGGCTTCTAAATCAATTTTGTATTTTTCACATATTCAAACTTTAATTTTGGTTATGACAACCTTTGGAATTATTTACTTGATTTATGTGTCATATTTGAATAAACGTGACAGGGAATGAGATTAGAAAGCTGTGGCAAGAGATTTTCAGTAAGTAATTTATATTTCACTATTTTACTCACACAAATGTACAAACTGACTTAAAAAGAATTGGAATAAAAGTCACACTTTTACAATTATTTAGTTTTTTTTGTCATTCTGGAGCTCACTGCCATCCTCCCCATTCACTTTCCTTGTATTCTGGCTAACATCCAGGAAATCACATGATGGTGATGAAAGATTGTCCAGTTTAATTTTTAGGTTAACTGTTTTTCAATAAATTTGACTGAAAAAGCTCACTATTGTCTTAGCAGAGTAGAAACTAATTTGATTGTTAAAGGATTTTATTTTATTTATTCTTAATATCAGTTCTCAAAAACCTTAAAGCACACATAGGTTTACAATAAGCCATTTTAGTTTTTATTTCACAATATTTTTTTGAGATTTATGTACCAACATTTAGTTTCACATTACCAAAAAAAAAAAAGAAGAAGAAAAAAAAATGTTTCATAGCCTGAAACTGGCTTAGATACACATGCATTACAAATCTGTGTCTATATAGCAGGTGCTGTCTGTAGAAACCATGCATGCCACATTCAAAGAGCACATGTGATGTAACTTCAAAGGGCAGATCTTTGAGAGGGGGAAGTGTGGGAGATCCCCCATATTTTAGGTTATATTAATGTGGTTATTCAGTGGTATGGCTGGGTTGATAATTCTGTAAGGATTCCCTCCATGCTTTCCACACTTCCGAACATTCTCTCCATTTTCCTTTACCTTATGTCTCCTTAATGCTCCACGTAGGAAGGGATACGTGACGTAGAACACGGTTAGTTTCACAGCTCCTCTCTGCATCTGGGTTAACACTTTTACCACAAAGAAGAAGAAAAAAAGCACCCTTTCTTTTTTCATACATCAGAGGAAGATGCACAGAGGAGCAGGAGTTTCTAACCAGTAATTCTCTGTGCCACCTCATGCAGTTTTCACCTAGCACCTTGTTTGTGTTGCCATGTGAGACATAAGTTTTGGCAATGTGTGTTATGAGTCCACCAGCTCATTATTTATATCTCAGTAACAGTGAGGTTTTGAGTCAAAAGTCCGATCACACACACGTGTTTTCTACCAGTGGTTTTGCATGCTGTTTTCAAATATCTAGTGTAAAACCCTCAATTTTGTGACATCTGTCCTGATAGTAAAATTCCAAAAACATAATTATAGGGCAAGTTGTCACATTTTTTAATGCTAGAAATGTATTAATGCTACACCGATTTACTAATCAAAACAAATATTTTATATGTTACGCTACCTTTTAAAAGAATAGCTCAGCCCAAAGTGAACATTTGCTAAAAATTTACTTGTTTAGACCATCTAAGATTTAGATGAGTTTGTTTCTTCAGAACAGATTAGCATTACAAAACTTGCATTAGGTTAGAATGAAAGACTTATAAAAACAGTACAATAATCCACATGACTTCAGTCCATCAGTTAAAGTTATAGTATCTTGTGAAGTGAAAAACAACATGTTTGTAAGAAATTAAGGTATTTTCACTTTAAATGTCACTTCTGGCCAAAATATGATTCCATAATCCATAACAAAACTTCCTCCAGTGACCATCTCCTGTTGTCCTCTCACTTCAAAATCCACTATAATATTTGCTTTGGACAAGATTTCAACTGATGGATTGATTGTCTAGTGTTTTGATGGTTTTATCAACTTTGAATTCTCATTCTTCCGGCACCCATCCACTGGTGAGCAAGTGATTGTCACAAAATATCAACATGCATTTGATGAGCTGGTATCTTTTATAGGCATTAAGGTGTTTTTTTTTTTTTTTTTTTTTTTTTTTTAAGGTGAGACTTTGAGCTACACTGAAACTGATTTTCAAAAATGATCACAGTCAAAATATTCACTAGTGAAATGTGTGAAAATGAATATATACACCTGTATATAGCTGTATGCATGAGTCTATGCATGAGTGCAAAAAACCACACGCTAACAGGAAATGGTTGATGGTGCACAAACAGACATTCACAAACAAAGTTCAGTTTGCTTTGCATATGGTCACCGAATTGTGCTGACAAACAGTTATTCATGCTAAAGCAAGTTTTTGCTTAAAGGTAAAGGTTGGATTTCTATTTTTTTTTTCTATTTATTTTGAAGTCAGACTGAACACAAAGACGTTAAATAGTCCTACGTCCATAAACGTGCAGTTTTTTTGCAAGGGGCTGGTTCATCTCAGGACACAAGCTGAGCGTTGTTTACGAAAGCAAGGATATGAAAAAAAAATCACACTGTGCTTTCAATGATACTGATGACACTGGAGGTCTGTTTCATTAAAGAAGAACAGAAAAAGCTACCCGAACATATTATGTTTGCTTAAAAAAGGCATGATTTGCTTCCTCAAATGATTTTCCGCACTGTTCAGCAACTGATAGAAAGAGAGGAAGTAAATGAACCAAGCCTCAAATGGTCAGTAGACTTGAAAAATATTAACAAAATCTCTCTCAAATGCTGCAGTTGCTTTATTAATAGCAAAACAATTGGATGGAAGAATTTAAAGGCTTAATAAAAATAGCATTTTTGGTCAATTTGCATGAATTGTTTGTGCAGTTTGCTTTTTCACTCACTGTTGTCACATGCTCTGTACATTGTGCAACTCATCCCATCCCTACACTGTAATTTGTCAACCACATTATAACATGATTTAAGTCGCCGAGGTGAGATGACTTTTCAGTGTGGGCTAGAAGAATAAACTAAAAAAGAGGATTTATAAATGCGGGGAATTTCAGAATTGTGAGTCATAGGACATAGATTAGCTGTCGTGCCTGTTGCGGTTACAGTTTGTTGGCGAGGGTAGGTTTTTGGAAATAAATTCAACTTTGTACAGTATACCCCCCAATCAAGACTCGATATTTCAAAAGTCAACATTGTTTCAGTATAATGAACAAAACTAGCCTGTGTACTATATATTGACCTTTGACATATTGTTCTCTATCTCTCTGACCTTTAAATTTAATTGGTTATGTTCTGGAATGGAAGGAAGCTTCCTCCTGCCTTTGGCCTCTTAGATTTTGATGCATGTTCACGCAATCGAAACACAATGTTTGTATCTGTGGCTAAAGTGGGTTTAAGTTTCTGTGGTTTGCTTTTCAAGGGCCACCAGGAAGACCATGTTTAGCACGTGTTCTTGTGATGACTGGCTCCCTCATGTGGCTGCCTGAAGTAAATATAAACTGGGTCACATGAAAAGTGAGTCAGGGGTTGAGTTAGATTCAAAAATGCAAGGTGAATTGTGGCAAATGGCTTTTATTATTATATAGCTTACAGAGAAGTTTACAAATAAATTATTTAGAAAAAATGACTTCATTTCAAATGATTGTGTCGACAACTGTTCATCATGATTTTTGTATTAAATTAAGAAGTTCCTGAACATTAACAGCACTTAAAAAACAAATTAAATAAAATTCAAATAATGTACACATATAACACATAACCCATTTTAAATGGAATGTCCTAAAAAATATTTTAATATATCTAAAAAAAAAATCTCTAAAACGTCATATAATATAAAATTAGATTTATAAATGTTTCCACACATAAAAATATGAAAAGATTCCTTTTGAAACCCATAATGGACTTGAGAACTAACCATACAAACGTCTTTCACCCTTTACTGTGGTAAAATATAAATACAGACAGACACCAAATCTTCCAGGAGAATCACTTGACTTAAAATGAGATGACAAACACTGAAATATGAGTGTTGTGATTCTTTAAGGAAGACCCAAATGTTCCTTTAAACACTAAATCAAGGTTTGCACTTTACATCGCCATCAAAGAATCTGAAAGATTTAGACTTGTTTTTTATTTGTTGTTAAAAACATTATTTCCCAGTAAGTATCGAAAGGGTCTCTTGATATGCCGTTGATAGGATTTATCTCCAGGCTGATTCTGTCTTCCTCTTTCAGCTCGACCAGACGCATCATTGTAACTGTTCCTGCTCCAGAGTGCTTCACCTTACTCAGGATTCTTTCTTGTGTCCATAGACTTTGGTTCTTGAGCAATGCAACATGAAATTGCTGATTGCTTAGAAAGGTGACCTGGGCGTAGATATTGTATAGACCACTGACTGTAATTTCAACACTGCCGTTCTTTAGAGAAAGTGCCCTGCTCGTACACGGGTGGCATATCCAGATTTTTTTGTTGTCTGAGGGAGAGAATGGAAATATTAACGTGCATTCAGAAAATCTCCCAACATTTCCCGAATTTGAACACTTTATTTGATATGTTTAGCAGGAACACTCTGCCTTAATTCATATAAATAAAGTTAGTGATGATTCAAAACCCTAACAAAGTTTTCTCACCTGTGTTGACGTGTTTCCTATTAGAAAAGGAAGTTGAAGTGGGTCATGTCATAGGGATAGTCTGGAAATACCATACTACTCTAACCAAATAGAATGCTATTCCAAATTTAGCCTTAGTTTACATTACATTTTGACGATTTGCTGCTTTTGATATATATATATATATATATATATATATATATATATATATATATATATATATATAGAGAGTAACTATATAAATATTTTCTTTCTATCCTGTTACACAATCAAAATGAAATTCTGCTATTAAAGTGTAAACTAAAAGAGTAGCAATGGAATTCATTCAATTCAAAAATACATTTAAGAAGTGCAGAATTATTCTTGTAGAAGCCTGTAATCGCTCTTTTCATTCTCGTTCACAATTGTTCCACGTGTGGGGGTCGGAGCTGCCGTTCATTTCACATATACACAGAATATGAAACACACTTCATACAGGATGTGAAGTGAGGTCGGGGAAGGAGAGACTTTTAAAGGAACATGTCCACCTTCTTCCTCACATACGAGCCGTGCACATTAAGACAAGTTATTTTTCCACTGAATCATAACGCCTCTGCGATAAACATTCAGTGTCGCATCAGAAGTGTCATTGTGGTCACTGAATCTGGTTCATCTCTTGAGCGAGGGCAGGCAACTTTGACACTAATGAGACATAAGTGCTTTGAAAAAAGCTACATCTCCTACTTGAATGGAGTAAAGGTCAGCCGCCGGATAACCTCATGTTACCTCACAGAAAACGACTAGCCTGCGATTATTTACACACAATGTCTATATTTCAATGTGGTAAACTAACTCAAGAGACTTTTAAGCCACAAAAGATTCTTTAAAAGCAGAGAACCACATGTCAGACTTCCTTAATGCAGCAGAGAAACCAAGCAACACAGTGACAAAACCAAAAGTCCCGCCATGTATTGTTTTCATGATGTACAGGGAAGTGAGAGACAAAGAAGAAAAAGTGTGAAAGGGAAAGTGCAAGAGAGGATGAGGAAACGTGAGAGATGTCCACAGGGAGAAAATTACCGCTCACCTCTGATGAGATGGATATAGTCGTTGCTAGATGGACCAGGGGGAAGACCTGAAAGTGCAACCAAATTATTTTCACATTTCAAATAAAAGCTATTGTTTTAAAGAGACACAAATTTCCCTAGGCATGTTTCCCAGAGTGGGAGATGAAAACTTGTTAAAGAAATTAATTTAGCTTATGAACAGAAATGGTTATTTATTTTAAAAAGTTATTTATTATTTACATTCTGGGGGATAAAAAAAAATAAAAAAAATTAAAAATTCTCACCTATTTGTTGGTAAGTATTGCCATAGACTGCTGTAAAATAGTATTTATTGTTACTGTCATAACAAAGGAACACAATTTTCTATTATATTTTACTTAATTAAGATGGGGGGGGGGGGGGGTAAAAAGCAAACCTGTTGAATTTCCAGTCGTGCTTTCTCCAGACTAAAGAAGAAATAAATACATTAAAAATAATATTTATGAAGTGTGCAATGTTGAAGATACTTCTATCCTACTATTAATAAACCTTTATAGTTAGATTTCCCTTAGGAAGTGTAAAAAGTATGACTTTAAGTCATTGCTTTGTTTATTCAACAAAAGCAATATGGTTGGATGCAATAGCAAGTCACATACCTTTTCACTGGATTCTGTCCTGATAAAAATATATACGGTTATCATCAGAAGAGCTGAGCTCATCAGGCAGCACCAGCCAATCAGGAGGCGGAACCTGGGGTGACTTCCGCTGGTCATATCCGTGACTAGCAGCGACCAAGAAAAAGGAAATAAATGCATTGTGAAACCAAAGATACATGTTTACACTGAAGCATTTGGATGAAACCCCCATAACAGCCTACTGACCTAAATGCATGTACTTGATCTAGATGCACAGCATTAAAAAGTACAATATCACGCATTTACAACCACAAAGGGTGAATGAAGAAAAAGATAGGTGAGCTAATCTTTTTATATCATGAATGAAACCTGCAGAGATTTCATTTAAACATTTGCATACAAACCTCAATATGTTTTTACTTCCATGCCCCAGACCTTTCTACTCTCTCTCCACATCGGTTTCTAGTTATGCATGTGTGTATGGCTAAAAAAAGCAGGGGTATATTTGCCTCTCACCTAAGTGAGGTGAATTCCCCGCAAAGAAACCCTGTTCTCACATGCAGGTGGGTAGAATGTAACTAACTGAGTGTTCAGTACTTAGAAGCTGGACATTTCTCTCTATACGGATAACACCGTATCTTCTAAATTAAGTATATGTGTTTATTTATTGTACCGCATATCTGACATTTTGATTAGGTGAAGAAATCGATTAGTTCTTGTAAAGAGCTTCACTGTGTGTGAATAAAAAAAGCATGTGTGGATTTCTAAAGAGTTTTCCAAAGAGTTTCCCATTATTATTCCCCTCAGCTTTTTGAGAACCAAACAGCAACACAAAAATAAACCTGCCAGAACGACCAGATTACCAATTAATTAATCAGTTTCAAGTAAAAAAGTAAAAAAATGAATCTAGTCTGAACAGAACACTCCTTGAAGCCTAGTTGGCAAATGTGATAATATATTGCCACATATTTAGGATTGGGTGTTCTAAAGTGAAATTTTCAGAATTGGTTATTCAGAATTGCATATTGATCAACACCTAATCTGAATATTCCATATTCCTCCATGATGGTTCTTGTCCTGAATGCGTACATGTGCAAGAACAATTGTCACAGATCTCTGGCTAAGTGGAATTCACCATCTGAATTATAAATTAAATCATTAAATTAATTGTTCAATTAACATCTTCTATAAGGAATATAAAGAATGAGAATTAAATATGACTTGATTTTATTAATATTGAGTACTAGATTATGAGAGAGATTGCTTTACTCACCTTAGTGTGTGCTGTAGTGTGAAATCTGTCTGTGGGAATGAATGAGAATCTCAACATGGTCTTTCCCCTTTTCAGTCTCTCATTTTCTAGCCCTGGACCTTTTCTTTCTCGCTCTCTTTCTCTCTCTCTCTCTCTCTCTCTCTCTCCCTCTCTCTCTCTCTCTCTCTCTCTGTGTGTGTGTGTGTGTGTGTGTGTGTGTGTGTTTCTCTCTGTCTTCCGCTGTTTCTTTCGCTGGTGGTGGCTGTGGTTGGAAACATAAGGTAGATGGTCAGAACATCACCTTACGTGACAGAAACAAGATCAGAAGTTTCTGAAAGCGATTGGACTTATACTTTCAGTGAGTAAGTATATAGAAGAATACCCTTCTGCCTAATTAATGTAACACAGAATTTCTGCAGAAAACCAAGAAAGTTGAATGGTAATGAAGATAAAAGGTCATTGGTATGTGGCTTCGGTTTAAGCTCATTAGTCAGTCCTAATGCAGACACTTTCTCTTCAGCTCTATAGGTGATATTCAGGTTATGGTGTGTTTACGTGATGTGGTTTTTCATCAAGGAGAAGAGGTAGTAGGTGCGTGTTTATACTGATAAGCAGGCACTTGTTTTTTTTTCATACTGATCCACAGCATTTCTTCTTTTCTTCTCTTGGATATGTTAAACCCTTTGGGACATCCCCAATTCAGTCGCTTGTACTTTCCTATGAAGACATGCATAGCACATACTCCTACACAAAAGCCCACACAAAAACAAACACTCTTGTACTGTCCCTGACTCTTTCAGTGAATATATATATGGAGGAACACCACTGCCTATTATAAGCAATTGGTGTCAACAGGCCTTTTGTGTTATGCTTGTGTGGACTTCACCATTCCTGTAGACTTTAAAGGGTTAGTTCAGCCAAAAATAAAAAATTAAGCCATATATTACTTACCCTGAAGTCATCTTAGGTGTATATGACTTTCTTCTTTCAGACGAATTCGGTTGGATTTATTAAAAAAATTGTCTTCGATCTTTCAAGCCGTTTGATGCAACCAAAGACTATAGAATACCAAAGACATGTCACTCGTATAGTTTTGAATAGGGAAAAATGCAATGCTCAATATGGCCACTTAAATGCAGGAAGCCCCGCCTTCTGAATGACAGAGCCAATTGCTAATCAGTAAAGTCAGCGCATCCCTGCAGCTGCCGTTAGATGTCCCGATTGCTATAGAAAGAGTCAGTGATCTGAGATGTGTGTTTAGGACTGCGCATGCACACTGGCTAATATAACCTGAAAAAATACGTTTTTTAATAACGCTATTTGAGCAAAAGTAACAAAATTTAGGACACAGTTGTTGTCAGATTAGTTTTTTGTGTGTGATTTCAAATATGAAATGTAATCGCTTATTGAACAGTTTTTGAGTATTTGATGCTTCCCCATTCAAAGAGATAGGAGTTGCAGTTGCAGGCCGGAGAGGCATTTCAAAGATGGCCGTCAAGTGACATGACTTGTCTTAAAAGGACTTTGATGCAACTTAGCGGGTGTTGCACTCCATCAGTCCATGAGAAGTTTAATATAAAGCGCATCCATTAAAAAAAGTGTCTCACACAGGTGAACAAAGGCCTTCTGTAGCAAATCGATGCATTTTTGTAAGAAAAATATCCATATTCAAAACTTAATAATCACTTTAATCTAGCTTGCACTCGCAGTTGTAAACGAAGCAGTTCCGGGGGAATTTTTTGTTCACCCCCCCAAAGCCGTGTGAGACACCTTTTTTTAAATGGATGCGCTTTATATTAAACTTCTCATGAACCGATGCAGTGCAACACCCGCTGAGTTGCATTAAACGCCTTGAAAGATCAATGACAAATTTTTTAAATAACTCCAATTGAATTCGTCTGAAAGAAGAAAGTCATAAACACCTAGGATGACATCAGGGTGAGTCATTTTTGGTTGAACTAACCCTTTCAGTAATTGTTAAAACTTTATAGATGTCTGGCACTGTGTACAATGATTGTTAACCTTTGATGTGTCACTTTGTTCCTTTTTTGTAGGTGAATTTTTTGATGAAAGCATCTGCTAAGTGCATAAATGTAAATCAGTATTGTTATATTTATCATCTAGCACTTTACAATAATGAACACTTTAACATATTATGTTAATATGAACTAATTATGATTTAAGGTATGTACTAATCAAGAACTAATTTTAACTACAACATTCATGTGTGGAAACTTACCCAAAGTGTTAACTAACAAATATGATCTAACATGCAGTCATAATTCACACATGAATTAATTAGGGTCTATGTCGCTGTTAAAGGAACACTCCACATTTTTAAAAAATAGGCTCATTTTTGAGCAAGAGGCTTACGGTCTAAACAGATTCAATGATCTATGCTAAGCTAAGCTAAAAGTGCTACCACCAGAACCAGAGATCGGCTGAATGGATTTGAAAATAGTAAAACTCAACTGTTTAACCTTAGGGGAGTTGGAAATTGAGCCTATTTTCAAAAAAGGTGGAGTGTTCCTTTAAGGTTAGTTCTTGAGTAGTGCATGTATTAGCTTATCATTAGTCTATATTAAAGTACATTAAATGTAGGTATTAGTGCATGATTATTCAGTACGTAAGTGTTACATAAAGTGTGAATTAGTTTTTAAGTCGTTGAATGTAATGCCAGATGTTGTGATGATTGAGGCCAGAAAACAAATGTTGTCATTATGTCATTATGCAGAGTATAGGTACAGAGCTAATGAAATGCAGTTAGCATCTAACCAGAAGTACAAGAATATAGTGTTTTATATACATATAAGTGCAGAGTAAGTGAAGCTATGATTTACAGAATGTAGAGTGGAGTTGCTATATACAGTACTGAGCAGAGTATATACAGAATATAAATAGGAATGCAATGTAGGGATTGTATGTACATTATGAACAGAGCAATGTAGGATTATATATACATTATAACAAGCAGCAGCATGAGAACAGTGTTAATAAATACAGTTGGATGAGTGTGCAAAAGTATTGTTAAACAATGTATTCTATGCAAAATAACAGTGGTGCAATGATATTTTTATAGAAATAGTTTACTGTGCTTTGTACAGTAACAACGTTAGACAGATTACAGTGTAATAGTTTGAACAATATGCTGTCTGTGCAAAATATGAGCAGTGCAATACATGTATGTAAAGTACTGTATCCAGTGCATTAAGAGAGCAGGTGCAGGTTAGATTGGTGGTGTGGAGTTCAGAAGTGTCACAACCTCAGGGAAGAAGCACTTCCTGTAACGCCTGTCGGATGGAAGGAGGGTGAAAAGTCCATGGTTAGGGTGAGAGGCATCCTTGATGATTTTCCTTGCCCTGCCCAGGCAGCCCATATAATGTATATTACATCTGTATGGCCAGGATGTTCTGGACATACAGTATTAGGTGTACACTTGGCCAAAGATACCTTTTCTCAACTGAACTATATAGTTCGGTCAGTCTAAACTTAGTAACCTGGTCTGATCATCTGAACTCATAAGGAAATATACATGTGTGTGTATGTGTGTACACCCTGAGATAGAGAAAGAGAGCACAGAAGGAAGGAGGGAACGAGACAGCAGAAAAGGAGTGAGAAGAGAGGAGGGATTGCAGAACTCACAGAAATATCTAATAGAGATCATGATATAATCTAACAAGAGCCAACACTTAGTGCTACCTCTAGACCCATGTATTATCTTATCATTAGTCTATATTAAAGTAAATTCAGTTTAAGTATTAGTAATACGTTTTATGTCAGGGACTATCAAAGCTAAATTACAAGAAAGGCAACCATCTAAATATCACTCATCTCATTATGGCAAAGTGAGATAGTGTTCTTTTGAAATGAGTGATTTGGTAATGAATGATTACCATATTAATTTACCATGGTATTTATCGTCTATTTTAATTGTATATTATTTGTACATTCAAGAGCCATAGCACATTTTGTTAGTATTAGTAGCATTTAATTTACTGAACTGAAAGCGTAGCACAATACCAACTAAACATAGTGTAAACATACTGTATTTAGCACATATACAAAAGAGAACGCTAACCAGGATTTCTTTTTTTCTAATTAATGAAGGTGGGGACGTTCTTCTTAATGAGAGTGAAACTCAAGCCGATGTTTGCTTGTGATAAAATCAGCCGTGGAGCTATGAATAGAAGGTCAGTTACGAATTGCAGGTGGAGATTCTTCATTGGGAAACTCTCATAGTTGCTTCTGGTACTTTTTTCAGGTTAGTCTTTCTAGCATGATTTGTCAGTCTCTCTGTTTTCATTTGTTGGGGAGGGGGGAAAGACCGCTGTGCGATGAGATGCATGCGTTTACAATGGGTGAAGGAGTCGGCAAGAAAGAGAAAAGATGAATAAAGCCAGATTGGTATCCAAATTTGCGAGCATCCTATTTTCTTCAGTATTCCATCTGTGGAAGAAACGGTGAGGTGACATTATGTATGAGGTTAACCACAATGATTATGAAATTCCCTGTGCTTTCCCCACCATTGTGTTGTGTACCAGGTACAAACAAGATCTAATCCAAGTTAAAATTGTGGATATGAAAGTAAAACATGTAGATTGCAGTTACCTACTACATAGGCTGCAATAGAACTACAAATGCTATCCATATGCATTTTTAAACTTAAAAGTTATTTATTGGCATATGTGATTATATGAAGAACCTTTAACATCCATGGGACCTTTCAACTGCACAAAAAAAGGTTCCTTAAATTATATAAAATGTTTTACACCCTAAGAGGTTCTTAAGGGAACTCATAATGTTATTTCTATGGCATCACTGTGAAAACCCCCACCTGGGATCTTTATTTTTAAGAGTGTAGACTCACAATGCAATGTAAATTATACAGTGTAAATCAGGAGGCCACATAATTAAGATCCTTTTGGAACAGTCTTTTGATGCCTTAATATTAGTAACCATAACTAATATCATCAGATTTCGGAGCAAAGCATGTGATAAGATAAGACTCCTACCAGGAACTTCTCTAAACGTGTGAAACTTGCACAGCATGGAATAACAAGTCATGGAAAGCCTATAAATATAAAGGAATTTTACAATGTCCCAAGCATGGAAAAGGATTTCCTTGGACAGGTGCTCTAAAAAAATCCCAAAAAGTCATGGAAAATAGTTTATATGTTTGTATGCTAACATACATTAGTTTATTCTTGTCTGCAAGCCTTAATGATGCCTCAATTGTAAGTAAGTAATTCATTGTTCAGAGTCACTTCTTTTTGATAAATCATTCAAACAAACTCAAAAATCATGTGATTGTTTCATAAGCAAACCAATATGAAAATGTTTTTAAAGTATCTTGTACAATAACCAAAACTATCTGGAAAGGTCAAAAGGTGTGGGAACAATGACTACTGGAATTATTTGCATACTGTTTACTACACTTTTTCCATACTGATATTGGACTCAAAGGCACATATGTTTGTTTGTAGACTAACTCTTTTACTCTTTTAAATGCTTCTAACAGTTTATTTTTTTCCAGCATCCTTCCTCCACTCAAGCTGACATGGATCCTAGTGTGACTGAATAATTAATTCAGAATGTATTTTATTCTATTACATTAAATATTTTCTTTTTTTAATGGAGTCGGCCCCATGATAAGTTAAGATCAATATGCTACAAGCAGAAGCCACACTGCAGTATGACTGACATTGATCTGGACTGTGAAGATTTCGGCACTCTGTTGGTGACCTGTGGGAGTGAGAAACTGATTCATAACTGTCATCTCACTGTAATTTTTGCTATATAAGGAAAGCTGCAATGTTTCCATGTACAGCATATCTGCATGTAAGCAGTTTAATTGATTTGCCAATTTTTTAAAGAAAATTGAGGTTGATTTACTCATTTTAAGTAATATTGTATTTGAATTTTTTTTTATTTATTTGAACTGCACAACACTTGTGGACTGTCATCACCCTCTTTTAAATGATATAGGTATTGGAAACTATTATAGAACACTTCTATTCCACAGAAGGTTCTTTATAGTGGAAATGGTTCTTCACACTAAGAAAATCTGGTAAGAACTGTTCACTCGAAGAAGAGAAGAAGAAGAAGAAGAAGAAGAAGAAGAAGAAGAAGAAGAAGAAGAAGAAGAAGAAGAAACTTTCACTAAGCAGTGCAATATATGAGATGCCAGTGTCAGACGGCATTAACCACACTGTGCAAGGTCAGAGTTTTTTTTTTCTGCACATCATACATTGATATACATCAAGCTTGAACGGATCTTCTCATCAGTTGACGCCTCTGCATGTTCCACAGAGCCACTTCCCCTTCTCATGCTCCCAATATGGCCCACCTTCGTTCATCTTTTTCCATTTTCCATTGCCCCCTCACTGTATTTATGTCAATAATTAATATGCTGCGTCACTGTTTGTTCTTTGCACAGCATAATCAGTCAGTGCTATTTATGACAACTACAGAAATGCATCAATATTTAGTGCAAGTTATCCTGACTTTTAATTGCTAAGTCAGTTTGCAAACAGCTGTTTAAAACCACAAAAAGAAAAAAAAGAAAAAAGAAAGAAACATGTAATCTAAGCTATCAGGAGTGTTTTGCATATTATTTTCACAAAATAGTTATTAAAGAAAAAAAAATTGTATCATCTGTGTTGATTTTAGTGCTGACATTACAATGCCGATTGTCCAAACTATAACCACATATGTGCAGATTTTGTTATATGGGTATAAGTGAACTAAGGACTACTGTGAGCAGAAACATTATGCATTACTGTCTGTTTCCAACCATGAAATAAATACACAACATAAATGGAAACTGTGGTCTTTGACTGTTCCACAGACCACTGCTGAAGGGGAAATCAGGCGTATCAGTAAATGGCACACTAATATGTTAATTATTTACTGTATCTATCCTGTTGAAAAAAACAGCATATGCTGGTTATGTTTGTTTTGAAGCATGGCTTCTGGTTTAAGCTGGTACTAAGCTGGTTTAAACTTGTAATGTGCTGTTGCTAAGCTGGTCCTGAGCAGGAGCTATAGGCCTATGCTTAGGACCAGCTCATGAGCAGCTTAAACCAATTCAAACCAGAAGCCAAGCTTCAAAACACACCTTACCTGTCTTTTGTGTTTCAAAGTCTAGTTTTGGTAGGTCTGTTTGTGTAAACAGTGAGTGTAAAAAATATATTTTATATTTTTCCATTAAAATGTATTATTATTAATAATTAACTTTTAATATTGAACTACTTAATAGCTCACATGCCTAACTGACAATTTATTAAATTTAAACGTGCAGTTCTTTACACTGGAGTTTATGAGAACGCCGTGACGTCAATCGTATACTTCCTTGAGCTTGTCGCGCAACACCGGCTAGCATGATAGCACGATGGTAGCTTCGCTACATTTATGTATTAACTAACGTTAGTCGGTTTTATACAAACAAGCACAAATTACAGCCATACTGTTAGTAAACTCAGAAAGTATAGTGTATATGCAAAACAACGAATTGCAACCAGGAATTACCGCGTCTCGAGGTAGGACAAACATAGGAGAGCTAACGTTCGCACAGCTCGAGCGCACTTGTATGTTTATTTTTTATTTGTTGTTTAGTTTATCGACGACAATCAGTCAAAATGGGTGAAGACGTCATGTATTTTTTATAAATAGACATATGTTATCGTAAAAACGTATCAAACGCCTGTTTGATAGACATTTAGCTTCAAGTGACTTAGCATGTTATTGATAGCGGTTGTTTTAGAACGTTTCAGTAGGCTGTGTTTACAGTTAAATAGCTTTTTATGTTTAAAAGCATACGTTTCTACAATATGCTTCTAGTAAATCAAGAAATTTCTGGAAAGGTGGGGTGTGTGTGACTGCTTGGTATCAGTTGTGGCCTGTGTGTGTAATATAACACTTTTCCTTCACCGTGACGTAGTTTGTTGTAGGATTTTACATATTTAGACTTCAGAGGTATAAATTAGGTTCTTTTTTTAAACTTTATGCCTGGTTATTATTGTTTTCTAGAATAATATAGACAGCATGGAAGAACATTCATACAATAACATAGAGGTGACTGTGAAAACGCTGGACTCCCAGAGCAGGAGCTACACAGTTCAGGCACAGGTAAGCTGGATTTTTTCGTATTACTCTCGTTGTTACATGTGTTTTTTTTTTTTATAATTATTTTATTTTATTTATTATTTTTTTTTTTTATAATGATGACTTGGCATTCTGCGTTTGACCACAATTTAAGGTGAATAACAAGTCATGTGACAGCAGATAAAGACACAAGTCCACTGTCTGCCAGTTGTCTTTTGAATTGACAGCTTCTCGTTATGCTTCTTAGATGACAGTGAAAGAGTTCAAGGAGCACATATCACCCTCTGTTGGAATTCCTGTTGACAAACAAAGACTCATTTATCAGGGCAGAGTACTTCAGGATGAGAAAACCCTAGCAGAATACAGTGAGTTGATTTGCATAAAAACAGCAGTTTCCAAATCTAGGGAACTCCATTGTTGACATTTTGTGTATACAATTCCATATAAAGCCAATTCTGTCGAATTGCAAAGTGAAAATACATTTTTTTTTTTTTGGCCAACTCAGCATGTGCTTTTGAATAATATTCCCTTTGCAGTCTTGTGACTCTTCTGTACTTGTCCCTGTTCATCCATCTCTGTCTAGACGTGGATGGAAAAGTAATTCACCTGGTAGAGCGGGCCCCACCGCAGACCACCCAACAGGGCTCTGACTCGGGTGGCGTATCAGGGTCCTCTGGGGCGACACAGGGAGGAAATCAAAACCCAAACTCAACCAGTAGCTCTCAAGGAACCCCTGTTGGGCCTACTCATGACCGCAATGCCAACAGCTATGTTATGCTGGGTACTTTTAATGTTCCGGTCAACATTATGGACCCTCAGCAAATTCAGGTAGAATCTTTTTTCATACTCCGTATCACTTGTATTATTTGATTTTTATTTTTTTTGCTTAATGTATTCTGATTCCTCAGATGTCCATTCAGCAGATGATGACAGGCCTGGGAGACAGTGCGAGAAATCCACGTGTCAGTACCAGCACGGGGGTGAGGACCATTGTAAACTAAAGAGAGGCCTTTTGCTGTGGTGGAAATTGCATTCAAAAATGAATAAATTCATACTTTTATTCAACAAGGATGCATTAAGTTGATCAAAAATAAGGGTAAAACATTTATAATGCAAAAAGATAGATAGAATGTTGTTTTTTGTGAATTTTGTGATCATCATATATTCCTGAAAATATAAATGCATCACCATTTCCACAAAACGATTAAAGCTGCGGTAGGTAACTTTTGATGCTCTAGCGGTTAATAAACAGAACTGCTTGCGTCTTGCGGAAGAACATCGTAGCCGGAACTACTTCTCTCTGTTTATGTCTATGAAGAATCACAAAGGTACTGGGTTACTCCGCCGCGGTACCCCCGAAGCAATCTAAAATAGTCCGAATATAAACACTTATTATAGGTGCAACCTAGTGATTCAGAACAAGCTAAAAACACGGTTTGGAAAATGGATTCATGGTGTACTCGCGTATTATATACATTTTTCTACATTTTGAACACAAACAAAGTTACGGACCGCAGCTCTGATTGGTTGTTTCTTACCGGGAGCGGATTACTTTCTACAAATGGCAATAGGACCACTGGGAGGAGCCAGAGGAGCTTGATTTTTTTCACAGATTATCTGTCTCATATTCTACTGTCAGGACATAATGACAGGTTTAACAAATATGAAGTTACCTACTGCAGCTTTAAGCAGCAGAGCTGAAAATAAGAAATGTTTCTTTAACACAAAATGATCTTATTAGAATTATTTCTGAAAGATCATGTGACACTGAAGGCTTGAGTACTTCAGCTTTGCTATTTGCTATCCAAGAAATAAAATACATAAAAAAAAAGAAATATAATTATTTTTAATTGTAATAACATTTATTAATTATTAATTAATATATATATAAAAATAAATAAAAGTGTTTTCATCATATTCAAACTTAAAATCAGCTTGTGCTTTGAAAACGGCATGGCATAGTCTAGATTTATACTTTCAGGTTGCAAAAAAAACTTCTAAAATTGTAATTGTGCATTAACATTTTTTTTTTTCATTTTATATATATATATATATATATATATATATATATAGTCTAGGTATATATATTACACACACAACTAATTTACTGAAATACATTAATGCCATATAATTCTTTCTTCCAGACTAATGGCTCTGTGAATGTTCAGATAGATTTGGACCAATCATTGCAAAGTGAGCCCAGACTGCGGCTGTTATTGGCTGAGAACTTGCTGAGAGACACCAATGCTGTGATCCAGAGACTGGAGGTAAGCTATATTCCTGAGAATGACTTTGCTGGGCTTATTGGATACTGTGGTATCAGGAAGAAATAGATGTGCAAGTGCATAGCTTATTGATTGTTTGATTTTTCCCTCATCTCTGCCTTCTTTTGTAGGGCCAGCCTGAGGATGGCTCAGCATCTCAGGAGGACTCTGCACCTCCACTCAACTCCTCCACATCCACTACATCTCCTACTGTACAGCCCATGGACACCTCTCCTCCTCTCTCCAGTACCCCACCATCCTCTTCCTCCTCCACCCAGACTGAGGGTACTCCACCCCCTCCAGCTGGCCTCAGGTAGGACCAGTTCAGTCATAATTTAAACTGAATTATTAGCTTAGTGATATAATAAATCCTGATTTATAAATATATATATTTTTCTGTTTTTCCAATGTAGTTTCAGGGAATAATTAATCTAAAAATAAACACAAAATGAGAAATTTTGAGTAATCAGTTCTGTTTTCTGTTTCTATTGTTTTATAGTTGAACAGTAGTGTTGTATGGAAAAAAGGCTGCATAATTATTCTTTAAAAATTCTCTTTTTGTGTTCAATGGAGGTGAGGGGAAGACACCACATGGGTTTTGGAATGGCATGGGTATTTGATGAAATATTAATTTTCAGGTTAACTGTTCCTTCAACGTTTTGTTTTGCTATGTATTTTTTGCTCCTATCGAAACATGCTTTTAATTAAATTAAGGTGAATGAAAGTTATGAGTCAAAAATTTAAGTCATGTAGTTAAAGGACTTATCCACCTTGCATACAGCAATTATAATATAACTCTGTCACTATTTTAGTCATCATTTATTCTTGTTAATATGTTAGGTTATTTAAACACAGTGGGACATTTTTTGTATGTGTTTGTGACACATGAAAAAAAGGAAATGTACAATTATATTTTTGGTTAAATCTTTAAAGTTTCTTATACTATGACTGCTTAACAAATTTGCTAAATCCATTTGAATCACTAGTGAATTGCCACGTGAAAGATTCTGTTTCTTTCTGAAGAATGACTAACAAATTGGAAAATAATTGTGAGTTTCTGTCTTAAGTTTCACAAACACCTGACAACAATGTTCCTTTGTTCTAATTTTATCTTTTGGTTTGGCCCATTATGAAAATTGTGGGAAATGTACAGACACTTTAAAACCCACTGCCTACAAAGTGAGGTAAAACAAAGGGAGTTCTTAAAACTGGGAAATTGGGGTTTGCTATTGAAGGAGTAGGTATGAATTCAGTTTAGTCTACCTTAGACATTGTTGACATTTCACATCAGGTCAAGAAATGAAGGTTTGCCACCTTGATTAACCTAAGTTAGGAAACCAACACCTCACTGTAATTCTATTTAGTAATCTATTTATATAAAACTATCTACACTACAATCTAAAGTTTGGGGTTACAAAGATTTTTTTAAATAGTTTTGAAAGAGGTCTCTTATGCTCATAAAGGTTGCATTTAATCAAACACAAATACTGTGAAAACAGTAATACTATGCAATATTATTACAATTAAAAAAAAAAGTATTTTAAAATGCAATTTACACCTTTTATGCAAAGCAGAATTTTCAGTAGCCATTACTTGAGTCTTCAGTGTTACATGATCTTTCAGAAATCATTCTAATTAGGGATGCACCTTTAAGATTCTTTTGGCCAATACAATACCGATTTTAACAAACATCTATTGGCCAATACTGATATCGGTCAATCCAGAGGTAAAAATGGAAGAAAGAAATGTATTGGTTCATTCTGAGCAGAATTGGTATTTGAACATTTCTGTTCCTGCGTTCCTCTGTTTTATTACAATTCTGAAACTGGTTTGAGTAGAAAAAATACTGGTTAATAATGTTATTTTAAAAACTTTTTCTTTACCTTTAATAATAATAAAGTACAGCATTTTCTTTACTCCAAAAAAAAAACAAAAAAAAAAACATGCAGAGTCATAGCCAATAGTGGTCGACCGATATTGTTTTTTTTTTTTGATAGCCGATGCCGCTATCTTGAAAAGCAGGGGGGCCGATAGCTGAAATAAAGCCTGTGTGTATATGATTAATGATTTAAGTTTAATATATTTCATGTATAGGCCTATATATTCCTTTTTATGTAGCCTACATAGTTTTATTCCATTTTCTCTGTTCACAGAAGCGCTGCAGGTGCATGTGAATTTGTGTGAATCCGTGTTTTACACCATCCTTTCATTTTCACTTAAATGTAGGCCTAATGCTTAATTGGTGGTTCATGACATATCCTCAGATAAACTAACCGGCTCGAACAATATCCTCGAACAAGTCTTTTTAAGGAACATAAAATTCCATGAAAGTCTCTGTTCAAGTTTCCTCCCTTAGTAAAACAATGATTTTATTGTCCATTTGAGACATTGACAAAGCATGTGATCAGTGTGGTTTGATGGAAAAACCAGAGTAGATGATACAGTGCTTGAAATTAAATTGCTGTGTATCCAAAAAAAAAGGGGACAGCCCTGAGTGATTGAAACATTTGTTGTAGATTTTAAATGCATTGAGCACTTTAGCTTGCCCATTATTTTAACAATAAAATAATATTGCTAGCATCTCGCCATGTAAACCTTTATTTGTATACAAAGCAAATTAATTACAAGTATTGAGGTTTTTTTTTTTTTTTTTTTTTTACTCTTTTTGCAAGAATTTATGACCTGAAATCATGTGGATTGAAAAGAGTGCAGGATCCTAATTTTTTTTTTTATTGTTGATAATACAATAGATACAATAACACTCCACACCGATGATGAGTCACATTTTCTTGGTTTCATATGCAGTTAATCAGCACAGATGCTAACCATGAGTGGGAGTTTAGCTATTATAGGATGTGTCTGCTTAGCCACTGAAAGCGAAGCTCCCACTACTGTATCCTACTCACTTTTTAAAAGTCAGACAAACCACCATTCTAACCACTAGCGACTAGCTTTTGAAGTGTCAAACTAAAGGTTATGTTTAGTGTAAGATGTCTTGTTTTGTTGACTAAGCAGAGTCTTTTTTGTTTGATTTATTCACTATATATTAACCATACTATACTTCTCTTGCTCTTACACAGTAATCTATAAACTGAGTAGCAGTTTGTGTAAGCCTCTATTTTCCTCCACTGTAAGTGTATTAAAGTGATGCTCTGATGATCAGTGTTTAATGAAAATTGCACATTGAAAAAATAATTTATGATCATGTTTCTGCCTTTCCATCAGCCATCCAAGCC
This sequence comes from Carassius gibelio, assembly GCF_023724105.1. NCBI lineage: Eukaryota > Metazoa > Chordata > Actinopteri > Cypriniformes > Cyprinidae > Carassius > Carassius gibelio. The sequence goes on from NC_068410.1 coordinate 7,531,649, forward strand.
CAGCTGAGATGGTGGAGATGTTAACAGAGCTGAGGAGAGTCGAGGAGAGACTCCAGCCCTTCATTCAGAGAGCTCACCTCATTCTAGAGGCGGCCACAACTGCAGACTACAACAACAATGTAAGAAGCCCACTCATCATAAATGTTTTCTTCTATGTAGTGCTCAGGCACCGTAATTACTTTGATGTGAATAAAAAATACATTTTGAAAATGATGCCATAAGTCATTCAGCCAGCATAATATAAAAATGTCTTTTCACATTTTGAAATGTGAAAAAGTATACGTAAAAACCTAATTTGCAATGCAGTCATATAACAATATTTAGTGATTTGTTGTTTCTAGGGGCGTAAGAAAATATTGATACTCGTATCGCAATATTTGTTTGGGATACTTTATCGATTCTCTAAAACGTAATATCGATATATAAAAAAAAGATTCATGGCAGTTGTTTCGTTTTGAGTTTGTTTCCCGACCGCTAGATGGCAGTGTTCATCTCTGAACAAATCCTGAGTGACAGCAAATACAAGCATTAGAGCACGCCACTAATGTTAGCGTTAATGTAGTTTGCTGCTAGTAATGGAGGGTGAAAGAATTGTCCCAGTTCATGTTAAGGTGTACAAAGCTGAATGTGCCGTTATTTGGGCTTTTGTGATAACGTCGACTGGTGCTGGCACTGCCTCGGTTCCACCGCTTGCCGCGTCCTGTGTGAAGAGGCTTGCACAAGGCACAGACAAAGACGAGAGGGTTGCCTCGCAGTGGGCGTTTTGTGCAGTTGGTGCGTTGCTCGTGTCGGGGTTTCGGCAATTCCACACGGAAGATAAATACAAACAAAAAACCTGTGAATCCAAGTGGAAAGGTTCAACAACTGTATTTATTTTATCGTTTTACAATTTTGTTTTCTTTAAGTATCCTGTTAGCACTTTATTTTTCATTGAACCTTTAAATCAGGGTATATGTACCGTGTTTTCCAGACTATAAGTCGCACATTTTTTCATAGTTTGGCTGATCCTGCGACTTATAGTCAGGTGCGACTTATTTATCAAAATTAATTTGACATGAACCAAGAGAAAACATTACCGTCTACAGCCACGAGAGGGCGCTATATGCTGCTCAGTGTTCCTGGGGCCTGTTCTTCGTAGGTCGCTTATTACATCCGAGATCAAATGACACATCCAAGATGATATCATCGTGCTAATCATGATCCGGCTAATTGGGTTCTTCGAACACACCTGTTGTGTATGATTAGGGATTGAGTTATCTGAGATAATTGTGCGTTCATGTGTTGGCTTAAAAGGGGATATGTATCAATACTCGAAACCATGATCTGCAGTGCAGCGGTATCCTGGTGGTAAGACAGCAATGTAATGACGTCATTTAATTTAAAACGACACCTGACGAAAAACTTGACAAATTTCTGGACTTTTATAAGGAAACAGCCAAGCAAACAAAACTACATAAATGTTATAATAGAAACATGAAACAGATAATAGATACATGTTTTTATTTTATTAGAATTTTTTTCATGATTCCCAATTATTTAGATTCGCAATTTATAATAGTTGTGCAGTCTTTACATTTTTATTTCAATGTAGAAATTATCTATTAATTTAATTTTATATTTGGACAGTATTGTTACGTGACAGCATTAATGAAAGTTTCTTAAGGGTCAATATCATGTTATCTGCATCTCCTGCACTCCATCAAGCCACTCTTATAATAGCAGTCATCACTCAAAATAATGCACGACTCTATTATCTGTATAGCATGTGTGTTAGACTCTAATACAATTATGAAGTAATAATTTTCTGACAAATAAATATTTCAGTGAGTAAAACTGGCTGTGTCTATAGGCTGTTATGGACTACACAGCATTTTTTTATATTATTTTTTAAATAATTTTTTTAAATGATTATTATATTAAATTATTGTCCCTGGATCAGTACGATATTCTTGTAATAAAGTAGTGGTGGTAGCAGACATATTTTGATTATCAGTTCTGGTTGAAAAGAAGCTGAAGACATAGAGCGCCCTCTCGCGGCTGTAGACGGTAATGTTTTCTCTTGGTTCTAAATAAATGCGACTTATAGTCCAGTACGACTTATGTTTTTTTCCTCATGACGTATTTTTGGACTGATGCGACTTATACTCAGGTGCGACTTATAGTCCGAAAAATACGGAATGGTCTTTTTATAAAGTACATTTTATACGTATTATACATTTAACTGAAGGATCCTGCAAGCATTTAAATTTCCCCCCCTTTCCCCCTTTTCTCCAGCAATTTAAGGTTTGCATATGGTGGTGGGTTCTTAATGACAGCTTTCCTTACAATATATACTATTCCTAAAATAAAAAATATCCCAATATCCCACCTTGCGTACAGTATCGCAGTATATAGTATTGCAATCTCTGTATCGTGATTTGTATCGTATTGCCAGATTCTTGGCGATACACAGCCCTAGTTGTTTTACACGGTACTGCATTAACAGATTAGATCCTGTAACTTAGAATTAATACTTCTATTCAGAAATATGACAGTAGGTTGATTGATTGGTGTTTGTACTTAATTTCAGTAAATAGGTTATATATACTTTTTTCTTTTTGAACAGACCCAAGAGAGGGATGAGGACCAGCGTATTCTCAACCTTGTGGGAGAGGCCCTTCGTCTCTTGGGAAATGCCCTGGTCGCCCTGAGCGACTTACGATGTAACCTCCTAAGCAACCCTCCTCGACACCTGCACGTTATCCGCCCCATGTCTCACTACACCTCCTCTGTGCTGACTCCAGCAGGCGTGCATCACCTACCAGTGCAGGTAAGGAAGTGGTTTGTGAGACTCGTGCAGTGAGAAATGTACTGCATAACCCTGAAAGTGAAAGTTTTGTAGAGCACTTCATAAATGAGTACTGCGGTATTTTTGGTAGAAGTAAATTTTCCAGAGTTCCCAGAAATACAGAGACGCAGGGTCTATAATTGTAATTTGTTGAATTAGGCCTAATTAAAACGTCAATTAACTTTTAACATTCTGCAGCTGAATTTTGGAACTACTGTGACTATGTCAGCCAATGGCAGACCAGCAGCTGATGGTCAACCTCAGTCCACTGGCCATTCAGATCAGCAAGGCCAGGGCCCAATGCCTGCCGGTCAGCCTGGTCCAGCCAATCAGCAGAGCGCACAGCCAGGGCCCAGAGTCATCCGGATCAGTCATCAAACCATGGAGCCTGTAGTGATGATGCAGATGAACATTGATGGTGGGTTTCTTTTGTATTTGTGTGCAGTGGCACTTTTCCACTGCGTGGTATGACTCGGCTTGGCACAGTTTGTGTTTCCACTGCAGTTTAGTATCACTTTAGAGTGGGTGGGATTATTCAAATGTCGTTATAGCTGCGCCGCATCTACTGCCATGACTCCTAAAAAAAACTGTTTTCATTCCGCATCGCCCCATCAAGCTCTCGCTGGATCCGGCCCTTTGCTGTTAACGAGAGGAACGTCTGTACTTTTGCAACAGACAACAAAACTTTTTGTTTTTAAAACAAAAGGTGCGCTCATTCAAAAGTTTTGTTCGATCCTTTACTGACTGTGTTTATTAAAATCTAGCTGTTCTTTTGTGTTTGTGTCGCAAGTTCATTGACACAGGTAGTGACGATTCTCTCTGGCCAATCCGTGATCAGCAGAGTTAACAAGTCACGTTTTGATAATGGTACAGTTCACTTGAAACCTCAACCGAGGTGGTACTAAAAAAGTACCAGTTACTGTACCCAGTGGAAAACCCCCCAAAAGTGATCCGCAGTGGAAAAGCGCCGATGTAACTATTTTTTCCTTACTTGAATTAATTGAATATGTTTCAGATTCTGGCAGTGCTGCACAGGCAAGTGGACAACAGAATGCTGCTGGCATTGGACAGCCTGGTAAGTCTTCAAATTGTCTTTAAAAAGTTATATTTATATACATGATGATTGCATGTTCAGATTATGTTTGATCACCATATGTAATGCACATGTTTGCATGTTGCAGGTGCCCCCCCTACTGTTCAGATTCCAGGTCTACCTCCAGAATTCATGCAAGCCATTGTGCATCAAGTCACTCAGCAAGCCATGGCCATGGCAAACGCTGCTTCTACTGGCCAGCAGGGGCAACAGACCACACCACCTGCAGCAAACGCTGGCTCTGGCTCCACTCAAGCCCCCATGCCCCCCTACCCACCTCAGGCCAGAGTGGTTTTCACTAGACCCTCTTTTACTCACAGGATGGCCAGCCCCACTTTTACCACAAGGGGGGCCGCTATTAACCTCAGAGGAGCTGTTCCACCAATGATGGGTCAACAGCCAGGACAGGTGAATTAAATTTCCATGATATTTCTGGAATATAGAGGTGTAAATTCTAGACAGGAAATTGCAATGTGCTGCACCGGAAGTTGCAGTTTGCTCAATTCAGAAGCATTCATGCATCATTTTAAATTTTTAAAAGTCTGTTTCCTCTCAGGCTGGACACTTCCCTCCTGCTGCTCTAAATCAGATGATTGGTGGACTAGTTGGCCAGCTTCTGTCAGGGGCTGCAGGGCAGATGGGTACAGTTGCATAAAAACTTAAATTTATAATTATACATATACTGCTTTGTTTAAAATCAATAACATATGAGTTCTGAGTATTTTATTTGATAACTGACTTGTGGATCAGCTCAAATGAGATCATAGTCCTCTTGATGTACCTAATATTCTCTTAAGACTGAAAATGTATTATGTAATACTAATGTAAAATGCCTCTAGTTAGGGCATAGTATAATACATTTTACTGTTCTCTGTATCCACAGCCAGCCAAAACACCACTTCTGCCTCACAAACATTCACCTTCTCCACATCCACTTCCACAAGCACTCCATCCACCACCACCACCTCCACAAGTGGCTCTGGGTCCACACAGTCTAATAGTACCAATACCAGCACTCCTCAACCTGGACCTGCACCGTCAGCTCCTCAGGAAAATCCTTTAGGGGGAAACTTGGAGCAGTTGTTGGGGTCTCTACTGGGAGGTTCTGTTGCCGCAGGCAACCAGGGCCCTTCAATTACAGTATCCATGCCTGGGGTCCCTACCTTAATCCAGGGGGTCACAGACTTCATGCAGGTAAATAGTCTCCTTTGGCTATATAGACTTTTTTTTACACAGATTTTATTACAATGCACATCATCATTTTCATACATTGATACCGAAGACTTATAACTTTTATGAAACCATTTATCTTGAGCAACATATCATGAGGCTTTTTCCCCATTTCGGATTCTTGATGGCTCCTGTTCACTTGCCAGAAAACTAGATTTCTACCTTTTTTTCACTGGTTTTTTTTTATGAATGCTAGTGTGTATATGACAGTTTTATGCATTCCTGTCATCAGGCTTCCCAAACACTTTTCTCTCAGCCTCCTGCGGGACAGCCTCCCACCTCGACCCCTACTGCTCCCACTGCTCCACCAAACGCAGACAGTGCTACTGGGGCCGCCACAGCTGGTGAAGGTCTGAACCCTGAGCTCTTCACTGGGATAGTGCAGGGTGTCCTGTCCACCATGATGGGCTCTTTGGGAACCCCACAAAACGAAACTGAGAGCATTGCACAGTTCATCCAGAGGCTCTCCCAAACAAGTAACATCTTCACCCCTGGTGCTGGAGATGCTATGGGTGAGCTCTTTGGAGTTGATGCATTTACTTCTAGTTAATAAAAAAAATGCAATCAGAATGAGGAAAAATAAAGATCATGTGAATGTGTTTAGGTTTTTTTGGTGATCTACTGGCTTTGGTTTGTCAGAACTTCTCCATGGTGGACATGGTGTTGTTGCTCCACGGGCAGCACCAGCCACTTGGTCGTATCCAGCCCCAACTCGCTCAGTTCTTCAGTGAGCATTTCCTGCAAGGTCGTGAGCCCACGGAGGCCAACATCACTGTAAGTTGTCTCTAGCTGTGTCAAGTGCCCTGATTCACAATGCTGGTCCTGGAATACCCCCCAAAACTTCCCGTCTTGAATGCCTCTCTTATAACAGTAGTTCTCAAAGTGGGGGTCGCGACGAGCGGGGGGTCGCGAGATGATTTACAGAAACTTTTATTTTTATTTTTATGTTTTTATTTTTTTATATGTTAATGCGAGATGGTGAAAAAAAAGTCCGAAATACACATTTAGGTCTTTATTTTATTACACTTTGTCTGTTTGCGTTTGTAGATTTCGCGTAAATTCAACAAAAGTTAGCGTTGTAAATCATCCTGCCGATCTGCGATCTCTGTCTGCTCTCTTTCATCACAGGCATGGCTGGAAAGCTCTCTCTTCACTGTACAATGCTGTCAGATCCAAATATGGTCATTTCCTTTTTATCAGCAACCAATCGCGAAAGTAAAAGGGCTGAATGCGCAATCTCATTGGCTGATGATAAATCTTTAAAGCCTGTTTTCTCAAAACGACCTTTCTCTCATACTCCAAGTACGAAATCTCCACTTTAGTAGAACCTATATACACCAAACTTTCCAGTCTTGTACCTAGTTATATTATGAAGACATTTACACAGGGATTTGTAAATATATTATTCCTAGCCTGATTTATATAACATTTTATTACTAAAAACATGGCGAAAATCTTTTTTTTAAGGCTATTGATAGTATATTCTGATTTACAGGATAACAAAAGTAGATATCCATAAATCCCTCTGTAATTTTTTCCCCATCTAATATGTGAGCACAATGAAAAAAATATTTTTAATCTGGATTTATCCAGATCACTTTCATAAGTATTTCCCTGAAGGAGACGCTCCCGACCAATATGACTGGATAAGGTCACCATTTAATGTAACCATGGCAAATCATCTGGCGTCAGATATGGAAGATGCGCTGATAGAACTTTCAACCGATCGAACCCTGAGGACGGCATTTGACGGCAAGACGCTGGATGAGTTCTGGGTTTCTGTCGCGCTGGAATATCCACAGTTGTCGAAGGCCGCGTTGGGTGTCCTCATGCAATTTGTCTCAACGTATTTATGTGAAAAGACATTCTCCGCGCTGACTTACATTAAGAATAAACACAGGTCACGGCTTAACGTGGAAGATGATCTGCGGGTGGGGATCTCCAAAATTAAACCTAGAGTGGACCTGCTTTGCTCCGCGCACAGCGCCCATCCATCACATTAGGCGTTTTTTTTATTTTTTTATATATATTTTTTTATTCACAATTTAGCACATATTACACAATGCAATCACAAAGAAATCATCAAAAAGAGTAGGCTACTAAGGCCCATATAGATTGGAACTCTTGCAGTCTTGAATGCTGTTTACAGGTAATCTTAAAAAAGAAAATTAAAATTATAAAAATATAAAATTATCTGCTCCACCCATTGACCAAATCTGGGTCCTGATTGGGAAATCCATACATGTATGTAAGGCGTTTTTTCTGAATACAAAGTTATTGTTGTATGCGTGTTATAGCTTGTTAGCTTGTTGCAGCTTGTTCGTATTCTGTCTGTAAGCATTTCACAGTTATGGATGTATTTGGCTATTTTATTTGTTAATAAAATAGCCTGGCTTAGAGATTGTGTTCCTTTTTGTTTTAGCTCTGTCAGTATGTAACCAAATCGCAAATCCTCACAAGAGGGAAACACAGAGAGGAGGGGGGGGGGGGGGGTCGCGTCTTGTCAGCAATCTAATATTGGTGGTCGCGGTCTGAAAAGTTTGGGAACCCCTGCCTTATAAGATACACCTGATTAGACTCAACAGGTCATTAATAGATGTAATGGGTTTTGTTACATAAGAGAAACATCTAAAATATTGAGTGACAGCACTCTAAAATATCTACAATGACCTCCAAAAAAACATAACTGCGTTGGAGGGCCCTAAATATCCGGAATATACCATGGTTTTGCTTTGACTAAATTGAAATTCAAAACAGGAAGTCACTGTTTTGAAAGTGATTTGACATTTACCTTTGACATTTATTGTAGGCTTTTACTAGTCACTAACCCTGACGGGATAATACAACTTAAAACAAACACACAGATGTAATTAAATGTGATAAAGCGCAATAAGGGATATTTACTTAATTGAATTTGACATACAGGATGTTATCACTGACAGCAGTCAAGGAAGGTACACAGAGCACTGAGCATTATTTGAAACTATTTGTAAACAATCTTGTATCCCAACCCATTTCTTACTTCACACTTCTGTTTCTGAGGTGTTTATGCAGTTTAGAGTGCCCTTATTCGGTAATGCGATACATCACGATATGGCAGCTTTTACCTAGCCTGGTAATACCAAAATCTGTCTACAAAGTGAAGTTTGGTATTACCAGGCATAATTGACAAGGGTTTACTTTCTCGTGGGGTGCTTTTGTCTGAAGTTTAAAATAAGCCAGTCGCATAACATTTGGTTATGACTTGTGTTATGCGCTGGCTCAGCCGCCTCGAATGAAAAAAATTAACTTGAAGTTAATAACCAAACCTGTGTATGCAAACTTACCATTTGTAAGCGACGTGTGCCTCGTCAATGACAATGGTGATGAGGTTGTCTTTGTATAGGGTTGATGCCAACATAGCTCACCATTTTGGATTAAGAATCAGTGGTCCCACAATTCAGTTCAGCAACCCTTGACGTCACTTCATTCAAAGTAAACGAGAGGCGTTGACATCGACGCTGTGCTACTTTCTGTTTCTGAAATGCATTTAGATAGCCATTCAGATTTGTGTATTCGCTATGGTGTTCATCATATCGACAATTACTTAACTATTTAGACTTAATAGACTACAACTTGCCCTAGATATTGCTTGAAAGCGTTTAGATTTTTTATTGTTAGGTCACACTTACATTAGAACTTCATTAGTTAACACTAGTTAATTCATTAGTTAACATAAACTGCCAATGAAAATTTATTTTAAGCATTTATTAATCTTGGGTAATTCCAATATTTAATAACACCTTGTTAAAATCCAAAGTTTCATCTGTCTTATTTATGAGCTATAACATGAACTAAGAGCTGTGTTTAACAACGATTAAAAACTTCTGTTACAAATGTAGCTATTGCTCATTGTTAACATTGATGCATTAACTAAGGTTAACTAATGAAATCTTATTGTAAAGTGTTACCTATTGGTCTTGTAAAATGTGTAGCTTTATACTTTTTTTTGTGTATTGCTTTATTGTACTTAAATGTTCAGTTATTTTAGTTATAAGAAAAAAGTTAATAAACCTATTAACTAAATTTTAATATTGTGATAATAATACAGTATACTGTGATAGTCAATAGCAATTAATCGCAACATAAAAAATTTGATACCGGCAGTTGTTTGATTCTGTATATATGTCCTCTCCTGTGTCCACTTTGTTTTTGTTTTCCCTGTTCTGATTCTTTAATTTTCCCTATTTTTTTGTTTCTCTTTCCATGTCTTATTTTTCTTTCTGTTATATAGGCATCTGCTGAAGACTTAATTGCTGAGCTTGAGGAGTACATCACAGAAAGTTTTGTAAGTATTCCTGGATTCTTTCTTGACTCTTTGAAAACTATGAAAAGCTCTGTGACATTAGCAATTACAACACAAAATAAATTCCACTTATCTCTCAGTTTGTAACCATTACTGTAAATGTAATATGGACATCTATACACTATAAACAAGCTACATTTGTTTTGTTTTTTATAAAGAAATTAATTCAACAAGGTTGCATTAAATTAATAAAAAATAAAGTTTTTGTCATTTATAATGTCACAATTAACACAAAATATTGTTTTCAACATTTGGTAATCGAAAATGGTTCTTGATTACCAAATGATAAAGAGTTTTTGTAAAAAATAGGCTAACGATTGCGTCATAACCACTTGACTCTCTGTCGCATTACCGTACAGACAGGAGGAGAAGCTCGCAGGCAATTAACTTAATATGGCGTACTGGCGTTACATTTTAAAATACTATACAAAATAATTAATCAGAATACTTACTCCTGCTCACTCACGACAAAGAACTCCCCGCTCAAGCTCGCCGTCTCTGCAAGATTAACGATGGCAGTTTGCACGCACAGCCACTTAAAGATTTACATCTGTTAGGCAGGTTGCTGGCGTAGTCAGGCTTCGTTTGAGTCTGCACGTCAGAAACGGAAGTGCTAAAAAACGCAAAAAATGGGCTTCACTTGTCTCAATTGAGTTCCAATGGGGTCGCTGTGTCCATTTCTTTTACTGCCTATGATATTAACCAAAATCATTAAACACGATAGAAAAAGGGAGGAACGCCAAATGACAGGCTGCTGGCTCCCACTGTTAATTTTATTTATTTATTTATTTTTTTTGGAAAAGCACTCTCTGTATTAGCTTAAAGCCCTCAAGTTTACATTGGTTACCGTATTCCTTCAATTGCTCTAAACAAGTATTTTGGGTGACCTTTTTTTTATTGAATACTAGACATCAAGTTGTTGTTATTTTCATCTGAAATAAGAACTTTTTTTTCAGTAAGCTAGGCCCTATGTGTTCAGTAAGCTTGTTTCAGTAAGCTATGTGTTTTCAAGGCTTCAAGGTTTTATTGAATTCTATCTCTATACAAGTGCAAAGTAACACATTCTTAGTCTTTTATTTTGTAATTTTAAGAGCAATAAACATATATTGCAATGTTAAGGAATTCATGTTTTTTTCATTCAGATATGTAAATCAACATGTATAAATTGTTAGTAGTCAATTAATGGGGAGATAATCGAAATTGAATCTGTCTGAAAAAATGTATCGGTAGATTAATCGATGCATGGAAAAAATTATAGCTAGATTAATCGTTTAAAAAATAATCATTTGTCCCAGCCCTAATATGAAGTCAAAGTATGCCAAAGATGATGTTGCTTAGCTTGAAGAAAATGCAAACGAAGTTTTCCACTCAATGGAACTGATGCTAATTTGTGGTGTATGCTGCTTCTCCATCCCATCTAGTCAACCATCGCAATCAGAGATGGGGTGGATATCACCCAGACGAACCGGGCTTTTCTCAGACAGCAACTTGTAGGCATTGCCACCCACATTCTGCATTGCACCGGTATGTCTGGACAAGAAGTGTCATGAGATCAGTTTTAGGTTTTAGATCTACTTAGACTGATAAACACATGTAGTCACCAAATATTAGCTTGCAGTTTCATTCTTTTATCATGTCCAAGGCCTCTGTAGGAACTGTGAAACTTAATGAAACATATGAAATACATTTAAATGTGTGTGTTTTTTTTCTTCAGATCAAACGTTTGGACCTCGGCTCCTACAACTGTGTAACCGTGCTCTCTTTGAGTGTCTTGCCCTTAACCTCTACTGTCTAAATGGAGAACAAAGTGCCCTTACTGCCGTCATCAACCACCGCATTGTTAGTACCCAAAACAACTGACATCTGACTCCTACAACCCCTATCGTCTTGGTTATTCTCTTATTGTTCTTCCTACACCTGCTCAATGAAAATAAAATTGCAGAGGAGACATTTCCATGTTGGTGGGGGCTAGCGTTGACGAAGGAAACTTAGCAATTAATGATAAAGGTGTTAGGGGTTAGAGACACATTAAAACATAATTTCAGTCATGGAAAACCTTTAAATGTTAAGGGATATTAAAAGTTTACTAAAATGTAATGTAAAAAAAAATGTATACATTTAAAAAAAAAAATTTTGTGAGGAAAGTATATGTATGTTTATGTACACTCAATAAACCCCCAACATTAATTTTATATTTCACCTCTCTATTAGAGGACTATGTCAGCTGAGGTCAACCCTAGCCTGGTGAACTGGTTAACCAGTATGATGACAATGAGGCTGCAAGTGATACTGGAGCACATCCCCATCATGGAGGAACAGATCACTCAATACGTCATCCACACACAGGTTTGATTCTATACACGTTCCACAGAATATTGTAGTGCTGGATGTTGGCATAGTCAAGATGGTCTTTAGTTAACATACTGTGAACAACGTTTGAATGTGGCCTGCTCATTTAGTCATTAAAGGGTCAGTTGATCCCAAAATTTTAATTGCCCCAAGATTTACTCTCCCTCAAGCTATCCTATGTGTATGTTACGTTCTTCTTTTAGACGAATACAATTGTTATAAAAAAATGTCCTGGCTGTTCCAAGCTTTATTAGATTTTGAAGTTCATCCATCCATTATAAAAAGTAGTGAACACAGCTCTAGGGGGTTAATAAATGCCTTCTGAAGTGGACCAATGTGTTTGTGTAAGAAAAATCTTGTTTTTAAAACTTTACATCTGCATCTGAAAAACACCACTGAAAGTGACGTAGCAGGAGGGATCACAGGAAACAATGGATCGCAATTGCAGTTCAGATGAAAATAACTTTATTTTCTTTGTTTTAAGCACAAGGTCTAAAGAGAAAGGAAAACATGAAATTGTGTCATATGACCCCTTTAATTAATATTAGAAGAATAATCCTGGACTGCCTCTCTTGGCCACATAGCAGGCTCACAATTGTTTGTCTGTGGACCATTATATTATTTAAAAATCAGGTGCTGGCATACTTAAATTTTTTTAAATTTTGTTTAAATGTCTCATTTCACTCAAGAAACATACACCATGGATCTCACATTTTGCATTGACTTAAAATGCATATGAATGTTTTCTCAGAGTGAAGAATCAGTAGAGAGGCCCATACAGGATCCTGAGCCTCAGAATGTGGAGGTAAATAAAAATAAAAGGGTTTGATGGTGATTTACCATGAAATGCAATTGCTTTGCAGACCAGACATACATTATTGGCTTTGGAAGTTTAACAGTCTGTTCTCATGTACTTTATGGTCTCATATATAACCTCTCCCATACATGGTTCAGATGGGGGACAGCCTCTCTCCAACACCTGCTACTACAGCAGAAGAAGCTCTGGCCTCCTCCCAGGAAGCTGGAGCAGTGGGAGGTCCAGCTAGGGAAGGAGAGGGAGCTGTTGGAGGAGAGGAAACAGGAAGAGGTGCAGAAGCCTGGGCAGCTGCATTGCCTCCTGTGAGTTGATTTTCTTTCGTTCACTGCAAAAACAATGTGTCCACCAAAACATGCTATTTCTACAGATTTAGTACCTTAAAGAGCCACACTGTATTACAGTGTATGATGAAGCTGTCCATCAGTGTAAACAATGTGCAAAGTAATTAAACCAAAAAGTACACGATTTATAAAGTTATTAGCTTATTAGCTTATTAGCTGAAGTAAGGAGTCGACTCTGAATCGCTGAAACGAGTCGTTATAGATTTCAAATCTTATGCCCATCTCTATGTACGTCACTAGGAATACTTTGCATAATAATCTCCGTCTACCGTCTTGGGAGAAACCATAGACTGTAAAACTCTGACCTGCCCCACCCCCCACACACAGACGCTCTGGTTGGTGTGAGAGCATCATGTTGAGGAGACAGTGTGTTTTTAATTGTAAAGGCAAGTTTGTTTTATTTTCACTGCCAAAGAATGAATATCAGAAGAACCAATGGCTTAAATTCTTTTTTACCACAATACCAGAGCAGTACAACAAATCCCTTTTGTTGTGTTCACAACATTTCACTGATGACTGCTTTTCTAGTACAACGAGGGATTTTCAAAGCGTTTGGCCATAAGAGGTTTGACCAACGAGCATCTCCGAATCACAACGCGAAGTATGATTATGAAGTTACGTGTTTGTTTGCTCCCGAGCATCTTATCAGTATGTGTGCTGTCTGCAGCCTGTCTGCGCTGATCTTCATTTACAAACACATCATTAAAATGAAGTGTAACTCCGTGAATACTCAACGAAGAGACATGAGAGAGATATTTATTGAAAGCTTGACATGTCTACTTTAAAACTAAACAAGTGCTGCCGAACAGATATTCTGTGATAAAGTAATCCATATGAAAACAACGCGATGTCTGTTTTTCACGTCTTCCTTCGTTATATCTAATGTGACCACGCCCCCGCGCTGAACGCGCTATTCAGATTCAAACTGAAGCGCATGGCTTGAAAACACCCACACAGAAGAAAAAGCAGCGAGACTGTTCGAGTTTTTTATTTTACTTTTTGCTTCGCGGTGAGAGGAATAAAGACATAATTCACCCAAAACAGACGCTAACGCATAGTTTACCGTGGAGGTGTGTGCGGAACAACCAATCCAAACTGGTTATGTTAGTTGACCAATCAGAACACAGCATGCTACTGAAAGGTGGGGTTTAAGGAAACTGAATCTTTTGAACAGCTTCGCGCGAACCGTTTGGGGATCTCTGAGAATTGAGGTAATTTTAAAATGATATTTTGACAAAATGACAATGTTTTTTTAACCTTGGATGGATTTAAACCTAATGTACAGGACTTATAAACAGTGATAGGAAGCTTAGAATTTTCATCTTACTGGCTCTTTAAATTCATACATTTTTAGAAAATGTGACCTACTCGAGGCACGTGCTGTCATCCTTGTTTCGCTTTTTGCCTTTCAGATCATGGATAAATGAAAGTGAGACTGAATTTTTTTCTGAGAGTGGGTTTAATGTGCTTGTGTTGTTTGCAGGAGTGGGTTCCTATTATCAGACAAGATCAGATCAGTCAGAGGAAGATGAAGGCCCAGCCTCCTCTGTCTGATGCATATCTGCTTGGAATGCCAGCAAAGCGCAGGAAGGTTAGTTTTGTGCAGCTACATGTAAACATTGAGATAATGTGCACATTTGCTAATGTCGTAGTATTTTTACAGACTGGTTGGCATCTCCTGAAGCATAACAATAAACAACATTTTTTTTTTTCAATTATGTGTCTCCTAGATGGTAAAGAGTGATGGCCCAAAACTCTCACTCACTGAGGCAGTGAGTCAAGCCGCCAAGTCAGCAGGTGTAACACCCATCTCAGCTCCTAATGCACTACAAGAGGATTTAGAAAAACCAGAACTTCAAGAAGCATACAGTGAACAGGTATCTTGTGTGAAAAGATATTTTCATATCTTGAAATAGACACAATGATATGCAAAAACATACAGGTGCTGGTCATATAATTAGAATATCATCAAAAAGTTGATTTCACTAATTCCATTCAAAAAGTTAACCTTGTATTTTATATTCATTCATTACACACAGACTGATATATTTCAAATGTTTATTTCTTTTCGTTTTGATTTTTATAACTGACAACCAAGGAAAATCTCAAAATCAATATCTCAGAAAATTAGAATATTGTGAAAAGGTAAATATTGAAGACACCTGGTGCCACACTTTAATCAGCTAATGAACTCAAAACACCTGCAAAGGCCTTTAAATGGTCTCTCAGTCTAGTTCTGTAGGCTACACAATTATGGGGAAGACTGCTGACTTGACAGTTGTCCAAAAGATGACCATTGATACGTTGCACAAGGAGGGAAAGACACAAAAGGTCATTGCAAAAGAGGCTGGCTGTTCACAGAGCTCTGTGTCTAAGCACATTATAGAGAGAAAATCTATGGGGTATTGTGAAGAGAGTATTGTGTGTAATGAATGAATACAATATACTTTTTGAATGGAATTAGTGAAATCAACTTTTTGATGATATTCTAATTATATGACCAGCACCTGTATGTGCTCAAGTCCCTATAACTGGATTTTTGTTTATTATGCACATCAGGAGTTTGAAACATTGAATTCAATCGAGGCAGAAAACTGGATGTAGTATGTCAAGTCTTTATTAAGTTTAATTTAAATTTTTACTTTGACAAATTTAGTACAAGTTTTAATTAAAAAAAATGTGTTAATGTCAAATTAAAATGAGCAACTAGCTGAAATGAAGTGTTAAAGTTAAAATTTTTGGTAACTATAAAATCCTTAATATATCAGTTTCTCAAAGTCATTTAAATGACTTTGAGAAACTAAATCAGTAAACTTTCAAAACACGAAACGCGGGGCATTTCCAAAAACATACAAACCACCATTATTTTATATATTGCATTTATAAAATAGCATAATATATACATATACATTTGTTTTTGTTTTTTTATCAGCTGAAAAACGACATCACAAAACGAGTACAGGAGGACCCGGAGTACAATTCCAGACGGTTTCCTAACACACATCAAGTATTTTCTCCAGACTCATAACTTTTGTACCTGCCAGCTTACATGTGTTCACCTCAGACTTCCTTCCTTTTGTGGGGTATGTGTTTTAAATGCACAGTTTTGTGTTGTCAGATTACTTCACACCCCACACTTCTGTCGATACCTTTTAATTTTGACTTATTATCTGCTTGCTGATCCTAATCGGCAGATGTGCTGTTGTACATGTTGATCATGTGTGGTTGGAGGTGCTAAATGTGAGCTACACACTGACCATCTGACAAATGTCTTGTCCTGGTCAATACAGACGTGTGTTAAGAGCCTGTCTTTAAGCCACCTACCAGCATGCTTTATCAGAACTATTGTGTTTTTATGATTCAGTCTGATGAATAACAGTGTGCAACTGTATTTTGAGGAAAGAAATGATGAGAACAGGAGAGAACTGATTATGTAGAAAGCTACATTACTGCAATGATACTGTTGTTTAAAGCTTTATTGATTATATAATGTTTTGTCTTGCCTTTCACAACTACCATTACTCTGCTATGGCTTTATGATACATTGCAAAAAATAATAAGAGATTGTCATTTTGAAACATGAATGTAAAATGCCTGAGAATAAATTTTTTTGCACCAGTTTAGTGCATATATGCATTTTATTTATTTTTTGTGCGTCAGATCAGTTAATTTTTATATTTAATTGTAGAGATCAAGAAATTGTAACTTTCTAGTCAGAGTAAAATTTACCAAAACAAAGCTATTTTTAAAAATGTTTTATGAAAGTGTGTATTTCCACCCCTTTGGGATGTTTATGAATACTTAAAGAGATAGTTTACCCAAAAATGAGAATTATGTCATTAATGACTCACCCTCATGTCGTTCCAAACCGTTTCTTTTGGATGCGTCCGACGAGCGCAAAAGAACCGGTGAACCATTTTCTTCAACCGGTTTATTTAATCAAACTGCCAGAAAGAATCGTACTTCCCATCACTACTGGTGATCCGAAAACCGATGCAACCCGTTCTTGACTCGAGAACGACTCAGTCTTTCGTTCGTTATCTGGCTTGGCTGGTTCATCTTCAGTTCTCTCTTCACAGATGTTTAGTCAGTGTAGTGTTTGAGTACATCAATTACTCCGGGATATTGGTTTTTAACTCCGAGGGAGTGTCAGCCACATTAAAAAAAGTTAACAGCTTAAGTCATTCGTGGATTAATGCATACTGGAGACGCGAACCATTTCAAATGATTCAGTTCGATTTGGTGAACTGTTTCAAGAAGATTTTGGTTACATCGAGTGATTCGTTCGCGAACCGGATATCACTAAACTGCAGAGTTTTGAACTCTCACAACAGACACTGAAGAGAAGACAGTGATGAATAAAGTCATAGTTTTTGCGATTTTTGGACCAAAATGTATTTTCGATGCTTCAAAATTTTTTACTGATCCTCTGATGACACATGGACTACTTTGATTATGTTTTTACCTTTCTGGATATGGACAGTAGACCGTACATACGTTTTGGAGGGACAGAAAGCTCTCTAAAGACTAAATCTAAAATATCTTAAACTGTGTTCCAAAGATAAACTGAGGTCTTACGGGTTTGGAACGACATGAGGGTGAGTTATTACATAATTTTGATTTTTCGGTTAACTTACACCTTAAAGAACAGTTAAAAAAAATTAAAATAATGTGCTGAAAATGTGCTCACCCTTGGGTCATAATGTAGAGGAGTTTGTTTCTTCTTCAGAATTTCAGAACAGATTTGAGGGAACTTGACGTTACATCACTAATGTACTACCTTCCTTAGTAGGAAAAGTGTGGAGGTATTCAAATTTGTTTAGATTTTTTTGATTCGGCCATCTGAGAAGAATGAGACAAATTTTTTTATACAACAATATTATTTATTAACTCCATTTATTAAAAACATGAACAAAGATGACTCCGTTGATGACTTGCTTTTAATTGTTGTTCAGTCCTCTTGTCAATATGCTCCTGCTCACTGGTTAAAAAAAAAAAAATTTGATGGTTGTAGAAAGAAATGGTTATATGTGAATAATGGCAGGATGTCATGTTTAGCAAAAAATTTCTGCTCAGCCTTTAGGATGGAATGGATAGATTTTCCACAAATGCCAGGGCACAGCCAATCGACTACCAGAGAAATAATTTTTTATTTACTTAAACCAGGAAAGAAGACTCACAGAGATTAAAATCTCTTTGATGGGTGTGTCCTGGCCAAGATAGGCAGCTGAGTTTACTACACAAACAATTTTATATCGCTGTTACAACACACAAACATATACATCATTACGTATAGAAACATGCATCTGATTAGAAACATTTACACACCATTATTTACTAAATATTTAAAAAAGAAGATTCCAATCTGAGGATGCGGCATATTTAAAAGAGGTTTCTAGAGGTTTTCTCGGTTCTAGCAAAAGGCACACTTGTAGTGAATAATGACCGGGCAGCTTCTGTTTAATTAGACAGCAAAGATATCAGGGCACACCACAAGTAGCAAAGTATCATTTAACATAAATGATACACAACACCAATAAAGAATACCTTTTCTTTTACTTCTGTCCTATGTTAGATGTCAAATAGTATGATTTATGCATTCAATACTCACTGGAGAGTAGGCTAGAGGACTGTGGCAATAACATGCGTGTTGGCAGCGTATGGGTCTTTGCCCTGTCAAATTAAGCTGAGTAATTGCCATTCAAATATAAAATGAAGAAACTCAAAATAAAAAGTCTCAAGTAAACTACAGCCGATATAAAATAATGTAAAGATTTAAACATGTGCTCAAACCTCTTCCTAGAGGAGTTTCATGCAGGCATGTCCAATCTGCAAAAGAAACAATCAAAATAGCTAGCAAACACACACTAACACGTCTAAGCTCTTTAAACAAAAACAAAAAACAAATAGCATAACATTATATGCAGACTACTTTACTACTTACATCTACCTGAAGTGTATTTATAGACCTATCTACTAACATATTAAAATTAATTGACATAGACTCTTAGCTAATCATTTATCTATAAATGTTGCATTTATATTAAATGTGTGCACACCTTGTTCCACACTTTAATCAGCTAATGAACTCAAAACACCTGCAAAGGCATTTAATTGGTCTTTTAGTCTAGTTTTGTAGGCTACACAATCATGGGGAAGACTGCTGACTTGACAGTTGTCCAAAAGACGGCCATTGAGACCTTGCACAAGAAGGGCAAGACACAAAAGGTTGTAGCAAAAGAGGCTGGCTGTTCATGTAGCTCTGTGTCCAAGCACATTAATAGAGAGGCGAAGGAGAAGGAAAAGAAAAAAGTGTATTGTGTATTAATAGTATTGTGAAATAAAACCCATTCAAAAATGTGGGGGAGATTCACAAAGAGTGGACAGCAGCTGGGGTAAGTGCTTCAAGAACCACTACGCACAGACGTATGCAAGACATGGGTTTCAGCTGTCGCATTCCTTGTGTCAAGCCACTCTTGAACAACACACATCGTCAGAAGCGTCTCGCTTTAAAAAGGACTGGTCTGTTGCTGAGTGGTCCGAAGTTATGTTCTCTGATGATAGTAAATTTTGCATTTCCTTTGGAAATCAGGGTCCCAGAGTCTGGAGGAAGAGAGGAGAGGCAAACACAATCCATGTTGCTTGAGGTCTAGTGTAAAGTTTCACAGTCAGTGATGGTTTGGGGTGCCAAGTCAGTTATAATCATCAAAATGAAAAGAATAGACATTTCAAATATATCAGTCTGTGTGTAATGAATGAATAACCAAGTTTAACTTTTTGAATGGAATTAGAGAAATAAACTTTTTGATGATATTCTAATTATATGACCAGCATCTGTATTGCCATTCCTCTTCCTTTTCTCCTACTGCTCTTAATTGTTCTGTTCGCATGTTATAGCTGAAATCCATCCAGAGCTACGGTCGAATCCGGTGTTAGTTAAGTTTGACATTACTCCGGAAACAACATGATGCTACATTCCTGGAATTCCCTCTGATGCCGGGTCAGAGCCGCTAGCGTGTCCGTCTTTTTGGGTAGAAATCTCACATTCCCCATGACGATGTACAGGAGAGCAGGTCTATAACATCTCTTTTTGGTCTGACACGGAGCACCAGCTTGGTTCCAATGGTCTCTCCTCTTCAATTCACAGGGGGCATCCGATCTTTCCTGGAGTGACAACAATGCCGTATTGTGGAATGCTAACAACTGATCCCTTGTGAAAACAGAGGGACTGCAGATATGAACAGGGGCCCGTTCTTCAAACATTGCTGACTCGATTAGTTGGATTTGTTTGCTGATTTACCATGATCTTGGATGCAGTTTTTACACATAATAATAAAAGATCCTAAGCAAAACAATATAGGGATATTTGCCCCTTTGGTCTTGGACCCCAACTAAAAAAGTTCAATTGTAAACAAGAGCTGCTGTAACAGGCTGTAATTTGGGTCGTACCATCTTGATTTTATCTCAAGTCGGGTGTGTATGGAAAAGTTTACGTCAGAGGATTTCATGAATGCACTTATAGACCCCCTGGCAATTGATGTATCATTATTTCAATCTGTTATCTTAATTAAGAACACTGGTCTGTACTGCAAACCATTTTACCGTTTACTGCACGTTGTTATTATCCTCGTTATTTACCTATAGCAGCTAATGAAACGGAAGTCTCACCCATAAGCTTACTTCCGCGTTGAGGAAAAAGTGGATAGGCAGGTATGTACACTGTATTTTATTTCCTTTACATAATTAAATAGAGTAAGACAGAGGGTTAAAACTAAGTTTAGTTTATTTTGGCCTGGTTGGCCCCAGTACTCAAATTCTCAAATTACAAAAAACTCACTGTTATTTGCACTGTTGAATGAATGAATGATGCATTTATATAGCACTTTATTGTGTATTTTTGTACACACAAAGCACTTTACAATCATGTGGGAGGGTCTCTCCTGAACCACCACCAGTGTGCAGCATCCACTGTTATCTCATTCTGACTGCATCCAAAAACTGCAGAAGATCCATTGGTGAAGATGTGATGTAAACCTTTTCTGATAAAGATCTTTAAAGATTATTCTAATTTTACAACATTATCTTTAGAACACAGTATCCTGAAAAAGGAAGTTTTTTTTTTTTTTCAGCATTTGTATGATAGAAGACCAAGAAAACTGACAATACATATTTTTTTTTTGAAAAACCTTTGTGTTCTGTCTCAGATGCTTATAGTTGGTCACTCCCACTGCTGATTGCTCCCATAGATCCTGCTCCATGTTAAAGTCAATGACCGCGTCTGACAGATTTAAATCATTAGTTCCGCTGCTTCTGGTAGTTTGGCTGTGGCCTTAAAAGGCAGCCGTCACTTCTCTGTCTGCTACCTGTGATTTACTTCATGAACTGTGAAAAAAAACTTCTGTCACCTGAAGTCCAGGAGGAAATTTAGGTAGGTGCATTTTGGCAGACTTTCTTTTCAAAACCATGACATATTGTAGAAGCCATTTGCACTAAACTCTTTGACTTGCAAATACTCATATAATTGAATTGGAGTAAGTGCTTACACAAAATACATTCTTATATTTCCTTTTATTACAATCAAAAGACAAACTAGCAAATCTGGGTTGCCTATGTATATTCCTTATGTCAGTTTAGATCTGTGAACCTGTTTCACCTTGAAACCATTATTTACTTTGAGAACAGGAACCAATCTAACCTGTTGTTGAAGTAGATTGGGAGTTCAAATGTGACAACGTTAATGTTGCAATGATGTTCATTTGGATTTGTGTTGTAACAGAAGAGGAAGAGATAGTGTATGTAATGCTGGTCCATGTTCCTGCCGAGTAAAACATTTTAGACAAGTTAAGGATGCTAGTTTAAAGTGGTAAGCATTGAATATTTTTTTATTTTGAATTACATTTAATTTAATAACATTTTCAAATAGTATTAAATTATTACAATTAATATTTTTAGTTTTTAATTCAGTGATCAAAGAATTGACAAGGTTACAAGTTTAATTATACATCACAGTTACTTTTAATTTTATAATTTGCTTTGGAAAAGTAAATTAAAGGAGCAAAATATAAAATATATGTGTGTGTGTGTGTGTGTGTGTGCGTGTGTGTGTGTGTGTGTGTGTGAATAAACAGTATATTTTCCCTGATCATTGTATTTAAAAAGTGTTTATTTTAATTCAGCTATTATTTTATCTTGCATATTATCCAGTATCCAAATCCAGTTCTTCAGGTTTTGTAAAACACTAATGCAATTTAAAAAAATGTTTTGTGTTGCATATTTTAGGAACAACAACCCATTTATTTCTGGAAGCGAAACTCTGAAAACCTTATTTGAACTTGAACATTTTAAAAGCGATTATATCAGAATGACAGACAGTAATGAAGATCAGCGAATATTAACGATTCTTACATGGAATGTAAACGGTTTTAATCGCAAAAGGGCTGAAGTGCTTCATCATTTAAGTCTTCTAAAGGCTGATGTGGTCTTTCTTCAAGAAACCCATGTAGGTCCAGATAGAATCTACTCCACTGGGAGCATCAAAATTCAAGATTTAGAATGTGATTACATGGCGGTATTCACCGTATTTAAAAGAAGTTCACGAGGAGTGGCCGTACTTTTCAAAAAGAACCTCAGATGCGGCGGTTTCAATGTCAATTGTGATGAGAAGGGAAGATTCATAATAATCTCATGTCAAATTTGGGGGCATGATTTTGTATTTATCAACATATATAACTCAAATGAAGAAAGAATCAAGCTGACGGATTTCACACAAATTTCAGCCTACATCCCACATTCTGCACATCTGGTGGTCGGTGGGGATTTTAACACAGTCATGGACGCTGACCTTGACAAAACTTCAAATTTACGAAACCGAAGTCACAGAAAGACTTTCGATGCTCTCCAATGTTTTTTGGAAAAGTTAAGTTTGGTTGATGTCTGGCGGTGTCTTTACCCAGAAGCAAAAAGCTTTACGTATTTCAGTGCTAAAGGTCAGTCGAGATTGGACTATTTCTTTTTGCAAACTCACAATTTAACAAGTGTAACTGCCTGTAACATTCAAAAGAGACCAATGTACTCGGATAAAGAAGAGTATGTTTCTGATCACACCCCAGTGTCAATTCAGATTCAGACGGATGGACCAAAATGGCAGTTTGATTCTTGTCTCCTTGAAGATAAAGCATGTATGGAACAACTTTCAAGCATAATAAAGAAAATTTCACAAATAATTAACAAAAGGAATGAATACATGTGGGCAGGAGTGAAGGTCCGACTTGTATGTGAGGCAATTGCTTTTCAAAGACAAAGATCTCAGCCAAACCCATCAAGAAATTCAGAGATGATTGAACTTCCTCAAGAGATGGTCCAAAGAGGTAGAGCTTTTCTTTCCCTGCTCTTGTATTTTGTAAAATTGTTTCATATTTGTTTTGACAACATAATGATATCTTTTTAAGGTGGTCCAAGTTCAGAATCATCCATTGAGGTTCTTCATACACCAAATACTTCATCCCAGAATCTTCTGAACTTCTTGAATCATTTGCACCAAACTGAAAGATTCGAAGACATAAAATCCACCCTGATTACCGTTCTAAGTGAACCTGTTTCCAGAAAAGAGATTCTGGATGCTATACTGTCCTTGCCTCAGTCTGAGAGTCTAACAGCAGATGGACTAACAGTACATTTCTATAAATGTTATGCTTGTAAAATTATTGACCTCTTACAAGCATTTTTCAACCAAATATTTGACCTCAAGCCAATTAAACAGACAGTTTTTGAATCTTTGAGCCAAGGCAAACAGGATCATACTTATAGCTCTGATATTCAATATTGCTTCAGTCCGATCACAATAATTAATGTCGATTATAAAATTCTGGCTTTGATTCTGGCAGAGAGGTTGAAGAGCGTTATTGAATATATTTTAAATCCAGGTCAAAGCAAACCCCATATTTCTGTTCTAGACGACACCAGTGATCGAATCCCAGTGATTATTTCATTAAAACTAGATCCAGGTGCACTGAAATGGCCGTATTTGTTTAACAGCTTAAAGTCTGTGAATCTGCCTGACCGGTTCAGATCCGTGTTGAAGCTGTTTTTGATAGCAGATCACAGATCACAAGGCTTGAGGGTGGGATGTCCACTGACTCCTTTACTACGAAGCATCTGCCTTCTTCCTCTGATTAACGAGGTTAACTGCCACAACATGTTTTTGGGGTCAGCCATTGATGAAGACAGAGCCTTGATTTTTCTTTCCAATTCGAATGAAGCTTTGAATAGTTTTGAAAAGGTGCTCAGGGATTTTATTGAGACCTCAGGCTTTATCATCCATGAGCGATGCTCTAAGGTATTCATAGCAGGTTCATCTGGCTTCAGTTTAGGCTAGGGTGACCATACGTCCTCTTTTTGGACCTAAAAAATGCGTCCGGCTGGGATTTCTTAATTCCCAAAATGTATGGAATTCGGGTATTTTAATCCCGTTCCCGCTGAATTTCTGACCACTGCCATGTGTCCAGTCCTACATTCTAATATTGTATATAATTTTGGCGCATCAGGGAGCCGCTCTCAGTTTGCACAGTATTTAAATCCCTTTTAAATAAGCGTTTGCGCTGTACTTTGATTTCGCAAACACACGGACCCTGTGTAAAGGGAGCACATATTACAAGATCAGATATTTGTCAGTGAGTTCATGATCTGTTGAGCAGCAAATACTCCAGCATGGTCTTCGCAGTCATCTCTCATTATTCTTGACCTGAGATCAGTCAAATCTGACTCCCGCAGCATCGTTGGATGCAGGGTTGCCAAATCCGCGTTTTTCCACAGAATTGGGTTACTTTTAAACTGTTGCTGTGGGTTGAGTTCCCCAGGTGGGTGAAAGGTTGGAAATATTACATTCATTACATTTGACCAAAATGCTTGTATTCAAACATTTTACATTACATTTTACATTATGATAAAACTTTCATGGACATTAACTGTTCCCTCCAGGTGTCCTGAACTCAACCCAAGTCGAGTCCTAATTATTTTCAAGAAACAGCTGAAAACATATCTTTCATCTTTTTTTTTTAACTTCTAACTAGTGCTTTCTTTTCTAAAGCTGATTAAAATTTTATCTTCTTGGTTTTTTTTTTCAAAGAAGTTTGACCCTCTAACTTTTGCACTCTCTATTCTATTTGTATTCTAACTACTTGTTTTATAAAAAAATAAAAAATCCTTTAACACTAGCATTTTATATTCTTTATCTATTCTTTTCTACTTTTTTTCTTTTTCTTTATTATAAAAATAAAACAAACAAGCAAGCAAAAAAAAAAAAAAAAAAAAACTAAATAACCTTGCTATGTATACTGTATTAGATGAAACCCCACATGCAATCACCCCCCACCCATGAATCCTGCCCCGCCCACTGTCCTCTTTTTGGAAAACTGAAATATGGTCACTCTAGTAAAATATGGTCACTCTAGTCTAGTTTATCTAGTTTACCAGTAAACTTCAGTTGTTTGAGAGAACGGACAATGGATTATGTGGTTTTGAACATGAAACAAAATGATCCAGTCTGTGTTTTGGCTGGTGTAATTTTGCATATATTGTCACTCATTTCACCGTAATCTAGATCTGTTATAATAAATCAGATTCATGGAGTCGATTCCAAGAGTCACTTCTAATTTTCTCGACTCTTTAAAAAAGTGAAGGTAAAATAAATCTTGATAGATTATACTTTTATTTACATTATACTCAGTGGTGACAATAGCCAGAGATATTATTTAAAAAGTATCAAAAATCTGCAATATTAAAGGTGCTGAATGTACGTTTTTGACCCTACTAAAGCATTAAAATATCATAATATGTTTGCAGATATTTAAGAAACATGCTAAGTCATGATACTTGTTTATCTGAAAAACAATGCTACAGTCAGTTATTCTCCTTTGAAAATATGCGTTCAGGGCCAGAATGTCTGTATTTATTTTAGTCTGTGAAACCTGCTCACTGCCAGTTTACCCAATTGTGTTTTGGCACTCCAGATTGCCATATGGCGGAAAACATATGTTATTTAATCTTATTCATCATCACGTGCCTACTTCCTGTTGGTGTCATCAATCTGGCAACCTGTGTGTGCATCAAGTCTGAGGGGGAGGGTCCGGGTGGAAAAAACCCTCTCCAATATTTTGAATTTGGACTGCAATACCTAGTTCAACCACTAGTTGTCAATCAGACAGCACCTTTAACCCTCAAACCGTATTCACTTTATAGCCCTTAATCCTGTAATTGTGGACAAATGTGGGCACAGAGGACTCAGGTGTGATCCTATTTTTTTATTTATTATAAATGTTATATCACTGTCTTCGATAAAGTTTTGTCTATCCATTTATGGTGCTTTTTTAATTTTTTTTATATTTGAATTTATTTACCTCAAAAAGTACCATATTTTCTATGTAAATTATGCTTATTTTTTATGTTTTTTTTTTTTTTTTTTTTTAACTACATTAAGAAGATATAGGATTTCCAATTAATATAGGTCTGTTACATTCTTCTTATTATTAGGCATTATTATTATGTTAATTTGCAGGGGGTAATCAAGTTTCTTGCCAGTTTCTTGGTTGCTAAGTGATGACATAAGTATGTCATCATATGATAAGTAGCGTTATTTCCAGGTCCAAGCCTTAACTCATTTCACTTGAGAATACTACCTCAGCAGTCTTTTTTTTTTTTTTTTTTTTTTTTGGATTTATATTTTCATTGTCTGGCTATCTGGGACTTCGGTATGGAGTAAAATATTAGGATTATAACCTTCTCTGTAGTATTATATCACATTGTGAGTTTATATTAGCACCTTTTTTTTTTTTTCGTGGTATCTGACTTAACAAGTGAATAAAATGTGAAAAAAGGCTAGTCGCCACCTACTGGTGTTTTAATGTACAGAAATAGTTACCAACTGAATCTTTTTGTTGCAATAAATAAAAATATTCGAGTCAAGGAAGCAAAATCCCTTTTACTACTGTTGCTCTCTCTACAATTTTTTTTTTACACAAATCTAAGGATGTTTAAAGCTCTGCATACATATATTACAATGATAATTGTAATGATTATGATAACCTTGTTTTTTTTGTTATGTTCTTCTTCTCCCCACTTCAAAATTACATCAAGTTATGTTCTTCATCTTTCTCCCCACTTCAAAATTACATCAAGTTTATTATTGTTCAATCGGTGAGCCATTAAGATGCTGTTTAGGTGTCTCACACAAAGCAGTGTGTAACCAGTGAGAACCCTTCTGTTGGAGCCTGCAAAGAAAATGGACAATTGAAGGTGACAAGATCAATCGAAAGAGGCAAGAAAGTCAGAGGGAAGGTGTCACTACAGAACAGAAGTTTCTCCATGATGGAAAGACACATCAAGCTTAAAAGGCCTGGACTGATTCAATGAACTATGCTCAACCAGACAGGTAAAACCCTGAAACCCGTTCATCCATCTCCTGAATTCAGGAGAATGGTGTAAACAAATGCCTTTCTCAAGGCCTCTATAACTACAAATACTACATCACAAGGACGACAAATGTCTGACAAGTGAAGGAGTGGATGTCGAGTTGCCATATCCTTCATACTGATATTAATTATATTATTACATGATTTCTTGTTTGACTATTAATCAAGTCATGGCAAGAGTGAAATGTGTAACCGTATGTGCGCTTATGAGATATTAAAGAATCCTGTTCTGCCCTGTATTTCTTTTTCTCAAGATTAATGTCCACATATTATGTGTGTGTATCCAACCATAATGATAAGACACTCGCCAGTGCTAGAAAGCCTTGAATTTTAGATAAGTTCTCTGTGTATGTGTGTTAGTATCTGTCTGTACAGGGAGAAGCTCAGACAGTCCCAGGACAAACGATCAACTGCCAGTGTCCAGTATATCAGATATACGTCTTTGGAGAGTTTATCTAGGTTTTGGAACCAATCAGAATTTTGTTGACTTATGTATTGACGCAATTAGTATCCTCTGTCAGGGTATAACTGTGGATGATTTTAAGTTGTACGGGGGGCGGCCTGCGAACTCCTTCGAGAGTGTTGAAGCTGACTTCTGCTGATGAAATTGCAAACTATTTTCTTCAAGTAAAATTATTATTATTAATTTAACTCATCTCTGACTCCTGGTCTTCATTGCCAAATATCTGGTCCTTGGGTTTTAGCTGTAAATTCCCCTACAGTTAATGGTGGAGGAGCGCGGGCATTGGTGACATCCCTGATCAATCATCAAACCAAGGTAGGAAAGATTTCATATTTAATATTATTGGTTAGGGACTGTCTGTAAGTGGAGGCGGTCGAGAGAAGGAGGAACGATAGACTCACTCAGACGTGAGGGGGTAGACACCAGCTCCGGGGTGTAGTACGTAAATTGGTGTCACGGTACACCTGTAAATGAAGTAACCTTGTGAGTAAAAGGGGTACAAGTGCACATCGGTAGGTCTTAGGATAAGATATACAGTATTTAAAGATGTGTACAGTTACAGGGGGTACAAGTGCACACCTATAGGTCTTAGAGAGAGAGGCATGAATTTTATCGAGGTGTGCACAGTCCAGGGGCGGGGGGGACAAAAACGCATTCTTAACAGGCATGTGAACCCGTAAAGGCCAGTGCTGGGTCAAGCACCGAGGGACAAGGGACACGGAGGGCCATAAATAGGCAGTGCTGGGTCAAGCACAGAGACGAAAAGCACGAGAGGCCATAAAGGGCAGTCCATTTACGGCCGGGTAAGCCAAAGTAGTGGGGTATGGGAAATCCCGAGAAGAATGTAAGACGCTAGACGTGGGTTCTAGTCGTAACTCGCTCTTCCAACTCTCGATCACCCACCATTACAGACGGGGGCGTCCCGAGCTTAGAAATAGGCCAGGTCAGTGATTAGGGAACAGAGTATCCAAAATTAGTGTTTAAAAATAAATAAATAGTGATAATTCATATGTGCACCTATAAAAAATATAGGGATATATGCAAAGGGAAAGTATTGATTGATCTGGGATGCATCAGGAACAACCCTGAAAGAGCTAAAATGTAGTTTTCATGACCCTGATTGGATTGGACCAGTATATGGAAATTCTGGAATATACTTTGCAGTTTCATCACGCAGAAGTCAAGTGCTGTTGGTAAGATCGCCGCCTCAATTGATACGATAGAAATATGACTGACAAATTAGGTAACTTGCTCAGCCCTGATAGAACTAATGAAACAGAAGAGAGCAAATGCTGTAAACAGTTTGGCTCTGAAGCTCTGACTTTAAAAATATTCTCTCAATTCATTGAAAGAATGGTCAGTCTGAGCTTTGATTCTGATTGTAATGTTAAAACAAAAACTTGATTGGCTTTAAACTTAGAATCATTGAGATGCTTTTTTATATATATATATGTGTGTGCTGATTTGTTAAAATGATCCCAGAAGTAATTGAGTGATGATTTAATCTGATTCTTTGTGCAGGTTTAAATGACAAAGAATGATAGCTACCATAAGATCTGTTCTAGTTCCATAATTGTTGAAAGAAAAACTGTATAGGTACACAAATTGGCAGTAGCATTTTGGAAAAACTTAGAAGCTTATGTTTTGCTTTAAAAGATAAGATTACTTTGACTGCAATGAAGCAGTTGTTTTTATCTCATGCTGGCCCCCACCATAACTCTGGCTTAAGCAGTAAAAAGACCAGACATGTCCTGAGTGGAAAATTTGTAATTCCTATATTTACTAATGTAATGGCCAAAAGATTAATTTTATTGTTGGATTGCAAAATTGTAGCCACGCAGCATCATAAAAAAAAAGAAAGAAAAAAAAAGAGAAAAGAAAATTACAGTTTGTTTATGAGATGATAAAGTTGTAAACAAGTAACATAAACGGGGGTTTCAAAGTAACTTTGAAGACAGCATGCTAGCAAGACCCGAAGTAATATACCTGGGTCAGATAACCTCTGACAGATTTAAAACCAATGTTGAAATTCTGAAGCCATGGCCAGAATTAAGTGAATGAATAAATACAACTGGGCTAGAGTAAAATGATTATTAAATTAATAATACTGGATTCTGGAAGAAGACTGTCGAGGATGTTGCAACGGGAAAGAGTGTTTACCAGTGTGCATGAGGTGATTTCTCAATGACAGGTAAGATCCTCTTCTGGCTAATAGGGGACAACCTAAGGCGGGGGGTCACAACCAGATATCACTAAACTGCAGAGTTTTGAACTCTACAACTGACACGGAAGAGAAGACAATGATGAACAAAGTCGTAGTTTTTGCTATTTTTGGACCAAAATGTATTTTCAATGCTTCAAAAAAAATTTTGTGACCCTCTGATGTCACATGGACTACTTTGATGATGTTTTTCTTTCTGGACATGGACAGTAGACCGTACACACAGCTTCAGTGGAGGGACAGAGAGCTCTCGGACTAAATCTAAAATATCTTAAACTGTGTTCTGAAGATGAACGGAGGTCTCACGGGTTTGGAACGACCTGAGGGTGAGATATTAATGACATAATTTTGATTATTCTGTGAACTTACCCTTTAAAGAATAGTAAAAAAAAAAAAAAAAAAAAAAAAGGTAGATGAGCCAGGGCACAGTCAATAGACTACCAGAGAAAGAATTAAGATTTATTTATTTATTAAACCAGGAAAGAAAACCCACCGAGATTAAAATCTCTTTGATGGGAGTGTCCTGGCCAAGATAGGCAGCTGAGTTTACACAAACAATTTTATATCAAAGTTACAACACACAAACATAAACAAACATCATTACATATAAAAACATGCATCTGATTAGAAACATTTACACACCATTAATTTACTCTGATGATTGTTTACTAAATATTTAAAAAAGAAGATTCCAATCTGAGGCCACGGCATATTTAAAAGAGGTTCTAGCAAAAGGCACACTCGTAATGAATAATGACCGGTGTTGTGTAATATTCGGTTCCCGTGAAAAACTGTTCCCGTGGGTGGAGTTAACATGAATATTTATTAAGTTCCCTTATTGTGGGCGTGTCCTTGAAACAACATGCAAACGAATGGAACTGAAAATATCAGTGCACGCTCGTCAAATCTCTAGTTTATTTAATGGATTATTTTGAACAGGTAACGAAGTGTCAATGTTAAGTGTTAATTAGCATTAACTGCAACAGTGCCAAAACAATGGATAGTTTGTGTAATATGATAAATTGTCTTTCATGTTTTGCTTGATTGACTACAGGCACACAGACAAAACAATCAATAAGCTAATTTAACCTATTTTACCTAATATAGTTTTTACTGTTTGGTGTATTTCGCTTTTTATATATTTCATTTGTGGGGTTTTATTTTTAATAGTCTGCTTTGATTAGACTACCTAGTTGTCATTGGAGAGAGACTACAATTTGTATACAAAACCTTGAACATTGAAACAACATGTGAGTTAATTTTTATATTTAAATGAACAGTCTTTTTAAAATGGAAACATTTTTCTTTATTGCATTGGGTTAACAGTCAAATACAGAGCTTAACGGTTTAGACAATCTGAGAAAGAACTACTAATAATAAATATAATAATAATGAATATCATACATTGTATATGTCTAAGCATTGTGTCTATTCTTTGAACATAGCACTGAAAAACAACCTCATCATGTCATATTTAAGAATAGTGATCCATTGTGTAAATAATATTTAACATTTGAACATCTTATTCAAAATTGTTTTTCACATTTTACAACTATTACATACAATGAAACACGAATTTGTCTTTGTCAGCCAAACTCTGTTCTCCTGTCGCCTACCGAAATTAATAAACTCTGAGATTCATTAAAGTTAATATTTCAATAATTTAACAACACTCTTTAATGTTGACAGTTCTCTGATGTGTATTAATAGTATCATGGCATGCAGGTTAACAAATAACATGTTATCTTTAAGTATGTTTACTCTTTAAAATTATACTCAAAAAATGATATTGTAGATCACATAAATATTACATTCATTAAATGTTTCTCTGACAAGTACAGAAGTAGTTGCTTTATTAATATTGATTATGAATTTTGTGAAAGTAAGCATGGAATGAAGCAATGCAAAATTAGGTGAGTGCCTGAGATATTTATTGTCTCTCGATGAGAACAGCCTCCATGTATGTCCAGTTCATACAATGATCAGCTACTGTACCAGTGACTTCATCTCTCTCATCCAGTCTGAAACAGACAGTGACTTTACATGATGATCAATATATGTGGAAACATCACAAAAGCAAATCAAAGCCATATTATAATATTGGTGATGATGAGACACATGATTTCTTATCCAAATGTAAAAATAATATTCTTGGAGAAGCTGCTGACCTATGTCCAAGACTGCAGAACACTACTTTAAGGTTTATGCACCAATTACATATTAGACTGATTACAATATTAACATTTTCACTGCAAGAAAATTGTTTTCAGTAGCCTATGTATGTGACTTATTTATGTAACAGAAACACTGGCTACATACAAACTAAACTTTTTATAAATGACACAGGATAGCTAGCCTATAGCTATATTTATTAGGCGGCATATATATTTGTTTCAAGCATTGTCGTGAATACACTGCAGTAATAGTCACCAGTAGCCTAACTTAGCTAATTATACTAATCAAACAGCAATTAATGCCCCACAAATGAAATGTATAAAAAGCTAAACCCATAAAAAATATGATTAAGAAACTATATCCCAAGGTTAGCATAGGTTATTCGCTTATTGTTTTTCTGTGTGCCTGCAATCAATCAAGCAAATCAGCTTACAGACAATTAATATTACACAAACTGCATTGTTTTGACACTGTTACAATGCTTCAGTGCTTAACATAGACACTTCGTTACTTTTTCAAAATAATCCAAGTAACAATTTGAGGAGCGTGCACTGATTAGAATATTCATGTAACTCCACCCAAGGGAACAGATTTTCACGGGAAACAAATATTACACAACACTGGGCAGCTTCTGTTTAATGAGACAGCAAAGATAACAGGGCACACCACAAGTAGCCAAGTATCATTTCACATAAATGATACACAACACCAATAAAGAATACCTTTTCTTTTACTTCTGTCCTATGGTAGATGTCAAATAGTATGATTTATGCATTCAATACTCACTGGAGAGTAGGCTTGAGGACTGTGGCAATAACATGCGTGTTGGTAGCGTATGTGTCTTTGTCCTGTCAAAGGCGGTCAAAGAGTAAGGAATTGTCGTCCTAGCACATAGCCCCTCCCCTCTATATCACAGTCTCCGCCATGTTGGCAGGACACCGGCGGCGAAACAGGATTGTTTACACGTGTTGTTAAAACGGTAGTAGAGAAGGTTTTTGCAATTCCGCACTGTTTTACCATGCCTGGAAGTTACTGCTTCGTTTAAAAACTGCTCCAGTACCTCATATGAT
Organism: Carassius gibelio; assembly: GCF_023724105.1. Classification (NCBI taxonomy): domain Eukaryota; kingdom Metazoa; phylum Chordata; class Actinopteri; order Cypriniformes; family Cyprinidae; genus Carassius; species Carassius gibelio. The sequence goes on from NC_068410.1 coordinate 7,565,045, forward strand.
ACGTATGGAAAACATAGGAACTAGTGTTGTCACGGGACCAAAATTTCAGTATTCGGTACGGATACCAGTGAAAATCCACGGTACTCTGTACCAATTTGGGTTACCGAAGCAAAACACAAAAATATGCTAATTAAAAAAAACTTTTTATCACTAAAAATAAAACCAATGCAATTTTTTATACTTATTTAAAATTGTATAAAGTTTTTCTACAAGTAATATAGTTATGAAAAACAGTAAACAAGTTTCACCAAAGTTTAATTTGTGTATTTTAATTTATGAAATTTAAACACATCTTATTTAATTTTATTCATCATCATGTGCCTACTTCCTGTTGGTGTCATCAATCTGGCAACCTGTGTGTGAGTCAAGTCTGAGGGGGAGGGTCCGGGTGGAAAAAACCCTCTCCAATATTTTGAATTTGGACTGCAATACCTAGTTCAACCACTAGTTGTCAATCAGACAGCACCTATAAGAAGATATAGGATTTCCGATTAATATAGGTCTGTTACATTCTTCTTATTATTAGGCATTATTATTAAGTTACTTTGCGGGGGCTAATCAAGTTTCTTGCCACTGATTATACTTTACACCACTATTCAGTTGTTAAGTGATGATGAAGTAGCGTTGTTTCCAGGTCCAAGCCTTAACTCATTTCACTTGAGAACACTACCTCAGCAGTCTTTTTTTTTTTTTTTTCATTGTCTGGCTATCTGGGACTTCGGTATGGAGTAAAAGGTTAGGATTATAACTTTCTCTGTAGTTTTATATCACATTGTGAGTTTATATTAGAACCTTTTGTTGTTTTTTCGTGGTATCTGACTTAACAAGTGAATAAAATGTGAAAAAAGACTAGTTGCCACCTACTGGTGTTTTAATGTACAGAAATAGTTACCAACTGAATCTTTTTGTTGGAATAAATAAAAATATTCGAGTCAAGGAAGCAAAATCCCTTTTACTACTGTTGCTCTCTCTATAATTTTTTCACGAATCTAAGGATGTTTAAAGGTCTGCATACATATATTACAAATACATTTATATGATAACCTTGTTTTGTTATGTTCTTGTATTGTATCTCACAGCTTTCTCCCCACTTCAAAATTACATCAAGTTTATTATTGTTCAATCAGTGAGCCATTAAGATGCTGTTTAGGTGTCTCACACAAAGCAGTGTGTAACCAGTGAGAACCCTTCTGTTGGAGCCTGCACAGAAAATGGACAATTGGAGGTGACAAGATCAATCGAAAGAGCCAAGAAAGTCAGAGGGAAGTTGTCAGATGTTTCTCCATGATGGAAAGACATGTCAAGCTTAAAAGGCCTGGACTGATTCAATGAACTATGAACACGGGTTAAAACACTGAAACCCGTTCATCCACCTCCTGAATTCAGGAGAATGGTGTAAACAAATGCCTTTCTCAAGGCCTCTATAACTACAAATACTAAATCACAAGGACGACAAATGTCTGACAAGTGACCCCTCTGAGAATCATCTGTATTCATGTGGTCAAAGGGCTGAAATCTGTAAGAATTACAGAACCTCAGACACTTTGATCTTCTGAGACATACAAAAGACACACAGTGCATTAACATGCACACATATGTTCCCACATCTCACTGAGAGGAAATGCGGGTAACGCCTCTCTCACATATACACTGGTTCCTGCTTATCCCCTTCCCCTCGCCCATCCTTCCCTTCAACCAGCTCACTCAGAATGGTCAATAGTAGAATATAATGGGCTACATTAATGCAAGTGATATTTACAGTCATGTTTGGTATCATTTGAATTGTCTCAGGGTGACTGGTACAATGCTCTCAATTTTACAAAAGTAGACTTGCTTTAATCTGTATTAAAAGATAATACAGATCCTAAGAGTTAAGAGATATTTTCATTACTGTAATGGGAGTGCCCTTTCCCAGGGTCATCCATGTAAATTACCTTATGTTCCCACTAAGTTGTAGACCACCCAGGTTTGGGAGCTGAGTTAATGCAAATTCCAATTGTTAGTTCCTGTCTCCATCTTGGGGGATGTTTAGCTGGGTCTGAGATACTTAAGGAAATTTTGCAAGAGGATCAGGGCATTCTGTAGCAAGAATGAGCCCATAGCATGAAGTGTGTCCACACACTTCTGACAATGTACTGTATTTTTCTAAAAGTCAGGCATGCATCTTTTACTCTTAGATTTATCTTTGAGAATTTTATGTATTGATTTGATATCTTTGAATGTAAATGTACATAATAAAATGTATTTATATTTTCTGAAAAAAAAAACCTTTTTCTTGTCATCATCCTTTGTGTTCCGTCTCAGATGCTGATAGCTGGTCACTCCCAATGCTGATTGTTCCTATATCCATCGTTTTCATCAAAGTGGAAGTAAGCCTTTGGGTGAGAATAACAATGTGCAGTAAACAGTAAAACTGTTTGAAGTACAAACCAGTGTGTTCTAAATTAAGATAACAGATTGAAATAATATGATAGGACACATCAATTGTAAATATCAAGACAATATTTTCTACATCTAAGCTGGATGCAAATGAGACCGGAAGCTAGACCCATATAATTAACGTGGTGGCTCCAATTTTTACGTCAGGAAAAAGGTGGATAGATCCTGCTCCATGTTAAAGTCAATGACCCCGTCTGATAGATTTACATCATTAGTTCAGCTGCTTCTGGTAGTTTGGCTGTGGCCTTAAAGGGCAGCCGTCACTTCTATGTCTGCTACTTCATGAACTATGATAAAAGACTTCTGGGACCTGAAGTCCAGGAGGAAATTTAGGTAGGTGCATTTTGGCAGACTTTCTTTCCAAAACAATACCATGACATATTGTAGAAGCCATTTGCATTAAACTCTTTGACTTGCAAAAACTCATATAATTGAATTGGAGTAAGTGCTAACACAAAATACATTCTTATATTACCTTTTATTACAACCAAAAGACAAACTAGCAAATCTGGGTTGCCTATGTATATTCTTTATGTCTGTGTAGATCTGTGAACCTGTTTCACCTTGAAACCATTATTTACTTTGAGAACAGGAACCAATCTAACCTGTTGTTGAAGTAGATTGGAGTCAAGAAATCTATTAATAGGTTTAAAAGATGAACAGGAGACAAAACTACAGAATGTGACATTTTATTATTGGGTGATTCAACACAAAGATGCTTTACCGGCTAAGAAGATCGACACTTTTAGAGTTTCATCTCCCTATTTGATGTGAGCAGAAGTATTGGAACAGTTGCCTCACAGATCTTTCTAAGTGTTCAGCTATGTACTGTTAAATTAATTCTTCAGATATTAAAAGCAGGGAATGTGTCTTATCAGTTATATCCATTCTAGTTATATCTGCATTCTAAGTCTTGCATTCAATGATGACACGCACAAACCAGGGTGAAGACAAGCAAGCCGACTCTGAAAGAAAAGCTAGCAATTTGAATGCTAAAAGAAAAGAGGAAGTCAATTAGAACTATAAGAAAAACAAAGGGCATGGAGAAATCAAGAGTTTGGAAACACAGCCAGATGCAAACCTTTGATCAGCACCAAAAACAGAAGGGCAAGATTCTTCACAAATGTGAGCCAGTAGAGTTTTGGAACTGAGTTGATGGACCGATGGGACAAAGATGAACTTTTATATGAACGATTGGAAAGCAAAATTGTGGTCTTAAGCATACAACAACCTCATCTGTAAAGCATGGGCATGTATGACTGTCTCTAGAACAGGACCTCTTCATTTTAATGATGACTGAATGTATGATGGCAGTAGCAGAATGAATGGTACAAAATCATCTTGGCTACCACTATTCAAGAAAATGCCACCAAACTCATTAGAAAGCACTTCTTATTGGATCAGGACAATTACCCAAAACACCCTGCCAGTTCAGTCAAGGACTTTATCAGGGCAAAGAAACGTAAGGTCTTAGATTGCCCAAATCAGTCTCCAGATTTAAATCTGATTGAACATTAATTTCACCAGTTGAAGAGGAGACTAAAGACAGAAACTTTCCAAAACAAGCAACAGTTAGACTTGGCTGCATTAAAGGCTGGGGGAAAGCATTTTGAAGCATAAGATCAAGAGTCTGATGATGTCTGTGGGTTGCAGACTCATTGCTCTGATTGCATGCAAGGGATCTGGAACTAAATATTTACTTTTACTTATTACTTTACTTATGCTCACATCAAATAGTGGGACGAACGCTAAAAGTGCTGTCCTTTTTATTTGGTAAAACATGTATGTGTTGAAAGACCTAATAATACAATGTGACATTCTGTAGTTCTGTTGCATATTCATCTTTTAATCATATTTGCAAATGTCTTGACTCCACAGCAAAGACAGCAATTTTGTCTTTACTGTTCCAATACTTATGGAGGGAACTGTATATAGTACATTTACCCTGATCATCGTATTGAAAAAGTGTTTATTTTAATTTAGCTATAATTGTACCTTGTAGATTATATTTATACATCTGTTATGTGAAATAGCTTGTTTGGGGCAGTACTTAAGTTTCTTAAGATTCTTTGCAAGTATGTTTGTTTTCTGAAAATCCAGTTCTTCAGGTTTTGTAAAACACTAATGCAATTTAAAAAAATGTTTTGTGTTGCATTGTTTTAGGAACAACAACCCATTTATTTGGCGAAACTCTGAAAGCGAAACTCTGAAAACCTTATTTGAACTTGAACATTTTAAAAGCGATTATATCAGAATGACAGACAGTAATGAAGATCAGCGAATATTAACGATTCTTACATGGAATGTAAATGGTTTTAACCGCAAAAGGGCTGAAGTGCTTCATCATTTAAGTCTTCTAAAGGCTGATGTGGTCTTTCTTCAAGAAACCCATGTAGGTCCAGATAGAATCTACTCCACTGGGAGCATCAAAATTCAAGATTTAGAATGTGATTACATGGCGGCATTCACCGTATTTAAAGGAAGTTCACGAGGAGTGGCCGTACTTTTCAAAAAGAACCTCAGATGCGGCGGTTTCAATGTCAATTGTGATGAGAAGGGAAGATTCATAATAATCTCATGTCAAATTTGGGGGCATGATTTTGTATTTATCAACATATATAACTCAAATGAAGAAAAAATCAAGCTGACGGATTTCACACAAATTTCAGCCTACATCCCACATTCTGCACATCTGGTGGTCGGTGGGGATTTTAACACAGTCATGGACGCTGACCTTGACAAAACTTCAAATTTACGAAACCGAAGTCACAGAAAGACTTTTGATGATATCCAATGTTTTTTGGAAAACTTAAGTTTGGTTGATGTCTGGCGGTGTCTTTACCCAGAAGCAAAAAGCTTTACGTATTTCAGTGCTAAAGGTCAGTCGAGATTGGACTATTTCTTTTTGCAAACTCACAATTTAACAAGTGTAACTGCCTGTAACATTCAAAAGAGACCAATGTACTCGGATAAAGAAGAGTATGTTTCTGATCACACCCCAGTGTCAATTCAGATTCAGACGGATGGACCAAAATGGCAGTTTGATTCTTGTCTCCTTGAAGATAAAGCATGTATGGAACAACTTTCAAGCATAATAAAGAAAATTTCACAAATAATTAACAAAAGGAATGAATACATGTGGGCAGGAGTGAAGGTCCGACTTGTATGTGAGGCAATTGCTTTTCAAAGACAAAGATCTCAGCCAAACCCATCAAGAAATTCAGAGATGATTGAACTTCCTCAAGAGATGGTCCAAAGAGGTAGAGCTTTTCTTTCCCTGCTCTTGTATTTTGTAAAATTGTTTCATATTTGTTTTGACATCATAATGATATCTTTTTAAGGTCGTCCAAGTTCAGAATCATCCATTGAGGTTCTTCATACACCAAATACTTCATCCCAGAATCTTCTGAACTTCTTGAATCATTTGCACCAAACGGAGAGATTTGAAGACATAAAATCCACCCTGATTACCGTTCTAAGTGAACCTGTTTCCAGAAAAGAGATTCTGGATGCTATACTGTCCTTGCCTCAGTCTGAGAGTCTAACAGCAGATGGACTAACAGTACATTTCTATAAATGTTATGCTTGTAAAATTATTGACCTCTTACAAGCATTTTTCAACCAAATATTTGACCTCAAGCCAATTAAACAAACAGTTTTTGAATCTTTGAGCCAAGGCAAACAGGATCATACTTATAGCTCTGATATTCAATATTGCTTCAGTCCGATCACAATAATTAATGTAGATTATAAAATTCTTGCTTTGATTCTGGCAGAGAGGTTGAAGAGCGTTATTGAATATATTTTAAATCCAGGTCAAAGCAAACCAAATATTTATGTTCTAGACGACACCAGTGATCGAATCCCAGTGATTATTTCATTAAAACTAGATCCAGGTGCACTGAAATGGCCGTATTTGTTTAACAGCTTAAAGTCTGTGAATCTGCCTGACCGGTTCAGATCCGTGTTGAAGCTGTTTTTGATAGCAGATCACAGATCACAAGGCTTGAGGGTGGGATGTCCACTGACTCCTTTACTACGAAGCATCTGCCTTCTTCCTCTGATTAACGAGGTTAACTGCCACAACATGTTTTTGGGGTCAGCCATTGATGAAGACAGAGCCTTGATTTTTCTTTCCAATTCGAATGAAGCTTTGGATAGTTTTGAAAGGATGCTCAGGGATTTTATTGAGACGTCAGGCTTTATCATCCATGAACGATGCTCTAAGGTATTCATAGCAGGTTCACCTGGCTAGGGTGACCATAAGTCCGGCCTGGATTTCTTAATCGCCCAAAATGTCGGGGATTCGGGTGTTTTAATCCCGCTCCCGCTGAATTTCTGACCACTGCTGCCAAGACAGACAAATTGTTTCAAACATTTTTTTTAAACAGGTCTATTAATTCATATAATGAATTAAAGGCCTAAACTTACAATTATGAACACTGCAGTCTTCAATGAAAATGAAGAACAGCTTTATTTTGTGCAACGATTTTCAAAAACAACCTGTTTAATGTAAAATAAGTTTCTTCTCATGTTTTTCAATATAAGGGCCACAAGAGAAATATTAAGGGAATAATTTGAGACAGTTATATATACCGTTATCAGCATATACTGAAGTAGTTTCGTCTCTTGTTGTCTCAGAGAATATGTGCCATTAATACAGCTTTAGTAAGCTCCATCAGTTTTTTTTACTTTCACTTTCTCTAAAGTGAATTGACTAATGTTCAAAAGCATAACTCTTGTCCACAGTTTGCGCGTTGCTTGCTTATGTTGCTTGACTGCTACATAATACCAGATGTGTGGTTCATAGCTGAAGACAGTATGTGCTTTTTACATTTAAAATGTACATTTACAACATTTAGAACAAAAAGCTGTTGCAAACATGTTGCTTGTTTGTTTTACATTTAATAATATAATAATTTTTAATCAAATAATCTAAAAAAAAAAATTTCTAAAACCGAATCAATGACTTATGTTGTACCAGTATAGCATTACATAAATCTCAATTCTCCAGGCAGGTGGTTTATTGTGATCCATCTCCATGTAAATATGCAGGTCAGTATTTTTTCACTGCAACCAGCAGAGGGCAGAACAAGAAGATCTAAATGATTGGATCTGTGGTTAACCGGCTGGACAACCTCCAGCTGAGCCACACCATTGGCTAATATGTGGAATGCAAACAGATGATGTAAACGTTCCTGGTCACATCCTGATCCAGATGATGTGGAAGTGGGTTGGGTGTAGCTTAAGTTTTAGTTTCAGTGTGCAAGCTCATTACTGAGCAAATGAGCTCAATGCAATAACTTAGGCCTATTGTTTGGTTTAAGATGCAGGAAATGTTTTTCAGTTTCTTTATAAATGTTTTCTAGTTTGATAAATTAATAAAAATGAAAGATTAATTTTTTTTCTTTTATTTTTTATTGTATTGCAAGATTATTAAGCAACTTGTTATCATTGTAAGAGTTGTTCATTTGGGATCCAAGTTCAAGCCCAGTCAACCTTCTTGCATAATCAGTGACAATAAATATTTGTGAACTCCACCAAGATGCAACTCATAATGGCTGTTCCACAAATAAATATTTTAGAATGTTCATTCTATCCAAAAAAATACAAATCAAGACACTGGAGTGTTGTCAAAAAGAACTACAGATCATAAATAAAAAAGTCCATTCGAGAACAAAAATTCAGTATAGCTGAAAGTTTTGTATATGTGTTTGCTTTAAATGAAAGCTCCAGGGTTTTGCCGGTGATCTTTCTGATTCCTGTATCTATGTGCTAACCAGACACCCAGAATCTGAAACAGGGAATATAAAAATTAATTTATTGACATCTCAACTTGTAAGAAAATGAATAAACAAGCACCAAACCTTAAATAACCGGATTGAACTTGATTAAATATTTCCTAGTTACATTTTACTTTCATAACCAAATGATGTCCAGTGTTTGCTCACCTCTGTAAAACTGAAAAACAGACTGACTCCTCCAACAAACTGTAATGCATCGTCAGCATAAGCCTGGATTATTTCTGAACATAGTGTACATGTTTGATCCTTGAAACAGGTCTGATGTCAAAGAGAAGACAGAAATAAAGCAAATAATTATCTTTACAACCACAATAAACTGTATGTTAGTCCATTGCATATAAACAAGATGATCTCATACTCAGCTGATCATCTCAGACTATTGGCTCAAAAGGTTAAAGAGTCTGTCAGTTATCATCGAAGAAATGTGTTTCATTACGTCCACAATAGGTAACTTAATTATAAACTATGGAAGCCTTATAATAAATGAACCTAACATTTTGATGTACAAAAATAAAATACCAACTATTTGTTCAAGAAGTTCAAAGGGTCTTTTTAGAAGTATATATATTTTTTTTACTTTAAATTCAAGTTCATGTAGCAGAAGACACTTTATAATTCATTAATCTTGGATTGAAAATCTGAATAATAGTTCTTACAGCGACACAGCTCTCATTGTAGTCCACTTCACGGAAGTCACAGCAATTCAGCGATCTTTCCAAATCCTCCTGCATTGATTCAGATTTATTCCATCCTATCTCCAGGAGCAGGTTCTGAAGGAAAACAGAACATTTGAATTTCAAAACTCAGGAATGAGGAAATCAGTATCACCGTTTCAAAGTCTATAATTACCTGCTGTTCTTTATTAATCGCCAAGCAGGCACATGATACTGAAAACTGCACAACGAATACCATGAAGAGAATGAGCATGTACTAAACACCAGTTAAGGTTGTTTCACCATAATTTCGGACAAATTCAATAGCTGTTGATAACAAAGGAAATCCTGTCAAACACAAAAGCAGGCAAAACTGGTAAATGCAAGTTTAGGGACCAAACTATGACTGTGTTGAACAGAGATAAACCTCTTATAGACACATTATTGATAAAGAGAGAATTTTCGTATGAGTTTCTCGGAAGGATACGAAGAACAAGAAGACTTGATGATGCTTCACAGCTCCACACAATCCCATAATGGCCACGACGAAGAGAAACAATCCTACAGCAATGACAGCAGCCATCACTCTGAAACTAGAAACCAGTCCGAACCATTTGCCCCATGCTGCAACACCGACCATTAGAAGACTGACCATCTGAAAACAAGAAAAAGAAAAGATGGATGGATAGTTTCACTTTAAGGAGCGCAGATGCTCAAAAAGGCATTCAGAATTTTGTATATAAGCATAAAAAGAGATTCTCATTAGTTTTTCCAATTTACAGCACAATTTAATGAACTTACATATTGTTATTGCCATTGTTATGGTAATGAATAATAGGAATATATGTACAACAAACTGTAAAACTTTTAAATTATTACAAAACGTATTGTTCATGTGAATAACAACGAGTCTTAAGACCAAATTTATGTAAACCGTTAGACACTTACCACATAAATGAGGTTCAAGATACAAAGAGAAGTTTTGGAACAAACGAACCCACCACAAGCCATTATGAAATATCTAGTGTAGGCTACACTTAAACCATAGCTCGCAAATATTCTCTATGTAGGACTTTCCGCTCTGAGGAAAGTCGCCTGGAGCTAGAAGTTGTCTATTATTTGCTCAGGTAGACAAGTTTAACGCCATTGGTCCGTTCTTTATCTGTATGCAAATCAGCAGAGTGCCCATTTGTAGGCTAGTGTTATCCAAAGGTGAAGCAATCGTGGTAGGATGCTCGAATCATTCTGTCGAATCGGTTCTTTCGAACTGGTCGTTTAAAAGAACCTGTTCAAAGATAGATAGACCGTTTGCCCGCTGTTCTGAATTCAGTCAGTTGTTCACTCAAGAACCAGTTAAACCGACTCAGTGGACAAATTGTTCAGTCAGACGTGTTAATCATTTTGTGACAGGCTTACAGTTCATGGATTCTGAACGATTCTTGTACAGTTTTAAACATACAAATGGTCTGTTATATTTTTTGTTACTTGTCATCTCATATGAACAGCCCATGGTGTTCAATTACTTTAAAGGTGGAATTATTTAACACCTCTATCTTAAATAATAAAAATGTAATCTAATGAAACCATAATTATAGTAAGATGCGTATGTATGAGACACACGTAACGTTACATTAATGTCTCTTATTTTGAAAACAAATGAAATACATTGATATACAAAATGAAAGTTCTAGACTCCATGGGACTGAAACACCACCAAACAGATGGGGTACACAAATAGTTAAATATAATAAAATAGTTTTTCACTACTCCCATGATTAGCACAATTACATTTTTTTTAGTTAAGAGGGTTGTATACTACCATATATATAATTTAAAAGAATCCTAAAACCAAAATGGAAGCGACACTTTATGTACTTACGCCCCTGTCTTTTGTTGCAGTTGGTTCAGTCCGTTTGCCGACAGTAGCGTGTTAACCCGTCAGTGACAGAGCAGGCAGTGGATCAATCGCAACACTGCAGAGTTGTCATATCCATTACAATCTACTTATATATTGTTTGTTAAAACCCAAAAGCGTCAGTTAAACTATAATAATGTCTGCACCAAAGAAAGGAGACCTGACCGACACGGAGAAGGAGCTACTTCAAGTTATTGCTGCAGGTAATGATAGCGTGATGCTAACAGGCTAACTGCAGATTAACACGTTTTATCTGGTATGACTTCGTTTACAAAATTTGCAAGCTACGGTTGCATAAATACAAATAATAAAATTTCTATTTGTTTTTAAAATAAATTATTAATATGTTGCATGCAAAACCTGCATATGTATTCAGTTAAACTGTATTTGAGAGATAACGATGTGCAATTAAATTATAAATGCAAATACTGTACGTACCAGTGAAAGGTAGCTAGTTTACATTTATTTAAGCTTCAGTATTTTTGTGTTGGTTGGTGTTGAATTCCTCCAAATATCATTATGATTGTTTAGCATTAAATATGCTTTAAGACTCTTGATGTGTTATTCTTTACATTAAGGTTGGTCAGTGTCTGATAACTGTGGTTGAACATTTGTAGGTAATGTTCAAGAAGCCTCTAGACTGATTGGATCCAAAGATGTCAGGGTAAACTGTCTGGATGAGGTAAGGAAATTAAGTAAATTTTAATAAAAAGATTTAAATGTGGTTTAATTTATCACTCTGTTAGTGTTAGTTTCGAAACAATGCTTAGCTTCTGTATATAAAACAGGCTGGGTTGAGTGACCTGTCTAAATCAGATGTCACTGACACACGTAGGCTTTCAAAGCAGCTGCTTGTAAATTATTCTGATTGTCTTTCATTACGAGTCCTTCTGTTAGAGCTGAAAATAATGATGAACCAGTTACTTGTTGGATAGCAAATAAACAATTTGGAATATTTTTTTCTTTCTCTTGATTTAATGTCTTGTTCACCCAAAAGTCAAAGAATGCTAAAAAAAAAATACCCTCAGGCCATACAAGACATAGATGAGTTTGATTCTTCATCTCAACAGATTTGAAGAAATGTACATCACTTGCTCACAATTCACAGATCCACTTCAGTGAATGGGTGCCGTCAGAATGAGAGTCCAAACAGATGATGAAAACAACACAAATATGAATGCACTTGCTGCTTAAATGCTTGAAGATGTCTTAAAGCAACAGATCATTTGCTAAATAAAAATCATATTCACAGGTTAATGCTTTGAGTGTTTTGGGGAGTTTTCAGGGTCACCATCAGGTACCCATAGTTAATATTTAAAATATGATAAATGCTTTGCAGATTATAGCTTTTTTTTCCATTTCTTCTTCAGTATGGCATGACGCCTCTCATGCACGCTGCATATAAGGGCAAGGCAGACATGTGCAAACTGTTGCTGCAGCATGGAGCAGACGTCAACTGCAATGAACATGAACATGGATACACCGCACTCATGTTTGCAGGACTCTCAGGTCTGGATCACAGATGCTAAATTCTTTTGGTGCTTGTACTGTTAATTTGACTCTTGTTTTATTTTATTTTTTAAATAATGCTAGTAACGTGAAAAGACAGTAAAGCATGTCCACTCTTTTGTACAGGAAAGACAGATATCACCTGGATGATGTTGGATGCTGGAGCCGAGACGGATGCAGTGAACTCAGTCGGCAGAACAGCAGCACAAATGGCTGCTTTTGTAGGTATGACAAAGATATGGCCTTATAGGAAAAACCGTGTGTTTAACCGGTCAGTTCTACTGTATAGGGTTGGTAATTTGTAACCATTTTGAAACAAGACTCTTTTACTCACTGAATTCCTGCATTTATTTAACCAGGAATACAATATAACAATAATATTCTGGAGAGTTTTCTATTTGAATATATTTTAGAACAAAATTAATTCCCGCGATGATAAATCAGAATTTTCTGCAGCCATCACTTCAATCTTAGTAATGTTCAAAACAGTTGTCCCATTTAATGTTTTTATGGAAACCATAATACATGTTTTTTTAGGATTCTTTGACGAATACAAAGATAAAAAGAACAGTATTTATTTAAAATGGAAATATTTGGTAACTATTATAGATTTACTGTCACTTAAGATCAATTTAATGTATCCTTGCTGCCCAAAAATGATCCCCAGACTTTTGAATGGTAAAGTTAGTATGTCAGATTTTGAGAGACCATAAGCTATTTTTTTTTTTGTTGTTGTTGTTGTTGTTGTTGTTGCTGTTTACAAAATTGATTGGTAAATAGTATTTTATTTGATTCTTTTTCAGGGCAGCATGACTGTGTGACAGTCATCAATAACTTCTTCTCCCGGGCGAGGTTGGATTACTACACAAAACCACAGGGACTGGAAAAGGAACCAAAACTCCCTCCTAAACTTGCTGGAGCCCTACACAAAATTATAATGAGTACCAACCTCAACCCTGTAAAGGTACTTTATTTGTCTGAACCATACATATTCCAGACTAGTGATCCTTTCCCAGTGCTGTTCCCCTCTCCCATTGTTTTTTGTCTATCTCTATAGTCCTATCAAAATAAAGGTGGAAATGCACATAAATACAATTTAAAAAAAGGTATTGTTTTAAGCTAAAATGCTGCAATATAGACTTTCTAAACCTGACAACTCTAATATATAAAAAACATCAAACCATGTACAAAACAATTCATCCTGAAGTGTTAAGACTGGATGTTCTTTTGATTGGTTTGGCTGCAGATAGTGATGTTGGTGAAAGAAAACCCTCTGCTAATGGATGTGGAAGCACTTGAGAAGTGCCGGAAGGTCAGTTGCGTTTGTTCTGCGTTATGTTGAGTGTACATTTCAGAGTTGTGTTGAGATTCATTACACTAGATTGAAATCTCACCCAAATTTACCACAGTTAATAACTCGTTGTTTTCCAGGTTCTGGAGCTGATCTGTGAGAAGTGCATCAAACAGCAGGATATGAATGAGGTGCTGGCCATGAAGATGCACTACCTCAGCTGTGTGTTGCAGAAGTGTGGCTCTTTCCTGAAAGAGCAACAGGACAACCTTGATGGCTTAGTCAAGAGGTGAAATATTATATATATGCTACCTTGTTGGTTGTTTGGTGTCGGTAAGTTTTTTTTAATTGGGTAAGGATGCAGTAAATTCATTAAAAGGGACAATAATAAATTTATTTTACAATACATTTATTTATCAAATAAATGCTGTTTTTAAACTTACTGTCCTTTAAAAAAAATCTGTTTCCACAAAAATATTAAGCAGCATAACTGTTTTCAACAATAATAAGAAATATTTTTTGAATAGCAAATGAGCACATTAGACTAATTTCTGAAGGATCATGTGACACGAAAGACTGGAGTAATGCTGAAAATTCAACTTTTGCATCAGGAATAAATTATATTTTGAAGTATATTAAAATAGAAAACAATTATTTTAAACCGCAGTTATACATTTTACAACATTACTGTTTTTCCTGTATTTTTGATAAACATTGGTGAACTTAAGTGTTTTTTTTTTTTGTTTTTTTTTACATTTAAACAAAATTGTATGTGTATAAACAAAATATACACTAATAAAACTACATTTACCCTAATTTAAAAATCTTTTCTTAGTCTTTTGAAAGGGCGAGATGGTGATGGTTTCCTGGTATTCCAGGAGAAGTTCATTCGAGAGTGCATTAGGAAATTTCCATACTGCGATGCCACATTACTGCAGCAGCTGGTCCGGAGTATCGCTCCAGTGGAAATTGTGAGTATGAGTTACATTGACCTCTATTTGCTCAAGTAGAAGATGCTGGAAGTGTAATAGAATAATAGAATCATAGCCTCAACTAGAAAGACTGAACCACATTCTGTGTATGGGAGCCTCACCAGTCCTGTTCCAACAGGGAAGTGACCCCACTGCTCTGTCGGTGCTCACGCAGGCCATCACAGGACAGGTGGGTTTCATGGACGCAGACTTCTGTACAACCTGTGGTGAGAAAGGAGCAGAGAAAAGATGCTCCATCTGCAAAATGGTAAATATCAGGTTTCGTCCTATGACTTCTGCACTTATTCCATAATAGAAAAAAAAGGTGTAATTTGGTTTGCTGAGGTGCTTTTCTCAAATCTGTGCATTTCTCCAGGTGATCTACTGTAACCAGGCCTGTCAGAAGTTGCACTGGTTTAGCCATAAAAAGGTCTGTAAGATGTTACAGGAGCAGAGAGAGAAACACGAAGCTGAGTCTGCATCTCGACTACAGAAACAGGCCAGAGGTATTCAGACCCGATTAGTTTAGCTTTTCTATGTCATTTCTGGGAAGCATCATGGTATTATAATGTTTTTTGGGCATCGTACCATGGCAACACACTGGCTTTCATGTGTTCTTTGGGAATGCCCCATATTCCCTTTTAAGTAATTTGTTTCAAGAATCATGCTCAGTCTTCATGTTGTATGTTTTGGATTTGCTAAAAAGAATCAAATGATGAAAATAATTTGTTTTGAAAATCAAGTTACACTGTACTTGCTGTATGTTTTTGATTCACTGTTATGTTTTCACACTTAAACTAATAATAGGCATAGAGTAAAGAGAAGATTTGAGATTACGAGTATTGGGATCATTCAACTTAAGAATTGGAATACATATGTAGAAAAAAAAAAATATATATATATAATATATATAAGTAAAACAATTAATTGCTGTTTATATTTATTATGCATATATACATGCATGCTTGTGTGTGTGTGTGTGTATGTGTATATATATATATATATATGAAAAATTTAATGTTTATAAAATTATATTTTTATGTAATATTAATTGTATTCATATAAATCTATACGATCAAATACATGTAAATATTTTCTAAATATATACTGCATGTGTGTGTGTGTGTGTGTGTGTGTGTGTGTGTGTGTGTGTGTGTGTGTATGATGCTGGACCACAAAACCAGTGTTATGTGTAAATTTTTCGAAATAGAGATTTATACATAATTTGAAAGCTGAATAAATAATCTTTCCATTGAAGTATGGTTTGGACAATATTTAGCTGAGATACAACTATTTAAAAATCTGGAATCTGAGGGTGCAAAAAAATCTAAATACTGAGAAAATCACTTTTGAAGTTGTCCAAATGAATTCTTAGCAGTGCATATTACTTGTATGTATATTTTAATTTATATTGTTATTAAAATAGCTGATGTGATTTAAGCTCTCTCTTTCTCTTCCATAGCTGAGGCTGATCAAGTATTGGAGGAGACAACCGGCACTATGGAGGAGCTCTCTGTCAGTCAGAGCGAGACCACCAGCTCCTCAGATAACCAAACCCAAGATGTTACCTCAGAGACCGTCTCTGTTACTGCAGACTGAATCACAAAGAAACAATCAAGTCAACCCAGCAACCATCACCATCATCTTCACTGAAGACTCATCTAAGACCAACGAGAGATCTGTGATGCCGCCCAGAGCTTCTGAAGGTTTCTTCATAATGAAAGCACATAACGTAGGAGAAAACCACCAAAAGCATCTCATTTTGTCTACAAGTGACAAAATGTTGATTTCTTTTTGTTTGATTGTTTTAAATAATCTTTTTTTACATTATGTTGGATAAATATGTATTTATGTATGTGAAAATCGTGTATTGAGAGTCTTATGTGTGATGCAGATTTTGCTTTAAGACAGATATTATAATATATTGCTGCAAGACCCACGCCTTAAAATATTTAGTTTGTTCTAATGGAAAAGAATCAAATGAATAGATGGCAGCAGCTACGTGAGTTTTCATAAATCTGTAGCATTTATCTGAAGGCTGCAGGTATTTTTGGAGATAACTGATATTGAAATACAGTAAAACGGTTTCACAAATCAAATAGATTTTCTGTCTGCAAGATACAAACTAATAGATTACATGTTCTTTGAGGAACAGATGTCGAATATTAGTTAGCACTCACAGTACAAATATTTCAGAAAACACATTAGTCGTGACAATGTTTATTGAGTTTGAAATGACCACGAATGAGCTGTTTTTCATTGATTTAAACCACTTGGCCTTGTCAGATGTTCCATCGTGCGAACAAGAGTGAAGGTAGAGGTCTGGAAATCATCTGAGTTTGACAGTGAGTATACCAGACGCAGGTTTGCTCAAGCCGTCTAGATGGTTCCACTGAGACGTGCTTGTACCAGTCCAGTTCATAATGGAGAACTGTATGATGGATTTGGGCACTGATGGCTTTTCGCGATCATCAGAATGACTGCTAGAGAAAACATAACAAAGTCAGCTCCTGTGATACATTTGCTGTAGTTTAAACATTAAAAACATCTGAAAAAATACTCTACTTTGACATTGACTCTGCACACCTCTTTCTTGAGCCATGATGACCTGTAAAAATAAAACAATACACTTCATGAATCTTAAAATGCTGTAATTTGATATTTTAGTTAGTAGTTTTCTGTTAGATGAGAGAACCTTAGCTTACCTGCTTGTTTTGTGGTGGAGCTGGTCAATTTTCTTCCTGCAGGAGGCGGCAGTGCTCGTCTGCCAAAGGCGATAGTATCAAGCACCCTCTGTCTTTCTACACTGAACAGCTTAAATGCCCGTCTCCTTTCCTCCTGCTTCACTTCTGCCAATGATACAGTAACTCACTGATTAAAATTCTGGAATAATTAGGACTTTTTATGTTTTTAATTAAGTCCCTTATGCTTACCGAGACTGAATTTATTTACTTAAATGTACAGTAAAAACGGCAATATTCTGAAATTTTGTTACGATTTACAATAGCTGTTTTCTATTTTAATATATCGTGTAATGTAATCTATTCCTGTGATGGCTAAGCTGAATTTTCAGCATCATTCTCCAGTCTTACATGATCCTTTAGAAATCATTCTAATACACATTTAAATCTTACCCCTGTTTTCAGCATGGATAATGATGAAAAATTAGTTGATGCAATCACATAATTAGCCTATGTCGTATTATTGGTTTTTACACCATGTTGAAATCTTTGATCACTTTTGGAGAATTGTTATAATATTGGAAGTTTGTTTGATTATGGATGCCAACCTTTTGTATCTAAAAACCTCACAGATGGCAAATGGTGCAGCACATATTGGTGATATTCAGGATCTTGTGTGAAGGGGTTCAGATATAAAGCTGAAAAAGAAGATTTGCCAATACAAATACTGCAAAGAATCTTCAGTCATTAGAATACTTAGGTTGTTGTTTGTCGTACAAAAGCAAAAACTGACATTTTTAAATACCAAGGAATCTTTACAGTCTACTTTACTAGGGATTGCAATGGTTGATGGACTTAATGAGAGATTGTGGTCTCAGGATCTCACAGAGAGTGTGGAGGTCCTGCATGTTCTTCAGCTCTGACACGGTCTCCTCCAGACACTTCATCTGATTATTGAATAGGAGCAGCACTTGAAGACATGTCAGGTGTCTCAATGCCCCTGAGTGCAGACAGGTAAAAAACTTTAAACTTAGAAACTACAAAATAAATTAATATAAAACATATTTATAGCACAGACTGACCTGAAATTGAGAGAATGTCATTGTTCTGTAGATACAGTTCTGTTAAGCAGCAGTTAAATGAAGCTCTGGAAACCTCTCGGATCTGTAAAGTCATTCTTTTCAATTAAGCTGTTTTTTTTTTTTTTGTTTTTTAATGGAAAGTGTATTGCAGCTTCGTAGTTTTTACTCATATTAATGAACTGCTTCAGAGTTTTAGTGTTGAACGTTATTTTAAACTTTAAAAACTAGTAATCACACATAAGAGACAGTAAACTTCACATTTTAGTCGGGCAGCCTAACCTTGTTATTGTTAAGCCACACGCATCTTAACATGGAGAACCTTGACAAATCAGGAATGTAAGTCAATCCTCTAAAAACAGATGGAAAACGAAAGGGGAATATACAAAAGAAAATAACATTGTTCATAAATTAAACATTGATTATTTTGTATGCATATTGTAAATTATAATACATTTCATAAATGTAGACCTGTGTCAGGTCCACATCTTATTAGCTAAAGACTTCATGTATAAGTTATATTATTTATATATTTTTTCTTAACACCTTCTGGTGAGATGAAGGTGGGTCACATCTGTGTCACGCTGAATCACGCGCTTCGGCAGAGGATCTTCATTTTCCTGTGGGAAGAAGTGATGTAAAGTGAACAACGGATGAAATAGACTTTAGGAAATAGACTTTCCAATAAAGTGAAGTTCATAGATATGTGCAGTCTACCGGTTCGTATATTTCCATGTCTGATTCTGAACTAAAGCCTGCTGGTCTGAACGAGACAAAAAACAAGACGACACTCGCCGGTTGCTAGGAGACACACTTCACGACATCACTCTGGTTTGATTGATGGCCAATCACTGCTCAGAATTCTTTTGATCGCGCACGCTGTCAACGTCACGCGGACGGTAACTCACTCTTCTGTTGTTGTGTCGTCTCGGTTCACATAGTCAAACTTTGGATGCTAGTCTTCTTTTTTCCCGGCCATGAGAGGGCACACTTTTCCTTAAAATATTGTTACGCTTCCACCACGAGAAGCAAAAGTGTGTGTCAGGTTTGTTTGAGCTTGCATTGTTTACATTGAGATTGTGATACAGCTAATTTGATTTTTACATGATATAGGCTAGTAAAGCATTTTGCATATTCTTTCTTTTCAATTTAAGGGCAATTTATTATTATTATTATAACAAATTTTCCAAGACGATAACTTTCGCTGTAACTACAGTATGTCAAGTGATAACATTATCTATCTATCTATCTATCCATCTATCTATCTATCTATCTATCTATCTATCTATCTATCTATCTATCTATCTATCTATCTATCTATCTATCTATCTATCTATATATGTGTTATAGATCAGTTTTAAATGTTTATTATGGATTTAATAAAGCATGCTGTTTCACTTATCTGTAAATAGTAGGGGTTATACAGCATATACTTATGTAGTAATAATAGTATGTTTAACGTTATCAATCAATCAGTCAATCAATCAATTAATCAAACAATAAATCAGTCAATCAATTAATCAAGCAATCAATCAGTCAGTCAAACTTGTCATCTTTGCCCCAGTCTTTTTTTCCTCTCATTTTCAGTAAACAGATTGAATCAGCTTGCCAGACAGATTGATTGTTGATTAACTGCTGAGGAAATAATGATTTCTCTGACACTTTTCGTAAGTCATTTTCGCAATAAATACTTTGTGGGCAGATTATGCTTGAAACTCCCTTTAAAAAAAATTATGGACAGAGTTTGCTTACATAAAGTGCTGAGTGTTTAACAGCACAAAAACATCTCTAAGTGAATTAGGGGCTCTCGGGGAGTCCAGTACGCAATGATTTGCCTCCAGATGTTGGAGCACCTCACAGGGTCGAGTGTCTCTCTGGGTGTGGTTTAGAGGAGAGACTGACTGCGCTTGTTTTATCATTCTGCTCACCTGAGCCATTGCCAAATCTGGAGGCGGGAGCGTATATATACACTGTATATATATAACCCAAGACATGATAGTGAGTGAGAATCATTCAGACTCGAGGAGCATCTCTCCACAGGCTGTGGGTTATATCAAATCAACATGTATATAAACGCTCCGGAATCGTGCAATTTCATGGTTTTATTTTGCTTTTTAATAAGGAGTGGTCTGACTTTGAAGAACGATGCCACGGAGATTTTTTACTCTCATGTGGTCAGTCCCGTGCAGGATGCGCAGAGCAACGCGTCTCTGAATCGCGCGCGCTCCGGTGGAAGAGGCTTCACTGCGCACGAGCGAGGTGAGTTCATGCACACCACTTACGACACTAGATTGGTTATTAATCACATATTGTAGGTTTTTTTCTTAGGAAATTGCGTTTAAAGCTACATTTAATTTACAATTAACATTTAAAATAAAATGTTTTGGTGACATTCCCAATATCAAGTGAGAATTTTGTTTGGTTTGAATTTCTTTACATTTATTCACTTTATAGATGTAAAATTAAAATCACTTATGCTGAACAAATGGTAACATCTATATTCTCATTTAAGTCAAAAGTGTTATTTAACATCACTGAATCAACCGAGATAGGTTACATCAATTTATACAGACCTAACTAACTTTTAAGGGTTTAAATTTAGCTCTCTTTGAGGTAAAAATGGCAGGTTGCTTTTTAGGCTGAAATATTATCTTAGCAACCTGAAAATAGCTCAAAGTTATATTATAAACAAATATTATAAAAAAAATTATTTGTCTTTTTTAAATTATTTGATTTTATCCATATAGTGATTATGGTAGGGGAGACTTGGGCTAGTTGTCACACTTTGTACTCCGGTGAATATTTATTTCAGAAGTTTATCTCAAAAACTCATGTTTCTGTATAGACATACTATGTTGAAGACTTGGCTATCTTCCACTGTAATTTCCCAGCAAACAGGTACAAGTCATTCATTTAACATATGTTGATGTGTAGTGGGGCATGTTGTCACAGTGAAACCCACCATCAAATAGCCTATTATTGACTTTTCAGCAAAATGTAAGCAGTAATGAATCATGAAACACCATTTCAATTAACATTGAAATGTATTAATGATATGCAAGTAACTAGATGTTCCAATCTAAGGGAGAAAGTTAGCTATGCTTATGGCAGAATACTGTAGGAAATTATATGGTTTACACAGTCTCTTGACTCACAACCGCTTTGAACAGCAGAGATAAAAGAGTGCAGAGCACAATGTCCTCTGAGTGAATCTTGTCAGACTTGGAGAGTGGAGGTGCAGCTCAGCTTTTCAGGAAGTCTCAAGAGGAAACCTTGTTTGTTTTTTGAACGACCGTAACCTGAAGTGGGGAGAAAGAAAATGTCCCTTGGATCCCCATTCATCATGTCCTGTCATGGAGAGGGAGGGGGGGGGGGCACATTGTAACAGGTTTGTTGCTGCTGTGTGAATGGATTTTGGCTTGGGTTACGCTGACAGGAGGCTCTTCTCTGAGGCAGAACAAGTATAGCCAGCAGCACCGGCGAAATCTGACAATAAGACGCTCAGAGTCATTAGTCATCTGTGCGCTAAACCATTTCCGCTCAGTTCAGATAAGGGCTTAAGTAAAACAAACCAAGCATATCATCTATACCACTGCTGTTTATGTCTGTTCACCAACCATGAAGAAACAGCACCAAGGTGAATCCTATCATAGATTTGAGTTGATCTGTTATTGATATACAAATTGATATCAAATAAATGTTATTTATCACTTTGTGTTACAGAACGAATCCCAGTTGGCTGCAGAGAGCTGCGATCCACAAAGTACATCTCTGATGGCCAGTGCACCAGCATAGATCCTGTTAAGGAACTGGTGTGCACAGGACAGTGCCTTCCAGCTCAGATGCTGCCCAACTGGATTGGCGGATATGGTAGGAAGTTCTGGAACCGCCGAAACAGTCAGGAGTGGCGCTGCGTGAACGACAAGACCCGCACTCAGCGGATTCAGCTCCAGTGTCAGGATGGCAGAACCAGGACCTACAAGATCACAGTGGTGACCTCCTGCAAATGCAAAAGATACACAAGGCAACATAACGAATCGGGGGTCAAGTCTGAGGGATATGCTCATACCCAGATAAAAAAACAAAAGAACAAAGTGGGCACCAGGACGGAAAGCTAAATGAGTCTGTGCTTGGACTGAGCTAGATTTTTCCTTTTAAAAGAACTCAGTGTGAACGAGAGAACTTGTGACGTCAGCACACAGGAGCACTGAACTTTCTTTACGCTGCCTTTTTTGAGCAAGTGCAGGGACCTGAGTTCACTGCCAGATGTCCACTGTAATCTTTGGAAAGAAGATAAAATAAAGACTAAATATCATTACCGACATAATCTCAATCAACATGCAACCAGTAGTGAAGACATGTCCAAAATAATATCAAAGAGACTGACAATGATAACTGCATATTACATTACAAATATGTTTTTTTGTCATCACTGCCTGATTTGTGTGGTAATCACTTGCTGTGGTAATACTGTCTTTGTGTTCAGCGACAATAAGAGCAGTTCTCAAACCTGGGAAATGCCTAGCTACATGTAAATTAAATGTCTGTACATATGCATATGCAATTGTTTATGTAATTGATTTTGCAGGACTTTTATGTGTAATATTGTGACGTACAAGCTGATGTAATATATTTTGCCTTGACTTTGAAACATTTTTAGTTTGTGCAAGCATTATTTGGACAAGATATTGCACTATAGTGACAATGCTCATATTGGCTATGTGGTGTAAAAGCATTAAAATTAAACCATTTGAAAATGTCTCTGTATAATAAATTACATCTGCATGAGGTGACATTTTGAACTCCAATTAATTCATTACATGAACATGCCTAATTTTTGTTTCATGTATGACAAACAGTTTATAATAATAAAAAAAAATTAAGACGGGTGATACAAATCTTTGTACAAATAGTGAAAATTATTCCACTAAAATTATAAACAATAATAATTAAGAATAACATTTTATATGCCTCCTTCATGTGCAAACATGCATATAAACACAATTTCATCAACTACCATTCATCAGCTGTCACCTAGAAAAAGACTATGACAAGCCATTTAAAAGTAGTTAAATTCCATTTTGATTTAATAACCAACTAGGAGTGTATTTGTAACTCATTTAACTATTGCTTAGTTTCTTTTTCAATATAATGGCAATGCCTATTAATAGTGTACTATTTATTATTTAGTTTACTTTAACAATTTGAATGGTCATTTTTCCAGTATTTACTGAATAAACACTAATATAATTAATTTATAGTAACATATCTAATTTTAAAGTGAACTAAAGTCATTCT
Organism: Carassius gibelio; assembly: GCF_023724105.1. Lineage (NCBI taxonomy): Eukaryota > Metazoa > Chordata > Actinopteri > Cypriniformes > Cyprinidae > Carassius > Carassius gibelio. Next base: position 7,588,685 of record NC_068410.1, read on the forward strand.
GACTCATAACAAGAAGTGAAAAAATAAATGTACTATTAACAACTGAGTTACCAGTAACTTATTTTTAATCGGCTACTACTATTGAAAATAGGCATACTAGGGATAAGTAGATAAGGATAAGTAGATACTCGTTAAATAAAGTTAAAGAAATACATGTTAAAACGGCTTGCCATAATTTGGGAAACGTTAGGAAATAAATCATACAAAATATGTAAATGCTATTGTTCTGGGTAGAAAAAAACTGTTTATTTAACAAGTTTACCTGTTGGGCATGTTTTTTTTTCTCCGTAATATCGTTTTATTAAACCTTATTTTACGCTGTACAATGATATGAAATCCCACATCCCAGATTCCCAGCTGCTGCAATGCCTTGATGAGTGGATAACCGAAGGCTCATTCTGATCACAGAGCAGCAGCGGGAAAGCTGTAACACTACTGCCGCAAAAATAACTCAAATCACCCGCCGAATGGCGATGCAGTAAGTCGGTTAACAGATTATTCCCATGAACACGGCTGCCACAAGCGAGGAGCTTATTAGGACGCTGGAGAAATGCAGCAGGAGCGCTGTTCTTCCTCCGACAGGCCTCTGGATCCAGGCAGTCTGCTGGAATGCGACGCCGAGCGGAGCGCGGACCGGCTCGGTTGCGCCGCGGTGGATTTCCCGGTAGCTGTAGTTCTTCCCGCCGGTGGCTCTGGGGAACGAATGGGACTGGCCACCCCGAAACAATTCTGCACTATTCTCAACAGACCTCTGATAAGCTTCACGATTCAAGCGTTTGAGAGGTGAGACTTGATATTTAGTGTCAGTGAGCACATGAAACTGATTTTATGACATGTACGTTAAATTAGTTTGTTACTAGCAGACGAAAACAGAACAATAAATCATTATGCCTGTCATAATTACGTCCGTTAGTTTGACAACTGGACAACCCCCCCAAGTAAACAGGCAGAAGTCCAAGGACACCTACTGCATGAAGATCTTGTCCAGAACAGCTTTTTCAATCCTTATTAAGAACATCTGCTGATTCTGCAAGACTTGGGAAAGGCTAAAAGCACTTGACATTGACTTGGCATGTTTAATAAATTGTACTGTGAAGTAAAAGGTTGCTGTGAGTTTCATATTCAAAAAGCTGTCACTTCAATTTTAATGGACAAAAGCATAAACTTAGGAGCCGTTGTAATTCATTTTTGGACTATTACATTTCGATGTCCAGACTGTATGACAGATGTGACCTAAATAAGCGTAGCTGAGATATTAAATTAAACTTCTCTCTGTGTTCTAATATGTACTTCCATACACTCTAGTATGCAAAAAAAAAAAAAAAAAAAAAAACTATCAGAAGCGTAGGATGTAAGTAAACAGTACTGTACACTGATGAACTATTGTAAGTTATTTAATTGGATCTTATTCGTTTTTTATTTAATTTTTTCATTGCAATAATTTGTTAATGTGTTCCTACCTAGCTCTTTCATGGTAGAGAACTGTAAATTCACTAAACATGTTGTGTTGAAAATCACATACAGTGATAATAACTGAGTAAGTACTTCTGTTGAATAACTACGTACTTCATGTTTGTTCTATATAGTATGATTGTATTTAGAATGTAATGTTATTTGGAATAAGTACACCTGCATACTTTTTGCTTACTGTTTTATGCATTCTATGAATATATAGACTACTGCTCTTTAAGGGTTGTTCCAAACTGAAGTGCTCAAAACTATACTTCGAAGGGTACAACTGATAGACACTTTGCTCCCATGATTCTTTGCACACATTTTATTTGTTAAACCTAAATTGGCTTGGCAAGATGATGCAGAAGTGCGTTCCAAGGATCAGTTTTATGGTCCCCTTCACCAGGGGTTCTCAACTCTGGCCCTCAAGACCCATTTTTCTTTAATTAGGGTTGGAGCTAAACTCTGCAGAAAAGTGGGTCTTTGAGCTGAGAACCCCTGCTCTCTGGAAGGAATAGGGATGAGTATGAGAATGTAAATATCATTCTAAAAAAAAACACACCCCGAACACCCAAGCGAATGTGAAACTAACAATAAGTTAGTGCTTAAATGCTCAAAACATCTTAAGCTGCTTAACAACACACTGACTATTTTTTTCATTTTGCTTGATTTTTGTTTTATTATTGTTAATTGAAAGACAGTAGTGATAAAATGTAAATGTGTAAGGAACAACTTTAAATGAAAATGAGAAATATTGCCTTGGCAGCTAACGGACATCACTAAATAGAAATAAGTAAAAACGAAAACTTGAACTATAATTAAAACAAAAAGTGAGATGAAAATAAATGAAACCTAAATAAACACACCTGTTTGTGTCAAAATTCTAATCTTTGGAAGTAATCCTCGTAAACACCATAATTAAGTCTTAAATGAAAACAATCATTTGAGAAAGAAAACTTGTAACCGTAGATTGGCTCGGAGAAGATCTTAAAGTGACAGCAGTCTAATATCCCTGCAGTCTGTCATTCATGTTAATCAAACAACAAAAGAGAAAATATCTGCTCTTGACAAAATCACGTTTGTAACTTTAATAAGAAAAAATAGCATACATATGTAATTTACACAGAGCGGAATATGCAGTTTTTTTATGTATTTGATTACTTTATTCAATATATATAGCATTTTGTATTTATTTGTTCTACTGTACAAATAAATAGAAAAAAAGTTTTTTTCACATTTTTTGTACAATTGCTTGCAATTAGTTTCTTATATATATATATATATATATGTATAAACAGGCGTGAGCTGGGGTCAGCGGGGACCCGGTGAAGGTTGTACCAGTGGGCCCTGTTTGTAATTGTTTAATTTGTATGTTCGTTTATTTTTATTTATTTGTGCTATTTATACAATGTTTAAGTTTTTTTCAAGTTTGTAGGTGTCAAGGTACAGAAACTAAATAATTACATGTAAAAAAGCACTGGATAGTCTTCAGTGTAAACATGAAATATACTGTACAATCAAACCTACATTTATTCAGACACCTTCAACATTTACATTATTACAGTTTTGCTATATATATCAAAAAATATATCTGGTGTCTGAATAATTTTTGGTTTGACTGTTGAAACTACAAAGTAGTCAAGAGCAGTGAGTGATTTTCTTTCATTTTCTTGGATTAACATTACAGCAGCCAGTAGCTAAATTAGGCGCGGTCCCTTTAAGAGACGATGAACGCATCCAATATAATACACATCCCATTTTTTTTCTTCAACTGTTAACTTTCACTTAAGAAATAACTGACGTTTTTTTCGACCATAATTTCCAAGGTGAATGTTTTTACATATTTCGTATGTATTTGTTGGCATTAGAGCAAAAATAAGCAAATTCGATGTTCAAGTGTTTTGATCAAAATGTTAACGCCGATAATGGCCCACCACTAATATATATATATATATATAGGCTAGTATTAGTTTTTTGTGATATTGACACAGGTGTCAAGAATTAGAAATTTTCCTATCAAAACGTTCCTTCATTGCTGGTGTGAACACGAACAGGTTCGGAGCTCCTGGATTCCTCCTCCGGCTGGTGGCCAAACTGGTGTTTACCACCTGCTGTTGGGACTAAAACGTCTCATTTTGTGAAAAAGAGCGGATTGGTTTCCTGGCCTTTTCTTTTGCGAGATCAGTTTGAGTTTTGTTTTTGGTTAGGAAGTTAGGTAAAGCCGTTTGTATTTTTATTTTGTTCTAGATCCCTTTTTGTCTATGTTGACCTGTGGCCCCCCCGAGGAGATGCTCTTTGTTTCACTCATAATCTTCAATAAATCTAACAATGGTGCTTGGTTCCCGACCGGAGTGATTTCTTCTTTAAATTGTTTGAAAACCCAAATTTAAAGCCAAAATAACTGTATTGTGATGAATATCCTTACCGTGAAATAAAGTCACTCATATCGTTATGTAAGATTTTGGTCATATCACCCACCCCTACCTAAATGGAAGTATCAAAAGCACATAGTGAAATTAATAAAAATGTAAATGAATTTATTTTACATTTTTAACAAAGACTATATTCATATGCAAGTAATACTAAAATAACTGATAAAAGCAACATACTGTAACATACAATTTGTTTCCTTAACCTATTATAACAGCGATTATGTTGTTTCTGTTTTTAAAACCTGACAAATGAAAGCTGTTCTATCTGCTTTTTTTTTTTTTTTTTTTTTTTTTACAGATTATCATGGATTGGAACTGTTGTCGTTGTGGTTGCTAAGGAGAATCATGACTTGATGCTGAATATTGTCCAGAAATTTAATCACACAAAGGTAAAAGTAGTCCACGGGGGAACCACCAGACACAGGTCTATCTTCAACGGGCTTCAGGCCTTCAGCAGCACTACAGACTCCCTGACGCCCAAACCAAAAGTGGTCATCATCCATGATGCTGTACGGCCGTTTGTGGAAGAAGATCTTCTGTTGAAAATCACCCTAGCAGCTAAAGAGCAAGGGGTTCGTTTTCTCTTCTTAATCCAGATTTTGCTTCAAAGTAGTGCATTTGTATGGCATTTAATAACAGTATGGAGAGAGAAAAATGAAAACCTATGTTTATTTCTGCCCAAGATTATCATATATACCACAATATAAAAGCCCCGAAATTAGAGGTAAATTATATACAAGGTAAGATTGAATTCAAATATTCCTTTTTTTTCCTGTGGGTGTCATTTGGAATAATTCATTTTAAAACACTCCCTGAAATGTTTGTGGTGAAGAATGTCCACACTCCCTCCCCTAATCTGCTGTACCACGGTCTACATATCTGTCAAATTTATGAGGTGAATGAAAGTCAGACCACGTTAAGTCGTTGAAAGACAATTCCTGATGCGGGCTTCAGAGATATGTGTGAAGCTGTTATAAATCAAATATGGAAAAACTCCAATCAGAGTAACTCTTTTTAAAATATGCTATAGAACAAGAATCCAGTACATACTGTATATCCCATCCTTCCAAGGCAAACGTCATGAAACTCAGCAGAAGACGAGAAATCCAGCTTCGTTTGTGGTTTGACTGCATTGCAGCCTTTTCCAATGTTCATAAATCACTAAGATAAACATATTGTTGACACCTCTCAGCACTACTCCTTACAGCATGAAACCGGATAAGATGTTTTAGTAATGTTTTTGCTGGCTTTAATGCGTGCGGTTGAAGATTTCTGTGATTTTCTTCTAAATCTCCTCTCCAAGGCTGTGACAAAGGCTGGAAAGCAAAACCCATATGTTTATGAAGCACTCAAAAGAATATGACAAGGATAGTGATTCATTGCCTGATCCTAATGCACCATTGTTTAGTAATCATGAATAAACACATTTTTAAAGGCATGTTTTTAATTGTCCCGTTGTCTACCTTGTTTTTTCAGGCCTCGGGAGCGATACGTCCTCTGGTGTCCACAGTCATTGCAACCACGTCAGAGGGCTACCTGGACCACTCGCTGGAGAGAGCAAAGTACAGAGCCAGTGAAATGCCTCAAGGATTTCTTTATGACATTATTTTCCAGGCCTACCAGCGGGTATGAGCAACCCAGACACATTTATTGGTTGGAATAAACCTCAGATTCAATGTGCAAAAAACATTAAAGTTGACTGTCACCTTGACATTCCCACAGTGACTTTTTATGGTAATTTTAGGCATCTCAATAAGTTTATATGTTTTCATATACACTTTTAAAAACAAATTATACAGAGAAGTATTTATTATTATAATTATTATTTATATTAGAATTATGCACCGATGTTGTCTTTTTAACCCATTTGTTATTTATATATATATATATATATATATATAAAATCTGCTTTATATACTTTTTGTTAAATAAATATTACAAATTAATATTTCTATATATTTTTTTATGTATTTAATATTTTATTATTTATATTGATCTATGTACATTTGCGTTTTGAACCCAATTTTCTATGGGACTCTTCTATTTCTGTTTTGGTATCAATATAGATATAAATCTAATTATAATTATGAATAAGTATAAATATTTATGTAATATGTGTCATAAATATTTTATAGATGTTTCTACAAATATATATTTATCTTATAATTATTCATTGCACTGATATTACTGTTTAAGCCCAATTTTCTGAGAAATTTAATTCTTCATAATTACATTTTTTGGATACCTTTTAATGATATATTACTTCACTGTGACAAAGAAACACTCAGTATTCAAATCTTGGACCAACTTGCCTCTTTTGTTCATTGTCCCTGAGATTTGCATAAACCTACAGGTTATTCTGCTCTAAGGCACTGTCACTTTTATTATTATTCCCACGGTAATTAGTTGTGTGCCAAAATAATAAATCAGAATTGTTTAGTCTGGCCAAGGATACATAGCTGACTGCAAGCATTTCTTCTCAAGATCAACTCAAACAATGCTTTCACAGGAATGCTGCTTTCTCATTCAAACTAATAGCGTTTCTCATGGAGGAGGAGTGTAGTGTATTTCATTTGAAAATTCATCAGCATCATCATCTTTGGAACCCTAATAATCCTTTTGTCAAACTTTTGATAACAGTAAAGGATAGTTTTAAAGTGTTAAAAAGAAGCATTGAGGTTTGTAGGACTGCTGAGAAGACTTAATTTTTTTGGGTGCTGGATTTTTTTGCTTCTGGAAAACTTTGATTTCAGAGTCTTGTTGTTTTTGGCTGCGATATCGAACATTTGCGTGAGTTTTCAGTGTCAAGTCACAGCTGTCTGTCCTCAGTTAATTCTAAATAAAGATAAAACCGTGACTTGAAGAAATACAGAGGATGAGGCAATCTGAAGAATGGGTAATATCAAGCCCGCTTGGGTGTTACCCGACACTCCGGTTCTTCTGGGGCTTTTCTTCTCTAACCCCAACAGTGAAGGGTCTGCAAAGATTTATATGCTTCTCCTTGATTTTTGAACCCAATTTTCTATGAGCCTCTGCCATCACGTGACATAAGGCAGTCCATACTTCTTTTTTATGTAGCATTCAGCGCGTTTGATGCTTTTTACAATGGGGGTTATTTCAGGTGGGTGTTTTGAGCGAGGGTTTTTGGATGTAGCCGACGGCCATGTGTCAGAACCCTCTCTGTGGTAGCCTCGAAATGACTGATGCTGTTTCAGCATGCCATCCCATTGAGTCTCTTCAAGATTGAGCTTGAGCTTTACAAAGGAAGAGACATCCAACCCCGTGAGGGTCTAGATGTGTGTTGATGAAAAGTGGGGAAAAATGCCAAAGGTTAAATGATTTCAGGACTTTCTCCTTTAATTTGCCTTGAAATCACAGCGCCATGTAAGCGAAGCTCTCCTCTACACCCGGGATGAAATATTGCTGTAGATATTGCTCTCGTAACTTCTCGGGTGGCATGATTTAGGCTGTGTAATCCAACCGCTGTCTTAGAGCGATTCGCTCCATGTACTCTATTCAGCTTTTTTTAACGGGTTACCAGAATCAAGGACATTTCGTACAAAAATCCCATGCCCAGATGCTTGTTTCTAGAAGAAACAGTATTTCATGACCACAAAAGTTAGTTCCTACACAGGTGTTTGACTGGAGGTTTCTATGGTTCTGATTTACATCATCAGAATTTATCAAACTGGAGCTTGTTTAATATTGTTCTGGTTTTTGTCCTGGTTTCTCCTTTTTCAGTGCAGTGAATTTGACTTTGAGTTTGGCAGCGAGTGCCTACACTTGGCCCTGCAGTACTGTGGCACGAATGCAAAGCTCATAGACGGACCACCGACTCTGTGGAAAGTAAGGAACGAAGGGTTTGACTTTTTGTTGTCATACATATAGGATTTATGCCATACATATTGGGTCCAACGGGGTCTGAGATCACTTTAAAAACGTATTTTTTTAAATCATTTAAACCTGGAAAACATCTCTACATTTAGAATTACTAGGTCTGCTTTCACATTAATCCACAAAAATTTTATGCATCTTTTCACTACATTTCAACCTGTTGTCCACACTGAGACATAATTTTTGATCAGGTGACCAGTGCTGTGAGATCCAGCAAGAAGTGCACAGCGATGAACACAGATGTCAGAGTGATTTAGTTTAAAGCCAGATGCAACAGTCCTGATGTTTTCAATAGCACTGCCAAACATGAGAAAGCACTGTGCCGTGAAGAATCCTGTTAGAAGGCTTTACTATAGATTTACTGTACTGCGCCAAGGTATTGTGGCAGAAATATCGGATTTACATATCGGAGAATATAGAAATTTTACCCTGTAATGTAAATATGAGGTTTTTATAGGTTGTACAGATATTGCTGTTTTTGTTAATGGACAAAATCTGTATCGTGCCATCAAAGTCAGGGAGCACAACCCTGTTTTAAGATTTAACACAATATCACCCATTAGAACATGAAGAAACTGAGAAATTAATTTCTATATTAAGATATTTTGTTAAAGGGGGGGTGAAATGCTATTTCATGCATTTCATGCATAATTTTACACTGTTAAAGAGTTGGATTCCCATGCTAAACATGGACAAAGTTTCAAAAATTAAGTTCTACGTTTGAAGGAGTATTTCTGTTTCAAAAATACTCCTTCTGGTTTGTCACAAGTTTCGGAAAGTTTTTTTCGAGTATGGCTCTGTGTGACGTTAGATGGAGCGGAATTTCCTTATATGGGTCCTACGGGCACTTCTGCCGGAAGAGTGCGCGCTCCCGTATAGCACAGCACTGAGAGCACAACAGACTTCACTGATCAGAGCGAGAGCGTCGCGAAATGTCACAAAAGGAGTGTGTTTTTGGTTGCCAGGGCAAGACAACCCTGCACAGATTACCAAAAGAGAAACGGCATTAAGGGACCAGTGGATGGAGTTTATTTTTACAGAGCATCAACAGAGTTGTGCAAGTGTTTGTGTTTGTTCCCTGCATTTCGAAGATGCTTGTTTTACAAACGAGGCCCAGTTTGACGCCGGATTTGCACATCGTTTATTTCTTAAGGATAATGCAGTCCCAACGAAAAAGGGTCATGATTGTGTGTTGGAACCCCATGCGGTGAGTAAAACTGCTTAAAATATCTCTGTGTTGTTAACTTAGCTATCGGCGCGTAAGCACATCAAGTAAACAACATGTGATGTTGTCATCAAACTGCACTTTCCACATGTACAGCTTAAAAAAAAAAAAAAAAAAAAAAAAAGACGACATAGTGGAACTTAGTCATTTTCCAAAACCGCTAAGCAAATATATACAGTTTCAGTACATACCACATAGCATACCGCCTTTGCTGATGCTGCTCTTGTTAAATTTCTGCTTCTGGATCATAAATATTCGCTGAATCTGAGAGTTAGCCATGGTTTGTTTTGGATGGATTTTTCCTCACGCTAATGTCACAGACGCTCTCAACGCAAAAGCCTACTGGCGCTCGTGATTCTTTAGCTCCGCCCACACGTCACGCATCCAGCCGGTCGTGTTTTTCCGGGAAAAATCGGTACAGACTATCTTTCTCTTATGAATATAATAAAACTAAAGACTTTTTGGAGTTATGAAGGATGCAGTACTACTCTATAGGTACTCAAGATTAACAGGAGATTGAGTGAAAACAAGCATTTCACCCCCCTTTTAAAGAAAAAACACTGAAAAAGGATTTTACTCATGCATATTTTGAAAATATTGTATTATTATAAATGTTTTGTATATTGTACCTCAGTTTTGTGAAATTTTCACCAAAATTTTGAGAAATTCATATACTTTTTTCTTTTCTCCTTGTTATACTGATAATCTGCTGTCTTGAAAAGTTTTGTACTGCATACAGCACGTACAGCAGTGGTCTCAGACTTTTGGACCGCACTATGTGTATATACGGCAACAAACAGTAAATCACTCCTAACAGTGTGTATAACCACAAAACTAATGTTCAGTTATATTTGGCACATTTCATTTAAGCAAAAACTGTTGTTTCTCTTTTAATGTGATGTTTTCCTTTTGTAGGTAACATACAAGCGAGATCTAGCAGCTGCGGAGGCTATTATTAAAGGTATTGTATTTAAGTTGTGCAGTAAAGAAATACATTTTTCACCAGCCACTGATTCGAGTCATTGCTGGGAATACAATATTGCCATTCACTGTTGTTATTGCAGACTTGATGTTGTTTGATTATACATTTTAACTGGGCAAGTCAAAATAGACCATTTTCCACAGTCAGGATCATTGGGCAAAAACAAACTGTTAGTAACGTGTATGTAAATATACAAAAAGATATTGTGAACCACAAAGGCTAACCACCATTTCAAGATGTCTAGATGTTGTCTTTTTATACAAACAGGCTTTTTAAGAGAAATTATAGAAATGACCTGCTATGACCTGTAAGGTATTAGCTGATCCAGCAAAGGGCCAGTTCTCTGGTTTGGACAGAAATCGAAGAATTGGTTAAAACTTAATATTTTTTCATAAACAAGGGGTGGTTCAGTTATATTTTTGCATGCTTTTAGCAAAGCTTCCATGCACTTATTTACTAAGATTATGACCTTTTCTATTCAGCCAGTGCACAAAGCTGCTGTTTGCTTGTAACCCAGTCCTAAAATACCAAACTAAGTGGAATAAAACAACAGATTGGCTAAAAATGTTTTAAACTTGGTTAAGTGTTGGGTCTTCTACCTCTTTCTGAGTTCTGTCCTTGCAACAAAGCATCCCTCTGGCTTTATTTAAAGTTTGCTTTGCCTAGTCCAATAGATCTGTGCTTTTACATTTAATGAAAGGTCAGGAAAAAGCCATTTATCCATTAATTCAAATACAATGATTGTTACTAAGACACTCTGATTAACTTTGATATTTTTCAGTATGAAAGAAGCTTATCTTGTGTATTTGAGAAAAAAAATGCTTAAAATTGTACTTTACTTTCCAACAATTTTTGGAGTAGCTTCACCAAAACTGGTTTGGAAACAGGGTTAAATTACATGAACTAAGGTTACATCAAACATAATTTTGGTAAGCATTATTTTCATTTTATCTTCAGAGACTCTTTCAATGTCAGCATGTATCATCGCAGGAGCGGAAGCAGAAGCTGTTGAGTTGGCCAAAGCACTTCAGAAAAATCTGAAAATGGTATGTTAAAGATGACCTCCCTCGTCTTACGGTTTAGTTAAATAGTCATTGCTTAGGAATGTTGCATATGTAGATGTTAAAAAACTCCTTTTACCCCAATTTCCTACTCACCCCATCCAACAACCAAGCTTTCACCTGTCCTGCAACTGCATGAGGACTAACAGATGGTGAGAGCGATAACCTAGCCGTACCAATGGATGTGCTTGTTGAAATGGATAAGGTGTCTTGTACAAGTGTGACCACCTTCCCATTTATTCCACACTGATTTTTGGAGCCGGTCCAGCTGGAGACATGTCTTCACGTTGTAGCTCTCGCTGTAGGAGATCCATCTTCCAACGCACTGACAAAAAGGAAATAGTTTTATTCAGGCTTTGTGCTCTGGAAGCCCATCCTCTTTTGTAGCTGTTCCAAGTTCTCCATCAAGCACATGTCCTCCTCTTGATAATGTTGCAAACATGAGAGTGCCCAGTGTCCCGTACGGCTGATTGGATCCAGACGTTGCCGCTCCCCCAGGTGCCGATTGGGGTCAGTTCTCCCGAGCCGTTCCTACAACTCGAGGGAGATGAAAGAAAAGGAGGAGATTAGAGATGAGGAATCAAATTTGTCCCAGTGCCATTTGTAAATTTAAGCCCCATTACAGTATCTCCATTACAGCGAAGTGAAACTCAAAGCTGGGACCATTCCAGGCGTGCAGGTGGTACGATTGGCTCTAGGTACGTGTTTTGGTAATAAAGGACAACAGAGAGTGATAAGATGATCCTTTTAGCGAGATGTAATAATTACATCCACGTATGCTACTGATAAGAACTGGACCGGGTTGCTGTCTACTTTCATCAAAGCCTCAAGTTCACTAGGGTCGAACACTTTTTTTTTTTTTTTTTTCTAGGACACAGAGGATTAAAGTCCGAATCCTTGCTCCATAAGGTGCGGATCTCGAACGTGGCAGTTCGTGTATAACTGAGAGTGATATTCACATTCCTCAGCTGTGGGATTTCGAGATAATTTAGAACGGAGAGCATGTAGGTAGTGTATATATCATTTTAAGCCGCATAAGTAAATCTCACACGAAAGAAAATCCACTTTAGATCCATCGGAGACTATAAAATTCCATTGATACTGCATAACTCTTGACTGTAATGTATTCCTACGTCAACCTCGGATTAAGCCACAACATGAGCCGACATGATTCCCAACACGTAACTGTGGTTAAAGTTGAGTTCCTTGCCCGGTAAAAACACATTTCTGTATTTGAATAGTTTACAAATCCCTAAGAATGATCAAAAAGATAGTTTGTTTGTAAATATGCGGAAATGAAAGCATTACCAGAATTTTTGCGTGATCTGGAACATCTAATGAGAACCAAGTGTGTGGCTTGTTTTTTGCTCATTATGAAGCACTTATTTTTGCTTCGCCACCATTTAAATAACCTGTGAACAGTATCTCGTGTGGGCTCAGCAGCCCAACCTGGTTCAGATGTCGAAATGATCTCGTAAATCCATGGTTCGGAGCGAGCTGATTTTCGTCTAAAGCCGCGGTTGGTTATCTTTCAAGAGCGAATAAGTCCTTGCATGTGTTTCCAATAACAATTTCATATTTCCAGTTTTCTCGTCAAGGTCGAGTCTGTGCCAAACACTTCTGTTTATTTCTGTTTATTTCATCTCTGTACAAGACAAGGATATGATTTGATATAGAAGGGCTAAAATATGATTTCATATGCAGAGCATATGTGGTTGCGTTGCTTTTTATGAAAAGGGATGAATCATTAGATCTTAATAAAGAAAAGTTTTGTCTGCCATCATGCAGGTGAGATTGCTTGTTTTATTGAATTTGGACTCTTTTCTCCTTTTCTCAGATGGAGACAGACGTCATTCCTTGTGCAAAGGAAAGTAATACAGAGTACCTGTCCAAAACCCGAAACTTTATTCACATATCTGTACGTCAACTACACACACACACACACACACGCAAGTAATTCAATGTTAAAGCCTACATAAATCAAATTTGACTATTTAATGCGTTTACCTGGTCTTACTGTGAATGATTGACATGTATTTTATTTCAAAAAGAAATAACAGCTTGTCTTTGTAATATTTAATCAATATATTACTTTGATCTCTCTCTGAAATAGCAAATAACTTTTTTTTTGCAAACACACATTTGATCTGTATTCATTATGGAGTCACAAACTACCATTTAAATGTTTGAGGTCTTTTAAAAGAAGTCTCTGATACCAACCAAGGCGGTGTATATTTGAACAAAAATCCAGCAAAACCAGCAATATTCTGAAATATTATTATAATTAATAATTTGTTTTATATTTTAATATATTTAAAAATGTGATTTATTCCTTTAATGGCAAAGCTAAATTTTCAGCAAGCATAGCTCCAGTCGTCAGTTTTAAATGATCCAATAGAATAGATTGAAAACATTTGTGGAATGCCTATATGAAAAGATTATTTGAAGAACAAACTTCAAAAGAACAGCATTTATTTGAATTAGAAATCTTCAGGCACATTATAAATGGTTTTACTGTCACTTTTGATTTATTCAATTCACTCTTTCTGAAAGAAGTATTAATTTCTTTCCAATTTTTTTTTAATTTCTCTATATATGTTGTGTGTGACACACACACACACACATCACTACTATGAGTTATTTCTTTGTAAATACATAATGTAAAACATTTCTAATAAATTTTGTTTAGTTATCCATTTTTCTAAATGTTTAGTTTATTTTGTGTAAGTTGTCTTATACTTATTCACAGTAAGATTTACAGCCATAGTTTTTGCCCCCTTAAAAATTAGTTTGGTGTGACATTAATGTTATTTGTGCCTTTGTTTTAGACGACTGCTTCGAACTTCTCGGGGACCCTGGACATGGTGAAACGTTTTGAAGATATCGACCACGCTCGTTTATACCCAGTAGTTGTTGTTTGGGTAAGATTCCATACACCCCATTGACCTTTTCAGTGTTTAGTTTAAAATATTTTTTAGCTTTAATGCAAGTAGAAAACTTTTTGATGAAGTATGCTCACTAGGTTGTTGCTATAATACCAAACATATTATTTATTGTGTGAACACAAGGGGAAGTATTTGAGAAAATTTGATTGTAATAGGCAAGAGTTTAATCTTAAACTCATTTTGTCATTTTCATTGTGACATAGAAACATACAGGGCCCTATTTAAACAATCTAAGTGCATGGTCTAAAGCGCCGATAATGCTCCTGAACACACCTCTTTTTTAGACCAGCATGCCCTTGGGTGCACAAATGGGCGCAAATCCATTTGCTATTTAAACAATGTGGCGCAGAACTGGAAAATGAGAACTGCTTCAGAGCTGAACCTAGCAAAAACACTTGTGCCGTGCCTTGCGCCGGGAGTATGATAGGGCCCACAATGTGCATCTGATCACAGAAGTGCTAAAACTTACTGCCGTTGTGGTGTTGGCAGTTGGAAAAACCCTCGATGTATTGTTTCCTGGTTCTTGTCCAGCATTTGTACCTCAGAACATCTTAGTCTTAAACTCTGGGAATGTCATCACTCTTACCTTGATTCATTTCTTAAATGTGTTTCAAAAGCATAAAATCTGTGCTCCTGAAGTTTTGATCTCTGAATCCAGGGATCCGCACCAAGTGTGGGAATCCAGCTTTCTCAGAATCCATATGTGCTTCCTTTAACATTCCCTCTGAAGGGCCGTTAGATAACCTCTACTCTCCATCATTATGTTTTCACTCGTTGTTTGGATTTCACAGATGCTTTGTTCTTATCATCACCACAGACGTGATGATAGCACATGTGGCTGAGAGAGCGTGTGATTGCGAGTAAAACCACAAGCCGTGCTTCAAGATTATTTTATAACGAGCTGTTCAGAGGTTTGCTTGACTTTTTTTACGCTTACATTTGGATCCTCTTAACATTCTATTACATTTCCTGTTGGGCTTTCAGTTACCTTTTTTGTACTTGTAGAGATACTTCGTTATGAAACTACAAAAAAATCTGTTAGAATCAGAGTAAACCGCATTTCCTCAATTTATACTGGGATATGACCTCTGTTAGAAATATGTTTTTCTTCAAGAAGTTAGCAAAATGAGCAAGGCCTGTTTTAGTTGGTACGGATGCGTACAAGCCACATCTTCCTAAAACGGTGATGTAAGCGAACGGAAAAAGAAATTGCATTCATTTAACGGATCGGTGAATGCTGGGTCAGTTGCAATGGAAACTTTTCGCTAAGAGTTGGTTCTTGCTGTTTTGCATGGGAGCTCAACCTGTCCAAACACACATAGAGCACTGAGCGTTTATTAAAAAGAGTACTATGAGGCACTTTTGAAATTAATGGGCCTGTTTTACGAAAAGGGAATATTTAACTGAAGTAAGTGCAGGTTAATATGGTATTATTAATTCCCATTTGGATTGAACGAGTCATTATAGGTGATTTAGATAAGTATTGTAATGCTTATTAATTCCTGTATTGGTCCGTAATTTGCCATGTGTTATTTTAGCAGCTGAACCCCTTTGACCTAAAATATTTACTTAAGTTTATCTTGAGATTTTGAGGTAATATTTAAATAATTTAACAACGCATTCATATGTTCACATTTGTCTGATGTCTGTTAATGACATGACATGCAAGTAATCAATAAATGTCATCTTTTTAGTAAGCGTTTCATTGTTTAAAAAAATATTTTTTTATTACATTTTAGATTTCAAATGATAATTTAACAGCATATTTGCTTGTTCACATTTCTCTACTATCAGTTAAAGGTAATAAACAAAATATTTAATATTTTTTAGTAAGTGTTTTATTTTTTAATAATTAATTATTCATTTCAGTTTATATTTTAAGTTGCAGGTAAATAAAATACTGTTTCATCAGATTAGTAAATATTTGTATTAATTTATTTAGCTTCAGTTTAGATTTTCAGTTTACATTTCAATAATTTAACAACTACAATGGTTACACGAGATGCAGGTAAACAAAATATTGAATCTTTTAAGTAAGTTTTTTATTTTGTTTTAATTGTATTTTGTAATTATTTATTTTTGAAATGTTATTTGAATAACAGTAGCAATTAAGAATACATGTTCATGTTTATATTTCACTTAATGGTTACATGAGATGCAGATAACAAGATTCCATCTTTTTTAGTAACTGTTTTTTAGTATCCTTTTTGTTGATTTAAGTATAGATTTTAAGTGAATATTTTTAATAATTTAACAGCACATTGGCACATTTCTCTAATGTCAGTTACTGGTAATGGTAACATACGGAAGCCCGTTTCCACCACTGAATAAAAAAATTCAAATAACTACATTTCTCAGAATTGTAATATAATCTTGCAGTTGCGCAAACTCGCAATTCTGACTTTATTGACTTTTTCTCAGAATTGTGAGTTTATATATGCCATTGTGAGTTTTTTTTTCTTCTTCCAAGTCAGAATTGTGAGATATAAACTTATCTTGAATTGTAAAATTGTAATCTTTAAATACGTTTTTCCGAAAATTATTCATTTAGTTTTATATCTTATTTACATTAATTTATTTTGACACATGTGTCATTACTATACTTTTCATAAACTTATGAACTCCCTGCTATTCCCTCACGATCCTTCAGTTTGTGAAACCCTGCTGTAGATAAGTGGAGATGTTTTTTATTCTTTTTGCTGACAGGTACAGCTGAACATGACAAATCAGTCTGTCGACAGCCAAAAGACAGAAGAGTTAAGAGCCTTCAGGAGTCTGGCCTCTGAAGTCATACTGGGAAATGTTCTGCTCTATGGAATTCAGATTGATCACACCAAGGTAATTTTCTCAATGAGATATCATTATGTCTGTTCAAGGGATAGTTCACCCAAAATCTGAAAATATAGCTTTGTTTATAAGCTTCATCTGAGCCTGATCTGGCCTGGATAAAAGGTCTAGGAACATCCAAGAGGAACCTTGTCTCGTTGCTTGGTCAGGAGGTCTAAAACGTGTCCTTTGGAGAATTCATTAAATATCTTCACTATATATTAGCCGTTGTGGCTCCAAAGGGAAAAAACCAGAGAGAGTGATGTGTGAATTTGCCCTGTCTGGCTGCGGCCCTCATTTAAAATGCTCAGACAGCGGAGGGAGTGACTGTAATATGTGTTCGTCGTGATAAAATGCTTATTTTTGTGAGATAGTGGAAGTGCAGATAAAGACCATGCATAAATCACCCTCATAGGTCCCGTAATGATGAAGATAATTCCTCCCAGATGCGCTTATTCATGCTTCACAAAATAGCTGCCAAGTCTCGCTTTGTGAGTTCTGACCCTTCCAACTACCTTCCTTCAGTATGTGATATAGGTTTTTTCAATTAGAGGTCATGCCTCCTAATTCGGTATTTTATCCAGATCGTTTTTGAGATGCAGTGAAACCGTCAGACGTTTTCTGCCGCTAGTCACGCCTGAGGGTTTTTGGATGACATAACGGTTAAATATATAGACTTTCCATTGCCTAATACTATACCGAATTTATTCCACTGGCATCATTCAAGCAGTCAAAATCAGGTTTTGATGATCACCGCTGGGAAACTTTAAAAGGCTCATATCATAAGCAATTAAGTTTTCATTGATCATTTGAGATGAAATAAATTGGTGCATTATGAAAAAATATTATAAATACTGATTTCGGCATAAATTGGCCATAAATTTAACAATAACTAGGGTAAAGCACTGTTGGTCAGTTCACATAAATTATGTTTCTTAAAGGCATGATAGGAAAAAAAATAGTTACATTCTAAGGTTAAAAAGAGGGTTTTACATTAAAAATAGACGGCAGGGTGGAATATATATATATATATATAACAAAGATAATATAAATAAGTGTCATTATAAAAATTGCCCAATGATTATAGCTAGATTCATAAAATTGTTCGTAAAATAGATGCTTTTATAGAATATTGTATTTAATAAATGTACTTTGACATGTATACCATCAGAAATGGTCCTTTCTTTTGTCTGCACTAAAGAAGATGCAGTTTAAGAGTAGTTTAGTTAAGGGTAGTTTAAGTTGATGTGGGCGATTTTATCTCTGTAGTCTTCCAGGATTATTTGATTAGAATCGTTGGGTTTGTTTTTGCTAGCCAGATGTTTGTACATGTGGAGGGTTTGTTGTTTTGAGAACACTGGCATCTAATAAGGATTGGTAAACATCGTCTCATGAATACACATTCTGTCTTCATTAAAAACACTGCGTCTTTTTAATCCAAAACTTTTTTTTTGCTTTTTCTTACTTCTGCTTCAAGAACGTATTATACCTTGACTGTGTTCAGTTTGTTCAGTGACGCATTCCTTTTAGGACAGGATTTGACTTAAGTCTTTCAACACTTTTCAGTGAAGCTTGAGACTGAAACCTCCGTGTCATGGACCTCCAGGTTGTGGAAGTATTTCTCGCTAGTCACCCTCCACGTAGATTTCGAAGAGATGTTTGCGTGATTCATTGTGTGTAAACAATGACAGGCCTCGTTAAACAAATAATTTCTTTCAGTCTTTCCACGGTATGTTTGTAATATGCAAAGTTTGCCTTATTAAATCCAGACTGAGGCAAGCGTGACACTAACAGCCACAAGAGCAGCTTTGTACTGTAAATGTAGATAGATAGATAGATAGGTAGATAGATAGATACTAACCAAGGCTGCATTTGTTTGATCAAATAAACGGATATTGTGAAATGTATAAATAAAATGTATAAATTTACAATTTTGCCGTTTAAAAATGTTTTCTATTTTGAAATATAACTGTATATTTTAACTGTCTATTTTAATATATAACTGTAATATATTCCAGTACTGTATTTTCAGCCACATCCTATATTTTCTAATATCCTGATATTATAATTTCCTTTTTTAGGATTCTTCAATGAATCAAAATAACTGCATTTTTATTTTTTATTTGAAACAATGAAATATTCTACTGACACTTTTGATCAATTCAATGTGTTCTTGCTGAATTAAAGTATTCATTTCTTTCAAAAGAATTCACTGAC
Source organism: Carassius gibelio (assembly GCF_023724105.1). Classification (NCBI taxonomy): domain Eukaryota; kingdom Metazoa; phylum Chordata; class Actinopteri; order Cypriniformes; family Cyprinidae; genus Carassius; species Carassius gibelio. Next base: position 7,607,719 of record NC_068410.1, read on the forward strand.
CCCAAACTTTTAAACGCTAGATAGATAGTCTTTATAAGAACTATTTAACATGTGTCTTGGAGTAAGTAAAGTGATCTGACGGTGACAATACAGGTCATTTTTGGCCCCATCAGTGCCTGGCCAGTGAGTGACAGGAAGTGTCACAAGATCTCCTTCGCACATAGGGCCTGGTGGTCTATCATGTGCTGAAAAGGCTTGTCACAATGATATATAGCCGTCCTAATCCCTCCTGTGAGAGCCCAGCAGTTTACCCACCCCTCACTTCCTCCTCAAAGCATCCAGCCGAGGAATCTAAACCTGAGAGGAGATTAGCTGCTCCTTAGAAAAGAGAAAGAGACTCTCCTACCTGCCCAGATCCACCCGTTTTTGAAACCGGATTCCTGGTTTAGCCCAAATTTGGTCCATCTTGAGTTTTCCAATTTAGCCTTACTGGCACTGAAGCCTGATGCAGTTTTTAAATGGTTTATTTTTTGCAGGCTCGATTGCCAAATAATCAGTTAGATTTTCTGAAGACTAATGATGTTTTGGGTATCTGCAGGTTTCTATAGGAGTCAATACAGTACTGTGATGATTGAGGGACCACAAAAAGGTATCAGATCCTTAAATCGCTCTAAAATAACCCATGCTAAAATGATGTCAGGGTGGAGCGTACCTCAGCGTCTCTTTTTATACTCGTCTGCCTTTGACAGCGCAAATGTATTTGGCCATACCCTCCGCTTAGTGTCGGATTTACGTTCCAGTAGTCATTTCTCATTCTCCAAATATTCCCCTTCTCTCCATGTCTAATTGTTTTTACATTTGCCTCATCATTCCGGCTGGCACAAATGCACTGCAGGAGGAAAAGTAAAAAAAAAAGTCAGTGTTTTTTCTTGTGCGGTCTTGAAAGATCCCTGCTGACAACTCCAGGCCAGAGCGCTTCTCCTTTGATATCTGTACTGTGGCAGCATGTGTTGGGTATTCTTGATATTTAATACTAATGATGCACTGAAATTTCCTAGTTGAAACCTCCATGAACACAGAAAGTCAGCCTTTGTTTGAAATAATAAACCATATCAATCCTATTTATGATATCATATATATTTTTAATAGTGATTACACACAAAAATGTTTTTTTAATGTTTAATTTTGAATGTGGGTTAATGTAATATGTGACCATGGATCACAAAACCAGTCATAATTGTCCTTATCTTGAAATTGAGATCTATATGCTTTCCATTAAAGAATGGTTTGTTAGGATATACAATATCTGGCTGCGGTACAATATCAAAGGAGAAGCGGGAAGTCGTGGCCTAATGGGTAGAGATTCGGACTCGTAATCCAAAGCTTGTGAGTTCGAGTCTTGGGCCGGCAGGGATTGTAGATGGGGGGGTATGAATGTACAGCGCCCAGTACCACAACTGAGGTGCCCTTGAGCAAGGCACCGAACCCTCAACTGCTCCACGGTGTGCCGCAGCTTAAATGGCTGCACACTGCTGCGGGTGTGTGTGTGTTCACTACTGTGTGTGCACTTTAGATGGGTTAAATGCAGAGAACGAATTCCTGTTATGTTTTTATCAGCTGTTTGGACTTTAATTCTGACGGCACCCATTCACTGCAGAGGATCTATTTGCAAGCAAGTGACGTGATTCTAAATTTCTTGGATGGCCTAAGGGTGAGCACAATTTCAGCAAATTAAGAATTTTTAGGTGAACTATTCCTTCCAGAAAACTCTCAAAAATAAAAATAACTCTTAAACTGATTTTTTGGGGGAACATAGGCACACTTGTTCTCATAATGTTTTACAAAAAATGTTGGTTAGTATCTACTGAAAATAATTTCTAAGGTTTCTGTTCAAACCTGTTCTGACAGTTTCTCTTATGGATGATTTTTGGACGTTGCAGTGATCAAAATATTGGTGCATCACTGTGTAATGCCTCCAGAGACAAGCTGGCGTGTCTGATCACACACTGTAACCCACTGTTTATTTAGTATTGATTTGGCAGATTACATAAGCCACTGATACACTCATGATCTTGCATATGCATGCAAACTCTCATAGCGAGACAACATTCCATTCAAGAACATTCACAAACAAATTAGATTAGAAATTAGATGCTGATGCTTACCAGGGGCGACCAAATGGCTTTGTAAACATTCAATCAGCAAGAGGCAGTGGTGGCGTATTCTACCCCATGCAGCCTGTCCACGGCAGAACACTTGTTTTAGATTTGAGACGACCACCCACTGTCAGGTATTGAATGTCCACTGCGCAGTAATCTTGTTTTGAGCTCGGGAGTTTTTCAGGATTTAGTATGAGCCTCGTTCGGTTAAGTCATTTGAAGTGGTTCACCTCTGACTTAAATCTTTTTAGAAGTTTGTGTTCTTTTCTTGGTGGTGAGTCAGGTCGAGCCATTGATAAGCACAACCTTTTGAGCGAGCTATATCCTTCCTACACTGGAAACCATTTACCGCACCATATATGTTAAATATACAGTTGAGTCCAGAAGTTTAGACCACATATATCCTGTTAGATTTAAAGTCTAATTTAAGCCTGGAATTCAAATCATCCTGGATAACTTCTGGAGGTTGTGTCAACAGATGGCAATAAAGCAAAACATTTCTGCAGCACGTCAATCAAATGCAATTTTAAATAACTATTTTAGTATATTTTAAGATTTAATTTATTCCTGTGATGCAAAGATTAATTTTCAGCATCATTACTCCAGACTTCAGTGTCTTCAGAAATCATTCTAATATTATGTTTTGATGTCTTTTAAACAATTGCAATTTGTTCAAACCTTCTAATCCCAAACTTTTTGGGGTTTTATATATTTTTATAAAAACACTACATTCGAAGGTGACAAGTGCAACAGGTAAAATGTAGATGAGAAAAAATATATTAAAACATTCTAAAAACTTTTAAATGCTTGAAAATTCAAGTATTGTTAACATCCATTTTAAGTACAATTGAATTTATTATATATATATATATATATATATATATATATATATATATATATATTAGTTATTAGTATATAGGCAGAGAGGTATTTATATTGCATCTGTATAAACCGTGCAGGTTTGTTTTCCGCTAAGCAATTTTGCTGTCTCTCACACTTTCACCTTTACTCTTCTACAAATGATGACTGTTTAGTCTATGTTAATTCTTGTTTGGACAGCTCGGGAACAAACGCAGACAGTCTTTTGTTTGAGGGAAAGGTGAAATATTTACGTGATAAGGCTTGTTCCTAATGCATCAAGACGAGGTGCGGGCGCTTGGCGATGGGTGAGTGTAGAGATGGAAAATAAGGATGTAGAAACTGAAATGCTGAAGGAAATAACATACATGACCCGGGCTGATCTCTGACTAGACCTCTCGGTGTATTTCACAAAATGTAATGAGGTGAACTCAAGAGGTTTTGTTGTTAACAGCGGATGTTTGGTTTCTTCATGTGGGCCTTGGGGTATCATGACATACTTTAGCATTTTCAACAGATCTGTCAGTGTAAGAAAGCATTGTGGTCTATCATTGTTTAGGAACATGTCTGTCGCCAGGTCAAGTACAAACATAGAAATCGCTCCCTCCCTCTGACTTGTTGAAATAGAGCAGTATTCACAGGTATGGAAACAAAAGCTTTCTGTATTTTCTTCGCCTCATTCCTGTGAATGTGGTAGGTTACGCCTGCGGCTGTTCTACAGAAAAAAGAGATCCAGAGAGACAGTTCACTGAGGAAACCTGTTTAAGACCTGAGAAACTATAGACGCCATTCTCCTTGTAACCGAACGACGGAAACCTTCATTATTACTTTGATTTTCTTTCAGTGTACCTTGACTTGTTTATCTGAGCAGTTCCTGAATCAATATTGTGTAATGCAGTGCTTCAATAGGAATGTGAATGTGTCGTCCAGTTTAAGAGAAGAGAAGACACTCAGATCCCTTTTGAAATGAGGTGAGACTGAATGAGAATGATGGGGTCATGCTGAGGACACATTTTGGAGGCACAATCCCACAAATCTTTCTAAGTATTAAGTATTTGTGCTGGTGGTACATTTTGAAAAATCAGTGGGCCGAATCATCTTTCGCCTTTGGCTGGTGTTTTCTTCAGAATAAAGTGGTAATGGAAGAGATTAACAACTGTCAAGTTTTTCTACAGCTATAAGCCATGCAGTGTATGATTTTCAATCCAACCCATTTTGACTTTCATTATTTAACTGACATTTCCTGTACATTAAGTTAATTGTACAAAGTCAATTGCTAGCTTTTCCCTGTTGATATTAGATGGCACTTTCAATGAATAAGTTGAATTTTGTTTAGCCATTTTTTTGAGACGTTAGAATTAGAATATCATCAGAAAGTTGACTTATTTCACTACTTCCATTCAAAAAGTGAAACTTGTATATTATATTCATTCATTACACACAGACTGATGTTTATTTTATTTTTTTTATTTTGATGATGATAACGGACAACTAAGGAAAATCCCAAATTCAGTATCTCAGAATATTAGAATATTACTCAAGACCAATACAAAGAAAGGATTTTTAGAAACATTGGGCAACTGAAAAGTAAGAAAATGAAAAGTATGAGCATGTACAGCACTCAATACTTAGTTGGGGCTCCTTTTGGCTGAATTACTGCAGCAATGCGGCGTGGCATGGAGTCGATCAGACTGCTCAGGTGTTATGAGAGCCCAGGTTGCTCTGATAGTGGCCTTCAGCTCTTCTGCATTGTCGGGTCTGGCATATCGCATCTTCCTCTTCACAGTACCCCATAGATTTTCTATGGAGTTATGGTCAGGCGAGTTTGCTGGCCGATTTAAAACAGGGATACCATGGTCCTTAAACCAGGTACTGGAAGCTTTGGCACTGTGCAGGTGCCAATCCTGTTGGAAAATGAAATCTGCATCTCCATAAAGTTGGTCAGCAGCAGGAAGCATGAAGTGCTATAAAAATTCCTGGTATACGGCTGTATTGACCTTGGACCTCAGAATACATAGTGGACCAACACCAGCAGGTGACATGGCACCCCTTAACCATCACTGACTGTGGAAACTTTACACAGGACTTCAAGCAACATGGATTGTGTGCCTCTCCTCTCTCCCTCTGGGATAGAGGGCTGCATTGGGTTTGAGCTCCTGCAGGACCCAACGCAAATCTCGCGGGAGGGGGTGGCTTTACCTTTGCTGCATACGGGAGTGGGCGGTCAGAACATTTCACGGGAGACCCGCGGGGAACGGTGGTGTGTAATAGAAATGGACTCAACACAAGAAGTTGAGAAGAAAATTAAAGCTGCTGTTTACTTGACAAAAGCAAGGCATGTCAAACATCTGGAAATAAGATCAAGAATAAGTCCGCTTGCTCAACCAAGTACATTATCGAAGTGTACTTTAAGTGCATTTATTGTATGTGCTTTTCACAGGCTTTGTAATCCAGGTGTATTTTGTAAAGATCTACGCACATTTCATCTCATGTGTGTGTGTGTTTGTGTTTTAATGAGCTTGTTTTGAATGTTCTATAGAACAAAAACGGCAGCTGTTTTCATGGAAACAAAGTGAACGAAAATCAAATACATTTATGTAGGCTATGTTTACTAAGGTTGGATTATTATATTGAACACATTTTATTTAGCATAATACAATTAATAAAATTAAGAGGAATGTAAGAATTTCGTTTAGAAAAATGTATATTTATCAGCATGCATTATTTTAGACAATTATAAGAGAATTTCGACATAAAATGTATCTAGTAGGCCTAATTGTTTATATATATATATATATATATATATATATATATATATATATATATATATATATATATATTTTTTTTTTTAAGCATTCTATTTTGTTTTATTTCTTTCGTTTTGTATTTATTTTGTTAAAATTAAATTTTGTTTCACAATCCTCTCCAGGTTGCGGTTATCCCTATTGCTTGTACACTTTTTTTTTAACCACAACATCCGCCTCTCTATTAATGTGCTTGGACACAGAGCTCTGTGAACAGCCAGTCTCCTTTGCAATGACCGTTTGTATCTTGCCCTCCTTGTTCAAGGTATCAATGGTCATCTTTTGGACAACTATCAAGTCAGCAGTCTTCCCCATGATTGTGTAGCCTACAGAACTAGACTGAGAGACCATTTAAAGGCCTTTGCAGGTGTTTTGAGTTACTTAGTTACACTTTGTGTTACACTGATTAGAGTGTGGCACCAGGTATCTTCAATATTGAACCTTTTCACAATATTCAAATTTTCTGAGATATTGAATTTGAGATTTTCTTAAGTTGTCAGTTATAAATGTCATAATTAGTCACTTTTTGAATGGAATTAGTGAAATAAATTGACTTTTTGATGATATTCTAATTATATGACCAGCACCTGTACTATATAACCTATTATGTAACATAAAATTAATCTTGCATTAGTAGTATTATCTAGGTGATTTTTTTCATGTTGCCTCTCTCTCTCTTTTTCTCTCTCTATATAAATATATTTATACATTTATTAGTAAATTAGTAAAATATGTTTTTAATAAATGAAATATAAATATGTATTTACATATGTATCTAAAACTAAAACCAATTGTAAATTCTGTTGGTTAGAAAAATATATGCTATAATGAAATTAAATATCTACATATAAAATAAAGTTGTTATTTTTACTAATACCAAGGCATCATTTCTAATTATTGTCTAGTTTAATTCGAAGCAGTGAAATAACTCAATCTAAAACTGGAAGAAAGGATAATAATAAAAAATAAAAAAAGATACATTGAATAAAAAAATTAAACGAGGTTATTAAAAATATAAATGTTAAGAAGTTGTTTTCACTGTTTGTTGAAAGAAAGCGTTTCAGGCTCTGCTTTGTACCTTGTTAATGGATTGAAATATAAGATTAAAGATTAAGTTTAAGATGTATTTTGCCAAGAAGTGTAAAGCAGAATTGATATATTTATTCACACATTAGCATGGTTGTCCTTTTCGAAAAAAAGAAAAAAGGCCCAGTACAGTTCAGCCCCATATCACATCTCTGAAGTTGACAGTAACCCGGGCTCGATGTCTCTGTCAAGCTCTTTGCCTCTGGCTACTGTCATTTGATTGGCAGTCCGGAGGGACATTCAGGAACTGGCGCTATTATAATTTCCCAAAAGTAATGCATGGTCAGAGTAAGAAATGTAATACCATGTTTTCAAAGGGACACCGAACCTGCATGGGTCTCAATGGCAGAATAAGACATTTCCCTTTAAAATGCATTTTGTAGTGTTTATTTAGGCTGTTTCCTGTTTAATTAATAGCACCACAAGTTAAATAGTCTGTCCCTTAAGATCAGCTTTTGGTCAAGACCTTTCACTTTCTGCTGCCTCCTTGTGGTGGACTCCCACACACTTCCCTTTAAATCACAATGCACATTACTGCTGAAAAAATATTGCTTGAAATCCACTTTGGCTGAAAGTGTTGGTAGTAAAAGTCTAGCACTTGTCGTATTGATCTGGCTTCAGTGCTGTGACGAAGTATTCTTTCCAGTTCAGCTGGCATTTAAGGGTTTGAAAACCTTCACGAAGGTCATTAAAGAAAGACGCTGGCAGGCCTGTAGTGGAATAAGACTCACTTGCTGCCTGGAAAGAAAAAGACTGAAGGGTGCAAATTGTCATTGTTAAATTCCTAATTGCTGAGGCCCCATCTTCAAAGAGCCCGCCGGTGTGAGGTGGGCCGCTCCGTGCTGCTGGAAAGACTTTATGGATCTGCAGGATTTTCAAGGACAGTTGAACGACTCATTGTGTGGTCCTCTGCTGAACAAGCTGTCATCTAGTCCGTTTTCTGTAGCATTTTAGGTAAAAAGAAGTATTAGAAAAGTGTATAGTTTATAGTTTTAGTAATTGTTGTACAAAATCAGGTTATGTAATAAACATTGGCACTTACTTTTCTCTTATATTACATGGAAAACGCCTATATAAAAATGATTTCACAAACATCTTGGTGTGTTAAAAGACATCAAGCGCCAGTCTAGAGGCTCTCTCAAGGGAAGCCAAGGCCAAGTACAGAGAATTTCATTAGTTCTGCCAGTTTCAGGTTAAAAGGAGTTTGAATGGCCTTTTTACATCATTGGAAGAGTTTTCCACTAATGGGACCATCATAAGGGGGAACAAATGAAAGAAAGAAGGGATTTTACAATGGAAAGAAAGCAGCCATGTGTCTGGTATCCATGATTCTGATTTGATCTGTTTGTTCAAAGATGTTCTTCTTTTCCATTAAATTACCATTGTAAGATTACAAACTCTGGCCTTGTAGTCCCTCCATTGTTGTTTATGTACTTTCATTTGTTCTTTCCAGTCTCAGAGCTTTCTTGGATATCATCTGAATCTGAATGAGAGAATTGATCTGTTGCATTTCATTGCATCAGTAATAAGATTAAAAGAGATGTTGAGGGATTAAAGAGGTTCATGTGATACAATTTGTTTGTATTTTCTATTAAAATAGCTTTGATCTGTTGGCTTGGGAAGAAAGGTTTGTTGTAATGCACAGTTAGTAGTATAGTGAACAGCATCTCGATCCCATCCACTTGATTTAGATGTAAATTAGGCTGGCCTGGGACCACTGTAAATGTTTTATCCATCCCATAAAAGCCTGGAAAAGATACTGGAACTCTTGGAAAATCCCTGCAGTCTCAAAAGACGAGCTGTTCTATCTGAGACTTCAAAAAAATTTAAATTCCAAGTGTCGAATGTCCTGTTCCATGTGTGCTTTTAAGTGTTGGCCATGACACCGCGACAGAATAGAGCTCATTAGTAAGCTTTCTGCTGTCAGGAATGGAAAAGTGATGTAATATTATGACAAATCATAGTGATTACCTTCAGATTTAATCATTTAGCATATCTATATTTAGTTGTGGTTTAAAAACAAGTGATTTTAAACAAGTGCTCATAGGGGACTCTTTTTTTTTTTTTTAGTTATTTTTGCCACTTTATAGGCCTTGAACGGTTAAATACACACACTTGTATGTGTCAAAATGCCTGTCTTTGCAAGTATACCCTCGTAAACAGTAAATTAGGTCTTACGTGAAGGCAAACAGCAGAGAAAACATTCAGACGGGACTAGTTTTCTAAACTACATTTGAGTTTTGATTCTTATCACCTAACGTCTGTGATTTTCAAGTACCAATTCGAACGGGATTACAGAGGTTGGAGGGTCCGTTTTTTACATCTGGGCATCACAGAGATCAAGTGTTCTGTATGCGCTCTGTATTACTTTAGTTTATCTATTTTATTTTTTATTCATTTGTAGTAAACCCATGTTTAATTTTCATAAAGGTAGGCGTCATATGTAATTAAAACATTATGTAATTGAGTGCAGAAATAAACGTGAGTAGCCTAATCTTACCTGATGCAGATATTACAATGGCCAGTCTTATCAGTTTAAGTGATCTGGCTCTTGATTTTATTATTGTTATTTTTAATTATTTTCTGGGAGGCAAATATATAAAACATGTGCGTAAGTGCGTCTACGTTAATTCATGATGGCCAAAACACACAGAAGCGCATTGTGAAAAAAAAAAAAAAAGATTGCCGGCAGGCAATCATAGAAATTTGCATTTGGATGGGATTAGTTTTCTCAGAGGATCAATGAATTTGCTGAAAAACAGTAGGTAATTTGCTTTGAAACACAGACATTGCAGGATCGGATTAAAATCACCAAGTATGTCTGTAAAACAAAAATTTCTCTAATAACCCCCTGTAAAACTGGTCCTGAATGAACGGGGCTAAAGAAAACACGTGTAACAGTATATCGGATCTGGGCAGTTCTTAAAGTGACAACAGTCTAATATTTCTGCTGCGTCATTCATGTTAATCAAACAAAAGAAGACAGACAGTCTCTCACTGCTCTTAATTAAATCACTTTTGTAACTTTCATAAGAAGAAATATATATTTAATTTACCGTATTTTCCAGACTATAAGTCACACTTTTTTTTCATAGTTTGGCTGGTCCTGCGACTTATAGTCAGGTGCGACTTATTTATCAAAATTAATTTGACATGAACCAAGAGAAATAAACTAACAGAAAACATTACCGTCTACAGCCGCGAGAGGGCGCTGTAGTCTACACTGAGCAGCATAGAGCGCCCTCTCGCAGCTGTAGACGGTAATGTTTTCTCTTGGTTCTTGGGTCTAAATAAATGCGACTTATAGTCCAGTGCAACTTATATATGTTTTTTTCCTCATCATGACGTATTTTTGGACTGATGCAACTTATACTAAGGTGCGACTTATAGTCTGAAAAATACGGTACACATTAAAGAATATGCAGTTTTTATTCATTTAATAACTTTAAACAATGTATGTAGACTTTCTACTGTAGTTTTTTTGTTTTATTAAGTGTTCCTGTGGATCAGTGGTAGAGTATTGTGTTAGCAGCGCAAAACCATGTGGGTTCGATTCCCCGGGAACACGTTAGGTAAAAAATGTTAGCCTGAATGCACTGTAAGTCACTTTGGATAAAAGTGTCTGCTAAATGCATACATTTAAATTTAATTTAATTTATTGCTAGTAATTAGTTTCTTATTCTTAGTTAATCACTGACTGTTTACTTGTCTTCTGTAAGCTTGAAATATTATTATTATTATTTTTTATTTAAGGCTAGTATTAGTTTGCTGTGATATGACAAGAATCAAGAAATTTCTCAAATATTTAGGTATCAAAAAGACCTTATGTAAAGCAAAATGAATTATATTGTGGTATATAACATCACAATTACATAAAATGACTCCTATTGTGACATAAGCGTTAGGTCATATCGCCTATCCCTATTTTCAACCATTTCATCAATCACTTAACCTGTTTACTCCAGTGTGACTTCCCCTAAATGAATGCACTATATTTCCCCCACCACATTTTAATTTAACATAGAATGAGCTTTTTATGGATTGATGTTTTTTTTATAGACCACAACACACTTCAGAGTAAAATCAATTTCCATTTAGTGTGTTGACTCGAACTCAACAGTATTATTATCTTGTTTTCCTCCACGTGTTACTGTGATTTTTCAACGTCATGGCAGCTCAAATACGTTCCAGCCAAGAAATAAGTTGTTGATCCGCTGCTTGCTTATTACACGTGAGTCATATTTTGCTACTCAGTGGAAACATGAGACTTACCTTTGATCCTCGTTGGTGATCTTCTGTTCAGAAAAAAGAACATTCCCATATATTATTTTCCCAGTAGGACTGTCGTGTCACACCAATAACAAAACCGGCCACATCAGTAAAGTTGTCATTAGCTGTGGTCAAGTAGGCGAGCTTTTCGTCTTTCTGCATTTGTAAATATTCCACAAACATGCTTTTTTCCGTGGACCCGAGTTTTACATGTGGGTGGCAATCAGGTTGGGGCCATTTGTTCTTCATTTCCTGACTAAACAAATACATGGAGGTCATTCTTCATTGGTTTAGACCTCATTACAGCGTGTTATCTGATGATACGCCGATATAGGAATTTATGCCATAAACTTTCTTGCTACATTTGAATTGTATGTGAAATCTGTCTGTGAAGTAGCTGTCATTAGTTGAAGGTTAGGAGGATTTCAGTTGACCGCTTGCAGATGTTTTGGCGCCTTACCGAGAGTTTTGTACCCATAATTAAGTAAGAAAACAGTGACTGAATTACAAAAGGAAAAACAAGGAGCCTCCTCTTCATTTTATTCCTTCTTTGTTGTTCTTTTCTTTTCCAAATTGTCTCCAAATGAAGATTAAAAAGCAGTGCACACTGCAGAGCTGCTGAAGTTCAGTCTGACCATCAATCGTGATTTTGTTTAGTTTTTTCACAAATTTCCTTAATCACTAGATTTGAGTTTATTTCATCCTCCTGCTCACAAATTGAATCCTGTGGAGTTAACTGTGGAAAATATGCGTAATGATACTCGGAGTTTAAGAACATCTTATCCATGGATTTGTGGAATTTGGAAGCGAGAGGAGAAACAGCTACTGTGAAAAATAGTAAAAGACTGACGCTTTAAAAATAAAAATGGTAACAGTTGTGGAAATCATTAAGTTGGAAAGTCGAAAGTCAACCACAAGCATCAAAGTCTTGGTGGCATTAAGACATTAAGAGAACAGACCCGAGAAGACATGAAACAAAACCTGAAACCCTGTGAGCACAATAGGAGGCCTGACTTTTTTTTCTTAGGCTGCCAAATATCATGGCCCTTAACTTGTCTGCTGATGAGAAAGCTGGAAAAAGCACAGGTCCACTCGCATTTGATTATTTTGAGCACATCTGTTTGTGTATTCAAGTGTCTTTAAGTGTGTGTGTGTGTGTGTGTGTTCCTTCAGGTGCCAGAGCAGTGGGAGAGATCTGTGGAGAGACTCGCTGAAATCACAGTCGCCCTCATCAGAGACAGAAACGCTGCTCTCACTGGACAGCTGCTTCATGCCTGAGACTGAAGCATGAGAAGATGTGTTACAGTAGATGCCCAGGGTACGGCCTGTGGACTCATAAAGACAGAAGCACGGGATCTAAAAGATCAAAAAACATTTGCAAAAGAAGGCATATCAGTATTAAATAAATTACAAACAATGAGTGACAGTGAGGCTAACGGTCATTGTTTGTATCAACTGATTCAATTGATTCTTTAGCTAAGATTTCAAGGTAGAAGTTTTTAACTCAGAATTTACCTAGGCCCATGTACATCAGTACAAGCACAATCAAACACCTCTCTGAATCCATTGCATTTTGTTAAATAAAACAAATCAAAATAAATATATCTCTGGTTTAGTTTTTTTTTTTTACTTCCCTAACTTTAGGGGCTTAATCTTGTCATTGAAAGCTTGGGTTCACATTAAGGTTGTCTCTATAGTTAATGAAATGCTGCCATCTTGTGGATGGTTATGAAAATGTTCTGTTATGCGTCACAGTTGATAATTATATTGATTTGACATCACGACCTAAAATCTCTCTAGTAAACTGTTCAGTGAACATTTCATTAGTTTACATTTCAAAATCATTATTATTTCTTAAAGGATTTAAATTTGCATACAGAGCAGACTGTGTGATTCTTGATGTTGAAGAATCAAGAAAATCTTTTATTTTTTATTTTATTTTTTTATTTTTATTTTAAGTCAGTAAATGTTTTTTGTAAAGAAATGTATTACTTTAAGGATTAAAAGTGACATTTGTATGTTAGATATATATTTTATATTCGGTTCAAAACTTTCTATTCATCAAAGAATCCTAAAAAGTAAAAAAATGACAAAAAATATTGCACTTTTCACAAAATGTTAAACAGCCCAACTGATTTAATAAAAAATGACAATTTATTGAGAAGCAAATCATCATATTAGATTAATTTCTAAATGATCATGTGATACTGAAGCCTGAGGTAATAAATATATATTTCAAATTTATATATATATATATATATATATATATATATATATATATATTTTTTTTTTTTTTTTCAGATGATGTTAAACTTGCGGTTTCCTATGAACCTGACCCTAAAAATCCTTCGCAGGCCTCCTTACGTGCTGCAGATCACGAGATCTCCAATTTATTCTGTGGGCCGGCTTTAAACCCACTCAGCTGGGAAGGCCCTGGTGACCACATTTCATAAATGTAGCTGTTTTTATAGCTTAACCCCTGTCTGACGGAAACAGAATGCTGGACGAGCCCCTGAATTTGCGTCTTGACTCTTTCTCCTGTGCTCACCGCAGATTGCTAATTGATTATGGCCTTGTGCTTCCTCTCCAATGAGCGTGCGATAATTGTGGCAGGTTGTTAAAGTCACTTCCTGTGTCTGAATGTTGGCTTCTACAGGCAGGCCAATCAGGAGCTTGTTCTTACTGCTTTAGTTTCCATGGCGTGAATGGCCGACAACCCTATGTTTTCTAACTTAACACTGTTTACTCAATCTTAGCGCGTCTTGATTTATTTATCCAATTTTTGTTCTAGTAAAAATATGCAACCACTTTGGTTCCTCATTCATTCAAACAAACAAAGTTTCTGTCACCTTCCCTTGCATAACTTTTCTCGCTTAACCAAACTCTCTATTTTTTTTAGCTGTGTAATTCGTTCCACATTTCTGCCTGTACACATGTGAAGGTGAGTGCGTTGGTTTTTGGGCTGCCAGCGGGGTACCGAGAGCGTATCTCTGTGTGAAGTCTGAGGTTTTGACTGAGATGGATTAACCTTTCAGATGTTCGGCAACATGTCATGGACATTTCTGGAAAAACTTAGGATGGAGCAAGAGTGAGAGGATCAGGTTTACGCTTTATCCTTTTGATTTTGATCACATGGACAAAGGGGAGATGACCGTATCATTTGGATGATATCCAGAGCAAGGCCAATTATAATAAAACATACACTACTATTAAAAAGTCTCACCTGGGCTGCTTTTATTTAAACAAAAATGTTGCACAAATGAAATAATATTAGTATTTAAAACAAAACATCTATTTGAATATATTTTACAGTTTTATTTCTTACTGTGATGGCAAAGTAGGTATTAGTATTCAGTGTAACGTGATCCTGAAATCATTCTAATATGCTGATTGTTAATTTTGAAAATAGTTTTGCTGCTTAATATTTTTGTGGAAAACATGATACAGTGATCTTTCAGGATTCTTTCGTTTAAAAAACGTTTATGTAAAAATAGTAATATTTTGTAACATTACAAATGTGTTCACCGTCATATTTTATTAATTTAACGCATTGTTTTCTGAGTATCAAGTATTAATTAAAAAAAAAAAAAAAAAAAAAAAAAAAAAAAACAATATTTAGCTTTATAAAATTTGGAAAATATACCTTGACTACACTTCATGCTTAAATTGTAGACGAGGCATTTTTGCCAGTTTGATAAAGCCAGTTACAACATTCGAAGTCTAGGAAAGATGATCACAGCCTAATATAATATTGATCGATATTTCCGTGTTATTAATCTGGTTTTCCCCCGTGTTACACAGCAGCATCCTCTGAGGCTGCAGTACAACGGCAGGTCTGGATTAGTTTTAGACAATATGATTCATGTTCATTTGCTCGTACAGCTCTGAGAGTTCGTGTGAAACGTTCTGAGAAAGCCACTAACCAGGAACAGCTGTGAAACTGCCAAGTAAGCGCTCGCCATCTTTCTGCAGGAGAGAGGTTTCGCTGCTTTTCCTCTGGCAGAGCTGCTTGTAAAATGCATGTGGTGCCGGGGTTAGATGAGACTTACGGCAGGGTTTTGCTCAATTCTTGACGTTCATCAGTTTCTTATAGTTTTCTTGCAGATCTTTCACATTTCAAATTTTCCCTCATTTTTTTTAGGAAATGTTTACAACAGCATCTTAAAAAAAAAAAAAAAAAAAAAAAAAAAAAATCCTGACCAGTCTGAGATTGCTAGTGACTTCTGTTTTTATTACAGTATTTTATTTTATTGTATTTTTTCAATTACCTTTTTTTCCATTTACAAATTATATTATCAACTTTATTTAAATAAATAAAAAATACATATTTCATTATTTATAATTATTATTAGTTCCATTTGTGTTAAATTACAGCAAGTGTTTGAGCATTTACAGGGTTCCAGATGGATGAAGAGACATGGACTTCAATCAGAGAACAAAAACAGGTGCACAAATATAAGAAATACTTATACGGTTAGACAAGCTATACATTAAATGATGGCACTTTATTTTACAGTCCTGTTCCTCATGTACATACTATGTACTTATTATAGTAATTACAATAACCATGTAATAATTAGGTACTAACCCTAAACCTACCCCTACCCCATGTAGTTACCTTGTATTACCAGAACTTTCTTAGATAAATACACTGTAAGTACACTACAAGTACATGTTAGTACACGTACTGTAAAATAAAGTGCAACCCAGTAAATGCATTACTAAGGGTTTCATGCTATATATTATTATTTAAGCTAATATTATTTAGGAAGAGAAAGTGAGACATGAAGTAGGCTAGACATTTGAGCACCACAGTTCTAAACCCTTTACTTTTTTTTTTCAATGGTAGGAAATATAATGACGATAAGTTTTGATGCGAATGTGAATGAGCTTCTTTTGCTTGATGTTTCTGAATGAAACTTGAGTATCAGTGTAAGCTAAAGAGAGGTGAACTTTTTTCTCTCTCAAATATGCCTTGTGGTCTGTTCAATTACCTCCTACTGGTTTGCAAAGATGATTAATGACCGAACATCACTCAAATTCAGCACCTCTCTCCTGTGATCCCTCTCGAGAATCATTTGCATGCCCGACACGTGTAAATTGGATTTTGTGAATGCTTCTGCTGTGTTTGTTTTGGCCATGTTTCATAGTTACTCTTAAGCTGTCATTTCCTAGGCCAAGCTGATGATGAAGGGTAGTGTTTCTTCTGATTTTCCTTGCTAAATCATTTATAAAACTGTATTAATTCACTTAAAAATGAACATTCTTCGATTTAGTCACCATCATGTTATCCAAATCTGTGATGTTTCTTTAATTAGTGAAATAAAAAAATAAAAAAAGGTATTGTGCAATATTTCAAATAGTCTAGTCTTGATAATAGAAGTCAATGGGGTCCTAAACACTAAGAAAAAAAAGAGCATTTTAATAATTCAAAAACCTGCCAATGACGTCTCCATATTGTGTAGTCACAGCGTGGTACACACACACATTTACAGCAAGCATTTTTAAATCCTGACGCCTGTGATTTCACCGATGTGATTAAAACACCATCGGGTGTAACAAAATCCTGTCTGACAGCCATTCAGGTCATTTTCTTTCTTTAAGACCCCATATTTCAGCTCTCTAAAGGTAAAGGCTACTCAGTATGTCGCTAACGAAATTGGGAATGTTGCGTAATCTAATTAGAGGGCAGGATGGGGGCCCATGGGGCCACAGACTGTGGTGAAGCAGGGAAACACTCGCCCTGAAGCTGCACACCGCAGGCTGGCTGTGGTAATGTCTGAGAGGCTAATTCTTCCTCATGAGGAAAAACAGGGCCTTTTCTGGAAGGGACAGACACATCCCTGCTCCGACCACAGAGATAGAGAGTCACTGACCCTTTGTGGAGTGAGTCAGTCTATTCCAGTCAGAATAAGGGTTGTTAGTTTTTAGTAACAGAAAAAAAAAGTTACACTTAATTTTACCACATTCGGTAGAAATACAATTTTATTTAATGGGATGATACATGTCATTTGAATGAAGAATTGTGGTTTCGGTTGTGAAAAGTATTTTATAGAAGAATGAAGAACATGAGCATTGTTGTTCGTTTAGAGTAAATATTGTTTTTATTCTTCTTTGTCTTTTTTTTTTTTTTTTGTGGTAAATAAATAAGGCAAGTTACCATAAGATTTACAATGGAAAAACAGTAAAAAGACAGTTTTTATAGTTTTTACCACTTGTATTATTATGCACATCATGGTGTTTTGATATAGATTTAGATAACTTTTTTGTTTGATGTTTATTGCATTATTACATTGTTTATTTTTCATATACAACCTGTTATGATGGCTTAAAATCATTATGTGGATTAGTATTTTACCATTTGTTTTATAGCAGTTATATAAGTAAATTGTAATGTTCAAAGCAGATTTAAGTAAAGCTTCAGGTGTTTTGGTAGAGTAATTAATTCCTTCTTGAAAATTCTGTTTTTGTAACCAGATCTTTACCACCATTTTAAATTGATGCATTTTATTATAAATTATACATAACATAATGATTTTAAATGCAACAATAGATTGTTACACTGTTTTATTTGATACATATATATATATAGAGAGAGAAAGAGAGAGTGAGAGAGAGAGAGAGATGGGGGGGGGGTATGTAAACCATACAATAACAATTTAAAATTATGTTTAATTAAATCAATTTTCAAATATACCTTTATGATATACATTCTTATTCACATCGTTTGTGTTTTATGTTACATTTTAAGATGTCTTGTTGATGTTTATTGCATTATTTCTTTATTTTGAAAACATTACGTGGCGTTTCGTTTTACCATCTAAATTATGGCAAGTAAATTTCAATGTACATAAAAAATTAAGTAGAAATAGTTAATTCTTCAAAGATTTTGTCGGTGGATATTTACAAATTTATTTATTTATTAATTTTGTATTATTATTATTTTATTTTTTTACAGTGAACATACTGGGGATAAAAAAAAACAGTGGACAGGATGGTATAAAAGAAAAGAAAGAGAGCATGAAGCAATGCATAAATACAGAAAGAGAGGGTAAGACAGGAGTGATTTATGTCCTGCTATTGAGAAACTAAAATAAATCCAAACTCTGTGAGAGAAACACACAGCACGGACCGTAAAACACAAGACATGCTCAGCCGCTTTCCCTGCCTTAACCTCAGAAGCTTATGCTCCCTCTCCGCAATGTCAAAGCCAATAATTTAGGTTTTTGTCCTTTAGGATATTATCTGAGTTGGAAAGGATGTTGTTTTCTTCAGCCCAAGTTAGTTGTAAAGGGAATTCTGTTTTGAGTTTTGGAGGTCTGTTTTATGTAATCAAATCAGCAGTCATTTTTGTCAGCATTGTGAGTCTCTTTTGGAGTTGCAAAATATTAAGTTGTGGTGCTCTTTTTGTAGGTGCAGGTTTGCATCTGGCCTTTGCCAGGTGTTTATCTGCGATGATAAATGCTAAACTATAGCTCAATCCGTGATAAGCTCATTTTATTTTGACTAATCAAAAGGCTCGACAAATGCGATACACTTCATTTAGAGAGAAAATAGCACAGTGTGGGGTGTTTGATCAACATTATTTACACAATGCACCACAACTGTGGCAAAAGCATAGAGGGATTCAGAGGCCTTCGTGTCTTGGCGAACTTTGATATGCACACACACTCCGAGACACGTTCATTATCTGCTTCCGCCCGTCTTTTTAAACTGTTTATTTATGAAGGTGGAAGGATAATGATGTCTTGATTACACAGCAACAGGATTTGCCTTTGTGCTCTCTGTGACTGATGTGAAAGTGTGAGAGTGCAGTAAATAATTCATCTGCTTGATTTGTGATGCTGTCAGAACGGTTTGTTGCTCTCAGGAACAGAACGCCAGATTGAGATGGGAGAATCCACGAAATTCAAGGCTGGCATTCCGTGAGAAAGTAAAGGAAATGAGAAAAGAAAAGAGGATATATTCTGTAACGATGGTTTGTAAAGATCGTTTTGCACTTTTTAATGTAAGAAAATTATCTAAAATGCTATATATTATAATGCTATATATAAAAAATACAGTTAAAACTATGGAAGCTCATTTCTGCCCCATGATATAAAATAAAAATAGGTAATTGCATCTTTTTGTTATAATTTGCTAAATATAAACTCTAAAAAAGTTAGAATCGTGAAATATATACTCGGAATTCTTAAAGTCAACATTGTCTAAACTCAGAATTCTGAGAAAATAATTCGTAATTCTGAGTTTTTCTCGCACTTCTGAGTTTACTTTTTGCAGTTCTGAGTTAAAGGGTTAGTTCACCCAAAAATGAAAATTTGTCCATCTTCTACTCACCCTCGAAGCATCCTAGGTGTATGTGCCTTTTTTTCTTTCAGAATAATCCAGTCAAAGTTTTATAAAAAATTATCCTCACTCTTTCCAAGTCTTTCAATGGGGTAAGCAGGTGTTTGTTGTCAACAGTTCCGAAGACATGAAATAAAATTTTATCGGTTATAAAACGTCACTCACACGGCTCCGGGGGTTGAAAAATTCCCCCCTGTAGCGAATCCATGCAGTTTTGTTCTCTCTCCGCGCTCGTACCTAACCACGCTGAGCTGACGTACTAAGACCTCCACCTGCACGTCTTCTGGTTCTTCACAGTCAGCAGAAGTGAGAAAAAAAAGTGTTTATTAAATTTGAAATCTGAATATTTATCTTACAAAAAGCATGGAATTGCTTCAAGGAGCTTTTATTCACTGACCCTCTGATGTCACATGGACTACTTTGATGATGTTCTTTTACCTTTCTGGACGTGGACAGTATACCGTACACACAGCTTCAATGAAGAGACTGAGAGCTCTCGGACTAAATCTAAAATATCTTAAACTGTGTTCCGAAGAAATGGAGTAAATGGAGGTCTCACTGGTTTGGAACAACATGAGGGTGAGTTATTAATGACATCATTTTCCTTTTTGGGTGAACTAACCCTTTAAAGGGGGGGTAAAATGCTATTTCATGCATACTGAGTTTTTTACACTGTTAAAGAGTTGGGTTCCCATCCTAAACATGGACAAAGTTTCAAAAATTAAGTTGTACGTTTTTGTTCCAAAAATACCTCTTCCGGTTTGTCACAAGTTTCAGAAAGTTTTTTTCGAGTATGGCTCTGTGTGACGTTAGATGGAGCGGAATTTCCTTATATGGGTCCTAAGGACACTTCTGCTGGAAAAGCGCGCGCTCCCGTATAGCAGAGCACACACATTCACTGATCAGAGCCAGGGCTGGCCCTGACCAATTTGCTGCCCTAGGCAAGATTTTACCTGGCGCCCCATGCATCACAGCCCATTTCACCCTGTCAATGTGTTCATGATTTAGCATATACACACACACACACACACACACACACACATTACAGCAGAACTGTTTCCAACACTCATAATAAATCATCATATTAGAATGATTTCTAAAGGATCATGTGATAGACTGGATGTCACATGTGACACTGAAGAATGGAGTAATGATGCTGAAAATTCTGCTTTGCATCACAGAAATAAATGATAATTTAAAGTATAATAAATTGAAAACAAATTATTTTAAATTGTAATAATATATCACAATATTATATTTTTTTCTGTATTTTTGATCAAATAAATGCAGGCTTGATGAGCAGAAGAAACTTCTTTCAAAAACATAAAAAATAGTAAAGTTTCCAAACTTTTGGCCTGTACTGTATCCCCCCAAAACTGCACAACTGTAGAGTAAAACATTAATAAAAAAGTTATAATAAAAAATGCGTCTTAAAACTGACATGATTGTACAAAATCACAGTCTGGGGACTCAGAACTCAGAACAACTGCTAACATTTAAGTTTAAGGTAAAAATAACTGCCATGAAATTATAGTATCTTACTCCTATGCAATAAATTGTTCTTTCACTACATCTCTTTACCTCTGTCTTTATCCTCTTCTCTTCTTTTTGGCACTGTATCTATCGCAGACTATGCTCATTTATAATGTGTCATGTAAATTCGGACTTCCGTCACAATCAGGAAACTTTCACAGTGTCTAGAACTGGCGCGAGCTGCCAGGCCCGTTTCTACGAGCTGTGTGTTAACAAAAGCAGTGCTGTCTACATTGGATGCGGCGTCGGGCACGCTACACAACAAATTACCACCAACTGACCGTGCGCGCGCTCTGTTTCTGACGCACTTCAAGCACTCGATGGGCGGGGGAAGATTGAAGATTTTTTTTTTTTTTTTTTTTTTTTTTGCTTTATTTGGTAGTATTTCAAATTAATGGTTTTTAAATAGTAGCCTATTATAAAAAAAAATATGTAAAAAAAAAAAAAATTCATTCGTTGACTCATTCTGGCGCCCCTATGGATGAGTGGCGCCCTTAGCATTTGCCTATACCGCCTATGCGCGGGCCGGTGTCCTGACATTTTATCCTACCCTGTCAGATTTTCCTACCCGGGTTTACTGCGCACGCGCATATCAATATCGCGTCCTTTGTCTCTTGCTAAACAACGATATTTAATGTATCTGCATTACTGTAAGGGTAGGTTTAGGGTTGGGGTAGGTGTAGAATTTAATAAAAACGCAATCTAATTGGTAGAAAATAATATTTATTGTCGGTTTCATGTAACTGTATCCCTTCTAGCTACAACCGCGAATATAACACATAATTACTGTATTTGCAGTACTGTAAGGGTATGATTAGGGTTGTGGTAGGTGTAGACGTTAATAAACCATAACTTTACAGTAGCTTTTTTCGTTATGGAATTGTACTACCCACTGTTTTAGTGGGAGGTAGGAAAATCTGACAGCGTAGGACAAAACGACAGAACACCTGAAAAAAAACGAAATCTCAAAATTCAGAATTGAGATAAAAAAAAAAAAAATTGAGATATCTTAATTGTGAGATATAAACTCCAGTTGCAGAAACAAGTTTCTATAGTTGTTCTGCTTAAAATGTTCATGGAAACGATGATTCTTTTTTTTCCATATTTCTTTGATGAATGGAAACAGAACAGTATTTTAACATAGAAACTTTTTAGCATAACTTTTTTTGTCACATTTGTGTCCTTGCTGAATACAATTAATTTCTTTGCAAAAAAAAAGAAAAAAGGCAGTTTTAGTAGTTGATATGATGGCTGTGACTCAACAAATTACACAGATCTGTCCTTGTGGGCCCAAATTTACACCCCATGCCTTCCAGGCTTCTCTTTATAGCTGCTTTCTCACTTTTGGGTGAGTGTTTTAACACATGCTTTTTGATCTTTAGCATTTCCGCTACATCCACGTGCGTTTGACTCGATTTCCTGTGAAAATGTCTTGGAATCTAGAGTTTTGATTTTTCCTGCTTTGTTCTGCTTTGGAAAGCGGGCTAACACATGCTTGGCAAATGTCTGTTCGAATATCCAGATTCCAGTGAAAGTAGAGAATCTTGTTTCATTGTTTCATAATGCAGCTCTAATGAAGCACGCTCACGTCCCTTCGAGATCGTCCTACGCTTCGCTTTCTGGTGAGAAGTTATTCTACACCCCCGTCTGTCTGACAAAACTCCCTATTGTTCTTTAAATCATGAATTGTATTCATACTCGGCCAAGCGACCTGACAATGAGGGATGTCTCCATGAAGTGAAGTTCCACTGAATTTTTTGTGCATTACAGTCATCCACATCTGCAGTATGCAGGGACATTACCTATTATAAGAACGTTTTATAGAGGCTTTCTTTTTGTCCCACAAATATTCCTCATCTCTCTCTCGGACCAGCCAGGCAGATGTTGGGTCAGACAGGAAGTTTCTTCCCCTCGCTCTCTGTCCTAAATGAATCTCTGGAGAGGGTCTGGATAGGGGCTGGACCTGGAGCTGTCTCTTCAGTTTAAACCTTACGCTTCATTCTCCCACCCTGCTTATGTAACCCTCATACGCTCAGTAAAACTCGCCTGAGATTCATCATGCGTCAAAAAAACTCAGGCCAGAGCAAGCGATGGTGAGGCTGATACTAATATGAAGCAAAGGGTGCTGAAATCACTGGATTTTTAGTGGTTCTGACTATTTGCCCATACAAATACTCAACATCATGTCTTTTTTATTACAGCAACTTGGCATTTTAAATGATTTTGCTGTCAGCAAGTTGAAATTGGTTCATAATTCTGTATATAATTACGGTGTGCGTAATCAGAATGACAATGCTTACTCAGAAGGATTCATTGATATTTGCCACAGTACCTTTCAGAGATAATGGATGAAAACATTGTATACTGATTTTACTGCTAATCCACAGTATGTGCTCATGTGTGTCTGTTTCATTTCAGACTAGGGTCCAGGCTACTCATTTTAATGAAGAAGAAGAAAAAAAATCTTAGAAAGATATATGAAATGATATATGGGTGTAATGTAATTTAAAAAAAAAAAATTTTTGAAAGTCTCTTATGCTCACCAAGGCTGCCTTTCTTTGAGCTAAAATGCAGTAAATCCGTAATTTTCTGAAATATTATTACAATTTAAAATACGTGCTTTCTGTTGGAATTTATTTTAAAATGTAATTTATTTCTGTGATACAAAAGTCAATTTTCTGCATCATTACTCCAGTCTCCAGTCAATACTCCAGATTTTTGTTTAAACATTTCTTATTTTATCAATATTTCATCATTTATTTGAAATAGGAAAGTATTTTCTGTCACTGATGCATCCTCGATGAATAAAAGTATTTACTTTCTTTTCTTAAACTTATAATTTGATAATATTACGGTTTACTTTTTATTTCTATTTTTTTTTCTTGCTTTAATTATTGTCATTTATTGTGTATTTACACTGCTGTTCAAAATAGATTTTATAATTTTTTAAGAAGTTTCTTATGCTCATCAAGGCTGTATCTATTTGATGAAAAATACAGAAAAAAACTGTAATTTTGTGAAATATTACTGCAATTCAACATAACAGTTTTCTATTTTAATATTCTTTTTAAAATTTAATTTATTACTGTGAAGTCAAGTTGATTTTAGATTTCAGTGTTTCATGATCCTTTAGAAATCATTAGAATATAAGAATGATTTCTGAAAGATCTTTCCACACAAATGATATTTTAAAGTATTTTAAAATAGGAAATCAATATTAGAAATTGCAATAATATTTCACAATAATACTATTTTTTTCTGTATTTTGAATCAAATTGATGAGCTTAAGAGAGACTCATTAAAAATATAAAAATCTTCCTGATCCCAAACTTTTGAATGGCAGTGTATTTATTATTGAAAAGCTGTATTTGCAGGTTTAGAGATCTAATATTATTTATTTCTCTAACACAGAATTAATGATTTAATTCATTTTATTTGAGGTTCATTGGCATCGAAAGCTTTAAAACCCTAAAAATATTCCATGCAATGTATGTCAAGATCTAAATAGGACAAAAATACTTAATAAAATTGACAAAACTATAAAACTATAAAATTTCTTCATTTGTGTTCCAGAAAAATGAATGCCATACAGGTTTGGATAAGGGTGATTAAATAGTATTTTTAAGTGACCTATTCTTGTAATGTCAAGCAGGTACACATTTGCCAACACACTTTGACATGTCTTTGCAGAACGCTGTCTGATCTGGCAGGAGCGATCGGGACTTTCAAGTGGATGCCGAAGTGTTTCAGTATCCTTCTATTGTCCCGAGCCTGCGTCACGATCCTTGCTCGAGGATGGAGATGGGATCGAGTTAGAGTTGGCTTGATTAAAGGATGATGGGATTGTCCTGCAGAAAAATGGGGAAATGTTTAAGAGCTCTGCTTCCCACTCTCAGCCAGAGTAATGCCTCCCTTGAGAACTCCTGTGTGTGTGTGTGTGTGTGTGTGTTTGACCCCAGTGAGGACAGAATATGCATGGGTCAGTGAGTTCTGCTGGACTGGATCGCAGTATGACTGGCAGCAGAAGGAGGTTAACCTGCTATTTTAGCTTGGCTCTGTCTTGACGGCTGATGTGCATCTGTTTAATGGAGATTATGTTTGCCATATACCAAAGAGGCGTTTAGTGCTAGTATCCGCCACTGTGGACAAACATAATTATGCTGTCAATATATATATATATCACAGTGCTTTTTTATGTTTCCTTATTTTATGGTTCTTAAATATAAAACATTTGCTGACAACAGAAGAAATTCACATAATGTTTCCTGTACACAAACATTAATAATTTATTGCGTTAAAAAATAAATAGTTGCTCAAATAAACATAAAATGATCAAAAGGAGATGACATCTATGTATTGAATTTTTTTTTATTAAATGGAAATTTTTTATTAAATAGTTAATTTAACAATGTAATAATATTATTCCATTTCATAAATGTGACTTTTTATTTAATCTAATAAAACAAAAAAATTTGTGCACCAATCAAACTTACATCATCACAAAAGTATCTATTATTGTTATTATATTGTTATTTGTTTATATATATATATATATATATATATATATATATATATATATATATATATATATATATATATATATATATATATATTACTTTATATTCTACTTTTATCCCATACACCTATGAATGATTTGGATATGCGAGGCTCTAGATTTTTTTAAAATTAAAATAATAAAATAGCATTTTGTTATGAAAAACTATTTTATTATCAATTTAAATATCATTGAATTGAATAATTAAATACTGAATTAATTATTATTAATATGAGTAATCAAATATTTAATTTATTTAATTCCCTTATATTTTATAATAATTATTATAAATATTTATTTAAATGTGGGTTGAAGTATTGTGATTATGTCATGTAATATCTCAGTATTTTGTATCTAATGGTTTGGGGTCTATGTCTAAAGCCACAAAAAGTATTTTGTTGGGATTATTTTAAAAACTAATATTTCTCTCACAAATCTGCACAGCAGTTTGAGTAAATATTACAATCTAAAATAATTGTTATTTATTTAGTAGTCTATATGTGTCCTTTTTTATGAGCAGCATATTTGATTAGTAAAAAAATTGCAGAAACTTAAAAAATATAAATAAATTATATTTTATTTATATTAATTAAATTATATAAAATATATTTATATATGTGTGTGTGTGGGTGTATTGAAAAGTCTCAGAATAAATCAATAATAATAAATAATATAAAATAATAATAAAAATTGCATGCTTTAAGATCTGGCTACCATATCAGCTCGGTGAGTGTAACCGGTCAGTTCACACCAGTAGAGGTCAGCAAGGCCATTTCCATATTAAACACAGTCTGACTAATTATTACTGGTTGATGAGAAACTAAAGGCCATCATACTTCAACTTAAATGCCACTTAAACCTTGGACTAGCGTATAAAGAGAGAGTCAAACATCACATGTGGGTTTTTGCTGATGAAGTTCTACCCTCACATTGAGAATCCATTATACCGCTATAGGAAGAAACCTCCCAAGCCCCCTATTAAGCACAGGGAGTCTCCAGCACTCTGGGATTTGGCCTTCGTCATAGGCACCGACAGCGAGAAGGAAGCCATTAAATCATAAAATGTTGACTTCACTTTCTGAAATGAAAGGATTTATTAAAACAGTATGGTGGACTGGGGGGTACAAAAGACTTTTAGTGATGTATTTGGCTGTTACAGTCTTCAAAACCATTTGTGGCCGGAGAAGCTGGTGGGCGCAACAAAATTAATTGGAGCGTGTGACAAACAGCAGAGAGAGTCGGACTTTACAGTCAAATACTTTCATGATTTATAAGACACAAATTTTACCACCAACACAAGGAATAGCATGGAGGCTTTTTACTGCGTTCAGTCAGTGTGTAAAGCACACCTCCCAGATCATCATGAGGACGCATTCATAATGCTGCAGAGGAATCCGTGGCTGCTGGGTTTAGTAGACAAGATCAGCACGCATCCCTATTGTGTGTGTGTGTGTGTGTGTGGTGAACTACTGTAGAGCAACTTGTGCATCAGTATCTAGACAAACACACACACTATCATCTGCTATTTATAAAGGCCAGTTGTTAATGTAACAGTAAAATTTTTGTTACATTTATATTAATTTAAATTTATTAATAAGATAATTTAATTCAAATGTAATATATTTGTATGATCTTCAACCAAAGCTTGAGTTATAAAAGTACCCTATTTTTTAGGGCACTGTACTCCAGAACATCTTAAAAGTGTTATTAATTTATTTATTAGAACATTTTAATTTAAACTAAATTCAGATACATTTGTATGATTTTCAACAAAAGCTAGGGGTACAAAAGTACCATATTTTTTTTCTCTAAGAGATGTTCGAGAGGCACAGAAAACAACTGAATATCACATTTATAATCTCAGATCATTTGTTTGATTTGATAAATATTGAAAAAAATGTAAGGAAAAAAAATCAGAAATAAAATTATATGATTTTCAACAAAGGTAAGAGTACAAACGTGCCTTTTATTTATTTATTTATTTATATTTGTTTATTAGAAAAGGGTATTTAAATTCCATTTTCCATTTTAACAAAAGCTAGGGGTACAAAAGTAAAAATAAATTTCACCAAAGTTTTTGCTGTGCTTAAGGACACTTTAGAGAGGCACAGAAAAGAGCTGAACATTGCATTTACAATCTCAGATTATTTATTTATTTATTAAATTGAAATTTTTATAAAACAAGATAGATAATCAGACAGATAATCAATACCATCTCTAAGCTATTTGTATTGTACTGCTGCACATCTTATTCAGTGGAATTTACAGTTGGTAAATGTTTATTAAACATAAATGTAATTACTAGTGCTATCAAACAATTAATCATGATTAATCACATCCAAAATAAAGTTTTTGTTTGCATAATATATGTGTGTGTTCTGTGTATATTTATAATGTATATATAAATATCAGATTTCTCTAAACTGGACGTAAGATACACTTTTCCTTATTCGTTAACATAAAGTTGAACCTAAAATATTTGTGATCATAAAATTAGGCACATCTTTATATTATTGCAGACCTAAATTAATTCAGATATTTTCCATGTGTTTCGATGCAGAAATATTGAAAGTGTTTGTTCTTCATATACAGTAACTGCATATAACTGTGTTCTCTCTATAACTTTATTTCATTTGATTTTGACACTTGTGCTTTAGGAAGAGAGCAGAACCCAGAGAACTACTGAATACTAAAGAAAATGTTTAAATTGTATTTATTTAGTTTTATTTTGGAAATTGTTCAGAGGCTTTTGAAATTTAATTTTACAGATCAATAATTTAAAAAAGTTGTTTAAACTGTACAAGTGGACTTATAATTAATATTGTGTTGTTGTTGCTATTGTTTTCTTAGGTTTAACAATGCAAAAAGGAAATCTCCTCGCTGAAGCTGCTGAAGTTTAATTTGCTCTCATACTCAATATATCTGTTGGTATGTATCTTAGATTTTTTTTTGTCTCATGCTTCTTCTCTCTTTCCTTCTATTATGTGTCTTCCTATACAATTCTTTTTTTTCTATTCGTCTCCTCAAAAGTAAAAAAAAAAAAGAAGAAAAGCTGCTTCGTGTGAGATGCGATCTGGCTCTCAGTAAATCATGCCACGGGGCACCGCTGTGAACAAGAAGGCATGACGGATAGTGAAAGAGAGAAACCGCTTATGAAAACAAACCTTGTGTGAACGGCATCCAGATCCATCCTGATAATGTGGCTAATAAGCAGGATAAACAGAGAGTTTGTGTTACTCACCCGAGACGTCGGCGGTGTGACATGGTGCTTTGAGAGATGAGAATGACCGGCTCTCGTCTTCTCCGCTCTCTCTAAATAAGGCCCTGACTCCACACTCTTTTCCCCATCTGCTAAAGCTATTTCCCCCAACAAGGCATCTGATTTCCTCTCCTTCTTTCACCCGTGAGCAGGGAAAGGCCCTGCTCTGTGTGCCGTTGCACTGCATCTGTCTCTTTGGTGAAACCTTTGGGACATCTTGAATGGCGATGCTGTTGGTTTTGCTGGAGCAGTGTGGCCCGCGATGAGCACTGTTACTCTGATTAAAGCATTGATACACTACCATGAGCGCAAATGATAGCTAATGTATATTCCATAAAGAATCTTTTATTTGATTTTAGTGAGAAGTTGGTAAATGTATATGGTATATACTGTTGGATTATATACTGCACAAGTACGGTCTACATGTGTGTATACTTTGCACATAAAACCATTAGCAATTTTGAACATACTGTATATACGTTTTAAACTAGTTTAGCAAATTAATATAATTGTTATGCATAGCTGCCGTTTACAATTATATACATGTGTATGTGTGTGTAAATGTATGATTTAAATAGTTGTTTTATAATAGTTTATGTGTAGAATAATGTGTATGTGCCACTATTTTCATTTAGAAATTGCTAGTAAAATTTCACAAACAAAATGGCAAGTAACAAATGACAATGAAGAAGAAAAAAAGTATTTTTAAGATTTATTTACTATTTAGAAAAATATTGGTTTACAGTGTATACTACAATTCTAAAGTGTGGGGTCAATCTGTCAGCAAGAGTTTTCCTTTTAATAATGCTGAAAAAATATGTTATAAATATATATAAACATATTTTTTCAGCATTATTAAAAGGAAAACTCTTTCTGTATATATATATATATATATATATATATATATATATATATATATATATATATAAAATCAGTTATTGTTGTAGGTGGATTGTCGATGGACTGCACAAAAAGCATGACAGCACTTTTTGTTCAGTCAAACTTCCAATAGAAGAAGATCTACAGCTTAGTGGCTTCTAGCACTGATCTCCTGTCCTCTAAATCATCCTCACAACAGAGGAGAAAGTGTTGAAGATCAACAACCCATTCACACTTTTAACCACTGTCAGTTTCTCCGACCTTCTCAACCAATCTGCCTTTTGTCTTTTGGGAGAAAAAGAAAAAGTAATATTTTTGAACACAAATCACAAAAGGGGCCGAATCGAAAATCTGCCTGTTATTTTCTGTCATGTTTCAGATGTATGGAGCTGCAGGGCTGGACTGGCTCGCTTCAGTGGACAGTTGTGGTGGGGTTCTGTGACCCAGCCTCCCTCTCATGTTACGGCCCTATTTATAACATCTCCCACCCCTCCTTCAGTCCCAGCCCATTGCCCAAAAGCCCGGCCACTGTAAGGAAGCACCTTTCCCTCTCAGCTGGGCCGCAGTCTGCGCTAGACTGTCAACTGAGATCCAGCTCTCATCATCATCCTCAGCTGGGCTGCCTGGCAACTCTCGATCGCAACGTGCATGGGATTATCACACACATACACGTGTACAGACACACTTTTTCCCTTTGCTTCATTTTCAGCTTTTTTTTTAAGGAGACACTGTTTGAAGTGAGAAGCAACGGAGGGTTTTGTGTTTCTGCCGTTTGGGAAGTTTTCTTGCTGTGGTTTTTGCTCCACTAGCGGCTGATTTGATGCATGCGATGGATCACACGCTGTTCGGCTGTTTGCGCAGCCCTCACGCCCCTCCGCAGGCCCTGCACCCTGCCTTCGCCCTTCACGGTCGCTCCGAGCACCTCTCCTCGTACTCTGACCTCTCCAGCTCCTCGCCTTCTTCTACCTGCATTGTGAGCGGTTACCCAGGTGAGGATGGGGGACTGTTTGGGGGACACGGGCACCAGAGAGGGCCACCCATGTCCCAGCAGCATCATCATCATCATCATCATGTACCCCAACCGCAGCAGACCGGATGGCACATACCGCAGACGGCCAGCACCTCTCCAGCCAGCACCCGTCTAGGACTGGGCATCTCGGCCCCTGATTCAAGATCTTCAGATATGGGCCCCGGGGGCCCCAGCCTCTGCGCAAGCACACCGAGCCTCGGAGGGGTGCCTTCGGGTACCTCCTGTGTTCCTGGAGGGGATTTCGGACGTCATACGATGTCTCCAGCTGAGGCAGAGAAAAGGAATAGCAAACGAAGAAGTGACAGTTCTGGTAAGAAACAAGCTCATTTTTATTTTAAGCACATTTATCCTGTGATTGATTCAAGTAATTAAGTGAAGATACCAGTTTTTAAGTCTTTTTTTCAATGTTGTTAGTGTTATGATGGAGTGTCTTTTCCTTTTTTTCTTAAAATTTTATCTAATGTATATTTTATATTCATAATATTATATTAAAATTAAATTATTTAATAATATCTTGTATTTATATTTGTATATAATATTTACATATAATAAATTATATATATATATATATATAATTTATATATATATATATATATATATATATATATATATATAATATATATATATATATATATATATATATAAAATATAAAAAATTCTAAATTAAATTGACTCTTATCAATTGACTGCATATCAATAGAACTTATGGCATATGGTTTATCATAAATTCTTTGTAATGTTTTCTGAAATATCACTTCTTTTGTCATCGAGTTGATTTAGTCTATTAAACACAAAAAGGTTTATCTTAAAACATCTAAGTTTGCTTCATAGTAACTGAAAATAAGTCGTAGCAAATTTTAAAAGCTTTCACTATCAGACTGAGTGCAGTGCTAGTGTTTTCGGAAAAGATTCTCCAATGCAATGTTCGGAAACATGGAGCCGTGTTTTTTGTAGGTGTTGGCTGACACGCACAGAAGCAATTATTTTGGCTAGCAGAGGGCAGATTGTAACTCTTGTGTGGGCATTTAACTGCACGCATGATTCATCTGTCTCATCTGTTTCATCTCCTCACTTTTCTGGCAAGCAGAAAATAACGCTTGTGGTAAAGTAACTAATGCCATGGACTGAGAGAGAGAACAGGGACGCCTGTGTTGGCATTTAACACGAAAAGCCGAACGTTAGATGACAGGAGTGCTATGAGCAGCTTTCTCTTTGAATATAATTTGTTTGTACATTGGAATCGGAATGGGAATATACTGTTACTTTATTTTTAGTTTAGCTGATGAGTAAAATGGACAGGGAGGTATGAAGTAAAATTAAGTTTTCGGTTCACTGCAAAAGAAGCCGGTTCAATCTGATCTTTCAATTTGTTTCGTCTAGAATAGTTGCTATTAATGTTAAAATAATTAAATTTAACACTGCATAAAATGGATCATAAATTTTATTTTCACGATCTTGTTTCTTCAAAGGGAATTTTAACTACATTCTGCCCTTTAAAACAAAGTTCAGGTCCACACAAGAGGCACAGCCTGCGGATGTTGATTTATTCTCATTTGCGCCAACCCAAAATTAACATAATATAAATACACTTGCTCCACTGCTGGAAAGTTCTAACAAAAGATGACTCCACACTAGTTTAAACACATTTATATATATATATATATATATATATATATATATATATATATATATATATATATATATATATATATATATATATATATATATATATATATATATATATATATATGTAAGTATATATGTATATATGTATGTATGCATATGTATATATATATATATACATGTGTATATATATATGTATATGAATGTATGAATGTCCAATTCTGTCTCAATTTTCAGCAACTTTTAAATTACACATACAAGCTGTTAGATGTGTTTTTCCTAAGATATCAAACATGTTACAGTGTTGACAGAACAAACGAGATTTACACATAAATATATAGTAATAATCATGTTATAGCAAATTAATATTGTTTTAAGGATGGTTTTGGTCTTAACATGTATTGAATTTCACTTATGTATTGTGGGTTTGAACAGTGTTGTTCTATTTTGAGCATCATAGTTTTTAAAATGTATTTCGGTTTACAAATTAAGTTAATAAAATGTTACAATATTCTTTCTGTTAGTACAAACTGTCACACAACTTGTTGGTTGCCTTAATTTTAGTGGCGATCCAAAAAAATAAAGTCTCTGCTCTATGATTTTATAATGAGCATCATTCAGTGCAACAAGGGAAAATTTAATAATCACAATGTCGACATCTTAAGATATATTGCTTGATTTATTCAAAGCATATGTGGCTGTTCTAATAAAACAGCACATGCCTGGTTTGGACAGAAGACAGCAGCCTAGCGTGTATTTTGTCATGTGGGTTTGTGTGATATTCATTTTGGTTTCTTTTTTTCCACCGATAAAGCTCAGCTTCAGTGTGTGTAACTAGAATATCAAAGTAGATGTCTAAATTTTCACTGTAGCTGTAGTTTTTAAAATCATATTTGAAAGCTCAGGCCATCCTGCTCCTTTTCTTTCCCCAGTACTTTGCTTTTTTAAAGAAGAGATAAAAGTTAAGGCGCAGGCCTAATTGCTGTGGTGTAACCGCCGTGTCGGGAAGCTGGGAAAAGTTGCTTTAACTCAGAGCAGCTCTGTTCGTGTAACCCTGCTCGTGTTGGTTTTTCTCACTCTACAATGGCTGCGTTTAGCCCGCAATAAACGTGCCTTTCTGCGCTTGTTTTAATCAGACCCACATTCAGCCGAACTCTTTTCTGTGACTCAAATTGACAGATATTTTAGCTAAAACTGGGTACGTCACAGTTGCCATTTTGTCACTAGAAATCAAATGAAGATTATTTGTTCGAAGGAGATTCACCGTAGAGTGCAACTTCTATGTTAAACTACCTACAATATCATCATTTTACAAACTCTCCGTCCTTGTCAGCCTCTACAAATCCCAACCTGTAAATTATACTGTTAAATAACACATCTGGCATGTGTTTATAGCCACCATGATGTAGCTGACAGCAGCGATTTGACACTTCATTTGAACATCCACCTATATTGAGATCTTCAAGGTGATGGGTATATTAAAATTTTAAATGTTTAAAAGTCTTCTCCCTTTCTTAGATTATGCAGAGAAAACTTGAGGTTCTTTCTAACTGTTTTCAAAACATTGTTCTGTTTGTTTGAAAGTCTGACCAGCCTGACACAGCAACAGTGACTCAACCAATAACTGGTGTTTATGGGCGGGGCTATCTGTTTGGCTGACCAATAGCAGTTGAGAGGGGTTGTTGGGAAAAATCAGTTTGATAGCAGTTTAAAAGCCATAGATCACCCATAAAAGAAAAATGTATTAATTTAGTTTCTATTGTCTGTATTACACAAAAAAGATATTTTGAACAATGTTTTAATTCTTTTGTCTGTACAATGAAAAGTCAACGGGGTCCATTACATATAAAA
This sequence comes from Carassius gibelio, assembly GCF_023724105.1. Taxonomy (NCBI): domain Eukaryota; kingdom Metazoa; phylum Chordata; class Actinopteri; order Cypriniformes; family Cyprinidae; genus Carassius; species Carassius gibelio. The sequence continues at coordinate 7,641,911 of NC_068410.1, forward strand.
AATAAAGAAATTCTCTAAATATATTCTTTTTTATCTCCACTAAAGAGAGTCATACAATTTTGAAACACGGCGATAATGAGTACATTTAACCAAATAGTCATTTTTGGGTGAGCTTTTTTTTTAAATCTGGATATTACAAAGTATTTTACCACTGGAAAACATTAAAAAAATTATGTATTTGTCATGCTGATTTCTGTTGAAATGGCAAAGCAACTTGCGGATGGGGTCTCATTAAAGTTGACTCTATTTACAGCTGGGTTTTGGATTGCTAGTTGGATTAGCACCCACTCCACACCCTAAGATAAATGAACCCAAAAGCCTGATGTGCCCTTTGTAAGTGAGCCACAGCAAGATGAAGGCACATGTCTCTCAAAAAAGAATAAAATTTCCTTCCTCCAATGTCAAAACAACAGAAGCGCATGTGTCTTTGGTAGGATGGATTGCAGGTCTAATTTGACATTTCCTCACTGACCTTTAATGTTTCCCATTCAAGATTAGACTTGACGTAATTGAGCTCTAGCAATAACCGCATGTAATTGTATATACATGCACTTTTATGCGTTCATGTTCTGTCGCTTCAAAAAACATCTGAGAGTAAAGAAAGCAATTCGCCGTAATTGACAGCGCAAGAGCGCGGGAGGGAATAAGAACCACTCCACTGAAAATTGTTGTGAGTTGGCAGCTTGAGTGGAAGACGCTCATAAAATTTTGAGGTAAATAAACTAAGGAAATATATTTTTACATATCCTCCAGTACTGTTTTGTTCCATATTAAAACTACAAGGGTAGCGGATTCCATTAACAGTAAGACGAATGAAGCCTTTGGAAAGTGTTCTGGTGAGCGCCAACTCATTGTGAGAATCTATAGAGCGGTTTATGAAAACTCATGACTGAGGCTGACTTTTACAAACAGCTGGCATGAACAATTGCAGCATCGTAAAAGATGACTGGCACTATTCCTCTGCTTTGCTTTATGATATTTCTGGGATTTCAACCCTGCGGAGATTTTATTTAATTGGACCGATGACTGATTGGGTTTCAAAGGCCGTTTTGTTGTGGAACGTGACGTTGATGCTGCTCTTCAAACGTTTTTGCGACCGTTTCTGACTGTTGGAAAACGTTTCTTCCATTCCATTCTTGTTTTTTCTTTTAAGAGTCCCAAGATGGGAATTACAAATCGGATGTGAACAGCAAGCCAAGGAAGGAGCGGACGGCGTTCACCAAAGAGCAGATTCGAGAACTGGAGGCAGAATTCGCCCATCACAACTATTTGACCAGACTGAGGCGGTACGAAATCGCCGTGAACCTGGATCTCACGGAAAGGCAGGTGAGATGACTGATCGCGACCTCGTACCTGTTCATCAATCATTCTGTCAGAAGCTACCACTTGTTTTTTTCAATCCAGCTGTGGCTATGGATGTGGGACTATTGTATTCCAGATGTTTCTGGAAGATCTCTTTTTTGGCTGAAGTCAAGTAACGGGAGAGGCAAAGGAAGTTCTGTCCGCTAAGGCACTTCCGTCTTGCCGCTCCATCTTACAAATCAGTCTCTGCGTGGGAAGGTGCTTCCTACAGCCTTATGTGAAATAAATAGCACATGACGCTTTATATGGAGCCAAAGAAATATTGGTTGTTGTAACTTTTTGATGTTTTAACCAAACAACGATGTAATCTTATTAAACCATTGAAGTTTATTGAGTTCTACATACATAAAGAGATGACATAATGCTTGCTGTTTTTGGAATGACATCATTGGCAGGTCATTCTGGCTTTATTCGAAACACCATTCATAAAAAAAAAAAATTTAACTGCTCAATGAGCCATGTAGTTTCTTTAATTTATAATATGTCCAAAACGTCTGTATTTTTTTTTTATTACAAATGTTTTTCTAGACCTTCTGGTTTCACCAGACTTCGCAGTTGGCCAAGGATCCCACAAGGAAGTGACATCTGTGGCCTTAAATTATGCTATATTCTCTGGGGATACATTCCCAAGGCTTAGAATTAAAAACCTTGCCACACGACAAGTAAGCAAATCTGTCTCCTGCAATGTGATCCCTGTGTGAACCTGCTGGAGTTCTGGATCTCTGTGGCAGGAGTAGTACTATAACTGTAGGGCCACCACCATTTTGCACATGTACAATGGTTACTAATCATAATAGTAATATTGCAGAGCCTAATTGAAACAACTATCTTTGATTACATTTATTACAGCCCCTGCAAGACAGCACTGCATTGATATTCTTAAATGTTTTTGGAGTTTATATTTAAACTACTTCAGTTTATTCAGTCTGAACTACATAACTACCTAACATAATAATTGAAACTTATTTTTTTTATTTATAATTAATAATACATTTTAATTTTATTCGTATTATTATTATTATTTCTTTTACATTTTGAAGAAATGTAAAATCACTGTGAAATATTCCCATTGACTTATATTGATAGACTGCTCAGCTTTTAAAATCGAATATTCCTCAACGATTGGAATAGTTGTATGTTGTATGTCTGAACATGCAAATTCAATTCAAACTTGTATTTATTTATTTATTTATACAGTTTATAAATTATAAATTAAAATGTGAAATATTCCCATTGACTTACTGTATAATGATCCTTAAGAATTAAACTCCAATTAATTTAGTATAAACTGCATAACACACAAACTTTATTTATCATATATTATTCATACATTTATGCTTTACTTTTTTTTTTCTTGCATCAGTTTAACCATATGGCCGCTGCAAAGTGTTGTGTTGTTTTCATTCTCATATGCAACCAAAGAGAAGTCAAGATGTGTGCTGAGTTTTATGACAACTGCAGAGTGTCTCTGATTTCATTTACACTGAACCAAACTTCAACTTTAATTTTTTCCTTATTGCTGCATGCAAGTGTTGGTATTTATAATAATTTTTTTTATAGAAAATGCATATCTAGTTTTTATACTTTGTTTTTTTTTCATCTAATGAAATGCATGCAATAACCTGTAAGCAGTAGCATACTCAGTGTTTTCAGACTGAGAGAAGAATTGCAAACGTTGCAGATATATTTTAAGGGTGCAGTCTTACAGCGCTGACAGTAATGAACTTGGGTGGCCAATTGAGCAGTGTTCTGGTAGAAACATGTCTTGATACATTAGCTGAACAAATCATTGTGTATGTAATTTGAAATTAAAATTTGCCTTTGAAATTAACTATCATGTTTGACAACCATTTAAAAAAAAGTCATGTTTAAATTGATTTGGGCCTGGTATTCCTCAAGTCTGATTGGGTATGAGGAATTCTGGTCCATTCCATGTGACTATCTATAACATTATACCCCTCCAGAAATAAATTTTACTGTATGGTGGCCCGTTCCCCCACTGAGCCTTACTTGCACTGCAGTGACCATTTAAGAAACAGCTAAATCATCATTCTGAGAAAAGTAAATACTGGCTCTGACTGACCTCGCAAGGAAAAGACAGAAACGTCTGATGCCACGAAACAGATGGGCTCCAATTATTGCTGATCTGGAATTAGCTGCCAAATACATGCACTGAAAGCCATGTTATATTTCTAACTTCTTCAGAGAAACACAAATTCCAAACTTTGTGGATCATGCCTTAGAATAGCAGGGCGGTCAACTGATCACATGGCACTTTTGCACCTGATCGAGGGATATTAGCTTACTGGAGTTTGGTGAATCATATCCTGGTCCACCTTTCCAATCAAACCACAGTAAACAAATCATCTGCACCAAGTAGTGAACATACAAACTAAATTCCTGAAGACAAATTACCCTCTTATAAAAAATAAAGGTTCCAAAATGTTTTTCCCCCATGTACTGTAAGCACCAATTTGGATTACCAAAGAACCTTCCATGGAACTGTTTTAAAAAAAGCCATGTTTTTCTTAATGCCAAGAACTTTTTAATACCAATTTCCCACTATTAAGAACCATTGGTGGAATGGAGTAGTTGCATGGATGTTTAAGATTCTTCATGGAACCATACAGTAGATGCAAATTATTAGAACATGGTTACTCATGTTGTCTTTCTTTCCCACAAGGTAAAAGTGTGGTTTCAGAACAGACGGATGAAGTGGAAGCGAGTTAAAGGAGGCCAACAGGGGGCGGCAGCAAGAGAAAAAGAGCTTGTGAATGTGAAAAAGGGAACGCTGCTTCCCTCCGAGTTTTCGGGAATTCCTGGACTCCACCATACACCGGACTTGCTTATCAACAATGATGACAGCCACGACAGCGACCAGAGCTCTGAGCACGCTCACTTATGATACAAACAGATCCCATTCGACTTGCTCGATGCTTATCTGGGGTCATGTTTAGTTAGGGATTGTTAAGTACGGACTGAATGTACACAAAAACCCTATACGCCAATGAGGAGGCACCGTAACACGACGCCTATCAGGACAGTTCCTGTGATGCCTCAGAGTAGTGGCAATGTAAAAATGTACACATGACTAATGTGTTGTGCATTTGGATGATACAGAATATTTGTGATATTCCTTTTCACAAAAAAGGGTGCCTTTCTTGTTTGACAGAATTTGTTTACACTTTTGAAAGGTGCTGTAAATCAGTTAAAATCCTGCCTGTCAGCAAAGACGAATGGCATCCCATATTTGTGTTGCTCTTTACAGAGCCTAGGGAAATCTTTCAAGTCGCATGGATATTTTGTGCATGCTATTCCATAACATAATCACTTCCTGCACCATTAAAGTACCCCTCTACCGCTCTTTACTTGAAAGAGTCCAATCTCTAGCTAATCTGGCCCAACAACATTCCATTCTGATCTTGCACTGAAAAGGTGTAAGTTTTAGTTTGCCCTGTCAGTTTCTGTGACTTAATTGATTTCTACTGTATGTTTTTGTACAATGTTGATGTCATCAGAATAATGATCAATCAAGCGTGCCTTCAAAAACATTTCAGATGTAAATATATGTATTCATATTTTTAAAAATCTGACAGCTGTATCATTTGCACACAATACACAATAAATTTTCATATGTTGCTTGGTATGATATTTTTTTTTTTTTTTTTTTGAGAATGTATCTTTCTTTGAGGTCAGCTAATGAAAGACACTGCCTGAAGAACGATTAGAGGCTTTTGGTTTCAATCCAGCTGATGGAATTTCCACCCATTTCTTTCTTTCTTTCTTTCTTTCTTTCTTTCTTTCTTCCATTTAGTAGCATTGGTGAGAATGGGTTAAACTGTGGGATGGCTTTATAGTACATTTTGGGATAAAAAGTATAAAACACTACACTATGGGATACAAATATAAAAAAGTTAAATGCAAATGTATATCTCACAAAATTGCGAGATACAAATGCTCAATTCTGAGTAGAAGTCAGAATTGTGGAATATAAATTGAAAGAAATAGTCAAAATTGTGGGATAAAAAGTCACAGTCTTTAATTTCAATGCTGAAACAAACTCAAAATTATGAGAAAGTCAGAATTCTGAGTTTAAATATTGCAGTTTTTAGAAAGAAGTCTAAATTGTGAGATTATTTTGGGGCAGAAACAGCCATTCATTGAAAAAAGAATAAATAATATATTTTTTATAATAATTAATAATAATATTAAATGATGTATTAAATAATGCAAAAATTACACTTTATATACACTATTATCTATATATGTACAATTATACATTTTATACAATTAAAATTAGAAATTCAAAATTATATTGGTAAATTGTAATTTATTTCAAAAGAATACTGAAACATAAAATTGTGGCCTGGGTGAGGAAGCAGAATACACATCCCTATTGTTGAGCCCTGCTGCCTGTATCTGATTATTGAACTCTTATAAGTTCCCACTACTTATTCCAACACAGTTTTCTTAAAACAGATGCATTTTAAGTTATAATAAATTGATCATCTTAATTTAATGTGAAGACAACTGCCTTAAATGGTGAATAATCTTGAAAGATTTGTTAAGTAGTAGTTAGAATTTGTGTCGTATGACTTAAGTCACTTTGCATCTATACTTTTATGCTGATGCTGAGCAATAGGGACCTCCTTACAGAAGCTGAAATTCCGGGTCTTAATTGCAGGTAATTGGACTGGACCTTCTGCACTGATACACAAGCGTTGTTGTATATTCAGCTGCGAGTCTATCCATCAAGACCATTTTTTAACCCTCAGCACCTTCAAGCCTTAAGCTGAATTTTTTTTATAGAGAAATCCAGAGAGGGTCTGCGACTCATCACCATGATTATGAGATAAATATATGCTAAGGCTGAGCGAGGAGCTTACATGAATAAGTTATTAAGGAAGGGGCAGGGGAATATGCTAAATTCAGCTTCTCCTCCAGGCAGGGTCAGGACTTCTGCCTTAATTCTGAGAGGTGTGTGAGCAAACGGATCATATTCTATTACAAAATCAGGTCTGAAATATTGTTATGGTCCGTTCTCGCTGTCACCACAGAGTGAGCCTGCATTCTAATTCGTAATGCAAGCCAGGAGAATCAAGACACGTTTGCTCACCAGGACCAGTGATTCTGAGGGTCCTGCCAAAAGAATCAGTTGTAGCTTCAACTGCTTTTGACGGAAGAAACCACAAAAAGATATTTTGTTTGAATGTTTTTGTATCACCAAGGAGATTTCTGGAACTCCCTGCACAATGGAATAGAGGGGTCACACACAAAGTCATGCTACTCTCTGTTTCACATCAAAGCTTTTACTGCCCTTTGACTTCTTAGGTTCTTTCTGCTGGACAGGATAAGCTGCATTGTTTTAAATATAGTCCAAGCCAAAAACAGCAGCAGACACTACAAGCTTTTCCTAAATACGTGTTAATTTAGCTACATTTTGCTGCTGTAGCATTAAAGGGATTCACATAGGCCTCTGTCTTTCTATATTTATATTAAAAAAAAATATATTTATTATACAATTATTTAAAATAAATATGTGATAACATTTGAGTATTTGCAGTCCATTAATGTAAAATCTCAGAAAAAAACATAGATTTTTTTTTGTATTTAAAAACATACCATTGAATATATATATAAGAGAGTAAGAAAAGAAGTTACAGTAACCATACTTGATTAATGTTGGCTACCATACTTGAGATGGGATGGGTGATGTGTGAAGAAAACTAAGAGGACTGTATTGCGTGTTGTTATCTAGCTTTGTAATTTTTTGAAATTATGGAAAAATATTATAATTGTTCTATTCTATTCTAAATGTTATCTATATTTATCGAATCGTTCAGTTTGCTATGCCTTTCTGCAATAAAAATAAAAGTCGGCCTCTAGTTCGACTTAGCTATAGCTTATTTTCAAGTTCTCTTCGTGCGTCATGTGATCATGACATCTCTCTTCATTGCGGCTTTACAGTGAAGTTCAAAGACTCTTGTAGGTGTTCATGAACGCCCATCTGTTTAATCCGGAAGTGCGAGGAGCCACTGGTCTATACTGTAGTCTCTCGCTCTCTCTCTCTTTTTTCTTTCTTTTTTTTTTTTGAGCACATTTACAAACGCAATGGCGCAAGCAAAAAATGTGACCGTTTCTCAGGGGGTTCGTATGCTGTTCAGTCTGATGACTCCTAATGAATCATCATTCGCGACTGTTCAAGAGGTGCCCACATATGTCAGTCAGGTAAGTGTGACGTCACTACCGCGTTCCTGGAGGATTTAGGAAAACAACGACGAGATTTTACACAGATTTATACTAAACGAGCTATACTGTTTAACAACAACAACAAAAGCACACTCACACTCAACAGAGAGACTGTTTTCAGCAGAGCTTGCATGAGGTGTTTATGTGTTTTTGTCCCATTCCTGTTTCAGCACGCATAGCAACATTGTTTGTGTTCAAAAAGTACAAGAATGCCTTAGAAACTGTGCACAGTGTCCAGGAGTGTCATAGAAATGCAGTGTCACCGACATTATACTGTGAAAAGTTTAGTTCTATCTATCTATCTATCTATCTATCTATCTATCTATCTATCTATCTATCTATCTATCTACTAAGATTACACAAGTCCACCTATAGGACTACATTTATTTTTGCTGCAGAAAGAGTGATCATACTGATAAAATATTGATAATATGTGTGATTGTGTGTGTATTTATGGACCCTGGATCACAAAACCAGTCATAAGGGTCAATTTTTTTTTTCAAATTGAGATTTATACATCATCTGACAGCTGAATAAACAAGCTTTCCACTGAGGTACACATGTTTGTTAGGATTGGACAATATTTGGCTGAGTTAATTTAAAACTATTTGAAAATCTGGAATATGAGGGTGCAAAAAAAAGTTTTCCTTTAAAGTTCTCCAAATGAAGTTCTTAGCAATGCATATTACTAATCAAGAATTACGTTTTGATATATTTACAGTAGGAAATGTACAAAATATCTTATGGGAACATGATCTTTACTTAATATACCATTAAAGAAAATCTATAATTTTGACCGATATAATGTATTTTGCCAAATATACCAATGCTACTTATGACTGGTTTTGTGGTGCATGGTCTCTCTCTCTCACACACACACACACACACACACATTTAAACTCATATGTGTGTGCTTGTGTGTGTGTATATATTATAAAGCATGTTGTTAACCAGGTTTCATAATATGGTAAGTATATTATTGTAAACAACACATCTGTAATCATGATTTCTTCAGGGTTTCATCAATATTATTACTAATACACCATCAAACACTTTCAAATAATTTTAACATGATGACCTTTTGACTTTATGGGTTACTCCACCCATGTTTTCTAACAACACGTCTGATAACACACGTTTAAATGATGCCGTAATTGCATATTGTACCTTTAATTGTGCGGTTTCGTAATTTTCATCAACGTGCAAAACAGTAAGCATCATGCCTGCAACAAATGGAAAATAAGTCTGCCACCTGTTTAGGTTTTTAAGCCCTACAGCGGGGAGCTCACTCCATACATTTTAACAGACCCATATGTGTGTTTTTTGGTTTGGCTGCACTCAAATCAACACATGTTTGTTATTTGAGGTAAAACACTCACATTTTTACAGGCCTCCATAAACACATGAATAGAGAAATTGCAATTAACCACACAGCAGGAATCCTAATTGTTGTAATTCTGTCACAAACACACACTTGTTAAATTGCCTCGCTCACCATTCCTGCAGAATTTTATTTGAAGTTTCGGTCTCTTTATGTGTGTGGGTGAGACAACAGAAATTCTCTGGTGTTTTCTTGTCTTGCTCAATACATGAACTTGCGCTTCTGCGTTTTAGATTTTTTTTCTCTCTCATAAGTTTGAATTTGGAGTATAATTAAAAACTGTCATTCAGACTGTCCTCATATCACAGATAGATGCTAAAAGCGAAGTTGAAACAATAACATCTCGATAAAAAAATGTGTATTTTAGAAATTTGTATGAAGTTGAATTGACAGTACATTTCCAAAAAAACTAAACAAAACAAAAAAACAGTTTGACTATATTTGCATATTTTTGTGTGTAAAGTTACATGAAACGTCCAGAATCTGAACAAGAAACCTAAAATACTAACATCTGCTTCACAAATGTCTTTTTTTTTCATGCGAGATCTGAGTCCACACTTAAGCTTTATATACAACTATTTTTGCAAGCTTAAAATATGTTACTGTAGGGCTAGTAGCTGTTTTAATTATTCTTAAAGAACACACACACAAAAAAACATGCTACAAAGTTTCTCAAAACTTTGAAATCGAAGTTCACATACTCCTATAGTTTACTTGTTGCAAACAGCATAGCTCACTGAAGTTAAATATCTAATTAGGTTGAATTTCGTATACATGAACTTTAGTTTCTAGGTTTTGGAAGTAGGTTTCACAGCACTAGCAGCTAGAGCTTTGCTGCAGTCGGCCGCCAGATGTGTTCAGGTTTGCGTGTGATAGGGGTTCCCAAGTGCTCTATCTTGCCTCAGCTCACTTGTACACACACACACACTCACACACACACATATAAGCACATGTCCACTTCCACCTGTAGATCTACTCTATACTGTCGTGTCCCCCCACACTTTCTCAGTTCAGCGTGTGTGTGTTTGCATGTGAGAGAGTGAGTCTCGGGTTTCACACTGCAAAGAGTGACCCAGAGTACTGCCAGCACCACATCTGTTAACTTTTTAATTGGTCTTTTGTGATTTGCCCCAGGTTTTGATGGGTAATCCAAGTTTAGAAAATCTGAAAGACTTCCTTTACATCCAAATCTTTAAAGATAAAGCTCCCTGGTCAATTACAAATTTAGTAATTACAGAAGTTTAAAGAGTCCAACTCAAGTGAAACCCTCCGTATCAATGCCTCCTTGAATATTAATAATTCATGCATTCTAGGGAATTTAACCAATGACTTAGTTACAGAACATCTCCACATACTAATACAAAGAAGGGACATTATTTGCTAACAGACGCCTAGTGTGGTGAATTTTTATGCTTAGTTTGACATGCACTTTTAGGGCTGTTACAGAAAGTCATGTGTAACATTTGCAAAACTTGACTCAATCTTTTATATTAAGATAAAAGTTTCATTTAGATGTATTAATATGTTGAAGAAGAGTATGAACACAATATTTAAAGTAAGGGATACTGTTCTTATTTTCATTCACAGCAGGATTTTTGATGTTTCTGTGTTGTAGGCCACACCATATTTCACTGGTTTGATAATATTGGAGATTGTGTTGGGATGTTTAAAGAAAGATGGCCCTCGCATCAAGATAAACGACTTTATCACGTCTTTGTCCGCAGGCGTGATGTCCCGTCTGCCTCAGTGAGTTGACAACAACTTTCCAAGTGTGAGATTCACCTCACAGGTCCTTCATATGTCTAGTATCGAAACATAAGAGAGTCTTAGAATTCAAAACCTGATTTGGTCTATAGTTTTAAGCCCCATTCACACCAAGATTGATAACTATAAAGATAACGATATTAGCGTACACACCAGCGAACGATATCGTCTGATTATTCTGAGTGCACGTGTATCTGCCGCTTTAAATCCTCGAGCTCGTTATAGCAGGGTGGATTCTGATTGGATGTCAATGTTTGTATAGTTCATCAGCTGGATAAAAATCGTTCTGAAAGTGATTTCAAAGATACCGTTTCTCTATGCCTTTATCGTTATAGTTGTAGTGTGGACTCTGCTATTCTTTAATATTGAGAACGATTTTTAGAACTATATCTTTATTGTTATCTTTATAGTTATCGTGCTTGGTGTGAACGGGCCTTTACTCTATATCAGATGACAGTTAACATTTCAAGTAGATTATGCAGTGTTTTGAGCACAGGAAGAAACTGAGAACAAATCTAATGTTATTTCATGTTTTACTCATGCAGTTTCCATCAAACAGACTTGTTTATCTGCTGATGGGCTCTACTGATGTAACTTAATTCAGCTCTTTTGGTGTCTTTTCTCAAGGCTCATGATGAGAAGTTTGGAACTGTCAGCTTATATTTATGTCTGGAACAACTTCCGTTTATTGGAGCTTCCCTGGGATTCAGCTTGGACGTGGTGGCTTGCGTTTCTTGGTGTGGACATGGGATACTACTGGGTCCATCGATTTGCCCACGGTATGTGAATGTCCTGCCAAATTCACTGCTTTTTTATCCATCCAGCTGCTTTTAAGGAGTTTGCTGAATGTAAAAATGGAACATCCTAAAATTCCCACTTTTACAGGACGTGCTACTTTCTTCTTGTGTTTTTTAATGATTATTTAAAAAAAATATTTGATGTTTTAATATAGTACTAATAGCATTTTTACACCTTTCAGTTCCAACTGGAATAGGAACTATTAACAACACTTTTCTAATGCTTAATTGTGATATAAAGACAAAAAAAAGTTTTTGTGAAAAACATACCAAAATTTAGGTCATAATTCACTGATATTCTTGCCGTCCCTCTATACTTGCTTCTTGCCCACATTTGTGTCCAGAAGGCAACTTTTAAAATTTTTCATTGTCATGAATAAAATAGCTTTTGGTTATGTTCACAGTAAATGTTCTGGAAATGTTATTTGATTCTAAAGTCATATGTGCAAATGTTAGTTTTAAGTTATTGTCATAACGGCTGGTTTAGTTCCGTCATAATGTTGTTTTGACCCTCACGGATCGTACGTACAGAACTTGGAAATGCAACTAACTGATGACTGTTTCTGATTTACCTCAGACTCAATAGGATTTTTATTTTCCATATTTCAGTAAACACATTTATATACAGTATAATGTATCAGCTATCCAGATGTGGAAACTGCATCTTAGGTGAAACGCTTCTGGCTGCGCATTTGAAATATCAATCTGTCAAGAAGTAGGCGATTGCAAAAGACACTTATGTTTGCGTAGCATGAGAGTTCAGGCACAGAGCCGTGAGACATGTGTCCAAACAGAGGATAACATTGTCACAGCTGTAATCTTTGAGTGCTGTGGTGTTTTTCTTCTTTCTTCAATAGCAGCCGTCGCAGAACAGCATTGCCAGTAAACATACTTTGTTACCATAGACTGTAAATCTGCTTCTCAACGGTTTTCTGTCTTGAGACATTGGATCTTGTCCTTGGAAGCAGCTCTGCAGTATGTTGGTGGAGAAAAAAAGTGTAATCCTAGTTTTGGTTGACCAAAATACAACTGTACAGGCTGTTTTGTTGTCTCAAATGTGCATTGCTCAATAATTTGCCCCATGTGCTCTTCTATTACACAAGTAAACATCTACACTGTGTCCGAGGCCAGGGCATTGACTTCAGTTTCTTCCGAGTGAAAAGGTAAAATCAAACTACTGCCCTTTGGTTTTGAAGTATGCTTACCATATGCTACACCAATTCCATCCATTTGAGATTTAATGCTGATATGATGGCAGGACGTTTTTTAAATTACGTCCTTCCAGACTTAACTTGGACCCCAAAATTAAGTGATGAGGTGCTTGTGGCTGTTGTGTTATGTTTTCCATTGTCCCAGGTTCCTGCTCTGAGTCGGAAATGTCATTTCTGTCAGAGGACTGCTGTGCCCAATTTGTTCTTTTTAAAGTCAGAGGAAATTATTTGTCTAGTTTCCTGTTCCATCACTGTCCGAGATGACTTCTTTTGGATATCATATGGTTATAATTCATAAAAGACCCAGACATGATGGCCTTTCTTTTCTTTTCTTTTCTTTTCTTTTTTTTAAATAGTTAAATCAGTAGTTTATCCTCTATACCGTTACAAGCAGAGATTATTGCTGACAAAAGAATCTGAGATGTGAACGAAGTAGCAATGGGAATTGTATGGTTCTGATTCAGTTCTGAATTATTTGTGAGTCTTTAGACAATTTCATTATAAATAACTTACTGAAACGTGTCATTTGTTAATGAATTAGACTTATCTGGTCGTGCTTTATTTTAGTTGTTGCAACCAGCTTTCAGAACATTTTCTAAAGAGTGTATGATTTAATAATAATAATTCATTTTATAATTATTAATATTTTAAGAAAGTGTTTTTAGTAGTAAAAATGTTAATTTACCACATTAAAATGCAATAAAAAAAAAATCTTGACATTGCATGTAAAATATGTCATTGATTATTTGATGACCAGAAACCTGCACCAGCTCTTTGACCAAACCACATGTCCACCTTTGTTATTTCAGATTTCACTTCTGACCACTGAGGTTTACAGCGGGTGGTCTTAAGGTTTAGCTAATGATCCTTGAATAGTTTTCATACTCTGTCTTGGTTCAGTTGGTGCGCAAAGCTCTAAAAAAGCTCTAAAGCTCTATTCTTTTGGGACTTATAAGCTATAAATCTTTATTCTAGCATGAGAAAACAATTTAGGGGCATAACTGCATACATATAACCACTATAAAACTACACTGACCCTAATTAGTGTCCGATTAATGAAATTTTTTTATCGTTTTTATTAATTTCATTTTCACCCATGCAAGTTAATAACTTAAAAATAGATAAAATCCCATTTTTGATAATATAGGCATGCATGGATCTATTAAAATCTATTAAAGTCGTATCTGTAATATAATATCTAGCATTTAAAATTTGTATTGTTTTATGTAATTTGTCACAGCTGTCTTGAATGACATTTAAAACTAAATTCAAGCTTAAATTTAAGAACAGTTTGTAAAGTAGGTGTTTTTCCTTGTCTGAAGTAGCCATTTAATATTGTTAGAAATTCATATCCTCATAAATCAAAGACTATGGTTTGGTCTTGGTGGCTTTTGATGTTGTCCAGGCATCTGCTTCAGCGTGAGCTATTTGCATGCGTTCATTCTGCTCTCTTCTGTCATTCTCTTTCACATTTTTTCCACATGTTGCCTTATTTTCCAGTTGCTTGCAAACCTTTATTGTGACTCTTGGTGGTGTTTGGCCTTTCCATGTCTTCCTCTATAGTGATGCCACACACTAGTGTAGCAGGGCTGGCTTTCCGACCGCACGGTCGGTTTTGGCAGCATGGGCCAGACGAGGTTTATGGCTTAGCCCGGACTAGGTTAATGGTCTTCTGGATCCTTTTATGCATCAAGATTTTGTTTTTTTTAATCTGTAGACAGACAGAGAAGTGTATTAAAATAGCTGCGGTCCCCAATGTGCAATAGGAAATATGGTCAATTGCACTGTCTACAAGAATTTCTTTTGCATTAAACAAACAGATATTTGTTGCCATTTTGATTGTGTAGCTGACATTTCAGTGTTCTTGAAATTAAATGTAACGTAGTGAGATTGAATGTGGCCGGCTCGCTGACAGCGGTGGTAGCTCAGTTTGCTCTCTCGCTCTCATGGAGGCAGACCAACAGTGGTTCTGGTCCCCATATGCTACATTTCCAAAGAGCTCCACCAAAACCTCAGCTCAACCCTCTGAAGAAACCCGATGGGCTTTTGACAGGAAGGCCACGGTGGCTGCTATTGCATTAGGGCATGAGTCATGAGCAATGAAAGATGTACGGTGGGCTCCAGAAGTCTGAGACCACATTGAAAATCTGGGATTGAGGATCCGCAGTAATTTAAACCTGGAAAAGTTTTGGGATTTTGAAAAAAAATACAAAGACATTCTGAGAATGAGTGTCCGAACAGCTGATGAAAACATCACAATAATCCATGAGTAATCCAGTTAACCTCTTTTGATGTAAAAACGTCATGTTTCTAAGAAACAAATCCAGGCGTTTTAACTTTCAACTGTCACTTCTGGCCAAAATTCAAGTCTATAGTCCATAATAACAGTTCTTCCAGTAAAAAAAATCATTTTTCTGTTGTCCTCTCACATCAAAATCCACTGTTTTGGACTGCTTCTGCTTGTATATTGTGCTTGATCTGTTCACATTTCTCTCCTAAATCAGATAAGACAGATTTTTCAAAAGAGAAAGCAATATTATTGATAGAGGACTTGTATTTTAGGACTCATTTTTGAGTAAGGTGTTGGCTAAAATTGTGCCTAATTTTTATTAGTGTCGCAAATTTCTTCCGATTAACAGTCATGTTTTTTTCCCCAGGTTTTGTTCAGTAAATGTTTCATTGCATCCCCTAAAGTTTTAGAAGATTGATTTTCTTAAAGTAATGCTCTCAGATTGGAGTGCTTTTAATGGCAGACTCGCTTAAACGACCTTAGTTTTGGTGATTAGTTTGGCCTAAGGTTGCATTCTGTTCCTCGTAGATGTGTAGCATGACGTCTTTAGATTAATTACAAGTCCTGCAGGTCTTTGGATCAGGAGACCCTCTTGTAAGCCCAACTTTCGTAAAGCAACATGCATTTCAAGTCACTGATTCCCTCCCATTTTCATTCACTAGAGTCACATAAAGACATTTGAATAATGAGACTTTGGGAAACATTTAGTCCGTGCTACGAGGAGGATATTGTCTGGTTTTCTAAGACAGTCTAGCAGTAGTATCATTCTTTCTACTGTAGTTTGAGATTTGGTTGAGGTTAGATGTTATAGGTTTAGACAGGGGTTAGAAATTATAAACAAGTTATAGAAGGCAGTAAGTAATGTTACATTCTTTATCATAGAGCTGTAGTCAAGTCCGGCTTTGTCGAGTCCAAGTCAAGTCCAAGTCCAGGACTAGTCGAGACCGAGTCAAGACCGAGTCCAAAGAGGTTCGAGTCCAAGTCAAGTCCAAGTCCAAAAGTTTCGAGTCCAAGTCCAAGACCGAGTCCAAATGAGTGAAAAAAGGGTCCTATTCAAGACCACATACTTAACTACTGATAATGTTTGTGATGCGAGAGAAAGCATATCTCCTATTCTAAGAAAATCATTTTACATTATTATTTGTAATGATCAAAAAGCATGTGCAAAGTAACAACTCTGTAGGACAGGGGTCTCCAAACTACATCCCGGATGGCCAATGTCCTGAAAAGTTTAACTCCAACTGGCCTTAAAACACCTGGAAGATTAGTGTGTCTAGTAAGAGCTTGATTAGGTTCAAGTGTGTATAATTAGGGTTAAAGCTAACAGGGGCGTTAAACAAGATCCTGGGCCCTATGCATAGGCAGTCCTGATGGGCCCCCATGGCCCCCACCCATGAAAATATCCAGGTAAAATAAAATATATTTCAGATTCATACTTTTCAAGGGCCCTCTCTTCCTTTGGGGCCTTGCTAATGAGTACTGGTTTTACCCCCAGTCCGACCCTGGGAGCTAAACTTGGATAAAAGAACAAAGTTTGGAACTGTAAGGTCAAATAATTTTTATGTACTTTATTTTTTGTTGACATTATATCTGTGGTCAAAAATGTATATGACTATGCCTAATTGGCACAGTGCACAGACACACGCAAAGCTCGGGATATGACAAATGCACGCAGCAAGGCTAGAATGGATACGTTTGGCTCTACTGGGCATGCGCACATAAATACAGAATTTTAGAATTACAATATTGCGTGGAGCTGTTACTATATGACCTTATCTATGTTGCATGTAAAAATAAAATAGGCCTATGTAATGTAATAATTAGGGTTGTGCCTGAAGCCGAATACCTTATTCGGAATGGCACGGATAATGGCTTAAAAAACGAATAACGCACAAGGAATAATTCTGCCTGAATACTCGGCTGAAGCTGACACAGTCTGGTGTTTGCTAGATAACAGGTGAGCCAGGGGATCAGCGCCAGAAGTGAATGAATGTAAACTTTATGAGTGAAAAGCGCGCAAATCAAACACCGCATTGTTGTCGCCTCTCTGTGCATCTCTCAGAAATCAGAGCGTTGCAGGAGTAATTTTACCTATATAATACATCATAGCTACACGTTATATTATTTGTATATATTTAAAAGGCAAATATTGAAAGCTTAGGCTACCATGATACGAATGAATGGAATAAGCACAGCGCGCTCACCAATCAAACAGCCGCGCTGCGCGTCTCAGTCTCTCAAAAACCAAATCAGTTCTCTCTCAAAAGTAGGCTAATAATCAACATAGATACGGATACATTGTCTACTTGTCCTACATGTTTGCATCTTTATGTTTTGCTGGTTTGCGCGGCACACACACATCTGTTTAGTGAAGTTCATTAACATTAAGACTCGCTCAAAGTGTTCTGCGTAATGAGAATGTGTGCATTGAATGGATTCAGTCGTGTTCAAATGATCACTAAACGTTTGTCATGACATCTCTCTGCTTGCATGATAAATATTATTTTAGAAATTAATAATTAATTCAGTTTAACACGACATACTTGTTCAGTGATAACTACGAAAAAATATATAAAAAGTCATAACAGTCTTATCAAGTAACTGTAGGCTACGATGTTGTATCCGAATGCAGATAGGAAAAATGTTGTGATTGTTACAGATACAAATACTGGCTGTTACATGAAAATGTAAATATGTAATGTCATATATAAAGTTTTTAAAATTTACATATTTAATTGTTGCATAAGGCTATACATTAATACGCGTTTATTGATTAAAAAAAAAAAAGGCTATCTAGGTGTAGACGTAAATAAAACACAATCTAACAGGTAGAAAATTAAATTAGAAACATCTAAACTTTTCAGGTCGCAGTAAGTGCACCGCTGGTCATGCACATCCTTTCCCGGAACAATACTGAAAGCTAAGGCAAGATGGAGAAACAGATGATCATAGTTGTACAAGGATAGTCATTTTTGTAAATGAATCTATTAGCAGAGCTACTGCAAGTGATTTTAAGTGTTGGAATTCCATTTATTCTTTGCTGAAACTTCTGCGTCATCATGGAGAGCGGGTCATGGTTGCCCAGCAACAGCAGACGCCACTGGAGCGCGAGCGCAGATTACAGAGTGCTTTGGAAATAAGGAGAGCGGCGCGCCTAGCGTTTTCCACACAGTTTCAGTCGCGACATCATGCAAATGTGGTTTTGTTTTGAAGGAGACATTTTTTATTTTATTTTTTTTGCTGGACTCGGTCGAGACCAACTAGAAGACTTGGCGAGTCCAATGGCCAAGTCCGAGACAAGTCCGAGTGCAAATTCAACGAGTCCGAGACAAGTCCGAGACGACAGAAAAATGTCTCGAGTCCGGACTCGAGTCCAAGACCGGACTCGAGTACTACAGCCCTACTTTATCACCTCACCCCGTTCAATGTTTTACTGTGGGAAAGGTGTTTATGACACTTGAACCACTGGGTTTTCCAAAACTAAACTTTGATCATGTTAGAAATGCCATTTTGTGGCTGTCATCATTGGATATGCTTAGGGAAAAATGAGCAAATATTATATCTGATGTAACCTTGTTAAAGTTGCACAGAGGAAGTTTGCACAGTACAGAGGTTTGGCTTTTATTCGCACACTTTTCTTTTGTAACTGGAATCAGAAAGTCATAAAATGGAAATATAGGCAGCTTTTCCCAGTAGCACATATGTTTACATATGGAGCCTCTCAGTATCAGGTTCAGGATACAGTAGTGGCACACGTTTAGCGTTTACGCCGACGGCAGCAGTTGTCAAGACAAACACATCGCGTCAACACGGCTGCAGGCCGTCCCAAAGGAGGCTGGGACTGGATGTTATTGTTTTGAAAAGGAATCCTCTTGGTGGAAGGCAGTGGGGTTTAACCCCAGGCCACGGGGGCTTCATAAATCTTCTTCTACCTCTGGAAGTCCCCGGCCGTGCAGGTTGGAGGGCGTACAAAAGAATCGAACCGGTCAGGATGTAGAGCCAGGGCTCAAACGAGCGCCTCCGGGACCCTGCAATAATATCAACAATGTCCAGCAAATCAGCCGCTTGTGTTTGTAGGCGAGTGTGTGTATGTGATTTTTGGACGAGGCCAGACCAAGTGAGTCTGAGGGATGTCTCTTGCTGTGTCAAATATTTTATCATTCAGGATTGAAGTCTACCTTCACCATATGCCATGTGTGAAGTTGGGCTGGTTATAAAATATTTTTATAATTAATCGCAATCTTCGTTTGAACTTGATTTTGATATCTATTCTTAAAATACCAAGATCGATAATTTACTGTATGCCAGTGTTTCCTGCACTGAATTTCAGTGGCAGACCCCACTGATGATTTTACACCCACCTGGCAAAAGTTGCCATTTTATCTGTGTTTGCAGTCTGAATTTAATGTTGTAAGATAAGCCAATTTATGGTGAGAAAAACACATTTACTTTTTGTGTTTTTCTTGCAGGCTGAAAGTATTAACATAATGCGCAGTCTGTGTAATCTGATTCAATAACAAATGACTTATTTAAACCAGTTCTTTTTAGTGAAACAAAAACATATATCACAGCTAGTGTAGTGTGATTCAACCGTTCTTACCAGCTAGCTCTTTAATGAATCATTCCAAAAGAATTCACAAGTTAAATTAGTCTAATGGCTCTTTAAACTCATTGAATCAGTCAGAGTGATTACTCAACCTAAACAAGTAATCATTACCTTTAGTAATAAAATATGTTAAGAAAATACATGAAAAAAAATCACAATTCATGTTATACTACTTTTATGAGTGAGTTACTGAGTCAATCATTCAAGCGATTCATTCAAGTGATTCATCAGGAACTGAAATTGACTTGCTACTTCTTTACTTCTTTAGAATAATTACCTACTTGGGGATTTATATGTACTGTTATAGATATTTAAAGGGTTAGTTCACCCAAAAATTCATTAATTAATATAATCTCTCTCTCTCGCTCTCTCTTTCTCTCTCTCTCAAAATGGCCATATTTGAGAAAAAAAAGCTATATCACTGGATATAGCGATCTGTCATTTAAGATTTCTATCATAAACAATCATAATCATATTAAATGATTTGCAGCTTTCGTCTTACCTTGCTCTCTATCGCCATTAAACTGGCACTTTGCACTCTGCTTCTGTAAACATGAAATACTGCCAACTTTGATTTGATTGGCCATGTCAGTTATTTTGACAGCGGTCGCGTAAATGATTTGCCGAAGCCATCTGCATCTATAGACTAGCACAAGTTTTTCTCAAACTTTAATAATATTTATAGCTCATGTGTGACTATACCTCAAAATGTACATTGATATGCAGTTTTTATTGCTCAGTATTAATCTATTGTTAAATGGCATGCAGTCTCTCGCCAGGTTGAGTCTCCGCGAGGCCCGTGGCATCATGTAGGAGCGAGTCTGAGGGTGGCACTAGAAGTGAAGGGGTATTCACAAGTTAGATGAAGAGAGAAAACTCATAATTTAGTGCACGTGATGAAAACATCTTAACTGCCAAGTGTTCTTGGTCCCTTATAGTTTTATAATTAGGCTTTTGAAAGTGCAAATGTTTAGCACATTAAAAATACATTAACATGTTTGCAAGTAGAGAGATTGAATTGATTGTTTCTTTCATAATGTTTCCTCAGTACTCTTTAAACTGTGAGCTGTAATGCACAATGATATAATCAGTGTATTTTGTTGTTGATTTAACCCATAACCTTGTGTAAAGGCATCTCAGCCAATTCATATCTTCTGTTAGAGATGTACTGTGACTTATGGTAACTGCATGTGAGTCTGTACATTACTGTTCTTGTACTTTACATCAAAACCGAAGTTTATAGATAAGACTGAACAATAGACACTGAACTTTAAGGTGAATTTTGTTGTAATTAAAATATACGTAAAAGCCATGAATTTTATACGGTCATTCTGAGAATGTCATGGGATGGTTTGGATATCAATTTAGATTGAAACTGAGAATATTTTACCTTGGACCTGTAAATATCCACCTGGCGAGTGCTCAGATCACCTTAACCTTATCCACAAAGTGCTCCATGATATTACTGATCATTTTAATTGAACAACAATATTTGTAGCAAAGGATGAGTCATCAAAATGATCAAAATCATGCAAAAGGGTAATTACTTCTTAACAGAATTAACATATAGTAGATGACCTTAAAGCTAATATACTACTGTACATGGACTAATTGTTTTATTTAATAATTTTATTTATTAGTTTGTAATCATTTATGATATTTCCATACATATTTAGATAATATTATTTATTTTTTGAAGAAAAAAATCTAAAAATGTATGGCAATATCATAATTATAATTATAATTATAATATTAATTGGACAAAAATCTGTATAGCCCAGAATGAATAATAAAATGAAATATTAATGATAATAATAATAATAATAATAATAATACATTATTTAAATTTTAGCACTTATAATAATTGTATTATTATTATCATTATTATTTATCCCACTCTAACGAACTAGCAAATTATGATAGTAACTATGAATTAACTACAGTTGCATGTTATCTCTCTTTAAGTGTTGAGACCAAACTAATACTTTTATATCCATTTATAGTACACACTGCTTTTTCTGCAACCTTGCTGTTTATCCCTGTATTCTTGAGAAAAGAACACAGTCTCCGTGTCTGAGCAGACCGTGGTCTTCAGGCATGATGGGAAAGTCTTTTCTGTGGCATAGATTCTCATCATTAAAGCTCTTCCCCTCTGAATACTGCCTGCCAAACTATGCGGCTTCCAGCCGAGGTCGGCGCACGAGGACATGGATTGCAATGAGGCCTAGCTGAACATACTTCCTACCGGTGACACCCCACATCAATCTTACACTGCTCTGCCCTAGGAGGTGAAAACATGGGCTCACACACTCAAGCAATGACTGGAGCTCTGCGGGTGTGTTTTGAGCAAAACCTCACATTTCATATCTTGATTAGAAGCAGGAAGCTCTAAAGAGTGTCATATACAAAAAAGTAGTATTAGCTTACTCAATACTTCACCTAAAGTTTAGAATTTAAAGCTGAATTGTATATATTTTTAATATAAAATACTTCTATATCTGTGTGAAATGCAAAGACAACTAAAAATAATCTGTCAGAAAAACCAATGGCGTTAGTTTGGGGCGGGACTATCTGTTTGTTCAACCAATAGCAAAAGGGAATGTTCAGGGAAACCAAATTTTCATGTCATTTTGTTTCCAAATTCTGATTGGTGATGCAAGTAAAATTACACTTCTATTGCAACATTATTATTTTTATTTTATTATTATTAATGTATAATTAATGTATAACATAAATGCATTGAAAATACATAGTGTGTGAGTAAAAACATAGCGTCACTTCCCTGGTTCTGTAATCAGGATTAAGTGGACAGGTTGATGTTGTTTTCTCAATGGAAAGCTTTGCTCACTTTGCTGGCCTGGTGATTTTAACTTCTCAGCAGAGCCCCACTGCCAGAGAGGAAGGTTTCGTTCTTGCACTCTCACCACGGGGTGTTTTGTCAGCTGGATCGCAACATTTCATCGGGAACTTCACCAGCTCTAAGATTTGATGGACCTCACACTTACACAAGGCCTTCGACTATCTTAGAGAAAAATCTTAAAGAGATTTGACAGTGTTTGCAAACTCATTAGAGGTGCTTGCTTAGGCAATTCCACTGAAGGAGGAACTCGAGCCATATCGAGGGACCCGAATATTATTGAGAAAATGTTAAAATGTTGCAAATGCTAGAATCCACAGAAACTCCAGATACTTTTATTTTATTTTATTTTATTTTATTTTATTTTATTTTATTTTATTTTATTTTATTTTTAGAATAAATGTTTACAAATATTTCAATATGGGCTTTCATTTTACTTAGGGTTAATTTTTCTTTCTCCTGGTAGATATTAAGAAGGATGCAGACAAATCTTACTGCCCAAAAAGATGGTCCCTTTCCTTTTTATATATATATATATATATATATATATATATATATATATATATATATATATATATATATATATATATATATATATATATATATAATTTTTTTTTTTTTTTTTTTTTTTTTTGTAAAAAAAAAAAAAAAAAAATGGGGGTCAGTAAATTACAGAGCAGTTGCTGTCTCAATAGTCCAGAAAGAGCAAGAGATTTAATAGAGCACCAGAACCAGCACAGGTCAAAAGTAAAAATTGTCTAAAGCCAAAATATGTAATGAGTCTCTTTCATTGCTGCTAATCATGTATCTGTCTCTCTTTTTGTGGTTTCAGAGTTAAACATCCTGTGGGCTGCCCATCAGGTTCACCACAGTTCTGAATACTACAATCTGTCGACAGCACTACGCCAGTCTGTCACCCAGCAGTTCTCCTCATGGGTATGAAGTACCTGCATCTAACTAATTAATCTGTGATCATTTTGCCATGATACATGATAGATGAGCTCTAACAGTGTAGCTTATAGGCTATTATGAAGTGATAATATTTTATGTGTTTTATCAGGCGTTTTACCTTCCTTTGGCGCTGATGGTCCCTCCGTCAGTTTTTGCAGTGCACATACAGTTGAACCTGCTCTATCAGTTCTGGATTCATACTGAGGTACTGTCAGATTTGTCTCTACTAATTGTTTAACACATTTTATTACAATTTTTAAAAATCTTTTAGTAACATATTATAAGCAATTTCTTGATTTTGACCGTTCCAGGTTAAGTTTATAACATGTAGCCATTTCCAAAACTCTAACCATTTGTAGTTTTGCCCATTCTGTGGTCCTGAATACCAGAGTCTATCATAAGTAATGAGTTTTTATGAAATACTCCAAACAGAAGCTTTACATTTGCCATTTAAATGGCCTTCAGTATAGGCTTTACATTCGGGGATCATTTGGGAAATGGATTTGGAATCACTTCCATCTTGTAGAGCTCTATTAGAGAAAACAGTCTTCACGTCTCCAGTTTTCTGAAGGGTATAATTTATGCTCCCTTTTATAGGTTTTTTTTGATGTCGTGTAATTTATTGGCATCGAATTCCCAGTCCTCATCCAACATTAGAACGCGAGTTAAATTGTGAGGGAGCTCCTTTCTTTTAAGATACAATTCAGCTGTTGCCAGATCTCTCATTACATGAAAATAATGGTCCACTGAAATACGGCACTCACTTAGGCTGAGCTGTTCCCATTTTGTAGACGTCAGAAATCAAGTACTTGAGTAAAAAAACCTGATGGTCGGCTATAACACCTGCGATATATGCTTCATCAAGCTCAAATGGATGTTTATATCCTGGTAAAATAAGGCACGGAGTGTGTACTGTATGTGTGCATTTTACACACCATAAAGCTTGTGACACACATGCATATTAATGAGGCGCGTTGGCTTCTATATGCGTACTCTAATCCAATGTAATGTTTGTTTTACTTGCAATCTATAAATATTGCTCTTTCCATCTGGAAATCTGGCCACCTTTCTCTTTCCGTAGTTAGCGGAGTTTCGACCGAGCTCATCAGATAAGAAAACACTATGTATTAATGATGTCTCCAAGTACATTTGTGAACATCTGAACCAGTCAAGGTTCCACAATCCCTGAAGAGCACATTTCTTCAGCGTTTGAAGCCAAGACAAAGACAAGGCACTCAATAGGGAAAATTAATCACATGCTGTACGCAAGACTAATATTAAGATTCGGTCTGCCTGTCCATATGAAAAATGTCAAAGGAGGACAATGGGCTTACCCGGGATCATTTATCTTTTGGTGTTTTGTCTGTGGTTTACGTACCGCATATAGGAACGACCTGTTGCTGTTGCCCCTTCGTGCATGAAAGGAAATAGTTATTAGGGAGGTTAAAGAGAGAGATCACCAAAAAAATTACAATTCTGTCATCATTTACTTACAATAAAGTCATTCTAAACCTGTATGACTTTATTTCTTCTGTAGAACACAAAAGAAGGAATGTTCTAGTCATTTTTGCCCATGCAAGTTTTCCAGCTGAGAAATTACATAAAAGCACCATAAAAGTGGCTTGTGTGAAAAACAGATCCAAATTTAGGTCATAATTCAGTAATAATCAGATGGGTTTTGTGAACTAGATCAGCTGATTCAGATCATCAGTGAATACGGTCATATTTTGCTGTATAAAAATAATCGTATGACTTCAGAAGACTTGGAATATAGCTCAAAAGTCACATGCACTGCTTTTATCATATTTTATGCATCCTTTTTGTAACTTGAAGGTTTTGTAAGAATATAATCTTTGACAATGTGTTTCTGTCACTAGCTGGTCAAAGATCTTGGACCTCTAGAGTGGATCCTAAATACTCCCAGCCACCACAGAGTTCATCATGGTAAGCATTATTATCTTTGAAAGTAGAGTTGCATTGCACTGTTCCCAAAGCGCATTGGTATTGCTCAGTTTATCACCGTGGGTCAAAAGCTAAGCATGTCTTGTCATTGAGATCTTATCATGTTACTTCGGTTAATACTGGCTCTACCATTCATCTAAGAAAACACATTTTAGACCTGTTAACAGAGATGCCGTAATGACCAGTGGATGTGTATGAAGTGAATCTGTAACATCTAACCATGTATTCACAGGGCGAAATCCATATTGCATCGATAAGAATTATGCAGGAATTCTGATTATATGGGACAGGATGTTTGGTAAGTAAAATGTCAACCAATAGTTGAATGGAAATGAGCCCTAGCAGCACATGCATCCATTAAACACTCTCTATTATTTAATGTCATGTTTCTACTGTCAGGAGTAATACAAATGGTACAAAGCACAAACGACCTGTTACTTCTCAACAGCTGATCTGTAATGCACTTTTTAGTGAATTGTGCAAGTCACTTAGAAAATGTGATGTTCTCTGCTTCTTTCCATCCTTCTGCAGGTACATTCGCTCCTGAAAGTGATCATGTTGTCTATGGGCTCGTACATCCAATCAGCACGTTTGAAATCTGGACTGTTGAGGTTAGTCCGAATGTTATTCTAATAAAGATATATTTAATTTTAATGTAGTAATTTATTGTCATCTATTGGAATATTTATACTAATATTACTGTAATATTATTATTATTATTATTTTTTTTTTAATATTTATTTGATTATTTCTCAGAGTAAAAAGTATTAAAGTTTTGCATTATGTCTGTTTTAAGGTTAGTTTTTTACTATGGTTTTATTGTAACATACATGGACTCAGTGATCACAGTATGAAATCAAAGTTTACATCGTTCATAAACAAAATGTTTAGATTAATTTGCCCCCTACATTTTATCAAGACCTTTGACTAGTGAAAATATCAACACTGGAGATGAATAGGGTTTCACATAATGGACTCAGACCGGCCTAATTTTAGAGATGTAAATATCCGACCAGAGTCAACGGGAGCTGGGCTTCTCCTCGCATTACCATGCTAGTGGAAAAGCCATGCTGTAACCATAACATTATTACTCCACTTTAAACATACGGCTCAGGAGAGGTGAAAGAGTTCTGCAAAACCAAATGGAGGTTGTGTTTGATTATTTTTTCGGTGCTCCCCTGTGGCCGTCTGATCTGATTTGTGTGACAAAAGCATTTAGATGCGAGGACGAGATGATGATGAATAAAATGAATAAGAATAATGTTTATTTGACGGTGAAATATAAACTGTGATTTAAAATATATAAGTGAGATGAAAAGTCTGAAAAATGAATAAAATACAAAACAAAAGGGTAGTATTTCAGTGTCATAGTTGATTGAAGAGTTTTTAGGTAATGCAGCATTAAAGAGGTCCCTTAATATTAAGAATGCATGTGCCATGTATGGTTTATAGCCTCATTCTTCTTTTCTTTCCTCTCTGAAGTTCCTTTATTACCCGTACCTATGGCAGAGGTTCTGGGAAGCTGAAGGAATTTCAAATAAGCTGTCCGTCATTTTTAAAGGGCCAGGCTGGACTCCAGGAAAACCAAGACTGGGAGACATCGCTGATATTCCCCAGGTGTGTGTGTGTGCGTGTGTGTGTGTGTGTGTGTGTGTGTGTGTGTACAGTGGGGCTCGAAAGTTTGGGAACCCCTTGCAGAATCTGTGAAAATGCGAGTCATTTTCAAAAAAATAAGAGAGATCATACTAAATGCATGTTATATTTTATTTAGTTCTGTCTTGAGTAAGATATTGTACATAAAATATATTAACATTTAGTCCACAAGACAAAAAAATTGCTGAAATTATTAAAATAACCCCACTCAAAAGTTTGGGAACACTTGGTTCTTAATACTGTGTGCTGTTACCTGATGATCCACGACTGTCTTTCTGTTCTGTGATGATGCTCCAGAAGTAAACAAGATGCATTAAGAGCAATTTCAGCTATTTTTTTGTCTTGTGGACTAAATGTTAATATCTTATATCTTATACTATATATATATAGTACTCCACTGTATCAAGATGTTTCTTATTCTGATAAAACAACAGTCTGCATGTTATTCTGAAATGAATTGAGAATGGATTTATAGTTCCTTAATTTCCAGGATAGAAAATTAAAATGGAATTAAATGGAGGGAAAATTGCTGTAGTTTTTAAAAACCATTCAAAGGTTTGGGTTCAGTTTTTTTTTTTTTTTTTTTTTAAACAATTGAGTACTTCTAATCAGCAATTATGCATGAAAATACATGAACAAAACCAACACTGAAGCCTTTGATTCTGGAACGCTCAATTTTTTTTCTTTTGAACTGTCTATTAATTAAAGAATTCTGAAAATATACTAAAATAGAAAACTGTTATTTTGAATTGTAATGTTAAATGTATTAAAGTTTTACTGTATTTTTGATCAAATAAATACACCCTTGGTGACCATAAGATACTTCTTTTAAAAACATAAAAACCTTCTGAACAGTGGTTTAAATCATTTTTAATAAAAGAGCAGTTTATGGACCACATTGGAAAAACACTTTTCCAAAATGTTCTAATTTAGTTCTAATTTCAATAGAAAGTGGTGTTATTATTTAGAAAAACTAGTTGGAAATTATTTGAGCAGTTCTATAGCTGCTTGTGGTGCAGAAAATGTTATGTTCACCTTTATATTGGAAACTCTTTTGTTCTTCACCTTACTTGTCGTTTACTACCTGCTGTTTCTGTAACAGGAAAAAAGGTCTCTCAAATGACTCCCCGAGTTCTCACATAAAAACAGACTCACGGTTCAGACAGGCTTTACAAGTGTGCGCCATTGCCAAATGAATCTTAACCGCCTTTGTGGGCTGAAGCACAATAGACTCATTTTCACTCGTCTTTAAAAAGGCGAGCTTTTTTAGGCCTGATCAAACAGCAGGCCTGCGACAAGGTTTTGAAGTCTTCTCATCAGGAGAGCGGCGGTTTGCTTTGAAACACGTCTGACTGTGCCACATACTAACAGACGCAGTTTCACACTCTGAGGAACCCTGTCCCTCCCACTCTTTCTGTCGCTCTTACCATGCTACAATTAAAGCCACCTCAAAGTGGGCCCTGGTGATCCTAAACATGTGGAGAGAGCAGGAATTTGACAGAAATATCTTGAAAGGCCCTGGGTGATGCAGACCGGGGTGTGTCTGTTGTTTCTCCTGTGGAGTGGAGGAGAGTAGGAGCGAGGGAGGCCGGCTCGGATGTGTTGAATTCTGAGGGAAAGCAGAACTCCGCGGAGGTAGAGCCATCAGAGTTCTGGTGTGAAGAAAACCCACACGTGTCTGCAGCTGAGACAGCCTCAGGAATTCTTAGGAAATCAACAGTGATCAAGTTCTCAGTGATTCATGTCCAAAAACACTGATGTATGAAGCAGAGTTATTTTAGGTCGGGATCCAAACAGTGATGCAATTTTCTTATGTACTGTGATTTAATGTGGAAGTATTGGATCGGCCAAATAGCTAGTCCTTTTTTTCATAGATAGGAATTTATATATATATATATATATATATATATATATATATATGTGTGTGTGTGTGTGTGTGTGTGTGTTTGTGTGTGTGTATGTGGATAAATATATAGATTTTGCTACTTCCTGTTGAAAAACAGTTTATTCTACTACTTAAGGTGGTCTGGCTGTTTATTGATGGCCACCTTAAGGAGGCCTATATATATATACAGTATATGGTGGTCAAGCTGGTTTTCCAGACATAGAAGCTGTTTTGTATTCTACTCTATCTAACCCAGTAGACCTTAGGCCTGCTGTACCAGCTCTGTTCAACAATCTAGACCTTCTTTGATAATTTAATGGTGCTTATTAACCAGTTTGGAACAGCCATGTAAAACCATCTACAACCTAAAAAAGCTACTTTGCGAGCATAATAGCTAGTTTATGGCTGGTTGCAGGTGGTCTGCTGAATTTGAGACAACTAACTAATGGCTCTATCTAAGCAAATTGGAACAGCTAGAAACCATTTAAAACCTCTCTGTATACTGTATAGTCTTAAAAGCATTTGTACAACACACTTTGAACAAAAACTATTGTCATGCTGTATTGATAACTAATGGTGTGTGCACACCAAAAGTGAATGTAATAATTTGCACGAGTAGATTACATACAAAGTCAATGCAAAAATGCAAATACTGTATTTTCCGGACTATACGCCGCACTTTTTTTCATCGTTTGGCTGGTTCTGCAACTTATAGTCAGGTGCGACTTATTTATCAAAATTAATTTGACATGAACCAAGAGAAATGAACTAAGACAAATGAACCAATATAAAACAATACCGTCTACAACCGCGAGAGGGCGCTCTATGCTGCTCAGTGCTCCTGTAGTCTACACTGAAAACATAGAGCGCCATCTAGCGGCTGTAGACGGTAATGTTTTCTCTTGGTTCTTGGTTCTAAATAAATGCGACTTATAGTCCAGTGCGACTTATATATGTTTTTTTCCCTGTCATGCCGTATTTTTGGACTGAAGCTATTTATACTCAGGTGCGAATTATAGTCCGAAAAATACGGTAGATGCAAATTTGCATCAGGCAAATGATGCAAATTTGGTGTGTAAATGATAAATGACAAGATTTCTACATATATACAATATTCACTTCGCTTTCGGTGTGTGCACACCATAACAGATAATAGCGCTATTATTCTGCTAAGTGAAAAATACATATTGCCATTTTTGTTGCATGGTGAAAAAAGACAAAAGATTCTCATTCTCAGATTCTCTGACAAATCGTATTAGATTTTTTTGTTTAGTTTTTTGGTGGCTTTGTTTACTTTTTTTTTTAACTACAAAATGTTGTTCATTCTCCAATCAGATTACAGGAGAGGAAATGCCTTATAATCCAACATGGTCCCCTGCGATGCAAGCCTATGTGCTTTTACAGTTCTTTCTTCTGCTGGATGTATATAACAACTTATTAATGGATCAAACGGTAGGTACTTTTTCCTTTTTTTTTTTTTTTTTTTTTTTTTTTACTTTCACTGTCGAAATCGACATCTAATTTTCCCAGAAATGTGCCCCACTGAAATGTCAAAGCTATCATCTGAATGCCGTCTTTCATTGTCATCTACGGGAGCTTTAAAAGCTTTTCATTTGCTGTGTGGTTAATGCTACCTCACAATGTCTATTATCAGCCTCGGTCTCTCTCTCATTATCCTAAATGTTCTTCTAATAATAAGGCATTTTACTAGCTGAGTATGGACAGAATAGTTAGAAGTAATCTTTGTCTATTATTTTTCACCCACCCCCTCCCCATCCCCTTTAAAAACATAGAGATGTTCAGTTGCCACTGTCCATTATCCTTGGAAGTCCATGTTCCCCAGGCATATTTTTGGTTGGCCAGAAAGCACGGCCCCACCCTGCCTCCCTGCTGAATTGAAGCGGTCTGTTTTCCTGTGATTCCTACCTCTGCGGTGCTGTCTTAGTTGTGGCTCTCGGAGAAGGGTCCACTGGAACCCTTTCCTTAGCTCCACCAGCCAATAAAACAGCCGCTTGGTGGTCCAGCAACCAATACAAATGCTCTGACTGCTTTTCCAGCCCCTGGAAACCTTGCTTTTTTTTTTTTTTTTTTTTTCATCAGTCAATTTGTCCAAGGAAAATATCAAACCGAGGCCTTGAGGCTTAGCAATAAATAATGTTAAAATGTGTATTTATACCTTGTTGTCTGTTTGCATTCAATTCCTTTGCCACAGTAATGCTACAGAATAGCTTAGTGGCACTCCAAAAAGTTACTTTTTAGACATCTTTCAATGACATCATCCACCCAGGGCTATGAATCCTGCTGGATGTTTGACTAACTGTTCATTATGGAAGGCCTGTGTAGTTGACCTCTGCTGAAATTAAGATTTTGGAAGATGGTTTTCCCCTTTTTTCCCTTTGTCCTCTTAGTTTGTTTATTTTGAAACTGGATATGGAAAGGCTTTAAAAATTAACCAGTCTAAATAGATTTTTCCCCCGTTTGTTAATTGTTGAAAAATGAGCCAGCGCTTCAGGACTGAGGTCTGGGATCTGGATTCTGTCTGGTGACACACAGGAAAAAGGTTGTAATTGTTTGCTGGTGTCATATCAAATACGTTATGAGGTCAGGCACCTGACTTAACCACTGCTGAGTATGATGGGTTAGCAAGGTCAAGAAAACCTCATTAACATCATTCCTTGTATTAGCAGCAAATTATCACCAGATTATGATTTCAGTGTAAATCCTGCCAGAGAGGTGTGCCAATTCAGTCATAGATGATACTTCCCTAATGGTTGGCCTTGAGTTTTTGCTCCATCGAGATATAGTATTACGCAACTGTCCTGGCACCTACTGTAAATTTGTTAGGTCACTTTTATTCAGCTGTGTTGCTTGCAAAATTATTTGAGTTAGAGTTATTAATATTGAATAAGACCAAAGAAAGCTTTTCAAATCATGACCTACATTGCTGTTCACTGTCATACTTTGACCTTTAAGATCTATTATACATATAAATAAATATTACATATATTTCTTAAATATAAACATGTACGTATATATATATATATATATATATATATATATATATATAGTGGGGATCGAAAGTTTGGGCACCCCTTGCAGAATCTGTGAAAATATGAGTAATTTTAAAAAAATAAGAGAGATCATACTAAATGCATGTTATTTTTATATTTAGTACTGTCCTGAGTAGGATATTGTACATAAAAGATATTAACATTTAGTCCTCAAGACAAAAAAATTGCTGAAATTATTAAAATAACCCCACTCAAAAGTTTGGGACCCCTTGGTTCTTAATACTGTGTTCTGTTACCTGATGAGGTAACATTTGTTACATTTGTGGGACTCAAACACAACTATTTAAAAAGATTCAAACATTCACTGATGCTCCAGAAGGAAACATGATGCATTAAGAGCTGGGGGTGAAAACTTTTGAACACGATGAAGATGGCCAAATTTGTCTTTTTTTGTTGAAATATAATTTTTTTCCATTTAGTTCTGCCCTTCGTAAGCAACAAAATATACTTGTATGTTTCCCGGTACACAAATTAAGTACAATTTACCTTGATCTTCAAATTCCAAAAGTTTTCACCAAGTTGCATCTTGTTTCCTTCTGGAGCATCAGTGAATGTTTGAATCTTTTTAAATAGTTGTGTTTGAGTCCCTCAAATGTCCTCAGTGTGATAAGATGTATCTCAAAATCATAAAGTCACTGCTGGAAAGGTTTAAATATGCAAAGATGCTGGAAAACTGAAGAATCTGCAGGACCTTAAAGATTTTTCTGAAGAACGCTGCTCAGTTTAACTGTTCAGAACAAACAAGGGACTCATGCTCAA
This sequence comes from Carassius gibelio, assembly GCF_023724105.1. Classification (NCBI taxonomy): domain Eukaryota; kingdom Metazoa; phylum Chordata; class Actinopteri; order Cypriniformes; family Cyprinidae; genus Carassius; species Carassius gibelio. Next base: position 7,674,709 of record NC_068410.1, read on the forward strand.
CCATCACAAAACAGAAAGACAGTTGTGGATCATCAGGTAACAGAACACAGTATTAAAAACCAAGGGTTCCCAAACTTTTGAGGGGGTTATTTTAATAATTTCATAATTTTAATAATTTTTTTGTCTTGTGGACTAAATGTTAATATCTTTTATGTACAATATCTTACTCAGGACAGTACTAAATAAAAAATAACATGCATTTAGTATGATCTCTCTTATTTTTTGAAAATTATTAATATTTTCACAGATTCTGCAAGGGGTGCCCAAACTTTCAAGCCCCACTCTCTCTCTCTCTCTCTATATATATACATATATACATATATATCTTATCTATGTATACTATATCATATATTTCTTATCTTTCACCTGCAGATACTTTCCGAGATGACTGTGCTTCTTTTGACTGCCTACGTCTTACTTTCTCTAACTTCTTTGGGCTTCCTGATCGATCAGAGGTACAGCTCCTATAACAATCTCCTGTTTTCTCCTGTGTTTTATTTTATGTTATTTTATTTTATTTTATTCTTTATTGAACTGGACTTAAGGTGAATTACTGTCTAGAGTATATGGAAATTATATTAATTTACTGTATACTAAACAGCACTGTACAAAAAAAAATGTAAAAAAGAAAAAGAAAACATTGTCTTTCCTATCTTTCAGGGCTAATGCAGCTGAAATGGAGATGCTGAGATGTGTTTTGATAATGGCTCTTCTAAGGTTTGGTTACATCAAGCCTCTGGTGCCTTTGTTGGCTTTTCCAATTGAAGTAAGTTTGACTGACACATACTGTACATCATTTGCATAGTCTCTTTTACAGATGTCCAGATTCCATTTAAGCACAAGACACTCTTTCAATCATTCTCAAAAGATGCCGAAAAGCATTATCATCAGGTTTTACACAGTTTTGATGCTTAAATGATAGAAATAGACGTATTTCTACTAGTACTATCGGACATGTGCATATGTGTTAACTCCTTCCTAGATGCATGTATGTTTGAGTGTGTGTGTGTGTGTGTGTTTCGGATCTGGCACTGGGACTTTCTACACGCCTCAGTGATGTATGACTCCAGATGCATGGCCCAATTGACCATAAAATTGCTGTGTGTGTATCTGGCACTTGCAGCGTGGGCCGTGCATCTCAGCTGACCTTTCATTAGCGCGCCACCTCTCTCTTCACGACCCTCCATCCCTCCCTCCAGCTCTCCTCTTCTCACCATCCCAGTCTACGCAAAGGCAACGTTTCTGGAATCAATTAAACACGTCTGCGGCTCGCCTTGGAAGACTGATTAGATTTACACAAGAGCTGAATTGCTCGTTTAACTTTGTGAGCATGCATCTGTGAGCTCAGGTGCTGAAATGCCCGCAGGACAGTTTTAGTAGCGTCATATTTTTGTTGCCGTGTGAACTGTACCCATAGACTCCTCCTGATTTAATGTGTTTCTGTTGTAATAGGCCAAGGACAGAGTTTATTTCTCTGTAACTTTCCTTCAGACTGGTCTATTTGCAGAAATGCCATTTTAACCCTTCAGAAGGATTATCATTTGCTAAAACTTGCCCTGTCAGTTCCTCACTCATCCCGGCTTCTGTTTATTTCAGCTAGGGGATGATGTTCTTGCATTTCTGCCTCTGTTTTTTCCAATCTATGTTTTTCCACCCATCAAAAGCTAATATTTGTCCTCCTCATTTCTCAAGGGCGAAACAAAAATTGTACCGCTGCAAAGACCCACCCCACTTTTTTTGAAGGAAAAGGTTAAGATAATATTATCAAGATCAGGTTCACACAAAAGCTGCAGTCAGCAGCGCCGCGGGCTTATCTTTTCATAGCACCTGACACCCTCCAACACACCACAGGAGAGGAATTCTGGAGCTTGGAGCCTGAATTAGACTGATAAGAAGAGCTTTAGCAAGAATTTCAGGTGATTGGGCACATCTGATTCCACTGTTAGTTCTCAGGTATCACCAGTGAATTAAGGTTCGTGGATTGTTTGGAAAATCCTGGAAATAGGTATCTACATATTTGGTCAGAAATGCAGTTAAAACATTAATATTATAAAATATTATTATCAGTTTCACATAATCCTTCAGAAATCAATATTATATGCTGATTTGCTGCTCAAGAAACTTTTGTTCTTATTATGATTAATGTTGAAAACAGTTGTGCTGCTTAGTATTTTTATGGAAACTGTGATACATTGTTTCACTTTCTTTGATGAATAGAAAGAACAGTTTTAAAGGACAGCATTTATTTCAAATGCAGATCTTATGTAACATTTAGTGTGATCGTTGAATGAAAGTATGGATTTCTTTCTTTCTAAAAATAATAATAATAAAAAAATCTTACTAGCCCCAAAATTTCAAACAGAAGTGAATACTGTATAGCTTTTAAATTGTTTAGTAATCAGCCCACTAGGAAGTATCACAGTTTCCTTTCCATCATCTCTTGCTCAACATGTCTAGAGCAAGTGATCTAATCACATCTCTGACATAAGATTTGTATTACAATTAGTATAACAAGTTGTATTACTAGATTTGTATAACAATTAGAAAATCGCCACTCTTGATTTAAGAAGCCTAATGCTAATATATTGTAGAGCTTTCAGTGGCTTCAGGTTGCTAAGCAGGCTGCCATGGTGAACCGAACGGTTCCTTACAAGCCCCAGGAGACCCATCCATCTTGGGCCTTGTCTCAGGAATCCCATTGAACTGATTTACAGAAAGTCCAGTGAGAGTCACACGAGGCTGCCACGACGCCCTTCACCCCGGCATCAAAGCTCTCTGAGCCGGGCCGAACCAGGCTTCAGTCTCTCAGCTTCTTTTCAGAGAATTGCCGCTCGTTTGACTGCCAAAAGCAGTAGGGGGTTTCAGTAATGGGTCACCACTGCCACCTCAGCTCAGATTCATGGACGAATGCTTGAACTGCTTAACAGGTTTTTTTTTTGTGTGTACGACAAGCTAATGTTTTCGGTACGGTGAGCGATTCAGTTGTACGCTCACATAAGACTGCATTTATTTAATCAAAAATACATTAAGTATGAAGAAATATTATTGCAATTGTTTGCTATTTTAATATATGTTATTATGCAATTTATTCCTGTGATGCAAAGCTGAATTATTAGCATCATTACTCCAGTTTTCAGTGTCACATGAACCGTCAGAAATTCTAATATGCTGATTAATTGCGCAAGAGACATTTCCTATTATTATCAATGTTGGAAATGGTTGTGCTGTTTGATATTTTGTGGAAAACGTACCATTTTTTCACTCTCTAACTAAGAAGCAGCATGCATTACCACCATGTAGGCATCCACATGTTGAAAAATCCCCATCGCTAGACATACATCACTGAGGTGACAGCAGAGATTAAGTCCTGTTTGCTTTTGACCCAAAACTGCAGCCGCCCCGGAGTCTCGATTCTTTGCTTATTAAAGCTGAGTCTGAATGTGTGCCGCTCGTTTCTGCAACTCTGCATGTATCTTTTTCTTTATTTCTAACGCTTTTATGTGTGTAAAAGAGCGAAAAAAAGCTGAGGGAGACCGAAGGAGAGACACAAGTGTTCATCTGAGACAGCAAGAGACAAAAAGAAGAGAAAAATGTATCAAAATCTACGCATCTCGTGTTTTTTCCACTTAAAATACGCCTGCAGAGGAAAATCTGAGAAGAAAAGGCTTCTCAAATTGATTGAAATATCTGCCATTTTAGGATTTGAGATGGTTTCGCTGCTAAATTAAATTGACTTAGGTGGCAGTACAGCTCTGAATGAAAGTATAGAATGAGGTAGTGTCTCAAAAGCAGCTGCGTTGTCTTTAATAGTATTTTTATCCCTTTTGTCATACAAATATTAATTGAAATTACTCTAAATCTGTTCAATTTCATGCAAACACAAATATAGAGGGCTTAGTCTTTGTCCAATGCATATAATGCCCCAAAGAAAAACTGTAGTATTGTGAAATATTTCTGCTAAGACTTGATGACACAGTGTAGATATAATTTTTTATTTTTTTATTATTGAATTGGCATTTGATGGGTGGATTCAGGTAGCTTGAGGTCAGGAAGCACAGGCCATGCCTTTCCCTTTATTTGTCTCTCTTCTCTCAGAGGGAAACAGCTGTGCTGCTCCTGAGGAAACTATGGTTATTTCCCATTGGAGAGGTAGTTCTGAAAGATAGAATATGATTTTGGACTCTGTTTAGAGCTCGGATACAGTTTATGGTCTAGAACGCAAGGAAGGAGGGGTAATTAAGGTTACAGCTTTTTGGAAGATTGACACTTTTGGCCTGTTTCCACGGTGGCTTCTGTGAACTCCAAATGCATCATGGGAGATTCTTTGGACACATGTTTGACCTATTGGCTTTAATTCTTTTTTTATTTTATTTTAGTCATTTTTTTATGTAGTATATTCTCCTGGAATGTGACATTTAGGTTTCTCACAACGAATCACTTCAAATAAGGTTTTGACTTATAAAAATAAAGTTGTAACAAAATCTTAAAATATATAAATCTTTATATTCTGATATATTTAAATGTTTGCAGACTTTGCACACCACCTGTAATAATTTATAACTTTCCAAATAAAGATATATATATATATAATTTTTGGTAAATATGATAAATACAAAATCTCATGATAAAACTTTAATGTGCATTACTAGAGATGTGACTAAGAAAAAATAAGACATTTAGCCTATTAATATTGGCCTATTTGGGTTATAAATGTCAATATCTTGTTGTTTTGCGCAGGCCTTTGTCTTAATCTCTGCAGTCTACTGGAGTCTACAGTGTGTGAACCAGCGCATCAACAGGATGAAGAAAGAAAACTAGATAAGACATCAACAGCAAACAACCTTACACACAAAACACTTTACACACAAACTGTTCACGTTTCAGTGTCCTGCATCAGTGACATCTTCCATACATTTAACTGTGAGATTAGTCCTTTTAACTTGACCAAAAAACTGCTGCTCTCACAAACTCTTCACACTTTAGTTTGGCATTGAACAGATGCTATAAAATATCATGAGTTAATATATCGTAAAGACCGAATGATTTGTAGTTCTCAGAATGGTACTAACCACTTTATAACTAACTTTTCAGCCATAATCAATGCATGTGGTAGATTAAATTCAAAAGGTACCAACAAACTTTAGCTTTATCTGCATGCATACTTTTATTTGAAATTGAACAAATAATACAAGTACAATAACTAGTGTATTATGAAAATTTTCAGAAATTATACATATATATATATATATATAGAGAGAGAGAGAGAGAGAGAGAGAGAGAGAGAGGGATCTATCTGTGTGTGTGTGTGTGTGTGTGTGTGTATTATTTTAGTAAAACTCTGTCTGAATAAACCCCAAAAATACCGGTTGTTAATAGCTGTGGTGTGATTTCATGTAACTGTATGAGTTAACACCAGGTGGTGCTAGCAGGACCCCTAAAACAGCGTCCCATTTCATTCTATGCCCTACATGTGTTCATTGATCATTTTAATGCGTGTCAGGGCTAGTTTCACTGGGGAGCAATTACACCACCACTGTCATATGAGCTGACTGTTTGGAATGGTTCGAGTAATATTAGTTCATAAGAACCTTGGTATATTAAAAAAAAAAACACTTCAGTCAATGTGCAGTCAGTCAGCAAGACAAAAAGAAAAAAACAGTCTGCCTCCCAACAGAATAACAGCATTTATTTTAGTAAATGTTAATAACATATAAAACTGTGTTTGAATTTATATTTTCTTTGTCAAAGCTTGTTTTTATGATTTAAAACGCCACCTTTCTTACAATATGATATGACATGCTTGTCACTATTTCATAGTTTCACAGTTTCATAACATCTGGATTTCACACCTGGAATAAAGCAAGGTGGTGTGCCTGAGTGGTGTAAATAATTAATGACACATTAGTTCGATGTCTTGCTAACAGATCTCTGGAGGTGTGTGAGTTTAATATGTTACTTAAATGTTACTTCTCATTAGGGTTTCAGAATCTGCAGAGTATTAACACATTATCTTTTTTCTTTCTCATGGTGAAGCCTTCCGAAATATCACTAACTGATTTACTTCATTTTGATGAATTATGTTACACGTTTGCTTCTGATGTAATATATAACATGTCTGTATGTAACAGTTTCCATCTAATATAGTATGTTATTTTATGTTAGGTAAAAACTGTTAGCCTGAATGTACTGTAAGTCGCTTTGGATAAAAGCGTCTGCTAAATGCATATATATAAATATATAGACTATATGGACTAAAGTATTAGGACCATTACACCAACAGAAACTTCAATGGCATGGCATTCTAAATACATGGACATCTATACAATATTAGTGCCTCCTTTGCAACTATAGTTTCCACTTTTCTGGGAAGGATTTCTGAAGGATTTTGGATTGTGTCTGTGGGAATTTTTACTCACTGATGTTTGACGAGAAGGCTTGGCTTGCAATGTCCGCTCCTGTTCATCCCAAAGGTGTTCGATGGGGTTGAGGTCAATGCTCTGTGTGATCCAGTCAAGTTCTTCCACATCAAGCTCATCTGACTGTTTTTTATGCACCTTTCGCTTTGTGCATTGGGGCACAGTCATGCTGGAATACTGTTCCCACAAAGATGGAACCATATGTCAAAAATGTCTTGCTATGCTGAAGCATTAAATGGATAGTTCACCCAAAAAAATGAATTCTGTCATTAATTACTCCCTCTTCTGTTGATGAAATCTGAGAGCTTTCTGACCCTGACGGCAATGCATGCTATCACATTTAAGGCCCAGAATGGTATTAAGTATGGTATTAATGGTCTATATATTGTGGTATATAGATTAAAGTTGTAAAGCTTTTTGAGAATTTGTGAGCAAATGACATTATGTACTGTTATGTGTGTGCTGAATGGGAGCTGTGACTAACAATTCCTTAGGGAAGATGGTCCCCATTGACATTTAAAAATACTCCTTACATGGAATCGGTATTCCGTTCAATGACTTTGGAGTCGTAATGTGCGTGTACTCAGTTATGGTATTGTTTATATAAACTAGTACTGCTCTATATTTAGTTGACAGCTAGGTTTGGCACAAACCTTTCATCACCGAATGTTAGTTGCATGCCTGCACATTGGGTTTGAGCTAAAAGCTCAGTGATGTGAGGATAACTCACATTAGCAATGACCCGAACCTCTTTTGCACAGATATTCTGTCGGCCTATTATGCTAAGTGCCGACTGTAAGATCTGCATTACAAGTACACAATGCAATCCACTGGAAACTGTTTTCAGAGGCTTGATTAGGTAAAATATATAATGTGGTGAAAATAACAGGCCTGTATTCTCATCTAAATGGCAGATGGGTCCTGTTAGCCTCACAAATGTGGCGTTCTGTTGCCAGAAAAGACCCAAATGACTCATGTTCAGATTATAGCATTACAGTGCTTGCACCAACTGGCAGAACTAGAAAGAAATGGGCCCATCCTTCATGTCTCCTAGCCTGAAATGAAGCTCTTCCACGGGATGTTGACCACGGTAAAATATACAGTATTATGGGATTTGTGGCCTCATTTAGCCTTGTAACAAGATTGTTTATAAAATATGTGGCATTTAGGTTGCATTTTCCAACTAGACATGTTTACAGTTGGCAGTCATTTGCCTTTGCTAATGGCTTCCAAACAGCTACATGTATTTATTGAAAAGTGATGCATATGCAGTACATTCAGATGATGAACTGGTTAAGGTTTACTTCATTTATTGACCCTCATGTTGTTCCAAATCAGTTTGACTTTCCTTTTTTTTCTATGGAATACAAAAGAAGATATTTTGAAGAATGTTTGAACAGTTTTAGAGAATGGTATGTTTCAGTTATATGTCAGACAGTGGTTGGAGTTATTCAGGTGAATAGAAGGGATGCTATAGTAAAAGCTGTCAGTCACTTCCCAGCTCATGAATTCTAATTCTCTATGGATGTAAACAAAATGATTGAACCAGCTGTCCCATGCATAGCATCCAAGAGGTTTAGCCCTATGCAAAGTGCATAATGAGCCATTTTACCCTAATAAGTTCATTTTCTGGATTTTTTTCTAACACTAGTAGTAAGAATTTTTGATCTGTAAGTTTATAGTCAGGCATACAATTACAAAAAATGTGATTATACAAAATCTGTGCAGCATAAGTTTGAGGCAAGTAAGATTTTATTATTATTATTATTATTATTATTGTTGTTGTTTTAGCAAGGATGCATTAAATTGATCAAAAGTGACAGCAAAAAAACACAAGAACACAAAGAATCAGAAAATTATCATGCCTCCATGGTTCCATTTTCAACTGTTAACAATAAGAAATGTTAAGGGTCATGTGACTCTGATGACTGCAGTAATCGCTGCTAAAATTATCGATTTATAAAAAAATAAAAAAAAAACATAATTTTTTTATATTCTGCATAATTGTGAATGTGATTAATTTGTTCTACTTTTTTACAAATTATGATCTTTGAAAAAAAATCTGCAGACATTTGTTCTGCATATTCATAAAAATTAATAAAGTTAATTTGTTCTAAAAATGTTTTATTCCAAACAAATCTTAAAAAATTAAATAAAAAATGATCTGCATGTTTCTGAATGTGGGTAAGTTGTTTTACTTTACTATATATATATAATAGTTTAATTTAATTTAATCATCTCTGGTAAAAACAAATATATATATATATATATATATATATATATATATTTACATACATGTGAGAGAGTCTCTACAGTAGGTCCGAAAAGATATATATCCCCTACCCTAACTCCCCCTCAATAGACTGCATCCTACCAATATCGCATCCTAGATCCACTGCCCGCTGAATGGCAAGATGGAGAGATGAAGGGGAAAAGGAGGAAGGGAGGGGGAGTGTGTCTGTGTGTGTGATGCGAGCAGAGGCATGAGAACTGATTGTTGCAGATGAATAGATCGCTCTCCCTCTCTCCAGCGCTCCTCTCTCACACTCATTTGCCCATAGATACAAACACAGTGGCTCTGTTAGAAGAGAGAGAGATGCTGGCAGGTGATGTCCCCTCCAGACGATGCAGGAAAACACATAACATGCCTTTCGGATCGTTGCTGTTGGCTTTGAGAAGCATCAGGTGAGTGGAACTCCGTTATGCACTTGTGTTTGTGTGAAAGAGGGAACTGTGTTCAATCTGTTTCCAGTGACAACATGATAGAGCTCTCGACTCGGTTTGCATTATGCTGTATTGCAGACCAGTGGTGACAGGGTTGAACAAACTGCTGTATGTGATATTTCGTATGCTTATACTCATGTAAAACATAATGTGTCAGTTTGTGAACTTAAGTTGAGGGTATTTTAACTGAGCTGTGAGTAAAAGCCATTTTGAATGTGGGTTAAGGTCAAGACGAGGCCAAGATCATCCATTTCTTGTAGTCTGGGGTAACGCTGAGAAGAGTTTGTTTTGGGTTCTTGACATGGCAAGCACTTTTATTCATAAATACAGATTATCTTTCAGAAGAGACACTTGCCTCAGGCACTTCCTGCTCTTGGCGCAGGAAGTTCAAAGGCTTGACAGGATGTGGAATTGAGCTGCAGAGTTATCCTTAAGTGAGGATTGTAGAATCCTTCAGAAATGGATGAGCTCATTTTTTTTCAGATTCTTCCTTTCTATGTGACAGTCATCATTTTTTATGAAAATGTATTGGCACAGTATCATAGTTTATATTTGTTGTAAAATCAGATGAAACTGGTCAGATATGGTTACTTTAAAACACTTTTTTTAAACTATATATTTTTTTGTTGTTCTCTCCACAGAGGCTGAGCTGGATCTTATGTATGTAAACAGGGGCAGATAAACACTGGACAGCATGTCGAATGAGGAAAAGTGGGTCACTTTGAGTCCAAATGAATTCTCTCTTCTTCAAGACTATGCACAATGTAAGGCTTCTATTCTGTAATTCTTCCGTAGTTGCTCAGTATTTGTTTATATTGGATCGATTCAGTTCTGTATTTCCTAAAGAACATTTCTGCCAAATAATACCGTTTCAATTCACAGTTTATTCGATCCATAGAGAATCTTCCAGCCACTAAATATCCTTGCGGAGACACGCTGACAGTCTGCCATTTCACTGGAAACAAGAATCGAACCATTTAACAGCATTTGTGCGTGTGTCACTTAAGGAAATGTCATTTCCTGTCTGGAGCTTAAGGTTAAGACTTCAATCTAATCCAATCAGCATCAGACTATGAGGGGAGAGAAAATTCTGACTGACAGTTATTAATTCCCCTAAATTCATAATCCATCCATGATGAACGCTGATTCCTTTGAGTGCTAATGCTGCAGTGGGAGTCAGTCTGAATGAAGTGTCATCTACAATCCCTTTTTTTGAGGAAACGGTTAGAAAAGCTCAGTGTTTGCTGGCAAAGTAGACCATTTTTTACATTGTCGAATGTAAGATAAAGAGATAAAACTAGTATTTTAGCAATAATCTGCATGACATAATGATAATAAAGGATTTGATTACATACACCAAATCAAAAACCAAACACATAAAAATGAAGATACAGATTTGTGCCGTTTTGATTACCCTAAATCCTGCATTCATACATAACAAATCAAGTGCCAATGAGAGGGTCTTTCATTTCGTATGCAGAGAACAGAGATCGCATGCATTTAATTGAGTAATCTGAATAATTGATAACCCCAGAGCCCACTGTTTCCTGTGTAGGGCCAAGGCTTCTCTCCTTCTGATTGGCTAGCATGCAGTATAACAATGTGGATCATTAGTGAAGAGGAAGGAGGGATATGAAAAATCCCACAGTTTGAAAGTTTTGAGCTCTAATATCATTGGACTCTTGATATAGATTATATGATCTATAAAAGATAAATCTGTGCAGAGCAAAAGAGGGACAACATGTGGAGGTAAAACAAAACGTAATGGCATAGCAATTTGTCTTTTAAATAATTCTCACAGCCATTGACAAATAAGGACTTGAGCGATTATGAAATTAGGACAGACATTTTTCATAAATGTTTCACAAAGATTACATTTGAGAACTTAAAAAGATTTTTCCTTTTCCCTCAAAAAAACCCCTATTTTATTTAATTAATAAAATAACATAAAAACACAGTTTTCAACATTGATAATAATAAGAAAATTATTCTTGAGCATCAAATCATAATCATGTGACACTTAATATATTAATATATATTTTAAATATTAATATATTAAAACTGGCTGTTACAGTAAAAATAGCTCTTTTTACTGTATTTTAATCAAATAGCCTTGGTGAGCTATTAACATAAAAATCTTACTTTTAACAGTAATGTAACCTTGCCATGTCCAAAAAAATATCTAAATATCTTAATACTTTTCACAAAAAGAAAAAAACATGAATATGAATATAGAAGTTCAAAACATGTTCATCTTAAAAAATGCAGGTCATTGTCTGTCTGATATGCATTTTTTTTAATGTTTTTTTCCCCCCACAACATCAACATGTCATTGACCATTAAATGTCTGCACTAGTTCATCTAAGTACAGTATCTTGCTTTTGTTTTACCCATTTGTTGCAGACACGACTAAGAAACTAAAAGATGTTCTCCAGGAGTTTCACGGAGATGGGATTCTGGCCAAGTATAATCCTGAAGAGGTATTGCAACTCTTTATGGCCTTTTGAAGCATGCTATTTTGCAATGTTCATGCTGAGCTAAGAATGCTGTACTGGACCGAACGTTATGATGATGATCTAATTTCACTGGTTATTAGAGCCATGAAACTATATGATGTTTCTTCTGGGTGATGAAATCATTACAGTTTCCATAATCGCTTGCCATCCATTTAACGAAGATGCTTTTACTTGTCGTTTTGTGCTGCATAGAAGCCAGAAATCCTCAATCAGGTAAATTGTCGTTTTATGGTTTTACAGTCTGGCTGCACAGTTATTTGTTCAGTATGAAATATTAACCGAGTAACAGGGTGTGCATCACCTTCAGCAGGAGATTGACTTTGAGGGTTTCAAGCTCTTCATGGAGACATTCCTGGAGAGTGAACTTGCTGAGGAGTTCTGCCAGCATCTCTTCCTCAGTTTCTGCAACAAAGACCCCAAACCAAGCCCCTCCGTGACAGACAAGCAGAGAATCATGGGTAATCTAAATCTGCCCATTCGCACAGGCTGAACAAACTTCATCCAAACCTTTTGAGAAAAACAAATATACCTAATCAAGAAACCACTGCTTAACTACTTTAGTGCAGAGAAAACATTTGTAAAGTCAATTTATTGGTTGCACTTTATTTTACAGTACGTGTACTAACATGTACTTATAGTGTACTTACAGTGTCTTTATCTAAGAAAGTTCTGGTAATACAAGGTAACTACAATGGGATAGGGTTAGGTTTAGGGGTAGGTTCAGGGTTAGTACCTAGTTATTACATAGTTATTGTAATTACTATAAGTACATAGTATGTACATGAGGAACAGGACTGTAAAATAAAGTGCTACCAATTTATTTATGTTTTATTTTAAAGAATATAATACTTTTATTCAGAAAATATGCAAAACTAACAGTAAAGACATTTCTAATGTTACAAAAGATTTTGATTTCAAATAAATGTTGTTATATACATTTCGATTCATCAGAAAACCCTGGAAAAAATGTATCAGTCCACAAAAATATTCCATGTTTGATAATAATCAGGATATTAGAGTGATTTCTGTAGGACCATGTGATGATACTGAAGGCTAATGGCTGCTGAGAATTAAGCTTTGCCATGAATCACATAGATTTTACATTATAATAGCATTTCAAAGTAATAGTATATAATGTGTTTTTGCAGCCTTGTCGAGCATCTTTCCTCAAAAGCATTAAAAGCTCTTACTGACGCTGGTAATGTTCAGTATGTACCAGTAATGTTAGTCACATATACGCTCACAAATCAAATATATTCTGTTTATTCCTGTTATTCGGTTATAATTGTATAAACAAACAATAAACTTGCAATGTTATTTCCCAAGACTCTAGCAGGGAGACAGCTATAGGGTGATTCAATCTCTTAATTATTTCCCAGTGATTTCTAACTAAAACACACTGTGTTAAACATAATTTACTTGTGGTTTACAAGGTCTAAAACTCCTAAAGGGAAGTTCCACTCCACCGAAGGTATCATCCGGTTCAGTCCAGCTGAAGGATATGATCTGTTACCTCTCTCTGCTGGAGGGCGGACGACCAGAAGACAAACTAGAATGTAAGATAACTTACCTTTCCTACTAATTGACTAGTTTTATGCAAAATGCCTCACAGTACAATTGCAAGTCCTTTGTGGTGTTGAAAAAGCTACCTTTTGGGTCCATTAATGATTTCCATAGAGAAAACACAAGGCGGTGCTGCCATCTACTGGCAGCTTTTGTCCCATCTCGAATCGTTTTCTGATCGTAATTCCAGGCTGTTGGTTCAGAAACCTGTTGCTACGGGCTGCTCAGATGCTAATAACCTCTTGCTAAGGTTTAATACTGCCTCCGAGATGCTATTATGCAAGAAAGAACAAACTGTTTGAATGGAAAACATCGTTGAAGGGCTTATTCAGATTGAATTGTGCTGAGCTTGATTGAATTGTCTTCTTGAGAGATGCTGCCATTGGCTGAGCTGCTGGTTTCTATGGCGACGATCATTTATAATGGCTCATAGAAAAGCTGCGATTGCACTCTGAATTTTGAGATTCTTTCCATGGATAAGGTTTTTTTTTTTTTTTTTTTTTTTTTTTTTTTTTTTTGGACCTACAGAGCATGTTCCTATAGGTTACTGAATCCCTTTTTGATCTTTCTTTGTTTCTGTCGCAGTTATGTTTCGACTTTATGACACAGATGGGAACGGGTTTTTAGACAGTAAGGTGAGACCTTCATCTTAATTTCCAGCTCTTTCTTGGGTTTATTATTGTTGTAATAACATGAAACGCCCCCTAGTGGTTCATTGCTGATTTGGTTGCATTTACTTATTTCGCTCTTCTCTGTTAAGTTTGCTTAGTCCGTATACATTTTTTGTTTTGTTTTGTTTTATAGATGCTTTTCATAAAAAAAGTAGATACAAATAAAGAATTCGAGATGAGACTTTTCAAGATAAACACAATTATAATAAAAAAAAATATATATATATACTGATATGGTGCAAAAATGTGGTGCATTTTGCTAGAAATTGCTAGTAAATTTCAACAGAAATTTCTAGAAACTTTACAAAGAATTGCAAGTAAAAATGTCAAGTAAAACTGAATTAAGCAAGGCATTTTGAACTGAAGTAGATGAATAACAATATGTATTTCTATATAACATATAAAATAAATATAAAAATTAAAATTAAATATTTTTTATTATGATATAATATCTGCACATACTGTAGCACACAGACACATTTATAGGTGTGTATTTAAATATTTTTAAATCTGTATTTAAATACACACTTATACGCGTTTATATGTGTATATGTTACAAGTAGAAGAAATAGTTGGAATAGAGTTGGAAGTAAACTTTTTACAAGAATGTAGATGTAGCAGGATTCAGGATCCCACCACAAGATCTTTGTGTAGAGTTACAGCGATGTTGTGCAGAAATGGTCTTCTCCTCTCAAACAGGAACTGGAGCACATTATCTCTCAGATGATGCATGTTGCGGAGTATCTGGAGTGGGACGTCACAGAACTAAAGCCGGTAAATTAAACCTGAATAGGCAGTGCGTGTCAAAACTGATCATATTTTTCTAATAATTAACATTTCTGACATCATTGGTTTTGGGGTGTAGATTCTGGAGGAGATGATGCAGGAGATCGACTATGACCGTGACGGGATGGTTTCTCTTGAAGAGTGGGTCCAGGGTGGTCTGACCACCATTCCTCTGCTAGTACTTCTGGGACTTGAAACTGTGATTATCAATTAAGCTTTACATATCTATATGTGTTTTTGTCATATTTTTTTTTTCCATCTAGTCCATCTGTTTGTCCATCTATTCTAAATTCTTCCAAACCAAAAGAACAGATACAGTGCATCACTGTTGATAAAAATTGAGCTGTTACACTCTGTTTGCCCACTAGATGGAGACCTCGACTCATTTTAAATGCCTTTTTGGTTGTACCAGTGGTCTGGTGCCTGATTTACTTTGCATGTCCTCCACATTGTTAATCCACATTTTTCAAAACATATTCCTTTGCTTTCAAGATCTGCATTGTCTCAGCAGGATTCCAGAATGCACTTTATGTAATTTACTCTAATGTTTTTCATAACAGTTGTCATAGTTGTATTATCCTTGTCAAGTCCTCATAGCTGTCTTCCTCTCATTCTCTCGCTATTATCTTTGTCTTTTTCTCTCTCTCTGTTGTGCAGAATGTAAAGGATGACGGGCAACATGTGTGGAGACTAAAGCACTTCAGTAAACCTGCATATTGTAACCTGTGTCTGAATATGTTGATTGGATTGGGAAAGCAAGGCCTCTGCTGCTCCTGTAACTCACAGCATTTATTATATTAACCATCAGTCACTTTGGTTCAAATATGATTTTTTTAAAAGTGAATATGGGCAAATGCAAATCAAAACCATCTAATCAATTACATTTGGAATATAAGTAAGCTAGTTTGTTAAATGTATCATCTTCAAACAGTGACATTCAAAGAATTATAGATTGCAAAGTCACAATAACGATACATTTCAATGTTTGTTTTTTTTATATTATTATTATTTAATTTTTGAAGTAATATGTTTTTAAGCTTAAAATGAATGCATTAATGCATCTCCAATCAAATTCATTGACATTAAAAACAAGACACTGTAATAATAAATTTTATGAAAAATACATCTTAAAAATTGATACCAAAACAAGTTTTACTTTACACTGCGAATTCATTTTCTGTGTGTCTGTTTTATAGTCTGTAAGTACACCGTTCACGAGAGATGTGTGGCTCGAGCCCCCCTGTCCTGCATCAAAACATACGTCAAATCTAAGAAAAACACAGAGGTGCGTCGAATTGTAGTGTTTAAAAACCAGCACGCTTGGATCACCAATGCTTCATGGGGCTTAGAGCAAGGGCTTCTTTTCAGCTAATGAAATTAGAACGAAATTCTCTCTCTAAGCATTGCTAATTACATGATTAACCTGGTTTAAACAGAGACCTGAATGCACCAATGAGGAGCCTTAATAAACGCCTATGCACATTTGTGATTTGCCCGTATATTGTTTATTCCTCTATATATGCATTTATTTGCATTTTTACATATTAACACAAGCTTTTTTTTTTTATAGATTATGCATCATTTCTGGGTTGAGGGAAACTGTCCAAGCAAGTGCGATAAGTGTCACAAAACTATCAAGTGTTATCAGGGGCTTACGGGCCTTCACTGTGTCTGGTGCCAGATTACTGTGAGTTCATAAGTATTTATAATTATTACAGCTTTTATGCTCTGAACATAAAACCAGATGTGAATGTTGGGTTGTATGTATTTAATCCAATTATTAATTATAAAAGTTATTAGTTTGCCACAAGTACAGTGCAGTTTGCACACAATGTAATTTGTAGGTGTTCATTTATATTTTAATCAATTTATTAAAATGTGTAAACAATATTGATGGATTATCGGTTTTGTTTAAAAGTTTTAAAGCTCTGTCTTGCAGCTACACAACAAGTGCGCTTCACACGTCAAACCCGAATGTGGCTGCGGATCACTGAGAGATCACATACTTCCTCCAAACACAATATGCCCTGTTGTACTGGTAATATGGCATTATTCTTTTCCTATGTTATTTCGGGACTCAGTTGTTATATAAAGCTCAGCTCTTTAAGACTTTTACGTGTGACCTTTAACTGCAGGAGAGACAGTCCACTCTGAGAAAAGACTCCAGCCAATCAGGAGGCCGGGGGAAAATACAAAGGACCAATTCAGTATCAGTGGATGGACAGGGGCTACAGGTGAATGACACACACTTATAGTCGGATATTGTTAAAAACAGGAAGTCCCAGGGGTGCATTTCCTGCAAATGGAATCAGACAAAATAGCGCAGTGCTAAAGTGAATCTAATAGCCCCTAATGCTATCAGGCAAAATACATGACTGATATGAATTACATCTGGGTTGACTTAGCTATTTTTACGTTTTTTTTTTTATGATCATCTCATATAAATTAGGGACAATATGAAATATGTGAACTTTTAGAATATTTTCATACACCATTTACATATTAACGAGAGATGCACTTATATAAATTTTTGGTCACACTTTATAAAAAGTTCCAGTTCTCTCTATTAACAAACATTTAACTACAACCTCAATGAACTCCTAATTTACTGCTTATTTATAATTCGTAAGGTAGTTGTTAAGTTTAGGTTCTAGGTAGGATTGTAGAATATGGTCATGCAGAATTTATTGGCACTTACTTTATACATTACTAATTAACGGTCAATATGTTAATAATAGGAATGCTAATAGTTAATAGAATTTTATTCTATGTATTTATCTATTTATTATCTATGTATTAATTGTAATTATTTAATAAGGTTGATGTCTTACAGTATAAACGCTTATAATTAAATTCTGCATTTTTGTCTAAATAAATCAGTTTTAAAAAAAGAATGAAAAACACAAAAATGCATTAATTACAAATAAACACTAACAACTGAAATAATTGTTTTAAATGCTACAAGTGAATCTAGGCATTACAACATCATGATATACAGTATAAATCTGGTGTTTTTCAAAAATAAACATTTAGATTTTCCAATATATTCACATTTGACAATATTGACTGAAACATATTTCAAGTTTAAAATAACTTATAAAATCGACATTGTTCATTCCTTATTAAACTAAAATATAAGTACACAAAAAAAAATCTATTAATATCATGTTAACGAGTAACTTCCCGGTAAGTTATAAACTAAGTTTTGCTCAAAATTACAATTGTATCTCAAGATCACACTTCTAGGCAGCTGTGACCCTCTGTGATTGGGTGTTGTCTGAGCATAGTAATGACAGAACCAAAAAAGACAAATCATGTCCCGGGTCATCCATCTCGGCTGGCGGCGGCTAACCAGTATAATAATCAGGATTATTATTTATAATTAGAGGAAGTAATGGATCACTCGTCACCGGACGGGCGGCTCATTAATTCACCTGGGCCTGCTGGGATTGTTTCGATGGGTCCTGTTTTAAGCGCTTCATCTGTGTCACTGTCCACCGGAAGACGACTCACACTCTCTGGATTAGTGTGTGAGTGCGTCGTCCGCTCCAAAAGCCCACAATCATCATGCATCCATGCAGAAAAGTGACTCATGGTCAAAGACTGTCATTAATGTCTAAATAAGGAACGGATTACTGAGGTTTGCCAGTTGCATCTCATGACGTGGGTTTTACATGGGTAGTGCATCATAGACTTTTTGTACTGAAGAGTTATTCTGAGATCTTTTTTGAGCAGATTAACGTCAATGTGATGTTAAACTCTCATTTATAATTATCAGAGAATAGAGTGAGAATTATCACATTGCTGACTGAAAATTAAGGTTCGGGTGGTGAAGAAAATCTTAAGAAAATGATCTGTTGATGAATTAATAATTTTGGGTATTTTCTGAGACTCATGTCATTAATAAATGTAAATAGACGCTGGTCAGTAAAATTTGCATCATGAAGCATAAAAGCTGATTTTAATGCTAAATGTTTCTAGATATATAATAATGCTTGTATCCTTTGAATTTATAGATTACGCCATTAGAAGGAACTCATCCGTTGTTGGTTTTCGTCAACCCTAAAAGTGGAGGTAAACAAGGAGAAAGGTGAGAACTTTGAAAGATGGTGTCAGATTTTAATAAGAAAGTTACACTTTAGTATTTTCATGTAGCATTTTAACTCTCTTTCAGTCAATCTGCATAATTTATCCATCACTACAGTTTGTTTGACACCAGTGCATACCAGTTGCAGTCAAATTAGCAATGCGCTGAATGTGTTCGAGGTTGTTGATGAAACTTCTCTGAGTTACAATTACAGTTTCACATCTATTTCTGGCAGCCTAAACGAGGATCTAATCAAATCAGTTGCAATTTTAAATCCATTTTTGGCATCATAAAGATCCATATCAGATTTCAGTTCCTCTTGATGGACAATATTGGATGAGATGGCCATGATCACCAGTATTTCTTGAATAGCTAATGTCTTGTAATAGCTATTATTAATGACAACATCCTTAGTTTCTATTGCAAATTCATCCAACCACATCTATCTATTTTATATATATATATATATATTTATATATAAAATATATTAAAAAAATCACTGACTGTTAAATTTATGAACAAAAATGGCATCTGTGGTAAGAATTTCACTGTAACAAAATGGTAAAAAAATATTATGGATGGAATATTGATGCTTTAAAACTACCAAAATACTTTAAAAATACTTTAAAATACTTGAATGACCAAAATCTTTATATGTTTATGTATGATCTCTGTAAAATATCCATCTTTAAATGAAAGATAATTATATTTATAGCAATAGTTCCACTTAAGCACATTTAAATATACTTAAGTATATCTTTGGTAGGACCTCAGCACTACTTCAACACAATTAAAGTGCTTTAAGTACTAAATTAGTCGCTTCATTTTAAAATATCAGTTTAGTACCAGCAGTACAATTGCAGGGCATTTTTATTGCACACATAAATATGTAAATGTATTTGTATTATACTAAGCATGAAATAAATGTATTTTAAATATGTTTGAGTTCTTTAAAAAAAAAATGGTTTGGATTAGATTTTTTTTATTATTATGATTTCTTACATTTCTATAAATTCTGCCCTATCTAGAATCTTCCGAAAGTTCCAGTACCTCCTGAACCCCCGTCAAGTCTACAACCTGGCGAAGAACGGCCCCATGCCTGGGTGAGTGACAGTTCTCCTGACACTCCAGAGAGGCTTTTCTCTTATCATTCTATCAGAAGCATTTAGCTCCCTGCTGTCTAGCTTTTTAGGAAACGTATTGTTGTGCCACATTCTCGCTTTACGATCATAAGAGTTCTGACAACCCCACGTTAACAAGACACTGCTTGATAATAAAGTGCACTAATTCATGCATGACAATGTCGCTCTGCATCTTAGCTGTAAATGTAGACATTATTAAAGGGTTAGATCCGCCATCACAAACACCACGGAGAACAAAGCCAGGCGGTGGTAGTCTCCAGTGCTGACAGTCAGCTGGTAATAATAGATTCATGTTAGTGTTAGTGTGTCGCTGCTCTCAAGGCCTTGTGTGATCACGCATACCATCGCTGGTGTCAATCAAATGCACGCAAGCATGAGGCTCTGTGATCACGGACTCAATTTGTTATTAGTATGCCAGCTACGTGGTCACTTTTGAGTTAAGTGCACAGCCGTGAGGATTGTGACAATATTCAATGAGACTATATTTAAAAAAAATGGAATTTCAAAGCAGAAATCTTATTTGTGTGTGAATGTTTGGGTAGACAGTGAATCGATTCCATTCACTGGTCATACTGTAGGTTTTCATTCAAATTTAGAAAAAACCGAATGATTCATTAATTGATTTGATTCTATTAGTCATTTGATTCTATATGCATTTATGGGTTTTGGGCAAAAAAGAAGAAAAACTACTCTAAATGCAGTTTAAAGAAAATAAAAAATATTTATCAGCAAATTACTTTTCAACATTGATGATAATAATAATAAGTAGAAGAAATGCTTATTGAGCGCCAAATCAGCATAATAGATTGGCTTCAGAAGGATCATGTAAAAAAAATTCTGAAAATTAGAAAAATTCAGCTTTGCATCACAGGAATAAATTACATTTTAAAATATATTCAAGTACAAAACAGTTATTTTAAATTGTAATAATGTTCCACAATATTACAGTTTTTATTGTATTTTCAATAAAAAAATGCAACATTGGTGAGCAAAATAACCTTTTTACAAATAAATATATACATAACACACATACATACATGCATAAATAAACGGGGTGGGGGGGGGGGGATTTCTGTTGCTCTTGGCATTTGATAATTTTTTTCCAGATTTGTATGATTTTTTAAATGCATGCCACTGAGCGATGCTCTCCGTTTAGAGCGTTTCAGCCAATTTGGTTTTGAACCTATTGATTATGTTGTTTGAAGTAAGGTGTAGCCCAAGTATTGATGTTTGCTGGTGGAAAATATAGCTCTTGACTTTTTGCATTATGTTTGAAATAACACACAAGCTTGGCGTAGTCATGTGATGATAATGTGACATTGCTTTGTCGAGGTGACTGTCAGCCGTAGCTCTGGGCTCTCTGTCAATTACAGGCCCTGCTAACACAATTAGAGCAAACTGAGTGTTTGTTTCTTCATACTCAAACATCCTCAAAGTTGCTTTTTCATGAGATTGGTCATCTGTTTCTGCTCTCTAATATGATTTGGCAAGCCTGCATGTCCCAATAAGTAAAGTAATTGAGCGTCTTATTTTGTGTTAGAGCTTTATTATTGTGAAGGAACGGAAGACGCTGCAATGAACATTGTCTTGATAGATTTGATTAGCTTCTGAACAGGCTTGGCTTTCCAAAAGATGGATTTGCATTTGTTATTTAAACAAAAGATTAATTCATAATCCAATACAGAGAAAAAAATTAACTATTATACTGTTTGTATGTGTATTTTCTATAAATCATTGTTATCTTTAATTAAATCCATGCATATACAGTATATGATAATTGTAGAAATTTAAAAGTAAAGTATGGTTGTATTGCTTTGCTAACGCTTGGTGTCTTAGTAATTCTGATGCTCTTGATTTCAGCTTAAATTTCTTTCGAGATGTTCCAGTTTTCAGAGTCCTGGCCTGCGGTGGAGATGGGACGGTTGGATGGATTCTGGATGTTATCGGTGAGTTCAGATGAAAACACAGTTGTATGATGCCCAAGTAGTTCTTGTTTGTTTGCTTTGGCCTCTCGTTGACTGAGTCATTTCTTAAAGCAATTAAAAGCTTGAGTCATGTGGATCAGGGCTTCAGGGCATGTGCCATGCTGTAAACTAAATCCAAGAAGTTTTCAGTCTAGATTTGATAAAAACAACAAGCTAAAGTAAACTTCCTGACATAAAGACATCTTGAGGAAATATTGCAAAAAAAAAAAAAAAAAAGGCTTTTCTTGTTGTTTCAGAGGTTCTTTTGTACAGAAGTGATTTTGTTATATTAGTCGAAATAGTCAAATGCTTATTTTTCACAGAACTAAAGCTATTACATTCGTACCTGTATTTTCAGGGCAAATAGGATGATTATCTTTCTTCAAGAAATGGCATATTATTTATATCACCTGAAGAATAGTCTCTGCATGTGATTTTTTTTTAGATGACTGCGTGCTCATTTAGTCCTTTATTTGTGTCAAAAATTGCCTCCATTTTTTATCAATCAAAACAAAGAGTAATAGACTGGATGCTTTCAGAGGAGAGGAGTGTATTAGAAAAGAACCACTGTAGTTTTGACATTGCCATTTATTTCATTATACAGTGAGCATGTTATACATATGTACTGTAGTCTGTATGGTCAATATGAGTATGCTCAAAATCAGCAAAGAGGTCATTAAAATTAAAACTGTATATAGGAAAACTAGATATAATTTTATTCAACTTTGATCATTGGCTTTTTAATCTTTTAAACAACCTGTTAATGTTAACATGTTAACATAACAGTTATGTACAAATTTTAAAGTGTTATGTAGATTACTGTCTCTGGTTTGATTTTTGGTTATTATGAAACATGCTGGAGATGTCAAAAAAAAGAGTGTTTTTTGTGGACAAAGTAGTTTTTATTGTCTCTGAAAAATATTGTATTTAAACTCATGAAAATGCAGATCCTGTTGTAAATCATAGTGAAAAAAGAAAAAAAATCCACTATTACCCCTTAGCAGTTTTTGTATAAACTATGTACTGTGTACAGTACAGTTGAATTCCCATAAATAGTCCTTTTTATTCATTATTGCTTTATTTTCTGGAGCAAAGGTAAAGCAAGTTCTATTTTTCCCCTCTGCCAAAGCAACTTTAGTGGAATCCTGGGATGTTGTGTTTTTCCTGTTGTTCTCTGAAGTGCTGTTCTTTCTCTTAGACAAAGCCAACTTTGAACAGAATCCCCCTGTGTGTGTACTTCCTCTCGGCACAGGAAATGACCTCGCAAGGTGTCTGCGCTGGGGTGGAGGTAATTTAAGTCATTTCAATATTTTAATTTGATGCTGTAAATGAGATTTCGTGTGAATCCTGAAGCCTAAATCCACACCGCGAGCCACACTGGAAAACTTATCACATATTATCACTGTAGTTTTTTTACTCATTCATAACTACTCAGATCTAAATGTTACAAAAACGTCAGTTCCTTGTGTATAAATAGCTGGAGCACAATGAATCCAAACCCGAAACACCTCAGTTGAGTTATTTGTAATGTTGGCTTTCAGGCTACGACGGACAAAGTCTTTTGGAGATTCTCAAGGACATTGAGAACAGTACTGAAGTGATGCTGGACAGGTGGAAGATTGACATCACTCCTGTAGACAAAGATGAAAGAGGAGATCCAGTCCCGTATAGCATCTTGAACAATTACTTCTCTATTGGCGTGGTGAGTCTGAACAATAAAAGTTGCATGTAGAGACCCCTGAGGCTGTCCACATACTTCCACTCTTTCCCTCTCTCTTTAAACAGAGAGACATGCATATCCACATCTGGCCGATGTGCTAGTCTGGTCTACTAACCGTGATACAGAATGTGATGACTGTGAGTGGAGTTTATGAATGAAGAAGTGAATAAGGCCCCTAAGTAATAAGACTAAATGAGCTAATCAAGAGGGCTGAGTGCTTTTTAAAAATGCCAAGAGCATCTATTACATTAACAAAACCGTCCCTCATCACTGCGGTGAGGAGCGAAGCTTGCCAATTGACAATGAAATATGCCGTAGACGTTACACGGCTCTCGTCTTCCCGAACGACGATCAAACACGGCGTGTGTTGATGCTTCTCGGGCCGTCTGAAATCTAATGATGCTTATTACGGCGACCGCATGTCAGCCATTATCCAGAAATGTCAAGGGAAATACGGTAATTGACATTTACAGGTTTGACGGCTCTGTTTTATTTTAGATTTGTACACATCTTTAAAAAAAAAGAAAATGTAATGAGGGAGACATGCTTGGACAAATGTTAGTCAGTGTCATCTTGTTAATAAGGGAATGGATGGCTTTAAGTATTGATTTATGAAACATTCAGTCCCATGTTCACCTTTACATAAAACAAGTCTTTAATGGATAGACAGAGAGATAGACACATACAGTATATATATATATATATATATATATATATATAGTTGTGTGTAAAAAAATGTCAATTGATTTATAAATAAATCCATCTATGTCTCATTAATTATTCAGCTGCAGTATATTTAGTACTGTGTTAATGAAATGAAATTTTCAATGTGTTGTGAAATGTAGTTGTTTGTTTGGATTATACAGAAGTGCAAATCTCAGTGGGATCAAGTGATATTTTACAAGAAAACACAAAATGAAAACACAAATTCCTTTTGAAAACAACTGAAAACCAATAGAGATTACAGAGCAAGTCGTGCTCATAATTACTTTGCAGATTATGCAAATGAAAAACAATGTCTTCCGTAATTATGTATATGAACTCTAGGAACTAAACAGCCAACAAATGCAGCTGTTGCCAGACAAGATGGTGCAAGAACATTAACAGAAAGGGCTAATTTAAGACATTTACATCAAAATCTATATCACAGCTTCTAAAAAACCTTAACTTTTAGGTCTAAGTTAACATGAACTCAGAATATGCATCATTGACCATATTTGAAACCTGGCAGTATAAACGATAGGGTTTCCACTGCTTTTTTTTAAAGGGGAATTTAAAGACTTTTTAAAGATCATCTAAAGAAAATAGAAAGAATAAATAGAAACAAACACCAAATAAATTCAATAAATGACTAAAGCAATAACAAGTGCCTGCCAAAAAGTCTAGGAAAAACACAGTTATTTTTCTGACCACATTAGCAGGTATTTTTTATTGTTTCAAGCGTAAAAACACTTAATTTTGATGTATTTTTTAGAAAAATCAAAACTTCATATCTTTATATTGCATCTCAAGTATCTTGATTTAAGGATGTTTAGATATTTGTACTGGAAAACTAGACAAAATACAAAATAATGAATTGGATTTAACCTTTAATGAAATTAAATGAATGTAAGACTTCCTGCTTCAGTTGAAGATGTTAAAAGGTTTTTAGCACTCAGAGTGTTTGAGACCCGCAGAAACTCTGTCAAAAAGAAAACTTCTCACTTCAAAAAGCAAAAGCAAAAATGTATTTCTCATAGCGAGTGCAGATAAACAGCCTAGAAGAAATGCGGCAAGATATAAAATCAGTCAGATTTAAATCCAAAGACCAACGGGATTGGTAAAACAATGCAACGCATCAACAAAAACCCCCTCAAATCAAAGCTGTTCTTCATATTAACGCTTGTCTCGCTGACTGATCACCCTGTCAAGTGATATTTTGGGTAATTAGGTACCATTTAAATACCAAAGTTGAAATATCCCTCTCCGTTAGACAGGGGGTGTTATCATTTCGGTCAGAGCCAGAAGCTAGAGACAGTCCCTAATCACACAGGATCGCCTAAGATAATGTAGTCTGTTTCCTAATGACCCCGCGCTCATGTCAAAGTCATTACTCTCCCGCTGAAGGCACATCATCTGCCTGGACAAGCCATAATTGGACTAAATGGTGAACTATGAGAGAACATTACACATGTCCCTTTATTAATTTGGTCACGAGAGTTTTGCAGTGGTAATTATCGGGGAGGGGTGGACAACGGCAGATGAAAGATAGCGAGTGACTGACTGCTGCAACTTTGACTTTAGAGTCAATGAAAGGAAATCTGCTCTCTCTCTCTCTCTCTCTCTCTCTCTGTCATGGATGCCGGATACGATGACGTCTCTGAAAGCTCCTTGTTTCAGCGCCGGGCATCAAACCAGAGCCAGGCCGAGGGGAGACTATGCCTTTGCTCTCGTGTTTTTATTTATTGTGCAGTTTGTTAGAAAAGAGCAATACAATCTTTTAGATACACCTGTCATTTTACCTTTCTTCTTGTTCTTGGTTGAAGAAAACCAAGACTGGTGGGACCCCGGGCCTCCCTTTGCTCTGCAACTAACAGCGGGTTTAAAAGATGTCAACAGTAAAGGAATTGATTTTTTTGGCTTGCGCTAGATTTTTTTTGAGCGGTGAGCTAGCAGGGGGTCTTCTGAGTGGAGGTGGTTTCACAAATGGTCCTAACAGTGTGTTTGGGGCTTGGGGGAAAAGATAGGGAGGCGCCTCCTGGAGGAAGAAGAAAGTTTCAGCAAGTTTTTTAATCTCTGTTTGAGCACACCCAAGTTCACTCATACTTTATTTCCCCCGAATATACCTAGTCAGGTGGAAATGACCTGTTTGTGGAACATTTTTTAGTGATCTCCATACAGTGGTACTTTAGTGTACTTTTGTTGTTTTGTTAGTATTTAGAATGAGATTTTATTTGTATATCTTTCCTTTCATTTTGCTTTTAAAGTTTTAGTAATTTTGCTTAATTTTTATTAGTCTTTTTAAAATGTCTATATAGTTTAAATGTTTAGTTTGTTTAGTTTTTGTTATTTTAGTACTTCAACTAGAAAATAAATAAAAATGAGAAATGACAACTTTATTTATTGTTTACTTCTCAAAATGTTTTAGCATTTATTTTACATTTAGTTTTATCAGTAATATATATTTATTTTCTATAATCCTTAATTAATATTGCTAATTTGCTTTGATGATTCAACAGAACTGGCATGTATTAAAAATCAGGATTTTTTTCTGAAAAGGTATGGGCATAAAAGATAATTATTTTTTCTAATATAAAAAATCTAATACATTTCAACTATCTAATAAAGAAAATATATTCTTCTACTTAGAAGAAAAAAGTATTATTAAAATTTCAGCTTAGAAGCCAAACTTTTTTTTTTATATTTATATATATATATATATATATATATATATATATATATATATATATATATATATATATATATATATATATATATATATACACACACAGTGGGGCTCGATAGTTTGGGCACCCCTTGCAGAATCTGTGAAAATATATGAGTAATTTAAAAAAAATAAGAGAGTCTTGTGGACTAAATGTTAATATATTTTATGTACAATATCTTACTCAGGACAGTACTAAATAAAAAATAACATGCATTTAGTATGATCTCTCTTATTTTTAGAAAATTACTCATATTTTCAAAGATTCTGCAAGGGGTGCCCAAACTTTCGAGCCCCACTGTATATATATATTTATATATAAACTGTATATAAAATTTTTTTTTTCTTTTTTTTTCAGAACGTGGTGAGACATTCATTTCTGTTTTCTGGTTTCTGTTCATTCTATTTCAATATTCGTTCAATTTTCATGTGCTTCATAGATGTTTTACTTTTTTTTTTTAATAATTTGGTGTAACAGACTAATTATCTGAAAATGTGCCACTTTTGCCTGTATTCATCTTCATAATATGTCAGAACAATTTTTATTTTTTGCTGATAATGGGGGGGGGGCAATCTGTGAAATTCTGCTGAATGAAGAATGCATATCTTCTGTATTGTGTATGAAAGTGTTACATTTGTCATGCGTCTCCTGTTCGTCCTTACAAATGGCCAGGCCTTCAGAATCTACATTTCTCAATCAGGACATAAAGTCACTTTACATTTCAACCACCATCTCTATACATCACCATAGCAACAGAACATTTACAGTACACAAAAACACATGCAAACAGAGCGCACACGAGTGCATCTAAACCTCTAACCCCAGATGTCAGGATACCTGTGATGGGTGCCAGCTGAGCTGTAGCATCCTGTCTGTGTGTGTGATTAATTAGCCTGAACCACGTGTTCAGTCCTCTTGTCAATACTCATCTTCGTTGGCTAGAACCCCAGCAAAGAATCGCAAACACCTTATCTGTTAACACACATAAATATGCATGGAGCTGAAACTTGTTTCCAGTCGTGTGGAAGGGTGATCAGGCCCGTAATTGGAGCTCGGCGTGAGGGAAGGAATTTAGTTTTTGTCGTCAGAGTTTTGTCTGGTTTTAAAATACATTCATCTGGTTTTAAAATAAACACGTCTCTGTCTGCGACATCTCTGTTGTGGGGCTTTTGTTTATAGCTAATGGTCCGTGATAAAACCATCATGAAACTATTCAATACAATCCTCAATCTGTTGTCTTTTCATCTTCACACAGCTGTTTTGACAAATTCAAGATTTTAAGACCCAGATGCACAGAGGATGATGAGAGAATCTGATGCACGAGTGTAATACGTCAAAGGCTCCTAACGACCCATTGTCAGAGGCTCGCGAAACAGCGATGATTGTGCATCGGTGCGCATAAAAACCTGATCTGATTAGCTTTTTTCTCCTTTTTGCAGGATGCATCCATTGCTCATCGATTCCACATTATGAGAGAGAAACATCCAGAAAGGTTTAGCAGCAGGTACCACTCGCTCTCTATCTCTGTGTTAACACCAAACACTTCACCAACACTGCATCTTAACTCCCACTGTTTTGGCTGTCATCTCAATCTGTAAGCTCGCCAGTGTGTCTGCTGGGTTTACAGTGAGTTAATGCCCTGATAACTCTCCTTCCCCCCTCAGGTGTGTCTTTGAAACTTCTGCCATGCTTTTAGACTTTCTTTCACTTTCACTTTATTCTCTAAAATTAGATGATGATGTGGGACTGCATTATCAAGGATTCCCAAAACTTGATCTGATACTATATATAATGTATATACAGTACAGACCAAAAGTTTGGACACACCTTCTCATTCAAAGAGTTTTCTTTATTTTCATGACTATGAAAATTGTAGATTCACACTGAAGGCATCAAAACTATGAATTAACACATGTGGAATTATATATGGAATTATATACAAAACAAAAAAGTGTGAAACAACTGAAAATATGTCATATTGTAGGTTCTTCAAAGTAGCCACCTTTAGCTTTGATTACTGCTTTGCACACTCTTGGCTTTCTCTTGATGAGCTTCAAGAGGTAGTCACCTGAAATGATCTTCCAACAGTCTTGAAGGAGTTCCCCGAGAGATGCTTAGCACTTGTTGGCCCTTTTGCCTTCTGTCTGTGGTCCAGCTCACCCCTAAACCATCTCGATTGGGTTCAGGTCCGGTGACTGTGGAGGCCAGGTCATCTGGCGCAGCACCCCATCACTCTCCTTCTTGCTCAAATAGCCCTTGATGCCTTCAGTGTGACTCTCTTTCATAGTCATGAAAATAAAGAAAACTCTTTGAATGAGAAGATGTGTCCAAACTTTTGGTCTGTACTGTGTGTGTGTGTATATATATATATATATATATATATATATATATATATATATATATATATATATATATATATATATATATATATATATATATATATATATATATATATATATTATCAGAACAATATCTGATACTATATGATTACAGATATATAAATATGACAGATAGATAGATAGATTATAATATATTTTACTTTTTAATTCATTACTATTTTTCGAGGAGCCTGATTCGACTACCAATCTCACAGTCGCAGAGGTGTTATGATTATGCTATATGGCTATATGGGGGTGCTTAAATGTCTGATTTCACATACAGTCAATGATGAGTGAAATCCCATTGATTAAAAACCTGTTATGGATTGCTTCATTATACTGGTCATCTTCAGCTCGCGAAGCTCAAAACAGAAATAGAGAACATTAATAACTAGGCTACTGTCACAGCCTGTACATCAAAACATAAAATATTATTTTTGTATCTGCGAGACGTCTATAACACATTTTCCCTGTGTGTGTCGAATGTCTGACTTGACTCTTGGTAATGTATTTTGCCCGGCCCCTGAACATATGATTCAATGATCAATCGACTATCGGCAAGATTCGAAAATTACGATTCGACTAAGAAAATCCTTAGTCGGGGACACCCCTAATACAAGCATCTCTAAAATACTGTATATAAAAAAGACAATGTGTTGATTTTTGTAGCATGCACTGCATATAGGCTTATTCATAATTGATTGATCCTTCCTAATTCTATATTATTGCATTAAAGTACACACACACATATAATATTTTTATTAGTTGTCAAGAATAACATCTCCACCCCTACAAGAAAATGTAATATAATCACTGTAATAAAACAAATATAACACTGTTTTAAAACCACTCATCAAAATCACTCATGAAATGATTATTATATATTTTTTGATGTTTAATATTATATATTTATAGATGTTTTTTAAAGGCTTAATATTCAGATGCAACTACATAAAAAAATTATTTATAGGTTGGCTTTCCTGAAATTAAATCCCCGCTGTGGTGCTTTTAAAACATTTACCTGACACAACAAAACTCGCTCAACCAATGGCATGAGTTTAGGGCGGGACTTTCTGTTTGTCTGACCAATAGATGACCAGGAAACCTGTTTGGAAATGTTTATTACTTTGCATTTGCATTTAGTCATGCCAGTGTAACAGAAATGATACACTTCACCTTTACTTTATTCTATATTGCTACTGGAGTAATGTTGTGATCCAAGTTTACTCATTTGCAAAAAATTATTTACTTAATAAAATCCTGTTCTTTGAGGACTTTTCTAAATAGCTGAGCAACAGATGTAGGTGCTCCTTTGTGCTGGAGTGTTTTATTCTTTGCTGAAAGGATCTGAGTGATGTGGAACATCTGTGATTAGCCCACAATGTGTGCACCTTCTAATGATGAGCAAATTTGATATCTATGCTCCCATTAATATTTAATGTCCCAGTAAGTCAGTACGAACGCAGCCGAGTAATTGGTTGGGTAATTGAATTTGCTTGGGTAGTTTGACATCATTTTTCCATCACCGTGATGACACAAGACCTTCAGGAGAGTCTTTTAATAATCAAATGATAATTATACTTTGTACGTGCAGTCCTATATTTCAAACCTGGTGAGCAGATAACATTTTAATTTCAGGAATTAAGGATTGGTCAGGAGTCAGAACACGCAAATGCCTTTGTTTATAGGACTGTGTTGATGTTGATTCAGATCCGTGTGGGACGCATAAAGAATCAAAGCGTATTCTGATCACACAAAAGCATGTGTACAGGAACTGTTTTATACCACTCTGTCTTTTGAATAATGATTAAGATATTTTAAGAAAATTATACCATCTGTTATTTGAGTTTGATAAATAATTCACATGAGAGAATGGGTTTAGATCTTTCTATTACATAGTATCTTTTCTTCCTCAATAATGTATGATGTAGGAAGGTATTGCAGACTCTTTTTTTTTGTTGGATTTTTCTAGGAACCTTTATCTTTTACAAATATATAGCTGTTTTAATAAATCATCATATTAGTGAAGGCCATGCATATCTCGCTTGCAGTTAATAGTACTGGAGGGTTTTTGTATTAAAACTGACACATCTTAACCCAGGGGTCGTTCTGTGAAACAGGGCCTTTTGCAGTTTAATATGGTGCTTTCAAAGATACATTTTCAGAATTCTGTTAGATTAAATGAATTACACTGCCATCATGAATTAAGCAATTGAAATAATTTGAGCACAATTACACATTTGGGCACAATTAATGGAAATAAATCAGACCAGATTCAGAGAAATTTAGCTTTACTTCACTTGCTCACCAACAGATACTCTGCAGTGAATGGGTGCCGTCCAAACAGCTGATAAAAACATCACAGTAATCCACAAGTTATCCACACCACTCCAGTCCAACTTGTGAAGTGAAAAGTTGTTTTAATTAAAAAAATTCCATTGATACTATTCTAAAATAACAGTCCATAATGTATAATTATGCTTCTTCTGTAAAAAAAAAAAAGTCCATAATCTCTTATCCTCTCACATCAAAATCATATTTGTTTAGAAGTGTTTTGGACTGTTTTCACGGCATGTTTCTAACCTGATTCAGACTTTTTAATAGGAGAAAGCAATATTATGGATAGAGGACTTGTATTTTAGCCAGAAACAAAAGGGGCTTGATGATGGAATTGTTTATTACAAATACACAGCTTTTCACAACAAGTTAATTCACGAGCTGGAGTCGTATGAGTGACTTGTGGATTATTGTGAGGTTTCAATCAGCTGTTTGGACTCTCGTTCTGATGGCACCCATTCACTGCAGAGGATCCATTTCTCCAAAGCTTTTCCAATAAAGAAATAAACTCATCTCGGATAGTTTCATGGTGAGTAAATATTCTGCAAACTTTCATTTTTAGGGTGAACTATTCTTTTAAGCCTTAAGAAAGGTATCAGTGTTGACTGTTTAACTTGTTTTTTTGACTGTGCTTTGTTTGTTACTAGTCTTTCCTTCTTAAAATGGTGTAGCGTTAAAATTAGCATATTTTTAATGACTTTTTGGCTGTTTTCTCTGTGCAACTTTTCGAATCTCTAACATTTTTCCCAGTTCTCATATGTCATTGCGTTGACCTTAGTGAAGACACAAATATTTGATCGGCTTAATGAGCAACCCAACAATGGCCAATTGGTTTTTAATTATAACACGGAATCTTCTCGTTGATAACGGACGCGGGGTCTTGAGCGAACACGGCTCCCTGGTTTTATTTGCACCTCGGGTGATTACCAGGAGGAAGGTGAGAAGATTTGACACTTTGCAGATAGATTAATTTACTGCTGGAGTAAGACCAGAGGGTGATAATGAGGTCGAGGATTAAAAGCAGACAATCAGTGTGGCAGCGTCACACGGACTCGTTAAAGTACACTCTCTCTCTCGTCACTGATCGTTCATGCGCTTCCAAGATAATCTCTGTCTTCAAGACGATGCGAAAAAGGAGAAAAAAACATGTCTCGGTTGTCTTTGTTTTGTGAACTTAGTGTTATGTGTAGAGTGTAGAGTGTTAGAGTCTGTGGCCTTGTGGTTATCGCCCACAAAAATACTGTACCACCTGTACCGGAGCCGTGTTTTACACCAAAATACTATAGTAAAATTGTGTTAAATTGAAATTAGCCATCACTGTCATATAAATAAAACACAAATAAATAAATAATTAAACAAATAGCATTTTAAAGCCTCTTAAAATGTTTGATGCTCATATGAATTTGAGTTTTTATGATAATAACAATAAGAGCTATTTATGACATCAAGGTGGAAATATGGCAGATGAACATGAATGGATGTGTGACTGTGTATGTTTATTTACTTAAGCCTTTAAATGAATTAATTTTAAATTAATATTTAAACCCCCAAATTTTTTTGATCATTATGATCTCATGTGTCCCCCCCCCCCCCCCCCCCCATGGACACTACAAATGGATTTGCAACAGCTGTTCATATATTTGCCTTTTTACTTTCATGTTTAAAAATGGAATTTACATTTTTTTAAATTTTTTGTCAATATAGAAAAAATGTACCTTTCAAAATGAATTTCTTTTCTTTTGAACTTTCTTTTTGAATCCTGAAAAAAAAAAAAAATGGTTTCCACAAAAATAAAGGTCACACTTTATATTAGGTGGCCTTAACTGCTAGGTACTTGCATCAAAAAAATAAATCATATTGTATTGCAAAACAACTTTTTTGCTGCTATTGTGGTGGGGCACAGTGAGGTTAGGGACAGGTTTGCTGTTATGGATTGGTTTAAGACCATATAAATGTAATTACAGATGTACTACATCAGTTTTTACTGTATTTTTGATCAAATAAATGCAACTTTAACGAGCATAAAATACTTTTTTCAACAAAAAAAAACTGTAACTGTAAACTTACTGAATCTTTAACTAGATATTTTTCTATTTCAAGGATTTTAGTTGTTAATTGTTGCCTTGCTGGCATTTGCACATCCTCACCAAGTGTGAAATAAATGAAAGTGTCATTAATGTGTCATTTATTTCAGCCATATGATACTGACTAGGTAGGAGTACTTGAGCTCTATTGAGCCGTCTTTGAAACAGCCTACCGCTGACCAGAGTATCGCCTCAAGGGTGACAAGCTCAGCCTGAGGCGCTCTTCTTTAATTATTCTTTGTTTAACCTTTCCTTGAGTCGGAGGGAGGCTGAACCATAGAGGGCCGTTTAGTGTAATGAGGGTCCTCATCAAAAAGCTATTGCAAGAGCTAAGACTGTTTGACCCACTGCTCTCACTGTCTCTCTCTCTCTCTCTCTCTCACACACACACACACACACACACACACACACATATATATATACATAAACCATCCCAGCAGAGCCCTGGGCAGCACCGCTATGCACACTGCTCCTCATTTCAAATGAAATGGCTGGTCTGACTGGGATGTCATCTATAATTAATGACCACTTCAGAGTTTAATTTATTGAGATCTCACCTGTGGCACTGTCTCCATCCCTGCTGGACTTTCAGCCCCCTCCCTGCTCCACCTCCTCATGTTCACACACTGCGTACATACAGAAATAGCAGATGACTCCACCTGATGTTCGTCACTTTACATACTGAATGTTAGGAGAAGATCTCACACCTTGCACAATCATATCATGTCAGCACTTATAAAAAAACAACAACAACAAAAAGTCACACCATAGAGAAGGAATGGTTCAGAATCAATTACTGAAAAACCCATATGTATGAAACAAAAAATTGTCCTCCTCAATAGTTAATAGTTTCAGCCCTGCATTTACTAGTTTGTTTGACTTGCAATTGTCTCTGCTGAATGTTTCAACTCTTAAAGTAATAGTTCATTCAAAATCAAAATGAAATCATCATTTCTTAAACCTCATGTAGTTTCAATCCTGTATGATTTAATTCCTCTTCTGTTATAAAACGCTAAATTAAATTAGATTTAAAAGTAATCTGAGTATGTATTACATAGTGTACAAAATGCACTTTTATGATATTTTTATGATACTTTTTATGAACTTTTACTTTTTGATTAAAAATACAGTAAAACAGATATGTTGTGAAATATTATTACAATTAAGAATACATATTTACTATTTTAATATATTCAAAGTGTAATTTATTCCTGTGATGAAAGCTACATTTTCAGCATCATTACTCCAGTCTTCAGTGTCCTTCAGAAATCATTCTAAAATATGTTGATTTGCTGCGCAATACAAAGTTCTTGCTATTATCAATATGTTGATGTGCTGCTTAATATTTTTGTGGAAACTGTGATGATTGTTTTTTCAGGATTCTTAGATAAATAGAAAATACAAAAGTAGGGTATTTACTATGTTTGACAACACTTTTAATGCATTTAAAGTCACTTTTCATCAATTAATTGCATCTTTTCTAAATAAAAATATAAATTTCTTTCAACAACAACAACAACAAAAAATAGTGTAAAGGCATATAGAATTTAAATAGCATGAGGCTAAGTAAATGATAATTTTAAAGTGAACACTTGTTAAATAATGTCTTACAGTAGCATTTACAAAATCATTTAATTTATAAAAGGTTTTAATCCTGACAATGTGCCTTTAATTAGTGAGCTCACTGGAAGACCCTGTTGTGTTTGATTTCAGATCAATGGCCATTGGCCAGATCCTGGATGGTTTAGTCTCAGTTCATTCATGTTGTAGACATGCCAGGACTTGCTGTCATCTGATTACCTGTGTTGCATCTCTTAGACTCAGTTGGCAGATGCTGGTCTCCATCTGCAGGGCCTGTGAAACATTCCCCATCCACACTGGAACAGAATTCCACAGGGAAGCCCTTACTGTACAAAAGACTTGAGTGCATACACGTGCACTGATGACTGTTGGGTATCATGACCACAGATTACGCTGAGCTGTAGTTAAGATATAGTACATGTTTGCTGATGTGCACTTCGTCTCTGACCAGTACGGCGAGTCAGATAAAACCCAGCGGTACTAGAAAGGCCTGCTTCCCCTGCTGAGTTCTCCTCCGCCTTCACGGCAACCTCTTCAGTAGCTACAGCCCCATGTGGAGCCACTGACTCCTGCAGGGCTGCCAGCTGTCAGGGAACCTCTCCTCCTTCACACTCTCCAGCCATTAACCATCACCCTGAGTCAGGAGAGCCTACTTCACCATACAGGCCTATATTTACACATTCAAGTGTTTCACTCCAAAATGCACACACTAAACTGTTTAAACTTAGTCGTTAAGTAGGTTTTAGGTTTAATTTTGAATTTCAAAATGTTACATCAGTCATGTGGGTCTGGTGTGGCATTGTCTTGCACAGTATGATTTACTTTTACATCAATTGTAAAACATTTTTTTTTTTTCAAAACATTTTATCATCATTTTCATCATTTTTTTCAGACATTAGTCCTCAGTATGATAGACTCAACTTGTTTTCAATATTACAAAGGTAACTGCTAAATGCATTGCACTTTTGTATTTTCACTAAGCTTGTTGCAATGTATTCTGGGATTGCTTTGTCCTCAAGGTATACCTACTTTAGAAAAATAACAAAATGAGGAATTATACATCTATAATTACAATATATTGTTTTTATTCATGCTTTTCCAGATATTGAATATATATAGTATTTTGTTTTGTTTAGTTTTATTTCATATATATTTCTCTCTCTCTCTTTATTTATATACACACACACACACGCGCACACACACACACACACACACACACACACACACACACACACACACACACTACTGGTCAAAATGATTTCAAACTATTATATAAAAACAATTACCGTCTGATATATAAACACGGTAATGGTCAAGTTAATAAAAATGACAAGAACACACAACTAAACTGCTACAACTTTAACTTAACTAAAAATGATAACTAATTCAAATTATTATTAAAAACTTAAACTCGTATCTCAGTGATGCTAAAATAACTGTGCTATACTTAGGGTTACGGTTTTGTTACAAGGAACACCTCTCTCTTCCTCTCTCTGCTCTTCTTCTTGTAGTGTCATGTTCTGCAAACCAGTGCATCGGAGCAGTCCTGACAGAGCTAGTTATATCAATGTGATATTTATCACCTCTGATAAAGAAGAAATTAGTGTGAGAATGAGGTCGTACATCACTGCAGGTTAGATTAGGTGTCAAAGAAAAAAATCAATGACCAGACCATGTTTGCCTTCCTCAGACGCAGCAGAAAGTGGCGAAAGGCAGAGTCGCCTCAGGTCGACAGCACCACCGTGACACTTTGCCTCAAGTCCTTGTCTGGTAGCACTGGGAATACACACAATAGACTATTTATGTACATTTTTGGTACTTCAAGTACACTTAAATTCTGTTTCCATGAAAGAATAATCCAAAATTTCATTCCACCGCTCCTAGTGTGTGCATGGATCTCTTCCTCAGTCTTTAGTGCAGCTGTGACCCCGTCTATCAGCTCTACTTGTGTGCGTCGGTGAAAGGGAACGGAACAGATGGGAATCCGATTGAAGAGATGAGATGCTCCTAATTACCTAATGAGCAAAGGGATCGGCTTGATTTGTCGCTTTAGCACTCTTGTTAGGTTAAGTGGAGGGAATCGACTAAGGAGCCATCGTGGCTCAATCTATCCTGATCTTTTGCTCAAATGTCTGCAATACTGGAAATCAGAAAATGTCTAAAAAGATACAATCTGAGATCTGCAGTGTGTTATAAACCCCAAAACTTCAGTAATTAGACAACTATATTCTATTTAGTCTTTACTTCATTCTTTTATTTTATTCATTTTTTCTCTTTTATTTTATTGTACTTTATTTTATGCTTTTTTCTCTTTTTTTTCTCTTTAAATTGTTTTAAATCTCATAACTATTATGAAATCTCAACAATATTGATATTCTGATTTTTTTTATTGTATTTTTTTTTATTTAGTAGTTTTTATTTAGTAGTTACTTTTTTAATGTTAAAGAATTGATGTATTATTTTTAGTGCTGGCAAAATTTGCGCATTAATCCAGGCAATTATTGTTTTCAGTTTAAAGGCCTGTTCACACCCAGCACGATAACTATAAAGATAACGATAAAGATATACTTCTAAAAAATGTTCTGAATATTAAAGAATAGCAGTGTCCACACCACAACTATAACAATAAAGGCACAGAGAAGCGATATCGTTGGGATCACTTTCAGAATGATTTTTTTCCAGCTGATGAATAATAAAAAACATTGACAGCCAATCAGAATCCATTGGAGGATTTAAAGCAACAGACACCTGCGCATTTAGAATATACAGACAATATCATCTATATTTAATCTATATTCATCTATATTTAATTTCGAATTTAGTGTTTGATAACTTTATTCAGTTTGCTGAAGGGCACAAGTAACTAAATATGACATTAATTATAATGGGCTTATGTGATCAATTGTTTTAAGTTAAATTAGAAGTTATTTTAAGGAGTCTAATAAATGTTCAATTTAATGTTCATTATTGCAATGTAAAAGTATTTTAAAAATTAAGTATTTTTTTTTACTCGATTGACAGCACTAATTTTTTTTTTTTTTTTTTTTTTTTTTTTACATTTTATATTCGTTTTTACATTTTCAGTAATTATTAATTTATTCAATTGTTCATTCATTATTTTTAATTCAAATTCTAAAATCTCATCCATTTATATTCCAATTCAGAATTTGAAGTCTTATAGACTACATTTTTTGTAACTTTTAAGAATGTA
Source organism: Carassius gibelio (assembly GCF_023724105.1). Taxonomy (NCBI): domain Eukaryota; kingdom Metazoa; phylum Chordata; class Actinopteri; order Cypriniformes; family Cyprinidae; genus Carassius; species Carassius gibelio. The sequence continues at coordinate 7,713,314 of NC_068410.1, forward strand.
TGATCCAGACAAGAGTTTACAAATTATGCACAAAAGAAGATACCTATGTCTGTTACCCTTCGCATTCAGATAAAATATGACAAATGCTATCAAACCATCACTAGACATCCTGCTCTGGGTTTTAACACAGCTTTTAATTAGCAGTCTTTTAATTAACAGTCCTACCTAGATGCATAACGAACAGAAAGGTCCATATGTTAATCCAGACATCCTGTATGACCAGAATCTATACTTTGAAAGGAGAGTTTTCAGCTTCTGTCACTATGAAGAAGTGTGTGTGTCCATGTAATCTGTGCTTTAAGGTGTGTGTGGTTACATACAGAGGCCGATCTCAGCGTGTGCGCCGTGTTTTTCTCATCCTTTCTGCTGTATATTGACCATGTTGCACATTATAAATCAAAGGCGGTGAGGTTCTCCTGCAAGTGGCTAATGAAAGCTCATTTTTAACATCACTAAATGGTCCTGACAAAAAGTCTAATAAGGAAATCAATAATTCAGCGATTGTTGTCCTGCTTATACTAATAGATCCAGGTTGTTGGGGCAGGGATCCAGTGAAGAGGGGGCCATTTTTTATTGCGCAGTTTCTGCACATCAGCGTGTTTTAAAAGGTTTTTTCCCCCGCCACGGACCCCTGATTGATAATCTGTTGTGGAATTTGTGACTGATGCCAGGACTTTGGTCGGATTCAAGTTATGGGCATTTAAGAAGTGCTGCTGCCATTAATATTAATTTAATCCATTCTGTGTGAAATTAGGTGAAAAATACCTCTCACCTCCCCTTTAATTACAGAGGTACAGATTGATGTTAGAAAGATACTGTAATGCTTTAGAATGCTTTTATGCATTTACCTTTTTCTTCTTTTAGAGTATTGCTGAAAAGCTAACAAACACTATCTCAGTCTAGTCCTTCATCAAAAATAAAAATGTACTGAAAATGTTCTCACTCTCAGATGTAGATATAGAGTAGAGATGTAGAGATGTAGTTTGTTTCTTCAATAGAACAGATTTGAAGAAATGTAAAATTCCAGTGCATCACTTTCTCACGAGTGGATTCTCTGCAGTGAATGGGTGCCGTACCAACAGCTGATAAAAATATCACAATAATCCACAAGTAAACCACACGACTACAAGTATGCCACTACATATTCGTTTAGAACTGTTTTGGACAGTTTTTGCTTAAAATCAGTGCTTGCTTGTGCTTATTTCTCATCTAATTCAGACGAGATGACTTTACTCCTGGAGAAAGCAATATTTTGGATAGAGGACTCTGAGAAAAATGGACTTTGATTGATTTTTTTTTTCTTTTTTAAACAGTTTTTCACATCACAGGACATTAATTGATTAACTGGAGTCATGTGGATTACTTGTGGATAACTTTAATGGTTTTATCAGGTGTTCGGACTCTCATTCCGACGGCGCCCATTCACTGCAGAGTATCCATTGGTGAGCAAGTGATGTAATGCTAAATTTCTCCAAACTCATCTACGTCTTGGATGGCCTGAGGGTTATACCTTTTAAGCACATTTTCATGTTTGTATGAACTATTCCTTTAAGCCTTTTTATTGTTTTCATGCCAATTATCGAGTCCTTCTTCTCCTTTATTTTTCCTGTAACCAGATCGCTTTTTTCTGCTTTGGATTGTGTAATTCTTTAAATCTGTAAATCCTTGGTCCCTGCTGTAGAAGGTTCAGGTGTGTGTGTGTGTGCTGGTAATGAAAACAGATGGTGGATTGTTCTGGTGAGGTCACTGATCATGATCCTTGTCCCAGAGAGACTTTGTGTGGGGTGGGGGACAAGGGTCCGGCTCCACAGCCCACTCTTAATTGAAGGGGCAGCTAGATTACCCTCTCAGAACCCTAGCTGGGCTCTGTAATGATAGGGGTTTGCGCCATGTGCTTCAGTTTTTGAGTCATCCTGATATCTATAATTTTCATGCCAAGATGAAGACCAGACAGTCTTTGTGGATTGCTTTAGGTTGTGCATTGCTCTAAAGCGTTTTGATTTTGAACCTACAGTCTTACAGTTACCATGCACCAATATTACAATTCTGGACATTATTTGAAATATTTAAAAATGAACATACTGGATTGAAACAACTTGGGTATATTTAATTATACATACATATTGTATCATCATAATGCATTGCATTATGTCTTGTCTCCACTATAAATAATATTTGATTAAAAAATAAGCATTTTTAGATACAATCTTACCAAGATTTTTTGTTTGAGAAATATAGAGTGATGGCAACTGAAATTTAGTATGTAGGTAGTCTTATATATTTTCATTTTACTTTTTGGCCATTTACATATCAGTATATTTGAATCAAAGTCTAAATGTTTAAAAAGAAATCATGCACAATAAAATATATCGATTGATATCCATTATGGAACCATGCTTCACCACTTACTTAATAATTGCATGATCTGTAGATGAGACATTATCCATAAATAACTGACACAACTTGTTGGTTTCAGGATGAAGAATAAACTTTGGTACTTTGAGTTTGGAACCTCAGAGACCTTCTCGGCAACTTGCAAGAAGCTGCATGATTATCTTGAGGTGGAGGTAATGAGAATAAGTGAGAAACCACATGCCTTATCACCTTTCAAACACTCTCTGCTGAACCACTGGAAAGAACTGTAGTATATTATTTCAATGCAACAACAAAAAAATTATCTTTCAATATTTTGTTGTATTCACACACAACTCTGATGATATTCAGAGACGCCAACATAACAGAAAGCACGTTATTTTTAGTTTGTTTGTGCTAATGCAACAGTGATTTATTCATTGTTGATTGACTGATCTATCAATTAATTTATTCGTTCACTCATTGTATAATAATAATAATTGCAATTTTATCTTTCTCATGTTTTATAGTGTGATGGTGTCACCCTAAACCTCAGCAACATCTCATTGGAGGGCATTGCCATCCTGAATATTCCCAGCATGCACGGCGGTTCCAACCTTTGGGGAGAGAGCAAGAAACGCAGGGGTCACCGTCGAACAGGGAAGAAGTCTCTGGAAAAGAAGACCCCAATTGTTGACCCCAAACAACTTGTTTTTGCTGTCCAAGGTATACAAACACATACTCTTTATATATCAAAAATATTTTGATCGATTTATATATTTACTTTAATATATATATATATATATATATATATATATATATATATATATATATATATATATATATATATATACATGTATTTCATTAATTTACATTTAATTTTTTATGCTTTCATACATTTTTATTTATTTATTATTTACTGGGGGTCTAGTCAAACATATTTTCTGTGGTAATCAACATTATGCCGTAAATGCTGTCAATAGAGATTAACTTGTATTAAATTTGGAACATTTCTTTAAGGGTCACCTTAACGTTACTGGTTTGCAAAGTCCTTGTCTTCATCCCTGATTAATCAAAGGCAACTTCAGAGGAACTTTTCTTTCATGATGAATATTTCACCAGTGACACATTGAATCATGGCGAGTGGCCTTTGTTTGGGTTGAAGGGATGCAGTTTTAATGTCAGTGTTTGGGATTGTCAGTGGCTTTGTAATGGCTTGTGCTAGCGTTGGGAGACAGACCTGTCCAATCAAAGCAGGCTCAACTGTACCATGGTAAAACAGGCTGATTGGGGTTTCAATAACTTTCTATAACCGCAGACTTACTGTCACATACATCTGCTGCTGCCACTAGCTGTGCTAAAGGGTACTGAAATGACCAACATACATCAGTCATGCAAACTAGTTTTTTTATTATATATATATACAGTATATATATAATATATATAAGCATTTAAATTCATACGTTTCATAGAATAGTTACATTTCGCCCAGAATTTGGCCCAGAGATTATTTTGATGAACCCTAATAAAAATTATCTTTATCCAAAAAGAGCTGCCGATACAAGTGAGATACCAAACACACATAAACCCTTACAAGTAGTTCCCTGCCAATTGACATTAACCCAAATCCTGTCAAAGTGCAAAAAAAAAACAGTGAAGACTTGTTGTTGTTGAGATAAACACTTAGATGTTCCCTCCACGGAGAATCATCAAGGCAGAACGCCGTTCACTAATCTAGAAATGTGTACGCCGGTTGTCACCACGTTGGGGAAAATCTATGTATCGTGCTGCTTTGAGAGCATCGATTGTAGTTTTACAGAATCTCTTTGGGCCGTTATCATGGGACCGTTTGGGATCACAAAGAGCAGAATGAAGGGTGAGACGTCAGAGCCTGTTCGAGTCTTACAATCACAGTATTCTAGGTTCCCTGATGAGAAATCACCCATTTGAAAGAGATTGTCAGTTGGACTTTCTTGTTTAAAGAGTTTACTTGCCTTTCCCAGCTGCTTTCTTTCCAGTCAATATGGGTGAAAATGAAATATAACCTCTAGTATGAGTATACTTATTCATGTTTTGTACAGTATATCAATATCCGTACATTTACACTCCATAGTATCTCATTCATTAAACTCTTTAATCTGTCCACCTCAGTTAAACCCCAAGTACCAATCGATTATTTCAGGTGTCATTAGACTGAGACCGTCTTTACAGTTCATCCAACCTCTTGCACTCTTTAATTTCAGTCAATACGAGTCAGCCGCTGATAAATGCACCCATTTGTATCATGCATGTTTGCTCTAATATCCTGCCGCTGCATCTCTGCTGCATCTCTCAGTAGAAACGGAGTGCTTGGTTAATAAAAATCGTCTTCCAGAAATGAGAGCAAGAGGACAAAACTCTTTACGCTTCATTCTATTCCATTTACTCTGGAAAAAAAGATCAATTGACTGGTGCGAAGGCACCCACAAGCCCAGATTTGGACCAGAGAAGGCACTTAGCCTGGGCGCCTTGCCGATGGTTTTGAAAGCCTTCGTAGATACGGCTTCATTTGAAGGAGCTCTGAAGGTGAGAGGCCTGTGCTTGTCAGATTAGTCGAGGGAGCATTAGCTGGATGGTAAACAGGGAGTGCATTAGCCCCCGAGGCCCAGCTCTCAGGTGGGGTAGAGTCTGACCTTTCGGGAGCAGTTGAGTGGCCCCGCTGGTGACGCTAGGAGACAGGCCTCCTCAGGTGGAAGGGAATGGAGGCGGGCTGAATTATTCAGCATGGACTAGGCTGCACTGGGGCTACTGATGTCCCCTGACACACTGTGCGAAAGCCCCTCAAACCCCCTCCATCGCCCCTCAGCCCTGCCTATGCCTGTCGCTCCATGTGCGTCATGAGCAACACGGGCTGTTCAATCACACAGAAAAAAAAACAACAAAAAAACAGGTGACAAGAAAACACCATTATCAGGTGCATACAGCTTCTGTATGTGTGTGTGCATGTGCAAAAGAAAGAGAGGTTTGTGTTCAAAAGTGAAGGTGATTTGACATTTTGGTGTTAGTATTTTTTTTATTTATTATTATTATTATTTTCTTATCCCAGCTTTACATGCAGAGACTTTTAGGAATGGAGGTTAAAAGTGAAAAAAAAAAAAAAAAATACAAATTAAAAATAAAAGTTTGTTTAGGCAGTATAATCAGCCAATAAAGCAGTTTGATTGGAGTCTTCAGAAAAACATCTTTGAAAAACATTATTTCTGAAAATATGCTTGGTGATTCTAGTAGTGTGGAACTGCATTCTTTAAGTTTTAGTATATTTCTAGAATCAAGGGGTTAAGGTTTGGCCAGGTAACCCCTGCTAATATATTTTTTAAATACACCATTAGGTGCACAAAAGGATCTTTCTTCACTGGCAGCGATTTTAAAAATATATTTGTATTAATATATAAATATATAAATATATGAATCTGTATATTATGAATGAAATTCATGAATTCAATTCAGACATACTACATCCGCCATGTTGTGACTGTCATGTGACCTACCAGCGTCAGTTGTGTCACATCACTGTCATTCAGAAATCCTCTCCCTTGGCCTCATGGGATAGTAAAGTGTCCATGAAATACACACTTAAGAATCTCAGCAGAAGTAGTAGGGCATCTGGGTACTTTTCACCTACTGTTCTGGCAAAAGTGTTTTTTTAATTTTTTTATTATTATTTATTTAATTTATTTTTTTTGCATACTATATACTGTAGAAGTATATGATTTTGGATGGCACTCTGGGGTAGCAAGTGCTAGCCAAACATCAACTGAAATGAAAGGGAATGCCACCAATTGACGTAGTGTTGACGTAATTTCTTATAATTAGCATTTCATTAAGGCTATTTTAAATTCCAGTTTGAAACAGATGACCGCTCCCATCTATAGCAGGTGAAGCTGCAGATAGAGAGTGTGTTTAGAAATCCTCTCCATTACTGATGACAGACAGACCTCTGTTTTCAGCCTCACCAGTCCTGCAAGCCTGACCCTTTTAGAGAGCAGAGCCACTGTGGTCAAAGGACTGTGTACACAAACGCACACTCAACGCACACAGTCCTTACTTCTCACACTTTTCCGAATCCCAGCAAGGCCTTGTTCGCAGCCTGTCTCCTTGACAACAGTTGAACACAGCGTTGGTACAACAATCCAAGAATTTGTGTTACCCTGTTAACTGTGGTTGCCAGACAACTGTAACCAATTCTGTTTTGTTGTGTTTAGCTTTTACATTTTTAAGAAATGTATTTCTGCATTGCCATTAGGCACATGTGGAATCACTTTTTCCACACAAATGACATTTAACTTGAATATGTGAATGGACTTTCTGATCCTTGCTTTTGATTGGTCAGCAGTGTAAGAGCCATGCAGAAAATGCATTTTATAGCAACAGTTATGACCCCAAACACTGCCTAGCACCTGAAGCGAATCTAAATTTAATTTATACAGAATATAATACAAAAAAAGTCTGAAAGAATGTATGTAAGGTAGAATAGAATATAATGAAATACAATTTTAGATACAGAATAGAATGAATCTAAGGAATATATAGAATAAGATAAAATATGTAAGCTACAGAATGGGATAAATGTAAAGAAACAGAACATAATAAATGTAAGAATAGAATTACACTAGATATAAAATATGTAGGCTATAGAACTGAATGGAATAAAATGTAAGATAATTGGATAAATATAAGGAATAGAATGAGAGAAAAGATGTGTTAGCTATAGAATTGAATAAAAAAAAATATTAGATGTAAGAAATAGAATATGATTTCAAATATGCAAGCTAAAGAATGGAATTAATGTGAGGCTATAGAATAAATCTAAGGAACAGATTAAGACAAAAAACATATGTAAGCTATGGAATAGCATAAAATAATTGTAAGATAAAAACTAGAGTAAATGGAATAGAATAATATATGAAAAATATGAAAATAAGTTATGAAAAAATATATGGTAAAGAGTAGACTAATAAATGTATGATAAAGAATAGATGTAAGAAATAGAAAAGAAATATATAAAATATGTTGTATTGGAACAGAATATACTAAATGTAAGATTTATAGATATACTGTAAGATATATATATATAGAATATAATTTTTTTAAGAAATAGAAAATATATAAAATGCATAATCCAGAGTTAAATAAATGTGAGAAAATAGGTTAGATGTAAGAAATAGATTGTTATAAAATATGCAAGCTATAGAATAGAATGGAATGAATGCAAGGTATAGAATAAAAGACATGCAAAGAATAGAAGAAGATATACAAATAATAGAAATAGAATCAAATAAATCTAAGGAATAGAATAAAATAAGATATGTTAAATATTAGCATTAGAATATAAGATTAGAATAGAAAAATAATATACAATTTACTAAATGTAAGGAACAGAATAGAATAGAATATAATTGAATAGAATAGGAGTAAGATAACTGAAACAAATATGCTCATTAAGCCATAGTTCTTATGTTAATGGCAAGAGTTCTTGGTTCACAACATTTCCTTATAACATTCAGTATCTTTATCCATCTCAAAAGTGGCTAAACGTGAATAGAAATGATTAGAGTGCTCCTGACCGGACTGGAGCTTGCACTAGCGGTCAGAGCTTTGTCAGCACTCGCTTCTGTTTATTTGTGTGGTTTGACTGTTGCCTGTCTGTGTACTGAATGACACTGTGTGTGTGTGTGTATGTGTGTGTGTTTGAGGAGGAGGAGAGGAAGACTCATAGGAGCTGTTACTGAACAGATGGTCCCAGCGCGACACTGGACCTCCGACCGAGGAAAAATCAATGCTCATAACTTCAAAACAAAAAAGAAATTAATAAATATGGAGGCACACAAGATTGCTTTGCATCAGTGTCGCATTCTAATTAATAGGTGTTTTGTTTGTGGGTTGTTGGTGTTTTTTTCTCTCCTCCTTTTCTCCAACAGTGACAATTTATGCTTTTTTAGAGCGGAAGGCAGACTGTGAAGATTCCAAATCAAGCTTGTCTGCTTTTTTTTCTCTCCTTCTCACACGCTCCCCCCCCTTCCGCCCAAACACACCTCCACTGTCTGCTCCTCATCTTCTCTTTTGGTCTTTCTCCTCATAATCTTTTCCCCCTGATGTCCCCCATGGGTCAGGCTCGAGCGTTTGGTAGAAAGCGGATGGTTTCGCAGGCTAACACATTTTGACAGGGATATTGATATTGGTTTTGTGTTTTGGAGGGAGAGGACTGTCTGTATGGGCTCTTTGGTTGGTGTATCTCATGTACGTTAATGATAATGCTAAATAATTCACTTTAGGTATTAGCACATATCCTGCATGTGTTACATATTTACATTTTATCATTTAGCAGATGTTTTGTGCCAAACGAATTAGAAATACGAAAAATGACAAGCAATTTATCATACAGGACACAACAAGATTTACTATAAAAATTCATTATTTAAAGGAAATGCATTTGTTTATGCAGATAAAACCCGATAGATTCAAGATTCATTGTTTTGATATAGAGTAACTGGCAGGTCATTGTAAGACTTTAAACAGACTAGACTTTTTATTTAATTTGATGTGAATGGAAATGTCTGTTTGGAACAGAATTTTCTTAGATGAAGGTCTGCTCAAGTCTTTTTCATTATTTGATGGATTTGTGCTCATTTTTAGATCAGGTTGATCTCATTAGTGTTTTTTCTGTCTGTCACTAGTTTTCTCTCTGTCTTTTAGACCCGTCTGATCAGCTTTTGGAGGTGGTGGGGCTGGAGGGGGCAATGGAAATGGGCCAGATCTACACAGGTCTGAAGAGCGCAGGCAGACGTCTGGCCCAGTGTTCCTCCATCATTATCAGGTTACATTTCATTGTAATTACAAATCAGCCCCATCCTCCAGTGTGGTGCTCCTAATATTCTGAATTTAGAAAAAGTAGTGCGTTCGGGGTAAATTATTTCTATAGTAGAATGATTTATAGTATATTATGCTTTACTTTTTCTACAACGAGTTTAAGCTCTATATTGCTAGTTCTTTTTTTATTTTTTTAAGAAACTAATATTTTTACTCAGCAAAGGTGCATTTAATTCATTAAAAGTGACATTGAAGGCATTTATAATTAATATATATATATATATATATATATATATATATATATATATATATTTTTTTTTTTTTTTTTTTTTCTGTTTCAAGTAAACTCCTGGGGAAAAAAAATCCACAAAAATATTAAGCAGCACAACTGTTGATTAAAATAAAACATTGATTAAAATAAGAAATCATATCAGAATGATTTCAGAAGGATCGTGTGACAATGAAGACTGGAGTAATGAGGTTGAAAATTCAGCTTTGGCATCACAGTTATAAATTACATTTAAAAATATATTTAAAAAGAAAACAATAGTTTTAAATTGTAACAGTAGTTCAAAATATTACTGTTTTTACTTCTATCAAATAAATGCAGTCTTGGTGAGCATAAGAGATTTCTTTCAAAAACATGAAATAACAGTAACAATAACAGTGTATTATGTTTACAGACTACATAGCATATTTATACAGTACTTTGACTACATTCAAAGTTCATTTTCCACATTGTAAGACTTAAGATAGGAAAATAGAAAAAATGGTGCAGAAAATTTTTTTTTTTAAACTTAATATCTTGATGTTTACAGATATACTGTACTGCATATAAACAAAAATAAAATGCTTAACTTATTTTAATACACAGTACTATTCAGGTTTCAGTATTATATAACTATGTTCCATTGACAGAACCAGTAAAGCCCTTCCTATGCAAATAGATGGTGAGCCATGGATGCAGAGCCCATGCACTGTAAGTATGCACTTTTAATGTTTTTATATGTTTAAATGTCCTGTACATTACATGTGTTAACCGTAACGTTTAAGCATTGGGATATTTAAAGGGCATTTTTCTCTCTTTGCACTTCCTTCTAAACTGACTTTAGTTGGTCAATGGTATTTTATCTCCTGATATCTTGTTTAAAAATCACAGCAGCATTTTACAAGAAAGTTGAAAATATGCTCCAGCCCGAAACAACCTCCTCATTTGCAAGATGCAAAGCTTTGTTTGCTTTTAATTAAAGTTTCCCTTCTCTAAAAGCATCTTTTCTGAAGTGCACTGTTCATTTACATATACTTCATTTTGTCGATGCCTGGAATCCAAAAAGCATGACAACACAATTAATTGGAAGGAGCACTTGTACCTGTAGATTAAAAATCCCGTTAAAGGTAGACACCAACAGAACTGTTATCATAGCGGGTGATCTCCATGGCAACCTATGGCTTTGTCGAGGCTTAATTAGTGTCAGTAAACGTAAGGAATGCTTTTGAGACACTACAGTCAATATTCAGGTGTTCCAGCTCATCCTCAGCAAAAAGTGATTATGCTAATCCATTTTTAGGTGGCGCTGCATTTTATCTGTATTTGCTTGTGAGGGTTTGTCTGTAAATAAGTGGAATTGCATTTGTTTGTTATATATTTCATGCAATCAATGTGGAACTAAATGAAAAAAATGGCTTGAAATTATAGATTTTTTTTATTTATTTACAAAATAATATCACTAAATAAAGTTTTTTTCCTACATAAAAAATTAGAATAATTATATATATATATATATATATATATATATATATATATATATATATATATATATATATATATATATATATATATATATATATATATATATTTACAAAATTACAAAAAAAATTAAATTTCCTTTTTTTAATTTTGTATTGAATTATTTAACAATAAAGATTAATTTCATATTCCACAGAGAAACATCAAGTATATTATTCATAAAAATAAGCACCTAATTGTATTGTGTCTTTATAAATGGTTCCAGAGAGACACTAAAAAGGGCATGAGTCCAATAAATTTGCATTATATATGAACACTCTCGAGTTCACCCCATATGTTAAAAAATGTCATGTTGACTCTTCGTCTTAATTAAACTTAAATGCTGCAAAGGTTTTCTTTTTGAGGTGTTCAGTACCATTTACCTTCTGATTGCCTGAATACTTTCACGAACAAAGCAAATGGGTGAATTCAAAGAGAAGAGCTTGATATTTACCATCACCTTTGATGTGGAATTATAATTGACCCACAAACAGGGAATTCAGCACCCAATTAAATGTGACAGGAACGAAGTTTAATGACACTTTCACTTCAAATTCCAGTCTGTTAGTTATGTGCCTTTGTTTGTGCATTATGCCACTTCATATAACGTTTATCTGTCATATCTTCTCTCATTCGATTGTCTTCATGAATTCATATCATATAATGTAAACATTTTCACATCCTATTTGTTTCCAATCTTTCTGACAGATTAACATCATGCATGAGAATCAGGCCCGTATGCTGATGGGTCCTCCTCAAAGCTCAAGCTTCTTCTCCTTCTTTCGTCGTGACCGCAGAGAGAGTAAAGACTGACGACCCACGACACCTGAGATCAACGCTACACCTGCTGGAGAGTTCATGTGAATGGTGAAAACCGTTGGGAAGGTTCCTGACAGCTGCGGCTTAGCTACAGATCTCTAGATTTCAGCTGATCGCTTCAGCCACCAGTTTGCCGTCTCAGCTATTTGATTAAACTGCCATCATGAAGTACAAACCAATTACTGGGAGGAAAAGACCAAACATACGGCATTTTTTTGTTCTCAAATGTATAAAAAATTATATTTTGGAAATCTTTTGGAGTTTGAGTCTTAAATGTGAATTCAGATGGACTCGTGAGCACAAACTATTTTATTGTTAAGTGATGGATTTGTTGGTGCCAAATGTAAGATAAGACATGGCCAAATGAAAAACAAAGTACTTTTTTTTACTTAAAACGTGTGATCTGTTAGTCTAGTGGGACATTTTTCATATTCTTTAGCATGCTGGGTTCAAATCCAGAACTTTGTCAAATTGTATTTTATTTTATATTTGCCTCTGAAACTGACAGCCAGTCATTTTTGTATAGTAAAAAAAAAAAGACTTTCCAGTTTCTACGACAGCATGTTCCTACATTAATCATGCAAGTATAAATGTATTGCTTGTTTTGGAATTTGCATTTTAAAAACCATTTAAACTGGTTTTGTAAGTCACTACTATTTTCTAAAACTCTAAACATGCTCAAGTTACCTGGAGAAAGATCAACTAAACATTGACAAGAATCATTTCCAGAAGCATGAACATGTGGACAAACAGTCTTTATATTACAAGCACAAATGGAGGTCTTAGTTTATCATCAGACAATCCTCATCCAGAGCCAGTCGTCGATGCGCACTGTTTAGGCTTTTTAATGCGAATGCCTGTCTGTCTGTGATTTATTTTAAGCCGAAGCTGCTTGCTTGTTGGCGAAGAATCAGATTGAAAGATTTGTATTTTGTTGTATTTTGTCTTTACAAGACATGGTTGTCATGGTCACAAGGTGCTTTGCTCATGCATATTCATGTGTTGTGATGCACTTCTTAGCAGAGCTAAAGCAAATGTGCGACTGCACCTTTCCTTTTCTTGTGATAGCAGCATGTACAGTAATGATGTGAGAAACTATTACACATCCTGGTAACTTAAGTTTCTGGTTAGGCCTGGTTTAGTTTCACTCAACCCCAACATAGCTCGCAGTTCATAATAGGTGCTTTGTGCAATGAACTGACAATGAACTTGCCTGATGTATTTGCATGTTGGTTAGAGATATGACGTATGCCATTTTTAGCAATTAAAAGTTAAAACGGATGTTGTAATCCATAGACCATTTATAGCAAAGATATTCAAGACCCATTTTGGTAAATTAAGAGATTTATGTCATATTAAAGTGAGTGTTGCATTTTAGGCTTGGCCTGTTATAACATGCATATATGATGCTTACATTGTAAAGTCATTAAAATAATCTATATTAATGTGCCACGTCAAATACTTAATATTAATTATTTTTCTTTTTTTTCACAAACTTTGTATGAGATCAAACTGTTTAAGACCCCAGATCTATTTAGAGAAATATGCAGAAAAATCCAACCTACATTTTAACTTTTGGACCCTTTTAGTTTTGAAATCAGTAAAAGCAACATTTTAACAGAAAACAAAGATTTTTAATATGCCAGGTAATTTGTCCATTCGTAACTATAAGAAACACACCTACTTTCACCTTTTGACCCTGTCAGCTTGCCACAGCCGCTCACCTCTTGACCTGACAACAGATGCATCGCTATGTTTTTAACCTTTTAATGTTAACCTGCATGTCAAATGACCATCTATACCATTCCATAAAGCTCACGGGATTATACATTGCGTCAAGAATGACTTAAAATGTCACTTCATGTTTCCATCAGTTCCCTATAATGGAAGTCCCTCTGTTTATGTGTGCTGGTTTACATGATCCTGCAAAAGTGACATGTTAGCTGTTTCTTAATGACGTGATTAAAGCTTTGACATGAGGAAACACCAGACCTACAATTTTAGCATGTGTTAAATATGTTGCATGATGTAAATGGATATAATGAACTTTATCTCAAAGGTCAGATAAGGTGTGAAAGCATATCTATAATCCTAGGTGTTATGGGGGGGAAGATTCTCCTCACCCTATATAGTTAGCACAGATGTTCAAATCATATATATTCAAATAGTCATCCACAAAGACACATTTAGATTCAATCAAATTAAAATACCAGTCTAAGGGATTATTTGTTAATTTCTTCTTTTTTTCTGTTTTTGTCATTCTTTCTTGCTATTATTGAGAATGAACATCTTTGTGTATATTTGTCTATTAATTTGATTAAAATTAAAAAATGGTTACAGTAATAAAACCTATGGTAATGAAAAATGAAAAATTGGAATATTGATTCATAGCAACTCTGCGTAACTGAGCACTCAGCTGTGCTTGTCTTCTGTCTCAGCTTTTTCCCTTATTTTAAGCTATCATTTCAGAGCCCCATTGGAAGTTCAGGCCCTCTAGGGGGCCATAGCCCCCCAGGGTGAGATTCACTGCATTAAATTGTCTAAGATTTACTCATAACAAATCCTTTTGGAAAATGTTGCTTTGGCCATTTTGAGCATATGCCTGTTTATTTCATTCTTTGAAAGTTTGGGAGCTTTTTGGATTTCGGTAATTCGTAAACCTTATAAATGGGATCCAAAGATTGTGTGCTTTTTTATGCACATCACTTCCAAAACATCTAGCCACAAGAGAAATTATAAGGACGTGCTGTGTTTCTCATAAATAAACACCTTATAATTACAATATCAGTTTTGCATATTTTAATGAAGGAACGGTAAAATAGGCTCTTGATTGACGGGTGGAAATCTGATCCGGCGGAGGACAGTGGCAGCCAATGGGAAGCGGGGCGCTGGCTGTTTCTGAAGGGAGGCCCCTGGAGCAGCAGGCAGCGTGTGTGTGTTGACTCGAGCGCGGAGGAGAGGCACGAGAGCGCTTTCTCATTCAGTCCGGCGACACATCCATGCATGAATGCGGTGCGTTTACTGGGGTGAGTGCAAGCTTTAAGTTTTACACCACATTCGACGCTTCAGTAAAACGTAACTAGAAACAGAAAAAAAGAGTTTCCAAAAGTCCAGTCCCTTAGGAGGATCGGCTCACCGCGTTACGCACGCACAGCACAGCAACATATTTACATTAGGACACTTGCAACTTTATCTATAAAGTGTCACGGATCTGCTGCGTTTAATGTCTGTTTCACAATAGTCAGCATGTAGTCGGTCAAATGAAAGATATGTTTATGAATGGAAGCGCTGAATGCGCTCGAGCGCGCAGCAGTTCATGTTCCATCTCCAATAAATCGCTTAAAGTCAGTCTCCTACTTCAAAGGGTGATCGGACGGCGCGCTCAGAGTCCAACCGCTGCAGAATGGACGGACTTTACGACCAACAAGTGCCTTTCATTAAATCTCATGTAAGTCTGATGAAAGTAAATCAGTGCTGTCCATGATTTTAAATATGTATCTGTCATATAAGTGACCAGTGAGGAGAATCTGCGTTTTTAAAAGCCTAACGTGACAGTTATGCCATTTATATGTGTGTGATTCTTCACTTTAGGGAAACTTCTGGATTTATTTAGAAGACATTAATAATTATTGATAGTTTTAAAGTAGCTGTTAATTGTTCATGATCCTGTTATTAAGTATTAAACTAGTTATATACCAGAATTGCTATATTTTGGACTTTATAACGTCCCTTATATAAAACATTTAAGTTGTGTTAAAACAAGGGAAAATCTTTTTTTTTTTCACTTTTTCCCCTAAGAAAATCTTATTTTCAGTTCTGCAGTTTACATATTTAAAAATACAGTATTACACTTGTATTACAGTCACAAATGCTTTTTACAAAATTATTGTACAAAAAAAAAATAATATATTATAGTAATGAGAAGTGAAGAAAAAAAATAGAACTTCTAAAGCTAGGTATAATTATAAAACGGCTCAGTTTATCAAATGTTTCAAATAATAATAATAATAATAATAATAATAATAATAATAATAAAAATGTTTGTCATCTTTTTAGTAAGAACGAGACTTACTCAACATTTTCCTAAAAAAAATAATAATAATCCATCCAAATCAAAACACTTAAGGGTTGATCAAGGCCGTGATCATCTAATATAAAACACAGGTTTATATTTAATTTTTAAAAGTTTCAAACAAGTCAAAAGTGCCACTAACTAAATAATCTCTCATATATAAGCAATAAGCACGATGAGTGAAGCTGCAGTTGTGTGTTGCATGTCTTTCAAAAGCAAACTCTACACACTCCATCTTCATTTGAGACAATTGATCTGTTGCTTTCTGCTCAGAATCCTCGGGCAAAGACGTTCAACACGAGACCAGCGAAGGACAGGAAAAGAAAATTCATTAACTCTGACCTGGCGTTGGACACCGAGGGTAAGCACTCAGGTGTGGGTGAAAAAGACAATGTTCATTTCACGCCTTCTTAACATCTCGCAAAATGCAATATCGCTCGTTGCCACCTGCACTCAGGGCTTTAAAATCTCAATCAGCTGCGCTCGCCTCAGTCTTCAGAGGGCTTTGAGACTGGATTCGAGAGGTGCTGGGGGTCAAAACTTATAATTAAAGCTTTGTACCTGTTGTTTCGCCTTCTCAAACTCTGCCGTCTTTGTTTTTTAGAGCTGTTTCAAGATCTCAGCCAACTTCAGGAGACCTGGCTCGCTGAAGGTAAGCTCTGGTCTGTTTACTTCAGTCTCGCTCGAAGGTTTCTCAGTGGTTGATCAAGCTTTTGTTTTGTAGCTGAAGAAGCGGAGAAAGCGTGGGGGGGTTGGGGGGGTTTGGGGGAGGGGAGCAAATATGCCTCAAGTTACAGACCTAATCTGCAGTCCAATTAATGCATCTGTAGCGAAGGCACTTGGCGTGTCATGCATACATTAGTGCTTGAGAAGAGCAGGAGTCTAGAGGGAGACCGAGGAGGTTCTACTTTGAGTGTCATCACAAATTACCAGAAGAACTTGCAGTCTCGCTCACTCTCTTCTCCTCTCGTCCGCTTTTGGCAGGAGCTAAGGCAGACGAGCCACCAACTCTCTCTCTCTCGCATGCACCCACACACGCACACCTTCTCGTTTCTTCTTCGTATCCCTCTCTTTCGTATTCTACTCCTCGTATATTAGGGTTTTCTTAGTTTTTCTTTATTTTTGTAACTCTTTTTGTTAAGGAGATGGAATGATGGTAGATCGCTTCAAGAGCTTAAACTTTTAGAGCTTTGTTTTTTTCCCCTAACTTTTTTTTTTTTTTGGTTGCCTTTGGCAATTTTTTGTTTCTCATGGCAAGAGATGCTGGTTGTGGTCTAACTCAAACGTGATGCTGCAGGAGTTAAGCGCGAGTGTCTTCTTCCCATCTTGCTTGCAACACCGACCTTTAGGTTAGTAAATGCTTCACTCTTTGGTTGATTGTTAATATGTTTGGAAAATATTTTTATGCGGTGGAAATTGTACATTTCTTCCAATGTTAGTTAAAAAAATTAAATGGCAAACATTTTGATGTTAAAATGTTTTTTTTTTGTCATCAAAATGTAAAATTTATGTTATGTTAAAATTTTCTAAATGGTGAACTGTCAAATTTGATGTAAAAAAATATAAGGTTTTACTTGTCTTCAAAATATTAATACTTTTTTGGCTTGTGCAGTTTTACTTTGTGATTTTTTTGTGTTGCAAGTATGGTTAAAAAGTATTTTTTGCTGTTTGCAAAAAAGTTTTAACATTATGAAAATGTTGAGCAGCATACATTTAGAAAACCTTAAACTGATTATGTGCATGCAAATTAATTTTAATGGATAATCAGTTTTATTTTCAGAGTTAAATAACTTTTTTGTATTCTAAAAACAAAGTATAAATATTAATATATTGTTGGCTGCAATTATACTATCATGTTTCCATTTTTAGAAGAATGTAAATAAGATTTGTGGGATTTTATTAATGTCATAAATTAATTTAGGCTAAAATAGATGACGCAAATCATGATAGACACAATAGCCTTTTGTCTGTTTATTGTAAAAGGCAATTTGGTTGAAAATTGAGAAGAAAAAAGTCGTTTGTAAAACCAATTCCAGCGCTTTGCATTTGTAAAATCGCATCTGCCTTTGGAGCAGCCTATGGAATGCATTTGCGTGCACTTTGGACAAAAAGAGGAAATGAAGTGTGTGTCTGTTTTCTGTTAGTGATCACATTACATCTGGCTTGTGTGACTGAATTTTTGAATGCCACTTGAAAGTCTGACTTATGCAACTTAATCAAGTATCATTTTTTGTAGCATCATCTCAAATATTGTCATTGAAATATATTTTAGTACAGCTGCACCAAAGACACTGTTGTGTGTTCTGGTCAACTCTAAAAACCAAACATCTGAAATATAAGCAGATAACCTAACATGTAAAATAGGACCTGCCCACCTGCATAAGGAAAGACAATCTTCATTTTTAATAGACCGCTTTTATATATTTTTTTATATATTTAAAAATGCTTGCAGTATAATTGTAGATTTTAAAATTAAAAGTACGCTTTAGAACAGATTTCAGACTTTACTGTCCTTGTCGTGAGTTTGATTATGCCAAATCCACCTTAGGGCCTCTAAAAGAATTAGACATGACTTAAATATTTTAGTATATCCGGCAGGGGGAAAAAAAAGTAGTCGCTGCAGTAGATATTACAGTGAGGAGTACAATTCAAACTGTCTTCCATACATCAGCCGCAACGCCCAAAGATTCAGGATAAATTGCAGATAGATTTAATATATGACTTCCTGTCCATTAGAACCTAAACGAAGACCTAGCGGTTTCATTTCAGAGATTTATTAGCTCAGGTAATTGGAAAGAAGAGGAAGACTTATGAGCGACGGACAGAATTTCCGGCAGCGTAGACTAAAGAGCTGATGGCTCGTCATTTGACGTGCATGTGTCATTTTGGCCAGAGACAGCTGACAGTCACTTATTACGTCTAGAAAACTTACAAAAGACTTCATTGAATATGTCAAATCAGGATTTAGTTTATTGGCTCTGCATTGTTTTTTAGTGTAACCTTTATCTGATTTTTTTCTGCATCTTTTCCTCTTAGTTTGGCAGAGAGGTGATTATGAGTCTCTTTATGGAGCTGCAGTTTTCTTTTTTTCTTTAACTGGTGGACATGCTCCAACACCTTAGCTAGCCTCAGGAGTGGTGCTGGGATCAGCTGTCCCATTCACAGGTTGACTCATTCACCCTGCTGAGAATACTGGCTGCTGCTCCCTTCCTCTCACCTTTTCTCTCTCTAACTGATCTTTACGCTACCTTTCTGACTCTTAATGCACTTGTTCATTCTCTTCTGATCTAGTGAGGGGATGGTTTAATATTTCTTTGATTGTGTTTGCTTTGGAACCAACCAGAGAAATGGTGGTGGTATTTCTTGTTGAGTTCAACCAGTAAGAATTGCTGCTGCGGTTGTGCTCAACAAATACTTTAAAGATAAACGGGTGCTGATTTGAAGTTATAGAACAGACTGGGGCTAGTTGTCACACATTTTACTCAAGTGAATAGTGTGGGATTATTTATGACAGCTGATTTCTGCATATATATACACACACATTTCTATTTATTATTTATTTTTATTTTAACCATTATCGCTCAGAAACATAATTTAATTAAAAAAATAGAGTTAATAGAATACATGTGGAACTCCATGTTGTGAGTTGTCACAGAAAGACATGCAATTAAGTATTTTTTACCAAGAAATAAATAAAAAAAACAACGAAACAATACATTTTGAAACAGCAAAAATAAACAAAAATTACCTTACATACAAAAAAATATCTAACCATTGTTTTGGCCCACAATATTAATATTAATATGTTTTTGTTGTTGTGTATGGTTTATAGAGTTTGTGCATACTTGCCCTGGCATGAAATTTATATATTTTTAAAAATCTATTGTATTTTAACTTTTAAAATTTTAGTTACAATATATCCTCATTATGTAGTTGATTTTTATTTGAATTAGAGTTTTGACTTAAAAAAAAAAAAAAGTATTAAGATAAAACCTTATGACAGCTGCTCTGAAAATAATTGTGTTTTTACTTTGAAATTGACATTAAATAATTTCATAGAAACAGCAAGTAGTGAAATTCTGAAGTAGAACAACTACTAAAATAGATTTTATTATGAAATCTACTCATATACTGTATGAATGCATTACCATTTACACAGGAATTAGAAAACACTCCCTTTTCCAAAAAGAAAGCCAAAAAGCCAAGTAGCCGAGCAGAACTTGTTGCCTTACACAAAGTAAATGTCGATTTGTGCGTGTTGCGACTTGTTACTGTTGTTGTGAAAATGAAAATCCAATTTTAGCGCAGAGGAATAAACGTGCTAATAGCCCGTGCAGCGAGGTCTTGTGCTCTCCTTTGTGTCGAGCTGAACAAGCAATAAACAGCAGAAGCCTTGCAAGAGTGCAAACGCATGTGATATAAACATGAATGTGCTTAATTGAGCTCCGTATGAAGGCTTCATTATTTTAGCATTAGCTACGAGAGAGGGAAAGGTAGGGGAACGTGCTCTGTTTGGACGGCTGCCGTCGCGGCAGGTACAGGTGCATTCACCAGTGGGGATGTGTCCCAATTAGACAGTGTGAACAATAGGTGTTTTCTCGCTGCATGGCTATCCTTATGAAGGCGCTGTGTAAAGCACATTTGATCACAAGGCAAGGTGTTTTTCCTTCGGTTGCCTGGTTTGTTTTATTTTTTATTTTTTATTATTCTCCTACTATTTTAAGACACAATTATGTCAAAGCGAAAGGCTGAGACGGATATGGGATGCATTTCACACGCGGGAGCCTGCTTTGTCCAGCAAATTAAATTACTGACATAATTAGAGGATATGTTTTTGTCTGTTTTAAACCAATAAATGTCTTCATGGGTTGGTCTGAGAATTTCAAATCATTAGTGTTTCAATTACAGAGGATTATTCGAGGAAATAACTCATTAAAGTGATTATTAGAGTAGAGACTGTGTTAGAATGACTTAATTTAATAATTATGAAAGAAAAATGTTTATTTACCCTTTTCTCTCTTGGTTTTCTCCCAGCTCAAGTTCCTGACAATGATGAGCAGTTTGTTCCAGACTTTCAGAGTGAAAACTGTAAGTGTGACCTTATTTATTTATTTATTTTTTTATTTTTTTTATTTTTTACTATGGCTCTACAAAATAACAGCTTATGTTTTGCAAAGTGACTTCAGACTCAAATCTGAAGATTTTGTGCGAAAATTTGCCAAACGCAATTTGCGTTTTAGTTGTTTGCGACATGTTGTCGTTCGTCGCTGTTGTTTCTGTGAATAAACAGAAAGACAGAGTGCGAGCGGTGTGTGTTCTCTAGGTTGTGTACCTTCTCAGTGAGTGCAGCCAGAAGCAATAGGCCTTTAAATGGGCATAGGAAGTAAAGTTGGCGCGCAGTGGCCGTGGCAGAGCCGGTGCCAGTGTCGGAAGTGGCATGGACTGAATGAGGCACAGTGGGGAGCGAGTCCAGCTTATGTCTTAAAGAGGAGCCAAAACAGACTCTGTTACTGAGGATGCAGGGGAGAAGAAGGGGGGCTTTGTCTTTCTAGAGAACTCAAGCTCATTAGGCAAATAAAATATACTAGTGTTTGCTGATAATGGGCCATTGTCCTGTAGACCCTCCTTAGACTTTACTGTGAGTGACAAAAGAGGAGTGAAATGTCACTAAAGGAAGCCTTTTTTTGTGTGTCGATATTTTAAAGTAAATATTCTTCCATTCCAACATGTATTTTTAAGCAAAAACGATGGAACTGCAGGGTTTTAGTTGGCATTGTTGGCAGCATAGTGGAGGAGAGGAGGGACAGGCAGATGGAGGTAGAGCGAGGGCACGGCAGTTGGGCTCTTGAACGGGCATCCTGGCCCTCCCATATGGGTCTGAGTCGACAATGCCAGTGGATCACTTCCGTTTCATGTGGTCCATTCCCACAAAACACCTCAAAATGGGATATACAGGGATAACACAGCCAGAAAATACACCTCTCAAACTGCTGCTGCGCACTAGATGTGTGTGGCCTGATGAAATCTAATTATTTGTATCATTTAAAGATTTGTAATATAAGGAATTTATATTTTTAGCTAGCTAGGATGCATTACACTGGTTAAAAGTGACAGTACATGTATGAATAAATAATTTTAAATAAATTGAAAATAGTTATTTTGAGCTTTCTATTCATGAAAAAAATCCTGAAAAAGCAGCACAAGTGTTAACAATAAGAAATTGAGCACCAAATCAGCATATTAGAAGTATTTCTGAAAACTGAGCACTACATCAGCGTACTTGGTTTCTGAATGATCATGTGACACTGAGTAATGCGGGCTTCTGAAAATTCAGTTTTGCATTCACAGGAATAAACTACATTTTAAAATAAGTAAATGTATTACTGTTGTACTGTATTTTTGATCAAGTAAATTCAGCCTTGGTGAGCGTTAAGTGCATGACAATTTTCCGACCCCACATTTTTGAATGGTAGTGCATATATCTTTTCTCTTTTAAATGCATATGTAATTGTTAAGATAACTGGCGGTGGTACTGTAAAAGATCAGTCGTTTAAAACATTAATATAATAGTGATTTGTGGCTGGGGAAGTGTGAGCAAACAGTGATTATATTTGAGTTATTTGCCCTATTGTAAAGGCCGTCGTAATTCAAGCTCAGTGTTTAAGAAGAAGGTGTGACTGAATCTATTATCAGCGAGTAACAGTCAACGAAGAGGTGAGAGTGAGAAAGAGAGAAGGGTGAGAAAATGCACGACCATCAGCACAGAACAAACAAAAAAAACAGTATGACACTTAGAAACAGTTGTGAGTTTTACACAGATTCACATTTATGCAACACAGGGAGCAGTGAAAATGGTGTTCAGTAACATTATGAATGGACTTTTGGCAGAGAAAAGACTATTGATTTATGAAAATCAAATCTATTAGAGCGCAACTTTGAGGAAAGAAATTTTGAGGAACGGAACATGAATGTTTAGCAGAAGCAACATCATAACAAGGGAAATAATTTGTGAATATTTTGCATAACAAGTTAAGTGTCAGAAATGAATATTGTGCTGTACTCGAGATGTTCTTTTTTTTTGAGGTGTTGCAATTTTTTTTTTTTTTTTTTTAGGTGTTGCACTTCAGTTGATATCTGACATACTCAGGGGGTTTTAAATGCATCTCATAAATTGCAAAGACACAAAAAATTGAAAGTAAATGTCATAAACGACTTCTTGAAAATGTTGTCCATTAACACCAATCGATGAACGTGTAATTGTTGCAATCCTGGAATGACATCCTGCACGTATGACGTCCTGTGATGCTAACAGATTTTGTATTGATTCGTTTACTCGTATTCCTTTGCGTAAAATCAATTATGGCATTTTTTTCCTCTTCATCTGTCTACGTGCTTCTTAATATGGTCCGTCAAGAAGTCTTCTCAAGTATAAATTATTCATCCATACTGCTACTTTTAGAATCCACTATCATGAACATCGACACATCCTAACAAGACCATTTAAAATCTCAGAAGTCTGCCAAATAAATGAAGGTTTTCTACTTTAGACATCGATTTTTTTTTTATTCTTAACTTTGAGATTTCACCACTTGAATCAAATAAATGAAGTACTTTCTATGTACGCTTTTATTCTTCTTCCCTTTTTTCATGTTTTCAAAGATTACCTTTAGAAGCAGAAATGTTTAAATACATTAGTAATCAGCAAATTACTGAATGTCAAGAATCTAATCCCTTTGTGCTGAAGAAAACCAATACTGAATTTACTTAAATTTGCATTTAAAGATGTTTTTAATGGAATTTGGTTACTGAATTGGTGCAGATTCATATTTCAAAGTATTTTATTACATATCCACCTGTCCTTGTTTATGTGAGTTGCAAGAAACACAAACTTTTTGCATGCAAACAGAATTCTTATGATTTTTAGTGAATGCATAAAAATATGTAGACGTTGTAAAGTCTTCTCAACTTCATCTGCAGATGCCTTGTGTCAGTGAGAGAATGATTGCAGTTTAACATGACACTTCTGCATCCTTTGAGTAATGAATATAGTGAGGATCTTGGTGTTGTGTTTAAACATCTATGCGCTTGTCTCTTTCTCAGTGGCGTTCCACGGGCTGCAGTTGAGGATTAAGAGAGAGCCCCACAGTCCGTGTACTGATCTGGGCTCAGCCTGCAGTCAGGAGAGGCCCTTCAGGATCCACTATGGGGAGAAGTGCCTGTATAACATCAGGTAGCATTCAGAGAAATTCAATAATCTTGCATGTGACACTAAATGGCTGTATAACTCACATGCATCAAATGTTATAAAAAAAATACCAGTAGTAACGAGACGAACGCTAGACATGCTAGACTGCGACGTCCGTGTGAAACCATAAGTGTTTTTGCACCAAAGCAGTGAAAAATCAACTCTAAACTTTATACTTTCAGCTTTCAGAGAGACACTCACATCACATAATTTGATTTGCAAATTCAGCATCTGGAGTGAGAGAGTTAAGTGATAAATGGTCCGAATATGTCTACATACATTTGCAATAACGCTATCATTTAACAAAATATTTTTACCTATTATTTGTCAATTTAGGTTGTTATTTTCCTAATTACAGATGTTTTGTGTAAAAAAAAAAACTAATTTCTGAATGCAAATGTTGGGTTTGTTAATCACGCTGCTTGTGACGCTGAATTCTTTAGGGCTTTGCATAAAGCACAAATTCACCTCCGACACTAAGGTGTTACAGTGGGTGTGTGTTTCACCTTTTATATGTGACTAAAGGCTGAATAAAAGCACAGACGTTCATTTGACAGAAGAGCACTAAAGCAGATGGGGTCTTGGCATAGATGTGACTTTTCAGCCTGAGCCAAGAATAGTCTTAAAGATTTATGGTAGAAAGAAAAAAAACAAGCACAATAATAATAGTTTTCCTTTAGTTATTTACTCAAAGGCAACAGTATAGCAGGTGCTGTTCGAAATGATTTGAATGAGATCCACCTGAAATTGGAAAGGGGGAAGAAAACACAAAATTACGCTACGGTGCATTAAGTCCAATAAATGGCTTTTCCACTTGGACAAGCGTCTATGGCAAACATGGTTGCTTGGTTACAGTCATCTTCCTATTGATTTGATTTTAAATTTATGACATTTCACTTAGATGTTTTATTTCGCTGGAGGAGCCAACTTGCCCTCGTATTGCAGATGGCACTCAAGCTGAACCAACAACCTTTGTGATAATGATGTTCTCATCAGAGGTGCTTGGGAGATTGTCAAGCCTCATAGAAGCCTGTTCCTTCCTTGTCTTTTAATGTTTCTGAATGGAGTGTAATTGCATTATGGTTCATATCTGACAAGATATCAGATAGTTTCTCTTTGGTACCTTGTTGATTGTGGCATGTGTAAGGGGTGGAGAGATGAATGGATAAAGCATAAGTGTAGGGAATTGTGGGATTTTTTGTTAGATTATGGAACTATGTGAACAATTCCTGCATGCAAGAGGTCAAAAATGTAAAGTATATATATATATATATATATATATATATATATATATATATATACTTTAAAATTCTGGTGTCAGTAAGATTAGTTTTTTAATCAGTTTAATTATTTTATTTAGCAGCAATGGATTAAATTGTTCATATAATACAGTAAACACATACTGTTTCAAAAGATGTGTTTCAAATAAATGCTGCTTTTTTAACGTTCTGTTTATGAGAGAATCCTGGATAAAGCTTAATGGTTTCCACTAAAATATTGAGCAGCACTGTTTTCAACATTGATAATAAAAACGTTTCTTGAGCAGTAAATCAGCATATTAGAATGATTTCTGAAGAATCATGTGACACTGCAGACTGGAGTAATGATACAGTTTGAAATATATTAAAATAGAAAACAGTTATTTTAAATTGTTATAATATATTTTAAAATAATACTGCATTTACTGTATTAAATAAGAGATTAACATAAGAGATTAACCCCAAACTTTTAAGCAGTAAATTAAAATCATATTTTAGTAATATTATATATTTATTTTAATTGTAATGTATTATTGTTGTCATTACTGTATAAATTATAATTGTAATATCTTCGATCTTGTGAATATTTTTTTCACAGTGGTTCAACAGATAAATAAAATGTCATACAGTCTGCTATTACACACACACACACACACACACATATATATATATATATATATATATATATATATATATATATATATATTTCCTCCCACAGGTGATATAATGCAGGAGGCGGGGCTCTACCGTATATATTTTCTCCTCTTTAAAAACATGTAATTCAAAAGATATAAAAACACATTTAAAAAATTGTTTCCAGCCATTTTTGAAGTACAAGTTTAGCATGCATTATAAAGTATGCTGCAGACAAAAAGTTCTAGCGTTTATGTTTTTTTAATTTTTTTAATTTTCCAGCAATAAAGTCGAGCACGGTCTCATAATAATCTCAGTAGCCTGAAAGGCCCTCAGGAAAGACTAACTTAAACTGCTCTTGTTCCCTTGTGTCTCCAGTGCCTACGAGCAGAAGCATCCCTCGGGAATGAAGGCCTCCAGCCCAGTGTCTACCCCCTGCAGCACGCCCGTGTCCCCTGGCCAGCATGTGTCTCCCACTGCCGCCCCCACCCCGAAACCAGACAGGACGTACCCTCACCTCGCACCCCCACAGCCCCTCCCTGACAGCGCTTACCCCATGGACCACAGGTACTGCCAATTACCAAAACACTTCAGACAGACAGACAGACAGACAGATAGACAGATAGATATCATGCGTGATACTTATTCTATTCAGTGTTTTGTACAGATTTCGGCGGCAGTTGTCGGAGCCGTGTCATTCGTTCCCCTCTCCTTCGATGTCGCGGGACGGACGGCCCATGTATCACAGACAGATGTCAGAACCCAGCATCCCCTTCCCTCCTCAGGGGTTCAAGCAGGAGTACGGCGACCCCCTCTTCGAACATCCGGCCATGGTGGGGGCGCCCCAGCTCCCCCAGACGTACCCACACTCCATGATGATCAAACAAGAGCCTCGCGACTTCACCTACGACTCAGGTGAGTTTCCATTTACAAGTCTGCTAATACTGACAGAGCGGTATATTGCTCGATTTGTAACATTTCTACAAAATGTTAGGTCATGCAACTCTTTTCAACATTGATAATAAAAAGAAGTGTTTACTGAGCTCCAAGTCAGCATATTAGAATGAGTTCTGAAGGATCTCGCGACACTGAAAACTGGAGTAATGATGCTGAAGATTCAGCTTTTTAAAATATATTACAATAGAAAACAGTTTAAAGTGTACAAATATTACATAATACTAATGTATTTTGTAAAAAAAAAAAAAAAAAGAAAAAACATGAAAAGACCCTAAAGTTTAAATAACTACACAGAAAAAAAAAGAATAGAATAAATAGGATACATTTTTTAATAAATAAATAAAGCATGAATTATAAGGATAGGAGACAGTATGTACTTCACTGAACTAACAGGAAACAGTCCGAAGATCATTTTTCTTTCGGGTACTCATACAGCCAGATAGCAACTTTATTAGGGACAGGGAGGTTGATAGAATTAGCGTGTTATTAGGAAATTTGGGCCTGATCTCATTTCCTGAGGGCCTGGCTGGAAAGGAGAGGGGCCCCTAATCTCTCCCCCAGGGGCCCCCAGGCTGTCGGCCCAGCTCTGGCATGAATGAAGAGGCTTTTGGTTTTCATTCATAAAAAATGGAGGTGGAAGCAGCCGCCTGTCAGGAAAGAAGGCAGCGCTGCTTCTCAGCTGTTTCCTGTTGATTATGTTAATCTGTAAAATATAACCTGAAGGGAATAGCAGTAATACTGGGGCCTTTTCTGTTTAAAAAATGCCAAAGCAACATCATCTAATTTATAATTTTTTTTTAAACAAAATGTTTTTTTCTGAAATTAACGTTTACAACAGACCATTAGTTTATGTTATACTTTGTACTATATGCTTTAGTAACAATATAAAAGTTATTCTTATTTTTAGTCAATAACATTTTTTTATTATATTAAAATGAATATATACAACAGATTTTCTGACAGTTCCTAAAAATCATAGTGGTATTTAAAAAATGTAAGATTTTTTTGCAGGTACATATAGTCCGCCTTAACTTTTACTTTGTATGTCGATATTATTATCTATAACACATTGTCCAATTATTATCTATGAAATTAGACACACTTAAAGTTGACAAATGAAGTGATGAGAGCTTTGTGAGTGCGAGCGATTTGTCTGCATTAGTTCTTTACATCAGTGGAGGAGATCATCGACATGTTTTGCATCCCCTCCAAGCCATTTAAAAGAGTTTATTCTGCCTCATAAAGGAGCTTGTTTGTTGTGAGCTGTGTAAGGACTGGGCAGTCAGCGGCTAATTTAATCAGTGGTAATTTCCTTGACAGGCCCATTACTTGAATGAAACCCTGAGAGATCTTTATAGGTCCAAATGAACAGGGTTAGATGTTTTATGGAGCATTCACTTAAGCTGTCTTGCTCTGCTTTGATTGAATCACAGCTCCAACAAACAACATGACTGACGCGGAGCACAAGGCGTCCACTGCGGTTCATCCTCACAAATCTGTTGTCCATAATGTTTAACCAACTCTTTTGAATAGAAAATGTGATGTTGTCCTAGGGATCTTTTTCCCCCCATTGTCTGGCAAATAAATGAATACATAAATAAATATAAGGTTTAGTGTTTAGCTGTACCCATGCATATTTTTTCCACTTTTTAAAATGCTTTGTGTGTGTGTGTGTGTGTGTTGTTTTCCTTTTTCAGAAGTGCCTAGCTGTCACTCTGTGTATCTTAGACAAGAAGGATATCTGGCCCACAATAACAGAACAGAGGGTAACTCTCCACGCAGTATAATATATTTGATCTTATATGGCTATTTTATTATTTGAAATGTCTAATTTGAAGATGTATTTAATGTATAAATTAATATTACAATACCTCAATACCTAACAATATCTCAATGTCTTCATTCAATAGGATGTATGTTCGACAAAGTTGCAAGGCACTTCTATGATGACACTTGCGTGGTACCAGAGAAGGTTGAAAGTATGTATTTATTTATCTACTAATATTTATGTTCTGAGTTAAATATTATTTCTTAAATAATAAGTTGACTCTTTACTGTATATTCATCTATAGTCTTGAATACTAAATTGAAAACTATGCCATCGCTTTACTTTGTTTTTTTTATGCCCAGTTTGACCATGATAATGCCTAGTCCATGTGAGGCTATGTGAGCTTACATCCTTTGTAATTTTAACTCCCACAGGTGATATAAAGCAGGAGGCGGGGCTCTACCGTGAAGGCCCGACCTATCAGAGACGAGGCTCACTGCAGCTATGGCAGTTTTTGGTGGCCCTATTGGATGACCCCTCAAACTCACACTTCATTGCGTGGACAGGCCGGGGCATGGAGTTTAAACTCATTGAGCCAGAGGAGGTACTTACTAGCCTCAAAAGTAAATTTTTTTAACCAAGATTTTATCTGTGTTGACATTTCATTTTCATTCATTTCATTTATTTATTCTCTTTTCATGGTAATGCAACACAAAATACCACAACAACAAACCAACAAACACACAAAAAATACATTCCATGACAAGAAGAACAGGAGTAAGATGAAGAAAAAAAATCTTATAAACTCCTACCCCATTCTTATATTAAGAAAATTACAAATTACAAATTAGAAAAGTTAATTACATTACATTAATAAAAGTATTTTTTTTTCTAAAATATAACCCAGTATAAAACCCAGTTTTTAATGGAACAATTTATTGAGCCTATATTTTTTAATGCTCAGTTTTTTTTTTTTTTTTTTGTGCTTAATATCATATTTGATACTGCAGGTTTTTATGGTTCATATATTAAGAAATAAGAGATTATGGAGCTCATATTTGTGGAAAAATAAAAAAGCCTCAGTTTTATTCAGAGCCCCACATTAAAACAAATATGCTACAGTTGCTTTTCAGCAAAGTTTAAATCATGCTGATAATTTTAAGGCTTTTTACATTTTGTGCATCAAATATGATAGCCTACAGTTGGCTTTATAGGGTTAAAATAATTTTAGGACATGATATAGTGCTTAATTACATCATTATCTGATTATCTTTAATAAAAAAAAAGAAAAAAATCTCCAGGCTACATGCAAGTTTTGATTCCTAGAGAGACTCTTTATTTGTTTGTTCAAAAGCGCCTGTCATGTCCATCCAAAAAATAAAGTATTTCAACATGTCGACTCTCCAAGATGTCCGAAGTGTTTGGAAAGCATGGACAGAGGTGTGTTTGTGTAAAGTGTCCGCAACAGTGGGATTTGTTATTCCTGTATGTGTGTGTGTGTTTACTGGCGCTGGTCCACAGGGCAGCTGTAGGGAACAGGGGAGTCATTCATGCCATCAGGTGACTGTGGGCCGTTGGGATTGTCTGGGCGGGTGCAAGGCGTGAATGAGCCGCAGTAGAGTGAAAAAGGCCCACAGCGCTGGGCTCTGGGAGAATGGTGGGAGGGAGATTTGAAAAGGAGGGGGGCACAGGTGGGTGGTCGTGCGGACAGGTGCAGGAACATCTGCCACAATCTGCTGTTCCTAATGAACACATCTCTGTCTAGAGGTATGAGTACACTCTGACAGGGTTTAGCTGCAGACACGTTAGTGCTTTGTTTTTGAGGAGGGCCCTTGTGTAAGCTAGTTTAGTTGGTGTTAGGTCTTATTTGTGTATTATGTTTTGAGAGAAACTTCTGTGTTTTAGAGAGTACCTTCATTTGTAACGATGTATTCCCTTCACTTCAAAGGTGGCACGACGTTGGGGAATTCAAAAGAATCGGCCTGCCATGAACTACGACAAACTTAGCAGATCGCTGCGCTATTACTATGAGAAAGGCATCATGCAAAAGGTAATACAGGCTTCTGATACATCACATCACAACTGGTTTTTATACTTTCAAAATACTGTCCTTTTTGCATATATTGACTTTTTTCATAATAATTACTTTTTAATAATGCTAATGACTTGTTTAAAATCTCAAACACTAATAGGAAAATGTAATGCTCAGCTGCAGTGGTAAAGTCTAAATACACTATTGTTCAAAATTAACATTTATAATGTTGCAAAAGATTTCTATTTCAAATAAATGCTGATTTTTTTTATTATTGTTTTTATAAATATATAAATACATTTTAAACTGTAAAAATTTGTAAAAAAAATATTACTGTTTTAACTTTTCTTGGTGAGGCTTTTTAAAGAAATTTGTTAAAAATCTTAAAGTGAAAGTTTTTTTTTTTAGGATATTTAAAACAAAAAATGGTAATTCATGGTGAACAATCAAACATCCAAATTTCGACTTGAATGTAGTGTAAATTCTTTTTTTTATATATACATATTATTGTTCTAAAACAATTTAATTATTTTTTTGTGTGTGTTTTAATTGTTATACGTATATACGTAATTTTTATGACCGCATATTATTTAAAAATGTCAAGGAATATACTGTATTTAAATGTTTTTTTTATTTCACACTGAATGACACTGAATATTCACACTGAATATGTACACACACACACACACACACACACACACACATATATATATATATATATATATATATATATATATATGACTTATAAGGGATAGTTCACCCAAAAATGAAAATTCTGTCATTAATTACTTAATCTTGTGTCATTCCAAACCCATAAGACCTTTGTTCATCTTCAGAAAATTAAGATATTTTTGATGAACTCCGAGAGTTCTCTGAACCTCCATAGACAGTAAGGATACAGTAATGTAGTAAGGACATCATTAGAATTGTGACATCAGTATTCAGCCCTAATTTTATGAAGTTACAAGAATACTTTTTGTGATTAAAAATAAATAAATAATTAATTTATTCAATAATTCTCGATGTCACCCTATAGCGCAATTTTGAAAGGAGTATCATGATACATGCCCGATTAAACGTTTTGATACGAATGCAAACAACAGGGTATAAGCGTGTGGTGCATGCACTTAGCCTTGCTTACATTCAGAGGCAATCCCCTTAAAAACTAAGTTTAAAGGCATGTTATTTGTCAACTTCAAAAAAACTATTTTAATGCAAGTCATTAAAAAACCGTAGTCCTTGCACTGTTGAAATGTATAGTAATATTCTGCTTTCTTGACTCAAAGGTGGCAGGCGAAAGATACGTGTATAAGTTTGTCTGCGACCCCGAGGCTTTGTTCTCCATGGCCTTCCCTGACAATCAGCGTCCGGTGCTGAAGACCGACCTGGAGCGGCAGATCAACGAGGAAGACACCGTGCCGTTGTCACACTTCGATGAGAACATGGCGTACATCCAAGAGGGCGGCTACTGCAATCCGCACCCGTACAACGAGGGCTACGTCTACTGAAAACTGCTACCGGCCGTTCGAAAACAAAACAGACTTTCAGACTTACCCCTCATTTCCTTCAGTCATTCCCCAGGATAAAAGAGAGCACTTTATGGACAGAGGATGATGGCAGTGTGTAAACCTACAAACGTACCGGTGTAATTACGTTAGATGCTCCTTTGGTGTTTTTTGTTGCTATTGAATGGGATGGGATGTTTCAGCATGCCGGTTTCTCACAGTGAAAGACTCTTGAGGGCAAACGGCCTCTTTTTTGAACTATTTAGACAGGTTAGAGTCTGGAGCACGTGAGTGGAAAAAACCCAACCTCTTCTACCATTGAAACTCTTGGATTGTTTGTGGAGCGCTTTGTTATTTTCGCACAGTTTCACAGCATTTGTTTTCTCCCCCTTGGTGTCAAACTGAGTAAATAATACAGTGTATTACTATGGAAATAAAATCCTTAAAACTCTCCATCTCAAAGTGAGCACATATCTGAATTGAGTAAACGGCCCTTATACATGTTCAGGACCCATACAGTGATTAATTACTAGCACAGTTACAACAAACGACTGATTCAAGTGTTTTCTGAAACACTAATATTCAAGCTATACCCATATATTCTCCTATGAATATAATGTCTTAGTGGAGGGAAGATGCAGGTAATTTTCTCAACAGATTATTTCTTCTTTAATTAAAAAAAAAGTACAAAAAAATTAAATGAAAAAAAATCCCATGACAGCATGATTTTCTAATACTACAGTACACAGTGTTTCAAATACAGCATTTGAAAATCTATTTAAATGAACATCTGTATACTTAAGTAACAATACAGTATAATTAACACCGTATTTCACTAAATATGACTTTTTGATCAAAATATTATCAAAAGCGCCTATAGCTATCAAATAGTTATCATCAGACAGGCTTCACATGTGTCCATGACATCATTCTTTTTAAAGCTACATTTCTACTATTAGAGTGACAAATTGCTTTTTTTTTATTAGGAAAAAAGTGGATGTTGGTCCATTTTTCGCTATCCATGCCATCACTGAAAATATAAAACATGTATATTCAGGTTAATGCACCTCAATGCTGCTTTTCGTGTAAATCTAGTCACATATGATCAGACGGCAGCTATGCCCGGCAGTACATTCATTTTTTTTTTTTTTTTACATTGAAAAAAAAAAAAACACACACACACACACACACAAAAAAAAACGTCAGTGTTTATTGAATGTAAAAAATATATACATAATTGCGAAGGGAATGGCAATAGCTACACTTCTGTAATAAAATAGTGTTGAAATACAACTGGGTTGGTTTTTTTTATTGCTGTTGTTGTTTTTTCTATGCACAATGTGATTTTTGTCAATCTTGGTCTCATATTTCAATCACAAAAACAGCCAAGCAAATAAGCAATGTTGTTCTCTATAGTTAATGATTTCATTCAGGTTCCAAATACAAAGTTATTAATTCAAATGGTTGTCCAAATCAACTTTTTTTTTTCTTTTTTTTTTATGACTTTTTACTGTATTGATCCTTGCCACTCACACAAACACACAAAATAAATGATAAAGCAAAATGTAACCACTTTAATTTGTTGCTTACATTTTGCTTTATCCTTTAATTTGCTGAATTTTAGTTCTTTGAAATGTCACTTACAAAACAATACCATGATAAATTTGAAATTACGTTGGTATTACCAACATTTGTTTGAGCGGTGCAGACAAACCGTCATCCTTTATACGCTTATACAAACCCATCGTCACAACAACACAGTGGTAAACAAGCCTGACAACTGTGTCCCATAATATCAAGCACACCCTGGCCCAAAGCTGTGGTCAAATTTGGCTGTTAAAACGACTGTCACGGTTACCAAAAAAGCACAAATGACTGTGGTTTATTCAAACATCTCCCATTAAAATCTCATGCAAAACCTCTCAGCGCTCGAAGTATGTGGAAGGAAGTGCTCTGGAGACTGAGCTGAAAAGAGGTCAGGGGAAAAAAAGGACCCATGTAAGGTTCGATAATCACCATGCTAATCTTGTTAAACAAATCTTTCAATAGAGCTACAGATGTCCTTTTTCTGTTATCTCGTACGCTGAATTGTTCTTGGGTCTATTTGAATACTCTACGCCCAGAATAGACTGTTTTTATTTGTTTCGAGATGAGCCTGCATGGAAAAACACTGATTATTTTTGCAGGTTTATTGGTAACCGCTTTAGTTTCTAATCTGCACGTCTACGACCCATTAAAACCTCTCTAAATGTGCCTGTTAACACGCTTTTACCACTTTGAAGCGATAAATCAGCTATTACCTGCAAGCAAATAACTACTAGATCCATTAACAAAGTAGCTCCAGCGTTTGAACTTGATTCTGTCTGTATGCTTAGAGTCCTGCTACCATGCTTCGCTTTACACCAGGCTGTGTTTACTTTTGGGAAATGGTTTGTTTTGTCTGAGTGGCTGTGACACTCACATGTTTGACAAGTGAAATGAGACCAAATGTTCTCCTTGTAGCCGAAACGTCTTTGAAGCACTGGCTTTTAAAATGGCGTGTTTACCTATGAAAAATCTTTATTGGCCCTCAGCCTTTAGCCATCGAGAGCCGTAGTGGTGAACATAAATCATTCACGAGGTAATTCAAGGGAACAACTGCGCTGGAAAGGTGGACTGATATAACGAAGACCATTTAAACTGTTTACAGTCACAGAAAATAAACTGCAATTCGAAAGGTGTTAATGCTTAAGCAAATATTTAATATTTGTGCCTGTCATAGCTCACGTGCAACCCATTATTGGTGCAAGCTGTGCACATCTTAGTGTGTAAATTATATTATTTTCTATTTCAAATCATTTTGAAATGGTTACAGATATTGTTTTTAAGAAGTACAAATATTTTCGCACTTTCTTTCACTGCATTTTATAGAAACACTCTGAATATAGACCTGATTTGCACACCTTTGATAATCGTATGTAGCGAGATGATCAAAGATGGGGGTTGTTGCTGCTGACTCTGGAAAGCATCACGGGGTTGGAACAATAATTGATGCTGAGCAGAGACTGAACTCAGGCATTGCCACCGGTTGACACCCATTACATTGTTCAGGGCTGCTCACTTTGCAGGTTCACGGCAGATAAAAACACAAAAGGGGTCGGGCTTTTGGAAGAGATGTCTGCAAGTGCGACAGTGATGAATCGCTCTTGATGTGTGCTCAGAAAGCGGTGAAATTGGGTTGTGGCGCCGTGCTATAGCTTTGGGTCACATGCATCCGTGCTGGTTATAATCAGATGCTGGCAGACGGTGGGAGTCTGAAGTTAGTTTGGATCGGGCTTCTGTCTTGATCAAAGTTCACGTCGACAGAAATGTCTAAACTTTTTTTTTTTTCGTCTAGTTACTTTCAACCTAGATTTTTTTGTGTGAATTTGCATGAATGTAAAATAATGCTATAAATTAAGAATGATTTTTTGTGTGTGTACTATAATTGTACAAAAGGTCATTCTGTAATTTTGTGCAAATTATTATAGGGAAGACCTGGGACAATTTCAAAACACTAAATATAACAAGGTATAATTGTGACTCATTCAACTCTCTCTCTCTGCCTGATAAAAAAGCAAACATATCATATTAAAAGAAATGTAATTTTTTTTTTTAAATATCCACTTAAATTTTGATCCCTTGAATTTCAAAACAATATATATGGGTGGTGGTGGGGGGGGCATTTTAAAATATAATATTCTGTATAATATATTGGTTGTTAGTTAAATGTTAACATGAATTACATATGCTAATGTTGCTTGCTGGTAGTAAAATCATAAAGGATTTTATCATAACTGTGTGGCCGTCGGTGGCTTTTGTAACACTAGTTAGGATTAAATTAAAATTGTATGATCGCAAAGAATAAATCTTTATCATTTAAAATGAACATTATTTAATTAAAGTAGATAGTTGAAGACTGTCCTTGACTTATTAGCTGAAAAATATATTTTAGTTAAAAGGATTTAATCCATTTAGGAAAATGATTTAAAAAAAGTAGGTAGCACTTAGACTTTTGCCTTAAACTTAAATTATTCATGGCAGCTAAAAGAATTAGGACCGTAAAGGTAATACAATTCAGTAACTGAAATGAGTTACTGATATAATTTGTCATCACACTTTTTACTTAATCATTCTGACTTGTTTAAAAAATACACGATTTTGTTTTCATGCAAATGTTATAATCATATTATGTTACAACTTGTTAATTCCTCTTGTACATACATACATATATATATATATATATATATATATATATATATATATATATATATATATATATATATGTGTGTGTGTGTGTGTGTGTGTGTGTGTGTGTGTGTGTGTGTGTGTGTTATTGATACACTGCTGTGTTAATAAAAAAAAATGTATCACCCTTTAATATAATAATTTTTTAGATTAAATTTAGTATGATTATATTATGTTTTCCTGTGTGTATCTATTATAATAGAATTACTACTGTAGGAACTTATAAATGTGTCTTACTGAAATATGCCACACTTATTACTATCTTGGATACTATTTCTACTTCTTGATTACTAAAATATTACTCCCCTAACAGTAATATGAGAAGGTCAGATGATGATGATGGTGGACAGATGTTGATGCAGACTGTATTTTAGCTCTCACTTCCACTCTGCCAACATTTAGTGCTAGCGTTTTGTATACTAAACAGGTTAGTAAGCAGTTTGACTCCCTGGTCAGTCAGGCTGCAACTGGCCTCTTCTGCCACGTGTCACACAGCGAAGCTGGCGAAAGGAAAGGCTCTTCACCTTCCACAATGTCGTTTGATCTCTGCCGTCCTGTCAGGCACAGACAGGTCCACATTACACTGTCCTCAGAGAGGTGGGCCAACCCATCTGTCACTAGAGAGAGAGGGAGAGAGCAGACAGAGACAAAAGGAAGGGTTTAAACAGGGAGAAATCAATAAGGAGAGGTCCAAAAATATGATAGGCTACCTTTGGTTTTTTATGTGCTGTTTTGATGGAGATGAACACTTTCATGGAAAATATACCTAAAATATTGCAGACATCCAGCATGTTGATAATTATTTTTAAAAAGTGTATATTTTTGCATATGTCTAATGTAAAAATAAAAATAAAATAAAACCAGCGTATGGAAAACGTTCAGCAAAACACATCATTCCAATTCTAACATATGACACATATGTTTGTGGTCTGAAATGATAATAACAAAAATCTGAAGTAAATTAAATAAATAAATAAATAATAATGAAATGTAATCCCCCCCCCCCCAAAAAAAATGAATGTTTTATGTTTACTTTATTATACAACAGAATGTGTTTAAGTTATAAAAGTAGGTCAGAGGAAAATATTTATTTAATTAAAATAACTTAATATATTTAAATCAAAAGTGACCTTAAATACATTTAAAATGTTATTAAATATTTCTCCTTTTATTCAATGTTTTTCTTTTGAACTTACATTTTTTTCTTTCGCACCAAATCAACAAATCAGAATGATTTCTAAAAGATTGTGTGACTTTGAAGTAATGATGTTGAAAATCAGCTTTGCCATAGGAATGAATTAAAGTTTAAAATACAATAAAATAGAAACCACTTATTTAAATTAGAAGAATATTTCACACAATTACTGTTTTAGTGTGTTTAATTCAATAAATGTAACCTTGGTGACATAAAAAATCGAAACTTTTGAATTGTAGTGCAAATTCCTATCATTACTTTTGTTCATACTGTACAGCAGAGACAGTACAGAGAAGCTTTAGAAAGTCATGACTGATTGTGCTTCATGTGCCTCATGATTGTGACAGCAAAGAACAAAGGAGGAGAAAAAGCTTCCCACACAGCAGTCATGTCATCTCCACAGATGAAGTCTTGTCATCACGCTGCCTGGAAAATATACTAGTAGAGGTGGAGTCAAGACTAATGTTACCGAGGTAAATTTAGGCAGACACATTTATAACGGCCCTTGGCTCCTGAAATAGCTTTTAAAAAAGAAACCTAGAAATAGGCTCTCTGAATAATGACGTCTTTTTCTCTGCTTTGCTTAGTTTTTACACAGAAATTGGATCTCAGCTTTAACATATGGCCCCAGTGTCAAAACTGCTAAATAATGCATTTATTAAAATATACCTCAGCTCTTTAAGGACGATAATGGATGTACCTCCACCTTAAAGGCTATAACCGTCATCCTGCAGAACAGAGGTATTGTCTTTACTGTAAGTACATACAGAAACAGCTTTCGTAATTCAAAAACACTTTAGAAAAGAGATCACAAGAATTAAAGCAGCATACATTCAGCTCTCGCCACGTCGCAATTGTATCGTGAAAACACACAACATATTCAGTTTGTGACATTGTGAAGTGCTTAACTGTCCACCCAGCAAACAGTTATAAATGAATGTTCTTTCAGTAAAGTTTGTAGAACGTTCGTTCAAAGTTATCTGGTCTTTAAATACTGTGTGCCATAAAGCACACATATGTAAGCACAACATTTTTTATGAAATGTTTTCGTTTGATTATCAATTCAAAACTGACGTTCCCATAATGTTGAAATGTTCTGGCAAGGTTCTCTCATAGTTATGAAAGAACATTCATCAAGTAATGTAAATAGAATGCATATTCAAAGTTATCTGACCTTTAATAATGTTCTCGAAATTTAAGCAATAAAACTTTATAAAATATAAAAAAAAATGTTTATGTTAACATTTTTCTGTCACTACTTTTCTTAGAAAGTTTAAAGGGTTAGTTCAGCCAAAAATAAAAATTAAACCATAAATTACTCATAGTGTATATGACTTTCTTCTTTCAGATGAATCCAGTCAGAGTTATAAAAAAAAAAAAAATTGTCTTTGATCTTTCAAGCTGTTGGACACAACAGAGCGGGTGTTACACTCCATCGGTCCATAAGAGGTTTAATATAAAGTGCATCCATTATAAAAAAGTGTCTCACATGGCTCCAGGTGGGGTGAACAAAGTCCTCCTGTAGCGAATCAATGCATTTGTAAAATAAATATCCATAATCAAAATGTAATAATCACTTTAATCTAGATTTCGCTTACTGTTATAAATGAAGCAATTCTGGGGGAATGACGTATGAAATCAGCTTTGTGGATTCGCCGCTCAGAAATGACGCACGTGAAAACAGATCAAAACAAAACAACAGTCACCACTTAGAAGTACAAAACGAGGATTTGTAAAGAAGAATATCGGAGGATTTCTTTATAAACCAAGAGGAGGTGGTTATTCTTTGCTAAAGTTAGGAAACTTTGCTTCCTTTGCTCCTGTTAACAAACGTTGGTTTCCACGAAACTCACCAACCAATGCGCAAAGCTGACCTCATACGTCACTCCACCAAAACTGCTTCCATTTGACAAGACAAGCACAAGCTAGATTCAAATGATTATTATGTTTTGAATATGGATGTTTTCTTTAAAAAAAACGCATCGATTCACAGTGAAGTCCTTTGTTCACACCACCTGGAGCCATGTGAGACACTTTTTTTATGAATACGCTTTCTATTAAACTCCTCATGGACCGATGCAGTGCACCCGCTGAGTTGCATCAAACTGCTTGAAAGATCAAAGACAATTTTTAAAATAACTCTGACTGGATTCATATGAAAGTCATGCAAGTCATATACACCTACAGTAGGATGACTTCAAGGTAAGTAATTTATGGGCTAATTCTCATTTTTGGGTGATCTAACCCTTTAAGAACATCAGATGTTTGCAAAATGAAATGTTCTGCCAAGAGTTTTAAATGAACATTCTTCAAGTTAAGTTAACAGAACGTTACTAACATTCTCAAAATGTTAACACACACAAAAAAATGTATTCATGAAATGTTCTGAAATGTTGAAGTTCTTGAATTTTTTTACGTTATACTTGCTACGTTTTCAGAACATTTAGAGAGCATTCAAAAGTAGCATTCTCACAATGTTTGTAAAAAAAATGATGTTCTGACAAGATTATCTCGCGGTTATGAACAAACATTTTCAGAGCTATCTGGTCTTTAATAACGTTCTCAAAATATTACCACAAAAATGAAATGGTCTTGGGCTTTAATAATGTTATTACTTTTTTGGAACATTTAGAGAACCTTTGAAAGTTATGTTTGCATTATTTGCCAAATCAAAAAAAAATGGAACATTCCCTTAATGTTTTTTTTTTTTTTCATTAGTTTAACCAAGAAATTGTAAATGTTAACAGAACATTCAGAACTAACATTTTCATAACTTGTTAATGAGGACGTTAAAAAAGCAATAGGTTTCCGAGTATGAGTTTGGGGTTATTGCAATTTGTCTCCGTCCTAAACTTTTTAGTCACACTGAATTACGCAAAAAGACGTGGTCGAATGTGAATAAAACCCTTTACGAAAACACATCTTTCTTTTGTGCATCTATTTACGAGTGATGCACTGTGTGTGTGTGTGTGTGTGTGTGTTGGGTGCATGCATTTATTTATCTCTTTTCTGCCTTAAAAACAGATGGTTCCTTGTGCTGAACGGAAGTTGTGTTAACTCGGTTGGCTCGTGATTGGTGGCTGCCTTCCAACGGCAACACGGGTATCGGGGAGGGGTGTTAGTAGAAGTGCAGTTTCTCTACTTCAGATGTGCTGTGAACAGAAGAGAACAGAAGGAAGTGAGGTGGTACGTACTGTATCACCGTGTTCCTCGTGTCTTAGCGATGCAGCACGGGCCACGACGGGCAACAACCCTCTAGCGCTCTTGTGAGTCCAGACATATGTAACTGTGTAAACACTGCGTTGGAAGGAAAGCTGGTGTTGTCAGCTCCTTGTAGCGAAAGTCAGCCAAAGAGCTTGTCGTTAAGTCCTGCTGGGAAGAACATAGGGTGTTTATTTAGTGTGCGCTCTAGACCACTTGTGCCTCTTTGTGGTTTATTAGGTTAATATTTCAAGAGGAAACTGATTCCAGAACGGCATGTAGCATGTGGTGCTACTATCTGCATATTTAGAAAACAAAGAGGAATAATATATGACGCAGAGTAGGAATATCAAGTAGCAAATTACTGTACAAAATAAAGGCTATTGGCACATACAGTGGTGGCCAAAATTATTAGAACACTAGTGTTTTCGCCAGCTAAATATGGTTTTATATCACCTTAATTTGTCTGATCAGAAATAAATTAGTAACTGCAATATCGTGAAATATTATTATAATTTTTATTATTATCATTTATTTACAAATTTAATTTATTAATAAATTTTTTGTAATTTTTTGCAGCGATTACTCTAGTCTTAAGTGTCTCAGTTACTAGTCCTTCAGAAATCATTCTATTATGCTGATTTGCTGCTCAAGAAATATTTATTGTCATCATTAATGTTGAAAACACTCATATTGATACAAAAGTATACAAAACTTAAAAAAAAATTTTTTTGTTACAATGTAAAAGTGTTTACTAATGCTTTTGATCAATTAATGAATCCTTGCTGAATAATTTTCTTTCTTCTTCCAAAAAAAAGTGACCACAAACTTTTGCACACTATTATTACAACAATATTTTTCAATAGTAAATACATCGACACAGAAAAGAAACTTATAGGACCTGTTGCGTTTTGGGATTTTCCGAGGTAAATTCATGTTCTTTTCCACAACTCCTACTCAGATAACCTCAAGATATCCTCAATGTAAAATTACTTCTGTTAGAAGCTGAGAAACCAAAGCAAACCATAAGAAAACATTTCTGTCACAATGTATAATAGCCGCCCTCTTCATGCCATCTTTATCTGTGTGACATATGTAAACAATGCTAACCGCGGCATTATGTTTTCAATTTTCCGCTGTTCTGCGCACGACATTTGAAATCATTTATCTCGAATCCAAAACAATGGGATCCCTCCATATGGTTTTATTTGTGTGCATCTGGCTCAGCAAGCGGCATACAGTTACCATCCTATATTTCCAGCTTTATTCGCACCTAGCAATGAAAGCCCAATGTGAAAATTGAAGGCAGAAGGATCGTGTGACGGGATTAATTAGACAAGGCCAAGTGAAGTCACACTCTTCATGGCAACACACTTGAACCTTCAATTACGCAGTGCACAAAGCAATTAAAAGCCTCCCTCTCTTGCTCTGTCCTATGGAGTCTACCTGTTACTGCTGTTTGCTTTCTCTGTAGGGTCCCCCCGGGGCACCAGGCAGACTCCAGGTCCAATCCGCAGGTCGGTAATTACAATTGATCAATTGTTGTCGGGAGGTGAAATGACTTGGTTGTTTTAGCCAGAGCTCAATTTTAGGTGTCCATTTTTAACGGGTTATTTATATGGCAGGAGGTTAGGAAAAGAAAAGAGAAGGGGGAGGAGGTAGAGAGATGAAGAGAGGAGCTGGAGGAAGAGATCGGGAAAGAGAAGACAATTTGGCAATTTCTAATCGCTGATAGATCTTGGCTTTTTCCTTTTCATTGTTTCTGGAGTCATCGGGTGGCTGGATGAACTCGGGCCGGAATTGGCCAATTTTGCACACTTTTCAGCCGGAACTGTTCTATTTCTTTTTCTGAAATTATTTGTATACATTTGCCATACTTTCAAACAATTTGGGTCTAATAAGTTTTGTACAGAGGTTTCACTCTGATAAATAGATTTTTGCTGCTTGGTCACTAATGTGAGACCAAATGTGTCCGTCGCAACTTAATTTCATGCAATTTTGTATGCAATTAACTTAAATTTGTCAAATTGTTTACCTTATCCATTTTAGAAAACAAAATTGGCATAGAAACAATTTTCACTCAGAAATTGCTTGTAAAATGCACAAAAGATTACAAAGAAATGATAAGTAACACAGTAGAATTAAAACAAGTAGAAAGTCTAAAATAATATATTTTACTATTTACCTATTTTTCTCTATTTAAAACGTAAGGAAAAAAAAGCATTTTTTAACAGTTATTAATTTCCAAAATTTTGGGTAAAGGTAAAAAAAACAAAAACTTAAAAACTAAAAATTATGCAATAAAAAAAAACATTATTCATGATGAAATAAACTAACAAATCTGTAAAATAATGTTTGTAAATAGTTATTATATTCAAGTAATATAATTACTAACTATTTTATATAAATGATTACTTGTTCAATAAATTTATTGAAGACAGTGCATTTAATTCAGTTCAATTAATTATAAAAAAAAAAAAAATTCTTGTCATAGACCACAACTTTTAATATTCACATCTTAATTTTGTTAAAAAAATCATGACAAGGGTAGTGCTGTTTCATGACAAAGCACCAGATTGACTCAAAAAGTTCATGAGGTCATCTAAATAACATCAAAAACCCATCAGCATCTGAAAATCACAGAAGAAACAGCAGTAAAACAGGCTTATGGGTACATGGCCAAATCCATACCGCACTTCCAGGAAAACACTCTCTTACATTATAAAGCCATATCTGCTGTATGGCAATGACCATACTGCACTTCCCAGAAAATGCTCAATTACGGTATAATGCCGTATCTGCTCTAACA
This sequence comes from Carassius gibelio, assembly GCF_023724105.1. Lineage (NCBI taxonomy): Eukaryota > Metazoa > Chordata > Actinopteri > Cypriniformes > Cyprinidae > Carassius > Carassius gibelio. The sequence continues at coordinate 7,757,059 of NC_068410.1, forward strand.
GAGAGTATCATTAATCTTATAATGATCTGACTGTTGTGGCTGACGCAGATCGTATATTTCTCTCCAGCACACAGGCAGTCCTTTCACATGGATCACCCCGCTTTGCTCTGTTCCAGCCTCTGGGATGTCACCTCTTGGCACTGCTCGTATTTATAAGCGACATTTGATTGATTTAGATTTATTTGACCATTTTTCCTAAGTCACACTGTCCCCCACCCCTCAATAAACATAGTGTAAGGCCACAATATTGTTTTCTACATGACAGGCCCTGAGCTGAGGCTCTTTATCTTTGCTTCTCTCTCTACCTAGCGTTCTTGACCTTAAGCGATCTTTAGCCTGAAGCTGTTTGCGAAAACTCAACCCACAATAAACAGAATGCTGCACAGAGAGATCTGCCTCACTTCCTTAAAGCTGTTGTGTCTCCTGTGGTTTCATCAGTTCTGGAGCTCAACCAAATCCTCCACATTTCAGCCCGAGAAGATGCTGTTTGCACTGTTTCCCATTTACAGTCCAGATTTTTCACAGGGAAAAAAAGGTGTCCACCGGGATACACCGAACGCAATTACAAAACGCCATCTTACCAAATAAGGCTTACAGTACCAAAGCTGTTTATCATATGAAAGTAAACAAAAACGTACTTAAAAGCAAACAAAAATGAATTAAAATGACAATGACCAAATAATATGTAAAATTATGAATATGACAAATTCTGCAAACTCATAAATAGCAGATATAAATTCATAAATGACTTGCAACCCAAAGCTGTTAAATTCATCATAGCCAAAAAAAGAGAGTTTTATATTGTAAATAGTGTAGCAATGTATGACACCCAGCTCAAAATAATTTACTTTCAAACCAAGCAACTTTTTGTTGTTTGACTAAGGCTTTGAAATTTGTGAAGGAATCTTTCACTCTTATGTGAAATTCCCGATTGCTTAATGTTGAAATGACTGGGTTTTACCCCCAAAATTTGCTATACTACGGTAAATGTGACCACACCTTTGTGTCAAAATAACATAGATACGCAGCTTTTGACATCAAAAACAAAGCTTTTTCACCTCCCGGTATAACTGCAATAATACAGTTGCATTTTATTATTAGCATTTATCATTCATGGCTCTTTCAAAACCCGTCTGCAACCTATTTTGGGCCACGACCAACTAGTAAAAGACTTGGCATTTCTGAATACAGCCAGTATTAGCCACATTAGTGAAATGTGAAATGAAAAAATGTGTCAAAATAGCACAGACACACTGCTTTTAACATCGAGAACAAAAGATAGGCTATTTGCCTTCTTGTAACTTAGCTGCATTTTATTATTAGAATTTAGCATGAAAAAACACTGCTTTGGGCCACTAGATATGGCTCCCACCACTCGCCAAGGAAATTAAAGTCTACTTTCTTATTTTCTACTAATATACTAGACACAAATGTTCTATGCTAATAGGCTATTCATGAGGATGCAATAAACACACTAAGCACTTCTGAATTATAGCCAGTATCAACCACATTAGTAAAAAGTCAAAATAGCATTCGCACACATCAGCTTTTGACATCTATGACAAAAGATATGCATTTTCGCATCCCTGTAACTGCAATATTATGGTTAGCTGCACTTTTAGCATTTAGCACTGTCTGCGTACCTTAAAACAGACCTCTAACCTATTTTTGGGCCGTATCCCACTAACAAAACAGAAAACACTGCTTTAGGCCATTAGATATGTCTCACATCACTCTCCAAGAAAATGAAAGTCCACTTTAATATTCTAAATACAAATGTTGTAGGCTAATATTCATGAGGACGCAACAACCACACTTAGCATTTCTTCTATGCAGCCAGTAGCTATAAACCTACATCCTGAAAACAAATCATTCCCAAAACGCACATTTAATTCAAGGGGACCAGGTACGTATCCTCTCAAGGCTGAAGAATTCAGATGTCTCGGGCCCGGCCTACGTTAGCTACTCCATGGCCCCGGGTAACGAAGTTAGCTTCGTTTGAAAAACAGACTCTAGCTTGAGCAATACTTGCTTTAATTCTCATTGAGGCAGCAAATTGACAGGCCTCCCTTAAGATCTTGACAGGTAATGAAGATTAAATGTCAGAATTATGATCATTAAAAACAAATGACTGATTCTTAGGGCAGATGATAAGCTATTAATTTAACCCTCTCTTCCTGTAATAATGCTGGACAGTCTGCCAGTTATTAGATCATAATTAGCTTGTGCAATTTGCATGGAACCAGAGAAGCATGTAGCCAGGCTGTTGTTGTGTCTCAATATTTCTCCAGGGCTCTGTAGTAAAATGTGCTCATATATCACAATCTGTAAAAAAAAAAAAAAAAAAAATCATGGCCAAACAAGCTATTGTTGAGGTTCTGCTGGTCTATGTTCAACTAGATGGTTGAGAAATGATAAAACGCTGATTAAGCGTGTTTGCACGCGTTGTGTATCTCTGGGTGAGCACGTGGAGCTCTCCAAGTGGCAGCCAGCCATATGGAAGGATGCTGAAATGAACTGGCCAGCACTTTGTTGTGACAATATGGCCACAAAAACATCAAAGTTTCACTAATGCTCTGATTAACTGTGATTTTCTACATGATAAGATGATTATTTTAGTTAAGAACTATTTTCATGGTTGTGTCCCCAACTGATCTGTTTTTCTTTGCTTGTTTGTTCATGGTACTGTGTGCCAGAATGTTTCCGTGCAGCCCTGAGATTTCATTATTAATGCTTACTGGTAACCATACAGAAGATACATCCAGCCATGTTTAGTTAACTACAAAAAAAAAAAAATAATAATAATAATAATAATAATAATAATAAAAAGAAAACAAGGGAAAAGGAAAACAGAAATTAAATAAAATAAATACATTTTATTATTGTATACTATGACATTTTTACTATCATTATTAAAAAAATACATTCACCTCAAATGTGCATTTTGGAACAAAATTTATTAAAAATAAATATATTTTCCACATACAGTACATTATTGTTGCTCTTTTATGCCCAACTTTCTGAAACATGTCGATTTTTACAAAGCTTATCGTCCTGAAAAGTGAGGTATAGGCTGATTTGCCTGCTATTCAGTGCATTGTGATTGGCTGAATACCTCAAGCGTGTGATAGAAATGTTACACCCTTTTATCATACTGTGTGATGCCCGGAACGACGAGACCAAACCAATAAAGCCCATTACAAATGAGCCATTTGTTGCATCCAGTGGGGACAAAATTACGGATTATACTTTCTTTTGATGCGTTGCGTTGCATATCACCCCACGTGAACATAAAACCATGTCTGCATTTGTGATCGGAGAATCAATCAACAACAAGTGTAACTCTACACTGCTTAAAACTCATATATGACTAATGAAACGTACTTACAGATCTGAGTCAGAAGTGCCAGACTGTCCTTGCAAAGTTGGAATTGCCCCACTTTATAGAAACAACCTTTGTGCGCAAATGAATTGTAGGCTACTGGTTCAGGAAACAGTCCTTGTCCTCCATAAAATGTGCTGCACACGTCTGAATATTTGGGTTGAAATGTTCCAGAACAGTGTTGTAAATAAATCTTAACCACTGATTTCAAGTTGTCCTCTTTTGGAAGGCCAAACAAAGTAGTTTCGCTTTCATAATGAAACATACAGCATCTTCTCCACCTGGCGGCAGCAGCAACAACAATACTATAGCGAGAATAAAAGTTACACCTTCTTTCTTTGCGTGAATATCTGGGCGACGTGATGCAAATCTTCCCACATAGTGAAGTAGAGATGTGGGGGAATGTTAGAACGAGCCGTTTTAGGAGGGTGTGGGCGAGTCTCAACTTTTATAAAGAATATCCCTTTGAATTTGAGACTTTAGTCTTTGCAACTTTACAGATCTTCTTTATGCGCCAAGACCTTGTAACACCCCAAAGAGAAAGGAAAAATTGAAATTGAATCATATGACATCTTTAAAATTCAAATCTATGATGACTTTGTTAAAGTGAAACCAGCACGCCACTTGGTTTGATATTTTTGCTAATGCGATGATTTTTATGTATATTTAAGGGCTAATTTTCTAAATACTTTTAGGGCTACTTGTATAGCAGATCCGTTATAACTGCTAAGCTAACAAGTAGGCTACAACCAGCGCAGACATGGATTGCAGTGTCTCAATGCATGTGTGTATGCTAAGTGCACGCATATGTGAGTGTGTCCTGTGCCAGCACTGTGCTAAGAATCTGCTCCCTCAGCGGTTTTCTCTCTCTCACACACACACACACATGCGCACACATACATAGACCAGAGCGAATCGCACTCCTGGCACTCTCCCCCCAGCGCCTTGTGGTTCTGCTCCAGGTTCTACCCGTCCACCAGCCTATTAATAGGCAACATATTTACTTTTTGCAGCATGCACTCATTGTGGCATTCTCCAGTATTTTACTCTACACCAGGAGCAAACAAGTGCAGTTCTACAAGAGGAAGTCACCGCTGCGGCAGAGGTGTTGTGGCACCCAGGGGTGCCCAACCCCTGTCTCCATCTCATATGGGTGAGAAAAGAGAAGCTGAGAACTCCATACACATACTGGCATGTCGGAGCCGAGTTCTTGTAATTAAATGCACTTGCTGTTTTTTTCTTCCTGTCACAGCAGGAATTATACTATTGCAACTTGCACCAAACATAGCTAATTATAACAAGGCATAACAAGGTGATAACCCATCTTTGAAGCTGGAAGTGAACTTTATCACCAAGACTGTCTGTGCATGTGTCAGCTGTATACTCATTTAGATGAAGAACAGATTTGTAAACTGGGAAAACAAGAGGCGATTGATTTCAATACTAAATTTGGTTCAACAAAAACTAACTGAAGTTTTAAACTAAACTAATTACATGAATGTTAACATTTATGAAAGTTGTTCTCGAATCAGTGATATAAATTAAAGATTTGATGGGAGAATGAAAGCAGACATTTGGCCTCATTTAGAATTGTGGTTGAAAAAGGATTGTTATAGATCTAAAAAAATAAATAAACACACACACATTGCATATACATAGGCTATATTGGGTTGAGTAAGATTTTGAGTTTTTGTAAGAAGTCTCTAAGTCTCAACTGTTGTTGGAATAGATCTGCAGGACGATTCTTCAAAATTCCCATTATGTGTTCCATGAATAAAATAACAGCATACAGGTATGTGATTGATTCAGGGCATCATTATCATTTTGGGCTGAACTATTCATATAACTTACGATAAAATCAATAAAATATTAACACTATCTGCCAACCGCATCAAACTGTTACAGCGCATCTGTACAGCTAAGTTAGATACAATTGCAAAACACTGATGTAAATGCCTGTACAAAACTTTCCCACTCCTGTGAGCATAATTCCTATGAGTGTTTTCTCGGCAGTGCAGAGAGTCATTGTTTAAAATAGCATTGGTGACAGCACTGAGCGCCGTGTCCTGTTGATTGGAGCGCTGATGGCCCACCGTTTGTCAGCGCTCTCTAAAGCCTCATCGGCAAACAGCAGGGCTCCCTGATTATTTAATTGCTTGTAAGAAGCTCATTAAGGCCTCCTATCCATCATAAGTTGTGCAGTGAGGAAGATCTGTGAGAGAAGAGAGAGAGGAAGATTAACTCAGCCCACTCCGTCCCCCGTCTAGGCGCAGTTTTCAAGCCTGCAAATCTTACATTAAGCACTTATAGCATCTTACAAGCATAACATCTTCATAAGTGTGACTGCAATGTTTCACGTATGTTTCATGTTTATACAAGTGCATATTTCAAAAGTAAAGAAACATATTATAGTGACAGGGAAATAATGCTGGATTTTAAATCGTGAGCTGGGAATGCGCAATACATCTGGCCGATTTCCAGTTGTACAAATTTGAATATTGTCTTTTACCCTCAAATTTTAATTTGCATTGACCACAGTTCCTAAACTTCCTAAAATGGCTGACTGGAAATATGTAAATAGTTTTATAATGCTTACTCACAGGTGCTCATGGTCCAACTATAGATTATATGGAAAAATATATGCATTATTTTGCACTTATATATTTATTATAGAATTAATATAAAGCTATATATATATATATATATATATATATATATATATATATATATATATATATATATATATATATATATATATATATAAGAATGATAGATAGAGCAATACAAATGCAATATACTGTTACTGAAGGTTAAGTATCTTTAGATTTGGGTTGCTTCTAAATCCCATCTTGAACAATCCATATATTTCCATTATTTTCCATTTTCCGTAATTATATATCTACACATATTCTCATTCCTTGTCTATGCTATTTAAATACCAACTTGGACAAAGCGCTACAAATCTAAGTCATTTGAACCTTCAGTATATGGTGTAATGCATTTCACAAAGTTTAAACTTGCATGTAAACAGGTGCAGAATAAGCTCTGGATGCTTGGCATATTAATTGCCGATCATTTGCAAAACGGGGGTGAAAAAAAAAGTCTTTTGCCAAAAGCACGTCTTGCAAGCTTCCAGCTGGGATCGTCAGGGGCAGGCTTGTTGGCATCGTGGCAGCATATGTTTGGTGCCAAGAACACCAACGATTTGCATTTTCTTTATATCAATTTTACAAAGCCGAAATGCTCTCTCTTGTGTAAAAATGATCGGGATTTGAGTGTTGCAATTAATCACAAGTGAAATATATTTGCCGATGAAAAGCCCTAATTCTAGTCGAGATTTTTTTTTTTTTTTTCTATGAGAAAGAGAGAGCAATCAGTTACTTGCATTACATCTGCACTGAGCTTGCAGGCGCACTGTGATGAATGTGCCTTTAAGGCTGTATAGTTTGGCTTCATTTAGACTGGCTTGAAAGATAGAAAGAAAAATAGCACTGTGGTGTATGTGGGGTACTGGAAACACAATCAGTCATTCATGGGGTGATGCGCATATAAAAAAAAAAAAAGAAAAAAAAAAAACTTCCTTTGTCTCAAAGACTAAAATGCATGTTTTCTCCCAAACCCAGAGCTGAATAGGGGATGGCAAAAGGCCATATTTTGACTATGAAACTTGAGTGCTGCCTACAGAACTTTTGTGAAGCTGAAAACTCTTCTGGAGCATCTCTGAATGAATTCAAAGGCCACAGACATTATCCAGATTGCAGATTTGGTTGTTTCAAATGGTTTCAATCATGTAGATGAACTGAAGAAGTCAATTGGAATGGTTTCATACTTTCAGTTTTATAAGCATTTTTTTAAACTAAAGTATACAGTATGGTGTATACCAGGGTTATTCAAATCTTGCCCTTGTCCTTGCCCTTCAGGGCAAGATTTGAACAACCCTGGTGTATACCATACTGCACTCAGATAAAGAAAATACCATTAACATGACTTTCTCACAAGTCTGTATAGTTACCACAGCTCAAGTAATTCATCTTAAAGAGACAGTAACATAAGAATGAAGTTTCGAAACTGGCTTGAAAAGTATAAGCTGATAGTTGATACTGACAGATTAACAAATAACACATTTTGGATCAGTCACTTGCTTTTTTGGGATGTGATGTGATGCCACTAAAAAACGTAAAGTCATTCTTGTACATACATTTTTTATTTATATTTTTTTTGCTTTGCAAGTTTAAATGTTTGGCTTTCTGTAATGGTGAAAATTGGCAAATTCTGCTGATTGGTCATTAAAATCGTATAAATGACTTGATAGTCTTGAATCCATAATTTATCCTTAAAAATGAGTTCATAAATATATGAGTAGTATTACAGCTGTTTAATTTCAATTTTGTTGCAAAGAAAATGTTTTTGTTTTTAGATTTTTTTTAAGAAGACAATATATAAAATTGTAAAAAATACAAATTGCATGCAAAAATATATAAACTTACTGACTATGCCAGCAGAAAATAGTCCTTATTCTTAAGCCTTTTTGTTGTTGTTTTTTTTTCTGAAAAGTTAAGGTGTGATGGATATATACTGTATGTCAGTAAGAGGACTTTGCATCATAATTTTTCCAATTTGACTAAATGCTGTATGAAGTACCCTTAAATGATCAACGGCAATGAGAGGAGGCCTAAAACTTCGCCGAAGGTTTAGTGCTGAACTTCTGCATTTTCCTAATCAAACACATCGTTTGCAATGAGCCTTGTAACATCCCAGCTGAAATCCCAGTTACATACACAGAAAACACAACAATTAATGACCCTAAAAAGAAAAACTTTAAATAATGACCCACAACTCAACGCTCAACTTTTTCCCCCTACACCTTGCGTTTTCAAGTTTAATGGGCAAAATCGAGAACAGTTTTTTTTTTCTTCTTCATCTTCTTCTTAGGATAATGATTTACAAAATGCCTCTCATCAAAGAATTCATTAACAAAGAACATTAATTAAAAAAATAAATGAGTAAACATCAATATCAAAACCTCAGCACTGTGGAAGTGAATACATTATGTGTGGTAATGATGTTTGAAAGGGATCCTAACACCTCAGTGGGACTCTTTTAAACCCCTTACCTCTCAGGCAGTTGCTTATTTTGCAATCCTTTGTTGTTAAACAACAAAGAGAATGGGCTCTCATAATGTTATATTAATCAGCGGATTAATATTTCAATTTGATTTTCTTTATAGTTGAGGTGCTGTTGGCATTTCCATTTTCCCTCCATATGTGCAGCGGTGTTAAGTAGTATCATTACCATTTCTACCTGGGGGTTCTGGAGATAACAGGCAGCCGTGATAGCTCTATTCGACGCAGCGAGAGCAGCGCTGGGTAGCACCTCATGCATTTTTAACAGCACTGTTTGCTGCCGCTCTGCTGCCATTCTTTTATAACGCGCCGCGCAAACAGCTGAGTCACAGACTTTGTGCTTTCCACAACATCTAATTGGAACTGAGAGCATCAGTAAAGATGCTGGGCCTCCACTTAAACTATGACGGCCAATGCATATAAAGAGAGACCTCACAATAAGGTGTTAAAGGGATAGTTTGGACAAAAACAAACATTTTGTCATCATTTACACACCGTCATGTTTTTTGAAGGGCAGCGGGATGTCGAAGCTGCTCTTTTTCATACAAAAAAAGTGAATCGTGAATTGATTTAAGGCTAGATTTTCAGTGAATAATGACTTGAATTTCTCAAAAAGTTCACAAGAGACTATGATATACTGTAGCTTTGGAGGACTTAGAATATAGTGCACAAGTCATATGGAATGCTTTTATTATGCTTTAATAATGCTTTTTGGAGCTTGGCACCATTCACTTTTATTGAATGGGAAAAAGCAGCTTAAGCATTTTGTTTGGTGTTTGACAAGACAGGTTTAGAATGGTGCATTTTATAATAATTTGCATTTAGAAAGTGAAAATTTGCTTAAAACGTAGTAGCCCTCAGGCCATCCAAGATGTAGATGAGTTCATTTCTTCATTTGAATAAATTTAACTTTAAATAACTTGCTCATCAATGGAACCTCTGCAGTAAATGGGTGCCGTCAGAATGAGAGTCCAAACTAATAATCCAGATGACTCCAGTCCATGAGTTAATGTCTTGTGAAGCAAAAAAGCTGTGTGTCAAACAAATAAACCAAGACACTTATTATATACCCATAATATTGCTTTCTGCAGTGCAGTCGCCATCTTGCCTGAATCAGGAGAGAAATATGCACAGATCAAGCTCTGTTTACAAGCAAAAGCAGTCCGCAATGGCTCTAAACAAATATGTGGATGGCTTTTGTTGTGAGAGGACACCAGTGGATGGACTTTTTCACTGGAAGAATTGCTACTATTGATTATGGATTAGTATTTTGGCCAGAATCAATGGTTTGAAGTAAAAAAAAGAACCCTGATGATGGATTTGTTTCTTACAAACATGCAGCTTTTTGCTTCACAAGACTTTAATTGATTGACCAAAGACATGTTTGGACTAATTCTGACTGCACCTATTCACTACAGAGGTGAGCAAATCTGTTCCAATAAAGAAACCAGTATAAATATGCTATGATAAACAACCCTTTTTGTGTTATCCAGGCTTTTTGCTTCCCATTATCCTGGGAGTTCAGGAGTCAGTCGGTTCTCAATCACACTGGAGGCTAATTAGACAGAACTCCTCTCAGGTAACTCTCACGGCAATTACATAAGACTGCATTTCTCATAAACATCAGCCAATTCAGAATAAAAATAGCTTAATTGCAAAACACTTTTTTGACAGACAGCTTTTGATTGACAAGCTATTAGGTAATTGTTCACGACAGCTGATTAGTCTATGACAAGTATTATTCAAATATCACAGCATCTCCCAGGAAACCAAAGCAAAGCCAGTTTTTGTCGGCATGCAAAGTGATACCTCTGTGTGACAAATATACGATTAGATTCATTACATGAAGTATTGAGACAAGTATGGAAATTATTTAACACTTTTCTCACAAATTACATAATGTGTAAATATTTTCCTTGTAGATTACAGGGGTTTGAGAACAAATTTTTGCAATATCAGAGAAAGCTGACTGAATTGACTTAAGTCCTGAATAATAAATTATTTCAGTCTACAAATGTAGAGTATGTACACTACCAATCAAAAGTTTGGGCATACTTTAGTTGCTTTTAATTTTCGCATGAAATTTTACAAACTTATGTTTATGCTCATACTTGAAATAAAATAAAAATAAATAAATAAAAAAAACAATGATAATAATAATAATAATAATAATAATAATAATAATAATAATAATAATAATAATAATAATAATAATAAATATATAAAATAAAATAAAATATTCAAGGAAAAGCAGCCAACCAGAATCCAAAATTTGTTTTAGGTATTAATAATAAAATAAAAAAATATCAAGAATAATTAGAAGAAAATAATAATAATAATAATAATAATAATAATAAATAAAAAATAGTCATGGAAAAAAGCAGGCATTTGAACTGCAACAATAGATTAAGCGTGTTTTATATAATTAATAATGACAAAACAAAAACTTTTCAACACAGATTTAAACAATTCATAAAATAAAATAATAAAATAAAATCATAGTAATTTCCATACTTTCAGAAATAATAATAAAAAAACAAGTAAGTGTGTCCAAATGTTTATTATAACTTTATGTATAAAAATTCATTTAAACTTAAATTGGTTTGCTTTTCTATTTAATGCCTGTTTAATTTAGCATCTGTCCAAGTATTGGCTTGACATATTCCAGTTTGCATAATGAAACCCTAAGATACTTAAAGAATATTTAAAACAAAATAAATGTAGGCAAATCAGTGGAGCCACTGAGGTGACTCGAAATGAAAACGCACAAATCCAGCTATCCAAACAGCAGTTAACACCTAATAAATGTTGTCAAATCAAACTCAAATCACTCGCTGACCCAGGGTCCACACAAATAATTAGCCTCCAGTAGGACAGTTAGTCCTCTGTACCGTCAGTGACCTGCAGCACACTGGCACACGGTTCACCCTTTAACCAACACACACACACACACACTTCCATACTGATAATGCACCCGTGATAAAGGCCCATCAGGCTGAATTGCCCACAGCTGCAGGGCCCCTTGTTGCGCTGGCAGCATTGCCCCTGTCATCGAGAGCGTGCGCCTATCTGACCTGCTAATTTGGAGCATATGCAAGTGCTCTTAAAGTGCCAGGCCTTTTGACATGCCACAAACAGCAGCTGCCACAGCTGCCCTCCAGAAGCTTCATTTAATTCAATTACATCTCTGGGAGATATGTAAACGAGCCCAGGCTCGGAGAGAGGGTGCAGCCGTTAGGGGCTGGAGGGGGTGTAGGGGGTCTAAACCCTCCTCTCTCCTGATGCACCGGAGTCATTCACCCCGAAGCTCGCCCGCATTTGCAAGCGTGCGCTCCCCCTACCCCCTCCGAAGTGTCAAGGCCCAGGTGGCTTGATAGGCAAATGATTGGGTGAGACGGTCGCACCACCCCCCTTCGAACGTCAGCGGCACCTTTGCAGGGAAGGCCTGGCACCAGGGTGTTTGGATGCGGGTGGGGGGTTTAATCAGGGTCACGGCGTCTCCTATCACTCTGATCAGTGCGACTCAGCCCCCAGGCAGCCCTGCAATTAATGCAACTTTCAAGAGAAGAAGGGGGAGATAAATATCCACCATCTGGCAATTAGGGTTCACAGGGCTGAACAACCGATTGTGAGACAATTCTTCATGACACTAGCAAGAAACGGTGCTTGATACTGGCCTGAAGCCCACGAGCGAGAGCGCTGCAGCTTTTGAAAGTGGCGTCCTGTAAAAGCCAAGGCTATTGAGGCGCATCTCTTATTCTTTCAATAGAGGTTTGATCATGGTTCTTCTGTAGCGTCTTTTTGGCGTGCGTTCGGGGCACCGACCCCCTCCAGCTGTTGGCTGTGGTGGCGCGTGGCTGAAAGAAGCCCAGATCGCGGTGATCAAATTAGCTCCCCCCTCCTCACGGGGGCACAAAGGTTGTCAATGTGCTCTGCGTCGCATTTCAGCAGCTCATTGATGTTATGATTACTCATTTAACCAAACAATGAGTGCCAAGCAGCCCTCGTTGAATGCCCTCTCGCATGAATAGAGAGAGCTGCTTGTTGAAAGATAGTGATTTAATAGGAGAACTGATTCTTTTCAGCTTTTTTTCCTCTTTCTTCTCCTCCCCACGTATTGTGAAACACAAATGGAGGGAGAACAAATACAGTGATTAGCGAGACGATTAATCCCAATTATTTGAGTTGCAAATTCAAGACCTTTGGCAACACAAAAAATGTGGGAAACAAGAGGTCCGGGCAAAGTCAAGAGCAGCATGAAGAAAACAGGAAAGAAGGGGACCCTGAGCTCGAGGTCGGACAAAATAACAAAGCAGCGAAACCTAGAATTATGTTACAAACGCATTCCAATACAAAAGAGACTTCAAAAGACTGTGTACAGTCAAAAGTAGGTAAGCATACTGTCTCTCCATGAGAAGATAACATCAAATGACCTCAAGATAACAAACTTACAAGTGAATAAAAATAATAAAAAATTGAAAGAAGAGGACTCTAATATCAAGATCTAACAAAATAACAAACCAGCAAAATTTTAATTTGACATTCCAATACCAAAGATATTTAAAAAATTAGGTCAAAATAGGCAACTGTACTGTCTCTCAAAAAATAGATAACATCAACTCATTAAACCTAAGATTTTTTTTAAATAAACAAACAAAAACAAAACTTTTTTTAATTCATGGGAACATTTGAGCAAAATAAAATAAAGTAAAATAAAATAAAATAAAATAATTGCAGCTAGCCAGAACGTAATATACATTTGAACTGCAAAAATACTGTTCATAATGCATTAGGAATTGTAGATTTTTTAAATAATTTATCTATTAATAATAAAAAAGTACTAAATTAAATTAAATTAAATTAAAAAATTAAACTAAATTTAATTTAATTTAATTTAATTTAATTTAATTTAATTTAATTTAATTTAATTTAATTTAATTTAAACCATGGGTCCATTCTGAACTCCTTCAATATTGTTTAAAAGGCTTCCAAGGATGCAGCTCATTGAGTTGAAAGAGAGAATAAACCAATGAGCTGGATTAGTTTACGAAACAATTTGAGGCAAAAACGAAGAGGGAGGACAAGGGGAACAAGATTCAAGTTTATTGATCTTAAATGGTCACCACCTCACCCTTCACCCAGGTCCAGGTCTGGTCTGTTGACCTGGATCTTGCACTAATTGCCAACGTGCCTTCAGCATCCCGCCGCTGTTGTGCTTCCCTGTAAAGAGATAATTACACACTTTGAATTATTAAGCATCATTATCAAAACTCGCGCTTAACTTGTTTTGCTCTACTGTACGGTTCCTCTGATCTTAGGCAATCATTACTTATTAAAAGGACTGGTTGCTTTTTCCCAGCTGGAATATGTAGAATCGTGGCTTAATAAAGCAGCTATACCGCAAGCCCTCGGATCTAAACTTCAGTTAAGCGACAAGAAAATATTAGGGTAACTCGCCGCCACTGCCGCCCTGGATAACGAGCAGAAGTCTAGTTATTGGTTCAACTGGATTCATTTTCAAAGTAGCAGATTAATTAAACTAGTATTTTGAATTGGATGTGTATTTAACAGCGAGGCCCAGTGTTTCTCCAGGGCCCAGGCGACAGCGGCAGTTGCATTTTAAGTCATTTATCATGCTGTCAGAAGGAAAGCTGTCCGTGAAAAGTTTCAACCGAATGATCGAAGCAAACATTTGACATGGCTTGTGTTTAATACATCATTTCTAAATGTAACAATGAAGAAGGATAATGTTGGAGAAGTTTGAAACTGTGACTTACAACAAGCTACTCAATGAACTTCACAGGACACAAACACACTTGTGAGCTTTCCTACACTTTTATCTTAACTGAATTATTGCTGTCATGTTATAAACGGCTATAGGTGGTCTTGTCCAAATCAAAACCATTACCAACACTTGCATCTGTTTTTTTTTTAAACCCACAGGTGGTCATATATCTGGACCATATGCTATAACAGACACCTGGGCCTAAATTTAGTAACAGCGAAAATGCAATTAGTTCTGCAAATACCAAGAAATCTGCCAGCATCAAAACCTGGAGAGAGAAGAGTCTATTTATGCCTCTGCTTGTGAGTTTTAGCACTGAGAATAACACATACACACATGGTTATGAAAGGCTATAACCAGAGCGGTTATCACATGTCCAAACACCTTAACCTACCTGCTGAAGAAGAGCCTTTTTATGAGAGTTCAGCACACAAACACAAGAAGCTGTTTATGTTCAGGTATGAACATGGGGTCAAGGTTTCGCTGGTTAGCTTCAGAAATGTGCCCCTTCTGGTAGATGAAATAACTACACCATTATGGAGGAGAAAAAAAGCATATGCATTCATTGATGGCAGTTCGAAAGTAGCCATGTACACTATTCTGATGAAATACAATTGCAAATATTAAATTTATGAATTTGTACAATTATGTACAAATAAAATTACAGACAAGTCTAATTTATCACATTTTTTATTAGCTAGATATACCTTTTATATACCTTTTACATTGCTGCTTTAACTTTATTCACAAAATAAAGTTTCATAGGATAAAGCTCTAAAAATCTATTAAATATCCTAAATTTGCCCTTGGGACAATTTACCCCACAGTGAGCGCTACAACATACTCTGCTAATGCTGACGAAAGTTCAGTATGTGCAATATTCACAACTGATTTTTTTTTTTTCTGGGCAACAACGGTGGGAATGTTCAATAGCTATTTGTGTCTATATTAAATGACTTTCAAAACAAAACCTTCTAGCTTCTGTCTCTGCTGTAACTGCATCATTCTGGAGGCAAAAGCATCAGTGACGTAGCTGTATATTCTGATAAAATACGATTTTATGCAAAATATCAATTGCAAATATTTAAATCACAAAATGATATTGCATAAAATATTTCAATATTCAATTACACTAAACCAGTTACTAAACCAATTATAAATATACTTAAATTAAATATAACTTAACTTAAATATATCTAAATATACAGCAAAATAATGAATGGGAATGCTAATTGTCCAGGTATGTAAAGGACAGAGTTCAGTGGACTTGTTTGTAATCCAGTGTGACATGCCTTTATACAATATAACTATGTATGTGCACCTCTGTTTATGGCTAGGCCCGAGAAAAAGCAAAGGAGGCCGCATGCCATAAACATGTGCTACCCGACTCCCACGTCTCTTTCGGCATGCACTCGTAGCCAAACTAAACACCGTGTTATCCTCAGCCAACACGTGTCAGCCCCCTCACCTGTAGATCAGCACTTCCATACGACAAGTAAAAAAAAAAAAAGGAGCACTTTGTCCCTCTCTGTCCCTTCCCCTTAAGGAGCGGTGCGTGAGTCAGATTAAATAATCATTGGGACCGGGGAGCGTTTCACCTTGGGGACATATTGTCCCCTGTCAGAGGAACCTTCAGGGACAGAAGGCGGCTCGGCGGGGGAGCGTGGTGGGGAGCGCTCCGCTCTGATGAAATGGAGCTGGCTTAATGAAGGCATGGCCCGTGGCTTCCGGCAGCTCTGCCATATGTTTCGCCAAATGCAAATGGCCCCCCAATTCAAACAACTTTTTCATCTTGATCTATGCAAATGTGTTTATAAATACGGGCTTATAAATATGGTATTTCACATTTTAAAGAGTGAACTAAAAACTTCAATACCCCCTTCCCTCACCCAATGAAAATGGCCGACGTTGTGGGACGGATTAATGGCGTCCCGTGGGACGGGTATGGACTGGTGCACATGCGAACACGTGAACGCAGAAACATGCGTGTTGTCGGCGCATTCGTTTAAACAGAGTTGTTAATAGGGTCAAAGAGTTAACCTGGTTTAAAGTATTTTTAAAAATATTCTCTATACAAACATTAAAGGTCACTTAACTTTTATTTTACATTACGTGCTAATAGATTTACAGCACTTTATGGATTAAATATGTATTTTTATTTCTGTGTAATGTAGCAAGATATAAATCTATATTATTTTATATAATGTTAATTAATTATTCTATTCAAATTTGACTTTAGTCAATTATCTTAATTTTGTTTTAACTGTACAGATTTTACTTAAAGGTAATTGCAAATATTAGCTCTTCTTATAGTCTTATAGTTAATGCCAGACAAAATGTTTTCTATAATTCTATTTTTTTTTACTCTCTGTGTAGTTGGCTGGTGCAGAGGTGATCAGACTGTCTAAGATGCAGCAGTAACAGCACCTGAGGCTCTGTCTGGGTGCCAATGTCTTTGTCAAAACCCTCCTGCCCACCTTATGCCAGTCCTGTGTTCAACGACAAACACATGTAATATGGGAATTCATCCAGTTCTGTACAGAAACTCTTAAGGGACTGAAATAAGTACTTGTGCCTTTCGAACTACAGCCTAGCAATTTAGAAAGTCTCAGCATGATGGAGTTTCAAAATGACATCGGCTTATGAGGCCTAAATTCAGATGATATCAAGCTGTGACAAAAAAGCACTAACTGCAATATGATTAAGCAGAAAAAAGACAACAGTGTTAAAGAACGCTGACACAATGACTCAAAAAATGACTTATTTTGTTATGTCTGACATTCAGACCTAGAGTACAGAAACTGGGGCTAGTTGTCACACAGGGAAATGAATATATAACTAAGGTTGTGACTCAAAAGCCCAGTTATACAAACACAGGTTTTCTCCAGCAGTAGTTTTGTGTTGGTGCTACTGTCGTTCAAAGTTCTCTTAAATTAGAATTGTAAAATAAAATGTTTAATATTTTACTTTTTTATTCATCATGTCATCCAACAAGTATATATATATATAGCAGTTAACTGACAATATACTATTCTTTGATTCAGAAAATATTTCTAGAAAATACAGTTTCATAAAGTTATACAGCTCATAAAATGGCCTACAATATAACACTCATTTTGACAACTTATCTCAAACATTGTGACAACATGCTCCGCTATTGTTGACGAAAGGGCAACATTCAGTGAAAAAAATAATAAATAAATAAACGTTTACCCTATACTGTAACTCACTTCCAAAATAAACCACAGCAAAAGTGTGACGAGTAGCCTTGGTCTGACCTATTTAATTACACGTCAGTCTACCATACAAGTTTTGCGCGCAACTGTAGTCCGATGCGCAGTCTCTGAGCTGGGTCTGATGGAGTTATTGTAACCTACAGGATCACAGTGAGCTCATTAGCCCGTGTGCTCCGGCGCTAATTTGAGGGGTTACGAACTGGATGTTAATTAATCACAAGGCTGACAGAAAGCGATGGCCTAGCGTGCGGCTGTGAGCGTGCATATCAAGCAGGCTGCCGCGCGCACGAACAAGTGTTGTTGTTTGCGCTGAGCGCGAGAGAGAGAGCGCGCGCTGCAAGCTGCGAAGTGTTATTTGTGTAGAGCCATGACAGAGAGAGAGGAGTGGGAGAGGAAAACAAATTTCAGGCCGCGATTATTTGCAAAGTTATCTAATGACATGTGATGTGGCCTTGTACTTATTGTAATACGTTTGGTCACTATCCAGACTTTGTATCGTGTTCAAAGAATATAATGCATCGACAAATTATATCAAGACGCAGTATATTTTCATTAATCAGCATAAAATCAAGCAGTCATACATCATGTTTTAGCTGTATAAATATAGTACTTTTTATTCCAAACTGAATTACAACAGACTACACTTTTGACTATAATTTTTTTTGTCGGAGTTGGCCTGATGCTTTCTTTCGAGGCGCAATGGCGCCATCTAGAGCATGAAAGTGTGCAGGCGCACCTTAGAGACGAGTGTTTAACACTGACATAAATATTATTGTCTAGTTGAATAATATTATAAGCTTATTAGGTTATGTACGTCGGTATTTCGCTGTTATGTTGAAAAAAAGTTCTTACTATAAATATTTGTAAGGGTATTATAACCAAGTAATAGCCTGACCTAACACAAAAGCTGTAAATTCAAGACAGTTAAGTAAGTTCTTTATGATCTGCAACCTATTCAGCATTTAAAATTAAGAGAAAAAAACCCCCACTGATTTAGTCTCAGTAATGGCAAATTTATTGCTTAGCTGTTCATCTGACTTGAGAAACTAACTATTTCTACTTTTTGCGTCCAATAGATCTCCAAGGGAAAAATTTATTAATTAGAAAATAATATAAATGAAATAAAAAAAATGAATTAATTTACATCCGAAAGAATGAAGAACATACTTCCATCCAGGGTTCCAATAAAAATAATGTTCTCATTTATAAGCTATAGTCACAGTTTATCTTGTCAATGCAAGCATGTCACTGACTGTTCTCTTACGTAGACAAATTAAAGTGTATTTAAATTAGATTTTCCCCCTCTTTTAATTAGTTTTTAAAAAGCAAAACAAGGGTTATGATCTTAGGAATTAACTATATGAAAAACAAAAGTGGCTTAATTGAAAAGTGTTCGCCCGCTGTGTTTTATCAGCCTAAATTGGGTGAAGAAATTAATTATCATGGGAAGTCACACTAAAGACGTTAACAAGGTACACCTGGGTGTTCATTTCTAGATCAACCTATGCTCAGTTCATGAGTACAGTAAATATCACTCTTTCATAACTAAAACATTGGTTTTTAGAAAGGGAATGTTTGAAAGGTTTGGGGAAAATACAGATGCTACATAAATCACGCCACATCAATTTTAATGGGATAAAGTGACATCTGGACACTTCAGAGCTTCACAGATTCATCTTCTTTGGAAAGCTACAGAAAGCTACTAAAGCAATATGGAAGAAAACTGAGATTTTCGTGAGACAAAAACTGAACTAGAAAGCAATTGGCTAGAAAGCAATTGCTTTTGAACAAACTAATTATAGCACAACACCAGCACCACCCCTACTGTTAACCATCATGGGGCACTTGATGATTTTCAGGAGAACCTGGAAAAGCTTGTTGCCATCAAGATATTATATATATATATATATATATATATATATATATATATATATATTTATGTATACGTGTAATCGAGAACAGTCCCATGAAAGCAAATAACCCAACAGTTGGGTTATAACTAAAAATAACCCAACGATGAAAAAAAATTACCCAACAAATTTTAAGTAACCCAACACATTGACCCAATATGTGTAACCCAACGGTTAGGTTAAAAAAACAACCCAAAGTTTTTTTTACTGTGTGGCAACAAGCTTTTGTTAGGCTGTAAAATGCTGTAAATATTATTGTTTTATTATTAACAATATTATTATTATTATTATTTACAAAAATACTACTCTTTCTACTTAAAAATGTGTTACTTGCCATTTCATTGCAATTATTTTTTAAATTTACTAGCAAATTATATTTCCACTCATTTTTCTGGTGTAAATAATTTATATGCCTGTTGACTAAAGTAGAATGAGATGGCAGGGTTATTGTTTCCTTTTTAAATTGTTTTTATTCCTGAGCAATGATTCAAACAGTATTTTCTATATAAAAAAAAACAACATCTATTTGATACTGTTTGTGCACTTGCTGTGTAACCTGACAATAATCAATGACAATGAACATTAATGTGAGCTTATCTAACCAATTATTCTTTCTTTGATGTTACTTTTTTTCTATTTTGGATTTTTAAACCAACTAATAAAAAAAAAAAAACATATTAGAACGTTTCCTTCCCAACTGCTTTCATGTGCAATTAGAAAGTAATGACGACTTATCACCAGTAGGAGGCAATACAGCTTTCTACAGCAACATATAGGCTTATACCATATTCTTAAAGGCAATTGGTTACGTTTATCTTTTATCACAGTATGTTTAGCTTAAATTTAATAAAAAGTTAAACTATTCATAACATGTAAGAATAACAATTACATGTGTAATCGAGAACAGTCCCATGAAAAGCAAGAATAAAGGCAGACAAAAACACTAATGTTTTATAGCCTAAAAACGGTCTTTTGAAACACCGAGGTTAAAACCTAACAGTGAGGAGGAGGCTGTAAATGTGGGTTTAGCTGAAGCAGTGACGCTGACAGTCTAATCAGCTGAATTAAGAGGCAAAAGAAGCAGAGAGATGCAATCATTATTAGCATATAGCATAATTGCTGTGCTGTAGGGACTCTGCAGTAACTTTAATCCCTGGAGGACGTCACAGAGCACTGTTGAGACTGGTGAAAATGTTGGCCCACGCTCATGGCTTCAAAGCGCACAGCACTAATTATGTCCTGAACAAAACCAACATTTATTACACCAAAACTGCTCACTGTAAACAGGAGACTCCAGTCTCCAGGGGGTCTTTATCAGTGCTGAAGAAATGTAGTTGTGCCTGGATCCTGGTATGGTGATCGCCGATCAGACCTACCACTTTGTAGCCTATAATTCTGCTAAGAAAAATAAAAACAATGTCATATTTGAGTGTTTAGTAAATCTTTGACATGGCTTTAAAACATTTTGGTGCTACATTACAAAAAGAAAGCAAGCTACAAATTGCATAGCTATACATAGATCCATATGTGAACAACAACATTCTGCTGCTTACTGTGGGAAAGTTCAAGCTGAAGAAATCCCATTTCAGAAAATATATGGAAATCTTAGTGTCACACACTTATGCCATATGATACATAAGATGCTTAGGGGTTTTTACACCTAATCATTGTCACATGATTTTTCCCTGTACAAAAACAAGCTGCATATTTATAATATACAAATCCATTATTAAGACATTTTTCACTTCTGGCTATTACATCCAGCTAAAATACGAGCCCTCTTTTCATAATATTGCTCTGTAGAGAAAAAGATCGGCTCATTTGAGGAGAGAAATATGCACAGATCAAGCACCAATTTACAAGCAAGAACAGTTCTGAACAAACATGTTGGTGGATTTGATGTGAGAGGACAACAGGAACTTTTTTTTACTGGAGAAAGAGTAATTATGGATTATGTCTTCATGATGAATTTGTTTCTTACAAACATGTAGCTTTTTGCATTATAAGACATTCATTTCATTGATGTACTTAAGTCGTGTGGATCACTTGTAGATTTTATTAGCTTTTATAACTTTAATTCATATCTGCATATTCATATTCATACCCATATCTGTTCAGATGAAGAAACAAACTCATGTACATCTTGGATTTTGTCTGGATTCTAAGATCAGTTGAATTATAGCATATATTGTAGGGTCTTACATTTGAATGCTATATATTTAAAATAATGCAAAATTGACTTTCTTTTTGATTCTGTTAAGGTTACAGCTTGCTGTAGCCGTAACTGGAATGAACTGGAATGTCCTTTGCGAAAGTACTTTTATTTTTCACGTTTAGCAGCTGCATCCTCTCCAGTAAGGGAAAGTATACTGCAGGCACTGTGTACACTGTGGGGCGTCTGACAGAACATCATGTCAGAAGTCTCTTTCCCTTAATTGTATCAGAGTGTGCGAGTGTGTGCATGTGTGTGGCGCTAATCAAGTCATGTTCACCACGTGTAACATCCTCAGGAAACGACTCTCTGGTAATGAAGACCTGTTAGCATGGCAGGATGTTACAGAAACAGAGGATCAGAGTCATTACGTAAAACTGACTGATAGGGATGTTTTCCTCCTTTTTGTTTGTCATTTAGGAAAAAGGGTTAAGAATTGTGTTATGGCTACATGGTCACTGTTATTGTTATTCACGTGTTCATCACAGGTTATTGTGAGTGCCAGACTGTAGGAAGTGAGTGTGTTTAAATAGAGCGCAAAAAATAGCTTTTACCAATAAAACTATTATTAAAGTATTTTACAAGAAAATACTATTCCAGTCTTTCTGTATCAAAACTTAATGTTTCTTTCAAAGTTACTTGCGGTTTCTGAGTGAAAAATTTTTTATACACCAATTTTATTTTCAGCATACTTTGAACAGTAAGATGCACAATCCAAGGACCTGACAATTATAATAATATAAAAAGAACAAGAAAAATGGGTAAAATGTTACAATAAAGTCTAATAAATTAACTTCAGTTGGTGCATTAATTAACCAAGTTAGAAAACATTAACTAAAATTTAGCAACACATTTGTAACTCTTTGTTAATGTTAGTCAATAATAATACAGCTTTTCGATGTTTTCTTTTTTATATGTTAGCTCAGGTCAGTTAACATTAAAATACACAACTTTTGATTTTTATAGTCATTGAAAGAGAAGAAATATTTTTCATTGTTATTTCATATTCACTGATGTAGTCACTGTAAATAATATTTACAAATCCAAGCAATAAATAGTTTAATTACTAAAACTAATATACTACTTTTAATATCTACAACAAACTACATCAATAAAATACATTAGATCAATTGGTGTTGGACAAAAATAAATGGAGTTAGATGTTGTATCAAGTTAAATGTTAAGTTTCATTAGGCCTAAAAATATATATTCTAATATATAATTAGAATATATATTTTCTAATAAAAAAAAAGTCTAATATCTGTAGTTTCACATTGTTGTATTAACGGAAAAGAATTACTACCTAACTATTCTTATCTTTTCTTAATCCCATTATATAGGCCCTTGATAAACAAATAAACCCATTCTCATGAGACGCAATGAAGCCAAAACATTCAACTTCCTTTAGTGTTATCAGATGAGAAATGAGATGAGAATGCAAACTGTAAGTCATGCAGTCATGAAGATTATTTACATGGCAGATCATTTACAGTCTTTATTATGTGACCAAAAAGCAATGGACAGGATTTCCTCCCTATAACAAGGCAGTTTTAGATAACTTCCCTAAAGCGCTGACGCAAATCAACATTCTGAAATGAATCCAGGTAGGTTGCACTGACCTTAGATCAGCATTTAGGGGAGACTTGTATCCGACGGAGCAAGATTCCTGTTACCATGTGATCGCTGTTTATTCTTCACTGAGAGAGTTGCTGATAACACAGTGTTGTTCGGGACACCTCTGATTTCCTCAGAAGGAAGCACCTGCACCATGTGGAAAAAAAGGTTTTGCTACAGCACACAGAAAATCACAACAGTGCCCTCGTCACCGAGTCCCCCAAAGGACTCTTGGATTTTGTTTGCACAGGCAAGCGAGCTCAAGTGGCTCACAGCTCCAGAGGCGAGAATAGCAGTCTGTTCCTCAGAGCTGGAAAAGACCTGCAAACAGCTGTGCTTTAGAAAGTGAGAAAGAAAACATTGTTGTTCTTCAACTGAGTGGTCTTGTTAGAAGGTAAACATGATATACCCTTTGAGAATAGTATGCAAAACAAAGATAAGCTGCACTTTTGGCTTGGATGACTGAGTTCCTGCCTTTCCTGTTGCTAATGAAGACGTCTTTATACTCAACAGAAGGCAAACAATGTGTTTGTGATTTTATACAGATATCTGAAATTAAAATTTTATGATAAAGCTAAGTTATTCAGGAAAAAGTATTTTGTCAGTTACTCACCCTCGTGTCATTTATGCCATGATTTCTGGAGAATATCCAATGTTTTTCCAAAGTGAAAGGGGACTGGGGCTGGGAAAATCCATCATGACAAAAAAAAAAATTCACAAAAGTACTTTAGACATATGACTCTCTGTATTTCTCTGTAAGTCTTCGTAAGAACTTCAGAAAATGTAAGTCACAAAGTGATTTAAATACAGACAATACCATTCGAAAGTTTTCCATCCATAAGATTTTATATATATATATATATATATATATATATATATATATATACATTATTTATTTATTTTTTTTAATTCAGAAAGGATGCACAAACTGTGACAGTAAAGACATTTATGTTACAAAAGTTTACAAAAAAAAATATTAATGAAAGAATACCGAAAAAAAAAAAAACTGTAAAACAGTTCCCACAAAACTATTTAGCGGCACAAAAGTTTTTAACATTGATAATTTTCACTCTCTCTCTCTCTCTTTTCCACATCAATATTCTTAAGCGTCATGTGACACTTAAGGCTGCAGCTGAAAATTCAGCTTTGCCATATCAGGAATAAATTCAATTTTAAAATATATGCATATAGAAAACATTTAAAACAATATTTAAAATTGTAATAACATTTAACAGTATTACTGTTTTTACTGTATTTTAATCAAACAATTTCAGCCCTGATAAAAGACTCCTCTCTAAAACATAAAAATATCTTATTGACCCCAAACTATTTAGTATATATTTATATATTGGTTAGAGTTTGTGATTGGACAGACTGGTAAACATGGGGTGCAATCTCATCATGACATTCCCTTCAAATTATCTCAGATGAAGTGATTTCACAGGTATCCAAAACACTTTGAAACACATACCTGTGGACTAGTTTGGCACTATGTTGTGTGAAATGATTTTGTTATATGAAAAGCTGACTGTGTAGGTGTCAGCATGTTTCTGCATGCATGCTGACTCATTCTTAAAGTAAATTTCTATTGCAATATATTGTAAAATACTTGGTACTGCTGAGATTTGTTGAGACCTGTCTCCTGAGTAGTCTTATTAACCAATAGATTTTTTTGTACTTTAATAACCATTGCCATATTGTGGAAGTAAGGCTATATGCACATTTGACTTCCATGACAAAAGTTCTCATGTCATTCCTTTGATAACATGCTTTTTTTTTTTCAACTAAACCTTTGACTTCTTTTAAACTAAAGCTCCTTAAAGGGATAGTTCACCCAACAATCTAAATTATGTCATTAATAACTCTGAGCCAGATAACGAACAAGAGACTGAGTCGTTCTCGAGTGAAGAACCGGTTGCATCGGTTTTCGGATCACCAGTAGTTCTTTCGTACAGTTCGATTAAATAAACCGTTTGAAGAAAACAGTTCAGCGGTTCTTTTGCACTCGACCTAATGGCGTCACTGGCGATGATTGCCCTTGATTCAAGCCTTCGGGTTACCCGCGGTCATAACACTAGCACAGAATCAGTTCAGAATCAATCACCAAAAGAATCAGTTCAGAATCAGTCAGTTTGCTTCACGCTGAATCACACATGCACAGTATCATCAGCTCCTCGGTTCTCGAATCGGACGCATCCGACAGAAACGGTTCTTGACTCGAGAACGACTCAGTCAGTTGTTCGTTATCTGGCTCGGCTCGGTGTTCATCTTCAGTTCTCTCTTCACAGCAGTTCAGTCAGTGTACTGTTTGAAGGTAAATGAATTACTCCGGGACATTGGTTTCATTGAACTCAGAGGGAGTGTTAGCCACATTAAAAAAGTTAACAGCTTAAGTCATTTGTGGATTAATGTGTATTGGAGACGTGAACAGTTTAAAATGATTCAGTTCGATTTGGTGAACTGGTTCAAAAAGATTTGGTTACATCGAATGATTCGTTCGCGAACCAGATATCACAAACTGCTTTGTTTTGAACTCTCTCACAACAGACACGGAAGAGAAGACAATGCTGAATAAAGTCATAGTTTTTGCTATTTTTGGACAAAAATGTATTTTCGATGCTTCTAAAAATTCTAACTGACCCTCTGATGTCACATGGAGTACTTTGAAGATGTTTTTCTTACCTTTCTGGACATGGACAGTAGACCATACACACAGTTTCAATGGAGGGACTGAGAGCTCTCGGACTAAATCTAAAATTCCGAAGATAAACCGAGGTCTCACGGGTTTGGAACAACATGAGGGTGAGTTATTAATGACATCATTTCAATTTATGGGTGAACTATCCCCTTTAAATATACAGTATTTTTAAAGACTTTATCACTTATCAGCTAAACAAATCTTAGCAAACATTCTACCTAGAGAGGAGGAAAAAGAGGGGGGAATGCACACACCACAAAAAAGCACATTCCTCTAAAGAATAAAACTAGTCTGACTAGACCGAGTTGGTTCATAAACGCACGGGAGGCTCTGTTTTCTCAGCTATTCTTTCCTTAATGTGCACATACACATTTCCTCATACTCCAACTTTAAATCATCATTTAAATGCTTTTCAGCATCATGTGGCATAACAGATTAATTAACTCAAAGTCAAGAACCATCAATTATTATCTAGAAAACATGGACAAAGCAGAGGTGTGTACTATATAAACAACCATTGCACAGAAAAAAAACTTCCTTAACTTCAAATAAGGAAATATTGGAAGCACTACACTTGCTGAATGAGACATTTCAGAGTATGGATATTTTAATTTAGACTGAGGCTGTCAAGCTCACAAAAATAAATAAATAAATAAAAACTGTGTGCTATAAATAGTATTCTTAAGCCATATGATTAGTTATTTACTGAAAACCTTGCCTCTTCTTTGCAGCATTTATTCATGAATACAGTATAAGCATTAAGCTATTCAAAACACAAAGAAAAAACAGATACACTACTGTTCAAAAACTTGGTCAGTAGGATATTTATATATTTTATACTAGGCTATATATAGGATATTTAGTAGGAATTTATTTTTATTGATATCTTCATAACAAATCATGACAAATATCAGCATTGCTTTTTCAAAGAAATGCCGTTCTTTTAAATGTTCTATTCATCAAAAAAAGAAAAAAAACAGCACAACTATTTACTACATTAACAAGAAATGTTTCAGCAAATCAGTATATTAGGATGATTTCTGAAGAATCATGTGAAACTAACAATGCAGCTTTGCCATCAAAAGAATAAATTGCATTCAAACTATATATTAAAACAGTAAACAGTCATTTTAAATTGTAAAAATAGTTTGCTATTCCATTTTGCAGCCAATCTTACTGAGCCTAAAATTTTGTACCGTGTCTCACCAAATAAACATTTTCAAGCATTAATCGGGGAAAATGTATATTTATAAATTAAAATTCACAAGATTTTTTTTCTTCAAATTTATCAATTTCATTACTTTCACAGGGCTGGAAATCACAATTTTAAAAACTTTTCCATGACCTTGACCGTGGGAACTTAGTCACCAATGATTCTGTAAGACAAGCACCAGCTAGTTTCTCAATGCAGTAATTTATGGCTGAGGCTGGATCAGACATGGCTGGACCAACAAGCACCAGGATGAATGCTGAATACAGTCCTTCTAACAACTAAAGCCATAGGAATTAAACACAATCAGTATTTACCACGCTAAGCATGCTTAAGATCCTTGCACTGATCACATTACCTGTGGCAGCTCACTGATATAAACCAGACTTCTGTGGTTACAGAACACAAGGTTTACTTGGTTCTAAAATACCAAAACATTACTTATTTAGCCCATAAAATCTCCTTAATCTAATGTTTGTCAGAACCCGCTTTGAACCCACTGAGAAATCATTTTTCATACAAAAGGATGGAGGAAAAACAGCTACTAGACCCCCATATAATACATCTACCCTGACCCCATCCTCCAAGCTGGAATGAGTGCAGAGCTCAACAACAAAAGCAGTCCGCCAACATACTGTCATCAGATACAGAAGAGGGGAGTGAGAGGAGCCTTCATGGAGAGCCAGGTCACTACACCTCTCTGTTTCCTACACAATCTCATACACTGCAGGGTTTCTGAACTGAACCGAACACAACAAGCTTGCACTTTCCCTTGAAACTATGTCTAAAACTGTTTTTAACTAGTAAAACTATCAACAATTGGTTAAAAGCAACAAAAAGCATTGTGAATTTCTAGAAAACTGCCATGTATGAAATAAAAAAATACTTCCTCTTTTTATGTTAAATTTTATTATTTTACACTCAGTGGTTCAGAGTAAAGAAAAGAGGGCATTCACATAATCTACTCCTTTTTTCTCTGTAAACAAAAGGTTGCAGAAAAATAGATCTAGCATAAGTCTGCACTATGTACTGTAGCTAGTATGGAAGCTTGTTTCTCCCACGGGATAAAAATTCAATAAAAAAGGTCATTATAAATTCTCTCAGAATTATACATTTTTTATCTCCCAATTCTGATGCTTTTCTCGACATTCTGAGAAAGAAAAAACTGAATAGTTCCATATAATCTTAGAATCACAAGACATTACGTCAAAATTGCAACATATAAATGCAGAACTGCAAGATTACACTCGCAATTCTGAGAAGAAAAAGTTTGAATTGTGAATTACCGGTACATATAAAATTTGCAATCACTATTGTGAGATAAAAAGACGATTACCTTTTTTTTCATCTAAAATGGGCTTTCATAACAATTTATATGAATATCATTCCATTTGATACCAAATAAACAAATACACTCTGTTTAGTTTAAAGATTTCTATATATAGATATACTATTTAGAATAAGTATTTAGAAACCTTCTGGCTAGCTGTCAGACTTAGTTAGTTTGAGAAAATGTCTGCAAACATTTATGTGCAGATGCTTTATGAGTTAGTATATTATTAAATAAATGAAATGTATACATTAAGTGTGACTGAAGTGTACAGACGTGTTTACTTTACTGGGGAACCTATAGGTTTCCAAATCCTGCAGGTGTGATACTGTCCTGTAGCTCAGTATCAGTCTAGCGAAAGTGTGGGAAAGGAAACTGCACAGCAGACTTTTTTCCAGTCTGTCACCATCCCAGCTCAGCATTACTGGCATCAATGGAACAGGGAGGCAAGAGTCCCAGTCACTCTGGATTTGTGAGGCAGGACTGGAATTTAGAGGAGCATGTGATACACAGCAGATAAATCCTACAAATCCCCTCCAGTTGAGCTCTTTCAGTGTTTCTTATTCCTGTGAAGGTGGATACATAGATCATAGGTGAAGGGTCATTTCTAATCTGATAACAACAGACAGAGGGGTCTAAGGTCTAAATAAAACCAAAATCAATGTAGGCATCACAACATTATAATGTAAGGCATGAAAAATTTAGATTCCTATACATTTAACTGTTATTCAATTTTTTGTGTTTTTGTAGTTTAACTTGAAGTGAGCATTAAATGACTGCAGCTATAGTCTAAATGTAAAACTAAAGAGCATGCACAATTAAATATCAAATATCACTACAAGTAAAAATCTTGACTAATAACTGATATGGTGCATCCCTATGTACAATAGCTTTGTGTAAAAAAGACTAAGTCATTGTTCAGGGAACAACATGAAATACAGATTTTTCATTGTTGGGTGAGCTATTCCTTTAACATGATGATATATAAATGGAAATGACATAATATTTGGCATGTTAGACATATGTGTTAAAGTACTGTAATACTTGAAGTGACAATTTAGAATAAACAAGCCATTTTATTGCAAATAACCAATCTAAATAAAACTTCCAGCAAGAATCACCTTTCAGTGTGATGAAAAAAATCTTTATATTACGTTTAGATATTTCTAAGTCTATAACAGATAGTAAACAGCCAGAGAAGTAAACAATGAGAAAGTAAACTACTAAAGTGCTTGTTGGTTCTAACCAACTCTGGGCACATAAAATTGTAGGTTTGCAACTATCAACTTTCATTGTTCTTTTCCCCTTCCTTTTATAGAATAAAAATACAGTCTATCTTGTCGTTTTTTGCTGTTTGAGCATCTTTCTTCGTTTTAGAATCATGTCATGAAGTCTTTTGAGTCCCTCTTTGAGACCGTCACCAATGATGGCACAGGTGGGCTGCAGGTGCCACAGTGTAGAGGGTCCCAGTTCATTGAGAGAAAGCATGGTCTCTATCTGTGACAGTGACAGAGCCTGTCTCAAGTCCTGCTTGTTAGCAATAATCAACACAGGCACTCCTTGATTTTCAGAGGAGCAGATGATTTTGTGAAGCTCCGTCTTAGCCTCTTCCATTCTCTCCGTGTCCAGAGAGTCCACAACGAACACGATGCCATCAGTGCCGCGTGTGTAGGACTTCCAAAGAGGCCTCAGTTTCTCCTGGCCGCCAACATCCCAAAAGTGAAACGTCACTGTTTGTGAGTCCCCGACAGATACTTTGACTTTCTCTGCATTGAAGCCTTTGGTGGGGACAGTGTTGACAAACTCATTGAACTGCAGACGGTACAGGACCGTCGTTTTGCCTGCAAAGTCCAGACCCAGAATAGCGATGTGAAGAGAATTACAGAACGGAAGGCTGGAAAGAAAGTTGGGTTGCTCTGATAATCCGTTCCCCATTTCCCCTTAGGAGTATGAGAACAATATGAGTTTAAGATGATGTTCCATAGGTCCAAAACCCCAGATGCACATCCAGAGCTTGCCTAAAAGTTCACACACAGACATATGTTGTTTTTAAATGTTTTTTGATAGATATAATACAATTTGCCTGGCTGCAAAAATCACAATTAATCTTTTGTGAGGGTGTTTTAAAAACTTACCATTTTACATGCCAAACAAAACGATACTTTGTACGCTCTTAAAAATAAAGGTGCTTAAAAGGTTTTTCACAGCGATGCCATAGAAGAACCATTTTTGGTTCCACAAAGAACCATTCAGACAAAGGTTGTTGTTTTTTTTAAGAACCATGTCTTTATTACCTTTTTATAATCTAAAGAACCTTCTTTCACCACAAATAACCTTTTGTGAAACAGAAAAGTTCTTCAGATGTTAAAGGTTCTTTATAGAACCATTTAGACGTAAAAGGTTCATGGCATCGTGAAGCACCTTTATTATTAAAATTGTGGTAAAGTGGGTTAAAGTTTTTTTGTTACTTCTGTGATAGATTATGATTGTTAATATGAACTATCATGGCACAGACCATATCTTACAATAGTTACAGCTTTTAAGTTCGACTTATTGATCTGCTACATAAAGAATAGACTACTAGCTGGTGGGGCTGAGACTAACAAGATTAACAAGACAGATCTTGATCAAACTAGTTAGAGCTGGAGAACCACTAGTCTACACCCCCAAATAACCAGCTACAATGTTCCAAAAACCAGCCTGACCACCTTAAGCTCACATGACATGGCTTTCCACAAGTAAAAAAAAATCCAACTTTACAATTTTCCATTACAAAATAAAGACCTTTGTAAAAGTTAAATGACACATTTTAATTTTTTTATTTTTTATTATGTCCCACTCTATCTGAAAGGAATTTAAAAGCAGTGCCTAAATGTGTACATTACAGTTAATAATTTACAGTACATTTAGGAGGATACAGAAACATTAAAAACTCAAGTCTCAGAATACAAGTATATATCACGAATCCAATATCGCTCACATTTCCTAGTTTGGCATAAACGAAATGTGTTAGTTTCCTAGTTTGGCATTCACCTCAACTACAAATTTCGAGAAAAAGCATAGATAATTAAAAAATATATATTATTAATCTGAATGCGAGTCTGTAAACCCACAGGAACAAACCGCTCAGAAAAGAAGCATATCTCAATGATGCAATATTTCCTAGGAACAGATGAATACAGTTCTGCTGACGCCGGGAGGGCATTTCTCTGGAAGTCACTGTCGTCCACCTGTCGAATCGAAACCTTTCTGAAGGAACCCAAAGTCCATGTAGATATTCTATTTCTCCAACCTAATCAGTAATTACATCTGTATATGATGAAAATGTAAATTTAATCGATGTGACAGCAGCTCTAGAGAAAATCTGTGGCCGTTTAAAGCGCATGATCCGCAGTCGCGTTTTGAGCCCACATGAACTATTCATGACGCGCTGACAAAACTTGTTTTTACCAAATATAAAGAGGAGCCTATATTCATTAATGTTGGTTAAAATGTTTAAAACGTAACTCTTACCACAGTCGTTCAGTTAACTTACCGTTCAGACTTCATGCTTCGTTAGAAAATGTAATTCATTGACGCTCTGCTCAGCTTGCTAACCAGCGCGTCTGCACGCGCACGCACGCCGCAGCTCATTTGTTTACCTTCAAAATGATTGGTCAACGGGGGGTATGCGCCCATAATGAATGCAAAGAGATACACAATAAGAAATCTTTTCGTCTTTTTAGTTTAATTTTCTCTATACATATATTTCTTATTTAAAAAATGAAATTAATAATTCTAACATTTTGTTTGAAAAGTAGCTTATATATTTCAATGCAGTGCTAACGTTTATTTTGTATATGCAACATAAAAAACATATTCCTCTATTTGTAACTAATCTATCTATCAAATTAAAAGAAAGATAAGAATGAAGACAAGAAAAAAAAGAAAAGTCAAGAAAAGTGTATAATAATGTGGGGTTCTCCATAAAACATGCAGCAGGACTCATTAGATAAAGCAGAAAATTGATGTTTAAACTAGCTTTATCTGCACACCACAACACAAAATTCTTTCTTTTGTCTTAAAACAGATTCAATTCTTCCAGGAGTTGGTTAGCTTTTCTTCAACTCGGTCCATTAAGGCACTATATACTCCTCTTCTGCGGCGATGTCTCTAAAATACAGGAAGTAAAATGTTTCCAAGAAGGTTAAAACACTCTGTGTTCAAAGGTAGAGGATAAATATGAGTGTTCTCTTTGTGCTCACTGTATAAGATGCAGATTTTGGAGGCCATGGCATCTTTGGTAGTATGAGTCTGGGGTCCCATTTAAGCTCTGCTGGTTTGAAAGTGTCTATTTGGCTCACTGTGTTGCTGTGAGAAGGGTTCAGGTCAGGAAGGCTGTCATTGACTGTGAAGACGTTGAAATAAAATGCAAAGCTTTGTCAGTAATACTTGTAAGGCTACTGCATGGTTTCAAAGCCGTAAGGTATTTGCTCTATATAAAGGATTTTATTACTGTTAGATAAGTATTACAAGGTTGATTACAATGGCAAAACAACGGCAATCGAATGCAATACAATTCAGTGCTGAAAAACCATTGTTGTTTCTCTCTGTTTTCAGACATGACGTCTTAATGCAAGTAATTTTACCTGCTCTTAGGCACTGAGACTTTAGGATCAAGCACCCAGGATCCTTTTCTAAAGAAGACACCATTTCCGGCATTCCCTCAGCACACTGCATTTGAATAAGGAGTGTTTAAATGTCTTATAAAGACTGTCATCTAGTGTTGATATAGTGCAATGCAGATAAAGTAAGCCATAATCTTAGTAGAAACTTACAGGTCTGAAGTTATGAGGTTTTGGATCTTTGTACGGCCCCACTGGATACATCCCCGCTCTCACAAACAGCAGTTTCGACTCTAGTGAGTCTGGTGGTTTGTAAAATTTGATAAATGGTTGTGCTTTACATCCCTTTTGCTCAAGTCCAGGCAATATTGAAGGAGTAACATCATTAATCTTTTCCCAAATAAAAGATTTTCCTTCTACACTATTGTTTGATTTAACCAGGTGAATATTTTTGCTCTTGATATGTGGCAAACCCGAAGATCTGTACAGTTTTGGGGTGAAGTCTGGGGCTTTTATGTTCCATGGATCGATGGGAACTACTAGGTGTGGTGGGATGAGTCCACAACTCCTGCTTGAGATCAAGTTCTGACTCACAGAAAAGAGTAGCTTTCTTCTGAGGTCAACAGACATGGGAGTTTCCAAAGGCTCAGGAAGATTCATTGTGAATCAGCCACATCTTAATGTTCAGAGCAATAATCTGAGACCAAACCATACAACAAGTTGTAAATAAACCAAAGATTACTGGAGTGAACTGGAGTGCAAGAAAATAGCATTTCAGTCATTCTACTTCAAAATTTCCCATTTAATTTAGTGTGTTACTTGCATAATCTTTGTACTTATTTAATAGCAATTTCTGAGTTAAAATTGTAACTACACCATTTTTTTAAGTAATCTGTAAATGCATAAAAATGTTACATAATCCCATTAGCAACCTCGTAAATTCCATTGAATCTTAATGAAGAATATAAGTGCATATCACATATGCAAAAGGCACAAGATTAGATTTGGGTGGTAGAAATGCAATTATATAACATAAATAACAATAAATAAATAGAGCAAGACCTAATT
The DNA here is from genome assembly GCF_023724105.1 of Carassius gibelio. NCBI lineage: Eukaryota > Metazoa > Chordata > Actinopteri > Cypriniformes > Cyprinidae > Carassius > Carassius gibelio. The sequence continues at coordinate 7,791,231 of NC_068410.1, forward strand.
CTGTCAAAAGTACATTTCAAAGGAAATAATTCCTAAAATCACTTACCTTTCTTACAGCAGCGTGGCTGTCGTTCATCCACGACAAAGTAGACAGTAAAGAGTTCAAAGGCTGTGCTTGATCAAAAAAAAAAAAAAAAATAAAAGAAACAAAAAGAATTTAAGCCAGCTCAGCATGGAGCAGTGGATACAACAAGGTTGCCAGGCAGCAAGAGTTTCAAGTTCTCATTCAGAGACTGCCTGTGGACAGAGAACAGTGGGGACATTGTTGAAGAAACAAAGAGACGTCTTAGCAACCATCAAACTATGAATTAAAGTCAGTTTAAATATGAAAAACTTTGTGGAACAAAAATACCAACGAAATATACCAATCTTCAGACATATATTCAGTTATAAATGAATTAATTACAAACATTCATCACCATAATACTGGGGGGAATGGCAGGTTATTATAGGCTATTCATTCTTTCTAATGTTTTTAGCAAATGCAGCAAATAGGATACATTCATATATTATTTCTTTCATGCTCATTTTGGCTTCCTGATTGAAATAACTCCTGTTTAAATAATGTTAAGTATTTAGCAAGTTGCTTTTGTGTTTTATAAAGGGATGCAAAAGTTCAAATTGTACTTTCAAATCTAATCCAGGAGAGGTCAGCAAACAACTGATTTAAAGACACCAACTCTCGATTTTAGTTGTCTAATCCTCTTAAACACCTACGTAACCTTAATATCACATAATTTATAGAACAGTAAAGCAATAACTAATTTAGATAAAGTATACTTTTGTAGCCTATAATGTTCTGTAAGCAGTCACTGAAAAGCAATAATTTGCTGTCATTTTTATATCTGCTTTTGCATCTCAAGATCAAAGTTGGGGATGGGAATAGATGAAGAAAACAGATAAAGCTAACACATTGTGAATACATTATGAGCATATAAAATTTCACTAACATACAAAGGTTTCTGAAAGATTAAGCGCTTGTTATAATAAAAAGATTTCAAAGCTGTACCATTAGAGAGGGTATTGACTTGACCTTGACTATGATTTCGACTACATACTCTATAAACCTTACATGAAAGTTCCAGAAAACAAGAAAATAGCAGACAGAACCAATCTCAAGACTGTAAGTGGCTGAACCAGTAGGTCAAAGGTCACAGCTGGGATTTATGGGGTCATGTTTTAAAAGAGCAAAAGCTGTTAACTGTCCATTGCACATTGTCAGATGTCCAGCTGGAAGGATAGTCAGGTTGGACAACCCTTTATAATCAACCGACTGGTCTTGAGGTACAACGTTGAACAATGAAACAGTGCATTTTAGCTTAAAGCGCTTTTTTCAAGTAGCATGAGCATCCTTGTAAAAGTTTACAATTCACACTCCTCTTAGCTCTGTCATATACAATAAGAAAAAATTTCTATATGGACTATTGATTCCTCTGCAGTCTCCGAGGTTTATGTTCATTTTACAAAAGCCTCAGAAGACCATAGCTAATACTGATATTGCTGTTTTGTGTTGACTTTTAAATGTACTTTCTTAAATTCATTTTATAATTGATTATATCGTACATGGGGACCTTTTTTTTTTTTTTTACAGAATGAGAAAATAGCAGCATACAGGTTTAAAACAACACTGAGGTAAGTAGTACTAATTCTAATTTTTGGGTGAACTATTCATTTAAATCATTTACTTTCCTGTTTCCAACACTTTAGTTCTTTTTTATACATTTGCAGCATTTAGACTTTGTGTTATATTGATTGCTAATCACACCTTTAGAGCATGGAAAAGTCTTGCCACTGATGACTGTTTACCATCTGCTTTTCTCATTATGTGTCACAGCTGTTTTACTGCATTAACCCCTTTTATCCATATCAAAGTAAAAACACTGGGAATATGTTGTAGTTTCGTTCTGCCTAATGAGAATCATTCAGTAAAAATATACGGTTCGGAGGAAGAATGTAATTATTTCATACAGACTGTCAACACCTCTCGTAGAGAAACATATTGTGTTATCCCACTGCTCAGTCTTCATCCCGTGAATGTTATTCACATCTTCTTTGAGAAGGAGTGGCACACCCTTGATAAAAAAAAAAAAACAGTTTAACAGATGGCCTCTGGTTATGTGATTCCTTCACAAAGTCTCGCAGGCATCACACAACAGACTGTGTTTAACTTTCTCAGAGCAGTACTTTGGATGATCATTATGTTGATATAAGCAGCCCAGCAATGGACAGTCAATGAAGAATAGTTCTTGTTAATGCCAGTAAGGTCAGTGTTTAATTAGAAAGCTGTTGATAAACATAAGCAGAGCCATAACTTGTGGATTTTGGTAGCTTGCCATAATAATTGCATGAACTTAAACTTTGAGGGCTGCAATTCATTTACTAACTTATATTTAATAGGCTACTGGAGGTACATGATGGATATTCTCTTGCCATTACAATACACATTAATAATAGGTGAAAGGTACATGGAAAAGAAAAACAGCCATGCTTTCTTGAAAAAATGTAGACTAGACAATATTACCATCTGCTTCTTTATCCAGACCGGAAGGAAGATTAATTCTGCAAATCACTGGAAAATAAAATTAATTTAGTTATCTGTGGGCACTTCTAGCCCTGTGGACTTTTAGAAAACTCTTTTGAAAATGCTTTACTAACAATAAACAAAAGTCACAGACATTTGCACTACATCTAAAATTTTCTATTAAGCTATATTTATTTTGTGCTGAAAATGACAGACTCACTTGTCTTGCTTCGTCTAATTTCATATGTTGTATGTTTTTCATTGTAGACTATTATAAAGCTTGGTTGAACATAAATACGTAGCCTATATAAATATACGTAGCGTAAATAAATATCAAAAACATCTCGTCTCATTTCATCTCAAGCATAGCCCACTCTTCATTATACAAGTAGCCTACTCTTTACTTTAAACAAGTAGCTACACTTAAAAAGAGTTTTATTCGCGCCAGAATTATTCGTAGTTGAGGAGGAAATGCCACAGTCACCACAGTTAGGGACGTTTTTTACACATCCATCATAGTCATATCAACACTCTTCAGTACACGTTTTATTGGTAGATTTAACTGAAAATGTTAGGATTAAAGAATGTAGAGTATGTGTGAACTATTAAGCGAAGACTGCAGAATGGGACAGTTGCTCCAGCGGGAGGAGGTGTGTGTGGTCTGGACAGGAGCCCATGAAACACTCGCTGTTCGCCTCCACGCTGACGACATATCAAATATTCTTTTTACCAGCTTTCATTTCGCGACATATCGTTGGGGATATTAATCTGGATTGTGTTATTGCTTTGGACACGCTCTTAGAGGTTTTCTAAAGAGCTTAAGAGACGGAAATGCGTCTAAACATCTGTGTGGAGTATTTCATCGCTTTTATATTTATTATTTTAAACAAAACTGTCAGTTGTCAGAAAGGTAAGTCGATCGATAAAAATTCTGCATTGGAAGTAGGCTAGTTATGGTTACGTAGATTTTTGGGAAACAATTTTGGTTGCCATATTTCTGAGAGCAAGGATTTATTCGAATTAGAAAATTATATTTATTTTTTAATAAATCATATAAGTGATTATATAAAATATATATATTTATTAATTACATTTTATGATTAGGCTACTTAAAGGTGGCCTCATTACATTGTTTGCTAATTAAAAAAGTTTTACTCCAAAAAATAAATCAGTGGTAATTTTGAGAAATATTAGTAAAATTATTTAGCTACATTCACTTCAGATGAAGACTGAAGACATTTCAGTATTTAAAAAAAAAAGCTGCTTAATTTTACACGGAGCGGGTCTCCTCTTCGCCTTGTTGACATCACATGACCTGCCATGTCATGCATGCAAAGCAGTTACTTCCGTTTACGGTGACCCAATTTTATTTTATTTCAGTTTACCCAGTTTTATTCGCACTGATGCATCTTAACAGAAGTTTTTCCTGCTTAGTTTTAGTTTTAGTTTAGGCAGATAAAACAATATATTCATGCCTGGGTTCAGAGATTTTCACTGTTTGCACAACACATCCAAGTCGTTCAGTAAATATAGCTAGATAGAGAGAAAAAATACTTGGCTCTTTCAGCATCTTTCATCTTGGATGTTCAAGCAGCATGTTGTCTTTGCCGCTGAGCCTGGCTTGTCATTTGTGTCCTGTCCTCTATTTCTATTGCCAAAAACATACAAAACATCAAAAAAAAAAAAAAAAAAAAAAAAGAACAGGGTTTTTCAAGTGACGAGACATTTGCTTTGAAATTGACACAAGTTCTGAGAAAGGAGTGTCTTTCATTTGCAGATGCCATTTGGTTTGATGTTTTTTTATTTAATGAAATATAATTTTGTTAAATTTTTTGACAAAAAGTGTGCAAAACATATTTTAACTTCATAACCATTCAGTATTCAAAAATCTAAAAGAATTTGTACTTTCTTTAAAGGGGTCATATGATGCTAAAAAAAAAAACATCATTATTTTGTGTATTTGGTGTAACAGAATATGTTGACATGCTTTAATGTTAAAAAAAACATAATTTTTCAAATACTGTAGATTATTGTATGCCTCTCTCAAATACATAGTTTTCAACAAAGTCCCTGCTTCGGACAAGCAAGTATGCTCTGATTGGCCAGCTGACCCAGTGCATTGTGATTGGCCGAACACTGCAAGCACTTGTCGGAAATGTAACGCCCCTTTCCATAATAGCGAGATTCATCTTTAAAAATAAATGTAAAGACAGTTAATAATGTCCTTAGGTTTACTGTCAGTTCAAACCTGAAAAGAGAACAGAGTGGTGTGACAAACACAGTGATGAAGCTCGTATGTGTTTGCAGTACACAAGCCATGGATGGTTAAGACAGCTGACTCCACTGTCTTTCTCCCTCTATCACACACGTGCAAAACTCCACATTTAAACATTCAGTAGCAAATACTTAAACTTATTACAAAATATACTTACAGTAGTTGATTCAGAAGTGATTGATTGTCATAGCAAACTAAGAATAACCTCCTCTCCTAGGTTCACAAAACGGTCGTCCATAAAATGCTTTGCTGTTCTGTTTTAAGTCATCTCAAAGATTCCTAAATGCATCTGCTTTCAGAACGTCAAATAAAGTGCTTTTGCAAAGCACTTAATGCATCAAGAAGTGCTGCACGGGGTATGAAATCTCGGTGCTCTTTGGTTGTAATGGATAGTATATATTTAAGGACAAGAACTCCAAGGCACTCGAATTGTAGTGAAAAGTTAAAAAGCCTTTATTGCATCACTGGCTTTATACTTTAAAAGTCTTTTGGTGAGAGCTACATCTACGCGTTGCGGCTACATGAAAAAAATGTATTACAAAAAATTAAAATACATTTTTTTCCCTATTTTATTGTGTGAGACTTGCTCTTTGAAATGTGTTTCTTTCTTCTAGCTGCTTTACGTAGAGTGACCAGGTGTTTCTAATTTGAATAATTAACTGCTGTTAAATGAACTGAGATGATGTTGGTTACACACACCCTGATGAAGGCATGTAGCAGCAAAGCATAGATGTACCTCTCACCAAAAGAGTTTTAACATATAAAGCCAGTGATGCAAAAAAGGCTTTTTAACTTTTCACTACAATTCGAGTGCCCTGGAGTTCTTGTCCTTGAAGTGATTTTGTTTTCACCTAGATACACAGAGCATCTCTCTGACATGGTTGCTTCTACACTAACTGCGGTTACTGGAACCACGCCTTCTTTCTTTGCGTGAACATTTGGGTGTCATTACGCAAATATTTCCACATAATGATGTAGACATGTGGGGGCGTGTTAGAACGAGCCATTTCAGGAGGGCGTGGCAGAGTCTTAACTTTGAGAAAGAATATCTCTGGATTTGAGACTTTAGTCTTTGCAGCTTTACAGATCTTCTTCATGCACCAAGAGTTTGTAACACTCCAATGAGAAAGGAAAAATGAAATCGCATCATATGACCCCTTTAAGATTTTTGAACTTTCTATTAATCAAATAATTATCAATCAACATAGATAATAAGACATGTTCCTTGAGCGCCAAATCCACAAATTGGAATGATTTTTGAAGGATCAAGGAAAATTCGGCTACTGCATGCCATCACAGGAATAAATAAATATAAACATAATAAACATAATATTTTCCAATATTTACAGTATTTTTAATAAAATATATGGTGAGCATAATAGACTTCTTTTAAAAACATAAAACAAATCTAAATTTTCCAACCCCAGACTTTTAAGAAGTTTTTAAGTAAGATCAGATTTTTCTCTTTCATTTGTATTGGCATCTTTTATTTTGTGTATTTTTGAGCAACACTAAGTATGTGATTGTGGGTATTTTTGTAGTGGAAATCCCTGAATGCAGTCGTGGGGGTTATACTATTCTGCAGAGCCCGTACCGAAGCACCAGGTTCAGCTCCCAGCAGCTGCTCCAGTCTGCCCTGCAGGAGCTCGTTTGTGATCATTCACTCTCTCCCGGATGGTATCAGTTCCAGATCTTTGATAAGCCGGCCCGTATGCCCACCAAATGTGTGGAGGTACAGTACACTGCATCTGTGTAATTGGTCCAACCTGCTGAACAATGTCTTCTTTATGTTACGACTTACAACCGATGTTTCTATATGACGGTTACCTATACAGGTGAATCAGTGTGGAACACAAGCCCCAGTGTGGCTGTCCCTGGCCGAAGGAGAGACTCTCCCTCGCCCTCTAGAGGTGAAGCAGATGACAGCCTGCGCTACCTGGCAGTTCCTCGGAAGCGCTAGTAAAGACTGCTGTCTTTTTCGCCTGCCTGTCACCGTCCGCAATTGTGGGGACTTTTATGTGTACTTGCTCCAACCAACACAAGGATGCATGGGATATTGCGCTGAAGGCAAGTCAATGAACCTCAAAGAGTGTCTGAAATTGTGAGATTCACTTTGTTAGTATAATTATCCTTTGGTTCTGGATCATGCATCCTAAAGTCTGTGAAATATCATCCCCACAAAAAAAAGCACAAGGTTCAGAAAGATACTTCATGAAGTTTTATTATATTCACAGAGATTTCCGACTCCAATCAAACCAGCTGTGATGAGAGACAGAGGAATAGAGATGGAACTTGCAGTGGTAATCAGTCCAGATCTGTCTAGCAATATGCATCTTCAAAAATATGTAATCTAAGCAAACACATTAATATGGAATGACTCACAAAATGATTTTCCAGAGGTTGCTGTATCATTGCATCTTGAAATACAGTAAATAGAAGGTTAAAGTTCTCTTTTCACGCATGCATCAAAACAATTTAGAGTTGGCAATCATTTGGAATGTTTCTACCCCCGTCTTCTCCTGCTAACGACTCTCGCAGAAGTTAATGTATTTTTGATGTTGTTTTTGTGTTTCCACTTGGAGTGTCACAAGTAATCCCTCTCCAGTAGAGTCTCTCACCCACTTTTCTTTAGTGGAACCCTTCAAAACACTTACTTCAGCTGTGCCCCCTTCATCAGACTTCATAAAAATGAAACTGAAGTTTTCATAGATGATTAAGAGTTTGGCCTGAAATCTAGGTCTTGGGTCACTTGTTCGTTGTTTTAAAGCTGCAGTGGCACCAAACATTTTCTATTTCAGTTAGAATGCCATTTATTATTTTGGGGCTGATGTGAACATCTACACACATACAGCAGGGTCACCAAAATCTGACATGGCAATCTTAGAGATTGCTGAAATCCTTTACCAAATATACTCTCGTGATGTTTAAACTCAATAAAAAGTACAGCACAAAAGACATACAGCAGAGTCACTAAATCCAAAAAGACACCATTAAACCAAAACCTGCTACCCTGCTCTGTTTCACACAGAATGGCTTTAATGTGCTCCAAATTCACTCTGGTAAAAGTCACGTCTGTCTCAAGGCAGTTTTAGAGGTAACCAAAATTAGTTACCATTTTCGGTTTCACTCAGAATGGCTTTAATTTTAGCTCGAAATATATTAATACGAATGTATTTCTATAATTAAGATATCGAAAGTATATTATATTACTTGTATTTAATTTTTGAAGTACAGTATTTGTCAATTCTCCCTCAGAACTGCAGCCCCCCTCTTCTGCAAGACCTCTGATAGTTGCTGAGCTCTCTGGAAGCAGTGTGTTCCTGAAGTGTGTGTTTGCTGACAGTAGTGGGAACAGCTCTCTGGGATATGTGGTGACATGGTGGCGACTCTCACCCGAGGGCACCAGAGAAGAGCTCAGGAAAGACACTACAATAGAGACCTTTGCTTTCATAGAGCTGGATGGAATTAACCTGCGACTGGGAGACAGGGTACCCACTTTGTATTACGTATTCACATTTATTCAAATTCATATTGATTATGTATTTTGTGTCTCAGATCCATTGCAGCTGCACAAGTTTTTTTCTGGAGTCTCCCGATATGCAAAGCCTTCCGGTGGAGAGTGAAGAGTTTTATGCAGGGATCCAAGTAGGTCTCAGTTCTTGAGGATATAATGCATAAAAGATATGATTTTTACTAGACTTATTATAGTTGTATGTATGTTTTCCAGATGAAACCACAAGCTGTCTCTATTTCAGAAGATGGGAGAGAGTATGAACTAATAGTGGAGAGCACAGTACCTTTACCATGTTCCTCAGAGAGATGCACTTTGCCTTTGCATCTTACCACTAGTAATCAAGGTGGAGTCAAATCTTTTTATAATTTTGCCTTATTTTACACCATCAGAATCCTTTTCTCATTACTGTATGAGCAAATATTATAATATATAATTTTTATTCTTTATATGTTATTATTTTTTATCAAAAACTATTTCTGTATGTTTTTGTCTGCTTTAATACAATAATAAAAAAATATCTTTGGATTGTGGGACATTTTTTGTGAAATTCAGATTTTCAATCAAACTTGTCATATTTTGTTCTAAATATTAATTATTTTAAAGATGTGTCAGAAATGTCCGTCAAGTGCTTTTAAAATCTGCGAATAGTAAATATAATTTACATACTAAAATGTTAAAGATTTGTCTCCAGATGAGAAGGGCCTCGGCGTTGATTTAGTCCTGTCCTCCTGTGAGGTGGTACTGTCTCAAACCCCATGTCATAACGGAGTCTGCAGTCAGGCATCTGTGCACTACACTGCAGTTACTGATATATGGAAGGATGGAGACAGAAGCACAGAAATACACATCAAACCCATAATCAGCACCAACTTCCTGTGGAACGGCTACACACCTCAAAGTGTGCAGGTGGGCCAACTTGGATTATATATGCAATAGTTAAGTATATGGTTTACGGATATACTGTATATATACTTGTAAGCCAGGGTTATTATGGTTACCTAAAACTAAAATCATAAAAAAGCCATTTTGTTACTTGCAATAAATGTTAACTGAAATAAAATATAAAAAATAATGTCAAGATATTTCTCATTTTTGTTTAGTTCAACTTTGTTAACTTTTTATACTTTGAAGTATTAAAACTAAATAAACTAAAACAAATAAATCAAAGCAATAGACGTATTAACAGAAAAATATAATATATAATAAAAATATAATATTATGTATAAAAAATATCTCAAACAAAAAATTAATGTTATTATATAGACACACACACACACATATATACACATGCTGTGTGTGTGTGTGTGCGTATATATATATATATATATATATATATATATATATATATATATATATATATATATATATATATACGCACACACATATATATATATATAAGATGTTCTTCTGTTTATCCTCTCAGATTCTAGTAAAGGACGTTCCGTCTGCTCACTGTTACACTTTTACGGACCCCCACATCATCACATTTGATGGCAGGTAATAGCTAAATATTACTAGCTCTACAATCAAAATGTAGTCAAATAATAAAAGTTGATATATCAAACCCATGTTTTGCTGTGCACTGAACACTTTTCAATGCAAATGCAGTGAGAATTGCATATAATATTGTTTGTTTGTTCACAGGAGGTATGATAATTACCAGATAGGCACCTTTGTGCTGTACAGGAGCACTGCTCGGCCGTTTGAGGTGCATGTGAGACAGTGGGAATGTGCCGGTACAACCGCCCATCCCACCTCGTGTGTCTGTGGATTTGCGGCCTGGGATGGTGGTTATGTTGTTACTTATGACATGTGTAACGGACTGGTGGGAGAGACAAAGCCACGCCTCTCTGTGAAGAACGGGGACCTGCTAAAGAGTGGAATCCGTGTCACTGAGTCCTACCAAGGCCGCAAAGTCACTGTGAGCGATACTGGTTGTATATTAGTAACCATTTGTGATTATCTGGTGAAGTCTGAGAAAATATGATAACTAGAACCTGTTCAAGATAGTAGAGTTGCATTACTAAGCAGAAATAATGAATGTGAACTTTTTGTTGTTGTTCAGATAACATTCTTGTCCGGGGCATTTGTGCGTGTGGATGTGGCCGACTGGGGAATGAGTCTGACTGTAAGGGCCCCAGGCTCTGATCAAGGCCACACTGAAGGCCTGTGTGGAACTTTTGATGGAAAGCCAATGAATGACTACCACAAAGAGGGAGGACAGTCTGTGGAGGACAGCACTTCTTTTATCAATGCATGGAGGTGAGGCTTTTGATTACCTAATTTGGTAATTAATCATTTTTTTCTTAAAAACATTTGTGCTACTTTTTTTCTTAGTATTCTTCATTTCTATCCTTTGTAACATTTTGAATCTCTTAACTTTCTCCTTTGATCAATTTGATGCATCCTTGCTGAATAATAAGTTTTTTTATTTATTTATTATATCCAATATATGTTAATAAAAAAATACATAAAAAAAAAAATGGTGTTGATTTATTGTGCTTCCTAAACACCAGGTTGACACCCAGTAGCAGCTTGTTTGACAAGATCCCCATCTATGAAAGCAACTCCAGTCTTCCTGAGTACTGCCAATGTCAACAAGAGAAACAGCAATCATCCAGCGGAGCATCTCCTCAGTCCACTGTTTCCTCCAAGTGTTCTTCCTCTACCCGCATCCAATCTCCCTCCATCATCCCTACACTGGACGTAACAGCTGAGTACATGAAGTCTGCGCAACTTCATAGAGAGACGTCCATCCCTCCCCGCAGACCGACGCACTACCGCCCAGCACAGCAAAGCAGAAAAAACACCCAGAGATCCCAAATTCAGAGACGCGTTATGAATCCCCAAAGATCCCAGAGTCAAAGACGTGTCGTAAACCCACAGAGATCCCAAACTCAGAGACGTGTCCCAAGCCGAAGCTCCAGATCATCTCCCAAACAACCAGACCTTGAGGAGTCCACGTATAATTTCCCAGAGGACCATTCTTCATCGAATTCACCCGAACCACTGGTACCATCCTGGCCCACTGAGTCAGGCCTGACCGAATCCAAGGCTCGGTGGCTCTGCGAGGGAACCCTGAGGAACTCCACGGTGGGGTTGGGTTGCGGGCATCTCCTGGGTGAGATTTTGGAGCAGGCATTGGACATGTGTTTATTAGACCAACAACTGAAGGATGATCAGACCTGGATAGGAGCCACCATGCCCCTCCTGGAGAATGAGTGTGAAAGGAGGGTGGTAGAGGATGTTGGCAGGAGGAAGGAAAACCAGGACATTCTGGCCTCCCTGAGGTGCCCGAGCTTGTGTAGCGGGAACGGACAGTGCACAGAGTGGGGCTGCTCGTGCTTCCCTGGATTTGGCTCTTATGATTGTAGCCAGGTGTCTGGTGAGTCTGTCTGTACCGTACATGTGTAGTTGATATAATTGAACGTATACTCCATGTAAAATTAATTGTAACAACATATTTTATATATATAATTATGATGCATGCTGCTTGCATATGCATAGGGACTTATATTAATTGAGAGGCGGCATTTATTAGTACTTATAAAAATGTAAAATATATTATTTTAGTGTTTATAGTACTTTATAATTTGTTATTATTTTGAATTGGTTTTACTTGATATTTAGTATATTTTTTATGCGTTTGTCTTTATTTCATTATTCTGTTTATTTATTTTTTTGTTTAATTTAGCTTTAACTTAAGTTTAATTTTAGTAATTCTTTATTGATTAATATAGTACTTTTAGTACTTCAACTTTAACTTATTTTATTTTGGTTAGTTGCCAAGACAGAATTTCTTACTTTGTTTGGAAATGTAAGTTTTTTTTTTTGTCTTAGTTTACTTTAATAAAAATAAATAAACAAATTCCTAAATATTGACAAACAAAATAGTTGAGTCCAGTTACAGCACCTAAAAAATATAATTCTCTACATGCATTATTCACAAAATCATGATTTTGAATTTTTGAAGTTAATGCATATTTTGTGCATCAGTTCCTCAATCTAACAAGTAAAATTAGTCTCAAGAGGACAACAAATATGAAATGAAAATCAAATTATTAAATATAATTAATAGGGTTAGTTCTGCATGCCTTGAATAAGATTTTACTAAATTAGTTTTGCATATGACTTTGGGGAAATATAAGGTGATGCAGTTTATTTTGACCTGCATTTCATTCGTTTTTAGTCTGCTTTTCAGTTAATCTCTTTTCCTGATGCAGATGAGACTCCAGAGATCACAGAATTGGAGAATGGAGGACTGTGTGATGTCCGTTATGGCATCTGTTCCTCTGTTAGGGTTCTTGGTCAAGGCTTTAAAAAGTCCTACAAGCTCAAGTGCGAAGTGGTGAAGGAAAAGGTAACAAACTGCCCAAGCATTACACTCGAGCATCGAATTTGGCATAAATCTAAATATTATTCGCTTGAATATATATTGTTCTGTCTGCATAGATAGTAGACGGTGAATGGTCTTTGGATGATGCTCGATTGGTGACCGCCTCCTTCCAGAGTTCCTCGTCATTAGAGTGCCAACTTCCTGTGGATGACCCACAATCCTCCACCACTGCTCACCAACCAGTCCTACGTTGGCAAATCAAAGTCATTCAGCTCTGAACTACTGTTACAAACTAAAGTGTATTCAGTGTAACTTACAAACTGGTTGAAAATGCCCTGTTTATTCGTTTTCTAGGTGTCTAATGATGGACACAGCTTCAGCAATGCAAAGATACTGACTCTTTTTGATGGCACATGTCAGATTTGTACAGTCAGCACCTCGGTTATCTGCTCACTAAAGGTCTGTTTTATCCATTCTCATTCACTTCTCTTGATACAAAGCCCCAGTCCCAATAATTACAAATCACCACAAAATTCAATTATAAAGTCCATATTAGAGATTTAGATGTCCAGAACAAGACACTGTAGAAAGACTGTATCTGCTTTGTTTCGCCTGTAGCTACATTTCTGAAACCATGAAACTACATTTCTCAGCAGGGGGAAAAAAAAAGTCTTCACCATGATCTGTTTGTAATTTGGTTAAATGGTGTTTCTTCACATTCAGTACACGTTTTTAAGTGTTCACATGCACTGTTCGTCATTTATGTGTACAAAGTCTCTTAAATACAGGAAACAATTTAGCATTCAGTCTTGTAATTATGTACAGCAAAATAATTTTAGGTCAAGAGGAGAGACGTCGCCCTCGACCAGCTCCACGCCACCAGTCTCAGCCAAACAAACCTACCGTTGTTCACTTTTCTAAACCTGGGGCTCTGTCACACGCTATTGTTAAATCCAGGAAGAAATTTTAAGATGAGCATGCAACTGGTTTAACCAACAAAGATAATGATATTTGTTGCACATTGTTTTGTCTGTATAGTTTTCAAGTTTAATAGTTTTCCCTACATATCTCTTCAGAACAGAACATGTAATATTGATGGCCTGTGTTATGGAGAGGGGGATCACAGTCCGAGCAGCCCGTGTCTGACGTGCAGACCGCATCTTTCCACACACAGCTGGTCTGTTGCTGAGAGTATGTTCAGTCTTATTTCAAAATAATGCTCATAAAATCTATATTGTAGTTTTAGAGCAATGATGTATTTTCAAAGGTGGTTTTTCCTAAAGCTGGAGAACTTTCATATTCTACTATTAGAAAAAGGCATCCTTGTTGAGTCTTATGTCATATTTTTCCATTAATTGGTCCTGTTAGATTTTTTTTAAAGCTGTTCAAACACTTTTACAGTTTAATATGCTGTTTTCTCTCTTCTGCAACAGTTATACATCACAAACTTAAAAGTTAAATAAATTATGAAAATACAGTTTGTTTATAAAATATATATGTATTTTCCAATGTAGATAAAGTCTGGTTAAAGTCCTGCCATAGACCTTGTTCTGATGTCCTGTGTTTGATTGTAGAAAACGAGCCACCTGTGTTTCACACTGATCAGTCCAGTCTGAAGACGTTCTATGGAGAGGATTTCGTCTATCAGTTCTCAGCCACTGATCCGGAGGGCTCTGCGGTTCTCTTCACACTCAAGTCAGGACCCAGAAATGTTGTTCTCTCTCCAGCTGGCCTGCTCATCTGGAAAGCTCTGTCCACCAAACCAGTGACCTTTGAACTGGCTGTAACTGATGACTGTAATGCAGAGACACGTGCAGCGGTGAAGGTGAGATCTAGAGGGCATCTGGTAAAATATGGCTTTTACACAAATATGCACCTGAAGTCCTGAAGTTCATTCTGAATACCATAGATTGATGGAAATACAGTTTTGTGTCCACAAGGGGGTGCCAAATGGTTTCCAAAAACATTTATGAATCCTTAGATCAGTATAACAGTTTCTTATGTATATTGCCAATAAATAATCAGAATATTTATATATTTAATAGTTAGATTTAAACCACTTGTCATATATAAAAAAAAAAGTGTAAGCAAGGCTGCATTAAATCAATAAAAATTGACAGAGAAAATGTTACAGCTGTTTACCGGTTCAAATAAATGTTCTTTTGAACTTTCTATTTTCTAATATTTCACAAAAACAAAAAGTTAAATAAATATAGCCTCTGCAAATATATACTCAATAAAAAATTCAAAAACATTTTAAAAAATTCAACCCCAAACGTCTGAATGATAGTAAATGCATATATATTTGGTACAATATTTATGTGGTTTCATATTATGTTTCTCAGGTGTCAGTTCACCCATGTGACTGTGAGAATGGAGCTTCCTGTGTGACCAACATTAACTTCCCCCCGGGGACTGGGGAATACCTGTGTGTTTGTCCTGCTGGTCTGGAGGGGGACAGGTGTGAAGTTGATGTGGATGACTGCGGGTCAAACCCGTGCTTCTCTGGAGCATGTGTGGATGGACTGAACTCCTTTACCTGCCACTGTCCAGAGGGCCTTACAGGTCAATTCACTTATAAACATATGATCACCTAAAAAATTGATCTATTATAATATTGGTACACATCTGAGAGAGTCTGCTGCTGGCATGTTTTACAGGTGTAATCTGCGATGAGGACATTGATGAATGCTTATCAGCTCCATGCTACCCAGGCGTTTCTTGCAGAAACACGATGGGCTCATTCTTATGTGGGCCCTGTCCTGAGCACCTCACTGGAGATGGAAAGACCTGCAGCCGTACGTTTATATCTTATACTTTTACTTTTATGGTCAAATTGAAGTCCACTGAAAAAGTTCCTTTAGAGGCAGAAAAGTTTCAGAATCAGAAAGAGTTTTAATGCCAAGTATGTTCGTACACACAAGGAAGGTTTTTTTTTTTTTTGTGACACAAAAAGCAGTAAATAAGGACAACAACAGTAACACACAGATAATAAGAAAATAAAAGTAAACTTAGATTAATAAAATACACATGTGTATGTATAAATAAACAAATAGACCAATTTATATGTACAGGTGTGTTATATATAAAGAATAGAGAGTGACTCCCATTTTGTAAATGCTGAAAAGTAATGATAACATTATATTACACCAAGACTAGTAATTTACACCTCTTTTAATATTGTGTACAATAAATAATGTTGTGACTTGTATAGTAATCTTGGGACTGACTAGTAATATTTAGAAGGATTGATATATAAGAAAAAAAGAAATCATGCTTTGGTAAACTATAATTATGACACAAAAAGTTGCAATTATAAGATACCAAGTCAAAATTATTAATTATACAAAGTCACAATTATGAGATAAAACAGCAAGTCATAATTGACATTAAAACAATTAAGACAAAAAGTCAAGATGGACAAATAGTAGAAATTGTGACAATAGTTGAAGTTGAAATTGACAAAAACCATTATGATATAAAAATTCGAAAAATATATTAACTCATGATATTAACTTGAAACAATGACAAATACAGTAACAGTTTGACAGTTATTTATGACAAAACAGTTTTGACTAAAAAGTGACATAAAAAGTCAAATGAAATGTCATAATGAATCATAACTGGCCGAGTCAAAAATTGCACTTTCATGTCACAGTTATATTTTTTCATATCGATATGACTTAAAATTATTGACATATCTCTTTTTTTGATATAGAAAAGGCAGTGGTTGAAATTGACGAAGACAGTCTTGGAATTACTTCAGAAAGTGAGGTTAACCTCAGCTCCTTCAAACCCAAGCTTCTTCCAGGTTGGAATAATAACAAATTATTTTTACCTCTAAAATGCGTCAGTTGTTCACTTGCTAGTATGTGATGATTGTAAATATGTACATACTGTACCCTCTGAAGGGCAGAGCCCATGTGCCAGTCGGCCATGTTATCCTGGAGTCCAGTGCTTTGAGAGCACATACACATCTGCTGGATACATATGTGGTCCGTGTCCTCCTGGACTCAGCGGCAATGGACAAACATGCTCGTCAAGGAGCGCAAACAGTCAGTTACTTCTCTTTATATGAACGTTCTTACAGAGAAACCAGGATACATGATCTTTAGGCTCGACCTTCTAACCCATAGTGTCCCACAGGGCAGACGCCATTCAGGAAGGGTGACAAGCTCTCTGATGTCACTTCCTCTTTGGCCACACACTCATCCACTAGGAAGTCAGCTGAACGTCCTATTGGAGCTGAACGATCTCCTCCTAGGAACAAGTGGACCTCATCTGTTGATAGGAAGACCACCACACACATCCTAGACCAGATCAACACGAATGCAAAAGCAAGTTCAAGTAGAGAGCAGCTGAGTGAAGAAGAATTGAACCCTGAACACGCTGAGGATAACAGAACCTGTGCAGACTCCCCGTGTTTCTCTGGAGTATCTTGTGAAGCGGCTTCCTCTGGCTCCTTCAGATGTGGGAACTGTCCACACGGCTATAAAGGAAATGGAATTACCTGCAAACGTGAGCTGCCTTATATGCTGGATATAAAATATTGTTCATTATTATAGTTGATGCACCTGAAAATATCAAAAAAATAAATAAATAAAAAAATAATAATAATAATAATTTAAAAAAAAAATATATATATATATATATATATATATATATATATAAAGGCAATAAAAATAAAAACAATTAAATTCAGTACTTTAAATCCAGCCTACCATGATGCATACAATGTATTTTTATATTTTTCATTTATTTAATGCTTTATTATTTTATGAATATTTTATGAATGATAAGGAAAATATTCTTAACTTTGCTTGAAAGTAAGGTCAAAATACTACATTGAGCTTGACTTTAAAATATTATTAATATAATGAATTTCTAAAATGAAAAATATTATTTTTAACATGATTAATATTGCCTGTGTGTGTGAAGCTGTGTGCCGTTACCCGTGTGGTCAGAATATGGAGTGCTCCCAGCCCAACACTTGTACCTGTAAAGAGGGTTACACTGGATACAACTGCCACATCGGTCAGTTCATGTAGCTTGGCAGACATTCAAAGATTTGATTACTCATTTTTAATTATGACTTGTTATTATGAATCCTTTCAAACTCACACCAGTTATGTCTTCTTCCATCAGCCGTGTGCCGACCGGACTGCAAGAACAAAGGAAAGTGTGTGAAGCCCAATGTGTGTGAATGTCCTGCAGGCTACAACGGCCCCACCTGTGAGGAAGGTAGACTCTCTGCATAATGATTTTCTTTACAGCTTTACAAAATATGCATGTTTGTTTTGAGGGTTTCAGAGGATATTATAGAAATGTACACATCTTGTCTCTCAGCCAGCTGTGATCCGCCTTGTCAACACGGTGGCCGCTGTTTGTCCAGAAATTACTGCACTTGCCCTTACGGCTACGTGGGGCCAAGATGTGAAACCAGTGAGCAGACACTTCCAAATTTCTAAATACAAAGAATTTTGTTCATAATGATTGTGTGGCATTGCCTTTGTGTTTTCTTAGTGGTGTGTAACAGACATTGTGAAAATGGCGGTGAGTGTGTGTCGCCTGATGTCTGTAAGTGTAAGCCCGGCTGGTATGGACCAACGTGTAACTCAGGTGCACTTTTTCATTCTTAAATTGCATTGAAATATTCACCCCAAAAAATTCAACTTGTCTTCATTTTAAATCATGTTTATTAAAGTCATAGTCTTCACAAAACTGAAAATTCTGTTTACTCTCACTTAGAATGTTCCAAACCCGTATGACTTTCTGTCTTTGGTGTAACATAAGGCACATTATTTTAAAGAATGTTGGTAACCAAACAGTTTCAGTTTCTGTTGACTTCTGTTGTATGGACAAAGAATGCAATGGAAGTCAATGGGAACTGAAACTATATGGTTACCAACATTCTTTTCTTTTATGTTCCATGGTTTGGAACATCACACTGTATGGGTGAGTCAATGAAGACAGAATTAACATTTTTGTATAGATTATCCATTTACTAAACGTGATTAGAATAAATTCCTTGGTTGTTTTAATTCTCAGCCGACTGTAAGCCTTTGTGCTTAAATGGAGGAACTTGTATCAAACCAAACATCTGTGCTTGTCCTAGTGGCTTCTATGGTTCACAGTGTCAAATAGGTACAACCTATTTTTATTCCATGGTAATAATGCTGTAAAATTAATTAATGGCCTTAATTATGTGATTTTTATATATTTGTTTGTCATTTTTTTGTAGCTCTGTGTAGTCCACCATGTAAAAACAGAGGCCAGTGCATGAGAAACAACGTGTGCTCCTGTCCTGAAGGATACACTGGGAAGAGATGCCAGAAAAGTCAGTGTCACTGTAACTCAAGTCGTTTTCTAAAGAATCCAGTTGATTTCTTTTCTGTTGTTGCGATTTGTTACTACATCCACCGTGCGCTCTATAATATAATCTGTCCGGACATGTTTATGCAATGCTTTTAGGTGTGTGTGACCCCATGTGCATGAACAACGGAAAGTGTGTCGGCCCAAACACCTGTTCCTGTCCATCCGGGTGGAGAGGAGAGATCTGCAACACCCGTAAGAGCAAAATTAAAAGAAGCCTTTAATGCTCGCCAAGCTGCATTTATTTAATCAAAAATACAGTAAAAATAGTAATACTACTACCAATGTTCAAAAGTTGACCTTAAACAGTTAAACTGTAATATATGTTCTATATGCACCAGTTTCTGTTTACAAAAGCCCCGTCTTTGCAACATAACCTGCAGTGTTTTCTGTATGTGTATATTCAGCGGCATGTTTACAGAAATGTAAGAATGGTGGAGAGTGCGTGGGGCCGAACACATGTCACTGTCCAGCTGGATGGGAGGGTCTGCAGTGCCAAACTCGTAAGTCCTGATCAATCCTACTCATTTCTCACATCTTCTCTGTGTATTTAGGTCACATCAATCATATTCTTACTGTTAGGGTATAGTTTGATCTTTGGCTTGAAGAATATTAGAATATTAGTTTAAATCTAAATGTAATATCAATGAATATTTTATTCAATTCTCCTAACAGCTGTCTGTAAACAAACGTGCCTCAATGGAGGGAGATGTGTGTTTCCAAATTTCTGTCACTGCCGTCAGGGTTACACTGGACCTTCCTGTGGGACTAAAGTAAGCCTTTCTCCAGAAGCATTGACATTATTCATTTCATCTTCATAATGGTCTTTGTACATACATTTATGGTCATAAAGATGAACTTATTTTAAACTTTGTATTTACAGACTAGGTGATGAAGATCTGAAATTGAAGACAACTCTATCACCCTGTAAAAAATGAATGGTGTGTGTGTTTGTGTGTATGTTAGCATTAGTGCCCTAAAAGTGAAGGATACTTTTATTGGATGTCTATTAGAAAACAACAGACTTTTATTAGCCCTTGCATAAGATTGCTACAGTATTTCAGGAGTGTTATTCTCTATGCGAATGTGGGTATTTGTCTTAATCTCTGCCATGGCTCTAGCGGTGATTATTTTCATTTTTTATTTCATTCATTGTGTGTGTGTGTGACTACACTGTGCACATTTTATAATATGAATAAAATATGTTCCTGTTATATTATAAATCGCTTTTGAAGAAATAAAATCAAACCTTCAGTACATTGTGGAGTCATAAAAATGGATCTTAGTGTCATTTCCCAATAAAAAGTAGTGGTCAAAAACAAAAAAAGGGTCACAGACACATTTCTGCTTTTTTTATAAAAGTTTACACGCACACCGAATTTTGATTTGAACTTTATTTAATTAGTTGTATTGGATTCTAAAGAATATTCAACAGTTATTCTAAACACACTGCGTAATAGTCATAATGTCATGTACAATGTTAATGTAGAAAACACATCACACTCCTCACATGTTCAGTTAGGGTTCAACAAACAAACACATAACTTTAGCACCGATTTAAGGGACTGTGGAGGTCAGAGGTCAGACTGTTCTGACATCAGTAGAGCTTCTTCCTCTCTTCACACTGCGGGCCTGAGAACGGAGCTCGACAGCGACAGGTGTTAGGAGACACACACTTCCCCCCGTTCACACACGGCTTTTTACACACAGCTGCAGACAAAGAGATAAATGCTTTCATTTTTAAAAACGATTAAACTCAAGTGTGTACCATTTAAATAACGTGTTGATAGTAACTGCACAACAGAAATGTAATTCTAGAGCATCTGAACATCTCGTCTGGTTCATAATCCTGTGTGGTCACGCACCTGTGTGGCAGGCTCCGCCTATCCATCCTTCTGGACAGCTGCAGATTCCAGGAGCCACACAGCTGCCCCCGTTCCTGCATCCCTGTGGACAGATCGCTACAGAAACAGAGACAAATGATCAACATGTGACCCAGACATCACCACACTAACATCTGTCCACATGTAAATGATAATTAACTCATGAAAGATAACTTTAAAACACATTCATGTTGTGTTTTCAATTATATTGTACGTACATATAAAAGTGCTTAGACAAGTCATTTCAATATTCTTTAAACTAACTGGTTGTATTATTCTTTAATATCACTTTATCATATAGACTTCATTAAGTTACGCAAGGGGAAATACACATCTACTTGCAGTGTGATTTTAGCATTTATATACTTTTATTGTATTTATTAATATTTTGAATTACCTTTTATATTTAATATTTCTAATATTTCTGTTTTATTTTTTTTAGCAATTGTATTATTTCAGCTTAATATATATATATATATATATATATATATATATATATATATATATATACACGTTCACATCACAGATTTAATTATTAGGGGAAAGCGAGTGAGGGACAAAAAAGTAGCCTAAAGTTCAACAAATTTGCTATATTAGTGAGTTTTTGAGCTCTTAAGTCTATTGAACAGAAACACTGACTGACCAATAATGTCAGGACCAAATATATGATCATTCGGTTTATTTTAAACATTTGCCACGTTTTAGTCACAACTTTTAAAGTTACATATCATAAAAATGCTTTGATATCACTTATTCTTCAGCTGTCATATTGTCTCAGTGCAACAGCTGACATTATGGATTTGTGAGATGTAAATAACGCAATATGGGATCAACATACCGTCTTGGCATCTGGAGCCAGTCCAGCTGGAGGGACAGATGCATTTTGCTTCTCCATTCACAGGAATACACTCACCACCGTTCCAACAGCCACCATCACAAACCACTGACAAACACAAACACACGCAGACAACACGTCCACATAAGATAAAAGCTCTGTAGCTTATTTCTGACCATGTTTATTAATTCTTTTAGTGTTTAACTTGTCAACAACTATTAAAAATGTAATGGAAATGAATTTACAGTTACCTTTGTGACAGTATTTTCCTCCAAATCCTGAAGGGCATCTGCATTTTCCAGGTCGAAGGCACTCCCCACCGTTTTTACACTTTGGATAACAGTTTGCTGAAATCAGCATGCAAATCATTTGAGTTTTGGCCAATTTAATATATAAAACACAAGTTTTACACACACACATTAAACTCAAGTATCTTGAAAGCTCACCATATTGGCAGGTTTCTCCCTCATATCCTCTTGAGCAGAAGCAGCTGTTGTTTCGGATGCAAATCCCAGCATGTTTGCAAGGTGGGTCGCACGTCGCTTTGGGGTCAAAGACAAAAGGAAGAGCCACTCCACGGGGCCCGTCGGACCCTCCCAGACAGATCCCAGCCAGAGCGGCCAGTGCCACCAGCAAGAGCTGCATGGACGTACAGCAAAGCACTGCCATTTTCACATCCACACTCTTACAAGGATCCAGAAGGAGTGAGAGTGCTGGTGGATGTATGTTTGGACAGCATACTGCACTGTGATCGCCTACTGGACAGACGTGGTACTGCAGGGAGCCACAGCTGGAAAAGTGCTAACTGAGGAATGTGTGAGACAGGGTTGAGAGACAGACAAGCTCAGAGTGTGTGTTGAGACGAGTGTGTATGGCTGTCTGTGGTTTATGGCTGTCTTTCGTGAGAAACGTCAGATACTTCATTAACAAGTGGTCCCAAAATGCATTCTGACACCAATTAAATTTTTTCAAAGAAAGATGGGGTAATCAAATTCTTCAACTGAAATAATTCACAAAACCTGTTCTACTTATTGATAAAATTAAAATTTTCAGCATTTTTTTTTCACATGCCACATATCAGTAGCTATATCTAAAATATTTATCTAATTACATTGGTGTTCATATGTTCATATAGAGTATTTTTTTATATCTTTGAAAGATGTCTCTTATACTTAGCAAGGCTGCATTTATTTGATCAAAAGTACAGTAAAACTGTAATACTGTGAAATATTATTACAATTAAAATCTATTTGAATACATTTTAAAATTGCATTTATTCATGTGATGGCAAAGCTGAATTGATTTCAGGATAAACAGAAGGTTTTAAAGAACAGCATAGATTTGAAATCAAAATCTTTTGTAAGACGCTTTTCAATTTATTGCATCCTTGAATAATATTAATTTCCATAAAAAATTAATTACACTGTTTATATAAAATAAGCATTTAAGTCACAAAATATTGGAGCAACTGTAGAAAAGAGAACAAAAACAGCAAAAAGAAGAAAACAGAACATTAAAGTTACAGCTGCGTTTTTCTTACGTCTATGTTAATGTTGTTTAAAAGAACTCTCCTCTCATATATTTCATCTCTGCTGATCCCAGGAAATGGAGGAAATGGATTCTGCAGATGTCCTGAGAATTTCCCTCCTCCTCAATGAATCTCCAGCTCCAAGTTTTCAGAACACAGCAAACATATTGCACTCTCTCAATTACATGTATGTATGTACTAAAATTGAACTTCGCTAAATTGTGGATCACTGCTTATTTGTTGTTTTTAGACATCACTGTTAAATGCTTTGTTGGTAAGACTGACTCTATATGATGAATGTCAAACTTAGAGACTGTTCTGTAAGGGACAGGGTATATTGTAACTCTATCTGTCTGAAATTGGTGGTTCATTCATGGTAAATCAAGGCATGTAGAAACACCACATGCTCTTTGTTTCAGAGGCCCATTAAAGTGGAACCAGAAGGAGCTGCTGTTCTGGAACATGAGAGGAAGTGAGCAGGAACTTTAATGACATCAACAGATGTGAAGAAACGTTTTTCATTCAGAAGAAAATGTAAACACTGCACATACGCACAATAGGCTACACTGAGAACACAAATGTACACAATTTGTGCCTGAGCACTTCAGCTTATTACAAGGGTACTTATGAAGTTCAAAGATACAATATTTAACCGACTAAGATGGAAAAGGACCACAGCCTAAACTGCTCCAGTCTTTGGTGGACCGCCACAGGACGATGCACAGCCCAATATTAATGGTTAAATGCCTTTTTTTTTTATCACCCATATATACAGATATATATAGTACGGTACTAAACTTTAGTAGATATTATTTCAACCTAAAATCTCTCGATGGTTTTCTATCTCACGGTCTATTCCTGTATTGAAGTACCATATCTTGTATGCGCCATCTTGTGGTTTATCGCAGCAACCGCACTTTTGTTTTTACTTTTCTCTACAAAATTAACATTTGGGTTGTTTTAGTTTGACAAAGCATAAGAGACTTGACTTGACATATATATATATATATATATATATATATATATATATATATATATATATATATATATATATATATATATATATATATATATGTATAATAAATTGTGATCGTTTAGGGAACAAAATATATATGGACACAAGTTCATCGAAGGAATGTAATTTATTGATTTCCCTAAGATAACATTTAAATAAATACAATTTAAAAACGGTTTTGATGTAAAAGTGCCATTCCAACAAAACAAGATAAGCAAATGTGAACGAGAAACATCTAATTCATCAATAATATACATCAACACCAAAAAGAAGAAAAATTATGGTAGAATTTGACTAAAATGTGGCAGAAGAAATGATTTAAGAACAATTAACAAAAGTCCATTTTTATAATACAAAATTAATAAACTTCCTTCTTTTTCATTACTTTTTTTTCTCTTAACAAATATGGTATTCCTTGTGTGGTAACTTTAGATTATTTATATTTCAATATATTTTATGATGACACCTGTTTGATGTTCAACTTTGCATAGGCCTCAGAATGGCCTATAAACACACACATATATATATATACACACACACACACACACATTTTTTTTTTAAATCCAAAATGTTGATTAATTCAATATTCTCATTAACTCCTGAACTTCTGAAAGCTGGCATGCTGATATGTTAACACCATACTCAAAAAAACTAAAGAGAACCTGCTCTGCAAAGAGCTAAATAACAATAAAATGAGCATGATCTTAAGGAAATTACAGCACGCTGTTTAACATCACAAAACAAATGCACAGTAGAAAGTAAAATTGTAATGGAGTAGTGAAAGTGGTTTGAGTATTTGCAGCTCTATGTAAAATATTCTGCTGCTGTCATCCCTTCTCCCAAAATATACTAAAGTGCTTCCGTCTATCCAAGCAAAACCACCAGTGCTGTGCTAAAGAATTGATAATAATGGAGTAGAAAGACATCAGCGCTCTGGCTGAAAGTTGCTGATCAGTCCTGACGTGTTCTCCCTACAGTAGACTTCATCTTATGCCATTTTTTAACACTCAGAACAGGTTTTTGTTTCACCACATGGGAACGTGAGGGACATCACTGGATCACACTCTTGTGTCCAAGTGAAGACGTGGTGTTTGATCCACAGTCAACGTACAGGTACTTCTCCTGAGACACCTGCTCAGCGTGGCCAAAGTACATGACAGTTACAGTCATCCTGGAGAGAAGAGAACAGAGTATCATTCAAACATCGTATTCATTTCTCATATAATATTTTGATTAATGATTATTTTATCTAATAAAGATCTACCATTCTTTTCAACTGAGAAACACTAAATACAGTAACAAAGAACTCATACAGGCAAATTTTTCTAAAAACAAAAAACAAAAACAGTTTTTTTCTTTGTTCGTTTACATAAACTCTTTGAACAATGATTCTTAAAAGGAGTCAGATTTTCATTTAAAGAATACTTACTGCATCATGACCACAATGTTATGCACTTTAATTGATGGCATAGTACAGTAGTCACTGTAAAAACAGAGTCAGGCAATCATCACACTCATTCTAAAAGAAGATTTTATTAATGTAAAGCCCTACTAACAAATACTCACAATATGTAGTTCATCTCATTTGCTATGATGGTGGGAACAGTGAAATCGACCTATAAATAAAATATTGACATTGATAACAGTTGTTATCAAAAGTAATTACACATACGGAGAAGAACTCAGATTACAAAGTCATGTGACTAAATCATACACAGCCTTTATTGGGAGGATACAGGTCACTTATTTATTTCTGTTATATTAAAATGTGGCTTTAACTGCTGTGTGATTAAATGTAGGCTTGAAACAGTAAGGCATTTTATTAAAATTATGAAAAAGCATTTTTAGTAGTAAAGTTGTATTATACACTTTTACAATATAATTTTAATAATTTGTATAGCAGCATACTTTAGCAAATGTTACTTTTAATGCAAAAAAATAATTTTAATAATATTCAATTATTAATTATACAATTAATACAAAGTTTACATTGTGCAGATAATATATACAAAATATGTTGGGCTTATAATGAAACATTTAAACTATAAACGCAAAATATTACATTTAAAATGGATATAAATTACTGTATAAATTATACTAAAAATATTTAATTTATGCACAGTATGGAAAATCATTTAAAATAATTATAAAATATTATTATATATTAAAATTATTCTTAATTATAAATTTATTTGGATAAATGAACACGGACCTGACGCAGATCCAGAGGGGTGATACTGGTGACATTACTGACGACGGCCTTTCCAATCACAGTCTTGTAGAACTGCACCTGTGCTGTGATGTTGGCCACGCGCACTGGGTAGTAATTATTGTTGGTGATATTCAGAGTATTCTGAGAAAGACAAAAATACTCTTATTTAATACAGCTGAATAAAAACATGGCAACAAAATTAACAAAAAAAAAAACTCTGACTTTGCCAAAAGTCCCATCTGATCAAGTACACAAAGAATAGAACCACAAATCAAACATTGGTTAACAAGTCTGAAATACCACTTAAAAGGCTTTGCTATAGATATTACCGTGAGATTTATGTATATTATCCGCTGGTCTCGATTGTATGTGACATAGGCTGACTTCACCCCAACATAAGAGACGTCAATAGTCCGGGGGAACAGGAAGAACACAGCCAAACCAGAGAGTAGCAGACACAGAAAGACTGATATAGACACGTACAAGGTCCTGTAATAGTGCAAGAATATACAGTCAGTCATAAAATATATAGTATCCAATGCTGATTTGAATCGGATATTGAAATTAACTTGCGTTCGTCTTGGCTTCAGCCTCTGGTCACTGTATGGTATCAAAGCAACTAGCTGGTTTTCTTGGTCTGTTAAAAAGTCAAAGATAGGAAGCGCATATAATGATTTATTCAAGCATTTTGTTTATACCACTAAGTTTAAGAACTATTTATTCATGTTAAACATTTAGTTGCAGCTCTATGTTCATATTACATTGAGTGGTATAAAGTAATAGGTGGGTAAATGGAGATAGATGGATGTGTTCGCACCTCTAGGTATCCTCCCCGTCCCTTGACAAGTAGGACAGGTGATGCTGTCTCTGCCGGTGAATTCAACATATGGAAACTGTGACACATCATGTTTATCGTCCTCAGTGTGAGACTCTGTGTTTTCGGTCAGGTTCTCCTGGTCCTCTTTTTGCTTTGGCAAAGAAAACAGAGACTTCCCCATGGTTGGGCTGGCCTTCAAAGAAAGAAATCGTGGGTGAAATTTAGTGCATTACAGTGCGTGTCATAAAAGATCATACATATGCTGTGGTGAACATGGGTATATATCTTCCAAATGACAAAGTATGAAACTGCAGGCTGTTTTATAATGTTATTCTGTCTATAAAAATATCAATTATGTCACATTATGTAGGCCTAAACAACATATTCTGGCTTTCAACAACTAAAAAAAATATATTTTTTGTATCCTTCAATCATGAAACCTGCTTAATGTTGGATGGTAAACCGATGCAAATAATAACAGGTGATATGAGAACACAGTGTACGGCCGGCGATCTCGTGTTCTTGATAGGGCTCAATATTGATCATGTATAGCAATGCATAATTAAAATGCATTTACTTGGTTTCGTATTAACGCATTTAGATCGATGCATTTAAAAAGTGGTATTAACACGCACGCTACGAAAGAGGATGGTGATGTAAGAGCAAACGGGCCTAAAAACAGGTCAAGCACCATACATAATGATTCTTAAGTTAAAGTTCGATATGAATATACAGTGGATAGTATAGGAGTCTGTGTATTTTTACCTTATTTTGAAGGGTCCTGCCTTTTGTTTGTATAATATTACAGTCGTCGTTACTCCGCTCAGACACGAATGTTCTGTTGCCTCAGAAGCTCCGCCTCCTGCATAATAAGTGACATGACGGTATATTGTGGACTTTGTGGGATTGGACGATAGCTACGCGTGACAATGTTACAAGCCAATCATATTGGAGAAGGCGGGATTTGCAACTAAGCCCCGCCCTTCTGTTTATTGTTGCAGATCTAGTCTCAAGGCCGTGTGTGCTGTGAAAGTACAATGTTTTTCTTTGGGTGTTATTTCCTTTATTTAGTCTAAAACGCCTGTTGTTATGCGCGATGCGCTAGATATGCTCATGATTAAAAGAAAAGAAAAGAATTATTAAAAGAAAAATCATTAATATACCAAAGCACCCACTAAGGAGATCACTTATCCATTACATGTGGGTAGGCGTGTCTGCAAGAGAAGCATAAATGTGTATCTGTTTACTTAATCTACATACAAGCATAATGATTGATAGCTTTTATCAAATATGCTAAAACAGGAAAGGAAACATTTGGTTGGACAGGCAGAAAGAAACAGCACAGATGTGCTTTTTCGATATAAAGAAAAAGCATTTAATTATATGACTCATGAATCGTTTGTGCAATCAAAATGAGTGCTCAACCACCAAGTAGGCTTGTGGTTAACACTTCTCAAATTGATTTCCTGATGTTTCATGATAGCTGTCAAACCATCAAAAATGCGACATAGTATACACAAACGGAATAGATGAAATGTATCATTTACAAATGTATTATATACGCGTTTAACGCATTAATTTAATTAATTAGTTAGCGAAAAATGTATTAAAATATATTTTTAACGCAGTTAACCAGGGTTGCCAACTCTCACGCATCTGGCGTGACACTCACGCTTTCAGCATCAATATCACGCTCAAGTCCAAGTGTCACGCCAGATGCGTGAGAGTTGGCAACCCAGTTAACGCGCTGGCCCCGCCCCCAGATGACCTGTACGTCATCATATATTTCATACAGTTGACTGTTGACAACATATGGTTGACAACTATGAAGCAGGGCAACTCTATAAATGCAGTTATGGCCATAAATTCAAGATAATGTATGAGTTTTTATATCAAATGATAAGCAATATCACACAAGCAGTGAGAGCAATATCACATGAGTGTGTTTTTTTGTCACGTATATTTTATATTGAATCAAAATATTTATTTCTTAAGCTACTTTTTTAATAGCTTTAAATAATCTATTGTGGGTATTTTCACAGCCAAATTTAGTTTTTTATTAGATAAATTAACCACCCACCTTGTAATTAATTACCCTGAACAAAATGATAAATGCAACACTTTTGTTTTTGGCCCCATTTTTCATGAGCTGATCTCAAAGATCTAAGACTTTTTCTATGTACACAAAAATCCTATTTCTCTTAAATATTGCTCACAAATCTGTCTAAATCTGTGTTAGTGAGCACTTCTCCTTTGCCAAGATAATCCATCTAGCCCACAGGTGTGGCATATTAAGATGCTAATTAGACAGCATGATTATGATTATGATTTGCACAGGTGTGCCTTAGGCTGGCCACAATAAAAGGCCACTCTAAAATGTGCAGTTTTATTACACAGCACAATGCCACAGATGTCACAAATTTTGAGGAAGTGGCAATTGGCATGCGGAAATTTCCACCAGAGCTGTTGACCATGAATTGAATGTTCATTTCTCTACCATAAGCCATCTCCAAAGGCGTATCAGAGAATTTTGAAGTACATTCAACCGGCCTCACAACCACAGACCATGTGTAACCACACCAGCACAGGACCTCCACATCCAGCATCTTCACCTCCAAGATCCTCTGAGACCAGCCACCTGGACAGGTGCTGTAACAATCAGTTTGAATACCAAAGAATTTCTGCACAAACTATCAGAAAACATCTCAGGGAAGCTCATCTGCATGCTTGTCATCCTCAACAGGGTCTCGACCTGACTGCAGTTCGTCGTTGTAACTGACTTGAGTCAGTCAGGGCAAATGCTCACATTTGATGGCGTCTCGGACTTTGGAGAGTTGTTCTCTTCATGCATGAATCCTAGTTTTCACTGTACAGGGTATGGCAGACAGCGTGTATGGTGTGGGTGAGCGGTTTGCTGAAGTCAATGTTTTGGATCGAGTGGTCCATGGTGGCGGTGGGGTTATGGTTTGGGCAGGCATATGTTATGGACAATGAACACAGATGCATTTTATTGATAGCACTTTGAATGCACAGTGACACCGTGACAAGATCCTGAGGCCCATTGTTGTGCCATTCATCCACAACCATCATCTCATGTTGCAGCATGATAATGCACCGCCCCATGTTGCAAGGATCTGTACACAATTCCTGGAAGCTGAAAACATCCCAGTTCTGACATGGCCAGCATAGTCACTGGACATGGCACCCGTTGAGCATGTTTGGGATGCTCTGGATCAGCGCATACGACAGCGTGTTCCAGTTCTTGAATATCCAGCAACTTCGCACAGCCATTGAAGAGGAGTGGACCAACATCCCACAGGCCACAATCAACAACCTGATCAACTCTATGTGAAGGAGATCTGTTGCACTGCGTGTAGCAAATGGTGGTCACACCAGGGATCTTATACCTAAATAAAATGTTTATAAATAAAGGCACAAATAAGGCATTTATAGCTTTCTTATTTTTCAAATATACAACTGTTTATTTAGATTATTTAATTAACATGAAGAGTGATCATAATGAAACTGAAGAGGATCAGCGTTTATCATAGACACATGGCTAATAAGCACTTCTGTGTTTGACTAACAAAAAAACTTTAACAGTTAAGAAATTATTAAATTATATTTGAGAATCTAAATAGGTTACTCGGCAAAGACGTGGGAATTATCAATGCAATTCTGGTTAAAACAATAACGTGTAATCTTGGCGATCATTAACCCGGCCTTCAGATTCAAAGATTGGCAGTGGACTAAACCATTTCTCTTGCCCAAGGTGGATTGTAGGGCGTTGTACTAATAAACGTTTTGGGTTAATCTCGTCAAACCGGGTGTGCAGCCACTGAATACTGTTCCACAATATCGTGTATGATTGTTCAAGAAGTAAAACAAATGTATAAGAGTCCATATTTTTAAACACACAAAGTATTGTTCTCTTTTGGTACCCTAGGAATTTACACGCTTTTTGCTTGTGTTGGTCCCGCTGATCTCACCTGAGTTTCGGGTTACACTTTCATACCTCATTGCAGAAGGAAATGGAGGACGCACCTGCCTGAGAAAATACAGCTGCTTTGTCGACACTTGCTCGGACGTCCTTTACATACCTTTGAGGAAATTCAAGTTTTTAAAGCTCAAATGTTTTAAAAGATTTTTAGAAAATATGTCGCTGGGTATAATCTTCACCTTCATCTTGTTCACAGGTAGGGACGTTTTGTCTTGTTATGCTAATGCAGTACTGTTTTCACTTCTTCGTTATTTATTGTATGTATATAGAAAACATCAATCGATTATCTTATTATATTTTATTACAATCCATATGAAGGCCATATGGACGTATCTGTAGTAGATATAAGATTTGTCACATAATTTACTAAAATGAGTGGTCAAAGGCTGTAATACCAATTGTTTATGCGTAATTTAAAAAATCACAAGTTTAAATGTAACTATAATCTAAATATCAGATTTGAGTACAAAATATTACACATCCATTTTGATATATAGGCCTACCTCAGGTTTTTACACATGTTGTGCAATGGTTTCACTTTGTCTTATTTGGATTTACTTAAATGCATTTGGTGTTTGTTGTTAAGGGAGCAACTGAAGTGGATTGTGTGGGAGGTGAATATTCACACCGAGTGGTTTCGGTCAGACATACAGTACTGTATATGAGTCACATCATCTCATAAACTCTTTTAAGCTAACACTAATTTACGACCTGACGTCATAATATGGTGTCACCTGTTTGTAAAGTTTGTATACCATTTCTTGGTAATCCCAAACAATGCTCAAAATGGCCGGTTGGAGTGCTTGTAGAGGCCCTCTATCTGTCATTGTCTCCGTTTTCAAGGTATTATTAAAGAGTTTTGCTTGAAAAGACGATTTAATTGTAGCTTCCGTGAAAGACTATTGTTCTTTGTCCTGTATGTTAAGGGTTTTCAGACCTATCAGGTCTAACAACAGGAATATGCTTATGCATCTCGCAGTACTTCCTATATAATCCCCATAACACCTCAGAGAGTCATTATGATAGGATAATATATTTTCTTCCTCAAAAGTGTTTACACCAAATAGAAAAATACAGTTCAAATGAATATACAAACATGTTCCTGCCAAAATGATGATACTTTTCAATAATATTACTCCTATTCAATAAAAAATATTACTGAAGATGTTATATTGAACATTGCTTTAAACACTTAACGTATCTTTAATAAGTACAGTCGGCCACCTGACTTTGACAGCTAGAATGATGATTTAACCACAGCGATTATCATGACTCACTGGTGAAAAACAAGTGATTTTAACTGATTTGAAAGATCTTTTTCAAGTGGACTACTTGCTTCCTGAGCATTCAAAATGCTTTCAATAGCTCTAAGCCAAAGAGAAGTCAGTTTATTATTTGAAAAGACTAATATTTCACTGACACAAGTTCCATGTGGTTGACCTGCTTTATTATAATCTTTTCCCTAGTGTTCCCTAGTTTTTGTTACTGCCTCAAAGGACTTTCAGTCCAGTCTGAATGATTTTTGATCTCCACTGTATTTTTAATTCCCGTCTAAGTTCATGGGAGTGTCTTAAATCACCCGGTGTTCATTTATTTATGGATCCTGTTATATTCAAATGTGTTTTCTCTCCCATAGGCTGCACCACAGCCGTCAATGTGATCTGCCCTAACCCACGATACGTGGTCATATTATTCCAGCCGGTCACACTGAGCTGTGATTTCTCTACAACCGCTACAAACGCACCAGTGGTCACCTGGAAATACAAGTCCTACTGCAGAGACCCGATCCAAGCTGCATTAAACCCCAGCAGTGCTGACAATGCTATCGCTCAGTCCAACCCAAACTACAACCCCAACATCGAGTGTGCAGACAGCGCCAGGACCGTTCGCATAGTGGCTTCGAAAGAAACAACGGTCACACTTGCGAAAGAGTACCAGGGCCGTCAGATCAGCATAACAAACAGTTAGTTGGCTTTACATTGTAAAAGTATTTATTTTTTTAAGTGTTTTTTTCTTTATTTATTTTTTTATTCATGTTTTTTTTAATATTATCTAACAACATTAATTTTTTATTTATTAGAATTTTATTTCCATCAACACTACACCTGTAAAGGCTGTGCTAGATTTAGCCTGGATGCATATTATCTACCATAATGATTTAAAATAGGTACATACATGACATGATTTGATATGATGGTCACCTCTAAAATGTCACCTATTTTATGTTTTCTAAAATTTACAGAGGCAGACCTTAGCTTTGTTCAGACCGCGTGGGGTGACAGTGGCGTGTACCTCTGCAGTGTTGTGTCATCCCAGGACCTTGTAGGGAATAGCGAGTGTTATACAGAGCTCATTGTGCTTGGTAAGTGTTCACCTTTTCACAAACAAACTCGCATTGATGGACACCCAAACATTTCAATGTGTGATTACTTTGTCACGTTTGATGGGTCTGTGCATATGTGAGGAATTAGGGCTGTGTTTGATGATCTCTTGGAATTTTTATTTTTTTAAGTTTATTATTTGTTTGTGATATTATGATTAAGTTATTTAGTAGCACTTTACTTAAAGCCTTTATGTACAGTTCACTTTAAAAGTAGTTATAATATTAATTATGCCTTGTAATTCATTGTATAATCTCATGAATAATTGTAGCCACAGTTAATACATTATAACATTAATGCATTACAACATGCATTTTAAATTGGGTTAAAATTATTTACAACAAGATATAATGTATTAACGCACATTATGAATAATTATAATGCATTATAGCCTTTAATAACCCTTTATAATGCATTATACATAAAGGTTTTAAGTAAATTATACTATTTTTTTTGTTTGTTTTTTTTCTACCTGGAAGATCGCTGTTTGCTTGTGAAGGATTCAAGTCAATTTCTTTAATGTCATAGAAAGCAGTAATATATTAATAAATAATAGTGCTGTCAAATGATTAATCACATCCAAAATAAGTTTTTTTTTTGCATAATATATGTGTGTATTTATTTTATTAGGTATACATAAATGCACACACATACAGCATATATTTAGAAAATATTTACATGTATATATTTATATAATTTATATCATATATAAATATATTTAATATACAAACATATATTTTTAATATATACATGTATGTGTGTCTTTATATGTTCATAATATACAAAGTACACACAGATCTGTTATGTAAACAAAAACTTTAAATTTCGGTAAGATTAATTGCGTTTAATCATTTGACAGCACTAATAAATAAAATTAGTAATAATTATAGTAGCAGGAGATGTAGTCTATTAACTTAAAGGTAGTTTCTTCTTCTTGGGCCGATGCCGGAAGGCCTTTTTTTAGTAATTATGGCTTTGTCTTTCTTTCACAGAGAGAAAGTCAAATACTACAGACCTGCTGCCTGGCATTGATTTACTGATCATGGAAGGTAGAATAAATGCTTCTCTCTAGTGTTCTGGTTGAGTTTGGAGCTATAATTGAATCCTTCACCAGCCACAGTCAGGTCTTATTCATTACAGCCTTTAACTAGAAAAACAACAACTATAGATCTTAAAGTAGAAGCCTTTTTTTTTTGTTGCTCCATTAACAAGGTTTTGATGGAATGGAAGAACAGTGTGTCAAACAATGTTGTGTCATTGTGTCCCATGTGTCCCTGAATGTTGTGTCATTGTGTCCTTGCTGATAAAACATTGAAAATTAGATTTTATAACATAGTGTTCTTCTGTAGTTTATAATCTTGTTTTTATTTGTGTCAAATTATGTTGTGCATTCCGAATGACGTCAGTTGCTAATTATTATGAGTCTTATTTGAATTCTTGATTCTTATTGGCAACATTCTGTGGTTAAAATATCTTTGCACAATGCTTGAGACAAGACTTTTCATATCCAGTTTCATATCTCTGTTATCACTCCACAACCTCTTTCTTTTCACATAATAAACCAACTTCAGCTCAAAACAATATTAAAGATCCATTAATTTATTTATTTGTAAGCAGTAAAAAAGTAGGGCAATTTACGGTTAGCCAAGTGGCTGTATATTATTGCATCCTTAGATTTGCATAATACTGTAATTTGGTTGAGATTTTATGGATAATCTAACGGAGCAAATGATCTCAACTAGAGAGAAATGTATCTTATTTTGATGGTTTGTTTTCTTCATCAGATTGTGGAATAGTTTCTGAGATCTGCGTTTGCACATGAGTCATGTTGTGTCTGTGCATGTAGGATGTTGTTGTGGTGCATGCTGGAGTCAAGCCCTGGCAGAGTATCGCGAGGCACAACCGGTCCAGCTGGTTTTTCTTTATGTGTGTCATATACTTTTTTTTTTTTTTTTTACATTTTTGCTTGCAGAACTGGCAGACATGTGCATACATGAAGATGAATGACATTTTACCAAGCATTAGGAATGGGGGATGGTGTACAGTACCAAAATAAGTGATGAAACTGAGATAAAACCTCATGAAACAGCAATAAAGCCAATTTTGCATTTAGCCATGTTTTTATTTTTAGTCTTTTCTGACAGAAGAATGGCCTTGTTCTCCTATTTTAGTATCTGATGCAAGAGAGTTGTCTCTTTTCCCCAACTGTTAATTGTTTCTCGTCTCTTCTCTTTCTCCAGACTGGTTGTTAGTGGTGTTGGTGGTGCTGGGCTTCCTGCTGCTGATGCTCCTGTTGGGTATCTGCTGGTGTCAGTGTTGCCCTCACACCTGCTGCTGTTACGTCAGATGCCCCTGCTGCCCGGAGCGCTGCTGCTGTCCCCGCGCACGTGAGTCCACACTGCCTTCACTTCCAATTCTCCTTTAGACACAAATGGCCCGTTTGAGAGGAAGTAAATAACTCCAACTGAATGAAAAGGCAGCAAAAACTGATGAAGTTGTCTGTGTTATCTTTTATATTCTAATATATTTAGTATTGATTTTTTGATTTAGCATTTTTTTTTTAATGTTTAGTAATTTTGTTTACAAATATTTGTAAAAAATCTGTTCTTATTATTTTGTTTACTTTTTATATTTTATTTTTGTTTCAGCTTTAGTTCAGATGGAGTTTTATTTCCAGTTAATAGTAAACTTTCATATTTTTGCTTAGTTTGTTTTACATCTGATATCTATCTTTTATTTCGGCTTTAACAGAAATGTTTAATAGTTTTAGTAACAGTTTACGATAATAACATGGTAAAATGAGTTCCAGAAAATTGTTGCACAATTCCTCATTGTGTTTTTATTAGGTCTTTCAGTTGATTAAAAATATATAATCTACAGTAATTAAGTACATGATATGGTGAATTAATCGAATTAGATTTAAATGTATTAATATTTGCAAAGGAAAGCCTTTTTTATGTTATTGTGTTGTTTTGAAATAATTATTTGTGCTAAATTAAATTCTTTGCAGTATATGAGGCTGGAAAAATGGTAAAGTCTGGCGTCCCCAGTCAGTACGCAGCCAGTATGTACGCCCCAAGCATGTACGGCCAGCCAGCTTATGGAGTTGGCGGACCTGCGCCGGGCATACCCATGCTCCCTATGCCAATGGGTGCTCCTGGTCCTCTGTCCAATGGATATGGCAGAGACTTTGATGGAGCCAGCTCAGGTAGACTTGTCCCCTCTTTGCCTTAAGAACAGCAGTTAAACAACATTGTTTTTACAGTAATAAATGTAACTGGTTGATCATTTGTTCGTCCCGCTTCAGTTG
Source organism: Carassius gibelio (assembly GCF_023724105.1). Lineage (NCBI taxonomy): Eukaryota > Metazoa > Chordata > Actinopteri > Cypriniformes > Cyprinidae > Carassius > Carassius gibelio. Next base: position 7,828,230 of record NC_068410.1, read on the forward strand.
GTCAAGGATCTGAAGTGCCACTCCTGCAAGACCACGATGGTGGAGGAAGTAAGCAAGAGATCGTCACAACATCCCTACATTGATCCACCTGTAACATATTAAAGTGATTTTTCCCTTTGAAACCTTCTGTTTGACATCTAATGTTGGCATGTTTTTCAGCCCGTAGTGGATACCGTGTTCAGGCCGACCAAGATGGAAACCCAACTCGAGTGCTTTACTACATGGAGCGAGAACTGGCCAACCTCGACCCCAGTCGCCCAATAAATGCTCCAGGCAAATACAGTCGTTGTGAGTTCTGGAGATGGCTACTATCTTTTATCCCTCTGAGGGTTGGGTTATAACAAAGTGGTTTTTAACCATGTGTTCCTGGACCAGAATCCTTCATGAAAACAATTTAAATCAATCAATTTTTGACAGGATTTGGGATTAACAAAAATGTCCTAGTTATGTGTGTGAGAGTCCACAGGCAATCTAAATCTAAACTCGATTGAAACTTTGCTGGGGGATGATTTGTAGATTTATTTTATCAAAACTTTTTACTCTTTCAGTCTTATTTCGTTTTTCCCATCTGTCCTCCAGTGGATGGTATGAGCGAGGTGAGCTCACTTCATGATGGTCCAGACTCTCGAAATCGCGGTCGGGCCAGACCACCTCAGCTTACCACAGTGTATGATGATGTGGATGAAAACATGAGCACCATCAGCAGCGTCTCTCAGCATGTCCGACGGGATGAGCCCAGGCGGGGAGTTGAGTCTCGAGGACGTGCACTCTCTGTGGAAAACTTGGACGATATCGGCCGCAATTACAGAGATTATCCGCCTGCACGCCGAGATGGTGGAGCTAGAGGCGGCACAAGAGAGTGAGTGACTGACTAATATTGATTCATGCTAAATGAATGCATTAAGTCCTTCTTTAACCCATGACTTTCCTCTGTCCAGTTCGGATGACGAGTGGAGCAGTAGTGGACGAGGAAACGACCGTGCATTCGATGACCGGCGACGCCGTGATTACTCTCCTGATGCTCGTCCTCGGCGTGGAGACTCCTTCCGTGGGGTCGGTTTCCAGGGTCGGCGCAGCCGTAGTCGTGATGACCTGACGGATCTGGAGCGTGGCCGTGGTGGTCGGGATGCATATGATGACAGCTTCCTCAGGGAAGCCATGGAAAAGAAGAAGCTTGGTGAGCAGCAGAGAGGCCGCAGCCGTGAGCGGCTCGACAGTGAGAGTGACCGATCTGACCGCTACAGGGGGCAACACACCGGACCACCTCCTCTGCCCCACGCCCCGCCTTCCGGAAACCCCAATCGCCATGGAAACCATAGCAACTTCCCAGCTATTCCCCCTCCCTACACTACGGACAGTGACAGTGTGGCATCGTCCAAGAAGAGCAACTTAAAAAAGGTAAGAGAGAGCCAGATTCAAAAGTGTTTATTAAATCGGTTACTCATAGTGATGTTAACTAAAACTAAACTTATTAAAAATCAATTAAGTATAAATATTAGACGAATTTTTTTTTACTTTAAATAAAAATTAGGAAATTATGTCTTGACAACCAATTCAAGTACTTAAGCTGAAGTATAAAAATGACTAAACCTGAAATAAAGATGAATAAAAAAATAAAAAAAAATAAAAAACACAACACAGTTATTAAAACTTGAATCAAAGTTAACAAAAAAAAATGATTCAAACCACTTCTAATAAATATTATAATAGTATCAGCGTTATTTTAGTATTATTGAGATATTATTCTTATTTTTGATAGTTTTTATTAGTATTTTCAATCAGTTTATATAATTAATATTTTACATATTAACTTTAATTAGTTTAAATTATTTTTTTTTCTTCTCCGTTTTAGTTAACTTTAGTAACCCTGAATTGTATATAAACAACACACACACAGACACAAAAAACTGTTTTATTGTTACTGGATTGATTGATTAAATTATAGTGCACTTGAACCTTGTATTTTCACGGGACCGTATGTAATGTGTTTCAGAAAAAGTACAAAATGTGAAGTAGCCTAATCTTTATCTAAACATATATATGTAATTATAAGTTAATAAATATGAATATGAATAAGAATATGCTGCAGAATATTAAAATATTCAAAAATAGGATGGAGCAGTGATACTATTCACAAACTAGTATCCAAAATGACACGAGATATTCACAACTGAAGGGCAAGAACCAACTACAACATTTGATTTAAATAGTCATTTCCCTGCAGGAAAAACAACTTTGTCATGTTACGTTTTGAAAAATATTTCCATTTCAAAATCTTTTGTTTTTTTCTTTGACTATTTCAAGTTAAGCCCAGCAGAAGAGGTAAAATGTGTTTATATTCAGTCATGTTATATTTTTATACTAATACAAAGTTCTGCTGTGTTTTCTCCGTCTAGAATGGAGCTGTGAGCAGAGAGAGTCTGGTGGTGTGATGCTCAGGTGGAAACTGATGTGTGTGTGTGTATCTCAGTGATGCAGCTGTGTGCGTTTCCTCTGCCCTTTCATGTCACTTATGCGCATGTTTGTGTTTTGGCTTGAACACTGAGAGGTATTTTTGTTTATATTCAGATGTCTTGAATTTTGATGGGATATTTTAATGGTAAAAATTGTATATTCACAAATAGTTCACATTATTTCACCGTAATGCAGGCTCGTTTATAAATATAAAATGGCAGATTTGAAACAATTGATGAACTTTTTATGGTTTGGTTCCTCCCATTAACATTATTAACAGCAAGTACTCAAAAAGTATGACTGCTGTCATACTCGGCATCAGCAGTTGTTTTTACTGACTGTCTGTTTTATCTTCTGTATGTTAATATACTTTAATAGGTGGTTATTTGTGTCTTGGAAAAAACAGAACAGTAGAGCCTTTAAAGTTTTCAGGTATTGAGTTTTAATTATTTTAATGTAACATAAAGAAGTGATCTTTGTATGGACTGAAATTCTATCATTTTTCCTGTAGCCTGAGGCATCGTGCAGTTTCTGCAACTGGGTGATTAAATAATGCTGTATTTTTTATTTTTTATTCACATTTGCAAATGCAAGAACTAGTATGAAACACCCCTAAGTGTGCTAATTTGTAATGTAGTTTTTTATATATATATATATACCTACAGTAATCCTTTAATCTCAGATTTGGTCATACAGTAGTTTATAATTTTGCTATTTTTGTACAGTCACAATGTCAATTTTCAATAAAGCTTTTCTATGGTATTTAAGTTTGTTTTCTTGTTAGGGACCAATGTGACATACTTAAACTTTCTTTTCTTTTTCTTTTTTTACATTAGAATTTTTTTAAGTGTGACCACTAGAGGGCACTTTACTATTCCTGTACAATAATGGCATAGAATGATGTACTGAGTTCAAATGCATTTGATTTTGTTTTAAATCGTTATCACTGAGGTATTTTATTTGTATGATTACAATATGAATATGAATTCAGTGTTATAAGTTGTTCCTGTTTAAGTTAATGTTCCTGTCTTTAGCATCCTGTTTCGATTTCATTAGGTGTACATTGCTGTCTTTACAAACCAGAAGCTTACATTTTCTTAACATGTATATAAAAGAGTTTTCTTATAGGTGTCAGCACATCTAGCTTGTTATCTTGTGCTGCCGGGTGGGTTTAACAAAAAAAAAAACATATTTTCTAACCCAGATGGAGAAGAAAGACCAACAACTGCCTCCGTCTATGAGAAGTAGTTTCTGAAATCCAACGTTGGTGGCCTGCCAAGATCACAGCAGAGAGGTAGCCATCGAAGCTTTCATCCATCTGGTGTCTTAAAGCAGTCATTCCTTCAGATAGTCAGGAAGCTAGGTGAGAGCAACTTAAGAAATAGCATCAGAAAAAGGCCAGCTGAACCCCACGGTTCAGACAGCTGTTTAAAAACGGATCTCTTTGCCCTTAAGTGGTCTTGTTAAAACAATAAATGGTTTTCTCTAACAATTACATTGCAGTGTTGAGTGTAGCGTTACATGAGAAACCGATTCAAACCAACATGGACTTGAGGTACGTGAAGATATTTAGCCCAGAATAAATCATCAAATGATCATTCTTCCAAGTTTCTCTCTGAAGCACAGTAACGTTTGTAGTGATTCAGTTTGCTGCAGTGGTGTTTTTCTGTTTGTAGAGTCGAGGCATTACTAATCAGGGTGCTAATGTGAAACCACAATAACAATCATGTGTCAGCGGCACTTGCCACCAGATAGAGCGGGCTGCCAGAGAGAGAGAGAGAGAGAGAGAGGCAGTGTGGGAGGGTTTGTGATTCAATAGGAAAAGAGACTGGCATTGCTCTTGATTTATCGGCATTCTGTCTGCTTGTTTACACTGAAGACCGTCTGATAAGGTAAGTCTGATCTTTTTAAGCCAGCAACCAAAAATGATATTATATTAAATAAATTCTCTATATATTTATATTATAAGGCCAAGAAGTGTAAGGATGTTAATTTGATGTGACAATTTTGTACTACTATTTTATTTTTTATTAAATAATAATATATAATAAATAACGCTATAATATTTAGAAATTAAATTATTTTATTATTTTTAAACAATTTAAGTATTTTTATTCATTGTATTTATATAATAATAAACCCCTATTCTTCATTACTTTTTTATTTAACTATTAAATCTGTAGATTTTTTTTTTTTTTTTTTTTTGGTTTGTGTGTGTTTTTTTTTTTTTTTTTTTATGCAAGAGCTGCAGAGTTTGAATGTTCTTGCATTACAGTACTGTATATCAGAACACGAGATGTGATGGCACTGTGGAAACAGTACCGAGAAGAAATGACATATTCTCAAAATAATTATTTATGGAAACCAGTGAAATACAATGAAATATAATGTTTTTGGTCATACAACTAGAGTCAATGCCTAAAATGATTCCTCTCTAAAGTAGGATTAAAATGTTTGCCAGTTTTTTTTCTATTGGCTACCTGCCAGTGAATCAAACCCCACTGTGGATGAATGTCCAATAGTTTTTGGAGATGTGAAGTGTGTTGTCATCTGGCATTTGCACTTGTCCAAGTGCACTGTATGATCCATAACACTCAATGCCAGCTGCCTCATTTACAATTTCTAGTGTGTTTGTGCACTTTAGTTCATTTTAGCTCAATACAATTCATTAGAAATTAGTATTTCATGCTTTATAAAAGTATTGGTTAATTTAACCCACACTATCAATGACATTGTACTGGATAGTAGTAGATTTAAACCAGTTGGTATTTACTTTAAACAAATACAGCATAAAGCACACACTTTTATCAAACATTCAGCAAACTGTTTGTAAGAGTTTTCCATATTGTTTGAAACTAAGTAAACTGAAATGATGGCACTTGTTTATAATGGATGTGCTAGGAAACCTGTGTGAACTTCAAACCTCCACTGAAAATGGGACTTTTTGACTCAGAAAAGTACAGTCAATTCTGTCATTTATTTGTATATTTATCATCATCTTTAATTGTGGCTTAAGCGGACAAATATTTTCTAACGTCACTAGGCTTATTTGAAAAAAAAAAAAAATGTTGTAAAATGCATCTGATTCTATTGATTATAGGCCAGTCTTGGTTGTCAGTTCACTGTTATAAATCTAATATAAAGTTGTTTAAACAAGCTTGGAAGCAAAGGAGATTATGATAATCCAGTAATTACTCAATGGAATATATAGTCAATATTTCCTGCTGTGATTTTTCTTTGGTGATTTGAGTAGAAGTATTCTATTGAAACAGGCATTAGTCTGATGGTATAACAGTGTCTTTATCCGCTATCCTCGTATTTGTCGGCCCATTGTTTTAGGTCTCTAATCCTGACCCTCTTTCAGACAGGAGTCATTAATTACTGTCAGAGTCACCCTGTTCCATGACTCCTCGTGTCCCGTTCTCCTCTACCTTTTCGTTGTGTAACAGACCATCTAGACTGTCTGTCTCCCCAAAGACAATAGGAGGACAATGGATCCTTTTCTTCTCCAGTGCTGAGCGCCCTCACGCCATATCTACAGCAGGGCAAGAGCTCAGGTCTCCAGGCACGCTGACCTCATAGCTCGAACCAGAGGCCTGCTGTGGGTTGGTGTGTGTGTGTGTGTGTGTGTGTGTGTGTGTGTGGTATAGTGACTGGTATAGTGTAGTGTGATCAGAGATGCAGCATTAATGGGGAAAAGCCTGACTCATGTGGGTGTAAAAGGCTCTGTTTGGGAGGTTGGGGCAGTGTGATGTATCTTGTGCGAATTTTTTCAACAGAGAATTCCAGTTGTGTAATCATTTTATTTTATTTATTTAGATAATTGAGCATTATAACCAAAGGCTGGCATATATATATATATATATATATATATATATATATATATATATATATATATATATATATATATATATATATATATATATATATATACACACTAAAAAAACTACATTACGTAAACAATTTTATTTTGTATGCGATTAATCATGATTAATCATTTTACAGCACCTTTAACCTCATGTGTTTTAACAATCTGAGCCTCCTGTACATTAGTGCTTTATTATGACTGTAACATCCATGAGAGAATGGCAGTGGAATGGGAAGCGTGAATGGGTGATTGTTGTGATTTTTATGCGCATCGACTTCCCTGTGTTGTGTGGTGTCAGGCTCCAGCCTGGTCGTTCTGTTCTCTCCCCGGGACGGCCTAAACAATAGCCACTATGTGCAGTAGCACAAGGGGCAGGAGTGTGTGTGTGGTGTTTGTGGAGGCTCTGCAGCATTCACGTCTATACTGATTGACTTATTTCTCTGGTGCAGCGTGTTGTTACTGGATTAACTGGAACAGTGTGTTTTCATCCAGACAGTTGGACACAATGCTTTTTACTAAATTACTTTAAGCTTGACAACTCAATAGGGTTAACTGTATTTTAGTTTGTGCTTAGTGGCCCCTCAGTTGTGTTTGAGTTTCTGTTAAGTTAGATGTAACTTCAATTACATGTTATTGGTGATGTGCAGTGGTTAGTGTTCTAGCATTGTAGTCGCTTCTAAAAAAAACTTTCAAACTTTCAAAAAGTTTGTGGAAGCCTGATTCAGTTTTCTATTTCTTTTGAAACCCCATCTATGCACTGGTGCTTTTAAGATCTCAGCCAATATGTTGAATAGAAGAACTTAAAATGTGATCTCAAGAACATTCAAAGAACTATCTTTAAAGGTTCTACAAAGGTTCTCTGAAGTCTAAAGGCCCCAGTTTTTTAGCTTTAATGCAATAGAACAACTATTTCGGGTTCCGCCTAAAGGACATTTCAGTAAATAGTTGTTAAGAAGATCCTATTTTTTTTTTAGTATGAAGAAAACTTTAATAATCTGAAGAAACTTATTCCACTATAAAGAACCCTTTGTGCAATGGAAGCATTTCATGGCTCTTAAAGCTTCCTCACTGAACCATAAATGTCAATGAAGAATCTAAACTATGATGAAGATATTTGTTATTCTATAACATAAGGCCTATCAGGTAACTCTTGAAAAGATATAGTGTATCTTAAAGATGTAGTGAAAACCATAGAAGAACCATTTTTGGTTCCCAAAGAACCTTTTTTTTTTTTTTCTTAGAGGGAAGAACATTGAAAAAATCTAAAGAACTTTTTTCACTAAATAGAACCTTTTGTGGAATGGAGAGGTTCATGGATGTTGAAGGTTTCTTCATGAAATCATTGATGCCAACAAAGAACCTTTATTTTTATAGCTCTCTAATTAACGATGTGTTTCAAAGAACCTCTTTCTGTCACAGGAACACTCTCCAAGCAGCGCTCGAATGATAATGCTTGCATTCCACTCATGGCATCCATTGTAAATGATGCATACTAGAGTGTGGGGGCATCTTCATTCTCAGTTGCATTGACCTATGCTATGAACGCTGCCACATCCATGTGCTCTTGGCCAGGAGGAACAGTACAGTGCATTGTAGGTTGATCAGAGTGGGTGTCTGTTTATGAATGGCCTGAGTGGATTGAACAATGCTCCCCGCCCTGAGCCGCAGACATTTTTTATATAGAACGGAGGAGTTGAAAGGAGGAGAGAAACGAGCCCACCACCACCTCCTCCTCCTCCTCCTCCTCCTCCTCCTCCCACCGTCCAGCCCGCCCAGCCTGGAGCTTGGTACAGAAGGTAGCAAGAGAGGCCTCCATCCCATCTGTATGCGTGCGTGTCATCGTGAGTGTTTGTCATGCTGCGCTTTTTCTCTGCTGATTAATGCTTGATTTGAGACGAGAAGGTCTGGAACCTTTTGACTGGTGAGTCTTATTGCATTTTAGATAATTTTAGGTGATTTTTTTATCATTATAAATTATATTAAATGTTACTGCATGGGGTTTTGGGGTATTTCAAATGTGTTTTGCTGCATAGATAAGTTTATGAGAGTATAACGAAACTAGAGGAGTATATCGAAGTTGATTGTGGCTGTTGTTCATGCTGTCGCTGTCAGTAAAAAAAAACTGTGTATGTACTGAGAATAATTTAAAGATTGTCACGACGTGAACATAAAAATGTGCTCAGGTACAGAAGGGGAGGGAATGATGGTTCAGTCATGCCTGGTGATGTGCCATGCTGTGCCAACATTTTCCTGCCAAACACCTCAATCACTCACTTGAACGACGTAGTAGGGCTTCATCACATCCCACTTTAGGTTAACAGCAGAGTGGGGTGATGTTGGATCTGTTCTGGATTACTCATAATGCTGATGGCAAAGATGCCCCAAATGATGAAATAATGATCATGTCAATCTCATGATGCTCCCATTCCCTGTTAATACAAAGAATGTTGGATTGTTTCTTGCTCCATAACCAAGGAAAAACATTAGTAATCTATTTTATAGAATCTTAAATGCTCTCTGTTTCCTAAATGCTTCTGGGTTGAAATACAATATATTTCTAGACTTTCTTTTGTAAATTGAAGCGTTACAATGCTGCATGACATGCATGTAGAATCAAGAACTGAGGAGTAACTTCAGTGGATTTCAGCCTAGCCTGCTAAACTGGACCCGGGCCTCTGTCTTCACAGTCTGAATCGTGGACAGGAAGCAGCTATAGTGAAGGTAGACCACTGAGACTGCCATCTGCCCCTATGGCTGTGGAATATTTATCTAGATAGCACAATTGTTACAGTATGATCTTATGTACAAGACTATATCTTCTATCACATCCAGTTTTATTTACTTTTATTTTCTAGTAAATTTTTATTATATTTTAATTTTTTACTTATTTCATGTAATAAATTTATTTAAATTTTATTTTTAATTGTAGTTATACAGTATATAATCTTAAGTATATAGAAATTAGGATCATTTACTATATGAAACTATAACTATATATACTGTGTGTATGTGTGCATGCACAAATTGTTGGAAGATATCCAGTTGTTAATATACTGTATAAAATTAAAATTACATTCATAACACACACAGACACACATATATGTTTGTACGTGTTTGTGTGGGCATGTGTGTATTTATATGTATCTATACAGTCTGTGTGTATAGGATATTGTTGCAAGCAGTGGACATTTTGACAATTAGCATCCCCCGTCCTGGCAGCGTTCATGTGGGTCCTGGCTGTGGGTGGGCTGCTTCATGAAATGTTACACATATCTACATCAGATCATTTTGATTCTGAGTGACATTAACGATCTGACTCATCGATGGATTGCTTCTCACTTTAGCCATTTCTGCATTATTGCCTTGCTAATCTATGAGCTGCGTGAGCTCTGTTCTGAGGTTTGATGACATGTGGACTTTATTAATTATCCCAGAGTTGTTTACTCCATACTCAAATGATCTCCTGGTGATGAAGCTGATAGTTTCATTTTAGTATGTTGTGTGTTTTGACTCACAGGCATTTGTAATCCCTCCCACCGAAATTATGCAAGTTACTGAGAATATGCCCTGCTAAGTGCACATTCATAAACGCTCTCAGCCATACTCGCTTATACAGCAAACAGTGTGGGAGGGCCAGCAGTCGTGTTTTTACCACCATCTGCTCCTCTGGTAAATTTAGAGGGTGCCCAGGCTTATGGACGCAGGATGCGTCGCAGGCTGACAGCAAAGCATGCTGTGAAGTAGGGATGCACGATAATATCGGCACAACATCGGTATCGGCCGATAAAAGCTTAAAATGACCATTATCGGTATCGGCCGATATGAATATTTCTGCCGATGAGCCAAACCGATATTCTCCAAGTGAAATAATTGACCTGTTTTTCAGATGTGAATGTCTGTCTACATTTGTAAAATAATAAATTTATGGTAGAATCAGTACAGAAGATATACATGGATTTCTCTTCAGTAAAATTAAAGTTTACATTTATCAGTATATATTTGTATATATATCGATATCGGTATCGGCATCGGCCAAAATTATTTAGAAAATATCGGCATATCGAATATCGGCCAAAATCCAATATCGTGCATCCCTACTGTGAAGAGACCTGTTCTGAAGAGATCTATAGTGCAAGTTACACGTTTATACAGAGCCGGTTAAAGACTTGAGGTGCATTCAGTCATTTTCCTTCATTTAAGTTCCTTCATTTTTGTGCAATGCTATCCGTACAATGAGGTGTCAGTTTTTTAAGTACTTACTTTACTTTTTATGTATTATGCAGACTTCTCTATTTTCTCAACTGAGGGAAAAAAAAAGATTATTAGGTTCATTAACAAGAAACCTAATACAAAGAAAAACTATACACATTAAAAAAGACAGTTATACCAATACTTCCTCATCGAGGACTGATATCTCTCTTCAGTAAAGCTAGGAATTGACAACAACATTATAATATTATTATGTGAATCATCCAGCCAACAAATACATTCAGACATCAAATTTCTCATTAAAGCAGGGAATGATTGTACTCTTGCCTTACAGAATAAATCACTTGCACTTCTCCATCTTGTTTTTTTCCACCAGCATCCTCATACAGTCATTGCATGCAGGCTTACCCACAAAGGAGCAGTATAAAAAGAAGTACAATATGCTCTAAAAAGTTTTTCTTTACCTGATCTAAACACACATAACATTTTCTGACCAACATATTTGCTTGAGCATATAATTTGACATTACCTATACATATCATCATCATCATTACTCATTTCATTATTAATGATATGACTTAAATATTTTGCTTTAGTACATGGATTTAAAACTTGCCCTGATAAATTCAAATCTGAATGTATTGCACATCATATCTAGTCCCATAATCAGACATATATTAAACAACTGTTGAAAACCAACACTTACCAAACTTTATCTGCACACTTTGATTAGTGCAATATGTCAAAATTCTTAATATGCTATTAGGTACGCCCTTTTTGTCTTAGTTACTGAACAACTTTTGATGATTAACTTTATTGAAAACTTTAGAAGCATCAATAAAGCCGATTATAACGGTGGAATTTTGTCTTTTATGGAGCATATATACACAAATCAGTACTATGGTGAGAATTAAAACCAAATCTTGATACTACTGTCTGTGGTATCAAGATAAACACCTACTCGATCTAATATGAGTCACTCCAAAACCTTTGACACAACACTCGCTAAAGCAATTGGTGTATAGTTATCTATTGTTATTTAAATATTTTTATTTTAAAGTAAAAAAAAAAAAAAAATCTTATTTTTTTATAATATATTCATATTTTCAGTACTAAATACACTTTTTATGTATTATGCAGACTTCTCTTTTTTCTGAACTGAGGGGAGGGGGATCATTATTCTTATTATTTACATATTTTAAAGTATAAAAGTAATATATTTTTACTATAAGTAATGTTTTTATAATTTATATTTATTAAAATAATATATGTTTATGTACTGTTTGATTACAAAATAATATTTTGAAGATTAGTATTGTTATTAAATACATTTTTAAATCCATATTATATTTCTTTCATTTTTATGATTTAAATGATGACTTTTTATTTTATTATTATTTATTTAATAATAATAATAATAATAATAATAATAATTGTATAATTAAATTATTTTTAAATAAATAAATACATTATAATAATATATTTTTATTTGTTACTACTTTAGTAGTAATAGTAAAAAAAATTGTCATATAGTTATACTTAGTATTTTATATATATATATATATATATATATATATATATATATATATATATATAAGCAGCCCATTTGTAGTACGAGACAGTACATCATGGTTCCAATACCACATGGTTTGGGATAATCAAACTGCTGTTTAATATTAGACAGATTTGACTACACAAACACAAACTTTTCATTGAGAGAGGGATGCAGAAGCATAGAAAGGTCATTTAGCAGCTTTACTGATGTAAGACGTCACGTACCATGCAATTTAAGTGTGTTGGCATGTGCTATGCTATTCATGTGTGTGTGTGTTAATTTGGAGTTGACGCTTTACAGTGTGTGTGTTGTGGCGTGTGTGTGGGTTGCTATGGCATGTTGTACGTCTTGATGTCACACAGGCTCACTGTTGTGCATTCGTTCCACAAAGCCCCCCTTTTCAACTATGGGAGTCCCTGGGGCAACTGTCCATTATAAATAGTATTTTGGTTTAGATTGAATAATATTGATATACAAAATATTGCTAAAAACTTCAAATAAAATAAAATCCTAAGGACATGCACTGATTTTTTTTTTTTTTAAACAAATCTCTCATGCTTCACAAGCTTGCATTTATTTAATTAAAAATACCCCCCCTCCCAAAAAAAAAAAAACAGAAATTTTTTTTATTAAAATGTAAAATAACTGTTTTATATTTGAACATAATTTAATTAAAAAAAAAAAAAAAATGATGTAGGAAAAAATATATTTCACAGATTTATCTCACAAGGTGAGTCATGTGAAGATGAATTCCAGCCGATTTACAGGATACAGTGTAGCCTACATGGAGTTGAAACCAGTCCAAACTCATACACAACGGTATCATCGGACCCCTACCTAAAAACCATGAGAATCAGTGTGCCCCAAACAGGCTGGAACAAGAGGGTTTGACCAGGGTAGAGAGGAGGGATGTCATGGAGAGGAATGCACGATGTGGGCTAGAGAAGAAGAATGCACTGAGGGAAATGTCTGCATATTCAAGGCTGCCCACGGCACACATTTGTCCAGCTTATAGCTAAAAGTCTCCATCCTCTTCTCTCTCTATCTGTCTATCTCTGTCTCCCTCCCACTTTGTCATTTTGCCCCATTCCTGCACCTCTGAGGAAGGACGAAGAACAGGAGGACTTTGAGGAACCAGAGCCAGGAGCCGAGAGACCAGTCCTTCCCCTTCAGGAGAGCCCAAGAGTGGGATCTGGTATGAGGCAAGTGTCCTGGATGGTTCAAGGCTTGTTTGTGGATCATGAATGGTCTGTTTGTTTGGATTGGGAATTGCTTCATTCTTTTAAACACGTGCTGCCAGGGGTTTCAGTTCCAAGCAACAGCAGTTTGCTGCCTCTTAGATCTTGTGTGATGGGCATATAAATTAGTTCTGTCTTTTTGGAACAGCTGGTGTCATTATAATTATTCGGTTATGATTAACAAGAATAAAAATGCTGCTTGGGATGTTTGTTTAATGAGCCATTTTCGGAAGGCTTCAATTGTTGCAATGTGCACTGTAAAATATTGCCAGGATTGATAGCATTCAACAGTCATTATAAGAAAATACTGTTTCGTGTGTGTGTGTGTTTTTGTGAAATATTTCTGAAAAAAAGAACAATATATTTTACATACAGAAAATGAAGCCTGGTTGTAAGATTTGTTTCTGCCATAACAAACAAAAACAAAAAAATGCTGTAAAAATTGTATTGCATTAGATATTGGGATGCTTATTGTTAGTAAGTTGTTGTTTTTGTTTTAAATCACCATAATGGTGATTAATCTTGATTATTATTCAGGCCTATTATGGATTAATTTACTTTTAATAAACTGGTTGCCTAGCGGTAAATAAATTAAACTAAAAGTAAATAAATTACAGTTGTGTGGGGGGCAAACTGGACCGTTTTTATATATTAAGACCTTAAAGTGTAGGATACCTATAAGTTGCATTGCCAGTCCTCTGTCATCTCGTAAAATTAATTGGTTCAATAACTGCGTCAAACTCGTGAACTATCAGGGGAATCTTTCTAATATAATAATCTTGGAGATTTCAAAAACAATCCATTTATCAGCCACCATCTGTAGTCCCCGTCTGCTCTGAAGTCTTCAGGGGATATGCGCGCGCGTTTATAAAGCGCGCACACACACCACTGACAAGCGCGCGAATAAAGTCAACAGAGGCAGCTGGGTGACGCTGTGTGAGCGTGGATGAATGTGCTATGAACAGTGCTTTCTGTATGCGCGCCAAACACGCAAGGGTTGACGTCGTACACTCATAAGGAGCAATTCTCTTCTCCTAAACACTGTGTGTGTGAGTCTGTCTGAGAAAGTTTGTCTGTGTGGTTTAAGAGAGCTAATGTTGCTTCTTGATACTGATGTAATTTCTCTGTTGTTTTAAGACAAATCAGAAGAGAAGCTGAGTTGATGTGTTGTGAGAGAACGCCCCCTTGTTTGTGAGGGAAGAACTGCATTGTTCACCGTGGGAGAGGGAATTCAAGTTGGTTGTGGTTCAGCACACTCTGCCAGCAGTTCAAGGTATTCACTAAAACAAATACAAATAGACATTTTAGAAGTGTCCAAAACTATTAGATAATTCATAATATATATGAGAAGCAGCACAAGACATTTATCAAAATATATAGATATAAGATAGATTAGAACTCTCTCTCTTAATGAAAAACATCATGGAGTACTAAAATAAACCTGTTTACCTTCTTCTGATGATCACAACACAAGGGGGGACTTACAGTACTGGACTTCTGTAACAATTATTTTGTCAATAATCCACCACCCAAGCTCCACCTCTGTTTTCTAATATTTATGTCATAGAATAGGGTGAGTCCTTCAGAAACATGTCCAGGTCACTTTTCACCCTAAAATAAAATTAAAAAAAAGAAAAGAAAATTAATGTTTTGCCTAAACAGTTGTTGTACCATAGTTTTTTTTTTTTTTTAATTCTCATTATTGTAATTCTGCATAGATGTATCTGCGTATTTCCATTTTTTTTATCATTGTTCGTAAAGTCTCATAACTATAATATAAAAAAAGAAATTTTCTAATTTTCTTGATTTAAATAAGCATACATTTTAAGGAAGCACAATGATTATTTATAATTTTAGTCCTAGAATAAACTTAAAAAAAATAATAATAATAATTATATATATATATATATATATATATATATATATATATACACACACATACATTTTCTGGGGTGAAATATGTCCAAACAAGTTAAATCATGTGAACTTTGTGTAAGAAAAAACACTACAGATCAAAGCATATAGTATATACAGGCAAAACAACTTTTACACAAGGCTCATGTCATATCATGAACCGACACTCCTTTTCTCCCCATTTCTTGAGAAGTGCAACTGTGTTAGTAGAGTCTGTTTGTTTTGCTGATGCATGTGTTGATTTTGTAACAGAGGTCTATGGTCCAGAGTTAAACTGAGACCATGAAGGGCTTGGAGCTGCTGCTGTTGCCTCTGCTGCTTATTCTGAAAGGTAACAACTTCTGAAACGAATATGCTGTTTCTGTGGATCCTTTGGTTAATGCTGCTGAGATACTATGGTGCATGTTCAAAAACACGGTGTCACTATAGTACTCATCCAAGAGACATGGTAATACAATGGTTTTATTTTATTAACTAAATTACCTGCTCACTTTTCACTTTCTCTGAACAGATGTAAGTGCTCAGTGGAATGTGTGGATGCCCAAAGAAATTTCAGCCATGACAAACTCCTGTGTGGTTATACCCTGTTCATTCACATACCCCTCTGGCATCAGGCCTTACAGAGGGATCCATGGGATCTGGTATTTCGGCCACCCCTACCCCCAGCTTTTCCCCCCAGTGGTGTATAAGTCACGCACAGATATTGTTCATGAAAGTTACAGTGGACGGACCAAGCTCCTTGGTGACTTAATGCAAAAAAACTGCACTCTGCTGATAAATAATGTTGGCGTGGAACATTCTGGGAGGTATTACTTCAGGGCAGACCTGGGTGGTGCAAACATCTACACTTATCCTGACTTCTCACACCTACAGGTGTTGGGTAAGGCCATTTTTTAATTATTCGATTTTGATTTGTCTCCAATTAATAATATTTAAAATCCAAACAAATTGTTTTTTTTTTCAACATTTGCTTACCCTCACCTTATTCTAAAACTTTATGATTTTCTTTCATCTGTGAAACTTAAAATAAGATAATGTGAAAAATTTTGTGTTCCACAGAAGAAAGAAATTCGTAAAGGTTTATAATGAAAGGAGGGTGAGTAATCGAGTAAGAATAAGAAAAAGAAAATAATTCTAAGTTTGCAGTGTGGTTACTAAAACATTGATGGGCTAGCATTTGAAGTCAACATGAAACGCATTTGGTCTAGCATTTGAAGTCAACATTTCAACCACAATCGATTTACTTTCATAGTAAGATGTATTTCTGGATCAAACAGCATATTTAATATGTAGGGCGGGACTTTGGATTGTGGAAAGGAGGTATTCTGTAGAAGAATGGAGCCAGACCTGAATGCTAATTTGTTAAACACAATGAATAAATAGCTATTTTGCTTGATGAAAAATGCTAATTAAAACCAAAAATGCATATTAGAAATTGAGAAAAATTTGACTTTAAATATCTCTTCCTTCTCTAGATCAGCCCAATATCGATGTTCCAGAGGAGATTGTTAGTGACCAAAGCCTGGACTTGACCTGTTATGTCCCAGACAATTGTCCAGACATGAGTCCACAGATCCACTGGATATACACAGACTACCTGCCTGACCCTGTTTTCACCCCTGACAATGTTGAGGACAGCAACACCGCGGTACTGTCCAGCACCCTCACCTTCACACCCAAACCCATGCACAATGGCCAGCGGCTGGGCTGCCGGGTGCACTACGAAAACAACACCTTCGTCTACGAACGCCTCATTTCACTGGACATCAAGTGTGAGTTCCACCAAATCACTATTTTATGACTGCATGTTAATCACAGAGACAATATGTACTGACTTATCCTCGTATCTGTAGATGCTCCTCGAACTGTGTGGGTAAATGTGTCTCAAGAGGTAATGGAGGGAAGCTCGGTGGTCCTGCACTGTGATGTGGACAGTAATCCAGCCCCCACAATAACCTGGTATTTTGGAGACCAAGAGCTGATTTCAGAAGTTGCGTCAAACTCTTCACTGTCTTTGGATAACCTGACCCCAGAGGTGGAAGGTGTCTATACCTGCGTTGGTGACAATGGCTATGGCAGCATGAACACATCCATGTATCTGGCAGTAAATTGTAAGTAAAACTTCATGTTCTCTTTTGTATTGCAGCATTAACCATTTAACGCTACTGTAAGCTATACTTCAGGGAGTGGGAGTGTTTTTGGAAGCAGCCACTGGCAATAGTTTTAGCATTTTTTGATTCAGTGTTGTGTAAATACATTGTATGTTAGCATAAGTGACGTGCTAAAATTCCATTATCCATCTGGACATTCTTCATTTCCTCATTCTTCTTTATTTCCTCTCAAACTGGAAGATCCTCCACGGGAGCCATGGATAAATGAATCTCTAACGTTGCTGGAAGGATCTTCAGTTTCCCTACAGTGCATCAGCAAAGGAAACCCAATGCCCACGTTGACCTGGCTGAAGGATGGGGAACTGGTGGGCACCATTACAGCAGAAGAGAGATCCATTCTTGAGCTGCACGAGATCACACCGCAGGCTCACGGAGTCTACCACTGTCTAGCGGAGAATGAACACGGACGGGCCAGCAACTCATTTAACATTACGGTAGAATGTAAGTCACTGGAAAAGACTGAAAAGTTAAGAAACTGAGCCAGTAGACCATGATTATGGATAGGAACAGTAAATGGAGATGTTTTCTCCAAAGCAAAGTTGGTTTTGGCTTGTGTTCAACCTGTGTGAAGCCTTAAAGGGATGGTTTACACAAACATTTCAATTTTGTCATTAATTACTCACCCTCAAATTGTTCCAAACCCTTAAGACCTTAGTTCGTCTTAATAACACAAACTAAGATATTTTTGATGAAATCCGAGAGCTTTTTGGCACTGTATAGAAAGCTGCACAACTACAAAGGTCAAGGCCTAGAAGGACACTGATTAAAAAAGTACATGTGATAGCTGTAGTTCAACTTTAATTTTACAAAGATACGGAAACACGTTTTTTGTGCACAGAAAACAAAAATAACCTCATTCAGCACCACAGGAATGAGTCTGTAATTAATGAAAGAATTTTGGGGTGAACTATCCCTTAAGGATGGCAAGATTAGTACAGATCACATTTGTCAAACCTGCAGACACCTGCCTAGGAGATTCTAGTGATCTTGAAGGTCTTGATTAGCTGGTTCAGGTGTTTAAACTCTGCAGGACAGTGGCCCTCCAGGAACTCAATTTGACACCTATTGGATAGATGAATGTAGAATAGTTGAAGTTAGAGATGACAATGTTGCAGTACTCAAATCCAGACTGGGACTTCAGTCCGTCTAATGTCCAAGACCCTATTTTCTATGACTGAAGGGTCCAAGTCCAGGTTCAGACGCTCCTCAAAAAATGGTCTTGGACATGAGATGGATTAGAGTGTCATGCGACTGACTTGAGTTGTAGCAGTGTGACAACATTGATAGATATGCTTTTTGACTATTTCTGCTTAATTTTCCCAGTTGCCCCCATCCTCCTTGACGACTCTAAGTGCACTATAGTCCGTGAGGGCGTTCAGTGTGTGTGCATTGCATCGGGAAACCCTGAGCCTGTGATAGAATTCTACCTGCCTGACCTCAACATCACCATCAACAACTCCAACAGCCTGTTTAACTACCGCACATACTCAGACGGGTACACGTCCACTGGGATCATCAAGCTTCAGGACAAGGGTGAAAGGGGGAACAATGGTGATACTGGTGTCCATGTTCACTGCGGCATCAGCAACATATACGGCTCCGAGTCCATCCGTTTGGAACTGCAGCAGGAGAGTAAGTAGACCTTTACTGAAACCACATTTTCATCTGTTAACTTTGATGCATCATCAATGAACTTTACACATTTTTTCAGAGAAGTTCATGATGGCTGTCATAGTGGGGACTATCGGAGGTGTGGCAGTCATCGCCTTCATCATCGCAGCTGTGAGATACGTGGGTCAGAATAATAAAAAGTGAGTATCCTTCACCAGAAAGACTGGGAGAAGAACATTTAGGTGGAGTTTGTGGGTTGGGACTGGGGTTTGTAGGTATCAAAACACCCAAGCCTAGTCATCCATGTTCAGTTTTTTTTTTTTTTTTTTGGCATTTGGTTTTCAAACCATAACCCACTCACAGATGATCCAATTTGATTGCTTAGTAGGATGGTAAACATGCCACATTGTGCATGAAACTGCAGACTAACAAATCTATTGCAGGTTCAATTGCCCCATGCCATTGCTTTCCAGCCGCAAATCCACTGAGCTCTGCAGCAAACACCCTGCTCCTATCTAATTTTGCAAGACAAAATAAAATGTCCCATTGGAAATCAAAACGAAACAACCCAAAACTTGACACTGTGGCACAATGCCACAATTTTATTTAAGGGGTTGCAATGATCCCCTTGTGTTAAAATGGATGCCCAGGCTTAAAGGGAATAGTTGACCTAAAAATTTAAATTCTGTATTTTGCTCACCATATGTTTTTTTTTTCTTCTGAAGGAACACAAGCAAAAATATGTTGCTGAATGTCTAAGCAGTTCTTTTCCATACAATGTAAAAGAACAAGGTCTGTAAACCACTGAAAGATATAAAAAGGTATTGCATAAAAATGTAAAAAAAAAAAAAAAAAATGATGAAGATATTAATTGGTTTTTCAAGTCTTGTGACCAATGTTCATTGAAATCGATTGACCCCAGTCTTCATTCATTAGATTGAAAAGAGCAGCTCAGACTCAAAGAATTGTATGGAAAAGAGCAGCTAAAACATTCTGTAAAATGTCTTGGTTTGGGTTCCACTGAAGAAAGTAAGTCATACTGTTTTGCAACGCCATGAGGATGAGTTATTTTAATGACAGGAGTTTGATTTTTGGTTCAACTATCCCTTTAAAGTGTTGCCGTAAACCAGTTAGTTTACAGTATGGTTGAGTGCGAGACAGAGTTTGATTCTCTGACTCCACCCCCCAGAGAGAATGGTAACCCTGGGCAGGACGTGGGATCTAAAGTGGAGAATCCCTCAATGTTCTACAGCGCAGTCAAGAAGGACAAACAGAGTCTCAGGAAAAAAGTGGTGAGATATTACAATAATGAATAGATCACCTACACCGTATACAGTACTTGCACACACAGTGATAATACAAAATAAAAATGTGCACACCGTATAATAAAATAATCAACAATATGTGTTCTTTTTCATGCATATTTGTGGCAAATTATATTATATACTGGCACTTCTCTAGTTGTAATTAGCTTTCCACACTTAGCTTTAGTATTAAAACAATCAGGAACCACATATTGAAATTAATCATCTATTATTCCTACATACTCTACTGAATTTTTAGATAATGATTTAAAGGGATAGTTCACCCAAAAATGAAAATTCTGTCATAAATCACACAATCTCATGTCATTCCAAAATCGTAAGACCTTTGTTCATCTTGGTCTTAAGGATTTGGAAAGACATGAGGGGGAGTAAATTAATGACAGAATTCTTATTTTTGAGTGAACTAACCCTTTAAAGATGGAAACGTCTGCTACCATCAGAATGGTATGCTAGCTCACTACTCACTTAATATTGCACATTATACACTATATGCTAAAATTAAAAAAATTAAAATAGTAAGTGCAAGCAAGGCACTATTTCTCAACTTTATGCTACATTGTTGTGACCTGACCTCATCATGTTGCATCCGGGGAATATCCAATTATCATCTTGTAAATGGGATGTTATTTTCAATTCTTTATCAAATTTTGTGGATAAATGTCTTAGAAGTCAAATCAAACCATTAATTAATAAAGAGTTGGCTGAAAACTAATAGTTACACTAGAAATGGAAGGCCAAGTGAAACATTGTGCATTGTAGGATACAGTATGATCTGTGATCTGCATAGTCTATGGCAAAACAAACTGGATATATATTCCATATGCTATTTTGAATATAGGCACTGTCACAAAGCTAAGTGTGGATGGTACGTCACAACTGAGGGTTCCAGTGTAGGCCTATGCTTAGAGCATTTCCTGACCACTATTCTCTCCTCTTTCATTGCTTTCTATGCATTCTTTGTCTCTTTTTCTTCCCCTAACATAGCTTAAGACTGAGCTCCTGGGCTCAAAGTTTAACTCCATCCTAGAGGAAGGCACGGTAAGGCTGAAATTTAAGATGAGCATGTAAACAAATGGGTGGAGGTGAAATAAACAAGCACTAGACAAGAAAAGCAAAAAAAATTGAGAAAATATTCAGTTACTACAAAAATGATTTAGATTTATTTCTGTTTTAACAATGCTGTTCACTGCTGCCTGGAAGCTAATAGTTCATGCGCTGGCTAACTCATTCTGTTTAGAGGCTAATTGCTAACAGTGCTTTTTAATGTCTTGTTAAGGACTTGTATTTGACATGACCAAAGTTTTCCTGCTCTGCCTCCAAATATTGTGCTTAAATATTTCCCTAAATGATTTTTACAGGGAGACGACAGTGATTACCAATCTGTTGGCCCAATGGCAGACATGGAGAGGCAAGAGCTGAATTACGCCGCACTAGAGTTTCTTCATGGACGACACCGGGAGGGAGGCTTCAGGAGGGCTGATGGTGACGGCAGCGACTACACTGAAATTAAGGCCAAATGAACCGCGATTCTTCCCTGATGCCTCGGCCAAACAGGACACAGTGGCCACTAGGGCCTAATAATTCCACAGATTTCCCATTTCACCCATGTTACATGTGGCCTTTTCAGGGGACAGCTGTCTCGAACAGTTAGCAGACAATGTGTCACAGGTTGTTTTAGATTGCATTCTCTTAGGCTCTGAGATTCTGGGAATCATATTATCCAATATAAGTCAAATATACTGTACAATAGAGTTTCTTTATGTATTTATCTATGTTTTTGGTTATTTATACCCATTCTTGACTGTAACCATAACAGATATTTTGTCTCTCAATCAGATATGAGAGTATCTGTAGTAATCTCCTGACTTAAAAGACAAAACTTTCCAAAAGGACGTTTTTTTCCCCCCAAGTGTTACAGTGGAGCTTATAGTTTGAAGCAAGCTTGCGGGAAATGGTATGGTTTGCAGGTGAGTCTCAGTCACTAGTGGTCCTTCTCACTGTGTCCGCTGTAAGTCGAAGCATCAGGGAACGAGGCGCTATGTGTGCCTCGACATAATGTATAAGCACTATCCCATCTCTGGGTTTGTCTGGAAGGACTAACACTCTCTTAAATACAGCGGTTGTTTCAGTCTTTTTCGAAGTGTACCAGTCTAAATGCACATTTCAATATTCATCCGCTGATACTTTTATCACATGCCCAGAATTGATTGTTAAAGGAATAGTTCACCTAAAAAATTTCAAGTCACTGAACAAATCCTGCGTATAGCAAGAATCTTTATTTAGTACCACAAAAAACTTCACGGTGTTCAGTATTCCTAGAGTTCTAAAGCCATGTTGACATTAGTAATGGAAAAACATCTGAATGCGATGCGATTTTGTTTTAATTCCAGACTCAAAATTTTAAATACTGAGTTGTACAGACTACTTTTATGGTGCAGTTATGATGTTTTTGTTCTTTTTAGTGATCATTTGTTCCTTATGGGTTTGGAAGAAAATGAGGGTGAGTGTTAATTTTTAGGTGAGCTGTACCTATAAGTCGATACTGGTTTTTTTTTTTTTTTTTACTTTAAATTTATACTTTATCTTCATTTATTTGTATTTGTAAATTGAAACAGGCCAGTAACTGAATTCAAAACTGGTTTATTGAAAGGTTGCTGGATTTTGTTTGTCCCAACTACTTTGTACCCTTTTATTCAGACATATATTTGTTTTAAATATGTTTCAAATACATTTAAATCACCCTGATAATAATTCGGTCAATCCGATGTAGTATATGATAATGCCTGATGGTCATCCCTGCCCTGGTAAAACTCTGCAATCTAATATGGTTTAGCTGATTTGATATAAACAGAAATTCATATTAAATATTGTATTGTTGTAGCTCATCCTTTGAAACTGATTTAGAAATAATTGCCATTTGGAACATATAGGAGGGTATCACTTTGCCTAAGATGCTTGGAATAAATGTAATGTTTTAATGTAATCATGTAATCCTCTGGTAAGGTTGTGACGATAGATGTTTGTTAGATGGTCAGTATATGCAATTAGCCTTTGAAATGCAATTTGACTAACAGATTAATGAGACATTATTATATTAAATTAATTGCATCTTACATTTATTAAGCATTCAAGGCACCTTGGTAGGATACCAACATATGTAAATACTCTGCATGATACACAGTTCTGTGTTGTGAACCTTTGACCACACAACGAGAACATACATTGTGCAACAATGGTGTATATTTAGCAGGAAGTAACACGCAAAATGACATTATATGTGCAACACAGACAGTCCATGTTGGAAGATATATACTCAGATATTTATTTGTAAGCAAACAGATTTGGGGGCGCATTTGTAGGTCAAAGCTAATTTTTCATTTTGAGTGTTGTAAAGTATATTTGTATGTATCTGAATGTGTGATGGCAATAATAATGAACAAAGTAATGTTGTTTCCTTATTGACAACATAATGCAAACCAGAAAACCTCCAAACATTATTTAAATAATAATTTACATGATGTTCTTTGCTTGCTTTCTTTTTGTTTAATAAAAGTCTCCAGCCTTCTTTAAAAGTGAAACAACAAATAAAGTAAACAAAATGATAAACAGGTTTATTCGCTTTATTCGTACATTTTCTTGAAGAAACTGCTTTTCCAGAATTTTTTTTTTGAATAAAGAAAAAACATTTTCATAAAAATAATCTGTGTCCATTATAATGCATGTTGACGGATCCCTCTAAGTTAAAGTGTTAGTAAAACCAAAAATGAAAATTAGCCCATGATTTACTCATCATTAAGGCATCCTTGGTCTATATGACTTTTTTCTTTTAGACGAATCCAGTCAAAGTTATGTAAAAAAATTGTCAATAAATTTTAGGTCATAAAAACTAGAATATTATGTAAGATGTGTTATTGTTGGTGGTGAAATTATTACAGACATTAAAACATGTTAAGTCAACAGTCAAAAAAGTTTCACCGGATTATTAAAGTTATGCACTGGTTTTTCTGTGCCAGACTATGTTGATTTATTTTCCCAGACATAGCCTAATCGCTCATTAATTATGTTGATTGTTTGTATATACAGTCGTGGCCAAAAGTTTTGAGAATTACATAAATATTAGTTTCCAAAAAGTTTGCTGCTAAACTGCTTTTAGATCTTTGTTTCAGTTGTTTCTGTGATGTACTGAAATATAATTACAAGCACTTCATACGTTCGACAATTACATGACATTTATGCAAAGAGTCAGTATTTGCAGTGTTGGCCCTTCTTTTTCAGGACCTCTGCAATTCGACTGGGCATGCTCTCAATCAACTTCTGGGCCAAATCCTGACTGATAGCAACCCATTCTTTCATAATCACTTCTTGGAGTTTTCAGAATTAGTGGGTTTTTGTTTGTCCACCTGCCTCTTGATAAGTGACCACAAGTTCTCAATGGGATTAAGATCTGGGCGGTTTCCAGACCATGGACCCAAAATTTCAACATTCCGGTCCCCAAGCCACTTAGTTATTACTTTTGCCTTATGGCACGGTGCTCCATCTTGCTGGAAAATGCATTGTTCTTCAGCAAACTGTTGTTGAAAGAAGTTGCTGTTGGAGGGTGTTTTGGTACCATTCTTTTTTCATGGCTGTGTTTTTGGGAATAATTGTGAGTGAGTCCTTGGATGAGAAGCAACCCCACACATGAATGGTGCCAGGATGCTTTACTGTTGGCATGACACAGGACTGATGGTAGCGCTCACCTAGATGCCCCAAACAATCGAAAAAGGGCTTCATCGGAGAATATGACTTTGCCCCAGTCCTCAGCAGTCCATTCACTATACTTTCTGCAGAAGATCAATCTGTGCCTGATGTTTTTTTTGGAGAGAAGTGGCTTCTTTGCTGACCGTCTTGACACCAGGCCATCTTCCAAAAGTCTTGGCCTCACTGTGCGTGCAGATGCGCTCACACCTGCCTGCTGCCATTCCTGAGCAAGCTCTGCACTGATGGCACTCCGATCCCGCAGCTGAATTCTCTTTAGGAGACGATCCTGGCGATTGCTGAAATTTTTTGGGACACCCTGAAGCCTTCTTTACAAGAACTGAACCTCTTTCCTTGAAGTTCTTGATGATCCTATAAATTGTTGATTTAGGTGCAATCTTAGTAGCCACAAAATCCTTGCCTGTGAAGCCATTTTTATGCAAAGCAAAGATGGCTGCACGTGTTTCTTTGCAGGTCACCATGGTTAATGGAAGAAAAATGATTTCAAGCATCACCCTCCTTTTAACATGTCAAGTCTGCCATTCTAACCCAATCAGCCTGACATAATGATCTCCAGCCTTGTGCTCGTCAACATTCCCACCTGAGTTAACAAGACGATTACTGAAATCGGATGATTTCACTGCCCCGGTAGTGCTTATTGTCATGAGATCAGACCAATCAGATAAGAGTAAATGGAGAGTCAGTGAGAGCCTCATGTGATTGGCTACAAGAAGGTGGTGGACCCGCCCTCTCCCTGAGTCCCTCACACTTGCAAACCTCTGTTAGTGAGAGAATCGTGCCAAAATTATAAGCTCAGAGAAAGACGGAGCTGTACATATCGGTTTGTTTCGGGAACTTTTTGCCCCCACGTCATTTTTGCCCCCACAACATGTCATTTAGACATTTGCAACAGTACGTTTTTTTTTTTTTTCACACAGACTGGTTCTACGCAGTTGATGCAATTAACACCTTTACAAAGCTTATCTTGTGCATGAAAATTTAATTTACGCTTACAGTTTTATGTACACTTCCACAACTCCTTCCCTGCATATGCAAATCTATTTGACATTAAATTACCTTCATAATACAAATATGTGTTTTAGTAGCTTTTAGGATGAGAAATGTGAGAAGAATTTGTTGGAAAAACAATTCAAATGGAATAATCAAGAAATAAGACCAAAGTCAGAACTCACATGAAAGCTCACTGTTTGTCATCATAATGACAGTCAAGATGAACAGCATTTGCAACATCTTCGACTAATGTGCTGAAACAGAAACAATCACTGGAAACCAGGTTTGTTAATACTGTAGCACGAATATGACAGTAAGTACACTGTAAAAAGTTTAACTATTATTTACTCAATTTTTTTGGTGAAACATTTTTACACTCAAAAAAATTGAGTAAATTTTAAAGCTGTGAAATCAATGAAATATACTGTTTAAATTGAGTAATTGTAAGTGAAAAAATTAAGTAAATCTG
Source organism: Carassius gibelio (assembly GCF_023724105.1). Lineage (NCBI taxonomy): Eukaryota > Metazoa > Chordata > Actinopteri > Cypriniformes > Cyprinidae > Carassius > Carassius gibelio. The sequence goes on from NC_068410.1 coordinate 7,854,792, forward strand.
AGTAACTGAATTACTTTATATGAGAAATAAAATTAATTGAATATAATCAAAATTATAAAACACCACAACTGTAATTCTATGTAAAATAAACAAAGAATATTGAGTAGATATAATTGAAATATTGGATGAAATTTTACCAAAAAAAAATGTGCTACGTTTACTACATGTAAAAGTGAATTTAACTTAATATTGGACTATAAATTATCAAAATGCTGCATTCACTTTTTTTTTTTTTTTTTTACACCATTTACCCTTTATAATTAATATAATAAAACCAAATAAAGAAAGAAACACATTTTTTATTGAAAATTTATTTGTCAATTAAACGTAAGACAAAGTCTAAAATCAACCTTTGAAACATTGTATCCATTTTAATATTCCAGTAGATTGCAAAAATTAAAAACTGTAAAGTAGCCATAAGGGAAATGATTAAACCTTATGAAACATTTCATCCATCTTAGTATTCAAGTAGATTACATGTAAAATATGACAGCCGTAAGAGAAATGACATCTTTGTTCCTGGTGCATACCAGCCATTTGCAGTCACACTCAACATTAAACCATAAAAAAATATAAAAGCAACACTTACATCAATATTAAAGGGATAGTTCACCCAAAAAGATGATGTTGTCATAATGTACTCGCCCCCCCGGGTTGTCCCAAATCTGTACGAATTTCTTTCTTCTGTTGAACACAAAATATATTTTAATGAATGTTGGTTAACAGATAGTTGAAAGTTGCCACTGACTTCCATGATAGGAAAAAAAAGAAAAAAAAAGAAAAGTATACTATGCAAAGTCAATGGCAACCTTTAACTGCGTTAACCAACACTCTTTAATACTTGGCTGAATGTCACGTCACTTCACTTAAAATATCTTTTGTGTTCAACAGAAGAAAGAAACTCGTACAGGTTTGGGACAAATTGAGGGAGAGTAAATTATGACAACATCATCTTTTTGGGTGAACTATCCCTTCAACAGAATTAATCAGATAACAGAAACACTTCCATCAGGAATACCCATTCTGTGGGATGACCATGAACCACTACTATGCAAGAAGATAATTTTTTAACCTCTGAACATTAACAGAGTTTTGGAGGATCCAGCTCAAGAAACAGTTTTTGGAACAACTCAAGTGAGTACAGGGTCCTTCTCAAAATATTAGCATATTGTGATGAAGTTCATTATTTTCCGTAATGTAATGATAAAAATGTAACTTTCATATATTCTAGATTCATTGCACACCAACTAACACACCAACCAAATATTTCAGGTCTTTTATTGTTTTAAAACAGATGATTTTGGCATACAGCTCATGAAAACCCAAAAATCTCAAAAAATTAGCATATCATGAAAAGGTTCTCTAAACGAGCTATTAACCTAATCATCTGAATCAACTAATTAACTCTAAACACCTGCAAAAGATTCCTGAGGCTTTTAAAAACTCCCAGCCTGGTTCATTACTCAAAACCGCAATCATGGGTAAGACTACCGACCTGACTGCTGTCCAGAAGGCCATCATTGACACCCTCAAGCGAGAGGGTAAGACACAGAAATAAATTTCTGAACGAATAGGCTGTTCCCAGAGTGCTGTATCAAGGCACCTCAGTGGGAAGTCTGTGGGAAGGAAAAAGTGTTGCAAAAAACGCTTCACAACGAGAAGAGGTGACCGGACCCTGAGGAAGATTGTGGAGAAGGACCGATTCCAGACCTTGGGGGACCTGCAGAAGCAGTGGACTGAGTCTGGAGTAGAAACATCCAGAGCCACCGTGCACAGGCGTGTGCAGGAAATGGGCTACAGAGAAGCAGCACTGGACTGTTGCTCAGTGGTCCAAAGTACTTTTTTCGGATGAAAGCAAATTTTACATGTCATTCGGAAATCAAGGTGCCAGAGTCTGGAGGAAGACTGGGGAGAAGGAAATGCCAAAATGCCTGATGTCCAGTGTCAAGTACCCACAGTCAGTGATGGTCTGGGGTGCCATGTCAGCTGCTGGTGTTGGTCCACTGTGTTTTATCAAGGGCAGGGTCAATGCAGCTAGCTATCAGGAGATTTTGGAGCACTTCATGCTTCCATCTGCTGAAAAGCTTTATGGAGATGAAGATTTCGTTTTTCAGCACGACCTGGCACCTGCTCACAGTGCCAAAACCACTGGTAAATGGTTTACTGACCATGGTATTACTGTGCTCAATTGGCCTACCAACTCTCCTGATCTGAACCCCATAGAGAATCTGTGGGATATCGTGAAGAGGAAGTTGAGAGACGCAAGACCCAACACTCTGGATGAGCTTAAGGCCGCTATTGAAGCATCCTGGGCCTCCATAACACCTCAGCAGTGCCACAGGCTGATTGCCTCCATGCCACGCCGCATTGAAGCAGTCATTTCTGCAAAAGGATTCCCCACCAAGTATTGAGTGCATAACTGAACATAATTATTTGAAGGTTGACTTTTTTGTATTAAAAACACTTTTCTTTTATTGGTCAGATGAAATAAGCTAATTTTTTGAGATAGGAATTTATGGTTTTCATGAGCTGTATGCCAAAATCATCAGTATTAAAACAATAAAAGACCTGAAATATTTCAGTTGGTGTGCAATGAATCTAAAATATATGAAAGTTTAATTTTTATCATTACATTATGGAAAATAATGAACTTTATCACAATATGCTAATTTTGGGAGAAGGACCTGTATTTGTGGGTCTTGGGATATCTCAAATCCAATGTGACTCCTGAAAGATGGCAGCAGGCTCTGCTGAGATTCCCAAGATTACATCGCTGACTGCCCCATTATTGTTTCGAAGGATGTAGATTTTTATGACCTCCTCTGCCAACTCTGCTTGTACGAAGACGGGTAGATCAGCTGAACCCTACAGGCAAATTTTAAAGATAACTGGTTAGAGCTAACATTCAAAACTGAATGTTACAAGAAAGTGACAAATACACAAAACAAGTAGCACCTGAAGAAGCAAACATTCTGTTGGACCATATGATAGGTAAAATCTCAAACAAAATTTACTAGGGGGAGGAGTTGCAAAAATTAACAGCATTCTTCTTAACAAGAGGACAGGTTAATTTTCTACATAGGGACATTTATTTTTAACAATAAACCTAGAAGAAAAACGAAAAGAGACCAACTGCGAGCTTCTATGCTGTAAATCAATGCTATACACTGAAAATAATGACTTTGTGGTGTGGTAAAATCTATTACATTAATTAATGTAATTTATACATTGTAAAATCAAGATTAAGTTGGAACTATAATATCTTAAGTAAAAATTACACTATTTATTCATGTAATAACATAACTGAGAAGAAAGAGTAAAGTGTATTATATATTTACAAGTATTATTTAATGTTTTATGGTCACAGCACATTCACCTAAAAATACTAAGTAAATGTTAATCTGAAAAGCTAAGTGCGTTTGAATCCGCGCGCTTTTTTTTTTTCTTTTCTTTTTTTTAAACAAGATCCTTCTGGCAGTGGCAGAGACGGTCGGTTTGGTTTGGGTGGTCACTTTTGGCTGACTTATCTTTGGTAAGTTTTGACTTTTCTACTTTAGTTTTGTGAAAACAACTATGTGTTCATTTTCATGGTTTGATTATTGCATAGACGTTACGGTTCAAAATTATCTGAACGTAAGTTTTAATCACAATAAGGTTAACGTTAGCTAAGCGCCGCCATTATCCACTTCTATAAAGTTGAGACTGATAGTTAGTCAAAACTAAATGTAGTTAGCCGCGTTCTTGTAGAAAAAGTCACCCAGTCTGGTTAACTTCAGAGTAATTTAATGTTAGCTGGCCGTGATTAAATTCAAACTGTCATGCGTTATGTAAGGAAATCGATGTAACGTAACATTAACGTGCTGACTGCCTGTGTGTGTCCTATCTAATGTTAGCCTTATTTAAAAGTGTCTAACGTTAACGTTAGTCGTTTTAAATCCACTGAACATTTCGCATCAAGTAGCTTATCAAAGTCTGCATCAAAGAAGGAACGTTTGGAAAAATGCAGTAACGTTACCAGATGGCAGGTGAACTTCGCTACTAATTACGTTAAACATTGATGTGTAGCAGCAAGTGCTTGTATGAATTCAGTCATTTTATTTTAATAAGCTAGCGGTATGAAGGTACGTTCATCTTCTTAATGAAAATAAAATGTAATGTTTTTAAATCCTAACGTTAGACCACAGCCTTTCACGGCTTAAGAGAGGGAGGTTAGCATCAGTAGCTTCATCCATGTGTATCTCAGTCTAGGAGATGAAGCAAGAACCGTTATCTTTGAACGCAATGGGCGGCAAGCGTCTCCGCCTCGTTGCCATGCCAATTCATTTTCAGGCACAAACTCGTAACAAGTTCAATGCTGTATTAAAAGGAATTAAAACAAAATGTAAATGAGATCTCAATGACACAATTAGTTTCTCTCAACAGGTAAAAGAACAGTACAGGAGTGCGTTGCGATATCTATCTGGTCTGACACGGCAACATTCTCATACAGGCAAGTAGAAATATTTGTAATAATACTATAATATTGCTGCTCTTATTTCTCAAACTTACACACCAGGGAATCTTTTCAAAAAATGTCTAACAAAATATATAAAAATGTGACAAATAGATAAGTAAATGCATGTTTTTGACAGGTAATAAAACTGTAATGGATTGGAATATATATATATATATATATACACACACACACACACACACACACATATATATATATATATATATATATATATATATATATATATATATATATATGTATATATATATATATATATATATATATGTATATATAATTTTATTTTTAAAAACTTAAATTTAATTTGTTAAAATCTGCAGAATACTGCACACAAGACAAACTGCATGCAGGTATATATGCAGAACAGCTCCTCCTGCTTGTAATTCACACAGTATTGACACATTATCAATCTGTTCACAGTACCAAAGCAGACGTGAAATCCGCAGCCTTATCCTGTACCTCAGTGAGAAAGAAGAAGAGCTTTGTGAAGATTGCCTGGTAAAGCATGATTTTTTTTTTTTTTGTCATAAAAATCATTTTTAAGCGCAAGTGAAAAAGTAAGACACAAACATGAAGATGTTCCACTCAGCAATGTTCCAAATTATGTGCAGTCACAACTTAAACGTAGTCTGGATATTAAAAAGGGTTTCCTGGCACTGTAAAGGTGCAGATCCACACAATGTATGGTTTCGCACAACATTCACTTTATGGGTACAATCTGTGAATTGCATCTGCCTTGCGCAATGTTCTACTAACTTTTTTACTTATGTTGACTCAAGGTAAAACACATTATACTGAATTTAACAATGTGAGTTATGTTAAGTAATTTTTAGCGAGCATGTTCGTTCTGCATTGATAATGAATCTCTTTTGTATTTGTGTCTTAATAGAATTGCGTTCTTTCTTTTTTATAAACTGTATGCAGGAGGACACTTGTAGTGATGCCGCTGAACACACCCTTAAGATACTGGTCATCCATGGTGCTGATCAAGAGGATCCAGTCGATGTGTCCATCATGCGGCAGTACTGCTAAAGCTTGCACACTGCTGATGGGGCTTATTTATGCCCTCAACCTGGCATACACCCCAACACTGCTACACCTTTGAGGTGTTCCAGAAACATTTCCTGGACCTGGATGGTGTTAAGATGTCCCCAAAAGTACAATCTTTATAGTTGAAGTTGCTCTCTTAAATGCTATCAACATGGTACATGCTGTACAATCAAAGCTGTTGGTAGACTCTTGACAAATTTTTACTTCTTGAAATGTTTTAATGTGTTACGGTTTTAAGAGCATAAAGAGCACTTAGTGTCGGTTTGAATGTTGTTATTGCATTAAAGGGTTAGTTCACCCAAAAATCTAAATTAGGTCATTAATAACTTACCCTCATGTTGTTCCAAACCTGTAAGACCTCCATTTATCTTCAGAACACAGTTTAAAATATTTTAGATTTAGTCCGCTCTCAGACTACGACTTTATTCATCATTGTCTTCTCTTCCGTGTCTGTTTTGAGAGAGTTCAAAACAAAGCAGTTTGTGATATCCGGTTCGCGAACGAATCAATTCGATGTAACTGGATCTTTTTGAACCAGTTCACCAAATCGAACTGAATCGTTTGAAATGGTTCGCATTTCCAATACACATTAATCCAAATGAAATCAAATGACTTAAGCTGTTAACTGATGAGTCAGTCTTCTGTTTGTTATCTGGCTTGGCTTGGTGTTCATCTTCAGTTCTCTCTTCACAGCAGTTCAGTCAGTTTACTGTTTGAGTAAATGAATTACTCCGGGATATTGGTTTATTCGGACTCAGAGGGAGTGTCAGCCACATTAAAAAAGTTAACAGCTTAAGTCATTTGTGAATTAATGCATTTTGGAGACGCGAACCGTTTAAAACGATTCAGTTCGATTTGGTGAACTGGTTCAAAAAGATCCAGTTACATTGAATGATTCGTTCACGAACCGGATATCACAAAGAGAAGACAATGCTGAATAAAGTCGTAGTTTTTGCTATTTTTGGACCAAAATCTATTTTCGATGCTTCAAAATATTCTAACTGACCCTCTGATGTCACATGGACTACTTTGATGATGTTTTTCTTACCTTTCTGGACATGGACAGTATACTGTACACACAGTTTCAATGGAGGGACTGAGAGCTCTCGGACTAAATCTAAAATATCTTAAACTGTGTTCCGAAGATAAACGGTTTGGACTTGTTTGGAACGACATGAGGGTGAGTTATTAATTACATAAATTTAGATTTTTGTGTGAACTATCCCTTCACCTATTTGAGAAAATATAATCCCAGATATGTGTTGGATGGAGTAAAATGGATTTTCCTTTTCTTTAGGGGAAATTGTTAGTTAATTCTTATTGTAAATGATCCGAGAGGTTACTGAATGTACCTTAACTACTTATCAGTTGATGTGAATATGTGAATGTTGACATAATAAACTGTTAAACTTTACTGAATTTATTTGTGATTTGTGAGAAAAGTATTTGATGCAGAGAAAATAACTACATTTATTTGGTAACACTGAAACAAATTATGTAACAGTTACATAATAATAGTGAGTAATAAAAATTCATTAAACTAAGTAATTCAAAATGTTAAATGGACAGTCTAAAATCTACTTAATTAATTCATAACAGTAAATATAACAGATTTATAAAATTTACTTGATATTTTCACATTTTAAAATTAAATTTACTTAATTACTTTTAATAAATAGAACCTGCTAAGTTAAATATAATTAAGTAACATTTACTTAATGTCTTCACAAATGTTACATTTAGAGTTAAGTAAATTTCACTTGATACTGGCAAGTAAGTTGTACTTGATATTACAGCAGTAAAATTTACTAAGAAAAATTGAGTGCAAATTGTTACAATGATTTTATCAAGTAAATCCTACAAGTTGTTTTTATCAGTGTAGGCTTTTATTGAGGTCTGCATTATTTCAACCAATTTCTTTATAAACATGTTTAATATTTAAGTAAAATGACTAATGGTTTTGAAACAAAAAAGCTTGTTTAATTGCACTACTTGAAAAAAATATGCATTGCATTAACCCTCACACTCAACCCTTAACCCTCTAAATAATTCTGTGGCTTAGTAAATATTACAGTAATATTTAACTTTATTAACTTAATAAAATCTCTGAATATAGTTTACTTGATTATACAAAAGATGGCTTTCCTGTAGCTCAAACAGTAGAGCGTCGGCGCTAGCAAAAATTGATTAAATTGTAAATGTGTACCTTGAAATGCAATGTAAGTTACTTTGGATAAAAGTGTCTGCCAAATGCATAAATGTAAACATATTAATGGACTAAAAATACAACAGTTTATTTTATCTAAAATGTACAGTTATATTTTATTTTTTCCACTAAAACAATTTAGTATTAGACTAACAAATTGTTTATTTATAATACACATAATATATTTGTGAAATTTCTATCAATTTAAGGATGGAAAATTAAACTGATCTGTTTCAGGGAACAAAAATATTACAAATAATTTCAAATCAAAATGAATATATTTAAACACACTCTTAAGAAATTTAGGAAGTTTACTCAATTAAAACAACGTACCCCTCGCCCAGCCTCCGCTGTCCTTCAATACCCACCAGGTCTGGATTTGTTACATTAAAAAGCTTACGGTTTTCAAACTTTTGACCGATATTGTATGTGATCTAGGTTTCAGTGCACTAGAATGATTTTACAACGGAGCAGGCCTTAAACTGGCTGACTCCCTATAGTGGGAGCTGATTAAAACGCACCAGTCTATGTTATGTCCACACCATTTTAAATACTTTTGCATGGCGTATTTGTAGTGGTGATTTAAGAGCTCATACTTGAGTTCGTGTAGTAATTATGATGTTTTACAACAACGTGACAGCTTTTTACAAGAAAGAATGTTGTCATTTGAAAGTTCATAAATGATGTGTTCCCTTTTGACAAGCCACTGACCCCAAAGGGGAACCTGTACAAAATCGTTTTCCATTGGGCATGTATAGTTATAGTTGCTGGACCACGGTACACTTATCGTTAGACTTTCAAATGGCGGTTGAAATAAACGGTGATCCAAATAGTACGAACGTTAACCCACTCCAAAAAAAAAAAAAAAAAAAAAAAAAAACTAACATACATATGACTGCCCCACTAACTAACTTCGAAAACTACACTGTTATGTACACGTACACACGGTCAATGTTTAATCAACTTTTGAAAACATTATTGCAAATATACATAGTTATAAAAGGACTACGTTACTTACAGGAAATTCGAGTAATGCTGTTCACGCCGTTGCTGAGAAAAGCAGTCCTTCAGTGACAGGTGCCTCTTGTTTGAGCCGCGAAACTTGTTAAACTTCTTAAGATAACGCAAAATACAAACACAATTGTTAGGAAATCCTTAATAATTAACTTCTGAATTAAACATCACAAACATAATTAGTATTAGCTGGCTAAATTACATAACGTACCACAATATGAGAGGAGTGCGGGTCTTGCCGTTGCTGAGGAAAGCCGTCCTTCAGGTGACTTCGATTAAGCTACGAAACTTGTTGAATATGACGTAAAATACAAAGACAATTGTTAGAAAATGCTTAATAATTATTAACTTTTTAATAAAGTGTTACAAACGTAAGTAGGATTAGCTGACTAACGTTACTTACCAGGAGCTGTGAGGTGTATGGCTAGTCGACGTCGCTGCTGAGGAAAGCAGATTTTTTTTTCCTGCGGAGCTGCACACGTGATCACTTTAGCCGCGAAATTTACTCAATTTATTTAAACTGTCATTTATTAAGCTGGAACTTTATTTAGGAAAATTGGTTGGAAATACTTAATAATTTTAGTTTCTAAAACAGATCAGTACAAGTAAATAATTATCAAATATTTCTATTAGAATTCACCAGAAATATTGAAGGTATATTAAAAATATAATTAGTTAGTTAAATACTTATTTATTTTCATTACATAAACTTAAATAATATATGTAAATTTTAGAGAAATTATTTGTTGGATTTTTAATTATTCTTTTTAATCTGACCCACTCAAAATATCACTTAAATGATTTCAAAAGATTTTATTAATTAAGTTAATATAGCTCTTTATTTTTGTGAAATTTACTAAGCCACTGAATTATTTTTTACAGTGTAGGTATACTAAATTTTTTTATATGACATTCTAATGAAGTATTTAGATATTAACACTTTTAAGGAAGGAATAATAGAAAAAACATGATTTTTATTTATAAAACCGTTGTTGAGAGATGTTGAAATAAATTGCTTACCCACTGTTTGAAGAGCTCAAAAACTCTGATGTGACAGCAGTTTTAATTCTGATCAGATTGGTGCTGTTTTTCGTGCTCTTCATCTGTTTCTAATTTCAAAAACTCATCATTGCACAACATTGTTGCCAAATATTTGGATTATATCAACAATGCTCAGTGTTGAAAAGTTTACTTTGCAAATGTAATAGGTTACAGATTACAAGTTACCCTATTTAAAATGTATAAGTAGTAAAAAAAAAAAAAAATTACTTTTTTAAATTAATGTAACTGGTTACTTTTTGATTACTTTTCTAACTTTGTAATGAATGTTTATTTACAACTGTTAATCATTTTCAAACATTTACACCATGCAGGTTTAACCTTACAGTGCTCAACACTGTCATACTTTCCAAATCCTTATCACTTGATTTAAGATGATCAAATTTGAACACATCCACCACAGAATCAGACTTTAGTACTGCCTTTTAGTTTGAGATTGATGTGAAGTTCAATAAAGAATTAAAATCATAAGAAACTGCTTACTGATACTGTTTTTGAAATCAAATCTTTGCATAACCACAGCATCTAACAATGGTTTGAATGGTAATAAATAATAATAAATAAAAGCATATACATCAACTCAAATACGGTTATCTAATAAGCATACATCATATTCTGTGAAAAGCTGTCTTTTCGAAACATTGCTGTCACTTTGTAAATGATATGAAGATAGTTTTCTAAAAACATGTAAAATGCTCATGAAGTGACTCAGAGCAGTTCTAGAGATAATGTTTATGTGTTTATGTACTCATATACTGAGGCAGCAGAGACTGAAAACACTGCTAGCATCAGTATATGTGTAGTAAATTAAACTGCAAATCTGCGCCATTAATTTCCATGAGGGGCGGACTGAGAAAGAATTTCAGACTGGGAAATATCAAATTCATACAAACTTTGAAACATGGACAACCCTATATTTTTTGTAATGCCTGATGGTCATCCCTGCTCCGGTAAAACTCTGCATAGAAAGTCAGATTACCCCTTAAAATGCAATTTGACTAACAGATTAATGAGACATTATTATATTAAATTAATTTCATCTTACATTTATTAAGCATCCAAGGCACCTTGGTAGGATACCAACATATGTAAATACTCTGCATGATACACAGTTCTGTGTTGTGAACCTTTGACCACACAACGAGAACATACATTGTGCAACAATGGTGTATATTTTGCAGGAAGTCACACGCAAAATGACATTATATGTGCAACACAGACAGTCCATGTTGGAAGATATATACTCAGATATTTATTTGTAAGCAAACGGATTTGGGGGCGCATTTGAAGGTCAAACCCTTATTTTTCACTTGTTGCAAAGAATATTTTTGTTTTATCAGACTGTGTGATGGCATTAATAATGAACAAAGAAATTCATTACTGACAACATAATGCAAACCAGAAAACCTCCAAACTTTATTTAAATAATAATTTACATGATGTTCTTTGCCTGCTTTCTTTTTGTTTAATAAAAGTCTTCAGCCTCAAATAAAAACAACAAATAAAGTAAACGAAATGATAAACTGTTTATTTGGTTTATTCGTACATGTTCTTGGAGAAACTGCTTTACCAGAATATTTATACAGAAAAAGCATTTTTAGGAATAAAAAAACAGACAAACATTTTCATAAAAATATACTGTGTGCATCATAATGCAAGTTGACAGATCCCTCAAAGTGTTTGTTTAACCAAAAATGAAAATTAGCCCATGATTTACTCATGCTTAAGGCATCCTAGGTCTATATTACTTTCTTCTTTCAGACGAATCCAGTCGAAGTTATGTAAAAAATTGTCCTGGGTCTTCCAAGCTTTGTAATGGCAGTGAATGGGTGTTTTCATTTGACAGTCCATAAAGAAGTCCAATGAAGTGCACCAATCCATACTAAATAGTGGCACACGGCTCTGGGGGCTGAATAAAGGCCTCCTGTAGCAAATAGGTGTGTTTTTGTAAGAAAAATATCCATAAGTAAAATGTTAGAAACTGTGTTCTCTAAATTCCGCTAACTGTCGTACACACAAGACATTTCGGGCAGATGATGTATATGCTAGTCTCGCGAGAACCAATGTTTGTTAACAGGAGCAAAGGAAGCAATGTCTCCTCTTGGCTTATATTGAAATCCTCAGACTTTTTTCTTTACAAATCCTTGTGGAGTCAGCTGTCGCCATCTTGGGAGCGCGTTAATTCCGGATAATCGAAAATGGGCAAAGAGGCGGGAGGTGGTTACTGAAACCACACCCACCTAGCTCGACAGTGATGTCGGCAGCGACGATCCACCTGTCACACAAGTGGCCACACCCTTAATTATGCAGAACTTTAAGGCTCAATATAATTAAAACAGATGAGTTATAAAAAAAATTCTCTCCCCTCACAGTTGTCAGGAAGGGCAAAATTAGCTATATAGATCAGAAACCCTTTTTTTTTACCAGGCTGTAAAAATATTTTGTTGGGCATTTTGACATGGGGAGTCTATTGGCATGACCCACTTTTGGAGCCAACCCTTAGCGGCGATTCAAAGAATTGCAGTGTTAGTCACTTCCATGTTGGTTTCTTGAGAGAGACCGGAGACCGCTCAGTCTTACGTCATCCATCCAGAACTGCTTGCGCGAACAACAGTTAGTGGAAGTTAGAGAAACTTCCATGCTTTCTCTGCATGCTTTCTAATGTTTTAAATATGGATATATTTCTTACAAAAACGCATCTATTTGCTACAGGTCAGGTGTGGCACTTAATTTATTATAAACAGATGCACTTTATTGGACTTCTTTTGGACTGTTGACCCAGAATATGAAAACACTCTAAATGACATAATGTTGCACACTCCTGTACAGCAGGTGGTGGTATGAACCTAAAACTGCCATCGTTAATCTTGCAGAGACGGCGAGCTTGAGCGGGGAGTTCTTTGGCGTGATGGAGCAGGAGTAAGTATTCTGATTAATTATTTTGTATAGTATTTTAAAATGTAACGCCAGTACGCCATATTAAGTTTATTTCCTGCGAGCTTCTCCTCCTGTCTGTACGGTAATTTCTCTACCGTGCGACAGAGAGTCGAGTGGTTATGACGCAATCGTTACCCTATTTTTACAAAAACTGTTTCTACGGGGCCATAATGTAACATAGAAGGTAATGGAGCCCTTTATACATTGTCGTGTATCTTTAGAAATAAATAATGGACAAAAAGAGTCTTTAAACGCCTCAGATGTAAAGTTATTCGCTGTCAAAGTGACGCCAAAATGAATGGGAGTCAATGGGATGCTAACGCAAGTGAAGTTCTGCTAGAGGATGGTGGCACGCGGTCGACTACAACTTCCGGTCGACTTCATTGCCGCCTCTAAAACACCCACCCACTGCCATTATAAAGCTTGAAAGAGCCAGGACATTAATCTCTGATTGCAATCGTCTGAAAAAAGTAAGTCATATACACCAAGGAAGCCTTGAGGGTAAGTTAATGAGGGGCTAATTTTCATTTTTGGGTAAACTAACCCTTTAAAGCTTCAGAAACCATTCAAAATGTACACAACGGTAATCCATATGAAGGATTCCTGTTGAAGATTCAGTGTCTTCTGAAGAGAAATGATAGAGGAGCGAGAACAATACTAATATTTCTATATTATATTAATATATATAATACATTTTTAAATTATAAACCATCAGTTCCAGTCAACTGTGAATTCACTTGACGAACAAACAGGGTCCGTTCACTTTTTGTGAAAGGCACAGACATGCTTCACAAGCAGGTGACATTACGTGCACACCGTTTTCAGCTAAAGAAAGCCATACAGTACATCTGGGAAGTCATGAGGGTGAGAGATGAGGGAATTAATGATGATTTTTGTGTTCATCTTTAGAGTCATATACATCTGGGCCATCACAAGGAGAAAATGATGAGAATTGTGTTTTTTTGCATAGAGGATGCCTGAGCAAAAAATAAAGACCAAAAGATAGGTAATAAAAAACTGTAATGTGCTGATCAAATCACTAAGACCTCTCTCACTGCGTTTTGATAGTCTCATATACAGATTCCTCTCTCTTCATTGCAGTCATGTAGACATGGTTGTCATCTACTGGTTTCATATATTTTTCTCTCCTCCTGTAAAAATGGTAATGGTAAAATGTGTGGAACTGCTGACTAACAAACATTTAAACTATAGAAATGGCCAGCCAACAACGGTTTCTTGAGTTTATGTAGTTCTTACCGTACAACGATCAAACAGGAAGCAAAGATGACATTTAGAACAAACGAAAGGGTAAATAATATCCAAGGGGTTGACAAACTGAAACCTATTTCTAAAATAAGACAAATAGAAAACAATTAAGACTTTATTAATGGAAATCTTTTGGATGATTTGTATAAAACAGACATGGTGACTGCCTCCTGGTTACCTTGGGGGTTTTCAGCATGATGTTGCACTTGGATTTCCATCTTTGTCGTACCAATGAGATTCTTACTGACACATTCAACGGTAGCGCCGAGTTCACTAAACCCAGCAATAGAGATGTGGCTAATGCTGATGATGTTCTCTGTTGAAACGGCACTGCAGTGTTTAGTGGTACTGTTCAGTTTTGGCCAGGATATCTTGGGTAACGGTAAACCACTGCTGACACACATGCAGCTCAGTTCATCACCCCACACGAAACAACGAGAGCTGTTCAGGATTACCGGGGAATCTAAATACAAATAATGATGTGTTTATTTAAAATATGGCGTTTATTGCCTTCCGTAAAATGAGAATTGATGATGTGGTGTAAGTGAAATGATACATACGTCTTACTTTGAGGATGGCAGTACTTTCAGTCTGAATACGTCCTTGAAGTGTCACTGTGCAGGTGAGCTTAGTATTGTGATGTTCAGGCTTAGGATAAAAAGTCATTATAGAAAATTCCTCATTCTTGCCAGGCACTCCACGACCTTGAAGTCTAGTTTCATTAGGCCTAATGCCGGTCCAAACAATATCTGCGGAGGGTTTTAAGCAGTCCCCTGGAACTTTACATGATATATCCGCCTTCTCTCCAGCTGTGAGCAGTGGGACGTTTATTGTTGGTTTCTGGGTCAGCTCTAAAAAAATATATATATATATTGGAATGAAAAATTCTATAAATTAATTTGGATTTGTATGTTTCTCTGTCAAAAAGCATATAAACAAATACACACCTTTAACAGTAATATGTACTGTCTGAGGAAAGCTATACACGTTTCCTTCTCCCCACTCCAGTTTTAATCTGTATTCACCATCAGATTTGCCCTGAACCAACTGGTTTAGCCCGAAGCTGCACTCTTTCTGATTTTGAGGAAATACAGTATTACTGTTAAAATTATAAACTTCAGCAGATGAGTTTTGTGGATCTACTTTGAACCAGGTTCTTCTAATGGGATCTGAGACACTTTTAGGGACAGTGAAAACACAGTACACTCTGACGCACAAACCGTCCTCTCCGGTGATGTTGTCTCCTGCTTCGATGGAAAAGTCAGTTGGTACATCAAGGACTGAAAACCAAAATCAAATCGAAAGGTCAGTAAGACTGTTGACATACATGTAAGTTTAATTATTTGTTTTCTACACTGTTTAATATGTTTTAACTAGACATTTATGATTATATCAACAAAAATTTGCAATAATGTGTATATTTTAAGATAGCAAAGTATCGAGATGCTTATGTCTTCTGTTCATGTTACCTTCCTTCTTTTGGCTACTTCTGAGATCATTTATACAGACGATACAAATTGTTATTTTTAATTAAATTACCTTCATAATACAAATGTGTATTTCAGTAACTTAGGATGAGAAATGTGAGAAGAATATGGTGAAAAACTACAACAAAAATAATACTTGTTCAAATGGGATAATCAAGAAATAAGATAAAAGTCAGAACTCACATAAAAGCTCACTGTTTGTCATCATAATGACAGTCAAGATGAACAGCATTTGCAACATCTCCGACTAATGTGCTGGAAAAGAAACAGTCACTAGAAAATATCTTCTTATCTGATGTTTTTTAACTTTAGAAAAAAAGGCTATTTTTTATTTCCAAAAATTAATATTAAGAATATTCTTATCTTTTTTCTTAAGATTGTTCTTAAGAAGAATTCAGATTCTTGAAAAGAATTTTCTTAAAAATCATCATAAATAACTTAAATTTAAATTAACTTAAATTTAGGACAGCCCCAGACTTGCCTTAATCCCAAACAGTAAGAATTGTTTAATTAATTTATTTGGTTATTTCAGATTAATGGTTATATTTAACCATTGCAGCAACAGCTACATATAATACTGTACAATTTAGGTTAACCCACATCCCGATGCTGGCATTTAGTCACGTCATGTAGGCTATTCATACAGATAATGGCTTATTTTCTTCTTAAGGCAAGGCACTGCAGGTGAATAGGGTAAAAAAAAATACTAATAGTTATCACCTTACTTTCTAAGTTGATTGATTAGATTGATAATTGCAAAACAAAAAATTGTATTACAAGTTTTCTAAAATGTTATGTTTAAATATGCAAATGAGGCATTATTTAATAAAATATGTGCTAATTTGCATAGTACATTTCTAATACAAAAATCTGAAAATCTAAATTCTTGTTTAATTTTTTGTACATATTAGAGTCAAATGTTTTTACCGAGGGAACTCTATCTCTTTTCTTCAATCCATAATTCAGAAAATGCTTTGAACAGCCAGAAAACAATATATTTTCACAATTTGGGGGGGGGGAGTTAAAATGTATATAATAAAGAAAATTATATTTGAACAAATCCCTCTGTAGAAACCTTCAGAATATAGACAGGAATAATTATGTATGTAATTATAAGTAATTTAGTTTTTTGGTGTGTATATACGTGCTACTGAAGTGGAGATTTATGGCTGTGTTGGAGAAAAACTCATTTTGAGAATACAGCCTTTAAATATATATATTGTATTTGAAATCTATTGACACAAATAGATAAAATGCTATAAAATAAATACTTAACGGTGTCTTTTGGATGTTTTCTTTCCATTAGTCATAACCCTAACCCTTGCCTGCAGTGTCTTCCCTTAAGAATAAAATTAAGATGTTCTTAAGAATATACTTGAGAACTTGTTAAGAATCTTTCAGGAATTACAGTTAAGAACATTCTTACGAAACTTCGAGGAATTTATCTAAAGAAATGTCTAAATGTATTATTTAAAAAGATTTTCGTGAATCTGGACCCTGGTTTGTTAATACTTTAGCACAAATATGACAATAGTAAGTTGTCTACTGTTTTTTATATGACATTCTAATGAAATTTAGTATTTCGGTATTAACACTTTTAAGAAATGAGAAATAAAAAAAAACACAATTTGTATTTAAAACCGTTGATGAGAGATGTTGAAATAAATTGCTTACCCACTATTTTAAGAGCTCAAAAACCCTGATGTGACAGCAGTTTTAATTCTTATCAGATTGGTGCTGTTTTTCTTGCTCTTCATCTGTTTCTACTTTCAGGAACTCATCATTGCAAAGTTATTACACAATATTTGGATTACATCACCAATGTTTAACAGTAACCAGAAACATTTTCTAGCACCGAAATGATCAGTGTTTTACTATTTAAATTTTTTGTAGTAATAGTGATGTAAGTGAAATGGCTATATACATCTTTGAGGATGACAGTACTTTCAGTCTGGATGTTTTCTTGAAAAATGACTCTGTAGGTGAGGTTAGTAGGCCTATGGTCAGGATGGAAAGTCAAATGTTGAAAACTCGTCATTGCATTGATTTCAGCATGTTTGAAATGTTATGTTCATAATGTAGTCTACAATGCACTGGATAGCTGGCCAATCAGAACACACCTCGCTTTTCAGGACGATGAGCTTTGTAAAAAACGACGAGTTTAAGAAAGGCAGGGCATAGAGGAGAAACAATAATGTACAGTATGTGGAAAGTAATGTGTCAGATCAGTTGGATCATCAGGGTCTGAAATGAATCAAAATACTGTAGTTTTATTCAGTTTTATTCAACTGGAGCCTCTTCTTGAACTTGGGCAATATTTATTTACAACTGTATTTTCTAATTTTCATAATATCAATGACTCAAATCAAAGGCAAAATATTCATTTTACATTATCATTTTGTTTTCACTTATTACACCTATTAATATTTCTCAACCAGGAAAAGCTAAATAAGTAATAAATAACTGTAAATGTTATAGAAGATGAGGCACTGGATTAGTTAAAATACAGCAATTAAAACTCACCAAAACTATTTGTACGGCAATATGAACAGCAATGTTTGTAGCATCTCTGACTAATGTAATGAGAAAGAAATCATCTCTATTTATACTGCAGCACAACTGTCAATAATAATATACACACATAAAGTGAGGCGTCATTCTTATTTTTTTTCATTTTCATTGTATTTTTCTTCTTTTGTAATGGCATATTTTTGATAGTTTCTGAAAAAGTTACGTTCAGTTTTATAAAAGTTACCTTCATTTTTTTTTTAAGCAAATATAATTCCATATAAATCATCCATTCTAGTTTAAAGACTAGAACCAAGTAACTTGGGAACATGGTTTTTGATTTAACTTTTTTTTTTTTATATATATATATTTTGTCAGACAGTCTCTTTCAATGGTGCAACAAACAGACAAACCAAACCTAATGGAAGAAGAAACATTCCAGTAGAAATTTTAAAGAAACTGTATTGAAACCATCAAAATGACATAAAATTATTCAAAGGAAACTCTTTTTCCAAAATACAGTTAAATATACTAGGCCTTTCCGCCATACATGAGCCCTTTTCAGAAGTTGTGAATAACCACAGGCTGACGTAACTGATGGCAGGTCACCTCGTCTATGTACAGGGAGTTAGTCTTGACCTGGATCTCCTCCTCTAGACTCAACTGGCGTCTTGCTAGAGCTTTCAGTTCCATCTCTGACAGTTTAAGTGCCTCGGTCAGCCTAGTGGAGAGACATAGTAGATCTTTTTTTTTTTTGGAGACTCACACACACGCACACACACACACAGTTTTTCTGTGAATTGTGGGGACTTTCCATAGACTTCTATTACCTTTATACTGAACAAACAATATTTTTTATTACCTAACCCTAAACCTACCCTTTACAGAAACCCTTTGCATTGTTACACTTCCAGGTTTTCATTTTCCTTGGGTTTACTATATTTGTGGGGACATTTGGTACCCACAATGTAGCATAAACAAGAACACACACATACATAAACACACACACACACACACACACACACACACACACACATATATATATATATATATATATATATATATATTTACACACACACACACACATTTCCCTTACCTCCCAATGTGGTTTGTGAGCTCCTTGACCTCTTCCAGCAGTCGGATCTGAGCCGGGTCATGGCAGAGCTCAACACTGGGCCTTTGGCTGCGAGAGGATAGTCGAGTCTGAGCTAGTTTGAGTGGAGCTTCTTTCTCTGCGACTGCCACACATAGAGACTCCAGATTTTTCTCCTGATTTGCTATCTCTCCTAGCAGCTTTAAGAGAGCACACAGACATACCAAAGTAGTCAGATTATAACCTAAAAAAAACTAGAATGAAGCCCTATAAAAATATCCTGGATGTTACATACAAGATTAAATTGAAATTGATCTTAATTACTCAATTAAATGCTTAACATACATTTTTGACTTGAATTTTCAATGCACAATAGGCTATATTATTGTCAAATATTATTCAATTATTTGAATTTAGTCATGGCCTAACACTCACTCAAATATTTTTCTCTCACTCTTCGATATTTAAAGATTAAATAATATTTAATATAAAATAGATACAAATATTTAATATTTAATAACATTGTTAAATATAATTTTAACAAATCTATATTTTTCATAATATATATTATGATGTTGCTGTGCCTGAACTCACTAGTAGAAATTATTTTATACTACAAGTGCAACTGACCTCATTGAGCTGGTTCTCAAGCTGTGTTTTGGCAGATTTGGTCTCCTCTATGCGGAGCTCAAAAGCCCTCCCCGTGGCCTCATACTGTCTGCGCATGTCTGTAGCCGTTTGCTCAAGTAGACTGTCCACGAGAGCTCTCAGAGAAAGAGAGTTGTTCTTCTCCTTCTCGGCTGTGCTAATGTTTAAGATGCAGAGGCTCTCCCACTCCTCCGGAGTCACTGCAGTTCTGGAAATAATAAAAGGGCTAAATTTACTGTATATATACAGAAGGAAAATATGGAAAACCTTCTCTTAACATATAAGTAGCATTATAGAAACGTTTCTTACCCAGCACTGCTAAAATCTGAATTGCCTCGGTTTAAATTGGTTGATGCATTAGTGAGAAGAGCACAGAAATCATCAATGTGCTCAGCCTGAAATTTGTCCTGCAGGTCTTTTTCCAGATGGTATTTCACTGAACGAATGAGCCTGAAAAACACATGAAAAATGTGCAAAGTAAAATAAATTTTTTACCAAGCATTTTTTATTAAATAACATATATAATGCAAGGGTTTAGTGCCATATTTTAAAACACTTTTCAGTTTCTCATCATAGTCATCATATTTTATTGTTTTATTTAATAATTGTTTATTTGTGAATTGTTATCATCATCATCATTTATTTCATTAATATTTTATTTATTTGTTTGTTTATTTCAGCTTTGACAGATGCTTCCACATTAAACATCAAGAATAATTTGATTCTTTAGATATGACCCCTTAACTTAGTCTGTTTATTCCCAATTGAGTCTCTTCAATGTCCCACGGACCTGATCTGCTCATTGATCTGCTCCAGTGTTCGCTGAAGCAGGACCATCACTCCTTCAATCACCTCCTTCTCCTTCAACAGCTCCTCTTCCACCTCATCATGCACAAGGTCAATTGCCACCCGCTTCTGTCTGTGGAACAGACGTAGTTCAAAAAGATGGCATTTATTTGCAATGTAAAAGTCTTTGTTGATTCTTTTAATCAATTTGGTTGTGTAGGTCATGTAAAACTCTTCTACTGGTGGGGCTCTACAGTGAGAAGTACCTCTCGGTCAGACATTGCAAAGTCACTTGGAAAGGCTCAGAGCAGCTTTCTAAGGCTCTTTCCACACGACTCTTGAAAATGATGAGGGTCTCTATCTCCTGCACCATCTCCTCAAACTTCTGGTCCAGTTCTTGCCTCCAGAATTTGATGTCCTGGATTCTCTGCTCTGAAGAGGAGATGCAAGACTCAATTGTTTGCACATTATTATGGAAATAATAATGAATAAATAAACAATAATAAATGATATAATACATAATAATAATAATGATAAATAAATGAATAATAATACAAATAATGATGAATAAACACTTGAACGAGCTGTGTTTAACCAAGTCTCTGTCTAACAGCAACCAGTCTGGTTTCAGAAGTGGACATTCAATCGAGACTGCCTTGCTCTCAGTTGATGAGACCCTAAGACTGGCAAGAACGGATTCCAAATCTTAAATGCTTATCTTGATGGATCTGTCTGCTGCTTTTGACTGGGTTAACGACAAGATCCCCCTGTCAACCCTATTGGAAAGGGGCATCCCAAGAACCGCACTCCAGTGGTTTGTGTTTTAACTCTCAGATAGGTCCTTCAAAGTATCTTGGAGAGCTGAGGTGTCAAAGTCACAGCATCTAACTACTGGTGTGCCTCAGGGCACTGTTCTTGGACCACTTCTCTTCTCTTTCTACATGGCATCACTAGGTACTGTCATTCAGAAAAATAGCTTTTCATATCACTGCTATGCTGAATCTGATGACACTCAACTCTATCTCTCATTCCATCCTGAGGATCAGACGATCGCCTCTTGCATCTCAGCATGTCTAACAAACATTTCTTGCTGAAAAAAGGACCATCACCTTCAGCTCAACCTTGACAAGTCAGAACTGCTTGTGGTTCCATCAAACCCATCGTTTCATCACAATTTCACCATCCAGTTTGAGACATCAACCATAAATCATTCAAAAACAGCTAGTAACCTTGGAGTTATGATTCATGATCAGCTGATTTTCTCAGTCCACATTGCTAAAACTGCCTGGGCCTGCAGATTTGCTTTATTCAACATCAAGAAGATCAGGTCCTTTCTTTTAATTTGCACTGGCAACCAATAGTTGCTAGCATAAAATTCAAGGCATTAATATTTGCCTACAAAACCACCACTGGTTCTGCACCTCTTTGCCTAAATTCATTACTTCAGACTTTATGTGCCCTCTAGAAGCTTGTATTCTACAAGTGAATGTCACTTTATAGTGCCATCCCAAAAAGGCACAAAATCACTTTCACTAACTTTTAAATTAAATGTTCCCTCCTGGTGGACCCTTACGAAAGGAAAATATATTTACCAATATATTTCTTAAAATATATTGTGATATATTGTAATATATTATTTACCCTTTTTATTTTCTAATATTTTAGAATACATTTAATAATATATTAATAATATATTGATGATACATATATAATATATTGCAAAATATACAAATGATTGCCGCTTTCAATATATTGCAATATATTGGAAAAATATATATATATATATATATATATATATATATATATATATATATATATATATATATATATATATATATATATATATAACAATATATGCTAATATATTACATGATATTTTCCAATATACTGCAATATATTTTTGTTTCATAAGGGGAATGACCTGCCCCACTCAATCCGAGCAGAATCTTCAAGAATCAGCTAAAAATGCATATCTTCCATCTTTATTTGATACGCTAACTCTAGCACTCTATTCCAATTCTATTCTTAAATTAAAAAAAATGCCCCTTTTAGGCGCTTTGGATAAAAGCATCTGCTAAATGACTAAATGTAAATTAAACATCTGAAATAACTTCCTCTGCTCACCATTTCTATCACTAATCTCATCTTGAACTTCTTGTCTTCCTGCACCTCTAATTTTAAGGCCATTTTAACTCTTTGCATCCTGTCACATGTGTTTGCTGTATTGCATACCCAGCTTCTTTTGTGCATCCTGTTGCATGTGTTTGGTAGATTTGTCACTCTCCTCTATGAGTCTTTGACACTCCGCTGTCAGTCTCTGTGAGAGTGATCGTTGTGCCTCCGAGCTCCTGAAATGCACCTGGTTTGCATGTTTCCATTCAGATGGCAGAAACTTATCAGGGGATCCCATCAGCCGAGACATTTTTTCTAATGAGAAAATTCATTCTATGGTTAAAGTCATTGTTTTGTGAATACTATATGTGCCATTGTCTTAAACAAAGCCATTCATCGTTTTTTTAAATCTAAATAAACATTAAATAATTAGTTTTAATACGTTAAACGTAAATAAAGTGTGTTACCTGTCAACTGCTGCCAATCTGCCGGCTAGTAAACACACTGTTGCTATGGCAACGAAACGTTTTAAAGCTAGAGGGCGGCAGACCACATTTATTTTTCATGATTGAAAACGAGACTCAAAACATTTACAGATAAAAATATTTTAAACAAAGTAAATAACTTTAAAAAAAATTACATTTAGGAATACTTTTAAAAAATTACATTTAGGAATAATTTATAAACAGGATCTCTATTTATCAGCCTAGTTTGTCATTTTTATTAGTAGTTATTAGTTAATCAATAAAATAATTAAACAAACAATTTTCATTGTTTAATTAAACACAATTTTATTTCATGTCATCAGTAAGCATTTGTAGTTGTTTAGAAATTAAAAAAGCTCTTAATTTAAAGAAGAATTGTCTCTTACAGGTTTTATAACACTTTAACAAAAAAACATTCTTAAGCCAAAAGAGGGCATATTTGGTTCGACAAATGTCTGCTTATATTTAACATGACAGTAATATCAAACTGTACTGATCACAAACATACACTGGATCATTTCTGTATATCCTTCAATTATCACATGTGCAATGACAATAGAGATGAATCTAATCTAATTATCCACACACAATTACAGTGAGACACAAATATTATTATAATACCACTTCGGCGTGAGTTATAGACATGAATAGATTCACAAATTAAACATGTGCCATAAAAGTACTCAATTAAATTGTGCAAATACAGCCTTTTCTTGACAGTGTAACTGTCTGCATAGGTTTGAATGGAATGAGAAAACAAGTACAGAAGCCATAAACACTCAAATTCTGAAATACAGTAGACTAATAAACATTTTGTTTATAAAAAAAAACGTTACAAGACAAATGTATACTAAATGTTTTGAGGGAATGTTTTAATAGTAAGGCTGAGGTGTTAAATTATTCATTTAACCATTAATTAAATTAAATACTGGTATGCTTTTCTTAATTTGTAACAACCTTTTTTTTTTTTTTGAAAGACTTTTAAGAACCGATTTCAAGAATTACAGTATACATTTAAATCTGCTTAATTAAGATAACACACTCTATTTGGGACCTGTCCCATCAACTGGCTGCGATTTAAAATAAACTGGCTGTAATTCATAATATTTCTTTAATTAAAATAAACACACACTACATCACATACAAGTAAAACCTCAAATAAATTTTTGATTAAAATTGCACTTGCTTGAATTCACAGGTATGTTTGGTTTGACAACTAGGCTGCATATGATATCATATAAACCATCGTACAATTTAAACCTGGTCTTAACTGGCTACAGTTTCATCTAGTTTGTTGATATTTTCAGGCACTAAACCCTCTTCAATCACGCTCTGGATTCCTGCACCTTTAAATCAATTGAAAAACAATAGAAAACCCTTCAAAAGCCATAATAGTGATATATTTATACACAAAAATACTATATAACAAATAGTATATAGACTCTCTCTATCTTTATATATGCACAGTGTATTATGATGTGTGCATGATATAAATATAATATAGATATAAAATATTACTCACCTTAAAAGGTTGACTAATACCCACAATGCACTGCAAGCTGCTGCTGTAATAGCACAGCACACATTCTCCCCCAAGAACAGGAATTTCATTTTTTTTCACATAAACCTGTGATCAGAGAAAATATAATTTACTACATGGTTGCTTATGTGACAAAAACCAATTGCTTGATGGTTTTAAAGATACACAGACAGCAAAAGTTGCATACTTGGAAGAGCCCCTCCGTTAAAGACACCTGGTCATCCTTCACCCAGGTGTACGTGATATAGTCTGAAGCGCTTTTAAAACCAACCTGTGAAGTGACAAGCACATGGTCTAAAATATTAACAACACCCTGGATAACATTAGTTCACAATATCACTACTGTAACCATACATGATTATACAGTTATTTTTGGTCTGTGACCTTATCAGAACAGACCACATTTTGGGAACCTCTTTTACCTTATATAAACCGATCCAATCCCAGGCACTGGAGGGATAGGACTGGAGAAGGCTGTAGGTTATGAGGCCATCAAAGCTAGCACTCCATTCTCCCGCAGCGCACACCTGCACCAATGGCGTCTCATATATCTTTCTCAACTGGTGTCAGAGAAATAAATAGTCATTATTCTTTAAAATACTACAAGAATGACTGTTTATGTTATCCAAACTCCTCCCCACCTCCAAGCGGAAGATGCCGATGACGGGCTTATGGTCACTTATTCTGTACTCCATTTTACTTGTGTAAAACTCCTGGCTCAGTTTTAGAGGGAACTCATCTTTATGATGCTCCTCCGGTTGTTTCTTTGGATCCTCTTGATTTTGACCGTCTTCATCAGCGTCTTCTGACAGTGAGGACTTTGGCTTCACTCTCCAGAGGATCCTGTCACACCATGCAGGCTTGCGTTTTTTTCCACTAGCCAATCACACAGTGAGGAAAACAAGTTTAAATCATTTAATAACATACAATAAAGTTAGTTGGTTTGAATCCCTTTTCCAGAATTGGGAGAACACTAGCATGCTTTTATATACAGCCATCATTCATTCTGTGAAAATGAATCAATGTGGCATGCTTTTCATAACCAAGAAAGTCATGTCCCAAACTAGTCACACCACATACACTAAGGACAGACAAGTGGCATATGTCTCTCTGTACATGTAAAAACTTTTCTTAAACAGTGCTTTTCAAATTAGGGTATTGATCTAAGGGATTTTAGGGGGGCTGTAGTAGATATGAGGGAAAATAACAATTTTATGAAACATTTTGATGTCGCTTACTTGAAAATATATATTACAAATAAATTTCAATTCAACTGAAAATATAAAATATTCTAATATAAGGTATAGAAAACATAATTATTTTAAAGATCTAAAGGAAAAAAACTAACATTTTGATACAAAGTAAATAAAGTTTGGGGTCAGTAATTTTTTTTTTTAATAAAATAATACTTTTACTCAGAAAGAATGTATTAAATTGATCAGACATGACAGTAAAATACATTTTTCATTTGCATTCATCGATGAAATGCTGAAAAAATTATCATGGTTTCCACAAAATATTAAACAGCACAACTGTTTACAACTTCAATAATAATGAAAATAGTTTCTCTTGTACAAAATCAGCATATTAAAATGATTTCTGAAGGATTATGTGACACTGAAGACTGGAGTAATGATACTGAAAATTCAGCTTTGCATCACAGGAATGAATTACATTTTAAACTATATTAGTTATTTTAAATGGTAATAATTTCACAATATTGCTGCTTATACTGTGTTTCTGATCAAATAAATGGTTCTTTGCTTAGTATAAGTGAATTCTTAATGAAAAATAAAAAAATAATAACATATTAAAGACCACAAACTTTCGGTAGTGGCCTTTATATTTTTATATTGTAGTCAACTAAATGACTAAATATTTTAGGAAGTTGGTCCACTACAAGAGGATCATCATAAAAAAAGAAAAAAAAGAAAAAAAAAAACTCATTAAGAATGAATAGATCAGAAAGCATTTTCACTAAGCGGGCCAAGTCATCCACATGCTTTATAACCATGTGTATTGCAAAGATCTGAACAGCTACTAGAACCGACAGCATTGAACAACAAATGATCAATACTTAAACATCTAAACTCTTTGCAACACACAACAACTATATCCAAACACAAACTTGATCTAGATGGATGTTATTAATTGATTATTTATGGTGCTTCATAGATGAATTGGTGTTACAAGACGGGATAGGACGGCACACAATGCACTGGTCTGCATTAAAGTGTGAATGAGGTCTGTCAGCTCAAGGGCAAAGAAAAAGAGCTACAAACAGGGAAGGAATGATGGTGGAATGCTAGACAAGCAAGTTCGGAAGCGCACAGGGATTTTAAAGCTTACTTAAAACCAAACCATGTCTTCTGTACCCTGCAGGGGTGAAAAAGAGCATGTGTGAACATCTGACAGTTAAAAACAGCCCCCGAGGAGGTGCTGCGGGAGATTCAGCATATTATGGTGATTACTATTGCTATGTACTGAACATGAAATCCACTTTAATTCCACAATAGAAATATATGTACTGTATAAGTAGAAAAAAAAAGACTTGACTTTATCCATCAGGAATTGGCTGTATTGTGGAAAGTGTTCTTTTCTTTTCTTTTTAAAAATAAGGTAAAAATGAATAGAATTTCAAAGGCATTTCATTTTAATGAAAGATTTTTCAGGAATAATAACTCATAATAAGACAATGAATGTGCAATAAAAAATGTATTATTGACTTTTAAACCAAATGACTACAAAAATACAGCAGGATGTATTGTGCCATTTACCTTGTGTCGTAATTATCTGAGTGCAAATCGAATTTAAAGGTGGGCTGAAAGTCTAGAGGTCCTTCTTGAAACTTCTGCAAACTAGCTTCCTTCTGCTTCATCATGGTGAGCTGGTGAGATATTGATAAGCAAAGACACAAACTAACATCACTGCATAAATTAAGCAAGTTACTATTTCTGGATTGGCAAAAACTATTTATATGTTAGTACATTTTTAATTTGCATCTATAGAAATTGTTACTACATCTATTGATCAGTACCTGATCTTTAGGCCAAAGAAGATTATAACGCTGGCTGGTGATGCACTCCCTTACAAAGAGCATCCCATGGTCCTCGATACGAAAATTCAGATCCCCAAACCAGAACACCACTCTAGAATTAATTTGCAATATAGAGCAATGTAGATAAATGATAAGAAATAAAGAACACAATCAGCCAAATTAAATCATTCACAGAAGACTGTTATGTGGTTGTTATTTATGACCGGGACTGACTTGTGATCCCAAATGCGTGGTGTGTTTTTGGTGTCAAAGGTCTGAGCATCTAGAATATACTGGAACTCATCCACCCGCTGAGAGGCGTAGTTCATGTGGGCGGTCAGGTGACAGTTCAGGAAGCAGAGCATGTGACCGTAGAAGGACAGACGCATGGACACACCTCCTTTATTACCCTTTAGTTTTAAGACAATAAGGATGATTTTTCCTGCACAGCGTTTTTGTTCAATTGTCATTAGGTTTATCAAAAGCTGCATTTCTGTACTCTTACCCAGTAGCCATAGAGTCCTGTGCGGGTGTAAGTGACCTGAATGTCTCTGATAAAGGGGACGTGCTCCAGCTTGGAAAAGAAAAGTAAAAGCAGACCTTGCATCCGTATGGAGGACACCTGAATGGGCCCCAATAAATACATTTATATAATTAAATAAAATATTTAAATTATATTAAATGTATAAAACATAATAGATTTAATAAATAACACATTTTTTTTGTAATTATAGATTCTATTTATTCATTATAAGTTAATGGTAAAACTTTGTTTTTAAAAAAAAATTATTTTAGGACCAATTTTCACTATAAACTAGTTGCTTATTAGCATTCATACTACTAGCATATTGGCTGTTTATTAGTTTTTTATAAAGCACATAATAATGCCTTATTTTGTAGGACCATATTTTAGATTACTTAATCCCACCTCATACCTAAACCTAACAACTACCTTACTAATTATTAATGATCAAAAAATGTGTTTTTTATTGTGGCAAAACTCATAGTTAATAGTTACTTAATAGTGAGAACTGGTCCCTAAACTAAAGTGTAACCAAGTTCATTATACCAAATTCATTCTAGGTTAATTAAGTCAAATGTAGTAATGTAATGAAATATATAATGTATATACTGTATATTATAAATTATATTATATCACAATGTATATAATTACTGTACATATAATTTAAACTGTATAAATTTCAGTTATTTAATATTCAAATGCATTATTTCTTATTTAAACTTAAATACATCATTATATAAATTGTAATAATTGACATTAAAAATATAAATTGATTATATAATCGTTATTACATATACATACATATATATATATATATATATATACAGGGTTATATATACAGGGTTTATACAGAGATTCTTAAATTGAATTTACTACCTTTTTACCACCTATTTTACTACCATCACAATATTTTTACTACCAACACGGCTTCAAACTTCAACTGTAGCAGTGTTAAGTGTTAAGTAAAGTGACAAGTAAAGACATGAAATATCTTTCCAAAATGAATTAATAACATATTTAATCACAATTTAATGAGGCAATTATGACTTAATTTCAACACTGGGAGGGAGAGATAGAGAACCAGAGAGAGCGAGAAAGAGATAGTCAGGAGAGGTTCTGTAGGTGTATGTGAGTGTGTATATGTGTTAGGGCAAGTGAGTGAGCTACATTCAAGTAAGAGGGAACTCTACCATAGGACTTGGATTAATCAAGATATCACAACAGGCCTTGGTCCATAGGATTTACTCAATATGTCAAAGAGTAACAATTACATAAAAATTAGAAGACAGACTGGACCTTTAAAATGAACAGCTACACAATGTGTAATAATAAAGTGCAATTGTACACTATAATAAAGGTATTTTATTAATAAACAAATAACTTCAACACTGGACACAAGCCAAGCACTGTCCAACACACACACACAGAGAGAGAGAGAGAGAGAGAGAGAGAGAGAGAGAGAAAACATCAAACAGAAAACACATAGCCTCTCTTTGAAATTAATTTTGTTTTGTATTAATTTTATCTTAATTTTAATCCGTTTCATTATTTTGTATAATCACAACACGTTCAGACATGAACCGAAACTCAGCGTAAAGGTAGCCTAGGCTACTCGCCTCACAGACCAAAACAAATTAGAAATATCCTATATCCATTATCTACAGAAAGCTCAAGATTTTCTACTTTTAAACAGAACCATTCAAAACTAAATAAAAGTAGGCTATAGGTTAATCCGTAAGAAATGCATTTTTCTCCGGCGCGTTCACTACTGCGAAGATCGTGAGTCAGTGTCAACTTCATCTTTGCAGCTGACACAGAAACATTTGTTTATTAATAAACAATTAAAATGTCAATATTTTTTACAGCGTTTAGGTGCCGTTTATATGAACGCGTCACCACTGCATGAGAGAGAGAGAGAGAGAGAGAGAGAGAGAGAGAGAGAGACACACGCAAGGTCTCTCCCTCTCTGCCGTGTGCTCGTTACTCGGTTTGCATGCGCGCTTTTGCTCGCTCGCAAACGGAAAATCTAACCGCACTTGGCGCTTGGCGCTTGGCGGGTGTTAATTTTGGACCCTGGCTGTAGGCGGGCCGTAGTTTGGAGACCCATGATATAGACCCAGTTAGATGGGGATTCGAAAATTTACTAACTCGTCAGATGACGTTTACTACTTTTTACTGGCCTTAATTTGGCATAATTTAATTTACTACCTTTTACTACCTTTTACAACCCCGCATTAACCCTGATATATATATATATATATGTATATGGTTGTATGGTGTCTCCTTTATCTATACACCTTTTACCTGTTTCTTTATTATTCTCAGGTAGGTAATGAAAGTCGACCCTGGACAAAACTATAAGCATCTAAAAAAAAATTACAACTTGCTCAGTAGACTTACCTGTGGTCAGTTCTTACTTACAGCTCTTAAATTACTACTCTTGCAGACCATAACTTGTCAATAATAAAATACAAGTTTTATTAAAGTTAACAAAAGTTATATCAACGTACAATAGTAAAGTTACAAAATCAAGGTATAATCAGCTGGTATCAGGCATCGAGGGATACTGTGCTTGTTGTAAGTATTTTTGAAATGCTTATAGTTTTGTCCAGGGTCGACTTTCCTTGCCTACCTGAGAATAATAAAGAAACAGGTAAAAGGTGTATAGACAGAGGAGACACCATAAAACATGGCACCCCATAAAACACCATAAAACATGGTGTCTCCTTTATCTATAGACCTTTTACCTGTTTCTTTATTATTCTTTATAATGATGTATTCAAGGTATAATCAGCTGGTATCAGACGTCGAGGGATACTGAACAAGCACAGTATCCCTCGACACCTGATACCAGCTGATTATACCTTGATTTTGTAACCTTACTATTGTACTTTGATATAACTTTTGTTAACTTTAATAAAACTTGTATTTTATTATTAACAAGTTACAGTCTGCAAGAGTAGTAATTTAAGAGCCGTAAGCAAGAACTGACCACAGGTAAGTCTACTGAGCAAGTTGTAAGTATTTTTGAAATGCTTATAGTTTTGTCCAGGGTCGACTTTCCTTAACCTACCTGAGAATAATAAAGAAACCGGTAAAAGCTGTATAGATAAAGGAGACACCATAAAACTATATATATATATATATGTGTGTGTGTGTGTGTGTGTGTGTAATATATGTAATTATTTTATTAACATATTAAAATTGTTATTAAAAATTTTAAATATAATATATTATAAATTTATATATATTTTTACATAATTACATTTGTAAAAAAAAAAGTAAAAAATAATAATAATAATAATTTTCCCATTCATGTATACATGTCAGCACTGTTCTATAAATCAGTGACTAAGAAATCTAGTGGCATAATCCACTGGTTCACAGAGAATATCACATAATTAGTATGATAATGAACAAAAGCATGTTTGCATGAGTCAGCACCTTGATAAAACCCAATGGAGCCAGCGTGTTCATGAAGAGGTGACTCCAAGAGTCCTCGAAGGCCAAATCTATGACAAACTTAAGAGGTGCAGCCTTCACCTCCTGCAGCCTGAAACAGCAGCATCACAGATGTTAGGACACTCAGACCACATGCTTCTGAGGTAAGATAACGGTCATTATTTACTTTATGGTCTGTCTCTAGCTTTCAAATGCTGAAACTCACCCGATCACATAGAGGTCTGGTTTCTTCAGGGAGTTGAGATGAAGCAGAGTGTTCACATCTTCAGGAGGCTCAGCGGTGGCCACATTCCACGTGACGACGTACAACCTGTGGGTGAAAGAAAGAAATGATAGTTCTGCTAGTGTAACTCCTGTCCTCACATAACTGCTCAGATTAACAATAACACCAATTCAAGAAAATCAAAGCATTTCACACCGCAGCTTACCATCTCAAACAGCTCAATCCATTTAACTATTTTTAAGAACCAAAGGCTAACATCTAAGGTTTAAAATGTCTCATCATCTGAAGAAAGCTGAAACTTTGATTTCTCTGGAAAAACAGACAGAAAGGTGCACAGTCACCACAAAACCAAGCTAGACACCTGCTGTTAGGTTTAGGTCTGCCAGACTTGACAACAAGAGAAGTAGAAAACAAAACCTGAACTGATCTTTCTTTGGTCGGCCCGCAATCTGCCTGCAGACGAGAAAAGCCTTGTCTAATGCCACCTGGGCGTTGAGTTTATCGTCAGGGTCCAGATCATCCACGCAGGTCATGAGCACAGCCAGATGCTGTCGCACATACAGAGGACTGCTGGTGGACTCTGTGCCGGTGCTGGCCACGCTGTCAGAGCGCGATCGCAGGGTTTCGCTAAAATATTCTGAGATCTCCTCCGTGCTGAGCGACACTAGCTGGTCATGTAGAAAAAGTTGCACCTGAGTGTTATTGCGCATCTTGATAGATATTTCGTCCTGAGTTCCAGGAATGCAAAGTCAGTGGTTCCAATAATTAATAATACAGTAAAGTGTTTGATATAAGGTGTAAGGGGAGTAAAAGGAGGCTGTAGTGTAGGCAGACTTTTAGATTTAAAGATTAAAACCCTAATCTGGTTTAACAACCATTTTAAATAACAACCACTTTAATCTGGTTTAGCTCTTCGTTAATATAGTGGACAGTATCTCTGCCTGTCACGCGGAAGACTGGGGTTCGATTCCCCGACGGGGAGAGCTAGCTATTTTTTGGGAAGTCGTGGCCTAATGGTTAGAGAGTCGGACTCCCAATCGAAAGGTTGTGAGTTCGAGTCTCGGGCCGGCAGGAATTGTGGGTGGGGGGAGTGCATGTACAGTGCTCTCTCCACCTTCAATACCACGACTTAGACCCCCCAACTGCTCCCCGGGCGCCGCAGCATTAATGGCTGCCCACTGCTCCGGGTGTGTGCTCAAAGTGTGTGTGTGTGTGTTCACTGCTCTGTGTGTGTGCACTTTGGATGGGTTAAATGCAGAGCACGAGTATGGGTCACCATACTTGGCTGAATGTCATGTCACTTTCACTTTCACTTTCAAGGGCCTACGTGACCCACCCAACACAATCAATCTCTACTACAAATGTGTCCCTCAATATGCCATTTACACAATACACTGGATTAACTGTTAGAAATAAATTGTTAATTATTTCTGTTTCTCTAAAATCAGTACTTATTTTTAATACAAACAAACATCTGTTATGTGAAATAGCTTATTCAGGACAGTAATAAATAAAAAATAGCGTGCGATTTTCACATGATTTTGATTCAATTATTAACAGTTTGCACATTCTGCAAGGAGTATGAAAACTTATGAGCACAACTGTGTATATATATATATATATATATATATATATATATATATATATATATATATATATATAGTAAAGCTATTAATTATATTAGATCATATTCATCATATTTATTATTTTATACAATTATATAGTATTGTCACATACTATATAATTGTATAAAGTAATAAATATATGATGAATATGATCCTTTGAATATAAATAGTATTTGTAATTTCCTGGATGATCATAAATACTTACATGTTTCCCAGAAGACAAAATAAGTACAATTTACCTTGATCATCCAATTTAAAAAGTTTACACCCCCGTCTCTTAATGCATTGAATTGCCTTCTTGAGCATCAGTAAGTTTTAACCTAAGTCCTCAGTGTTAAAAGATGGATCTCAAAGTCACACTGTCAATGTTGGAAAGAGTTAAAGTATGCAGAAGATGCTGGAAAACCAAAAAATGTGAGAGGAGCTGGAGGAACTGCTCAGGACCAACAAGGGACTCATGAACAACTATCACAAAATATAAAAACAGCCCTATTTTCACCCAGGAAATGACACATAGTATTAAGATTCAAAGGTATGTAAACTTTTGAATGGGATCATTTTTATAAGTTCAGATTTGTCTTGTGGAGAATATGAAACATTGGTTATGTGAAATTGCTTATTCGAGACAGTACTAAATAAAAAATGACATGCAATTTTCATGATCCTTCTTTTTGCACATTCTGCAAACTTATGAGCACAACTGTATACACACACACACACACACACACACACACACACACACAATACCCCTTTTAAAAATTAGTTTGTGATAAACATTCTTGCATCATGGTAAGTATTTAAGTATATTTTTTATTTTTTACTGTACAGCTAGGAACTACAGGCCAAACTATGCAACCGGTAAACAGTTTGGATTTCCATAAACAACAGAATCCCCCACAAGAACAGAAACCTGTTGTATAACCATAGTGTGTTAAGAGTCAAAGTCAAAGTCAAAGTCACCTTTTTTTATATAGCGCTTTAAACAAAATACATTGCGTCAAAGCAACTGAACAACATTCATTTGGAAAACAGTGTCTCAATAATGCAAAATGATAGTTAAAGGCAGTTCATCACTGAATTCAGTTATGTCATCTCTGTTAAGAAAGCTAATCCCAATGTGCTTATCCCTGCTTCATGCATTCACCATTTCAGCAAACAAGAGACTAAACTGTTCACCTTCTAGAATTCTGGATGTTGAAACAGAAAAAGCACTTTAGGTCTTTAATTGACAACCTTGTGACACACATACAACACATGTTTGTGCTCCATGAGAAGATATTCTGAATGGATAATTGTATAGCAATCTGTACATTGACACAGTGGCAAAATATGTTGGAAATCCATCCAATAATGGTTTTAGGATTAAAGCCCAAATGGGGTGATTCTTGATCACTCACTATTGTGGCTTGTATAAGCCATTTGCAATAGTAAAATACATAACTTAGAATAAGAAATCATATGCTAAATAAATAATAAAATGGGATATTTACCCAAAAGTGTCCATCTTGCCGTCTTTCTCCTGCAGACTGAAAGAATTCAAAGCCTGTGACAAATCGTCCTCCATCTTCTCCAACCTGTCAAACACACGAGCACATACATACAGTCGGCATCTAGTCATAGCTGGGGGCGTGGCGAGGGTGGAGTCGGCGTGGGGGAAAACACTGCGAACATCGTGTGTATTTTAGAGCTGTTCGATTCCACAATTTTTGGAATCGATTCCGATTCCAATTCCTGGTCCAGAAATCGAATGGAATCGATTCCAATTCTTTTCCAAATCCAATTTTTATTTTTTTTTTATTAAAAGGAACCTAATCTCACCATGATGACTGCAGGATAGGTCGTATAATGTATCCTTCCTATAATATGAAGCTGAAAAAATAAATAAATTGACGATACGAAAAAAAATTTTCAGCTTTGCCCGTGAAATTAGTCATAGCCGAGCTCAGCAGGGACATGCGTTTATCGCATGAATTAAGACACGAAGGGTCTAAAATAAATGTGAACAGTTCAGCTGAATGATGAAGTTTACTTTGTATAATTTGCATAATATTAACAAACCGTACACTGAAACAAAATAACCACATCAATGACTGATAGAGCTCTGTCAATCAGATGCGCTCTCGTCCAATGATCTATGCTCGTGACGTATTATTTATATTTATCATTGGCTGATAGAAATGTTTAAAAATATATATTTTAGATGGTAATAAGATCAAGACCCTCAGTGACGTCATGATCTATTCGTTCATGCAGCGCTCAAAATTGTGGACAAGCCAATTCCACCGTAAAACAACCTCTGAATCGTTTATATACTGTATATATATATATATATATATATATATATATATATATATATATATATATATATGAAATTTTAAATAATCTTTTATCTCACAACTGTTGTAATTATGGCTTAGGTGAACTGTGGTTCTGAAACGAAAGGCTACATCCTAAAATTCAAATGATCAGTGCCGGCTCGTTTTCTTTCTGTTTATTTTCGTGAATTTAAATTTGTGCAGCCTTTGTCGGATGTAGCCTTCCTTTAGAGAGACTCCCATAGATAAGCTTTGTTGAACTGAAAAATACTCTGAATGAGGAGTCAATTCCCCTTGATGGAATCGATTCCAACCTTTGGAATCGAATCTCGATTCCCAACGCCTCGGAGTCGATTATTTTTGGAATCGATTCCCAGCCTTAGTGTATTTGAATGACAAAAATGCACATATTGAGCGCTCATTCCCAGAGACACGTAGAACAATGGTAGTCTCTTTTAACTTTAATATTCATATACACTAGTCCATATCGATATTTGATTCATTTTACAGCACTAATGTAGATGTATTCATTTAAAAATAGCCAAATTCCGTGACGTTCTGCTTTATACCGCAAGTTCTATTTTTGAACAATTCAATCGTTTTGCAAACACAGACGGGGTGAATTTATGAATGAAAGTTTACAAATTCTGACACAAAACGTGTCTATTTTTGAGCAATTCAATCGTTTTGCAAACACAGACGGGGTGAATTTATGAATGAAAGTTTAAAAATTCTGACACAAAACGTCTCCGGTTACTATCATAACCTCGGTTCTCTGAGAGGCGGGAACAAGACATTATGTCAGCTAAGACGTATATGGGAACTCTTCCCTTCTCCACTTTCACTGAAATCTTATTGGCTAACGCCAGCTGGGGACAGCTGGCCAACTGACGCAAAGCATGCAAATACTGACAGGTCAGCGGGCATTATACAATGCACGGGCGCGAAAATTACGTCAGAATCACGACTGAACACTAGCACAGCTGATCAAGCAGCGACCACAGCGGCTAACGTAATGTCTCGTTCCCGCCTCTCAGGGAACCGAGGTTACGAAAGTAACCGGAGACGTTCCCTCTCAAGGCGGTAACTCAACATTACGTCAGCTAAGACGTATATGGGAAGTGTATAAAATCCCGCCGTGAGAGCAGTGAAGATAAGCCCTGAACGGAGTCAATCACCCCCACACATAAGCAGGACAGTTCTAGCCAATGGCCGTGTCGCTAAGAGTGCTTGCATCTGATAGGCGGAACTAGACCAATGAGAAATCTGCTCCGACCCTAACAAAATTTGCATAACTTCAAGCAATAAATCGAAGTCTGCACTAACCAGGGCAGACACAACGCAATAAGCACTCAAACATGAGAGTTAAACAGAGTCGACGGCGTTTCCGGTGACTACTGCATAAACCATATAATCCATAACACAGAGTTATCAGCCATGGTAACTACTGTATAGCTGGTTATAACAGAATGAATAACACCAAAGGTACATGTGACGCTACAGAGGGTACATTCAGCTTGTAAAACCTGGCGATTGTGTTCTGGGAAGACCAGCCAGCAGCAAAACATAAATACTGGACAGACATACCTCTAGACCAGGCCCATCAGGAAGCATTTATATTGTCCTCGCAGAATGAGCTCTGATGTTGAGGGGATAATCCTTCCCCTGGCATTTGATAGCGTCCACGATCCAGTGAGAAAGTCTCTTTTTAGAAACAGCACGTGCCTTATTACATCCACCAAGCACACGAACAGCTGGTCCGACTGCGAAAGGTGGCCGAGCGATTCATATACATCCGTAAAACCCTAACAGGGTC
Organism: Carassius gibelio; assembly: GCF_023724105.1. NCBI lineage: Eukaryota > Metazoa > Chordata > Actinopteri > Cypriniformes > Cyprinidae > Carassius > Carassius gibelio. The sequence goes on from NC_068410.1 coordinate 7,892,494, forward strand.
CCGGCGCTCTTAGCATCAGCGTCACGCGAGGCTGACGGCTCAACAGATAAGGCGGGCAGGGAAACAAAACTGTGTATTGAGTGACTTCAGAACGAAACCCGGTCTCGGCCGGAGATTGACATTATAGTCGCCAGGCCCGAAACCAATGCAATATCGTTCACCAAAAACTCATGAAAGTCTCCAAGGCTTCGCCGAGGCAAGAGCAAGAAGCAAGGCAGTCTTCAGGGAAGCTCCTTAACCGCAATCGAAGCTAATGGCTCGAACGGTAGTAAGAGATAGAGCCCTCAAAACTAGAGCTAAATACCACGGCGGCACGGAGGGCGGCCATGAAGTACACAATCTCCTTGCTCTCCTGAGAAAACTGATTACCAGAGCGTGCTTACAGATCGTTTGCCCGTCAACCGGGGAACGAAAGCGGCAATAGCGGTCACATACACCTTCAGCGTGGATGGTTTCAAACTCCCGCTATCCATACTGTGCTGTAGAAAGCGGAAAACATCTGACACGGAACAGGTCCCCGGGTCAATATAAATATCCTCGCACCATTTTGTGAAAACTCCCCACTTCTGCGAGTAGCAGCGACTATTTAAAGGTGCTCGCGCCTCTGTAAGTGTGTTCAGCACTCGTGAGTGCAGAGCGTCCCGCTTATTAGTGTCCCCACAGCGGCCACGCATGAAGGTTCCACAGCTCGGGGCTGGGGTGCTATATTGTGCCGATCGCCTGAGACAGCAGGTCCTGTCTGAGGAGGATTCGCCATGGGGGAGCTATCACTAACTCTCTCAGGTCTGCGAACCAGGGCTGATTCGGCCAGTTCGGGGCCACGAGTGTAACTGACGCTCTCTCCTCCCTGATTTTGCACAACACAGGCAGAATCTTCACCGGAGGGAACGTGTAAGCATGGCTTCCGGCCAGCGCGATGTCAGAGCATCTCCCAGCAGGGGGGAGTGAGATAGCGAGAAGAACGTCTTACAGTGTGTGTTCTCGCTCGTGGCAAACAAATCCACTTCCTCCCTCCCAAATCATTAGATCTGATCCTGGGTGAAGCCTCCATCTCCTTGAGGAATCCCGTTCCTCGAAAGCATGCTCACTCCACGGTTCAAAGTACCGGGGATGTGCGACGCTCTTATGGAGATTAAGTGTCAGTCCGCCCCCACAACAGGAGACTCGCTGCCTGTTTGAATAGAGCTCTGGAGCGCACGCCGCCCTGGCGATTTATGTATGAGACCACAGACGTGTTGTCGGTTTGAATCAGTACATGTTGCGGCTCCAATTTCGAATGAAAGGCTTGCAGGGAAGGACACCGCTTGCAATTCCAAACGGTTTATGTGCCACCTTCTCTGTGACTCCAACCACAGGCCTGAGGCAGGTACGCCCAGACGCACTGCTCCCCAGCCTGAAGTAGACGCGTTCGTAGAGAAAACTCCTGGGCTGAACATATCCGTGCTGTTCCACGGTCTCCGAGTGCTGACACAACTGTGAATTACCGTATGTGCTTATGGACCGAAGACCACGCCCTCGGCGGAACTCGAGTTATAGCCAAAACTGTAGCAGCCGCAATGTAGCAGACCCAGATGGCACACTGAAGAAGCCGCCGTCATCAGTCCCAGAAGCCTCTGAAATTTCCACAGTGAAAATGACCTGCCCGGTCTGAAACAGCGCAGAGTCAATGAAATGCTCTAGAGAGAGATGGGCTTGCATCGTCATCGAGTCCAAACATATTCCCAGATATGTTACAGTCCGACTCGTAAAAACACGCTCTTCTGCATATTCACACGCAGTCCCAGCGTATCCTAACGGCGAAGCATTGTTTCCACGTGACTGATAGCACATCTCTTGAGTGGGCTAAAATCAGCCAATCGTCCAGATAATTCAACATGCGCATTCAGCTGGATCTGAGGGGAAATTTCGCTCTATCGCTCCCTCTCGAGCAGACTGAGAACTTCCTGTCCCAGAACGTTTTTTGGGCAAAGTCAGTGACGGGACCACGCCATTGAATGTTGGGTGCAAGAAATTGGATACATGCTTCTATAATAAAAATTTTACTCACACAAACATCATTTAAACACATATAGCAATCGTCACCCATAGTCACATGGGGGACATGATGCATGTGTTTTGTGGTGTTAGCACTCTCGCTCCCTCGTGAGGCCATTATAATCATAGTGAAAATGGAGAAGGGAAGAGTTCCCATATACGTCTTAGCTGACGTAATGTTGAGTTACCGCCTCGAGAGGGAACTAAGTTGTTACGTGTCTACACGCTTTTTTAAGTGGGTTTATGTTCGACACTAGGCTAACGTTGCATAGTTTTGCTTCAGGTAGAATGATAAGGCTAATTATATATGCCATGCCACTTTCTCAAACAACCTTACACTGTTTTGATAACGTTAATAATGAACACAATGTTTATATAGCCTGCCTGTGATGAAATGCCGACTGCACACATACACATGCTTAGTCTTGCTTGTAGCCATTTTGTCATCCTTTTTTGTCCGGCTCTGTATGTTTATTAGGAAGGATGTAGAACTTCAATTCATAATTTGTTAGTTTATTGGAGGTACAGAAAACGACACAGCAACTCTTAGGCGTGAAGACTTTTGCTCTGCAGAGACCTAAGTCTCATGTTTTCCCCCACCCCCACGGGCTAAATTCACATCACGTGACGGGGCGTTCCCAGACCAACCGTCTGTATCTATGCTTTTCTCAGAAACTGAGACTTAGGTCTCTGCAGAGCAAAAGTGGGCGTTTATCACCGTGTGGGTGTTTTGAAACTGATGGGTGTTTCTGAATCACCCAATCTAAATGATCCCCCTTAACCAACCCGGCCAGCCCTAAACCTAACGTCACTATTACATCAACCAATCAGGTATCATGGTGTAAAAACACCTTGATCTCGTAACTCCCATTACTTTCATGCAGAGACATATACTTGCAGAAACCTGCTTTGCATCTAATTTGCATCAAAATTCATAGTAATAAAACCGCTAAAATTCTCTTTCAAAGCTCAGAATGTCGTGTAAGACAAGTAATAATGTATATAATAATAAAAATTAATTTTATTAAAGTATATAGTATGAAGTCAGGACTATACAAAATAATGTTACATGAATGAAATACTCTCAGTACAGATTAAGGCAACACTTCTCATATCACCGTGACGTTACATGCTATGTCAAAATGATGGAACGTATTAATGAGATAATCTAGGATGAATATGTTTGAAACGGTATTCAAAGTACCTGCTGAACCTCGTTGTCTTCGCTTCCGCAGTCTTAAAGTCTCTGTGGTGTTAAACAATTATTGGAGACAAAAATATCCCTTATTATCACAACCTGTGGACTGTATTTACATGTGAGAGGGAGTGTGAATCTACACGCAAACTTCACTAACAGAACAGTACATGGCTGTTGGAAACAAAATAAAAGTCCTAGGTGCGCTACTTATGGGAGTTAATGTTACCACAGGTTTTTACTTTGATCAAATGAAACGTTTACCACATATAAAAATAAATATTTTATACTCTCCTTTTAACTTTTTAAACTATACATTTAGCATAATTTCATTCAAAATTCTTATTTGCGACAGAAAATGACACAACTTACCTTTTGTTATGCACAATTCATTGAATAATAAACATTCATTGATTTACTCATTAATTAATTTAAAATTATTTTAAATAATTGAATATGTATAATGTAATTCAACGTAATTTTAAAATAAAATACAGATGACATTTGTTTAGTAGGCCAAAAAAATTTTTTAGTACACTACTTAATAAAATTAACCTTTGCTCATTATTTTGTGTTATTTATCGTAAATTTATTTAGTTCAAAACGATTTATCTGTAAACAAATGTTTTTTTTTTCATTATGCTGTCTTAAATAAGAACCTCTTCTCTTCTGAAAATCGTTTGCAAAATTATAAATGGCTTTACTGACATTTTTATCAACATTATTTTATAACATTCAAAAAGATTCAGGATTCAGTCTCCTTGGTTGCGGCCCATGAGTTCGGTCATGCTCTCTGCATGACCCATTCCTCTGACCCAGGGTCACTGATGTACTCGGTCTACTCCTACGGCAGGGGTTACCCTCTGTCTGAGGATGACATTAAGGGAATCCAGTCTCTCTATGGTGAGTAATAGATCAATTGCAGGTGAAAACCCAGATCACAGTGGAGTCAAGAATCCGAATGTGGGCTCTCTATGGCTACAGTCTGGTTGATGGTTATCCAAAATACATCCACAAACCAGTCTCCCAAAGACTGTCCGCAAAATAGATACAGCAGTTACCATCCGAGACATGGGCATGAGTCTACTTTTCATAGATGAAGAATACTGCATTTTAAAATGCCAAAAGCTTATGTGAGTTGCATCTCATCTCCAGTTATGATGAGGAGAAAGGCACCATGGACAGTGGATACCCACAATCGATTGATAAAGACTTTCCTGGAATAGGAGACGAAGTGGATGCTGCTGCATATCATTTTTATGGTGTGTGCAAATTAATAATGTTGCATAACTTTCTCATGGTGTTAGGTAATGTATTTAAAATTATTCACCAAAGCATGAATGCTTTTATAAAAGTAATTATTATTTCAATTTTTTTTTTTTTTTTTTTTTTTTACAGGATATTTGTACTTCTATCATGAGCACATGCAGTTTGAGAACAGTTACAGCTCTTGGAAAGTCATGTGCATCATGAGGGCCAACTCCATACTCAACTGTTGAACGCTTATAATGTGGCTGTGCCATAAACTGTCAGTCTTTATGAACTGCTGTGAAAATTAGCATTCATTTTTTATCATTTTTTTTACAATACTGAGCTGGCTCCATTCCTTTAAAATGTATTTATAGACCATGATTTGGATTCTTGTCTGGTATATTTTGGTCAAATTAATTTCTGTATGATTTTGTGTATGCATCCAATTGGAAAAGAATTGCATGGCATATCATTGCTCTTTTGATGGTTTTGATTGCTTCCATTGTCCTCATTTGTAAGTTGCTTTGGATAAAACGTCTGCTAAATGACAATGTAAATGTACATACTGTACAGTGAATAAACAAATAAAAGAAATTAAAGTTAATGTATATGGAATGAATAGAAAGATAGAATGTGTAACTAAATACATTGACTAGCAATAAAATAAAATAAATAAATAAAAAAGTAAATTAGACATTGAAACAATCAAAAGTTGCCATCCAAAAAGGATTAATTGTCTCTGCCATGATTAGTAAACAAATGAAAACATAGAGTTTATTCATGGTTCTGGGTCAAATTATGGACACATGTGTTTTTATTCTCTCTTCCTAGCATCTGACCCAGTTGATTGTATCTATGACTAGACTAAATGCTTTTGGCAGTGAGATGACTGAAAATAAATTCTCAAAAGCTGCTCTGAATTACTTTGGCTGCTTGCAGTGTTTACATGGGATTTCAGTTAAAAACTGTTTGTGCCTGCAGAGAGGAGAAAGAGCAAAATTGGGGGTTTTACAGGAAAACACAATATTTTGATGGTCATCAAAAATGAAGATGAATTTGAGAATAAGTCAATATTTCTGGATCCATATTCAATACTTAGTAAATAGGTGAATGTTTAACCCATTTGACTTATTAAAACATAATAAAACAAGCCTTTGTTCATTAAAAAGCTTCTAAAAAAAGAATAATAATATATCATCTTTCATTATCATGTGTTTGTAATAATACCACAGTAAATATAGAAATTAACCCCAAAAAGCTTGAAAAGGACAGAAATGCACTCACTCAAAGGCCTATTTTGGTTTAGTTCAGTGGTTTACCATTTCAGTGGTTTTCCACTTCCTTATGCATATTGCCATATATATACATATATATACTCAAATTAATATATGCATATGTGTATTTTGTATGTATGTTAAGTCTTCATTTAAACCAAAATATGGCTTTGGCAGTTATTTAGATCAGAGTGATTCTTGAAAAATGGCAGATTGTGTGGACTCAAACCTCACGTTTCTTCACGGAAGAGGATCTTAGTGATGACTGACACATTCTGTGGTTAAACTGGGAGAGTTTTCACTTCTGGTTTAAGTGAAATTGGTAATATCCTACCAATACACTGAAACATGCAGAGAAATATAAATGACAGCATAAGCTATATTCATTTTGTTTCATATCACGTGTAATACTTTTATTTATGAAGGGCCCATTGATTTGATCAAAAGTGACAGTAAAGGCATATATAATTTGAAGTATTTTATCACAAATAAATGCTGTTCTTTGATCTATATATTCATCATAGAATCTTGAAAAAAAATTAACATGGTTTCCACATAAAATATTAATCAGCAGAAATATTTGAAACCTTGTTGATAAGAAATGTTTTAGAGCAGCAGCAAAAAGAAAAAAGAAAAGAAAAAAAACTTTTAGAATGATTGCTGAATGATCATGAGACACTCAAGACTGGAAGAATGACTGCTGAAAATTTAGCTTTTACATCACAGGAATAAATTTTGTTTGAATGTGTGTGTCTGTGAAACATTATAGAAACATAATAGAAAAAGATATTTTCGATTGTAAGAATATTTCACAGTATTAAGCGTTTTAATTTATTTGCAATTAAAGAAATGCAGTTTTGAGTAGCATAAAATACCTCTTAATACCTTATAATTTAATTTAATTTAATTTAATTTAATTTAATTTAATTTAATTTAATTTAATTTAATTTAATTTAATTTAATTTAATTCTGAGACTTTTATTTTGAACTTTCTTACTTCCCTTTTGTGGTTTCCTGTGTCTAGGCTGTTGACTTCTCCCTTCGCAGATATGAACATGATCAAAACATTTGATTAACCAGAACATAGTGATAGTGCTTACAAGTTTTATCACGCTCCAGGTAAACATTTTCACAGTAATTTGATCGATTTGAGAAAATATTGTATCCTTATATTTACTTATAGTACCTCATTGTTAATCGAAACTGCTTCTGTCATTTTAAACAGTTTTTATTTTTGAATTATGGTTGTCAAGAAGACAGATATATAAACGCCTATACAGTCTTATGATGACTAACTTGTGATAATAATAATAAAAAGTTGGCCTGACTATACCATTCATACCACCCTGTGTGTCGCCCAGAGCCATCGATCGAGCAGGAGCTTTGTGAATTTTACAAAGAACTTAAGGAAGTTGATAAGGTTGACGTCAGTGCAGACACCAAAACGGTTGAACAGCATGACCTCCATCCTTCCAGCGAGCCCGAAAGTGATCAACCAAACAGTACAGACATTCCTGTTGTCGTAACTGATCACGGCAGAGCCTACAAACCTTACCCAGATCCACATGAACGCAACCAAAAAGATCCACAAAGATGGAGGCCTCGCTTACAATGTAATATGGAGGACTTTGGTAGAGGAGGATATCCAGAGCCGTGGTATCCTCCTCCACCATGGCTTCCTCCAGACCCAAGGGTGCACTTCTTTTGTCCCCCGACCTCTGAGGGTGCTATCATATATCCTCCAGACATGAGATCTCAGGAGAACGTCTTCCACAGTTTTCATACCAACAACAACAGCTGGGGCCCATGGGAAGGACCACCATTACCTTCAAACAGGTGGAGTGAACAAAACCGGCTTTTCCAGTCACATGAGCATCCTGGATTCTCTGAGGAATGTCAACCATCTTCAGCACACTGGGAGCAGCACTATCATGAAAGAGACCCATATAAGCATTATGATAACACTGCTTTGGTGCTCATATTGTTGAGGGGAGTCCCAGGATCTGGAAAATCCACTTTGGCCAGGTGAGCAAAAACGCAATAGAGAAATAACCTCATTGATGATTTTGCACCAAACCAAAATACTAAAGACATATTACAAGCAAAACTTGTACTGATTGGTTAAGTTGTACTAACAGTATCCCAACGGCATGTTTTTATTAATTCAGGTAAGCAGAGAGAAAGAGATTTTCTAATATTTGACTGTATGTCTCCCAGAGAGCTCATGTCCACTGGTCCCAGTGGAGTAATACTTAGCACAGATGACTACTTTTTCCAAGACAACGGATATGAATTTGATTCGGCTCTGCTTGGTGATGCGCAAGACTGGAACCAGAAGAGAGGTGAGGATAGGCTAAGTAACATCATTGTAGACATGGGTCATATATATATATGTGTGTGTGTGTGTGTGTGTGTGTGTGTGTGTGTGTGTGTATATATATATATATATATATATATATATATATATATATATATATATATATATATATATATATATATATGTGTTTTGATATATAAAGTAAGTGAACCTTTTATTTTTGTCATCATTTTCAGTGGTGATTCACTTTCACTGGTGATTGCTTTATGCATTCATTTCCACTATTACAGTAAAACATGAATTAAATAATTTTATCAAACACATCAATGACGTATACATGCATATAATTCAATTTGAATTATGAAAACAGGATTTATATGGATTAAAGAGATATATCAGCAAATTATATTTATGTATATAATGTTATATTAATTTGCATAATTTTCACACAAAAACATTTTATAGCGCAAAAAAAAAAAAAACTAAAGAAGTCTAATATACCCTTCATTGAGTGAAAAATAATATATTTTTTTCTTTTGCTTTTGAGGTCAAATATGACCATGACTTTTTCTTGACTGTTTCTGTGCGATTTTTTTTAATGAAATTGTTCAAACAATTGTGAGCATTTAATGTTTTGAGAAAGAACAAAATTATTTTCCTAAAACCAATCTGAATGCTAATTCTTTATGGCTTTGTCATTTCTAAGCGGAGCAGGCGATGTTGGAGGGCCGCTCTCCCGTTATCATCGACAACACTAATGTTAAAGCCTGGGAAATGAAGCCTTATGTTCAAATGGTGAGTTGGCATCTTTAAGTAAATTCCTGGGATTGGAATATTTTTGTAAATGCAAGCTAGGTCCTAACTTGGCTCCAAACACTGGCTGGAAGTTTTATTAGCAGTGCTTCAGCACATTTCCATATGTTTGCATTCAGAGATTTTCGTATTACAATACAAGGACTTCTCCAGCTATTTGTTAAATGAACTATTTCTAGCTTTCTAATTAGTAACACATTTTTATTCATGTACTTTATTTTACATAGGCTTTAGACAATGGATACAGAGTGGACTTTCTTGAGCCAGATACCCGCTGGAAATATGATCCTGCCCAGTTAGAAAAGTAAGTCTGTTTATAGTTTTGGTTCTCAGGAACACAGTGACTTTTATTAATCACTGAACGAGAAAGACTATTGACTTTGGACCAGGTTTTGGCTTATGGTACAGAGGTAGAGATTTAATTGTAAGTGGATAAAATGTTTATAGTCTAGGATCAGTAAGTATCTTTCATATTCCCATGAATAAGACCAGCTATCTAAGAGCCATTGTTATTTTCATTTCTTTGTTTTATTTACAGCTGGCTTTGTATAGCAGTCTAATAGAGCTTGGCTTTCCTGGTAATTTCCTGTCTATTCATTTAATCAACAGGAGGAACAAGCACGGAGTCCCTCGAGAAACAATAGCAAAGATGCTGGATGGTTTTGAGCGGCCGATGAATGTTGAAGTTGTGATGAATTCTGTGGTGCCTCTGCATAAAAAGAAAGACCGTTAACAGAGAACCAATGACATTTTGCTGTTCTTCAAATAGAAATATTATCATGTTATCATCCTGAATGATATAGTGGTCATATATATATATATATATATATATATATATATATATATATATATATATATATATATATATATATATATATATATATTTTTATTATTGTTTTAATACATACTGATTCAGCTAAAGATGTTTTTAATGACTGTATGGTGATTTATAATTATTTTAGCTAATAATGATCATTTATAATCCTAATTATTATTAATTTATAATAATAATTTAGCTAATTATTTTTTAATGACTATTGACATATCTATGTATTTGAAATACTAAATACATTTAATAAAAAAGAAAGAGAATGTCTTTTTTTAAATACTATCACTTTCTTTGTTATTTCCTGTAATTATGCTTAGTGCACATATGAAGAAGTTTTTTGCTGTTCTAGATTTGTCCATTGTAATGCAAAATTGTAAATCATAAATGAATACATTTGATAAGTGTGGAACATTTGTAGGATATGACCAGTGGAGTCTGATTAATCTCTTGACTTTTAGACAGTCTGACACATCAAATGAATGCAGAGGTCCCAGATAGAAGACTAAATATAAAATATTATCTGTAGTGACATGCTGAATTAGAAGCATTTTTAAAGAAGCGTTCTCTTGTCTTTTTTCCCCAAAAAGGCTGGCAGCTCAAATCTAGACACTGATCTGATCTCAGGGTTTACAATTTAATGAATATGCTGTATATTTTTGATGCATCGTGTACTGAAAAATACACTGTTTTCTGAAGTGCTGAATATTTTTGTATATAAATATTGTTTTGATAAAATGGAAATAATTCATTTCTACACTTGGATGCTTTTGATTTGGTTGGAAAGCAGTTCCTTAAACAGCATTTTAAATATCTTTTTTTTTTTATTTTTATAAGTGCTTAAAACCGTTAGATTTCTACGTTATTTCACTATAAGTACCATAAATCTATCTAAATACATTCCCACTAGGGAAATGATGTTGCCTTGTCAGTAGCAAAGAAAGTAAGTTCAAAATGAAGTATTAAAATTTCAAAAACTAAAATTGATAAATTAAAACTAAATAGATATTAGACAAAAGTACATTATTGAAAGCAAAATCTAAAAAATAAAACTGAGTCTGTTTAATGCTATCCATTACAAGATGTTTTACAAGATATATATTTACCACAACTTAAACTTATTTCAGTAAGTTTCTAAGGCCACAATCTAGAAATCGTCAACGTTTAAAATTTTAATCTAATACCTATATTTTATTTCATTTATTTTAGCAACACTGGTGCAGTGCCTTTATCCATCCATTGTATATGTACATGTATATGAAGGCGGAGACCGCTGTCATACCCCTCGTGGCCTACAAGTGTCACTGTTGCACCACAATCCAACCCGCTAGCGACTCAACATAAACGCTCGTTTATACACTAGCCATTTACATCACTTTTATAGAAGTTTATTTCTTTTTGCAAACCCAACCCGCTAATACAACCACAAAAACAGAGTCATGTCCTTAAATAAATAAACTCGAGCGGAGGAGGGAAGTGAAGGCTCTGTATTGAGCGGAGCTGCACTGACTGGTGCAGATAGGGACAAATTGGCGCCATTTTGAAGCCGACAGGAGGATCTCACTGTTGGGAGAAACGAGTGGAGCGCGCACTTTTTCCAAGAAGGTAAACGTGTGTTTGCTTTGAAACCGCGAGCGAGTGGAATCGACCCGCGGCGATTGGAGTCCGTTATTGGGAAATATTATTCCGTGGCTGTTTTAGTAGGTGCTTTTTCCTTTTTCGGCGGTTGGTTGTCTATTCTTCTGTTAACCCATGCGAGGATTTCTGACTCTCACTCTCACCGTGTTTCCCCCCAAATTTGCTTGATTTCTACTCTAAACGCAAATTGCAATGACAGTTATTGTTGGTTTACGGGTTACGTGTGTTTTAGTGGTCGTTTTCATTGCAAAAGAGGGCCGTGCACTTTCCTGATGCCTCGTGTGTGTTACATGCACATGAGTGTTTGTGTTTTAGCGCTGTTAGCTTAGCTTAGCTGCTCGTAAACCCATTCAGCCTCCTTTAAAATCTGATCCGAAACACATTTCAGATTCTACTGTTGTAGTTTGCATTTCTTATGGTTTTATTTTACTTAGTCCGTTACCTATTGCGATGGGACGTGCTGTTGTGCATTGGTGCAGATAGTAACAGGGGTGCTGTAGTTGTGTGCAGTGAATTTTGGCTGGTAAACACCCCCTTAGGGGTGTTATCGCGGTTTCTATGGGATAAACCACTGTCAAAGGAATGAAATGACAGCTGCTATGTGATCAAGACTGTGTTTTGTCCTGGTTGTGCTGCACAAAGTCGTTAGTTCAGAAAGTCAACCTGCTGTCAGACTGTAGCTTATTCTTTTTTCCTCTTGCAAAATCGTTGTAAGGTTGTAATGGTATCTGTAAATAGCTGGAAATGCGATGCATTGTTTACTAATTGCATGCATAGATGTGTTGTAAATTGCTGTATGCGTAGCGTTTGCGGAGATTGTGAAACACTTGGACTGTGTTGAACCTGTTTAGAAATTACAGCTAATTTACACTTCACCTTGAATTATTAATTTATTGCGTAATTGTGGTTACAACTTTATGGGTCGCTCTTGAGACATGCAAAGCACCTATAATGCGTTTATTTGCATTTTGACTAATTTATTTTTCTTCTATGTATTTAAAGACCTCATGAAATCCAAATCAAAGTATATTTGCATACATGCATGCATTCATTTTTTTTTTGTTGTTGGTGAAGTTCACATGCAATAATATTGGACCTAATTTGTAAATTCATATTATAGATATGATTGTGAATGAATCATGCATGTATATTTCTCTTCATTATTTTTTTTCTTAATCTAAATGCCATAATTCGATCTTCTGTTAAAAAAACCTGATTTTTCTGTATATGCTGGACTTATCCATTCTTTTAGAATGCTTAAGCTCCTCCCCTCCGCTATTGACTTTGAAGATCGGATTCATTTTTGAGTGCTGCGCCCACATTTTAAAATCCAATCAGCTGATGCATAGTACCAAGTTCATTTTTCAGTGTTCTGTTACATGCAGATATATGTCACAGAATGGAAAATATATCAATATTTCCATTTAATTGCAACACTAATATAATATATATATAAAATACACATTGGCAGTTGCTTTTTAACAATTTACATTTAACATTAAAAATTTACAGTCTTTTTCTTTTGGAAGAATTGACTGAAATATTGACAACTCATGTTTTACAGTTTATACAGTCCCTCCAGAAAAACGCGGATTTTTTTGTGATTGTTGGGGGCAAAAATCCTTCATTTTGCGGCACGTTGTCTTAAAAAATGCTATGGAGTATGAGGGATATTTTTGCAATTTTATGCGATGAAATTGCGTGAACTTGCAAAAACTGCGGTTTGATGAAAAAGAGGAAAAAAGGTGATTCCCCCAATACCTTTTTCTCACTTGGCTACTACCTTAATTTAAAGAGTAGTTTCTTATTACTTCCTATGATAAGCGAGCATACTAAATCACAGAATATTTAAGTTGCAATCTCTTACTGCAACGTAAATTATTTTACATACTACTAATATAATTACTACCCCCTAGTGAGAAGGGGGTGTTGGGGGAATCACCTTTTTTTTTCTCTATGTCATCAAACCGCAGTTTTTGCAAGTTCTTGCAATATAATTTGGCTCCACTGTCATGTAACAAATCGGGAAACTGCTTCGCGCGTTCTTTTGCGCTTATTTTTGTTGGCAAATAAGAATGATTTGCGCGCTTCAAGTTTCACCGCTGGGTTTGCAGCTTATGTTCACGTCATGTAATTACGTCACTTCATAAGGTTCCCATGGCTATAGGGGGAAAATGGCGCTTTACTTGTGTGAAGTAAACGCAACATTTTTCAACTTTCTGCTAATATATATGTGAGTTTTTCGCAACGAAAATACAGGGATTATGAAATCATGCTAGCCCCGCATATTTTGCTTCTTGAAATCGGCAATTTATGCGGCAAAAGAGTGGCATATTAGAAAAAATGCGACTCTGCATAATTATGCGGCCTTTGGCTGATTATGCATTAAATCAGGCGATCGCATAATCGCGTTTTTCTGGAGGGACTGTATATACTGTTTTTTTTTTTTCTTTGTAAAAAGCAAAAGTACAAGCCCTCCAATACATCCTGCATTCCTGTTTGAAGTAGGATTTCATGGGGTCTTTCCTTACTTAATTTTTTACTCTTCATTATGTCAGTAGGCTTAATTTAGCGGCTTATTATAATTAAATACAGCTCATGATTATGTGCAACACTTATTATGCAGTTGTTTTAATTAGCATTTTTGTCTTGTTTGTTTAAATTAGTCTACTTGGTATTGTAATTCATGTGTGGGTGTTTTAGTTTGCTAATGGGTTAAACCTCTGTGCACATCAACATTTCTTTGAATTTAAATGTCTGACACTGCTCTTTAGCGCCATCAATATTTAACTGTCCACAGGAGGTGAGGTTTTGGCAGGCATCCTGCAATTTTTTAAAAACAAACTGACTTTGCTTTTTTTTTTTTCTGAGTGTAGTCAAAGTCTAATCCATATTCAGGATCCACTGGATGATTTCTTAAGCACTACATTCTTCTCCAAAAAAGTAATTGATGGAAATTCCCTGTCCACTTAGTCTTGTGTGCTGACATATTCATGTCTTATTTGGTTTGACACGTTTGCAGCAAGCACTGATTGGAGAGCATGGCTCACTCCAAGAATCGAGCCACGGACGGCAAAATCACCTACCCTCCGGGGGTGAAGGAGATCTCTGATAAGATCTCCAAGGAGGAGATGGTTCGGCGACTGAAGGTGAGCAGCAATCTGTCATTCACCCAAGTGGAAACAGCTTATTATAAGTGCTGGATGTATTTTTCTGTGTAATTACAAAGAATAATAAGTACTGAAGCTTGTCCGAGTCTTCTGTTAGATATAGCCTGCAAGTCTTTTGATACCATTAATGAGTAACCAGTGTTAATTAATATTTGTGTGTGTGTATATATATATGTATATATATGTATATATGTATAAATCTAAATATATTACTTTGAAATAGCTTTTTAATAAGGATGTAACGATTCACTCAGCTCACGATTCGATTCACGATTTTTCTTAAAATAAAATTATATTTAAAAGTTACATTTTTAATTAAATGTGTCCTTTTATTATTGCTTGAACAAAATGCTGTATTTTTTTTTTTTGTGAAATTGAAATATAACTATAATAATATAATTTTTGTGTAATTTCCTAAAATTTTTTAGAAGTAAATGCTCATCATAGCGTCATTTGGCCATAGATGTAGGAACTAGGCAAAAAAATAAAAAATCCTTATATTCTAATTTTGTCAAGAATTATATATATATATATATATATATATATAAATCATCCATAAACTCATAATTTGTTCTAAAATAGTCTAGTCTGGCTATGTCTATTTTGATGTTTCTGTTCAGCAGACAGTGAGGTTCAGGTTTGTTCCGATCAGAGCTCATTTCTCCATATATTACGCTCCGCTCACTCATTCCGTGGGGTCTCGCACAACCCAGAATGGCCTACTGGTTCGAAAATATGCAAGGAGACATTTAATTGTTTATTAATAAACTGGTGTTTTCTGTGTTGCTGCAAAGATGAAGTTGACAATGTAGACTCGCCACGCCAGAGAGAAATGCACATTTCCTCGAGTTATTTTGGTTTTAATATTTTCGTTTAAAAGTAGAAATTTCAAGTTTTCTGTAATATATAGCCTATATTTCTCAAATCTGTGAGGCACAAGCTGAGTTTTGGCGCCCTCCAGTTCACATGCAATGCAAGTGATCCTGCCGGCGCCTCATTACATTGTCTACTATATATTTGCTTCTTATTTATAAAATACGGGCAATTGATTGATAAAACATTGATCAAAATTAATATACATTTTAAAAAGTTTTCTATAAAACAAAACTTAATGAAGTCGTCAAAATCATGTTTTACCAAAAACAGCGTCTTCACCTTTTCTCTTTACCGCCTCCATCTCTACCTGCAGACTGAGCTCGTGCGTCATCTTTGCGCCAGTTATTCAGCCAATAAAGTGTAGGCCTATGTATTTCAAAATTGTGTCTAGTACTATATTAATTACAAAGGTTTAATAGGCATCTTCATTTCAAACGACCCGACCATCCGCGACTCGAATTTCATAAAAAATATTTTTGGATGACTCGTAACTGCGGGTACCCGCTCATTTTGGATCAACCCGCGCATCACTGATTCACACCACACGTGAATTTAATTATTCGCATGAGTAGATTACATACAAAGTTAATGCCAGGGCACAAATGGAGGCAAATTCGCGTCAGGGGAAACGAAGGATGTGAAATGTGTGACACGTTTGCCCGAAATGGGAGATATTCAACTCAGTCCCGTCTTTCATGCAAGTTAAAAAAATTCAGCTTGAGCGGAAAATTTGCCTGCTGCTTGTTGGTTCATCTGTTTAAATCAGAAAATGGTGGAGCGCATTGTAGCTGTTTGCGGGCACCCCAAAATCTATGATGCAAATTCACAGAGTTGTGTGCACCTCTGTATGGTGCTGTGAACAGACACGTCTGTGTTTGGCTTTCTGGCATTTTTGGGACTTCCACAACAGGTACAAAGCAGCGATCGTATTTATCCTAATCATGGTTATACTTGTGGGATGTTTTTCGCTTCACTCAAGCAAATAAAAACAGCATGAGTGATCCAAAAAACATCCCACGAGTAAACTAGAGCGAGGAACGCGATTGGCATGTTCGCTTCGTATTTGGTGTGAACACACCATTAGTTAGTCATTTTAGAATCTAACAAGTGTAGTAAAGTTCTGTAGTCCAAAATTTATATTTTTAGGTATTTTATTTCATCTTTATTTCAGTTAACAAAAATGAATTTATAATAGTTTGTTTTAACAATGTAAAAACATCCAGTATCCAGAATTAATAATTAATGTGAACAAGTTCTATTTATAGATTTTTGTAGATTGATCCATATTTGTGATTGATTTTTTTTTCTGTGGTTATTTTAGCAGAAATATTGTGTGTGAAACATTTCATGTTTAGATCTTTAAACCTCACCTGAGTTTTTATCACATAGAATGAAATTATTATTTTTCTGCTCATTTTTCAAGCTGTTTTTACAGTTTGTAGATAGCGTTTCCTCCCTCAGTGGTTTTGTCACTTATGTCTATTTTTAAGTAAGACTGTCAAGTGAAAGTGTGTTTCCCATTAATGTTTTACATCACAATGTTAGTTAGATGTGTGGTTGACACACGACTCTATGCTGCTATTCAAAATCAGATGGTGGTGAAAACATTCATGGACATGGACCAGGACTCAGAGGAGGAGAAGGAACTTTATCTGAACTTGGCCTTGCATCTCGCCTCAGATTTTTTCCTCAAACACCCAGACAAAGATGTCAGACTACTTGTGGCCTGCTGCCTTGCCGATATATTTCGCATCTATGCCCCGGAGGCACCGTACACGTCACCTGATAAACTTAAGGTTGGAAACTCAACATCTATTGATTTGAATGCAGTGTTACTTCTTGCATATGTCAGTGAAGAACCATGAATGTTTGCATTTATAATTACTAATTACTACATTTATAATTATTAATATTAAATTCCTACCATGATGCCTACCATCTTGAGATCACATGACCAGCCCAATACGAAGTCTATTATGGCCCAGTTAAGCCAAATTGTGGTTTGTATTGGGAAAGAAACATTTAATTGTATTAGTGTGCATTAAAACCGATGTGCTGAAATTTTGAGGGTGATATTTGTGTCTGTTTCTTCACCTTGAACAAAAGACGGCAACGGATTGAATACTAAAATAACACTGCTGTCTCTCATGCATTGACTTCACAGGTGCTTGAAATAGTAAAACTCTTTGCTCTTCTTTTCCACTCAGGATATTTTCATGTTCATAACTCGACAGCTGAAAGGGTTGGAAGACACCAAGAGCGCTCAGTTTAATCGATATTTTTATCTACTGGAGGTATGGCACCCAACAGATATAGAAAAGCAATGTCTTCCCATAGTTTCTGAACATGCATCTGACCTTTCCTTTTCCCTTCTGGCTCTCTAGAACATCGCTTGGGTGAAGTCCTACAACATCTGCTTTGAATTGGAGGACAGCAATGAGATCTTTACTCAGCTCTACAGAACGCTGTTCCAAGTGATCAAGTGAGTATAGCTCAGTATAGCCAAAAAAATTATTTGTATATTTTATTCATTTAGTATTGTTTATAACGTGTATATGTTTGACTCACTTGATCACTTTTCCTAGTGTTAAATTTTATTCCAAAAATTACTATTACTAGGCTTACTATTTATATTGTTAACATTTTTATATTTGATTTATTGATCTACTACACAGATGCAAAAATCTTTTGGACAGTCCAAAATAAAAAAATCTAGTTATAAAGTTATTTAGAAAATTATTTAAAATACTGCATATCTATTTTTCACATTTTCCAATATAAACAAGGCTAAATATCAAATAACTTAAAATTATATAAAATGATGATTTGATAAAAAATAAGATGTAAAAAATGATTATTTGGCAACATATATACAAGTAAAATGTTTTAATAAATTTTAGAAGGGTAACTTTTTAGTGATCATTCAGATGTTTCTTGATTGCTATTCAAAGTGTTTTATAGGCGACATTGCCTTATTTTATATTACCAAAAATGTAATCGTATGAAATGTATCACCTAGTCCTGTGAAGTTGCTGCCATTTGGTTCGAGAGCTCAATGGTGATTCTTGCTATAGCGACTGTCATCATTCAGTAAAGCTTCTCTGTGGTTTACTGTTTTCTGTTTGAGATGTAAATGTGAAGCTGCAGCCTATTTGTTATGTCCTAATAAGCTGTCAGCCTCCTGCTTACTGATATTATTTCCCTGCATTCGGTCAGATGACAATGATGTGTGCGAATCCCAGGTGGAAACCCTTCATTGCATGTGCGCTATAAAGGATGCATATGGGGTGATTCATCTCAGCCACTGATGTTCGCTCAGTTGGAAATGTCCTCTTGAGTGGGACACTGCAGCGCTCTGCTCTTGCTGTAAATGGAAAGTGTTTCTGTTTTGTCTGCCCCATTGCGTTTGCTTTCCATCTTCCACTCCTGTACTTTGACTGCCTGATGCACCTGATTTTAGGTCAGTTCTTGTGTTTACCTTTTTTTTTTTCTTTTTAGCAATGGACACAACCAGAAAGTGCACATGCATATGGTGGATCTCATGAGCTCAATTGTTTGTGAAGGCGACTCTGTCTCACAGGAACTCCTGGATACTGTTCTGGTTAACCTGGTCCCAGCACACAAGGTACAGAGAACTGAAAAAAAAAAAAAAAACTTTCATAAAAAAAAAAAAAAATTGTCCGGGTAACATTTCACCCAAGTTGATTTTGATTAGTATTATTTTTTTTATTACTTACCATGCTTTCATTAATACAGTGACTGAACTACTGTATTAATTTAAATGATAATCAACATTAAAGACAATAATTGATGGTAAAGCTTAACTGACATGGGAATAATGCAACATTTTGTTTATGTAAAATATAAAGATAGAATATAAAAGACAGTAAAATTAAAACCATAAATATTTTACAATTTAAATCATGCATTAAAACTTTAACCTCCTAGGTTTAGTTTTGTTTGATGTTAACTTCACATTATTTTTAATTTAATGCATATTTAAATGCAATGGTTTAAGTTATTTACATAAAAATAAAGGTAAAATGTAATGTACAATTATTTGACTATTCGTAAGTAATGACTTCTTAAATGGTTCTGCAATGCAAATTATGTAAACACATTAATAAAATATGAAAAGCATTTTATTATAAGACAGGCTTAAAATGCAACATATGTACATAATTTATAGCTTTGTCTCTATCCAAAGGTTGAAGATCCTGCTCTTTAAATAATGCTAGATGTATTAAAATATTTATATAAAACCAAAGTATTTATATATTAACATGAAAATGAAAAATTTAAAGATATAAAACTTAACAGCTTTTAACATGGGTTTAAGTTTAAAAATAAATTTTCTTGACAGGCTTCATGAGATTTGAATGAAACTTTAAAAAACATTGCTCTATCTTGTCTTTCAGAACCTCAACAAGCAAGCGTACGATCTGGCAAAAGCCTTGCTGAAGAGAACCGCTCAGGCCATAGAGCCTTACATTACCAACGTGAGTAAATGTGATTTATTATAGTTCATTGTACATAGGATGTAAGGGTGGGCCAATAGGCAATTACATCATCTGATAGACATCACGATGTTGTGCAAGCCCCCACAACCCCCCGCCACTTTTCGCACAATCACGGTTTAGTTTTAATGTGCGGTTGCACGTACTACCTTTATACTGTGGAGTGGCAGTACTTACCAAACTGAGGATTTGCAAATCATTTGCCATCATCCTCAGTCATCTCTCCTTAGGCAGTGTCTACACTGGATGGGACAGTTTGTCGTGTAGCACCGTAGCGCAGCGGTCCCCCAAACTTTTTAGCGCCAAGGACCGGTTTAATGTCAGACAATATTTACACAGACCGGGCTGTCGACTCCGTGACATTTAAACATGCCTTAAAAATATAAGATCCCGCTAAAATCCACTGCTCCCGGCTCTACTGGTCCAATCAGTGCAGGGTTGTGCCAGTGTTGTTTTGTGTCGAAAATGTAAAAAATATACATCATGAATCTATTTTCCCAAACCGTGTTTTTGTCTTTTCCTGAATCACTATGGTACCCTTATAATAAGTGTTTATATTCGGACTATTTTAGTCTGGTTGGGGTAGGCAACGCTGCAGAGTAGCACAGAACCTGCGTGACTCGCCATAGATGTAAACAGAGAGAAGTAGCTCCGGCTACAATGTTCTTCCGCTAGACGCGAGTGCCAAAAGTTACCGACTGAAGCTTTAATGTAAGTTATTTATTCTTTCTTGTGCGGCCCGGTACCAAATGACGCATGGACCGATACCGGTCCGTGGCCCAAGGGTTGGGGACTGCTGCCGTAGCGCATAACCGAAAGACTGTCTACACTGGACGCGACAAAGGGACCATTAAAAATCATTTGTGTTTTGTGTCAGCAGGTCATAAATAGAATGCGGCAGCAGTTTACTGCCAGGTATTTGTGGTGTCATGTTGTCCCGCATCCAGTGTAGACCTCATCACTGAATTTAATGAGTTCTATTGACTGATCTATATACAGTGAATCTCTATTATAGATCATGTGGTTCTATAGTATTTTGTCTCGCTGCTTGCATCCAGTGTAGACATGGTGTTAGGGATCGTTTGTTGTTTTCCCTTATAAGGATTCATGCTTCGGGCACACCTCCCCCAATCCCCTTGACAAAGACACCCCCCCCCCCCAGCTCGCCCTCTGCTGATGTCGTCCATCACGATGTTTCACTGTAGACATTGTCAGATGCCAAATTTGAAGACATCGCCCAACCCTAATAGAATGTACACCCTAACTCTCATCAGCTGTACCAGAATCATGCTGGGTACAAGAAAGGTCTTCTTATTTATTTAAATTTTGAATAATCCCTAATGAACCTCCCTGATTTGGCTTCAGCCCTTTCGCTGTTGAAAACTGGTTGAGGCTTGCAACATTAACCACCTCTCTATGCTCAAACGGCATGTTGAGCTTAAACGCATTCATCATCAACACCCGCAATAGCATGCAGCGTTGTTATGCTATGAATTCTATTCCCTGCAGTGCTCATTAAAAGCGCTAGAGATACTGAGAATAAGTGTGGAGGAGAGTCCTTTTCAATAACCCTTAATAGATCAGCAAGGCCTGATTTATATTTCTATTCCTCTTTCTATTCTGTACAAGCACCTTGTTGGAGACGACCTCTCCCACAATTTACTTTTTTTATTTCAATCTAATACCAGCTTCCTTACACTATTCTCTAATCGATGCCATGTTAAGTGCTGATGCCAAGCGCTTATGCAGGGAGTTTGAAAAGGTGCCGTTTTCCAGGGACATGCAGTAGATGCTGATGGTCACAGTGTGTGATGTACGGTTTGGTGTCTCAGTTCTTTAACCAGGTGCTGATGCTGGGGAAGACTTCAGTCAGTGATCTGTCAGAACATGTCTTTGACCTAATCCTGGAGCTCTACAACATCGACAGCCATCTATTGTTGTCTGTCTTGCCGCAGCTGGAGTTCAAGCTCAAGGTAAGATTGCTTGTTGACCATAAATAGTGTTATGTCATCTTTCGGGGTCTTTGATAAAACTGTCTCAGTGTTTTTGCTTGTGAAAAAAAGCATTATTGATTTGACGAGGATCAAGTTTTCCAAAAGTTTCCATCAGTTTTAAAGTATAACAAAAGTAATTTATGAATGTATAATGTCTAATTCTGTTTTCAAATTATTTGATAGTGCTCCTGTTTTACCTCTATTATATTATTATTTGTTTTATTTTAAAATGATTATATTCATTATATTGGGCAATTTTCACTTGGTAGGTCTTTTAGTGAAATCTATTGACTTCAGCCATCTTTATTGCATTATGTGCCATTGGTGACCATTCAAAAATGGGGAAAGTTTCAAAACTTTTCAAGTTTTTTTTTTTCTCTCCAAAGTTTGCAGGCCTTTAGCTCAAAAAGTATTGAAGATATCTTAATGCCGTATTAGATTTTGGGTCTTAACAAATTTCTAACAAAATCTTAATTTTTAAGGCCATACATTGTCAAGTTCCAGATAGTAAATATTTAAATTGTACACATTTTCGGTGGTCAAAAACAAAATGTGGGTCACTTGAGGCTTCAGATTAGTGGTCGACATATTTAAGAAATGTGAATAAATTTGAGAAGGGATTAAAAAAATAAATGTGTAAAATAAACATACTTTAGATGACAAAGTATTTTTCACAAATAAATATTTAATAAAAAATATAATTAAAAAGTAAGCAAAGACTGTGACTGTAACCAACAGGGCACTCAGTATTCTGGGAAGATTGAATGCATTGGGAATCATGTTTTTCAAATAAATCCAGTGTAACATTCATTTTACATACAGCACACTCAAATTATATGAACATGACAGAGGGCAAATACATAAAGCGCAGCATAATTTGAAATCACAAGTACAAAGTTTAAAGAATTCAATTCACATGGACTGACCATCACACAGAGAACACGCGATCATACTGGATAAAAATGCACACGTCATAAGATCTCACAGCTGGATTTGGCAAAGTTTGCAAGGTTTGTGAAATTAAATGTTCATTAGACATTCAAAGATTTGTCATTCAGACATTCAAAGATGATCAATGCATATTTGCCTAATGCTGACAGGCGCTGCCGCTCTCAGCACCGTCGAAATAAAAGTCTGATGCACCGGTAAAATAAACGTTCAGGCTCAAACACATTGCCTAAGCAGAAAAATGTATATATTTTGTAGGAGGGATTTTGTTTAACAGCTTCTGGAGCTAACGAGTTCCGATAATGCAGTATTGGAACATGTTTGAAACCAATCTGTTCTAAAATCTATTAGCTAATGCTCATCAAACTTTTCTTTTTTTTTTTTTTTATACATGAAAACACATTTTTACTTTCTTTACTGATAACCAACACATTTTTGAAAGCATAGTTATTAGCATTGTTACGATTTATTCGATTAGAATTTGACATTCGGTTAACTACTAAATCTTTCTGTCCCCTTTTAATGTCAGGCTGGTAAGAGGTCTAGTTTTGGATGGCTATTTGGCTACTTTTAGGAATGTGTGCTACCCTTGTAATAAAACCCTTATTGAGCCTCTAGGACATCTGTGATAGCTCATGATTAACATCTCACAACGCCACGGAAGCAGTGCCTTGTTTACAGCTTTTTGCAGCCTGTGGGGGTAGAAAACCTCTTCAGAACCTTGAGTATATTAACTGTGGTCAGAACTTCATGAGACTTATGGTGTTTTAATAGCCAAATAAATACCACCCTTCAGTGCCTTACCTGACATTGTGTTTTTGTGACAATGGAAAACTTGGTTCAGTTATTTGCAAGTTACCTGAAAGTTTAAAAGTTTGGTATTTCTAATAAATGAATATACCATTCTCGAGCTAAAAGATGCTGTACGCTGCATGAAATTGATTACACTTCAGCCGAGTCAACGATCCTTTCTTTCACATGAGATGTAATCCAGTGTGGCCTAAAAGCACAGTTAGCATTTTTCAAAAATCAGCAAAGGCGATTACTTTCTTTTTCATTGGCTGTGTTGTATAGAATTTTGACAAAAGCAGGTTGGGTTTGTGATGAGTGTATTATGAATGTTATCGGTCTGTTAGAGCTGCCTGTTCCATGTACCATATTTGATGTTGTGTCTTTATCTTTAGTTTTTAATGCAAAACACAGTGAGGATGAGGCTAAATCAACTAAATGGGTTCATTGAATCCTTGTGCTGTAATAAATTGCCACAGGCCTTGCTCTCTGCAGTTATATCACCGGGAGACCCTTGTGTTTTGTAGAGCAATGATAACGATGAGCGCCTGCAAGTTGTGAAGCTCCTGGCCAAGATGTTTGGTGCAAAGGATTCAGAGCTCGCTTCACAGAACAAACCTCTCTGGCAGTGCTACCTTGGGAGGTACAGCTCATGCACAACACGTCCAATTACCTTTTTCTCTGTGTACACAAACTGGAAAAAACAAGTTTCAACAGCGAGACCAAGCTGCAAGATTGTGACCATCTGGGTTTGCTGTGGTTTCTTAGGTTTAATGACATCCATGTCCCTGTTCGACTGGAATGTGTAAAGTTTGCCAGCCATTGCTTGATGAACCATCCAGACCTGGCAAAAGATCTCACAGGTACAAACTGTTCCCCTTCGAACTTTGACTACTCCTTATATTTCACGACTTGCAATAAAAATCATCTGAAACTGAGGTGGACCCTCTTTGCTTTCTTAATACATTTTTGGGGTTAATTCATTGTGTTGTTTTAAAGAAAAGGGGATATCCTAAATAAAATATCAAAAATGACAGTTTGCTGTTTAGGGTAATACAACCTGATACTAGTCAAAATCTTCTTTAACACTTGCTGCTGGTGATGTTTCAGGAAGAAGTAGTTGCCACAGTTTATGCACTGTAAACACGCTTTTAATAAAATAAATACTTTTTTTTAATGAAAAGATATATTTATGTTTACATATAATGTATTGAATATATATTTAATATTTTTATTCATTTATTTTTAAATATTTAATATATTATTAATTTATTCATTTTTTTTATATTGAATGCATCACAATGCCTAGAAAAGAATACATATTAAACCATTTTCGAAAGTAGTCTATTTTGTGTATTTATTTGTTTTAAAATGTATTTACTTAATTGCAATTATTTTTTATATACTGTATTCATGAGACAATGAAAATGTTGCATATGCACATTAACCCTAATTGTGCCTGTTTTATTTTATTTCTTTCTGCAGAGTTTTTGAAAGTAAGGTCACATGACCCAGAGGAGGCAATTCGACATGACGTCATCGTGTCCATCGTGACAGCTTCCAAAAAGGACCTCTCTCTGGTCAATGATCACCTGCTGAACTTTGTGAGGGAGAGGACTCTGGATAAGAGGGTTTGTGCCAGGCTGTCTTTATGTTTGTTTGTTTGCTGTCTCTTAAACATTCTTTATTAGTGCTGCAGTCATTTTATTTCACACATAATATCTGAGGGCCTTTTCTCCCATTAGTACCCCAAATGAACCAGAGATTTTGACATCACCGCATTCAGGGCAGAGCCGAGCTGGAATACATTAGCTTCTTGTTTCCTTCCAGACACACTCCATTTCTTCTCGCTATAATTTAATCAGCAGTCTCCTTTAGCCACCCGAGCTAGAGGGGATGGAATAATATAAATTGGACTATAACTCACATATAACCATTCCTCAGCCTTTTCAAAACGCTTTCAGGGAGGAATTTAATTGAAGGCCCCTCTGTGTTCCTGGACAAATGACACTGCAGTAGTCAAGGCGTATCTCCTTCTCGTCCTATTACGCTTCGTTTGTTTCTGCTTGCCATACAAAAGATTTGGTTTTATGCAGGAACTGTCATATCAGGCTTTTAATATGTAAATTTAGCTTCAGATTAAAAAAAACACACGTCTTGTTCCATTAAAATATCTGTTTTCTGTCTCGCATGGGTGTATGATCTTTATACCAGAACATAATAATCTTATCCCGTTGTGTTATCTTGCAGTGGCGGGTCCGAAAGGAGGCTATGATGGGTCTGGCTCAGATCTATAAGAAGTACGCTTTACAGGCAGAGGCAGGAAAAGAGGCAGCCAAGCAGATCTCCTGGATCAAAGACAAACTGCTTCACATTTACTACCAGAACAGCATCGATGATCGGTGAGTGAAGCTGATTAGCCGGCGGTCTTTCAATACTTGTGTGACATCCTCGTCTATTTTAAAGTCAGACTTTCTACAGTATATGGTTTATAAATTGGGCCAGTAGCGAATGCTGCTTCAAGTTAGTACATAGACATTAAGTGAAAAATACATAGATGTCTTGATTTCAAGTGGTTTTTGAGGATTGATAGATTATTTATGTGTAATTAATTAATTTTATTAAAATACTGGAGCTGTAAATCATAGTTTGCCATTTTAATAGACTTGTGGCGGTATTCGGTAATGCGATATATATTACGGTAATGAATATGCACGATATCGTTATCGTGGGCACGTATAAATACCGCAAATATTTATATATTACAAATTATTCAGAATTTGAAATGCATTTTAAGAAAAGTCTTCCAATCACCTGGTCAAAATGCACAACACGGCTGCTTGAAAGATGCATGTGTGCTCTGATGTAAACAAGCACACATGAGAAGATCATGGAGGAACACGTGAGAGATGCCTTGAATGAAAGCACATTCATTCTCTGACAGTAGATGTCGCTAAACTGCAGAGAATGCAGTCCTTACCCTGGAAACCCCATATATAAACCAGCTGCACTACATTCTAAAACATTTAAATAATTTTAAATAGCCAATCAGATTTGTGTATTTTCTGTGATGTTCATCTTACCTATTGGTCTTTATAGTTCTTTTGCATTTGAATCTCTGCAAAACATTTAACATTATATATATTTCTGAAAAAAGTTATTTAACCTATTATACTATATACTATATTTTGAGCAATTTTAAAAACTAAATTTCAATACTGTGATAATACCGTGATAAAAGCATGATCAATTAATCGCAACAGGAAAATTTGATACCGGCATATCCCTAAATTTTAAGTAAGTTGACATTTTGTCTATGAAAACATTTTAATTGAATATTTAATTAGTTTGAAGTGTTTAGTATTTTTTTTTCTTGGTACTTGAAATGTGCTTGTTATTTGTTACGTGACGTATCACTGAACTGGTGTCCTGAGATATTGTGTCTGTTCTCGAGAAGGCCCTAAGCTCTGTAATCCGTGAAAGAGTTTTAGCATCAAATATTAAATATGCTTCGGTATATGAAATTACACTAGGGTGGCTGCCTAAAAATGCCAAAAAAATTAAATCACAAGATTCTGTTGAAGTTTCTGTACAACCAATTTATTTCTGACACAATTTCAGTTGCAGTTTCCAAGGCGCTGCTTTTTCGATGTTGACTTAAAATGATATTGAAAAAGATTGTTGGTGTCTGACAGCCTTTGAATGAGGCGTGAAGCCTGTAAGAGCTCTGTTGTGTAATTGGATTTTATAAGGTTGTTCGCAAGCTGTTGGAATTTAAGTACCGTTGCTGAATGGAGGATTTGAGATGCTGTTGTTTACAGAGAAAAGTTACTGATGCCATGACGTGTCCAAAGTCTGCCAGTTGCCCCCTCTACATTAAAAATCCAATCATTTCTTCAAGGATTTTAGATGCATTGACAGCCAGTGGGCATGTTTCTCAAATGAGAATAGAGAAGAATTTCCTCTGAGAGATTGCACTTTGGCTTAAAACAAGAGAACTGTGAAAATCCTCAGCTGAACCTGTATTGAGTGATTCTGCAGAGCTCTCTGAACACAATGCCAATCGTAAAGAGAGAACAGTGATGTCACCAGACAGCCACTTACAAATGCAGATTCGGTAACGCATTACTTTGTAGCCTGTTTATGTAATGCATTATAAAGACATCATAATGCACATTGTGTATATTGTAATGCATCACATGATCTATTTTTATAGATGATGTTAAATTATACGTTGTAATATGTTATCAGATTTCACAAGATTGTTTTTTTTCCCCTGCTGGCTGATTATACTGGCTATATTTTTAATGGTCTGACGACAAATATCTACAAAATATGTATATGTATTAATTGTATTATTGTATGTCAAGTTTTTTTTATACAGAACTATATATATATATTTTTTTTTTATATAAATTGTTTACTTTTTTTTTTTTTTTTACAGTAGTTTATTTACATTTTATTTTGAAGGAATGACTCCGAATTACCCAGGTATAATCCAACTATGATTGACTATATTCATACATGCACTTTAGTTGAAAATAATAACATGGTGCAATTTTGTGTATAATTACCAATTATTTGATCTAATAATTTGATAACTTGATTTAGGCTCACCAGCTACATATCTTGTGGAGATGGCCTACTGTTCAACGGTTTGAGATCGATATGTTTGTTATTTGATTGTCTTATGGTCACCAAGGCTACATTTTATTTGATTTAAAAATCCAGTAATATTGTAAGAAATTATGTCAGTTGAAAATAACTGTTTTTATTTTAATATATTTAAAAAACAATTTCTTCCACTGAAGGTAAAACTGAATTTTCAGCAGTCATCACTATTGTCTTGAGAAATGTGCTCTTTAAGAAATATTTCTATTATTTTTATTCTTCTAATATCTGTAGTGGTGTTTAATATTTTTTGTGGAAACTGTTATACAGATTTTCTTTGAAATATATATATTTTTGCAGCAATGGTATTGACCAAATGAATGTGTATTTATTAAATAAAATACTCAATTTAAAATCAAAATCAAAATTACACTAACTTTTGAACAGTAGTATATTTACTTGGACATAATGCGTGAATACAAAGAACACCTTTTGTAATGTTTTTATTTTATACATGTATATAGCTTCAAATAAACGGTTACCATAGATTTGCCTCACACTGAACCCAAGACTGGAGCCACAGGATGAGAAATGCAGAGATGGTCACAATTTGTGACTCGCAACTTCTTTCATTTCAAATTTAAATGCACGTTGCAGCCTTTTTTGTTTTAAACATGACTCTCGCTCTCTCCTGTCTTGTAATCATTTCTGACTTTGTTGTTTTTTTGCTTTGCCACAAGCAGTACTTTTCATTTTCAAGCCTTTCTGGTGTCCCGGCTTGTCCACGTGCCCATTTTGAACTCCAAACTGATGAGTTGGTTTACAATGTTATTGCATCATTAAAGCATGCAATGACAACTGTGCAAAAGGAATTTGATGTTATGATTGGGTCATCAATATGAGATTTGAGCACACTTCAGTGGTGTCTAAGATCATTTACATTTGGGTGATAACTTGTCAGAGAAAACAGTGTACAGTATTAAAGGAATTTAAGTTAAATAGGTTGGGGGTTCGATTCCCCGGGAACACATGATTCAATGTAAAAATTAATAGCCTGAATGCGCTGTAATTCGCTTTGGATAAAAGAGTCTGATAAATACATAAATTTAAATTTAATTTACATATACAATAAATTATATATACATTTCTGAGATCGCATTTGTTTGTTTTTTCACTAGGTTGCTTGTTGAGAGGATCTTCGCCCAATATCTTGTGCCTCACAATCTAGAGACTACAGAGCGAATGAAGTGTCTGTATTACTTGTACGCCACATTGGATGGAAATGCTGTCAAGTAGGTGCATTAATTTTTGTTTTATTCTAAGAAAGAGATGCCCAAACCAAGGCCTGTTGTTGGTGCCTGGTGACCTTTGTTTGTTTTGGCCCCCCATGAAATGTATATAAAAAAGGAAAAAAACATGCTATTAAAGCATAAGTTCTTTTCTAATTAACATGTCCCCCCCAATAATTATTTATATTATTATTTACAATAATACAATAACTTTTTTCAGTGCAATGTAATATATACACACACTGATCTAAATGCTTGTTTAGACATTGAGAAGCTGATTTTGAACAATACAACCTGTTAACAAAAAGTCCCACTCTGTTAAATATGGTTTGACTTGGAAATGGGTCATATTATGGAGAGAAAACTGTTTCATGTTGTGTTCAGTGATTTTATAAGGTGCCTATAAAGATATATTTGCAGACTTGGAATGTTGATTGTGGTTGTTGTGGTCCATCTCTCCTATAGAGCTCTGAATGAAATGTGGAAGTGTCAGAACATGCTGAGACACCATGTCAAAGATCTTCTGGATCTCATAAAACAGCCAAAAGTTGGTTTTTCCTCACAGTTGTTTGGTTTTGGTTATTGCTTTTTCTAAATTTTCTTTATTACATGGTTTGCATCTGTTTAAACATTCTTGAATATTTTTTTTTATTCCCCCAGTCTGACTCTTACAACAAGACCGTATTCTCAAAGGTCATGGTTATCACAAGTAAGTTGTGTTGTCTCATCCACAGTGCTGTTAAAATGATATTCCTGTCAAGTACTAGCTGCCTTTTTTGTAGTAACAAGTAATATTTACTGAGGGGGAAACATCTCTCCATCTTTGTGTTGAAGGAAACCTGCCAGACCCAGGCAAGACGCAGGACTTTGTGAAGAAGCTCGCTCAGGTTCTTGAGGAGGATGAGAAGATCCGAAAGCAACTGGAGACTCTCGTGAGCCCGTCCTGTTCGTGCAAGCAGGCTGAAGTCTGCGTGGTAAGTACCTTATCGCTTCACCTTGCAGGTAAATCGTGTTTTTACCAACACAGTTGAAGTTGTCTCAGTCATGGCTGTGTTTGCACCCCACAGAAAGAAGTCACCAAAAAATTAGGCAGCCCCAAACAACCCAGCAATCCTTTCCTAGAGATGGTGAAGTTTTTATTGGAGAGGATAGCGCCTGTTCATATCGACACCGAATCCATCAGGTACATTACGATTGTTAAATACCAGGAATAAATGTACTATCATTTGCACAGTCTCACTCCTTCCTCTCTTTCTGCAGTGCACTTATCAAACAGGTAAACAAATCTATAGAAGGAACTGCTGATGATGAAGATGAAGGAGTCCCCACCGAGCAAGCGATCAGAGCTGGCCTGGAGCTCCTAAAGGTAAAGAAGTCTGTGTTACCCACATTAGACTGTATCCGTTTTGGCTTTAAATCCATTTCCACTGATACTTACATTCAAGTTAGATTTGTTAGTTGCTGTAGTGAGCTACATGTCATTTCTCTTCAGATGAACCATTATTTTAACCAAACAGCTATTGGTTGATTCAAAACATTGAAAATCTGATTTTAACGAAAACATGCAAATTACCAAAAACATGGAGGTTATCAAAAACATCTGGTAACATTTATAATACAATTGAATTGGTAAATCATGTTTTGCTTCACTTTATTGAAAATTTATAGACCGTTTGTGCTGATTTATGTAAATGAGTCAAACTTTCCAGTGCTATAGCGTTTTTACTACTGAACTTTAAATCAAAGATGGCAATGAAGTTTTTAGAGAAACAGATTTTTTAAAAGAAAGCTTGGCCCAATAAAATGAGAGCAGATACGATCGCCCAGCACCAATGCTCATATGTAAAAGCACAAAGTAACCTTTTTATTATTAGTTTGAGGTATGGGTTTTCTTTACACTCAGGTCCTGTCCTTCACCCACCCGGTGTCATTCCACTCTGCCGAGACCTTTGAGTCTTTGCTGGGCTGTCTGAAAATGGACGATGAGAAGGTTGCAGAGGCTGCACTGCAAATCTTCAAAAACACTGGCAACAAACTGGAGGAGAGCTTCCCACACATCAAATCGTACGTTTGAGTCCGTCTCACAGCCCACGCTGATCAGAAAAACACATTTGGGCTTTATTCAAGAGGAGTTATGCTGCTTGATTTGTTCCATCAATTTAAGTTTCAAACATACTTATGTTTATTGAAGACAGTTTTCATTTTTTTGATTTTCTGAGATGCTCTGGAAAACTAATTTCTATTTTGCTGTTCAGTCATCCATAAACTTGGATGGTGCCATTAACTCCTGCCTATTTGACTTCCTTTTGCCCCCTAGAGTCCTTTTAACAGTACTGCAGCACAAAGCAAAGAAGGGTCCTCCTCGCCAGGCCAAATATGCCATCCATTGCATTCATGCCATGTTCTCCAACAGAGACACACATTTCGCACAGATATTTGAGGTAAGATTAAGGTCCAAAAAATATCTGGAATTTTTTTTGTCTCTGAAATGAACTTTCCTTGGCACAGAGAACTCCCCATATTCTAACCAATTGTTTTCTATCTGCCGCAGCCTCTGCATAAGAGTCTAGACACAGACAACATGGAACAGCTCATAACCCCTTTAACAACACTGGGACACCTGGCAATGCTGGCCCCGGAACAGTTTGCAGCTCCGCTCAAGTCTTTAGTGGCCAATTTCATCGTTAAAGACCTGCTAATGAACGACCGGGTAATTTATAGCATTGCTTATTATGGTTTCTCTATATAGGCATGATTGTTGATGAGAACACACAGCAATCAATTCCTCTGGATTGCTCAGGTGTGCATGATGTTCTTAACATGCATTGCTAGTGTTTTTTTTTTTTTTTGAACATTTATCTAGGATGTGCCTAAATGTTATTTTTTTTTTTATATGTATGTGATTAAAACTAAATATAATTTGCAATTAAATGACTGTTCCAGTATGTAATATTAGTAACGGCAATATTAATGGCAATAATAAAACAATATCATAATGGCAATTAGAGGTCGACCGAGAGGGCTACCGATAGCTAGGTTGGACCACACTGGCCTATACCGATTTATTAACTGATAGTTTTTACTGAACAAAAACTAAAATAGTGCTTTATTTAAATGAAACTTATAAATTTTCACATCAATTTAATGAAAGCTTAACAAAAAAATTACATGTTTAGGGCCCTATGAAATTTTTTTTTTTTTTTTTTTTTTTTTACCAATTTCTGTTTGAGCATGTATAATTATTTGGACTCATTACACAACTTATTTTATTTTATTTTGCCAATAACCAATTGTTCCCGCAATCAACTATAGGTGCCGATTAATCGGCAAAACCGATACATCGGCCGACCTCTAATGGCAATAAAAAATCTGTAATATTTCTCTATGAAGCCTTCCAGGAAATAATTTTTGTTTGTGTGTGTGTGTGTGTGTGTGTGTGTGTGTGTGTGTGATTTTATGTTGAATAAATACACTTTTAATTTAAGTGAATTTTGAAGTTAAACATTTCTATGATAAATATATATATAGAAAGAAAGAAAAAATATATAAAAGCATTATACATTTAAATAATTAATCGCAATTATTTACATACCAATAAATCAGCCAAAATGTCATGCTTGCGAAAGCCCTGCTGATAATGGATATCATGGCTGGTTGAGAGAACAGCATTAAATATGCATGTTTATTTGGCTGTACCATTAACTAATTTGGACTTATTGAATTAATGTGATTTCATGGGGATGTCCTTTCTTAAGGCTTAAATCAATCCATTATAAGAGTAAATGGGTGAGAAAGTTTAAGATCACATTTGATTGACCTTGTGGGCGAAGTTTTATTTCAATTTCCAGTGGTTATTTGATGAGTCATGTGCTCTAATATACATAGACGTGCGACGCATCATTTGTCTCCTTGCTTCTATAACAAGAAGTGCGTTTATTTTTAGTTGCAACCTTGCTAGCAACCGTTTAGACCAAGCAATAAAGGATTCTCTTCACTCTCAGGTTTTGAGGCATCTGATACTGATCTAGATTTTCTGTTTGCTTCAAAGATTCCTGGCAAGAAAACCACCAAGCTATGGGTCCCGGATGATGAAGTCTCTCCTGAAACATTGGCTAAGGTAAGACGCTGCTAAGATTTGACTTGCCATTTATTATTCCCTTTTTTTGAAAGTACCAGAGTGATTCATATCTCAGCCAGTATTGATTTGGTTCCCTAGAGATATGAATAGACGGGTTCTTTTCTTCTCTTTTTGTCCTTTACATTGTAAAAAAATGACACCCGAGCTTGCACTCACAGGAGATGATACTGAGGAGTAAAGTGTGTTCAATGCTTCTCTATCTCTGTGCCTCAGATTCAGGGTCTGAAACTAATGGTCAGATGGCTGCTTGGCGTGAAGAATAACCAAAGTAAATCTGGCAACTCCACTCTGAGAATGCTGACGGCTATCCTGAGCAGCGACGGTGATCTGACGGAGCAGGGCAAGATGGGGTGAGAGACATTTGCTTAGTATCTTTACTGTCACCACTGTCATTTAATGTCTTTGCTGAATAAAATTAGAATTACTTTTTTATTATTATTTAATGACCCCTAACCTTTAAACAGTAGTGTATTTAAAATATGTAGATTGTATGGTTTAATTTTTTATTTGGAAATTATATAAAAGAAATTCAATATGCATTTCTTTGATACGTTTATTTTATTCCATTTAAATGTTCATTTTAATTTAAGAAATTTTACTATTGTTTTATTTTAATCATACGACACTCCAACCCTCTACACTAAATGTTGCTGTGAATTGATGGCATATGTTACACAGCATTTCATTTGTTTACATATATGTCTGTAATATGAATGATTTAATATGCTGAATTTCTTTGTGTGCAGTAAGCCGGACATGTCTCGTCTGCGGCTGGCAGCTGGCTGTGCCATTCTTCGTCTCGCTCAGGAGCCGTGCTACCATGAGATCATCACCCTGGAGCAGTACCAACTCTGCGCCCTCGTCATCAACGTAAGACCAACCGCCGGCTCCTTATCCTTCTCCTTATTGCCCTGATGGACTTATCTTTCATCCTAATGTCAAACAGAAAATCCCTTAACATCGTTTTAATGGGTTACTCTGCTTTGACTAGCAGACTGGTTGTCTAGTGATTCGCTGTGTTCCTGGTCAGCAGTCACGCTTCGAAATCTGATTTTATCGGTCTGATAAATCTGCTTCAGTACACCTGATTAAATCCATTGAAAATAACGCCCCTCCTTCTGTAACCTCATTTACTACTCTGTTTACTTCTATGTTTTCGGACTGTTTCAGAATGCAACAGGATGTTCAACCTGAAAAAAAAATGGCTGTTAATTATTTGGATTGTTTGAAGTGGGTGATTAATATTTAAATGGAGTCAGTCCATGTTGCATGTTCAGAAAACCATTGCTTATGTAGGCTGTGCAGGCTATTAAATAATGTTATTAACCAACAGAAAAAAAGGGACGTCAGTAGGCAAATAGTGTCAGAGGAACTGATTAATCTTTCACAATAAGTGAATGTGCATTAAAAAAAGTAAATTGTGGGTCAGTTTGGATTTAATGTTGATCTGTACAGGAAAACAGAAGGTTGTATTGTCAAACCTTAACAAAAAGATGATCCAGCAGTGGTCAACACTGAACAAGACTGATGGTGGCACTTAACCCCAGGTTACTCGAGGGTTATTGTCCTGGGGAGTGATTTGTAAGCCACTGAATAAAAGCATCGGCTGAGTGACTCATTAGGAACTAATGAATCCTCTTGTTTTTCTCAGGACGAGTGCTACCAGGTGCGACAGGCCTTCGCCCAGAAGCTACACAAAGGTCTGTGCCGATTGCGTCTGCCACTTGAGTACCTGGCTGTGTTCACGTTGTGTGCCAAAGACCCGGTGAAGGAGCGCAGGGCGCACGCCCGCCAGTGCCTGGTCAAAAACATCAACCTGCGCAGGGAATACCTGAAACAGCATGCAGCAGTCAGCGGTAAGAGAGCCATTCGAAATCTGGCACTGAAGGCAAGGGCTAGGAATCAAGAAGCAGTTTAGATTTAGTTCATATAATAAGATATTGTAAGTGACTGGTTTTTAAAGTGTTAATAAGGGTAGACAATATATCTATGTTGTGTATGCAACAACCATGCATCTTGTTTAAATTAGCAACTCTTCAGCAATTTAGAATACATGTAAAATTATGAATTAAAGTGATTCTCCAGGACATATACATATTAAGGTCTTCACTTTATTTTGTAGTAAACATAATTTTTGGTTTAAGTGTTCTGTTTATCACCATGATTTCAGTCAACTTTGAGCGTTTTTGAAAACGCTCTCTAAAGTGGATGAATTTTAAAATGCCGTTTTCGTGTTGTAGTGTGGACTGTGAAAATGGAGGCTTCTGAAAACGATGATGCAAGTTTAGTCATGTGATGCATATTAAATAGATATCTGTGTTTATACTGGTGTTGTGTACGTTATGTGCTATGCACTTTCACACTATTGCTACAGATGTGTTACTTTGTACACTCTTCATATCACAGTCCTGCAAAGAAGAAAGCAAATTTACTCAATATCGCAATTTACAGCAAAACATGAGGGCAGTTGCGTTATAGATCAGACATACAATCGTGAGTGTAAATAAAATATTTCTGTCAGAAAAACGGCATGAAAACGTCTCATGTCTGTTCCATGTGTATCATCTGCAGTGAGCTTATTTGAGGACTTAACTATGCGCAGAAAACTAATTTGACGTTTTCTGATGTTTCATTGTGGATGAGACACTTTGGAAAACGCTTGAAAACACTAGTGGATGGAGAGCGTTTTAAAACTAAAACGCTGTTTTCAGATGTATCCGGATTAATGTAGACATAGCCTTAGGCACCTCACAATACATTTAGATTTGATACAAGGAGTCACGGTTCCATTGCAAACTGATTCACAGTTCATCTCAACACCAATTATTAATTCATTTAAAATTGTGACTTTTGTTGGGTTGATTCGAAAAAGAATCACTATGAGTCCATCATTTTGTTTGGTTATTACCAGGAATTTTAGAGGTGAGGATTCTTTTCAAATGATAAGAGTCATTCAGGAATCAAAAGCTGAATCAAATTCCCTGATCGAGGCCTTGTGATGTGTTTTTGTGCTAGTGATAGTTAAAATTCATGCATCTTCCAGTATAATGAAATATTTAGCTGCTCAGTTGAACTGCTCATCAGGGTCATTATGTAAAAGAGGCTGTTTGTTATGTCTGTCCTGTCAAGTGGATTCTCCGGTCCATTGTGTTGGTTTCTTCATCTGTTGCTCTTGGAATGAATTCATTGCACGTCAGCTTTTTCAGTTTCGATTTGTTAGCTTCAGACATTTGGAGGATGCGAACCTTTTCCAATTGTAATTCATATTCATGAGCCACAGTACAAACCAGGGCTTTTGTAAAACATTATGGGTCCTGGAATATGCCTAGATTTTTATCACACTCACATTATCATAAAAAGCATTTATGTGTGTACTGCAGAAAAATTGATATCGCTCCTGCCAGAGTATGTGGTGCCATATGCAATTCACCTTTTGGTCCATGACCCAGACTACGTGAAGGTGCAGGACATCGAGCAGCTCAAAGACATCAAAGAGTGAGTCCACACAGAGTCCTCTTCCATCATTAATAGGAGAATGTTTACCTCTTCATTAGGATGCCATTTCAAGCTCTGAAAATGTCAGATGTGTAATTTGGATGAGATATTCATTACCAATGGTGCCCTTTAAATGTTCATAAACGGTGGAGAAAATCTGTAGCTTTTTAGATGTTTGGCTAGCTGCTGAATACACTGAACAGTGGTGTTCCAGAGCTGCCATCTGCCTTTAATCTTAAAAATGACGTTCCTCTCTCTCTCATATTTTTCTCATTCCTTCAGGGCTTTGTGGTTTGTTTTGGAGATCCTAATGGCCAAAAATGAAAACAACAGCCATGCGTTCATCAGGAAAATGGTGGAAAACATAAAACAGACAAAAGATGGACAGTGTCCAGATGATCCCAAGATTAACGAGGTCCGTCTTGTTTCAGACTGATGCTTTGCTTTTCTCATGTGATTTCTTACAAGTTGTTCTAACTAATAACATATCTAGGGAGTTTAAATGATTGTCAGAACTGGATAATAAAACATGAAAAATGTCAGCCATCTGTCTATTTAGGATTTATTATAGACATTTCTACACTTGATAAACTTCTAAATGAATTCAAATGATTGGAAAAATGCATACAAATATAATACACATTTATTGTAAGAATCCAAATTATGGAATAATACTAATATAACATAAACTAATGTTAAAATGCTTGGGGTAAGTACCTTTTTTATATATATATATATAAAGTTGTCAATACTTTTTATTCATCAAGGAGGCATTAAATTGATCAAAAGTGACAATCTCTCTATAATCTATTTCACAATATTTGTTAATGTTTTTACAGTGATGTGGTTCAGAAAATTTCAGAAATTCAAACTAATTACAGAAATATTAAAAAATATATTAAAAATCGAAAGAAACATGAAAAACTGGAATGCACTGCAATGCATGGAACCTTATATTTTCGTTACATTGTCCTGCTGTTTTCTTTTATTATTATAAACAGTTGACAATATTCAGTATCTTGCTTTGTGAAGATAAATGAAAATCATAAAAAGTTTACACTTCTCCATTCTCTCTCTCCTTGCAGAAATTGTACACCGTGTGTGATGTAGCCATGAACATCGTCATCTCCAAGAGCACCACATACAGTCTAGAGTCACCTAAAGATCCCGTGCTGCCTGCGCGCTACTTCACACAACCGGACAAGGTGCTTAACTGCTGCAGGACGTCCAGTTATAGAAATGTCAGGGAATTTAGTATTTTTTGCTGCTTTAAAAAAGGACAGGAAAGTGGATGAGAGAGAAGCAGTAGAGGATTCTGATTGGATCTGAACCCGTGTCTCCCATGAACAGCAGCTCTTTATTTATGTTTAATGAGCACTACGCATATTTAGGCCTTGAAAAGTCACAGAAATGTCGCAGTCATTGAAATGTCTATAGTGCATATAAAACATTTTTTAAGCCCTAAAAATAAATGTTCTTTTGAGTGCAATCTCCATAAAAATAAAATATTGGAAGTCTTGATCCAGTCAGAAGTCATAGAAAATGATAGGTCAGCAGATGTGGAAGCCCTGCTGCGTACAAACTTTAAACTCAGTTGGCAGGTCAAGTAAGAATTTCAAACAAAATTTACTTTTCTCACTAAATCCCGTTTTATTTATTTTTTCTTCTGCTTTTCAGAATTTCAGTAACACAAAAAACTATCTGCCTCCTGAGATGAAGTCATTCTTTACTCCAGGAAAGGTACATATTTGCCCTCTATTCTGTGCGGTTAACCTTCTTGGGTAAGACAGGACTGTGAGATTGACTGCCTGATACTCTCTGCAGCCTAAGGCGGCGAACGTGCTGGGCGCTGTGAACAAACCCCTGTCCGCCACAGGAAAACTGCAGACCAAACTCTCACGCATGGAGACCATCAGCAATGCCAGCAGTAACTCTAACCCCAGCTCCCCTGGCCGCAGTAAAGGACGGTTAGTGGCACAAATGCACATACATGTGAGCTCATTGATATACAAGTTGGGGTCAGTATGAATTTTTTTTTTTTTTTTTTTTTTTTCAGCAAAGACACATTCAGTTGGTCAGAAGTGACATTAAACACATTTATAATGTTACTAGGGATGTCAAATTTCGATTATTTCCATGATCGATCGTCGTTTAAATTAACGATCAATTAATCGATTAATCGTTAACCATAATACTGCAAAATGCGTCTATTGCAGGCACGCAGTCAGCGGTATGACAGGATGTGCAAAAGCCACACACACACACACACACACACACACAAAACGCTTTCTCACTTGAATTAAAGAGGTTTTAGTCTGAAAAAAATGCTAGTAGCAGGATTATAAAATGAATAGATGCGATTATGATCATTTGATAAAATGAAGAGAGCGCGCCATACTTTTGAGGTCATTTTACTTTGTTGACAGTTTCCAATCCCGCACGGAGAACGCTGAACGCGCATCTTTAAATGGTTTTGTGGTGCTCGTTGTTGTATTTTAAAGCACAATTGCAATGTTTTCAACTGACATTATTGTATAAAATTATCCGAAATGTGGAGCGCGTGTGACTGCGCTGCACATTAAGTGAACTACATCGGCGCTGCTGCACCAAAACACAGTTGCTCACATTAATTTGATCCTGCTGGATTCTGTCCTAGAAAATGCAGATTTTTAAAAATCCGGCATACAGTGCATTAGATCGTGACAGTGCATGCGTGCAGTCTAGGATGAGCGAGCGCGGCTTTGGCTAGATTTATTTGGAGGTTATTGCTCATGTCTCATTCGGCACAAATCGAAATGTTTCCATATTCGCAATGTATTTGAATGTTAAACTATTATTTATAATGTAAACTAGGCTTGTACTTAACACGCATTCGCATATAGACGGAAAAGATGATCCTCTTCATATGAGCAAAAACGTCCTTGGAACAGCAGAGAGGACCGGTATACTACGGTCTATTTAAACTGACCAGTGTAACCTTTTAATGTTTAGTTGACATTTTATTTTGATAATGAACAGACTGCGATATAAGTTTGAATCGCTAGAATATATGTGTGCAGCAGGCTCCTGCGCGATCGAAACAGCTGAGACATTAAAAAAATATATATATTTTCCGCAAAAGTGTTTACTTTCATTTGTGCACACTCACAATAAAAACAGAAGATTTGCGCTCTTGTAAAATAAAGCAAACAAACAGAATGCGTTGTCATCCTTTTTTTTTTTTTTTTTTTTGTGAACTTATGGAGCGCCCACACTTCTGTTTTAAATCCGTTAATCTAAATTATTTAAGTCGGATATATTTCGCATAGCCTATTTAAAAAAAGAAAAAAAAAACATGAAAACAAATTGTTATTTTTATGTTGGGCCTATTACTTAGTAGGCTATAAATTTTCCTTAAAGCATCCCATTTTGTCCCAGGGCTTAGAACCTGTGCCCTAGTCAGGTCCATGCAGAAACTTGTGAACGATGCTCGGCGTCACCGTTTAGTGACAGCAGTGAATGCTCCAGGAATGTGTCGGTCACAGAGCCTATTAATCGCTGTTTTGAATCCAGCAATTATTTATTTAGAAATGATAAGATCTGATTATGACAAGTGTGGTATAAAAGCTTTGTTTATTAGAGGAATAATAGGTTAACTGGAAAATGTTAGCTCGCGACCATGCTTTTGGACCCCATAGTCTTCATTTACGCGGCTTTGTTCTGGTTTGCCGGTTGGTCAAGAATTTGCACAAATTCAGTATATTTAGGCATTGTTTCTTTTCCTAAATCTTCATAGTCTAACCCTCTAATTTCCCAGGTTTATTTTATTATCTTTCGCTTTTAATAACTGTTTTCGCATCTCTTACTGTGGTAAACATGGGAAGGGAAATTAAAGATTTCATGAATTAAGAATTCGTTCGATTTATTAATTTGTTCCCTTATTTCACTTAAATCATGGGTTATTTAGGGAACAAAATTAATGAAACATGGACAATTGCCACATTAATAATTCGTAGGAATGAATTAACAAGTTGTAGGAATGAATAGACTACCTGTCCTGTCACTGTGTCCCGCAGCCCTGCAAAGCGCACGATATAAAACAGTTATCTGATGAAATGATTAGTAACTACATTTCTATTGCATTTAATGTTGAAGAACTTTTATGTTGTTTCTATTTTAATGTACTTTAAAGTTTAAATCACATTAAAAGCTTAATTTGTACATTGTGAATGAATGATGATGCTTTTATATATCGTCACCGTCACTCACAGCCGCTCGCACGTGTTGAGTGCGCATGAGCCGCACGCAGCCCAACTTTGAATCGGTTAACCGACCATCGATAGCCTTAATCGATTGCATCTCTTATCGACAATTAATCGATCATCGATTAATCGTTGACATCCCTAAATGTTACATAAGATTTGTTTCAGATAAATGCTGCTATTTTAAACTAATATTAAAGAATCCTGGCTTTCACAAAAAATAAAATAAAGTGTGGCACAACCTTTTTTCAGCATTGATAATAGGTTTCTTGAGCTCCAAATCAGAATGATTTCTGAAGGATCATGTGACACTGAAGACTGTAAAAATGTTGCTGAAAATTCAGCTTTGCATCATGGGAATAAATTCCATTTATAAATATTAAAATAGGGAGAAAATATATTTTAAATGTAAAAATATTACTGTTTTTTTTTTTTTTTTTTTTTTTTTTTTTAGTTTTTCTTCAGATAAATGCATTGTTGTGCATAAGACTAACTAAACCTGTGGAAAGTTTACTTAAAATTATAAAGAGCTGTGTATAACATGTTATTTACTTTCAAACAGTAGTGTATATAGAAGATATCATTATGTTTCAAGAAAATTACATTAGTAACCTGATTGTTACATTGAAAACCTCATATCATGGCTTTCGCATTTTAATCTGTGCCTTTTATGAAAATATGTAGTTTAGCAAAAACGACATATTTGTAGCATAATCTGTTCAGTAGCGTGAATTTGTTCCAGATCTCCCATAAAACCAGTGGTGGTGTGCATAAACACACAAGCATTATAAATAACATGAGACACACTCCCTCTCCTAAAACTGTAATATTATGAACTCTTAGTTCTCTGCAGTCTGATCGCAAGCCTTGTATGAATCCATTTTGGGTGTTATTAAAAGTCATTTTTGTACTGAAAAATCTGGCTCTGGTATTAACATCCTACTGTGGGCTAAACAAGCTCTTTTGAGGTTACGGTGCTCAATAATGATAGCGCCTTTCAACGTTCCTGCATGAAGGGTAGGCATGTGATGGTCGTCTCAGACGCTTGGTT
This sequence comes from Carassius gibelio, assembly GCF_023724105.1. Classification (NCBI taxonomy): domain Eukaryota; kingdom Metazoa; phylum Chordata; class Actinopteri; order Cypriniformes; family Cyprinidae; genus Carassius; species Carassius gibelio. The sequence goes on from NC_068410.1 coordinate 7,934,961, forward strand.
TCTGAATAGCTGTCATTGAGATTCTTTTGAATGGAGTGTTTCATGGATCTGCGTCACGAAGGCACGATAATTGCTGTTTCCTTTTACCTGTGCCACATCGAAAGAGCACTCGGGGGATGTACTGCTCGATGGCATTGAGATGACTCATGCTGTCCCTCGAGTTTATAATAGCCAAACTCGTAGGTGTCTTTATAATGTGACCAAGAAAAACAGCTGAAAAATGACTTGAATTTTGTCACTTCAGTCAGTTGTTGGGCTTTTAAAACATTTCTACAAACAATCTAAATACAAAGTTAGATGTGCTATGGACATGAATGATAGCTCAATGTAGTTAGTTATTTATTTTTTAATATACTGTTTGTGTAATTGGTAGATTTTGTCAGTGCAGTTCATTTTCATTTTTAAGGATCTTAAACATTTTATTTTTTTAGACACAAGAGTTGACTGTTTAGTAATAATAAGCTAAAAAATATCCCTGACACCCTAGCAACTACCCAACGTATCTTTGGCACCATGCCAGGAAGTCTTGCATGGGCTTAAACCTAGATTTATTTTCTCAACCCAGGCTGGACTCTGCTGATGTGGACCACAGTGAGAATGAAGACATTTCTTTGAAGAGCCCATCTGAGACCGAAAAGCCCAGCAGGGGGCGCAAGCGGGGTGCTGCAGCCAACCAGGACGACAAGGGTCAGGAGTCCAAGCCCAAGCGGGGCCGGAAGAAAGCTGCCAACACGAGCACTGATGATGCCGAGGACCAGTGGGGTGAAGACAGCAGCATAGCAGAGGCCTCCATTGAGGCCGAAGACGAACAGAACAGTCCGCCCAAGAGAGGCCGACGAGGACGGCCCCCCAAATCAGCAGCCTCAAAAGACGAGACGCCAAGCAAGGGCAGGAGGGGTCGCAGGAAGACTGCTCCACCTGCTGATGAAGAAAATGAGGAAGAGGAAGAGGAGGACGATGAGGATGACGCAGGAAGTGAGAATATGGAGGTGAAGCCCAAAGGCAGAAGAGGACGTAAACCAAGGTTTGTGTGTGTGTGTGTGTGTGTGTGAGAGAGAGACCCTGGAGCACATACCAGTCTTAACTCGCTTAGTCAAATAGTCAAAAAAACATTGTATGGGTCACAATTACAGATTTTTATTTTATGCCAAAAATCATTATGACATTAAGTAAAGATCATGTTCCATGAAGATATTTTGTAAATTTTCTACTATAATTATATTCAAACTTTTTATTTTTAAACGACACATCGTGCAGCCCTAATATGTATATGTATATGACCTTAACAAAGATGAACTGGCACTGAGCGTCCCAAATACCCATAAACCCTTTATTCTTAACATTTGAAATGGTTATTCGCAGAGGGGAGGCAGATACTGCCAGCGATTCTGTGGAATCCACACCTCAGAAAAGGAGAGGACGACCTCCAAAGTCACAGACAGCAGCTAGGAAAGCCAGGTACACAGACTCATGTTGCTAAAAGCTTTCTGACATTTTCCCTTGATGCTGCCTTTAGTCTGTACATGTGTCTGGGGCTGTTTCATGGGTTTTATTTGACTCATACAATCTGTTTCAGCGGTGGGAGATCAAGAGCTGCTGCCAACCAGGAAGAGGAGTCTGAAGAGGACATGGACACAGCCCAGCAGAGCGAGGAGGAAGAGGACGAGTCAGTGGACTCTTCAACTAAAGTGAGTTTCCTTTCCCCTGATAACTCATAGTTATGGGAAACCAAATCAGCTGATTTAAAATTTAAAAAAGGGCTTTCTATGCAAATTGTTAATTGAAGATAAAATATCTTAGATTTGGAGACATTTGCAGTAGTAATTGTTTGAAATTAATAGTTGGTTAAATATCTATGGTATGGTATGAGGAGTATTAAAAGAATATATATATATATTTCTAGTAATCATGAATGATTTTAAGCCGTAGAATTGTATTGGGTAGACATCTTCAAAATTTTAATAAATATAAATGTAATCATTGTTTAATTGTATTAATTCAACAGAATTCAGCTCTGGAAATCTGTATGAAGATTAAAAAATATATATCTTTATCAAGTAATCATGAAAGATCTTAAGTCATAAAAATGAATTGGGCAAGAAATCTTAGGATTTCAAAAAAAAAAAAATGTTTTTTAAATATAGTATCTGTTTTAATTTTAATTCCATAAAGGTTTGCACAAGAAATCTATATGAAGATTTTAAAAAATGTAATCTTTCAAGTATTCATGAATACACTGAAGACATAGAGCACCCTCTCGCGGCGGTAGACGGTAATGCTTTCTCTTGGTTCTCAAATAAATGCGACTTATAGTCAAGTGCGACTTGTATTATGTTTTTTTCCTCCTCATGACATACTTTTGGACAGGTGTGACTTATTACCCGAAAAATACGGTAGTAATAGTGATGGAAGGTAATAAATTCATTGGGCAGAAAATTATACAATCAAATATAATAATTGTTTAAAAGAAATGTAATTCAATGTAGAAATCTGTTGAAGAAAACTGAATGAAGGATTTAAAAACTCTTTCTAACCATGAATGATAAAGTCATATAAATTTATTCAGCTGAGATCTTAAAAATTGTAATTTAAATTAATGCAGAGATGTTTAAAAATTTTTATATTTTATATTGGCCAGAAAAATAATAGAAATTGATTAGTAAGGAGTGGTGAAAGTTACATTTACATTTAACATTTAATCATTTAGCAGACACTTTTATCCAAAGAGATTTACAAATGAGAACAATAGAAGCAAGCAGACCAACAAAACCAACAAAAGTTCTGAGAATGTGCTTATATGTTTTTGTAGGTGCGACGGAAGGTGGGGAGAAGAGACCGAAGATGAGTGCTTTCAAAGACAAAATGCAAGATTGATTGGAGATTGCTATACTTAAGGAAAAAGTCTGATGCACAGAGCGAACTTGTGAAAGTTGGGACTTTTTGGAGCCATGCAACTGCTTTAGCTGTATTTTGCCGTCTTTTACTGCCGTATGCTTCTGCCTCCCCTATCCACCATGACTCGTGGTTCGTTTTCCATTGTTATGTGTGCGCCGACCATGTTATCTTAATTGTATGAGAAAGAAAGTGTAAATAGTTTTTGGGCTCTTAACATATCCCCCCCCTCCCCCAAGGTTAGGGATACAACTTGTATAGCTTTGACCTCCAGCTTTAAATATATTGCACCAGCTGATCTGTCCAAGTAAACGAAAATAATTCTCATCACCTTTTAGCAGTACTATATGTGTCCCGTGTGTCTTCTGTATATCATTCTGTAATATGCTACATAACCATTTTGTAGTTCCCTTTTTTTTTTATTTGTTTGTCGTTTTATTCTTTCCTTTTTTAACCCTTCTCATTTGTGTAATTCTTGTGTGCATATGGTTGTGCATGTGCAAATGTGCCTCTGCAGATAAAAGAAACACTGGTTTGATGATAAATTCACGTATTTGTTACATTTTACAGCCCAGTATTGATTTTATCAGTGTTTTAAACGGGGAGGAGATGGTACAGAGCATTGGTTTTTAATATTGGCTGTTAGGAAACAATGGAAGATTCTCCCCCACCATCCAAATCAGTTTTTTCAGTCTGCTGAACCAATAAAATATTCTGTATAAATAACTTGCATATTTGTTATTTTAAATGTTCAGTTAGCCATTTTGATGCAAAAGACCTCGAAATATATAGACTGAACTTTAATAAAAAAAAAATTAAACTAAACTTTCTAAAATATAAAGGCATATATACTTATATACACCCTCAATGCATACATTTTTATGTATATGCATTTATCTGACATATATTTGAGGTTTATATTTAGTAAAACATCTTATTTAATTACATTTTTTGAAAAAAACTTAGAGAAAAAACTGTCGATATGAGAATAGTATGTAATATATATATATATATATATATATATATATATATATATATATATATGTTGTTTTTTTTAAAGAGAATTTAGGCATTTTAAGAGAAGTTATTTTCTAGTTTTGTCTTCAAAAAATGGGTAAAGACTTTGTATCATTTAAGCCATTCATAGTTAAGAAAAGTGTAACCTATACAGCTGTCTGAAATGTTATTTTTTAATAATAACGATTGTCAAACATCTACATAAACTACATGGTCAGTCCTAAAAATGTTAATTTCAACACTTTCTAATCTGTCCAGAAGATCCAGTGAACGTCTTAAACTTTACTGGTGATTGAGGTGATTAAACAAATAAATAAATGTATCTGAGGGTCGACAGGATTTAAAAAAAAAATAATTATAATAATAATTATACATTTTTATAATTCCAGCTCAGTTTCTCATGCAATACATTCTTTACAAAAGCAGCAAAAAGCAGTTTCAATCCATTCGAGTGCAATTAAATCAGATGACTGCTGACTGGATCTGGATCTTTCGTAAATTTCAAGTTTGAGGATATTAGGTTTTAAATGATCACTTAACATATTTTTGTGGCAAAAAGGTTTTTTTTTCTTCCTTTTCTTATCCATGCACTCTCTTTGGGTCCATCATCTGCTGACCAGCTGCTGTTGCATTTACTTCAAAACTCAAAATCCATTAGACTGCATTCAACTGAGCATCACGAAGCAGTTTTTGTATTATTATAACAGCTTTGTGAAGAACAGTAATTTGCATGTATTCATACACACCCACACTATGAAAAAACGATTTCGTGCCAACTGCAAAGAAATAGGAAATAAGACAAAACTATTCAGAGTTGACATAAGCAAAAACTCTTAACAACCATTTACACTGTCAGTAGTCTTGAAATGATCTATAAGGAGGTATTTATGTTTTAATAAATGCGTCTGCTAAATTAATTAATGTAAATGTAATGTAAATTTAATATCTATAAATAAAATATCCTATCTATCTATCTATCTATCTATCTATCTATAATTTTTCAGCTTTTACAAATCACTGTTGATGTTGTTTAACTATTAACACCCTGCTCTTTTTTCTCGTATAACACGCTGTAGTAAAAGTATGAATCATCCTTAAATAAATGGAAATCCTGCTTCGCCTCAATCGTTTGCCATGCGTCTCAAGTAGCGTGTTTATTGTATTGAGATCACGTGACTGTGCCGACCAATCGGAGTTGCGGACGATACGCCGCACACTAGCCCTGTGTTCCCTGCGCTCTCATTAAATTCACTCATCCGTCTGGGATATCAGTTTCATTTAAGCGAGTCGATTCGTTTGGATTGTTTGTTGAACTGTGATTCATCACAGTGTTCCCGTAAGTCTCACAAGTGCCATTTACGGTTTTAGTTAAGTTTAATAATTAGCTTATATTATTCAACCAGTCTGATGTCGTTTGTAAAGTGTTTTTCCAATCTTCTTTCGTTTAAGGCGCTAGTTATCCATACTCTGGAGAAAATGTTTCATTTAACTTTCATTTAAGAGATGAATCATTTGCGGTTCGGTTCGACTGAATCACAAAAAAGATCCAGTTCAAAAGAATTATTCTTTCGCGAATCGGACATCACTCCAGACTAGGGGTCGAGCTTAGTGAGCATGTATTTATTAACACATCCCCGGTGAGCATCCTGAGCCGGTCTGTTGCACACAGTCAGTGTGGGGTGTCGATATTTTATCAAGGTCTTTTACTTTTTACATTAATGTAATATCGCGAATTAAAGAAACAGCCTCCCGTTGGATTTGATGTCCCTGCGACTGCAAGCTTGAGAGAGGTAGGTTTGATTCAGATGATGTATACGACCCTAATTCTTGTGTTGCGTACAAATATGAGATAGAACTTTCAATTGGAAATACATTGATTTGGATCGCATCGCGTGACAGTTCTCTGACAAGTTTGCGCATGAAGATAAACAGAATCGCTAGTGTGTGAAATGCATGTTCATTTAATGAAGATTACATCTCTGAAGCTTTCTGTTGGCGTTTTAAACTTTATACATCAACATCAAGGATCAGCAGGATCTTGTGTCTCATAGTGCAACGTTTCCTGAGAAACATGAATGAGTGTATACGTATATCCTGTTTATTTAAAGGTGGGTGATTTCTTGCAGCCAATATAAATATTCAAAATCACCAAAACAAACACGCCCCTACCCCAAAAGCAGGGCTCTTGAGGGGGTGACTAATGACTAAAAGCATCACTTCTGTGAAACCACCATCTCCCCTATAACCATCCCCTTAGATTAATAATGTTGGTTATTATGTAAACATGTAAAAAATTATGTAAAAAAGCTGCACACAAGCTGAAGCAAGTTTGTAATTTTTCGCGCAAAATGGTTCAAGCGCAACTTTTGAAGTTCTTTAAAAATAAGACAACAGAGTGTGGTTTTTCCTTGATTAGAATTTAAAGACATTCCCCTGCCATAATGTCATTGTGCTGTTTGTGACTAGTCTGTGAGGGACTGAGAGATGACAGGAGAGCTGATCATCGAGTATGTCATCCGTTGTGACATTAATGAGAGCTATAGAGAGCAGAGCAGATAGCTCCATATTATGTCCATTATGTACAATATCTGCATTTTATTGGACAAACTGCTCTAGATGTTTTTAGACAATATTAAAATCCTGTCTGGGACGTGTCCTGTATGAACGGCACATATAGCCACCCTACTCCAATACTGAAAATCTGATCAGAAATTTACACGGGTCCTACTTCTTGCCTTATCCTAAGCCTTCTTTCGTTCCACAGACATTTTCCTCTTTTGTTTTTTTATCTGTCATCTCTATCTTTCTGTTGTTGCTCGGCATGGCTAATGTCCATCCTGTGCACTGAGCGCTCTCTCCTCCACATCATGAGTAGACTTGCCCCTTACTGCTGATTGGCTACAAGTTTGTTTTGGTACGCGGCTAACTCAATTTTCTAAAGAGTTTTTTTTTAATAAAAAACCTTTAAGCGACTGAGATCATATACATTTGCGCACACTTGTTTGTATGTTGTGCACCAGTCACATACATTTATATAACAAAACACACACAGCAAATTATATATGCATATAAACCAGTTTTAAGCTGCATGCATGCGTGTTATAAATGTAAAAATGTGTGATTGTTTTCAAAAATATTTAAGTAGGCTATGTATTAAAAATCTATATTTTATATTGTTCATAGCCTATATATTTTAATTTGTTTTCATTTATTTGTAATAATGTGTCTCTCTGCTCGTGTATATACTGTACATAAGCATTTACTCAAACACACACACACACACACTGCTGCATACTATCAAGTACTTATTTAATAAGCAGTGCTTTAAAAAAAAGCAATTGAAGTTAAATCTGCTTGTTATCAGTTATGGGAAACTTGCATGGAGTAGTAAGTCTGTCAACAGATAAATGACTAAACAATGAAAGTCTTTATCATTTACTCCACGTTTCCATTTGGAACTGAGTCAGGGCCGCTGTTTCTCTGTAAGAGAATAGTGGTCTGGCGGGTATTGCTTGTTTCTAAATTTAGATGTTGCTGTTCAGTATTCTCCCAACATCCAGCTTGCAGCTGGTTACATAATGCTTGTCGAGTTGAGCATTTTAATGAATTGAAGGGACAGTCGGATGCAATCTGAGTCTCGTCAGGACTGTGTGAGGTGATGACGCCATAGCGCTTCTCTCCCATCCTTCTGTCAGCGGGTGTGATCTGAAAATAGTCCCCTAATGAGGGACCCTCAGAGTTCTCAGCAAAACAGGGTCAACTGCAGGGTCCCAAGAGAGATGAAATCATAATGCTCCTAACGGAAGGCCTCCAGAAAGTCATGGTTTTGCTTTGACAGAGGTTTGATATTTTCTAAAGGTGTGTTGGAGAGACACCAAGCAGTTGACGTCTTTCAGTGAGGTGACATTTCTAAGGTCGCTGTCAACTATCTCTTTATTTGATGCAGTGTGGCCTTGATGACCTTTAATATTGCTTGCTTGTTGACAAGACTTTCAAGGCCAGAGAGTCAGCACAAGTCTAAAATGACTTCTTGGAAACAATTGTGGTGAGGATATATTGCGAATGCAGTCCTTGCAGTTATTTATTATTGTATTTCATTTTCAAAAGGGCACGTTTGAATATTTTATGACCTCAAATGACCATAATAACCAAAGGCTATCTTTTCTCTGGAATGCTGCAGTGTGGTTGCTAGGGTGTTCTTCATGGTTTCTAGTAGTTGTTTACTGGCCAAAATCAAAATATATTTCTTGTGTCCTTTGTTTGTGGATTTTTTTGTTTTTGTTTTTTTTTTGTGCAAATTTTTTTATTTGCACCCCAATTTACTTCCTTACAGGGGATCATTCACCCAAAAAAATTTAACTTTGTTATTAATTACTCACTCTCTGCACAGTCATTTTCACGGATTTGTGAGAACAGGGATCGTTGTTTTCTGAACATGAAATTTTTAAAGGAAAAACCTTTTTTTTTTTTTTTTTTTACCACAATCATTGTTGTGTAAACATACTCTTAGAAAAAACTTTGCATTATTTGACATTATCATTCTGGAATTGATTGGGTGGTGAGAAATAAAAAAATGACATGAAGTTTACTAAAATAATCATACAATGCACACATAGCTCCGGGTTGTCTTTTTTTGAAGGAATAGTTCACCCAAAAAATACAATTTGCTGAAAATATACCTACTCACAGGCCATCCAAGATGCAAATGAGTTTGTTTCTTCATCGGAACAAATTTAGCCATCCATTACTTACAATGGATCCTCTGTAGTGAATGGGTGCCGTCAGATTAAAAACATCACACTGATCCACAGACCTGTGAAGTGCAGTTAAAAACATCTTAATGATGAATTTGTTTATTACAAAAGTTTTTATCAGCTGTTTGGACTCTCATTGCACCCATTCACTCAAGAGGATCCATTAGTAAACAAGTGATATAAGTCTACATTTCTTTCGCTCCTTTTTTTTAGGGATGCACTGATATCACTTTTTCCATTACTCACCCGATACGATACTTTTATTTTTGGTACTTGTCGATACTGAGTACCAATACCGATATTTATATTACATATGTAAAAAAAAAAATTATATTGGGTACAGAAACCAAAAGAGTATGTATAATGTTAGCTGGTTAACTTCATTTATTAAATAGATACAGTCAAACCTAAATTTATTCAGACAACATTATCACAGTTTATTCACTGTAGTTTAAAAGATGGTAATATAATATGACAAGAACTCAGACATAAACTTTGTCAGAACAAATTCAGCTTGATAATGTTAGATAACTTTGATAGAAAGGTATGTAATGGTTTACAATCAAACAAAAAACATTTCAGATAGCTATTTGTATGACAGTATTTGCCAAACTAGTATAAACACTTAGTCGGGCAACCCTTAACCTTAATGACTGCCTATAGCCTCCTGGGCATGCGGTCATCCAGCTGCATCTAAACCTGAATTTTTTTCCCAGACTCGGTCTGAATAATTTTTTGGTCCCAAATTTGTATAGTTTTATTGGTATTCTTGAGGTTTTGATAGCCCAAAATTAATTTAACTAGCCGGAAAAAACAAAACAAAACAAACAAAAAAAAAATCGGCTGACCTTTACTGTGGACAAATCAGCATGATCAGCAAAAACTACTAGCATATCGGGATGTAATGATTCAATAAACTCACAATGTGATAAAATTCACAATGCAGATTACACCACACAATTTTCTTACAATTTCAAATTCAAATCCTAAATTAAATAAAAAATTATACAACTAAAACAAATCTCTTCATATAAACAGGCTTTCTCTGTGCTCTATTTTAAATCAGAGGAAACCATTTGAATTACTATCCAAAAAAATATGCTAAATACATGTTATTTGGATTTTCTAATTAAAAAATTTGAAAGCAAAAACAGAATGGTCCGACTTAAGCTTTGTGATTGAGACGCAAATGTCACTATCTGACAGCAGGTGCCACTACTGGAACAGCAGGTATTTAAAGGCTGCTGCCCCTTTAAGACTGAATGCACGGATTCAATGTAATAATGCACAGGAGATTTTTTTCTCCACTGTATAGGTTGACTTAAGACATAACCAAATGGGTTTACGAGAATACTTGCAGAGACAGTTATTTTTAGATAATTTTGTGTGTATGTGTTTATTCCAAATCAAGGATACGTGAAAGAGGAATCAATTCTGTGTAAGTGCATTGTCTGAAATGCTGCTCTCAGTGATTGCTTTGAATGAGAGCGCTCAAGCTCTGAATGTGTGCGAATGGTTTAGAATGCTTGGATGTTTAAATCAGCAAGACTTAGAAACAAGTGCAAACTACGATACGTTTTACCTCTACAAGTGAGTAAACAACGCAAATCAAGTTAGGAATTTTACATCACTATTCAAGATAGCGATCTGTGTGAACAATTGGTTTCCGCAATGGTTTCGTTAAACAAAATAAATTAATTTAAAAGATTGACTCAAAAGAATAATCTGTTCACAAATCAAATCATGAACTTGCATTACCTAGCCAAAGATGATCTATACTTGAAAATATTCGAATGAATAAAGATTTCAAGTTCATCTGTAAAGCACATAAAGCTATCGTTTGACTTTATACACTTTTATTTCATGCATGATTCATATGGATTTATTAACTTAATGCAAAGTGTGAATTCTAGGAAAATTTTTGTCTCATGATGATGAGCATGTATAAACGCTCACTAGGAGTTGCTAAATGAACAGGGTGCTGCAACTGCACGCAGGTTTTTTTTTTCATAGGAGAATCAGTTGCCATATTGGTTAAAATTCCCAAACTGTTTACTTAAATATTCATTTAAGAAATGACATCACAATTAAAAGTAATCACTTTGGTAATCTAAAAAACTTTTCGGATGTAACTGTAATCTGATTACCCCTTATTTAAAATATAATTATAACGAAATACAGTTACTCATATTTTGTATTTTAAATACGTAACGCTGTTACATGTATTTCGTTACTCCCCGGCCCTGCTGGTAGTCTCCCGAATGAAGAATTTTTGCATGAATTCCAGAAATAAACTATAATGTCCTGCACCCACTAGTAAATTTTTTTTGGTGTTTCTTTGTCTGAATATGACACTTATTACATGCTGTTTGGTATCAGCGTTTGGTATTAGGGGATTTTAACGAGGACCAGTACAAGTATGAGTACAGGAGCTCAGTATCGGGCCCGATACAGATACCAGTATCGATATCGGTGCATCCCTACTTTTTTAATTGTGATGACTTACACCACTGAAACATTCACAATAAGTGCATTACAGAAGCAGTTTTGATTTAGAGAAGATCTATTGTACAAGATGCTACCAAAATCAACCATCTTCTTGCCTTGAAATGTTCATTTCTTTTATTTTGGCTTGCACATCAAACACCTTCTGTCAAGTCGCACACTTATGTCCAGCCCACATGCTGCTGTGTTGTCTCTTATGGCTCATCTGTGATTCAGCTGTGGAGTTTCCCCTTAAGGGCAACGAGATTCAGCTGAAGGGCTTTCTGTTTTTACATACAGTTACGGTCCGCAGACTACATTTCCAAACCACTGAGGCATTATGAAATAACAAGATACTCTTGTTTTCACTGAAATATCCCAGAAGGTCAATTGCTTATTCACATTGGCTTTGTTATACAGTCCAAAACCACTGTTTATGGATTCTGGTTATTTATTTAGTAATAGTAAAAAAAATAGGATAAAATGGTCACCGTATTGCATTTGTACTTTGCCGGCTTGTCCAAACCCTTCTGGCAGCCAACACGAAAGTCTCATCGATTTGCTGGCCGGACCATGAGGTTATTGACCAAATGTGTCATTTGAAATGCAGGAGAGCAGATCACCATCAAATGTGGATTTGCTTTGAAATGTTCTCTTATTGATCCGTGACTTCGGACTCGCAACAACTCAACCAGCTGAAAGGCAATTAATCTAGTTTTACAGCTGAATGCAACACCTTTTTCAAATTCATCTGGTGTTATAGGTCAAATACTTGACAATAAATAGATAAATAACGTAAAACCTGTAAAGCTGATCCATTTAGTTTCAAGCAGTTATATGACAGCTGAGGCTTTGGAAACAGATCAGAGGTGGCAGCACAGTTTGAAAAGCGGCGTCCACTCTGCATTTCAATTATTCTGCTTGGGCTGCAGTCTGCAGTGAAACAAGCACAGAAATATCTGACTGTCTCTGCTTCAAAGCTTTGTTTGAGACAACCCTGTCGAGGAAGATATAGTGTGTTTGAAACTGGGAAATGATGAACAGTCATGTGTTGATTGTGAAGCATGATGTTGTTGTACTGGACATCTGGTAAGTGATGCGCAGCTGTGAGGAGGCGTACAACCTCATCTGTCTGTGCTGCCACAATCAAGTGGCAGAAGAGCAATAATGTACTAAATGATTTTACCTGGAAAGGAAGCGAACAAAGAGTTAATCAGAAACACTTCAGCTTTAGTCATTCATTTAGTTCTCATTGTGAATATATGCAATTAGTTTCCTTGAGATTGCATATATTATTATTATTAATGTAGTTCTTGCATGGTGATATTATGTGAATGTATGTTTTGCATGGTGATAAGCATGTACATTTTTTATTTATTTAGATTACATTACATTTGAATTTCAGATCACCATTACATTTGGCTGTGAAAATACCTCCATAATGATTATTTAAAGCTATTTTTGTGTGAAATGAGAAAATATAAATAAAGGTTTATCCATTGGATGCAATATTCACTTTTACATGTTGTTTGAACTGAAATGTGCCTTGGTATTGTGTGTACACAACCACCCTATATTGATAGAAATCTACCCACTTCTTTTATATATATATATACATCATCTTTTTTTGTTGTTGAATGTAGTAATGAACATTAGAGCCTGACCGATATATTGTTTTGCCCATATGTTATCGGCCGATTTGAGCCTGTTGCGTATATATCTATATCTGCCTTTTTTTTACTCCCTAATATCGGTATCAACCCCAAAAAAACCATATGGGTTGGGCACTAATGAACATAGCAATCGGCATTTACTCCTGACATCTGACATTTTTAAAGGGAATGTGCCCCCAATCTACCTAAACGTGTCTATGTTTCCGTGAATCATTCGTGTACCAGCTTCACCCACAGAAGAAGTGAGTATAATATATATATATATATATTATAATCTTTGTAAATCGCCTTTACTAATAATGTGTATATATTTGGACAGGAGTTTTAATTTGAGGGTATGATCACCAAAATCGGAGGAAAGGTTAAGGAATTACAGCTCTTTAATATATACCTCCCCCCATTTGCAAATATCATAAGTAATTGAACAGTTGAACCAAAAGCAGTTTCATGGACAGATGTGGGCTATACGTTCATTATTTCTGCCTCATTTAAGCAAGCAAAAGGTCTGGAGTTGATTCTTAGTGTGTCATTTACATTTGGAAGCTGTTGCTGTGAATCCACATCATGTGGTCAAAGAAGCTCTCCATTCAAGTGAAACAGACAATTGTTAGGCTTCAAAAACAAAATAAATCCATTAGAGAGATAGCAGGAACATCAAGAGTGGCCAAATCAACAGTTTGGTACATTCTGAGAAAAAAGAACACACTCAGCAACATAAAAAGGCCTGGAGGTCCACAGAGGACAACAGTGGTGGATGATCAGAGAATCCTCTCCTCTCCAAAGAAACATCCAGCCCAGTGAAGAACACTCTCCAGGAGGTAGATGTGTCACTGTCAAAGTCTACAATCAAGAGAAGACTTGACCAGAGCAAATACAGATCATCTGTGAAACACTGTGGAGCAGTGTGATGGCCATGAGCGTGCATGGCTTTCAGTGGCTCTGGGTTACTGGTGTTTAGTGACAGAAGTGTACAGGGATATACTGTCTGCCCAGATTCAGTCAAATGCAGCAAAGTTGATTGGACAGTGCTTTATAGTACAATGGACAATGACCAAAAACTTACAGCAAAAGCAACCCAGGTGTTTTTGTAGGTAAAAAATATGAATATTCTGCAATAGCCAAGTTAATCTCCTGGGCCCGGTTTTTCAAAAGTAATCCAGTAGGATTCTGGATAACGGATTGGATCAAATCTTGAAAATGTGTTTTTCAAAAGAAAAAACGGATTACATAATCGGATTAGATCACGTAATCCAATCTTGGTTTTGATCCGGATCAAACCTTTAGTTAGTTTTTTTTTTAGAACTTTTTTGTAGGATTTGGATCACTTTGATCCAAAAAAAATCTGGATTAAACTGATCCCATCAGAAGGGTGGATTCAGCATGGATTTCATGGCCAAAATGTCATGAAAACTTAAAAAATGTATCAAATAATACTATATTCAGATCATGCAGTATCTTACAATAAATCCTATTTATTCATAAGGTTTTAATTTTATTTGTTCATCCATCAGGCTACAGTGATTAGGTAGGCTTTAATGTATTCAGCCTTTCAGTATAGGCCTACAGCAAAGTAGAAAGATTTTGGCCTCATAAAATAATCCCCCAAACAGCTGTCAAAATTGACCAAAAACAATATTTTTTTATTCTGTCACTAATTTATATATATATTCATCACAATCGAAAATATTTTTTTATATTAAGTCTTTTTTTTTTTTTTTTTCAATACATCCATACTTGATACTTGTTATAAATATCCTCAGTGTACAGTGTTTGTGTTGTAGGTCTCAGATGAGCTGACTGCTGGAAGAGGTGGGGGTTTTCTTGTTTTTAGTTTTTTTTAAATGTGTGGGTTTTCATTTCAAATAAAAATAAACTTATTTTGACCCCATACTGGCTATTCTACTTGTTGATCTTTACATATCTATAGTTCTACACTGTGATTTCCTATCCTGTTTGAGCACTGGTTATCCAGCACTGGTTATCCAGATTTGGTGATCCTGAAAAGTTCCTATCCGGATCAGAATGATCCAATCCGATGTTGCTTTAAAAAACTGGCTCCAAAAGTAAGATGGATTAAATGATCACGGATCGCAGAAAAAGGATTACTAAATCCGGATCAATTTTATCCGGATTAAACCTTTTGGAAAAACCGGGCCCTGATCTTAATCTGATTGAACATGCATTTCACTTGCTGAAGACAAAACTGAAGGCAGAAAGACCCACAAACAAACAACAACTGAAGTCAGCTGCAGTAAAGCCCTGGCAAAGCATCACAAAGGAGGAAACCCAGTCTCTGGTGATGTCCATTAATTACAGACTTAAGGCAGTCATTGCATGCAAAGGATTCTCAACAACATATAAAAAATTTAAATTTTATTTAATTTGAGCTCTTAAAAATGGGGAGACTGTAAAAATGGTTGTAATTCCCAAGCATTTTATGTTATATTTTTGCTCATCCCCTTGAATTAAATCTTTAAGTCTGCACTTCAATTTAATCTTGATTGTTTAATTTTACTTCTACTCTGGTGGCATACAGAGCCAAAAATATGAATGTCCAAATATATGGACCTAACTGTATATCCTCCAGGCTCGTACTGCTGTATAGAAGCATCCAATCAAAATGTCGTATTGAATTCATTTTTTTTTAGAAATGGCTGTGAAACCGAAGCATTAAGCAGTGGGCGACTCAATCTTTAGGTCTCATTTCACATCTCTCCTCCTCCCTCTCTGTCTGGCTGAAGTGGTGAAGATGCTCTGTGGGGTTTAATAGAGAACAGCATGGACGAGGCTGCCAGCCAGCTGGAGAGAGACCATGTTCACAGCGTGTACGAGAGGATCGCACCCTACTTCAACGACAGCCGCTACAAAGCTTGGCCCAAGGTCAAACAGTTTCTGCTAGAGCAGGAGCCCGGCAGCATCGTGGCGGATGTCGGTAAGGGTTTGCGTTCTGTCTTTAATGTGTGTCACGAGATATAAAACTCTCAGAACAGATCAATATGCTTTTACTAGTGTCAAAGTCACGCTTTCTTTGTAAACAATCTTTGTATCCTACGGCTGAAAATAAATGCATGTAATCTTGTCTTTATTCTTTTGCCTGCAAAAGCCTAATGGCCCGTTATCACATACAGACTTAGCAGACTGGATTTACTTCACCGCTGTTTGAAAGGAAATGCAATTATTCATATTAAAGTTTAATAAGGATGAATGGGCACCAACGTTATTACTGTACGACACTGGAAAAACAACCCCAGTGAATCATCCATTCGGGAAAAACAATTTTATGTTAATTATCCATTTTTATGACATGCACTGATTACTTTTTTGATTATTGCAGGATGTGGCAATGGCAAATATCTGCACATCAATGATGATATCTTTAAGTTGGGCTGTGACGTGTGTCGACCATTGGTGGACTCTGCGTGGGGTCGAGGTCACGAGGTGCAGCTTTGTGATGGCCTGCGTTTACCCTACAGAGATGGCTGTTTTGATGCAGTGCTCTCCATTGCAGGTAATTCAGCAAAATAAATACCCTTAAACATTTCGATGGATTCATTCTGATTCTCATTTACATTCATTTAATGATTCAGTAATTTAAATATTACATTAATGATTCTTTCAGTAATAATAATAATAAAAAAACCTCAAAACATTTATTATATATTATTATATAATATATAATTTTATATATTTAAAAGGTTATTATATAATTGTTTTAAAACTTCAGGTCAGTTGGTTTTTGATTAATAATCATCATAGTAAAAATACTGAGACAAATTAATTCTGTGCTTCCTACAATTCAATCTTTTTATTATTAATTTAAAAATTAATTAGACTTAAAAAATGCATAAATAAAAGAGAGAAAGCAATTTTATGGTATATATCTCAACTAAATACATTTAATTAATATAATGAATTTTTTTTTGCAGCTAATACATAGACAAACATCTCATTTTTTAGATGTTAGGGTTGCATGACAAATATCGGCCGATAATTAAAGTGCAGAGTTCACACTACACAAAGCCGTTGTTAACCAACAACCTGCGCAAATAAACATTGATAATGAACGTGGATTTGCGCAGCTTGTCAGTTAACAACAGCTCTGTGTGGTAAAAGCTGCTCTAGGTGAAATCACTCACCTGATGGAATTTAAAGATTAGAGAACTGGCTTTACTGACGAGATGGGCATTAATTATCGGCCGATATTTATCGTGCACCCTTATTGAATGTCTATATAGTTTTTATACATTTTCAGTTTGTTATTTTAGAACATTAAGTTAAACTAAATGAACATTGGAAATGTTACTTTAAAAATGTATACTTTGGTAATTATATTTTATTTCATTTAACGCTTATTTTATTTCAAGTAATGGAAATAGATTTAGGTAACTGTAATAACCCTGACATTCAAATACATTCTGGTTCTGATGCAGATTCCTTTTAATGAGTCAGTTCATTAATGATTCCATTATTGATTCTTTTAGTACTTTTGAGGAAGCAGTTTATTAGTTATACAAATGACTTTTAGTTCAGTGAATAAGTGTAGAACTGTTCTTATTGATTCAGTGAGTCATTAGAATGATTCATTCTGACAGAGCACATGTTTATGAATATTTTTTTATCCGAATCATATACAAGAATCAACTCATTAGGGCCATTTGTTTGTGAATGGTCCACACTAGTTATGCTTTTTGTAACTGCGTGCAACCAGCAAGAACTATTCACACTTGAAAAGCTTTCAATTTCATATTTCTTTCTTTTAAAATGGGTCTTAATTCCCATTCATAATAGTCATGAAACTAGTCAAAATTATTTCACATGTAAATTAATTTCAACGATTTTTATTTCCTTTTATGCACATTCATGTTTTATTTTAGTGCAGAATGTATTGGAACAGTAAAAGGTCATGTTGCTTTAAAAGGAACATGCAGTGCGGACAGGCTCTGACATGAGATCGTTAGCATAATGATCTATGAGGATGTCCATTCATAGGAGCACAATTCAAAATGTCATACACCCACATTAACACTAGTATTTCCATCAAACCATTTAATTTCAATCAGCTGATAGTGCTGCCATTAACTTGAAATGGAGCGGATATATAGGTTTATTTAGGCTTTATGAGGTGGAGGAAACAAGAGGTGTTTCTAGGCTACAGGAGATTAGTGCTTCTTGGAAGAGGCCTGGGAGTATTTGTTGTCAGGCGGTACAGCTGGGTCACCTGGCAACCCCTCGTGAATCCTCAGAGAGAAGATTAATGTGCCCATTGATGATATCAGAGTCTCATAATGGTTTAAACACTCTGAAAGCCCCCACTTAATGCAGGAAACAGCCCACCGCTATGAGCTGGGCTGTCTACATTGATTTTGATTTTTTATTCTTCAGAGATGTGTCCTACACGGGGACACTGTCTTTTCTGAAAGGATGGTTTACCAAAAATTTAAAATATTTAATTTTATTTCTTCATCGAAAAACAATTCTCTATCTCACACTCTCTATCAGAATACTACTTTTTGTTGGATTCAAATGTATTAAGTGTGCATTTTTTATTTTAGTTTCTAATTTAAAATTATTTTACTATTGTTTTATCATTATTATTAATATTATTGTTATTATTGGGGAATAATAATAACAATCAACAGTATTCATGTGGGACATTGAATAGACACAACATTGACTCACAGAAACAGTATATTTTATATATATATATATATATATATATATATATATATATATATATATATATATATATATATATATATATATATATATATATATACAGTGGGGCTCGAAAGTTTGGGCACCCCTTGCAGAATCTGTGAAAATATGAGTAATTTTCAAAAAATAAGAGAGATCATACTAAATGCATGTTATTTATTATTTAGTACTGTCCTGAGTAAGATATTGTACATAAAAGATATTAACATTTAGTCCACAAGACAAAAAAATTGCTGAAATTATTAAAATAACCCCATTCAACAGTTTGGGAACCCTTGGTTCTTAATACTGTGTTCTGTTACCTGATGATCCTCGACTGTCTTTCTGTTTTGTGATGGTTGTGCATGAGTCCCTTGTTTGTTCTGAACAGTTAAACTGAGCAGCGTTCTTCAGAAAAATCTTTAAGGTCCTGCAGATTCTTCAGTTTTCCAGCATCTTTGCATATTTGAACCCTTTCCAGCAGTGACTATATGATTTTGAGATACATATTTTCAGACTGAGGACATTTGAGGGACTCAAACACAACTATTTAAAAAGATTCAAACATTCACTGATGCTCCAGAAGGAAACAAGATGCATTAAGAGCTGGGGGGTGAAAACTTTTGGAATTTGAAGATCAAGGTAAATTGTACTTAATTTGTGTACCGGGAAACATACAAGTATCTTCTGTTGCTTACGAAGGGCAGAACTAAATGGAAAACAATTATATTTCAACAAAATAAGAAAAATTTGGCCATCTTCATCGTGTTCAAAAGTAAAATTTATTGGATACATGGCACAAGTAGGGGTTTTATGGTACTGCATAAGGCAAATAAAATAATTAATTCTGGGTTGAAACTATTCCTTGAAATCATTCGGATATATATCAATGACCTATGAATACAATTTCTTTCAATTGCTTAGTCATCCACCACATGTCCACCAAAGAACGGCGTGTCCGAGCAATAAAAGAGATGGCACGCACCCTGCGTGTGGGAGGGCGGATCATGATTTATGTTTGGGCCATGGAGCAGAAGAGGCGCAAGTTTGAGAAACAGGACATCTTTATTCCCTGGAACCCCAATCCTCCTTTATCTCCCGCCCTCAGACAGCGAGGCAATGGAACCCAAAGCGTCAGCGATGACTCCGCTTCCAGCGACAAGCACAGAAAAGTGAGAAGCATATCCTCCATGGTGGATGAAGGAGACTTGATCAGCCCCGGCCAGCAGAAACAACAGAGGCTTTGGTTCTTCTCCAGATCTTTGGATTCAGTGCTGGACTTCACCAGCCTGACTGTGTCCCGCTCCTCTTCCAGCTCTTTACAAACCCCTGTCGACGAAGCATCGGAAAGCAGAAGCCGGCGAACTAGCAGTAGAGGTCTGATCAGGCAGATGTCCAGCCTCTTTTCATCCTCTTCCAGAACCAGTCTAGAAGAAGACGTCTTCATCTCAGACCCCAACGAACAGGTCCATAAAAATGACAACAGAAGTTCTGGGAATGGAAATGAGACTGTTCCTGTGGAGCTCGTCCATGATTGTTCTGCAGTACCATTGCCTGACTTGGTGTCCTACCAGAGGGATCAGTCAACTTGTGAAGGAAACGTGGAGGTAGATGGTACACTGAGCCAACAAGAGCCCTTGCAGAGGCAGGAAAGCACAGCGTCTCTCCTGGAAAGTGATGGGATGAGTGGACAGAGCAGCGAACAGCTGAAGGACTCTTGTCTGAGATACTACCACGTATTCAGGGAAGGAGAACTGACACAGTTGATCCAAAACCATGTTGATGAGCTCCATGTTTTGCACACTTACTTGGATCACGCCAATTGGTGCGTAGTGGCTGAGAAGGTTCAAGTCTGGAAGGTTTAAGTTTCATTTTTTAAATGTTTTCATTAATAATATCCGTTTTGAGGTCTTTAAAAGTTTTAGTTGTAGATTTTAAGTATTGGGACCAGAGAGCTAATATTAAGCTGACATTAGCTGTTCAGTATCAATGGCAATAACAAGCAAGGTATTGATGCTTTGACGAGACCAGTGTTGGTCCAAGTCGTAACTTTAAAATGTGCAATTCGAACTTGAGATTTAGTCTCCATTCTTTGTGATGTCTTAAGTTTTGAGTTGAAAATAATTGACTTCACTTGCACTGATTTTAATGGTGTATCACTATTAACTGTCTTAAGCATTGCCTGCCTGAAAAAGAAAGCATAGCACATCATTTTTCTGAACCAAACAATGTGAGCACATAACTAGCGTTTTCTTATTGAACGCTCTTCAGGAGTTTGTCTGTGTAGGTGTTGTGTTAGTATTAGCTGTTGTGCTGTGCTCTGAAGCTTTTAAACAAGATTTGATCTAGTCGACAGCTTGTTAATTGATTGCACATGTTTGTATTGGTGTAACCTGACCATGTCAAATTGTCACAACAAAGGTCTTTCATTTTCCTTTAAACTTGAACCATTTTTATGTGTATTTTTGACGTAAATACAATAAAAGCACTCTATTTAGTTTTATCTGACCCATTGGTGCAAATACATATCTTCACAGTTAAATATATATATATATATATATATATATATATATATATTGAATAAATGAATAAATATATTGAATAAATTGGTATAAGGCACCCAATAATGTCCCTGTTCAATTTAAACAGGTTCATGAAATACATGTTACTTTCATTATGAATTCTGTGACCTCACCTTTGATGCAGCTCTGTGAATTATTGAGTGCCTGGGCACCAGTTGATCAATATCTCTGGAATAGCCTCCTCCAATGACAGTAGCCACAGGAATGCCCCTTTTGACTGTCTGAAGAACATAAAGATCCCTCTGGTAAAGTCCTACGTCAGGTAAATGCACAAAGTCACTGAAGGGTCAATTACATAAAATACTGCTTAGATTTTTTATGATGATATATGTGCATAATAGAGTGAAAGGGTTCACCTTCATCTGTGAGATAAAGTCTTCCAAGTTCATCCTTCCAGTGTGGATCCACTCCAGAAGTATAGAGCACTATATCCAGCCGAGGTGTTTCCTGTAACCAAGGGAGGTGTTCATGGACTGCACAGGAAATTACTTAATGCATTTTACTATAGTATCACATACTGGTTTATTTAAAGGAATTGTTCCCCCAAAAACTAAAATTTGCTGAAAATGTAGTCACTTTCAGGCCATCTAAGATGTAGACAAGTTTGTTTTTCTTCAGAGGATATTAAGAGAAATTCAGCAGATCCTCTGCAGTGAATGGATGCCATCAGAATGAGAGTCCAAACAGCTGATTAAAACATCAAAATGATCCACACGACTACAGTCTATCAATTAATGTCTTTTTAAATGAAAAACTGTGTTTTTTTAAGAAACAAATCCATCGAGACATTTTTAACTTCAAACCATTGCTTATGGCTAAAATACAATACAATGAAATACAATAAATGTTCTCTATGCGTAATATTGCTTTTTCAGTGAAAAATGATCTGCATCAGGAGAGAAATATGCACAGATTCAAGATTCAAGATTTTTATTTGTCACATACAAAATTATATAAAGCATATATAACCAGCAGTGAAATGTGAGCCAGGTCCGCTCCATGGACAGTGCACTGTGTACAAGAAAAAACACACCAAAACAGTTTTAAATATGTCAGTGGATTTTGATGTGAGGGGATAACAGCAGGAGATTAAATTTTTCCCTCTCACAAAAGGAAGCATTATTGCGGATTAAGGATTGATTTTTAGCCCGAGTGTTTAAAATTAAAATGCCATAATGATGAATTGGTGTTTTGCAAACACAGCTTTTCGTTTCACAAGATATTAACTGATGGACTGGAGTCATGTGGATTACTTCTGGATTTCTGTGATGCTTTTATCAGCTGTTTGGACTCTCATTCTATCGGCACCTATTCACTTGCAGAGCAAGTGATGCAATGCTACATTTCTCAAAATCTGTTCTAATGAAGAAACAAACTCATGTGCATCTTGGATGACCTGAGGGTAACATTTATGCAAATTGTAATTTTGTTTGAGCTAATACTTTAATAAAGATTTATTGAAACTACATTTATTTAAAAGTCAAGATGTATATGTTTTTGTGAAAGTGAAGTGAAAATACCTTTCGAAACATGCTCTTTGTCTTCAATGCTAGGTGACTGTTGTTTTCTCACAGGAACGTTTTTCCCACAATGCGCTGAGAAGGTGAAAACATCCAGTTCATCCTTAAATATGAATGCTGTTCCATAACCCTAGTGCAAAGAGGAAATGAAAACTTTATCATTCATATCATTCTTATTATACATAATTCAGGAAAGCAACAGCATTTTGGTCAGTACAATATATATATTTTTTCAGTTTCAGATATGATTAATCCACTATTAATAAATATTTATTTCTCAAATATAAAACCAAAGAGTAAAACATGGGACAACAGAACAATATACTATAGTATTACAAACCTCCATAGTACCGCCATAGTAGCGAAATATGCGAACAGAAAAGAAAATATGTTTTGCATAAGAAAAAGCCTTTTTCCATTTTGACATTATTTTCATAACAAATAGGGTCTGTGCTATAATGAAATTCTTTTTTAAATAAATAAGAAGTACAATTGTAAATGTACCTACACCATGGTAATATTTATCATATATGCATATATATATATATGCACAAAATCCAGAAAATTATAAAGGCACATGGCAATAAATAAAGAACTAAAATTAAATTAAAATATAATAATTTTATTAGATATTGAGCTAATTTAAAATATTAGGCTTAATATTTATTATAATAGCATATAAACAGTACTAAAACAATCCTATATAAAGTAATCCAAATTATTTTAATATTGTTTTTAGGGTGAAATATGTCCCAGATGATCCACTCCACATCTTTGACATTAGGCACATACTAAATAACATACCTGTCTCATATCTGCAATCTGCAGCGTAGTTCTATACAAGAACTCTATAGGAATCCGGTTAGTCTCTGATCTTTCTCACTTATTTTGCCACTGATAAAGTTGGACAGGTACTCATCTGTATGCACACATCCCAGAAGGTCCGTGGAGTCAATCTTCGGGGCCCACATAACATAGTGACATTTAAAGTACATTATATTAAATTTGGCTTTGTTCAATATGCGTGTGTGTTAATATAAGTTGTAGATTCACTAATCATGTCCAACCTGTTTATCTGTTATGACCTGATCTCTAAGCAGACTCTCCAGGACTTTGGGGAACATTCCCATGGGAAACCTGTGGTTTTCAGGGAGGGCACATATGTACTTGGCATGATGAACTATAAGAAGTGCTCTTGATTCAAGGCAAGACTGTGAAGACGAAAAAAAAAAACATGCAAATGAGCGAAAATGAGAGTTCACTGCTCTCATGAGAATTGTAAATGTCATGTCTGGACTAGTTTACACTCTAGGGTGTTTAATGTGATAATATTGATTATACAATACATATTCGGCGTTGACAGACCTCCTCTGTGTTTCTGGGGTTGTTGTTGTCGTATTGTTTTTTTCTTGTTGAAATAGAGGTGTGCTACTGCCACCGTCTGTTGAGGAGTGAGAAAGGTGCAAATATGTCAAAATGTGCATGTATGGAGTCACTTTGCCTTATAGTGGAAACATTTGGATATTCTATAATGAAAACAAGCATGCAAGTAAATTAACAACCTCAAACATACACCTTGTGTATATATTTACATAATACATAAATAAATAAAAAGCAGAGGGGTGTTGTTCTGGCTGACTGCAACTTACACTAAACTGCATAGCCTATTAGGCCTAGGTGCTGCTTCTTACCAAATAAATGAATGAACGAATGAACATGGAATAGACTTGGCTTTATACTATTTTATTACTTTGGTCGACAGGAACATCATTTTTACTTAATTCAAAGCGAATCATTTACTGCCTTGCAGACTGAGCTGTCGGTAGTTTCCACTGTCATGTTGTCAGATAAAATGGGCTTCTTTTCTCAGAAAGAAGTAATTTGTCGGCAGGAACAGCGGAATGTACTATCACGAAAATAAATGTGTGAAAGATATGGGAACATTTTGCCAGGCAGAAAATAGACCGCCTGTAATAAATGATGTGAAAGCATTGCTGGCACATCTTGTGAAGCAGAACGGATTTTTCACAATTGTACTGAAAATGATCATGGTAATCTAGATTCATGGTCTCCACCACTCATAAATGAAAATTAATAAGTAAATAAATAAATATATAAATATCTTTAGTAGCAACAATATATGTAGCTAAACAACACACTTGATTAACTATTAGGCTATTTTGGTGAAAACTATAGATTTTTCGGTAACCGGTAGACCGGTAACCTACCCAGAAAAACAAATGCCAGAACCATTGCAAAATTTTGAAAACTATGATTTTAATTCAGTGATCTTCATATTGGTGTTTTTAAAGCAAATTCAGTTTTTATTTGATTCAAATCCATTTATTTAAAAAATAAATAAATAATCAACCTCAGTTACTACCTCGGTGTCAACATTTTATAATTTTTGTTTCATTTATTCAAATTTGCCAATCTTTCTCTTGAGAGCATGTAAAAAAAAAATCACTTTTAACTTATTTTATTAATGTAATTTACTAGTGTTTATAAAAAATGTCAGCTGGCTTTTGCTTTTTTTTCTATTCATTTTAATTTTAGTCAAATTTTTGTAATTTTTTTTTTCTCAAATTGTTAAAAAAATTATGTTAACTTGTTTTTGTTTGTGTTTTAATAATTTTAATTTTCCATTTATTTTGTTTGAGCTAATTATTTTTATCTTATATTTATTTTAATTCAGCTTCACACACACATATAATTTCCATATGTGCAAAGTTTATGGTTTAAATATTGTTTAAAAAAGTGTAAAATTGCCACCTTTCATGAGTAGTTAATTGCAGTTAATTGTAATTGTACTTAATTTATTTAATGTCAATTATTCAAATAATTGTGCAACCCACATTTGTACAGACGTCTCCTATATATCTTACCCGTCATCAGGTTTCTCCATCGTACTTCAATGTATTCTGTCATTTCCTCTGAAATGTTATGTTTGAATAGCGTGACCCATAATGCGCTCTTCTCATCATACCTAAAATATTGACATTCTTAGTCTGACCACAAATGAAATGAATGTGCATCCTCTTTTTACAGCTCTTCATGTGGCATTAACTCTGCTTTCCTTATGGAGTGGGGACCTTATGTTTACAGAAGAGGCCCAAGATGTTCCCGTGCCTTGCCTAAGGCTGTTGATTTAAATCCAAATACCATTCTTCAGATATTTCTTCTATTATATCACACAGCCGGTCTGTGTTGTGCATCTGTTCAAGCAGGCTGGTGGAATGGTGTGTGCCACCTTACATAAAGGATCCTTCAAATGCACAACCAGTCAACAACGACACATGAGTGCAGCTGTGATGAGCTTCATTCACTTACTGTAAACGTGCAATATCACTCACTTCATTCAAGTTGCAAAGAAATATGTGAACTGTTGTAAGGTTGGTTTTAAAAATAAAACATTTTAGGTTGTACTCATTCTCATGTCATTCCAAACATGTATGACATGCTTTCTTATGTGGCACACCAAAAGAGATGTTTAGGAGAATGTCTGAGTTGCTTTTTTCCATGCAGTGAAAGTGAATTGTGAACAAGGGGCTGTCAAGCTCCGAAACGGACAAAAACAAAGTGTAAAAGCACCTTAAAAGTAATTAGTAAACTGAAAAAAATGATGTTGAAATAATTTTGACTCATAAATTGCTAAATTCCACAAATAATAACAAAGAAACAGCAAGTATCACATTCAGTTAAATATGAATTTTAAATATAAGTATTTGATATAATATTTTCTTACGCCAATAATCTTTGTTTTATTTACAACAAGAAAATTTTGTTAACAGTTGTGACTTAATTTGAATACTTCCAAAGTATTTTTTTGAGGAAAATGCAATTCCATTAAATGTAAGTCAAATGGGTTTGGAGCGATGCGAGTAGATGATGAAGTAGTTTTCTGTCAGTGTTATTTAATGTTTCCGAACAGGCAAAAGTACAAAAGTGAAAGCTTTATGGTTAAAGACAGGCTGCTAACCCAAAGGTTGTAAGTTCAAAGCCTTCAAGGTGCGATGCATGAACAAAGAGTTACGGCGATCACCTTTCGCCACTGTATCCTTGAGCATAATGCTTAACTCTAACTTTCTTCTGGGGATTTTATCTGTTCTATAGTAAGTGTGCTGGTAGTTCCTTTAGATAAATTGTTCTGTCTGATGACAAAATGCAATTAAAGTACTTTAGGTCCCTAAGTCAATCCGGGTGGAAATCTCCTCCGATGTGTTGAGCATGTGCTGTCACTGTTCAGTCCCTCCAGCTCATCTACTACGGTATGTATAAGCTACATGTTGAAACGTTGCCCTGTTTGCTCAAAGCGTGCTCTGGAATGATTGTCCACCGAGCAGATCATCTCATTAGAGAATCTTTTCCTGGAGTCTTTCCCTGCCGATCGGGAGAATGAAACATACATTATCTATGAGAAAAGGCACTGTATTGTGGTTCTGTATTATTTATTGAAATTTTGAAGTCCATAATTTTTTTTGGTTTTATTAATAATGATCATATTTATACATTATTTAATTTATGTGTAGTAAAACATTAAACGTCCTATTCATGCTAAATGTCCTATTCATGCTAAAACTTTGCCATCCAAAACAGGGTTATTATAATTAATCTAAACTAAAACTAACTTTTAAAGTTATTTGCAATTAAACAGTATTTGAATATATATATATATATATATATATATATATATATATATATATATATATATATATATATATATATATATATATATAAAAAAATTTCAGTTAGTTGCCAACACAAAATTTCTAATTTTCATTTAATTTAACCTGATTGACTAAAATAACTAAAAAATATAATAATAATAATAGAAATGTATAGAAAACAGCACAAAATGACAAAAACTTTACCTTAAATAAAATGGCTGATAAAAAAAAAAAAAAATGATACTACAATAACAATCCAAAAGCTTTCAATCAGTATTTACTTAAATAAAGAAAAAGGTAACTGTCAGATGAAGTTTAAAATAAGAAATAGTCACACTGAAAGATAAAACGGCGAACTGAAATATATAGTCACGATTTTATCTTTTCATTTTTTTGAAATTTTAAAATATTACATTAATATAATAAAATACAATATTTAAGTATATTTATGTTTTTAAAAAAAAACGTATTGTTGCACATATAAATCAAAATATGTCAATATTTTTTCCAATAGATGGAAACGCACCAAATGGTATTGTAAAATTAAAGATAAGTTTCTCTGTATAATGTAGGTTTGAGGTTTTCATCTTTGCATAATATATCCATTACTATGCACCAGAGGGCTCTTCAGCACCCGTCTGCTTTCAGTGCACATGCTGATATTGTTCAATTTGTGATGGAGTAATGAGATCATGACCTGCTTCTGTTAGTGTTCTGCATGAATCTGATTTTTTTCAACATTACAGTCTCACTCCCAAAACATTGTATGTTGCAAAATTGTAAAAATGCTCAAATTTGACCATCATTTCTCTTCTGCATGTGCAGGAACAATAGGATTAATCTGTCCCCTCTGCACTTGAGTGCTTGGACCATGTGACAGCAGTCCCTAGTGAATTCCCTTTTTCATATCCATTGACTTCTTATCTTCCATATGGCTTTCCCCTCCTCTGTGTGCTCACACTAATCAGGGATCGGTTTGATTGAAGGGGGTGGTCGTTCTGTTTTTGACACAATGACAACAGTCTAAACACATCATTGTGTCTAAACAGAGGAAAGATTTATTTCAAGAGAAGATACTGATGTCAAAAACTGTCACTTCAGTAAAGGGTGGTAAGTAACAAATATGATTATTATCATAGAGCAAGTGATAATGGATTGAGGAAGGCAGTGTTGATGTTTAAACAGCTGTGTAATTTGGCACAGTAGGTTTTTCTTTGTTTGACTGGAGAAAGTAATACTGAACAAATGTTGTAGGTGTGGCAAATCTGAGTATGGTGAGTGTTTTATTTGGAATGTATCACTTTCTCTGGTTAACTCATGTCAAAGTCAAGTTCAGTGTCTCAGTGACTATTTGTGTTCCTTTGTGTTAAAGCCAGTCAATTTGCTTTATGCTTTTGTGTCCATCTTTTATGTAGTTTTTGTAACACTATAAGGTTCTTTATAATAGTTAACACATCGTCACACGATTTTACTCCATAAATCTAATATCACGTATATTTATGTTAGGGCTGACAAGCAATTAAAAAACACACTGAATGGATCACTTGATTTTTGTAAAGGGTCATATGACATTGCTAAAAAGAACATCATTTTGTGTATTTGGTTTAATGTGTTTACACGGTTTAAGGTTAAAAAAAACACATTTTCGACTTACCGTAGATTATTGTTGACCCGGTCTGCCCTGTCTTTCTTAAGCAAATTTTTCCGAAGCTCATGTTTCTGAAAAAAAAAATAAAAAAAATAAATAAAAATAAAATTGAGGTGTGCTCTGATTGGACAGCTATCAGTTTGTTGTGATTGGCCGTATACTTCAAGCATTTCACAGAAATATTACACCCCTTACCATATTTGGAATATCAGCTTCCATGGTGCAGACAGCAACAATACTACAGCGAGAATAAAAGTTACAGCTTCTTTCTTTGCTTACACATTTGGGCAGTGTTATGCAAATCTCCAACACAATGGCATAGATTTGTTGGGGCGGTTTTGAAGGAAGAGTTTTAGGAAGGTGTGGATGAGTCTTATCTTTTAGAAAGAATATCTCTTTGGCTTTGAGACTTTAATCTTTGAGACTTTATGGATCTTATATATGCACAAACAGCTTGTAACACTCCAAAAACAAAGGAAACATGAAATCGTGTCATATGACCTCGTTAAAAAACACAATTTTATTCAATAAATCGTACCTTTTTGATGTTGCTAAGCTATATAATATGATTTAAATATAAGACGAAAACCAAATCAAATTTTAGGGGCATAAAATGGTATTTTAATAGACCAAAAAATGTCTTTCAGGGGGTGTTTACACAACACAGTTTTCAACTAAAAACTGAAAACTGCGTTTTTGCCGTTCATTTACACGACAATGGCATTTTGGTGACCTGAAAATACAACATTTTAAAAATGGGTTTTAAAGGGCAGGTTTTTGAAAAAAGTAACATTATTGTTTCCATGTAACCTGCAAAAATTCAGTATTGTGAAAATGCTGACGTTATGCAAATACAAAATATGTGCGCAGACGTGGTGTTTCTTTACGAAGTGACATCGCCAACTACTGGTCAGCAGAGTTTTTAGCCATTCCCATGGATCCGTGTGAACAGGGAACGTTTCAGCGTTGTCCTCTGTACTGTACTGTATTTTTAAAATTGCAAAGCAAAAACCTGTCAGTTTTTTGTACAATTGTCAATTTTTTATTTTTTTTTTGCTGTTGTTGAAACGTTCCCTCAGAGAAGCCAGGCTGTCTGATAATAAGTGCGAAAGGAAGTGCTAAAAATGTATCCTTCCTGCACGTACAGTATGTGAGCTCTACAAGATAAAAACTGTTTGTACTGTAAGTGAACCCTCTGAAGCGTGAATCACACTGAGATGTGCTCTCATTTGTAGTTGCTCCTCTCATTAAGACACAGCAAATGAAACTGCAAATTCAATGACCATGTTCACCTTCCCGTGCTCCACGCAGAGAACTAGCCTCATAATGAAACTCTGCATGATGCAATTTTGCTACCTTATTGCACATCACATCAACAAGAGTCCTTTTTATTTCTTTTTATTCTCAGCTAGCTTGTTTTATGTGTGTTCAGTTTCAAACGGTTCGCTCATTAGGAGTGGTGAGTCACACCGTTGCTTTGATACACATGAGAGAGAGGCAGCTGTCTTGTTCAGTTGGTGCGGATGAGTGTGGCTGGTTTGGTGGATGGAACAATAGAACAGACAGGTGCTGGTACAACTGCGCTCCTGGCACTCATTGCCTGGCAGATTCGCCTCGGTCTCACACACACTGCATCTCAATACCTCCCCCACCAGGCCTTTCTATGGCCCCTCAGACAGTCAGGCAGAACCAATAAATCTGGCTGAACGTTCATGCACCGCTGTTTTGCTGGCCTGGATTTTTTAAAATAAGATGTTTCTATTTGGAAACACTCACAGTGACATGATAAAGGAAGTGGGACAAGATGTGCATTAAAGGAAGAGTTTACCCAAAAATAAAAGTACAAAATAAAATTAATTACTCAACCTCATTTTTATTTTTTTATTTTTTTTCAAGAATGAACATGCTCTTCTCTGTATTTCTCCTTAAAATTATTTTTGTCATCGAGGCTGCACATATTGGATTAGAAATACAGGAAAGACAGTAATATTGTGAGATATTATTAAAAATATATTTTAAAATAATATATAAAATATAATTTATTTATTTGACGTGAAACTGAATTTTCATCAGCCATTACTCCAGTCCTCAATGTCTCATGATCCTTCAGAAACCAATCTAAGATGCTGATTTATTATCAATGTTGGAAACTATTGTGCTGCTTAATATTTTTTGGAACCTGTAAATACTTTTTTTTTCATGATTCTTTTATGTACTTTTTCATTTTTTATACATAAAGAATCAAATAAAAAAGTATCCAAGGTTCCAAAAAAATATTAAGCAGCACAACAGTAATAATAAATTAGCATATTATCAACACAACCAAAAAATTATTCGATCATCTTTGAACAATTAATTGACTTTTTGTGAATCTTTTTGACTTTATTCAAAAGAACTGATTCATAACAGTCATTTGTTCATGAAACAGATATCGTGGCCAAAAATACATTCAAAATGTTTCCTTTTGTGCCCTGCAGAGGAAAGAAAATCATACAGATTTGAAACAACATAAGACTTTAGAGCATGACAAACTAGATGTAAATTGGTGCTCTCTTGAATAATGTTTGAATGATTTAATAGATTGTGGATACCTTTACTTAAATGCCATCTTTTTCAAAACAGGAAATTAACATCAGCAGTGTTTAACCCACAAAGCCTCAAAAGTCACCTTGTGCTATTTTAAGCGGTGACAGAAAACATTACTTATCTCAATGTCTACATGAGGTGGAAACAGTGACCTTTGGTTTGATGTTTATATGCCTTTACCCTTATCAGGGTTTTTATCTGCATTAAACACAACAGAGTGCTACTTGCTTGTGTTTTCTAAAATTGGCACACGCACTGAAGCATGGCACAGAAACAGATGAATTTGTAAATAATTAGCCTTGGACATGAAATCTACAGAGCAAATTCAATCGACTCATGCAGACTCTTGATTCATATGTCTTTACCTGGGCATCACTGGATACTTCAGTGTGACTTAGCTGATCAGCAGCCAACCACTTCATGCTTTAATGAAGATTCATTGTGGGCTGAAAACTTGTCTGTTACAAGTGTGCACAGCTGTGAGCTGCGTGTGCCTGGGTCCCTGTTGAAACAAGCTTGGCCTTTGTGAGCCCCGCAGAAGCTGAAGTTATCAGCTGCTTGTCTAATCAGACACCTCCTATGACCTCCGGCGCTACTGTTATTGAGTCATTAAGAAAGAGAGATCCGGTTCTAGATGTGCATGTGTTGCCAACATGACTCAGTGGCTAACATGATGAATTGGTTATTGGATATTGGTTCATTGCTGATATAAAAATAACTCTGTTTCCAGGCATTTCTGAAGTCAAATTTCAATTGAAACCAGTGAGGACTGTAATACCTAGATGAAGCTGTCTATTTATGTCAATGGCAGTTGCTTGGTTGAACAGAACATTTTGAGTCAAAATAGAGAAAAAGTCAATTTAAGGCTTTTCATAGCCTCCAAAAACAGGTATGTTTCACTCTCTGAAACAGAGTGAATCTGGAAAACATTATGCCGTTCTGTGTGAAATAAAGGGGGGAAAGAGATTTTACCTCTAATGCTGCCTTGTCAAAATCGGTGACCCTGCTATACATCTTTAGCTGTTAACATAAAACCAAAATGCTTTCTAGACTATGAAACGGAGGAGTTTAGACATCACCAGAGAAAATCTAGACATTAAGAGTGAGTGCTTGTGAATAACCCATTATAGTTAATGCTCCCTCTGTGTTCATTTAGCTTATGTTAGGGAAATGAAATTCACTGTTGGAGTTAGATTTATTATGATGACTTTTTAGAAAATTATCTGATGGTGTTGGCCATAGCAGCCCATGTTCCCCACATCTACAGTACCACTGCCTTTCTGTAGAAGGAATTTGCTCCTTGATTTTGCCCATTGACTGAGCATGTTAAGGCAGGTGAGGCTGGAGTGTGTTTGTAAGGTGAATTAATTTGCTCTTCATTCCACTGAATATTCCTGACGTGCTGGCTTTTTCGCTGACGAACACCTCAGAGGTCACATAAACACACGTAACCGCTCCGCATGCCATATCGAGCTGATAATCACAGGGAGACTCTGATTTACACTGCTGAAATAACAGGCTTCTGCCAGGTTTCTGCTGTCATGACTCTTGTGTTGATAATCAGAGTCAGTACTTGAACGTCCATCATCACACTCAGTCATCCGTTCATAAAAGATGGCTGCTGTGTACAACAAACAAACATGTTGAAAGCAGAGTCGCGTGGTGGACGTGTTTGTTTGGGGTTTTTCAGTCCAGCGCAAATTCTTGATTAATTTGAGGTTACGTTGTTTCCCAATTAAAGGAGATACCATTTAACTTCGACAATGAACATGCAACCAACACTTTTTATTGCTATTACAATACAATACAATTATTAAGTATTTAAGTATTTTTTTCTTGATATTTATTAGTTGACAAATGTCAACAAGTTTATATTTTTTTTATACATTTGTCAAAATAAGCAATTTTTCTTTATTCATTTATCTTTTTTTATGTTATTTGTTCATCAATCTATCTGGCTTTGTCTTGTATTTGATCTTTGTCTATTTTTATTAACGGTCACCTTGCCTTTTGGACCATTAATCAACAAATCCTTAAGATTGTAGGTATAAATGTCACAATGCTCACTATAAAAACACCTTGCTCACATATCAAGTAATTTCCAGTCTGAACTTAACTTTTCCATCCATTTCTGCAGAGCGTTTATGAACATGATAGATGAATGTTATTATGTTGGCAGGATAATCAGCCAATCAAAGCAATGTCAATGTCAAATTTACACAAAGCTTTAGGACTCTTTGAGAACAAAACAAGCTTGTGGAAAGCAAATTTCTGATAATGGTTGCAAATTTTGTCCATGGGACAAATTTTCATGATGCACTCTTAAAAATAAATGTATTGGCATTCATTGTTCTGTTAAATATCCTCTTACATCCATAGAATCGTTCCATTCTACAAAAGATTCTTTATAGTGAAAAAAAGATTCTTTAGTTTATCTAAACATTCTTTTACAAAATACAAAATATGGTTCAAGAAATGAAAATTTCTTTGGGGAACCAAAAATGGTTCTTCTAAGGCATCGCTGCAAAATCACCCATTTGGAATTTTTATTTTTACTGATATTTTTATGCATCACTGTCTTTTTGACGACTCTTAGGAAATGTCGCCGACTTAAAGTCACAAAAGTGCTAGTGGTCTGATCTATTTCTGCAGCGTTTGCTCTTTTAGTCTTTTTGTTCTGAAGCATTTTCCTGCTGCTCTGTTTAAACCTGGGTGTTTTCAGCCGGTGTCAGAGGGGCGTCTAGAGGCCCCCGTGGTTCCCTGCTATTGGTTTTGCAATGAATCTGGAAATCTATAAACCCCAAAAGCACAAATGAGGGAAAATATCAACACTGAGGTTTCTTATAATCCCCTTGGGAAGTCACCAACCAATCATGCTGTCACGAAAATAGGAGCGAGTCCACCGCACAGCCGGAGCAAAGACACTCTGGTTATTCATAAATCTGTGGAATGTTGTCATCTATTGCCACATGGCCTAAAATATGGGCGAAAATTCTTAAAATATGGGACGCTGGAGATTTAATGGAATGTAAATGTAAACCCCAACCAGTATTTAAGACCTGAGATATTTCAAAAATGTTTCTGCATAAATGTGTCATGCAGAAATACTGCTAACAGGAAAATCTACTGATAGACACACAATGGGGCTTTGTAAGATCAGCAAACTGGTACGCTTACTGAACGCTTGTTAGCATTAGTGTCATTGCTAGCTTCTCGAAGTGAACTAATCTTTTTGCAAGTCGGCAACAAATGCTTGTAATACTAATAATTCTCCAGCATTGCTCGTCAGGGAACACTTTGTGTCCGCTGAGCAGATGGACTCAAACTGAGAGATGCCAGTTAAATACATGAGGTTGATCAGTCAGCACAATCTCCATGGGACATCTGTGATGCCTTATGTATCAGATCTTCCTTCACTGATGTGCTTTCTTCAAAACTTGCTTCTCACAAATCTGGTTTCTTTTCTTTCATTTCCTCCACTATTTTCCCATCTTTTCTTTAGTTTAAAGGGTTAATTAATTTATCGTTGTTTTTAATAAAAGTTGGCTGTCTGTGCAGTAGAAATGTGATGTTTATTTATTTATTGATATCGTAGCTACATGACTAGAGATGTAGCTGAAAAAATGTAGAAAAGTTTATGTGTTTTACATAATCTGGTGAATATTTTCTGACAAATAAATAAATGGAAAAGGACAAAACAAGGAAAAGATAACCACTACTATATGATTTGCAAGTAGTGGTTCTTTAAAAAGGCCTGAAAAGGTGCAGTGATTCCTCTTGTTGCAATGTCTGGATCTTCAATGTCTTAAAATCCTTCCTGCGCACTCTTATGTATTCAACAGCGAATAGATGGCATCTCAGCACTTTTTCTGGTACCTAAGTCATGTATGAAAACCCTTAACCACATGATTAGAAGCAGCTGCTTAGAGAACAAAGTGAGAACTTTGATCCATTGCCTCTTCTTGAGTCTGACAGCCTTAGCTAATGTGAAACCCAAGGACGATGAGTTAGTTGCCACCGAGGGCATTAAGTTAGATTTATAAGGATGGGTTGAGTGTTTTAGGGCACAGACAGAACTGGAGTGCGAGGTAAGGAGATAATGCAGAAAACCTGCCTAGGCTTTATGGAATGTCGGGAATCTGTTAGAGAATTGAAACGGAATGGGAATATTGAGTAAAAAAGATAAAGGCATTACTGGAATGTTTTAACAAGTTGCATTGCTGGGGTGTTTTTTATTCATTTCTTTGTGTTTTTTATTTTTTACTTTTTTTATTTAGAGGCTGTTAAATGTTACATAAGTGTCTGGATTTCAAGGTTTAGTGTGGGATGAGGCTGGCTGGAAGCACTGGAGGTTAAATGCCATTTGAGCATGAAAATATAGCGCAAAACCTTCACTATTATTTTACAATCTGTTTTCTCTATGATTGATGTTGGAGTATTGTAAAAGCCCACTATTGGAGTATTGCCAGATTGTCCCTTTCTTCACCTATGACTTCATACCATAAATGCACCAACACTCCAGT
This sequence comes from Carassius gibelio, assembly GCF_023724105.1. Lineage (NCBI taxonomy): Eukaryota > Metazoa > Chordata > Actinopteri > Cypriniformes > Cyprinidae > Carassius > Carassius gibelio. The sequence continues at coordinate 7,971,001 of NC_068410.1, forward strand.
GTTGCCCACTATATTCAGACATACCTGCCTCTGTCTCTCTGTTAACGCTGTTAGCTTCATAACCTTTGCTTAGAAAAGAGTAAATAATAACACAATAGCACCGTTTCCACATTAATCTGTGGAATGTTGCTTAGCAAATGCTTTGACTTTTTGAGTTAAAGTCTCCTGCTCTGGCTTGTTGTGATTGAACTTTATTGTTATTATTAGCACTTTGACATAAATTAGATTTTTTTTTTTAATCAATGTAACTTTTTCATGGGCATTTGTGTTTCAAATGAACCCTTCTAACTTTTTTATACTCATGCATAGATATCATTATAACAAGACGGCTGAGATGTACTTTGCGAAAAGGAACAGGCCTGATCTGGGTATGTAAATATTTGTAGATTTAACAAGATGCATTCTGCTTGAGGTGTTGTCAAATTTTATGGCAGATTGTGGGGGTTGGTATATGGATCATGGTGAATTTGTCTATGGCTGACAGCTTTAGATAAGATGGTAGGAATAATGATCTTCTAGGGCTTCATTTAAAAAAAAAATACTAGAACCAAATGTCTAGCATTCGATTCACTAAAGAAAACTAATATTAGTAAGATAACTAAGATTACCGTACTAAAATGATCCAATTCAGTAAATGTATTTACATATTAGTTTATGCACATCTCATCTTACTGAATTAAAAATGACTCTTCCTCAAGCATGAACATGTTTTTAATTAACATTTTGGAAATGTTAAATGCAGGTTGCATCAGGTAACACAGCTAATGCATTTTCTGACAGTAAATTATTCTTAAGAGCCAGTTCTTTATAAATAGTTCACCCAAAAATTTAATTATCTGAAAATGTACTCACCATGAGGCCATCCAAGATGAAAATGAGTTTGTTACTTCATCAAAGTATTACATCTCTTGCTCTTCAATGTATCCTCTGTAGTGAATAGGTGCTGTCCGAATAAAAGTCCAAACAGTTGATAAAAAACATTGCAGTAATCCACAAGTAATCCACACAATTTGTGAAGTAAAAAGTGGCATCTTCTTAAGAACAAATTCATCATTAGGGTGTTTTAAATTAAAATAATTTATTCTGAAAGAAATAATAGAGTGTTTATAAATCATAAAAATGCTTCATCCAGAGTAATAATCCATCCCCTGTGGTCCTCTCACATCAAAATCCACATATTTGTAAAACATTAATATTAATTAATAAAACATATTTATATAGAAATATTTTTGACTGATCTGTGCATATTTCTCTCCTGATTCAGATAAAGTGATGTGACATTCAGCCAAGTATGGTGACCCATACTCAGAATTTGTGCTCTGCATTTAACCCAACCGAAGTGAACACACACACACACACACACACACACACACACACACACACACACACACACACACACACACACACACACATCAGTCATGGTATTGAAGGTGGAGAGAGAACTGTACATGCACTCCCCTCACCTGCAATTCCTGCCGGCCCGAGACTCGAACTCACAACCTTTCGATTGTCAGTCTGACTCTCTAACCATTAGGCCACAACTTCCCTTGAAAAGGGATAAAACTACTTTACTACTAAAGAAAGCAATATTATGTATAGAGGACTCTTTCCTGTCTTCTTTTTGTTGAGCAAGTGAAGTAGTACAAAATTTATGCAAATCTGTTCCGATGAAGAACTAACTCATCTACATATTGCATGGCCCAAGGGTGAGCCAGTTTAAATTTTTAGTAAAATGTTCCTAAATAATTTACCAAAATGACTCAAATCCAAATTTATTTGGGTCATTTGGTTTTATGATTTGACAAATTAATTTTCGAAAGCATAAATATGGCATTATTTCTCAATATGGGCTCTCTGTCACACCTGTTAGACTGTCTGTGTGTGTTCTCCTCCCCTATGTGCGCCATGTCCTGGTTTTCCCTTGTGTTCTTCTTTGCCCATATTTGGTTTTTCCTGTTCCTGTCTTATTAATGATCATTTACAGGTATTCCCTCATTAGTTTCCATGTGTATTTAAGCCCTGTATTTCCTGAATCCTGCATGCTGTCTTAAACGTCCTTTGGTTCTTGCAGTATGCGTGTGTTAATAAATTCTGTTTCCTATATTCTCTGATGTCTGCTCGCTCCTTCGCTCCTCGTCTCTGACACAGTATTAGCAGCAGACTGTGACAGAAGACAGCACCATAAACAGTAAGCAGTGCCCTTACTGTCCGTTTTAGGAATCTCCCCTTTGTCGAGTTTGCCAGGCAGTTCTGCGGGCCATTCTAAAGCCACGCCGGCTCCACCGTTCACCTTTAACTAGAGGGGGAGGATGAGGAGAAAAAGACTTCTCATCCTAGCACCAGAGCTGGCTCCAATGTGGGTTCCAGGCCAAGAGCTCGCTCCAGTGTTGGCTCCAGCCCCAGAGCTCGCTCCAGTGTGGGCTCCAGCCCCCAAATCCAGCCCAGAGATGGCTCCTGTTCCCTGAGTTTAGCCCACGGAAGGCCTTTTTCCTGAGTTTAGCCCACGGAGGGTCCCTGTTCCTGAATTTAGACCAGAGAGGGTTCCAGTCCCCGAGTTTAGACAGTTTAGAGTTCCATCCGTGGAGACCGAGTCGAGTGCTGAGGCCTAGTCTCCCTGAGCTCCCTGTTCTGCCATGGCCTCCTAAACTGTCTGCTCCACCATGGCCTCCTGAGCTCCCTTTTCCTCCATGACTCCCCAAGCTCTCTGCTCTGCCATGGCTTCCTAGTCTGCCTGTTCCGCCATGGCTCCCCACCATGGGTCCCAGAACGGGTACCGCCCCGGAGGCCGTCCATCCTTGTAATTCTGTCCTGATGGGTCTCCAGAGTGACCACCCAGGGGGGAGTTATGTCACACTCCTCAGACTGTCTATGTGTGTACTCCTCCCACACGTGCTCCAAGTCCTGGTTTTCCCCCATCTTCCTCTTTGCCCATATTTGGTCCTTCCCCTTCCTGTCCTATTTATGATCATTATTTTCAGGTGTTCACTCATTAGTTTCCATGTGAATTTAAGCCCTGTGTTTCGCATACTGTGTTAAATGTCCTTTGGTTCCTGTACTACGTGTGTGTTGATAAATCCTGTATGTTCTCCGATGTCTCCTCGCTCCTTCGCTCCTTGTCTCCGACATTGTAGTAGCAGCAGATCGTGACACTCTCTGATCTGATTTAAAATCTGTGTCAGAAATAAGTGACATAACTAGACATGGGCATTCAGAATGCTGAACATTTGATAATTGATCTTCTCAGTGAAAGGAGCACTACATTCAGTGGATATTAGTTATAGCAATTCTACAGAGAGAGAGAGCTCCTTGTCTTCTCAGCCACAAGTCTTTTCAGAGCTGGAGGAAACAGATCAGAAGAGAGCCTCTTTGGCTGAGCTACATGAAGATCCAGCTGTGTTTAAGTCGGACCCCCACAGCACAAAGACGGGTCACCTCACCTCCAGGGCTCCACCGCTGCAAATAAAGACATCCATTCACATAGTCCTGCCAATCGCTCAGCCTGCTGCTGCTTTTCATCTGCTGCCCTTGTGATGATCCCCATGTAGTACAGACTGGTGGTGACATAAGCCCTCTCTTTTTGAGAGGTCTTGCTTTTTTTCTTGCTCGAGCGCCTTTGAAGATTATGGTGTCTCAGAGTAAATTTTGGCAGCACCCATGGCAATGCTGAGCCGTCTTTGGCCGCTGTTCAGCGTTTCTTTATTTCATTTATTTAGTAGGTAATGAATTATGAGGGTTATAACCATGCCTAATAATACCAAATGGGGATTTTAAAAAGAAAACACTTCCATTTGTTGGGAATATGCAGTAAAATAGTGGACACTTTGCTTTTAGAATCAAATTATGCTTTGACTAAAGAGTGATATTGTAGATTCTTTCTGCTTTTAGCTCAGTGTTTTTCAAGTCCGTGGTTTTCCTGCGTTGGTTGTTGGAGTGTCTTTACAAGAAAATCCTTTCAGTTTTTGTGCTTCAAAATTCCATGTTTAATTTCATATGTAATATGCCATATTTGTGTAACTTATTACAATGCAATTTCTGCATAAAAGGTTTTTCTACATAAACTTTATTTACGGTGTACGAACATGCATGCTATGTTGAATTGTGCCATTTCTATCCATATCTAAAACCATATCAGAATAGCATAAAAAGTTTCTCTTTTTACTTGTAGGGCTGGGATGCAACCACCTTATACCTTATTATCTGTAAAGCATGGTAGTGTGGTCTATGAAAACACACAAAAACATTAAACTGCTAATGAGGCTTTTATTTATGGACCAGTGTAAAATAAGTACCTTCTTTGAGTATTGTAAAAGCATTGTTGATAGTGGCTGCAGGCAGAAAGGAAGAGTGTTTTGTGAATGAAGGGGATCCATCTCTTTCTCCCTACTCTTTCCTTTCTCTATCTCTAGATGGGGTCAGCAGGAGTCTGTGTTGATTTGTGACTGGTGCTTCCTTTAGGGTGAGCGAGGACAGTGGTGAACAAACAAGCTGAGTGAAGTTTCTCAACTACAGAAGGAAATGCACAGATAATTTAGGACAAGAGAACATCAGCATTGGAGTTTTTAAACGAGGTACCTTATCAGATAAATGTAAGCATCAGGAGAAAGGTGATTCACCTGGATAATGCGGTCTATGGAGAATGTCTGAGTTTTATACGTAATCTTTTTGCTTGTTTGTTTTTTCATAAATAATTTTGCTTAAGTTTGTATATATATATTTTCAAAATTAAATTTTAAAAGATTTTTTTAATGAACCTAAGTTTTATAGTTAAAAAAAAAAACTAATATATTAAATATATTAAAATATATATTTAAATCAGTTGATCTGTTTTTAAACTTAAATGTTTAATTATATCTATCTATATATCCATATTACAGTATTTAAATACTGTATATGTACATTTTAGAAGGTTTTTCACCCCCTCCCTGTCATGATTCTGCCCTCGTGTCCTTGATTTTTCCTAGTCTTGAGGCAGGATCATGACAGACCCATGTTTTGTGTACAAGCGCATGGCCTTGTCTTTGGGCCATGTGCTTGTGTTGTCTCGTTCCCTTGCCCCGCCCCCCTTGTTAACCTAGTCGTGTCTTGATTGTCCCATCTGTGCCACCTGTCGTGTCTTGATTGTTTCCCCTATTTAGGTCTCCAAGTGTGCTCTGTCTTGCGTCGTGTCATTGTGATTTGTGTACTACTTATGTGTTCTACACTTGTGATTGTACCTCTGAAGTCCCTGTATAACCGTGAGTGTTATTTGTAGTTAGTGTTCTCTAGTTTTGAGTCTTTGTTTACCTTGTCTGATCAGTCCTGTTTAGTATTTGTTGTATCTGCCCTAGCCCTGTTTTCCCCCTCGTGGGTTTTTATTTTCCCCTTTTTGTAAATAAACCTGTTGTGTTGTAAATCCTGTCTGCACCTGAGTTCCTCCTTGCCAAAACCCTGACAGAATGAACCGACCACAAAGGAACTCAGCAGACAGGAGGCAATGCTGGATGGCATCAGCCAGCCAGCGAGATTGTTTTGAGGGCTCTCGCCTTGTGGTGTTCCGGGGGACCAGGGGAGGTCGTTCCGGAGCGAGCGGGCGAGAGGAGGAGCCCCAGAGGTCCCCACCTACCCAGCTGCCCACGGTCCCAGAGGGTCGTGTCCTGGCCGTGGCAACCCTGGGGGATCAGGCAAGTCCCCCCCAGAGTCCTGAGGCACCTCCCACTACCTTCAGTCTCCCCAACAAGCGAGGGAGACGGTTTTCATGGGAGTCGGCTTCAGAGTCTTCGGCGTCCGAGTCTGCCCTGTCCGAGACCAAACTCCCCCAACCCGCCTCTGACCCAGCTGTAGCCTCTGCACCGCGCCCGAGGAGGAAGAGGAAGAAGAAGGGGCCTGCCGGTCCTGTGACCCTGTCTCCTCCCGAGCCAGCAGCGGTGAGCGTGCCTGAGCCAGCAGCGGTGAGCGCTGGCGTGCCCGTGCCAGCAGCGGAGAGAGCTGGCGTGCCCGTGCCAGCAGCGGAGAGAGCTGGCGTGCCCGTGCCAGCAGCGGAGAGAGCTGGCGTGCCCGTGCCAGCAGCGGAGAGAGCTGGCGTGCCCGTGCCAGCAGCGGAGAGAGCTGGCGTGCCCGTGCCAGCAGCGGAGAGAGCTGGCGTGCCCGTGCCAGCAGCGGAGAGAGCTGGCGTGCCCGTGCCAGCAGCGGAGAGAGCTGGCGTGCCCGTGCCAGCAGCGGAGAGAGCTGGCGTGCCCGAGCCAGCAGCGGTGGGCGTGCCCGTGCCAGCAGCGGTGGGCGTGCCCGAGCCGGCAAAGAAGAGAGCTGCAGTCGTGAGAGCGGAGGAGAGAGCCGCGGCCGACTCTGCAGCAAAGACTCTTGTACAGTCGGTCTCTTCTCATAAGGAGATGCCTATTATCCTTGCTGCTAAAGCCTTTTCTGATTATTTGTCCCGTCTTGTCCAAATCCTAGAAGTCCCCGTCAGTCCTGTTTTGTCCCCTGACCCTGTCCCCAGAAGTCCTATGTGTCCAGCCGTTGTCTCCCCGTGTCCCGTTGATGTGGCCCCGTGTCCCGTTGATGTGGCCCCGTGTCCCGTAGATGTCGTCTCCCCGTGTCCCGTGAGTGTAGCCCCGTGTCCTGCTGATGTGGTCATGTGTCCTGTGGATGTGGCCTCGTGTCCCGTTAATGTTGCCCCGTGTCCCGTTAATGTTGCCCCGTGTCCAGTAGATGTTGTTGCCCCGCGTCCCTTGTCTGCTCCTGTCATGTCCCCTGTCAGTTGTCCCGAGACCCCTCCCCGCCCCTCACCACCCAGACCTGCCCGTACCCCCCGTCGTCAGCCTTCGTCTTGCCCTCCTAAGATTCCTACCCCTCCCACCCGCCCTGGTCTGTCCCCCATGAACTTTGTGGTCCCGCCCCCTCCCCTTCCCTGTTTGTTTTTTTTGATTTGTCACCCCAACCCTGCTGTTGTGTATTCATGTTTGCCATTGTTATTATTTGTCATGTCCTGTTGGTTTGTGTCTGTGTCCCAGTCTGTCATGTCAGTCGTGTCCCGTGTTTGATGTTCCCTTGAGGAGCGTCTGGAAGCCGCTCCTTAAGGGAGGGGTTCTGTCATGATTCTGCCCTCGTGTCCTTGATTTTTCCTAGTCTTGAGGCAGGATCATGACAGACCCATGTTTTGTGTACAAGCGCATGGCCTTGTCTTTGGGCCATGTGCTTGTGTTGTCTCGTTCCCTTGCCCCGCCCCCCTTGTTAACCTAGTCGTGTCTTGATTGTCCCATCTGTGCCACCTGTCGTGTCTTGATTGTTTCCCCTATTTAGGTCTCCAAGTGTGCTCTGTCTTGCGTCGTGTCATTGTGATTTGTGTACTACTTATGTGTTCTACACTTGTGATTGTACCTCTGAAGTCCCTGTATAACCGTGAGTGTTATTTGTAGTTAGTGTTCTCTAGTTTTGAGTCTTTGTTTACCTTGTCTGATCAGTCCTGTTTAGTATTTGTTGTATCTGCCCTAGCCCTGTTTTCCCCCTCGTGGGTTTTTATTTTCCCCTTTTTGTAAATAAACCTGTTGTGTTGTAAATCCTGTCTGCACCTGAGTTCCTCCTTGCCAAAACCCTGACACTCCCATTGTAGGATTCCATTTTTATCAAGAAATAAGCATTGAAGCCATTCACTATTTGCTTGGCTATCTCAAAGTGCTTTTTTCCAGATCATTAGATGTGATGCTGTGGTTACCTGGAAACCAATCTTAAGTACCTTCATATAAAAACACTGTCTGATAAGTCATTGACTTATGCCCTAGGATTTGGACACAACCACAGAACTTCCTGGGATAGCTCCTCCAAAGGAAAAAAACATGGTAAAGTAAAACATCTTTCCTGTTCATCCCTTTTGTTTTGAAATTATCCGTATGGCTTTCTATGGATTTAATGATGGCGTAACCTGGGATCCATCCAGCCCGTTGAACTGGGGGTCAGAGCCATTCAATAAGACATGGATCTGTTCTCCTTCACAATTAAAGCCAGTCCAGGCCATTTACATCCAAATATGCTGTATTCAGGCCTTGTTTACACAACAGTATCTCTCTCTCACTTCCTCTCTCTCTCTCTTACCCTTTCCCCTTAGCTGTAACTCCTCCTTCCAAACCATCATTCTAACAGCTATACATTCTTCCTCCCCTTCCACTCTTACTCTGAATGAGTTAGTCACTGCATGCTGAGGCTTCCCGTTGCCTGTGGGGATTTTGGGGAATTTGTGATGACAGCACCTCTCCCTCTGCGGAGGAGTTGCCTTGAATTTCCAAGGAGAAGAGGCAAAGGAGACACTTGTAAAGGCTGAGCGTGTCCACACGAACGTTTCTTGTTTTTAATGGGACCTTAGACACTTTGCACTCTCCTCATCATGACCGTGACAGCCGTTGGACTTCCTGGAATGTTCTGAACTTCTCTAAGGTGAGATGGCCTTCACTGTTTTAATATGCAGAAGTCTGTCTGTGGGGCAGAGACTTCAGCTTCGATGCAGGCCTGCTGGAAACTCTTCAGTGCAGGTGGATGATGGATAAAGTTCATGACAGAGAATCGTGATAGCTTGAAGTCACTTTTGATGAAAGTGTCTGCCAAATGAATACATTTAAAGTTTAATGTGCTTCTAAATGTGAAAGGGAAATGTCAGGACTCGCTGGAAAATGTTACAGTACATCTTCTTGAAACATCTTTAGGTGGGTAGTTCATATGTTCTGTGGTGTGACATTCTGCATTTACTGCATCTAAAACTATTTTAAATAGCATTTTGTTAGTTGTTTAATAATTATTTATGCATGCAGCTTCACTTTTTTAATGAGACTACATAACAGAAGCCTGTTAATAAAACAAGTAATTGCTTCTTAGCTTCCCAAAATTGCCATTTTAGATCTTCCAGTGTGAATTTATATCTTGCCACTTGACAGTTATATTTTACATTTGTTACTTCTTCTTTTAATTGCATCCTTATTTCTCATAATTGCCACTTTATATATTTTCGTATAAATTTATATATTGTAATTTAATGCCAAAAATTTCACAACTTTCTTTATATTGCATCCTTTTTTCTCATAAGTGCCACTTTAGCACCCCCCTCCCACCCCCGTGTGAATTTATATAATACATTTTGATTGTTAAATTCCACAATTGAGACTCGTTCTTTCAACTGCATCTTTATTTGTAATAACTGAAACTTTATTTCTTTTAATTGCATTGTTATAGCTCTGATTTTGACGCATTTGGTGTATTACTGGGCCATTTGAAATAAACCAGTGAAGGTGAAAAAGTGAATAAAAATACTAAAAGAGAAATGGTGACCAGGACCTAATATACAATATACATTTTCCTTATGCAACCCTGAACATTTCTAACAATTAAATGAATAAATAATGCACACTTTTGATGTGCATTAAAAAAAGCTCAGAAATTTGATGCATATCAAACATCAGGAACATATGCCAGGAGTCATAGGACTATTTCAACTTTACACATGTCAGTAATGTTTTTTTTTTTACGTTTAACGTGTACGTTTTTACAGGACCATTACAGTTGCGGTGAAACGTACACTGTGTAATGACTTAATAACGATCTCTGTAAAATGAATGGGAATGGCAGCGTTAACAGTCACTAACAGTGTGTAAAGTGAAAAGAAAACACTGCTTGCCCCTTTTCATGTATTGCAACACTTTGCGCTCAACGAGAAACTTGTAGAACGCTTGAGTGACATTCACAGCGCAGAATCCTCTTTGGCTGTTTGGATCAAGTCTTTTATACAGCTGGGAATGAGGAGGCCTCCTTTTACTGTGGCTTTAGAGAAAAACAGGCTAAAGGAAAGGAGGTGAGAGGACTAGATCTAATCAGAGTTACACTTGCAACACTGTTTCTCATGAGAGACAAAATTTTTGGGGCAAATTACAAAAGAAATGTTTTAACTTCCAATTATGCAACCTCTAAATATTAATCTTGTCATGGTGAGTGACAGATTATGCAATTTTAAAGTATACTAAAGATAGTTTACACTGTAAAATTAGTTAATGATCACCAGAATTGTCACCATTTTAATCACTTTTTACTTTTGTCTTCTTATAAGATAATTTAAAATGGTCTCATGATTTGACAAATTTATTTTTACTTTTTACTTTAACTTTAAGTATTGCATGTAATCTTTCTGTGTGAGTTCCATTTAAAAATGCATTATGGATAATAATAAAATGTCCAAATTATTACATTATACAGTTTTTTTGTGCATTGTAATATATGACATACAGATATAGTGTCATATATTGCATAACCTGTGTACTGCACTGTTTGTGGTTTTCATATGAGCGTGTTTGCATGTGTTGCAGGCACATTGGAAGTCAAGAGCTGTAGGTGGCTGTGAGTCACTGACCTTGTGTGGTGTTTGGTCACTGTTCTTATCAGTTTTTAAAGGTTAAAGCCCTGAGGTTTTGTTAAGGGCAGGTGCATGTTTTCCTTTCTCTTGCTGAAATTTGACCATGTTTTTTGAGTATGTGTGTGTGAGAGAGATAGAATGAGAGCGAAGCACAAGGCAAAGTGTTAAATGAGTGAAGGCCACAGTCAGGGCTGCCAGCTGGCCCCCTTCTCACATTTAACACCACAGATACAGCTCTGATTTTCTATGCATGCTTGGGAGTGCACAGGAATATTCAGTATTTCCATCTGTTGATGACCACTGGCAAAAGTTCCATACTGGATGGTGCATGAAAAAACTCTTTGTGAAGATAAGCATATTAGTCAGTGAAATGAGTTCTGAATTGACCACTGGAAAATCAATATTGATATTTCTGTGACTAATAGTGCTAAATATGTAATATTTATATAAAATGCATCATTTATTTTTATATTAAATATAATACATAATAGGTATTATGACTCGAAACAACATTCAGAATAGCATAAAAACATTTATTTTGTAGTAATCATAGTAATCATTATTTAAAAAGAAAAAAATATTGCAATATAGTTATTTATATAAGACAGTACATGTTATTTATAGGTTTTATAGGTTATAGATTTATAGATTTATAGGTTATTTATAGGTTTGGGAATCGAAATATTCCGGTTCCGGTTCCGCCTAACAGTTCCTATTCCGATACCGGTTTCATTAAAATCGTTAAACAACTATTTAAAAAATAGTGGTAAGGAAAAATTCACAATAGTAAGCCTAAAGTGTGTTCTAATGTCACTATCATTGAGGATTTTAATAGTATCTGTGTTTAAATGCAAGATATTTTAAGTCTACCTGAAGTATACTTCTAATAGTTCCAGTTTAGCACAATAAAATACTTAAGTATTTCTTTAGTTGGACTTCAGCACTACTTACACATTTAAAGTGCACTAAGCACAACATTTGATGTTTCAATCCAAGTACAGTATACCAGTTTAGTTTACTAAAAGTACAATTGCAGGGTTTTTTTATGAAGTACATAAATGTATGGTTCGTAGACTTTACCCATTTCTTTTCACAGCCTAGCATTCACTTCTGGAATGATTTGGCCTGTCAGATGCAATTTGCATGCTAAACTAATAAATCTTACAAAACCCCAACCAATCACATCTCAGTATAGCACGATTTCACGCTATCAGCCCTTTGATTGAAACATCCTGCCAGGAATAATCTTTGTCTTTCACAGTTCATCTTTCTAGATGATGTTCTTCAGCTACAGTATAAGGTGTCAGAAAAGAATGTTCTTTCTTTCTCCACCAATCAGACTCTTCCTGTGGTTTAATGTGTGTTTTTGTGGCGCGTGGTTGGGGGTTAATAAGGGGTTTAGCAGGGTTGCTAACCACAGCCTGGTCTGGGACATTTAGGTCGTCTGATGAATGGCCGGTGCATTGTAAATCAGCCACTGGAGAGCGAAGAGCTGGATTCCTCAAAGCACTGATGTCACCACCGTCGTGCCTTCAACAAATCCAGACTTGAATGCTCTCAGCCCGAGCCAGATGTTCAACCCCTCAGATCCCCTGTTATTCCCTCCTCTACTTGTGCAAGATTCCTTGTAATTCCCTCTTTGCTTCTCTGGGATTCCGTTATCCCTTCTCTGTCTCTCTGAGACTCTTTACTCTTCCCGGAGTGTCTCTTTGGGATTCAGTCTTTCTCCGTCTGTGAGATTCTTTGTTTTTTTTTCCAGACTCTTCCTTTGTGGGCTTCCTATTACTCTCTCATTTTACTCATGTTTCCAGCTCCTTGTGAATATATGTGTGCTTTTCCATAAAATCCCATTTCACATGTACGCAACAATGTTTTCAAAATGATTTGCGTTTACACATATCTGCAAAAATCACCAAAAACACTGTATTGCGTATGCCAGGCCAGTAGTTGGCACTGTCACCTAGTTAGTTAACAGTACCTGTAGGGAAGTGTTTGATTATGTTATGTTATGATGTTGTATATGATGCGACTCCACTGTTGGTTGTAATATTGGTGAAGTAAATCCACACTTTGCTGAAGAAGTGTTAGCAAACTCTTGAGCAGCAACAATAGTACCATGTACTCATTGTTGTGCATGTTTGTTCGCGCTTGCCTTTCAAATCGACACGTGCTGTGAATCTCTACATTCCTAACACGTTCTATGCATGTGCATGATGTCACCGTTTTCAAAGATTCCTGTTTTGGTTGTTTACACGGAAAATCCCCAAAACATCATTTGCACAAACAGGAAAACTGCATAAAAAGTTTGCCATTTTTGGCTGAAACGTTGCCGTGTTGACGGCCTCTAAGCTGCATTTCTGGTTTAAGAAAATGGTTTATGGTCTAACTAACTAGTCTTGGCCAGAATGTCCATCTAAAAATGTTTTTAAAACTATCAGACCAGTCTAATTAACTTGTCCACCCAATGAAAACCAGTTTGACCAAGTTGACCTTAGGCTGATAGGTTAAAGATGTTTTTTACGAGGCAGGACTGAGAACTACACCATCAGAAAAATTATTGAAACACAATTCCTTTGGATAAAGAAAGTCTGTGAAATGGCATAATCACACTTAAGTATGCTACACTGAAAAAAAGGAAAAGCAGTTTTACTGAATTTACTAAAAGGATACACTTACAATCTACTTAATACATTTATGTTTAAGATGGAAACATAATTGTATTGTTTTAATTCTAAATGAAATTCAACATAATCATCAAAACATGATATAATCACTTTGCAAGAAAATGTTCAAATTGTTTCAGATGTCAAACAAATGGTGTTCATGTAAAATGATTTTTTTCTGCTGTTTGATTTATTTAATTAAAATAGGCCCATGTCACACTATTACTTTGTATTTTCTTCTCAACTTAATTCCATTGTGTAGGCTATAATTAATTTAATTCAGGTTTGTGAAATACGTCGTTTGCGCGGGAGCAACGCGCGCGAGAGCGTCTGCGCATGCGCTTTGAAATCCAGACCACACCAGGACCGTTGGTTTGGAAAGGACACATGAGGGTACTGCCTGTCTTGTTTTCAGAGCTCGTTAAAAGGTAAGAATTTCAGTATCTATCGTATGATATATTATACAAATGCATTCATTGTCAGATTAAATGCAACAATAATGTTTTAAGATAACCCCACACGCTTTTAAATCGATGGTATATTTCTCGAGTGTCGTCGCAGATTTTTTTTTTTTTTTTTTTTTGGGTGGGTAACGTTCAGGTTAATAAACCATGAATATTACTGGTAACATTAGTTTATCAAACTTCTACAATCCGATTAAACAATTTACAGATGGAAATCAAGTTCTCATCAGGTGAATAATAATAACATGGACTTTAGGATTTGTGTGGGGGAGGGGTTCGTAGCCGTTGTCATATCACTGCAATGGGCAAAAGCGCTCGCTCGATGCTCTGTCAGTGCATGTCTTTGATTTACCGAAAGTGGTGGACAGTAACGGAGTAGCTTTACATTTACTTAAGTACATTTTTCAAGTATCTGTACTTTACTGGAGTCGTTTTATTTTGAGTAACTTTAAAAATAAACTTTTAAATCGGATCGCGAATCGCACCAAACGATTCGTTTAGGAATTAGAATGATCCGATTGCAGCAGCTGTTCTGGAGTCGACCACTCACTGATTCAAATGAACCGTTTAGTGTGAGTCTACAGAAGAACCGGGAGATCTTGTGAGCGCGCGTGCATCTTGATGTTGCTAAAAGTAAGTTGTTAATGTCGAAATTTAGGATAAATTGTTGTAACTGAAAATCATGTTTAGGTCAAAATTGTCAGTTGTTTGGGAACTAAACCCGCTGTAAAGAGTGATCTGTTTAAGCCCACTGAAATGCTCGAGTGCAGACGATGCAGACACAGCAATCAGCGTCTCTGTGCTTTAGGTAAAAAAAATAAAATAATAAACATTAACGCAAATTAATAAAATAACTCATTTATTCAAATTCCACGCTGCCGTAATATTAACAGTTTTATTAAAATGCTACCATGTCCTATGTGACGTCTGTTTTTATATTGTTTATCAACAGTAACGTTATATTGTTTGGATTAACTAGACGAGTAGACTGACATGAATGTTTATTCATAACCGTACCGAAAATAAGTAAATATTGTTAGCTGATGCTAACTGTCTAGCTAACAAGCTTGCTGGTGCTAACTTGAGGTATTTTTTATAAATAATGTCCAAATATTTTTATTCAACCACATATATATAGATTACATCTGGGGAGAAAAGAAAGGATGTGATGTTCAGAACATGGTAACTAACATTACAGTAATTATCAAAGAGGAAAAGAGAAGCACCCCGTTTGGCCAGGGTTGTTTTTACACCACAGACAAGATTTGAGAAGGAAAAAATCATTATGATAATATAATTATATTTTCCTTAAAATGTTCTTCCTAACTTCAGGCCTTTTTATCATGTCATATATAACTGTGATGTTCTGTAAAACAACAAACTTTAAAATACTTTGTTCTTACTGGTGAAGATCAGATGGTCATCTCTGTTTTCTCTCAGGTACATCACAGTGTAAGCTTCACAGGTAACATCACTCTCGTCAACGTAGTCCATATGAACAAAAATATATCTTGACTCCATATAGTGGTTATTTTGGAATAAATCTCAGGTATTTTGAGCAGTAGGATTCTAAAAAAAAAAAAAAAATGTTCTAATATAAAATTAAATTAATCTATATATCTTTCTCTATTAATCCATCTATCTTTCAGTACTTTTTTACTTAAATACATAAAAAATGTAGTACTTTTGTACTTTCACTTGAGTAAAATTGAAAAAGGAGTACTTTTACTGGAGTAATATTTTACTATACGTATCTGTACTTTTACTCAAGTACTTGATTTGTGTACTTCGTCCACCACTGGTTAAACATACAGTATGTTTTTAGTGCAGGGACCTATTTTATCAAGTAAACGAATACTCGATAGCCCGGCCCTCGTCCATAACTCACAAAAATCTCTCAGGCAGGTTTTTAGATTACAATATTAGGATTTCACATCTAAATTAATAACATTTTTGTTGGCTAACTAACATGGTTGACACTTTAAGATGGATATCATAATTAATATAAATGACTGCTGCAATAAAGGTTATTTTATGGTATGCTATAAATTGTTTTTTAAAGTGAATGTTGGTTAATTTTCTAGTATTTACCATACATTTTGGAAAAAATTAAAAAGTCTTTTTTCCAAAAAGGTACATCTTAAAAGGGGGTAATATTATAAATAGCATTGTCTTTAATTTGGAAGCGTACAGTAAACTGTTACTTAAAATCATTAATTGTTGCTGTTATTTATGCCTAATTTCTGCTCGTTCTCTCTTTACAGTGACATTTGCTGTACATTTGGAATTCCAAAGCCTGTTCAGACAAATTACGAGCTAAGTCAGTCCCCAACAAAGGCAGTTAGCCTTGTAGAAGTCGGTGAATTAACTGATGAATACCCCTTGGCTGACTATTTGATTGGACATGTGCAGATGGTAACGTTAAAGAGATTTTTCTGCTGCAAAGGTAAGGAATAAAAAAGTAAAAATAGCAGGTTAGCACACTATAATTTTTTTTGTTTGTTTGCATGTATTCACACTCTATTTTTTGTAATTCATGTTATTAGCATTACATTTCACATAATAAAATCAAGCTATTATCTTTATTATATTTTTCTAGACCACAACATATTTGCCATACACATACATTTTTAGGAACTTTTAGTGAATGAGACCCATTGTGCTCTTTTGTATAATTGTGACTTGAGTAATGTCTTAAACTAACCTTTCTTTTTCTGCTTTGGCTTATTTTTAAGGATGACATTGATGCAGCTTGTGAACTTGCCGTCAGAGGACTGTCTATCTATCTTAATGAGGACTCTAAAGATCTCATTCAGGAATATGCGGTGAGTAGTTAGAGCTTAACTGATGGAATCTGTACTATGTTCAACAAGCAAAATATTAATACATCTAAAAAACATGGTTTCATCAAATATGCACACTGCAACATAAATGTAAAAAATTATAATTTTATCCACTAGACATGTAGCATTAATTGTAATACATATTCATCTTTTTTTCTGTCTTTAGGACATGGAAGAAGATCTTTTACAGTGTGCGATTGAGAAGACTACCATGGGCATCTTCGTGATAAAGCACACTGCAGACAATGAAGCCCATGATGTAGGCATTGTGCTAGAGGGTGTAGCAGTGCTTCAGGACATCGACAGTGTGGATTTTGCAACTTCAATGTTTTTGGTCTAATTTATGCTCTTAACCTGCAGTACCCCACAAAGTTGCGTTTTACATATGAAATTTAGCAAAAACTCATCATGGACTTGGATGCGGGTGAATTCTCGATCAAGGCCCAAAATTTCAAATCTGAACTCCACCAGTGAGATGGACTGATTTTTGAATGACTACTGAGACTACAAACAATCAACCTCGGAAAATTTCAGCAGCCTTCATGCAAGACCACCGCAGAGGGTAAACCGTGATCTTGTTGTTTAGACTGTTCCCCTTTGCCTGCTCTCGTTTCTTTATCTTTTTTTTTTTGTCTGAATTTGGCCCTTCGTTGGACTGGCTCAGAAGTTGATTGATTAGAGAGCTGAATCTATGAAACATGGTTGAACTAGCATAAATAAGATACTTTGTTTATAGTTTAGGTAAGGGTCAGATACTGTATTTTCACATTGTTTTGTAATGTCTATATATAATTATCTTTGAAACTAAAGCGTTTTTCTTGAAATAACATTTCCAGGTAGGGCTGCACGATATTGGGAAAAAATGACATTGCGATATTTTATTTTTCTGCGATATATATTGCGATATGAAATCTAATCTATTTTTTTCTTACAAACAAAAATTGGGTGAGCACACTTACATTCTCATTTTAAATGATGTAAACAATCGACACCATAGTGTCAATTGATTAATATGTGCGAGGGAGAGAGAGCAAGACAGCGCTCGTGTTGTTTGAAGCTGGTGAGCTTGCGGCCGGGGCTCACTCTCTCTCTCCCTCTCTCTTTCTCTCTTGCATGCTCTCACTCGTGCTCTCTCTCTCTCTCTCTCTCTCTCTCTCTGCCCTGTTAAACTGACAGGACTTAAAAACACATATAAAAGATAAACTTTCACTCTATGATGGTTAAGCTGTACAATTAATCCGCGAATCACATTCGTCAAGAGCTGGAGAGCAGCTGGCCCGTACAGTTAATGAATAACGAATCAACTACGACAGCCTACATCACACATCCTGCGATGTGACTATCGTGCAGCCCTAGTTCCAGGTACTGGTGTTCTTGGGTACAGTTTTAAGGTTTCTGAGAGAAATGAAATAAATTAGTGTTACAATGTTGTATTAGTTTTTAAACGCACAGTTACATGCAGTATAATGTTACTTATGTTTATGATATTGTTTAAAAAAAAAAAAGAAATCTTGTAAAACTTATGAAGGTTTAAAAATATTGTTGATCTACATGTTATGCATACAAAATGAACTGTGTTTGTTTTTATACTAGTCTAATTAAAACTGATATGTATTTTTATTAAATTTAATAATCAGAGAAGTTATTTATGCTATGCTTTTGAAAGCACAATGTTATTTAGACATGCCATTTAAATTACACATTGTTCAAATTGTTAAATAAAGGATTTACAAAAGTTTTGTGTTACGTGAAATGAAACATGCGACAACAAACCATTGAAATGTATGAAAATTTAATTTTAGTGAAGTTATTACAATTATGTTAAGATAACTTGATTTAATTGCACAGAATTAACATGATTGAAGCAGAAATCTGAAATAAAAAAATAATGTTAAACTAGCATAACTGAATCATGTTAGTATAACTTGAAAAGACTATGTACACATTACTTTTTGAAATTGCATAGGATTAACACAACCGTATTATAATGAAACCACATAAATGCATAGGATACTTTGAACTCAAACTGAATGTGTGGAACCAATGTCCATAATTCGATTGAGTAAATCCAACAAATCTTTTTTTTCAGTGTAATCAAGTCGATGTACCTAGCTAGAAAAAAACATCATGCACACATTTAAAGCAAACTCATCATTTCTGTTCTTTCTTTTCAGGATGGTTGGCACAAAGTGCTAATTAGCACAGAGGACCAGTTTAGTCCAAATGGTGGAACGTGATGAACATGGTAGTTTCTGGCATCATACAAAAACTTTCCTGTATATTCCTTATGGCTAGTTTCAAGCTGTAGACTGGAACATGGAAGATCAACCCATGATGACTTTAGAAGGACAGAGGTCATCAGCTTTGCAAGAGGCCTCCGAACTGACTTTCTCCCGTGAGCTTTCAATGGCAAATTCAACCATGGATAGAAACCTGACTTTAAAAGATACTCCTGATTCACTATCATCTGTTATAGATGAGCCTTTAAAAGACCGACCACAACTTGACCTGAAAAATAAAAGTTCATCTGAGAAGACCAATCAAATTGTACCAGTGCTCGTCAGCAAAGATGGAACTTGTCTTCAAATCTCGAATCGTCTCACAAAACAAAAGACAATGAAATACACTGAACATAAAATCACTTCCGCTCCAATATCAACCTCAAAACTTGAACTTAATGGCATTTATTGTGTACCTGACCTCCAAATGGATGCTGAGACCGGGTTTAGCTATTTATTAACTCCCTCAGATAGTCCAGTGACCAACAGCATTGAAGTAGACTCCTCAAACACCCAATCTACTACTTATCCTTTCTCTAATTTGACATCCAGAGCCATATCAGAACCAGCTTACTCTTTTGCATCCTCTCCATTGGTACCGTCCCACCTTGAACACCCTTACTCGGCTCCTTTGCCAGTCACCAAGGGAGCTGATCTACCCCGAATCATCAAACACAAGCCCAGCTCCATTACCTTTGCAGATTACGACAGCTTTTTGGGTCTAATCTCGAACACTCGGGCCAATGAGAGTTCAGATGCTTGTGACACCTCTTCTGAAGATGATGACGACGATGTGTTTCCCAAGTGCAAAGAATTTCTCCAAAGCTCCAGACAAAATGGTGGTGGACTGGAGAAACAAAGGAGGAAAGGTTCCTGTGGACAAGCACATGGAGAAGGAAGCTCCAGCACCAAGCTGCCACCCACCAGAAGCAGCAGCTATGAGGCGGAGGAGGAGAGCAGCAGTACAGAGGTGAGGGTCCAATCTTGGTTAGATGTTTAATAGGCCTTTTGGGAAGCTTAGCTTTGTCTTTAAGCAGTATATCTTGTTTAGTTTTCAATGTCTGTATGGCATTCAGTTCAGTACTGTATTAATATTCCACAGGTTCAGGCTCAACCTATAAACACTAAGTGTTAAAATTCTGAAATGAATGCAAGCCAAATGCCGTGCATTAGTACATTTAAATGGTTTTGTTGCTAATTTTAGCTTTAAGTGCCATTCACGTTTCTCCCGATTATTGAAAACATGGAAATATTGGGGAGTTTTTGTTTGCCAGGTCTGTAAAAGTCAAGAAATATTTTCTTGACTAGATTTTGTGCTTATATTAAAACAAGCCATAGTTGATGACTGACTTTTTGTGCGAAATTTTCAAGTGTGTTTATTTCAATGAGTCAGTTAAGCAGGTTCATAAATCTGTCAGAAAAGCATGGAATTGCTCTGGTATCGGAATCGTTCTAAATAAAAATAATATATATTATCTGTTATCCCAAATAACTGCATGGAAAGTCATGGAAATTAATTCGTCTAAATATGTATTTTAGTACGTTTTTACTTTATTTATTTATTTATTTGCATACTAATTTGAGAAGGCACTCATATTCTTTAGGAAAATAAAAATGATTTGAGTCACATTTTAAAATGAAAGTGAAGCTGTCCTGAGCATCAGTCGTAGCCTCTGTTTTCATGGAATGCTGAGTCTGATGTCCTTCCTGTCGCCTGTCTGAGCTAAAGTCTGTTCAACGGTGAACTTAGTCTTCCATTACTTACAACTCCATTTAGTTGGAGCCAGTCATGGATGATTTGCATCTTTCTACAAACCTCATGCCTGACCTGACTGTTGGCAACCTGTGACCTTCCCATCCCCCGTTTATTGGCCTTTAAAGAGGTATCACGTGGACACATATGAAAACACAATAGATTATTCCCTACAATGCTTGGTTAAGAAATCCTGCAAAAAATTCCCATACCATTCATACCAGAGATAACCAGAACAAAGAGTAAAGTTGATCACACCCTCTTATTCTGTTCTTATCACTACATAAGCACGAGTCAATGTTGTTCAGAATTTCTATTAATTTTGATATCTTTAGCTATGGTTTGTTGTTAGAATAAGTAGCCATTCCTTTACCATCATCATATATTTTTTTATATTTTGTATACGTTTTTTTTAAATAGATTAGATGGTAATAGATTTTAATGTCATATCTGCATTTTTCGCAAGTCAATGTTTTTTTTGTTGTAATCTTCATGAAGTTATGCCTTTATTCTGGGTTTCACAGCTACATATAGATAATATTACATGTGTGATAACTAATAAATTTTTTTTTGCTATTTAAATATTTTAATTGCAAAAATGTTATAAAAATCTGTCTAACTGTATATAGTATTATTCTGAAAATAATCTATTTCTCTTTCTCTGTACTAAAAAGTATATTTATAGATGTAGATTTGCTTTTGTTTTTAAATGATTAAAATTAATTAAATATTACATTATTAAATAACATTTGTATTTACATTTTTCAATTGCAGATACTCTTACCCCCAAAGAAAATGTCTGTATTAAATATTTATTTATTTATTATAATTGAACAAATAAATACTTAACTTTTTGTACTGGAAGAGACTGTCAAACCAAGAAAGAAATCTAGGGTTGTGATGACTTACAGTCACTGCTTAGTGTCAGTGGTGTAGATACAGTAGTTAACAGAACGTGCAGCGGTTAAAAGGATTTTTCTAGGGCAGGTGAGCTGAGATGGTTTGTTAGGCCCCAGCACCCCTCTGTTCTGCATGTGCTCGACTCTCCCTTCCTGTTACTAGTTCTCTGTTCATGCATGATTTAAAATGAAACTGTGAAAGAATGTGGTACCCCTCACGTGAACGCTGACCTTGCCTCATTTGCACATTCTTAAGAAATACCACAATGAGCTGTCTATGGATAAGGACAACATTTTTGTATATATAGTATATTTCAAGACTATTTCAAAATTTATAAATGAGATTCCACAGAACAATTCATATGGAAATTAAATATTAGTTATTAGGATAGTCCTCAATTATTGATTTTTTTTTAAATACATTTTGCATCCTCACCAATTGATGGCGCTGTATACAAACCTTTACCCATGTTGTGGCCAACAGCACCAGTAGAGCTGTTATTTCTACTTGTTTATGTGGATTTTATTTGTGCATATGTCTTGGAATTGTGAAAAACTCTGCATCTCTAGTCTTCTGTCTATATAAGAATGAGGAAAAACATTCAGTTTGACAGTGAACGGCTCCTGTGACAAAAAGTAGGAGGATTTTCTTCCTCCTTTGAGTCTTATCTGACCTGGATTTGAATGAGTTCAGTAAAGGGATTATGGCTGGTGGCCTTTAAGGACATATTGCTACATTCTCTCTTGGAGCTGGCTGGCACGCTCAGTGGGTGGCATGGCCATGGCAGGAAGCCCAGAGCAATGCCAAAGCCAGGCACTTGACTCCTCATTTCCATGTCAATGGGCCAGTGCTGAGATTTACAATGTGGCCAATTTGCGGTGGTGCAGTTATGGTCCTCGGCCATTCTGTCCACCGTGGAAGATAACAATGATGAGCTGATCTGGTGGGACTGACTCATACCGGCCTAGTTGCCATGACAAGTGTATTTTCTCACGACTGACAGGGCGGAAAGGGGTGTTGTAACCGATGCTGAGTTATTAAATAGCACACATTCTGTGCAGGGAACAGATTCCAAGGGCTGCCACTGGACCAAGACACTTTGTTTTTATGAAAAATCCATGTCTGTGGCAATCTATACTTAAAATTTTGTTGTTTTTGGAATGATGGCAAATAAGTGAAATTGGTAACACTTTACAGTATTTATTAGCTGATGTTAAAAGGATAGTTTACCCAAAATTGAAAATTCTATCATTAATTATTCCCCTACCCTCATTTCGTAAGACATTCGGAACATAAATTAACAAATTTTTAGTGAAATCCAAGAGCTTTCTGCCCCACCAGACAGCAATGGTACTCCGAGTCCTTTGAATGCATGTCAGAGACTGACACAGAAGAGCAGAAATGGTACAAAAGGTATTCTCGTAGCTTCATAACATTATGGTTGAACCATGTTTTTTTTTTTGAAGATTCTTGGATAAATAGACTATTTAAAATCACAGCTTTTATTTAAAATAGAAATCTTTTTTAATTTCTTGACTCTGTGACACTTTTAAAAAATGCAATGTGTCCTAAAAGTATTAATTTCTTAAAAAAGAAAAAAAGAAAAATTCTGACATTGTCGAACAACATCCTTCTTTATTTCTGAGAAGGCATTCATTGTTTTCACTTGAGACTCTGCATGGGGGTCAGATTTGAGCATTATAAACAAATGCATTGTCTTTTGTCAGAGTTAAGAGGGTTAATGGTCCATTGCAGAATAGCAAGACAGAGTGGCGCTGGTGTCTTAAGAGAGACAACAAGAAAGCCTTCTCACTAGCTTTGACTCGTGAAACTCAAAGGTCAGTCAGACTGGACATCCTAAAGTCATGCCAGATTCAGACCCCTACCTGGGATCCAGGACCACTACCTTTGTGTTTTCAGCCTAAACACAGCACCTCATCCCAAACCTAAAAACAGAATAAGCGGCACATCTGTTTTCAACACAGATAACAGAAAATGTTTCTTGAGCACATAATTAGCATATTCGAATGATCTCTCAAGGATCATGTGACACTGAAGACTGGAGTCATGATGCTGAGAATTCATTACAAATAAATTCACACAAATAATTTACATTTTAAAATATATTCGACTGTTAAATTGTAATAATATTTCACAATATTACTGATTTACTGGTCAAATGCAGCCTCTTTGTGCCTCTTTGTTTGCTCTCTGAAAGAATGTCAGCATCTTGAGTCCAATTGGTCAAGGGTCTTACCATGCCCACATTCCTTGGGATTTTACATGCCTTGTATGTCGCCCCAACACACACTTTTCAACCGAACCATGTATTTCTGCTGCCTGAGACAAATGTGTCCCGTTCTGGCATGACAGCCATCAATAGCTTCATTGTGTGAGGATGAGAGGGAGCTGTAATCTTTGCCTTGGGGCTGCAGATCCCAAGAAGGACTTGAGCGTTTCCGCCTGCTGTGTCTCCCGCACCGGGATGTTACTGTTAAATGTTCCTCACAGTTCATCTTTGGCCTCTTCTTGCTCTCTAGCCCCTCTGCTTCCTGTCAGTAAAGGGGCAACCCTGTTGATTTACGGCTTGGTGAGTGAGGTAGGTGAAGGTAATTTATAGCCCAGGAACCCTCTGTCCTGTCTGAGCTGGACGGGACAGTCTATTTATACTCTCTGGCAGGGGTGTCTGGGGAGCAGTGAAAGTAGCAGTGAGGAGAAAGGAGAGGAATACCACACGACTGTGTTTGGACTACAATGACAGCTGGGTTGCTGGAATTGATTCAGAAGTGTGTGGCACTGTTACATTTGACTCTCAATGCTATTCACTGCTCAGGAGAAAAGAATGTCAGAGAACAACACAGAAATCTGTCTGATCTTATCTTATCTTATCTTATCTTATCTTATCTTATCTTATCTTATCTTATCTTATCTTATCTTATCGGTCCGTCTATCGTTCTATCTCTCATTGGAGATGTCATTATTTCTAGCATTCTTTTTATCATTCTGTCATTAAAGCTTCTGCTCAGTTGTTCTATCTATTGGTCTAGCTATTGTTCCATTTATGAATATATTTCATTGAAAATGTTTTTAAAAAATTACGCTGATGTCTCAAACTGCGCATTCAACAAAAGTGTCAAACTCAGTATGAACTCAAGCATTCCTCATCAGATTCTTCAGTCAGAATGATCTGGGCTGTTCTGTCCACTATCCCTTTATAGATCTGTACTCCCGACAAATGCCAATAGTTCTCTTATTTGTTTCCACTGTATTTCTCCTAAGGTATTTTAGGAGAATCGTCAGAGACAAAGTTGATACTAAAATGAAACAACTGAAAATTCCATTAAGTGTAATCAGTAACATTTTCCTCTGTGGACGTGTTGGCATGATTCAGTGTTTTGATGCAGAGCGTAGTTTAGTGTGACTTTGAAAGCTTTGAGAAATAAGAAGACACCGCTCTGAAATCAGTGCTGGCTCATCAGGTTGGTTATTTTTGGCTCTGTACATCAAAAGAAAACCGACCCTTGGCTGAGTGGCCGAGTCTAATGTAATGAGTCTGTCTAATCAGTTTTATCCTCAGTGTTTGTTTGTCTGTGATGTCCAACAGTATGTCTCTTCTGTCTGCATGCAGGAGTCTCCTCAGGTCCTGTCTCCCTGGTCTGAATCTATGACCCAGCTAATGAAGAGATTAGATCAGCTCAATCTGGACATAGAGGATGCTCTCAGCGCTGGCTCTTCCCCCTCCGACACACCCAACACCGCCCGGAGACACACCACTAATGATAGAGCATCTCTGCAGGTCACTCTTGCTTTGTTTCTCATTAAATATAAAGTATGCCGTTTGTTTATTAGTAATCATTTAATGGAAAATATGTTGCCTTAGCTTTTTTGAAATGTGCATAATCTTTTTAGCTTCTGGATTTTATCCAAATCAAATTTAATCAATTGTCTATTCTATTCTATTCTATGACCCAGAAAGCATGACTATTTTTTTGGGTTTTACATTATTTTTATTTTTTTTTACCTAATCAGAATATACATACATACATATACATATACATAAAAAAAAAAATATATATATATATATATATATATATATATATATATATATATATATATATATATTTCTGTATCTCATTATGTGCACATAAAAATATAATTGTCTTATATTTATGGAAATATAATTTGAGTGAATATTTATATTAAATTATTATACTATTGTAAATAAATATTATTAATTATTATATTAGTATATTCAAATAACTTATTTATTTACTTATGTATATATTCTTTAGTTCTATTCTTTAAAAAAACTATATATATACAGTTGGTACGAAAAGCATTCAGACCCCCTTAAAACTTTCACTCTTTGTTATATTGCAGCTATTTGCAAAAATCATTTAAGTTCATTTTTTCCTCATTAATGTACACACAGCACCCCGTATTGACAGAAAATCACAGAATTGTTGACATTTTTGCAGATTTATTAAAAAGAAAAACTGAAATATGAGTATTTAGAACCCTTTTGATCTAATACAGCCATGTGTATTTTTGGGAAAGATGCAACAAGTTTTTCACACCTGGATTTGGGGATCCTCTGCCATTCCTCCTTGCAGATCGTCTCCAGTTCTGTCAAAATGGGGTGCTGTGTGTACATTAATGAGGGAAAAAATTAACTTAAATGATATTAGCAAATCGCTGCAATATAATAAAAAGTGAAAAATGTATTTATTATATATATATATATATATATATATATATATATATATATATATATATATATATATATATACCCTAGAGATATATATAATATATATATTATGTATACATGTGTGTGTGTGTGTATAGTTGAGATCAGTTGACATTCATACTTTTGTGTGTAGATAACTGATAAGAATTCAGTATGAAGTTGCTTGATGTGCCAGTGCATGGCGTCTGTTTGTGACATGGGTTAGATAGAATGTGCTGCATGCTGGCAGAGACTAGAGCAGACTGGTGACACTGACACAGAGCTCCATTGTCTTAGGAGCTTGCCATGGGGAACTTTCAATGCTGTTTCAAAAAAACCTCATGCAAACTCGCGACATAACCACCCTGTAGCCAGGGTTCACAGCAAGACACAAAAGTGCCTTTTGGTTCCTCAAGACAGCGATGTCTTGTGCTTCAGTCTGTTGTTCTGTTTGTATCACTATGTCCATTCGTGATAGTTAGCGGAATGACATGGT
Source organism: Carassius gibelio (assembly GCF_023724105.1). NCBI lineage: Eukaryota > Metazoa > Chordata > Actinopteri > Cypriniformes > Cyprinidae > Carassius > Carassius gibelio. The sequence continues at coordinate 7,997,488 of NC_068410.1, forward strand.
GGTTTCAGATGCCTCACGACACCCTAGTCACCCTAGAGACTAGATTTACCATTGTATGTTATTCTGGACAAGGTCATAATTTTTTCGTTTTTGTGCTTTTTAAAATGTTCTGTTTAATTTGTGTGTCTCTGCTACCGACCGCTTCTTTTTTTTCTTTCTCATAGTCATCTCCAGAGGTCATCCGTTCCAGACAAAATGTGTCCTGTCCCACGCTAAAATCTCTTGTGCTGTCGTTGCAGAGTGGAGCTGCGGGGGTGAACAAGTCCCTCAACTGGAACAACATGGCCAGAAGAACCGACACGAGGGAATGGCACAGCCAAGAAAGACTTGCTGGAGCCACTTCCTCTCTGGGGAGATCACATGGTAAAAAGACAGAGGTGAGTGTTTGAACTTAATATGATTTCTGTTTGTTTTGCATTGTATTGTTTGGTTTGTGGTTAGTTGCTGTCAATTTAAAAATATATGATGTACATACAGAAATTAGTTATGTGTTCTTGCATTTTTAGTATCTGGTTTAGTTTCAAATCTGAAGAGCTGATCTGTATGTAGACCATGTGATCAGTTGCTTAGCTTTGCTCTGTGAAGTGTTTCCTAATGAACACGCTCTGTGTCAGTGACTAGGGCACACATTCATTCCAAGAAGTTTCTGGGGTTGAGGTTGATGTCCTGGGATTGCATTTCTAATGGCTTTTCTGCATTAGTGGGACTAAGTTAAATAGATTTTCCTTTGCTAATCCAAACAGGATTCTGGAGAATTAAACTAATGAATTCAAAGCGACACCAAAGGAAGTCTTTTAACGGGCCATTTAAGGCCATCACATCTTGTTTCCAAATCAGTGTATCTTTGCTTAACCAGTGATTTTTAAACATCAAAAAACAGGATTTAAAAACAAATTATTTGCAGTTTCAATGTAAATGCACCATCCTTTTGAAAAATATAAGCAATTATTCAAAAAGTTTGGAATATTTAATGTTAATGTTAAAATACATCTTTTGTACTTATAAAGGTTGCAATTATTTAATCAAAATTTCAGTTACATTTTGAAATTGTATTGCTGTTTAAAACAACTATTTTTCCATTTCAATATATTTAAAATCTAAATTATTCAGCTGATAGCAAAGCTGAATGTCTTCAGTGTCACATGGTCCTTCAGAAATCAATCACACTTTTGACCGCAGTGTATATGCATAATTTTAAATTAAGAAAAATTAAAGGTTTCGCGTTCTTTGGTTTTGATTGGTCGAGATCTCACGTTTACTACATAGAAGTTAAAGTATGCAGTTTTTCCAAGAGTAGAAGGTTTAATTTCTAGTTGTACTGTATATAACTTTTAAACATTTGGAGTTCGTGTGTAACCGGACAAAGCATTTTTGGAGAGAATGTCCTAGTCCTAGTGTTTAGGGGAAGTATAGAGAGCAACTGAGTGATTTACGAGTTCGGGGCTCATGTGAAAGATAGTGAAAGGAATGTTCTATCCTTCTGGAAATGAATCCGACATACAAAGGATGGAAAATAAGACTCTTCACAGATGATGGCCACAGCTGATTTACAGCTGTTTTAGTCCGGCTTTGGATTAACCGCAATTTATGGTGGACTTCATGGTCCTTTGTCTCAAGCCACCCTGGTGTGCAAAGACATAGAAAACAAACATCTCCAGCTCTTTTTTTTAGCTCATTGTGAATATTTTTCATTTCAAAGGAACGCACTCTCTTGCATTGTTCTAAAACAATATCCGATGAGCAACAGTGGGTTTAAATGAGCACAATATCTGTGGGAATCCGGACCTTTTCTGTCCGGCTGGAGAACTGGGCCAGATGTGTTTGTTTAATCTCTGCATAGCTGAAGCGGCACTGGTAGGTTCTGCGGTCTGTGCTTGGGAGCCCCGCTAAAGGCCTCTGGCAGGGATCTGGGAGGTGATGGTGTTTGTTAGAGTGTGTGAGAGCGCAGGAGAGAGAGAGTTAAAGAGGGTAATTGCATTGGAGTGGGTAATAGAATGAAATTTGGCTTTGTGCACTTTGACAAAATGAAGTCTTGAGGTTCTTGGAGAAGATTAGCAGGTCAAAAGCTCCAGAGGCATGTGGAGGCCTTCGGTCCGCAGGAATGAATGTAGGCCACCCTCATGTAGATAACAAATCAAACTCTGAAAGCTCCATTGGCATTTTACCAACTGTCTTCTAACATTAACACAGTATGTGATTCTCACCAAGCCTGTTATCCTCTTTCACCTCTTGTTGTTGTACACGGTAAAAAAAGACCATGATTTTAAGTGTAAAAACCTTTTTAAATGAATTCTCTGCGTTGCATTTCAAATGTTCAATTTGATGTTTTTTCTTTGAAATAACTATGTTTCTTCTTAGTTTTTTCTTATTTGTTATGTTTATTAGGGTTGTATGTTCGATTAATGTTGTTAAATAATGTTTATTGCATATTTCAGTTTAATGAGTCTCACCATGATGGTGTTTAGTGTTTGTGTGAATCACACTGGGCACCTTCTATATATCTTATTATTTAAAAGCTGCTTGTGATGGGCTTTGGTTCATCATGTGACTTTCTCATCATCACCTGCATTTGGTGGTTATCAGTTTATTACAAAGGTACAAAACAGATATCACAGTCGTTCAGTAGGTTGGTATATTAACATTATATCAGTTCATGAAATTACGGTATTTAAATGTAAATTAAAACTGTAAAACCTAAATCGCTGTTACCATATTTTTAAAGATTTTTTAATATATATATATATATATATATATATATATATATATATTGAAAATTAGTGAATGAATGAGGCATGAATAAAAACGAGGTGAATAAAAAACCCATGTGTGATTGTCTCATTTGGTTCAGATGTGTCTCGTTCATTAACTAGTTTAGTCCTGTATTTAAAGTGTTGTCTACCTTATGTTCTCTTGTCCAGTGTTAAACATCTTGATATGCTTACGTGTGTCTCCAGCCTGCTGTGTGTTTCCCTGTGTTTGGATTATTAAAGACAGTTTTTTTCGATTATCCTTCACCTCCACGTTCCATCAAATTAATATGATGAATAATAATAGTAACATCAATAATAGCAATAGTACATTTTGCCATTTTATTTAAAAAAAAAATATATGTCTGTATTTTATTTTATTTTTTGCATTTTATTGGAGTTTTAATTATTTTACAACATCAAGTATAGTAAAAATATATTAGGTTCAAATTCAAAAGCTATAGACATATCATTTACTTACTGTTCATGATACAACATTGAGGGCCCTATCTTGCACCCAGCGCAATTGACTTTGTACACCGACGCATGTGTCATTCCTATTTTGCACCCGCGCAAAGCGCGCTTTTCCCTCCACAGAGGCACGTCGCTAAACTAGTGAATGAACTTGCGCTCCCTGGGCAGTTCAGCGCAAAAAAGGAGGCGTGTTCCAGCGCAAACAATCCCTGGTGCTATTTTGCTGTTCCATTAAACAATTGCGCCACTGACCAGAAAAAACCTAGTCTAAAGTCAGTGGCGCGTTGCGCGTTGTTCATTATGCTATTTTAAGGGCGCATGCTTGACCATAATGTATAGCGTGCACAACGTGCATACACTTTGCTCATGTAATCTACACAGATGCAACAGTTGCAAATCATAAATTGTTACACTAAAAAATATTAACACGTGAGATGACGGAAATCATTGTGGTGTGCCACGAAGATGTGAAAAAATAGGCATAAATCTAGCTTACAAATTATTCAGGCTAATTTTAGTAGGCTAATTAAGGATCAGACCTGTTGGCCAAATAGTGGCAAGACATATGTGTATATAAGGACATCTGACAAATTGTGGCTATTTCCTCCCACGCCTGTTTAGCCGACGCTATTTTGGGTGGGTTTCTCCCATCCCCATACAACACAACTTCTCTGCCTTTCACTGCTCTTACAAGAACATCAGTCTCCTCGGCTGTGAACCGCTCCTGGCGTGCGCCTGGTAAATACGCCATAATAATAGCAATCCATAATGGAACTTGCGCACCTGCTTTTAAAGGGAATGTTGGATGAAGTTCTGATTGGTTTATTTCACGTTACGCCCAAACCACACCTATGAATAATGAAGCTACTTCAGACCAACCCATTTTAGATTTGCGCCGGGCACAAGAGCCATTTATCCCGCCGGGAAAATAGCAACAGCGCCGAGACCCGCCCACAAACTTACTTGCGCTTCGCGCTTTGACACTTGCGTTTCAGATTGTTAAAATAGGGCCCTGAATGTATGTTTATGTTGACACAGTGTTACGAGGAAGCTGTACGTCATAAATATGACTCACAAGGATCACGGCCAAACCTGCCCATCTATTTATTAGTGCTATAACATCAGCCACTGTGAAAGAGGTTGTTTCAGTCAATCACGTCACTACTGCACCGCACCATACAGTTGACGCCGGCATAAAATCTTTAATGAAAACATACGGCTCAAAATGCTTGTTAACTTGGAACCAGGTTTTATTTAAGATGTTGTAAGCCCCAGTTTTAATGTAGCTTCCATACTGTAAAAAACCCACTGTGGAAGCACCGAATGTGCTCTGTCTATAACATTTTAAAGGAATACTGTATTTCACCTAAAAATAAAATTCTGTCATACTTTACTCACCCTCAACTGGTTCCAAACCCTAGTGACTTTCTCGGCTCTGTGAAACACAAAAGAGATATTCTTAAAAATATATATTTTGTCCATACAGTGTAAGTCAGTGGGTTCCAAAGTTGTTTTCAGCTTTCATTTTTAGATGAACTATCCCTTTAATTTGCTTGATTACATGTTGGTGGCTCACTTAGAATTGTTTAGTGGTTGAATCATTGTGTTATCACACAAATGCTTTGGCAAAACTCTTTCCCACTGCTTCTAACCTATTCCTCACCCTGAACCCTTTGTTGCTAAAGCCTGGAGGTGCTGGTGAGCGATGGGAAGCTGAGTCTTCTCCATCCATCTGTGTGGAGGGTCCAAGCTGGCTCTCCAACTCCCTGCGGGGTCCTCGTTTGGGGCAGGAGAGGGGAGCTAAGCAGCTCAATAGGATGAAGATAGATTACAGGGCCAAGTGCAACTCAGGAGGCCAGGATTTGTTCTGCTCCAGCAGAGGTTAAGCCTCAGTTTGGGACGCTGGGTGAGGAGCGCCCCTGCAAAGTGTCAAAATACTGCTGGGTTGAGAGGTCAATGCTGTGCGCTTTTGCTCTTTTTCTTTTCCTCTCATTTTGTGGGATACTTTCCTTGTGAATCTACATAATCTTAATCTTTTTTTGTACTTTGAGAACTTTTTTATGTCTGTTGATGTTTAGCAGACTACACAGAATACTAGGAACAACATGAGGTTGAGTAAATTACTGAATTAAAATTTTTGGGTGATACATTCAACTATGCAACTCCATATATTATACTACTAGAACATGTGATCTGTTTTAAACACTGTATTGCATACATTATAAGGACAGCATTAACATTCTTTAGAAATGTGACCTCTCATACACTCATTGAAAACAATCATAACATCCTTCTAAAAGATTCCCCAAACATTTGCTCATCAGGGTTTGTAAATATAGCAGTATGTATGCCATCAGCGTGCAAGTTCACATTTCCTGTGTCACAGGAGGCAGAAAAGAGAATGCTTTGTGTAAACACCATTCAGTGACTTGAGATTCCCCTGAAAGTTTATCTGTCTGCAGTCATTCAGAGGTTACAGCTTATAAAATGCAATTTGATTCTCATCTACCCATTATAAATATATATATATATATATATATAATAAGATAGATGAAAACCGAAATAAAATATAGTATTGAAAATGTAAACAGATTGTTTTAAATATGTATTTTCATTTAGTTTATCTGGACGTATAATTAAAACTGAAACAAAAATATTAAAGCAATTAGAAATGTGAAAAAACAAGTAATAAAAACACCAAAAATTACTAAAACTTTATAAAACTACAATCTTATATTAATATATTAATTTATTATTACTATAAATATATTATACTATTTTTGTATATTAATATATTAGATATTTTTTTATAAATATATATCATTTATATATATAAACAACAACACCAACAAAAAAAAATATTAATTCGAATAAGTGAACGCTGAAAGGTCATCATTGGAGAAAAATACGTTTGGCCACAGTTGGTGTAGTCAAAACATCTACCAGAGGCTGACTGGGAAAACCTCAACCCCTTGGGTGGTATGATGCCCATCTTTTGCACTTCCTGTTGGCCGGACTGTTATGTGTGGAACCTGTGCATGAAATGCACACACATTTACCCACGTACGCATTGTACACGGTGATGCATGGACCTTTCACCACCACTATAGCCTTGAGAGACATTCTGGCAATATGCCTAGAAGCAGAACAACTCTCAAAGCAGGTTTTAACATATACAGCACTTTCAGAAGCTACAACACTGAGGTTCTTATTCAAATTCCCACTGTTTCCTTTAAAAGCAGGACTAATTTGGGAATAGATTTGATCCTACGTTATCCTTCCCTTTTAAGTCATCTTTCATTTCCTCAATTACTCAACACTGCTTTTTTGTTTCCTTTTCAGAAAACAGACACAGGCTTGTGCAAAAACATGATATATATATATATATATATATATATATATATATATATATATATATATATATATATACATATATATATATATATATATATATATTATACATTTACTACATGCACAGATTCCACATTGAACATATGAGATACATCAGATAAGTCTTGTCCGCAACTTCACCCGTGACAGTGACCTATTCCTTCTTTTCTCCTCCATAACTGTGCATTTCACTAAGACTGTTTTTGTCATAACACAGCCAAGACCCTGCGTCATGCTAGCTGAATTTCTTTGACGTTCTCTAGATGTTAACTTCAAAAAATTACCACCAACTCAGCCGCCCACCTCAGTTTGGAAGATGGATGGTCCACGGCCTGATAGCCCAAACAGACCTTCTGTTGGAACACCAACAAAAGCATAAAACAACAGACCCAATTTTGGGGTTGGGAGGGTGGGGGTGAGGGGGATGTGGTGGGGAATGAGGGAACTAGATGGAACATATTCCAGTGGATTGAGCAAGGCTGAAGAAGGAAGCTAAATATAGAAAAGTTGTCCTGCTGCAGGGGGTTTCATGGAATGCAAGATGGATGAGGCTTTGCTCTCGGGACCACATCTGGCCCGCCCGAGCCCTTTGGGGTCACTTTGAAGTAGATGCCGAAGGGCTTTTATTTTACTTTACAGCACATACTTTCTCTCTTATCCCTCTATTTTTTATCTTTCACTTTGTCTTATATTCACCATCATTTTACACAATTAAATTCTTCTGGCTTCATGTTTTGTAAAATGCCTTGTAAAAAGTATATTGTGAATACATAGTAAAGTATTTTAGAATAATTGAGAATGTGATTTTTTTTTTTAATAGAATGAGGTCATTCATATTTTGTCACAGCCTCATGAAAATCATGATTCTTAATTTATTCAGAATTGTGCAGCTCTAGTAGTTTCTACATTTGCTTTGAAACTTGCTTTGCACCCATAAAAAAAAGAAAAAAAGATTCTACACATATAGTGTGAATGTATTTCGGATGTACTACATCTGCCATGTTGTCATTATAATGTGACCTTTGGCAATTGTGTAGCTTCAGTGTAATTCACAAATACTTTCTGTGGCATCATGGGATAGTAAAGTGTCCACCAGATGCACACTTAAGAATCTCGGCAGATGTATGTAGTAGGTCATCCGGGTACTTTTCATCTGATGTTTTATGTATTCAGTTGACTCACATAAAGTTTTTTGCGTACTATATAGTATGGAATTAGGTCTATTTTGAATGCAGGGTTTGTAATTTTTTTAAATGTCTGCCTCTGAAATGCCCTTTCTTTTTGGTTGATTGCACAGCTCAATCTTATTAATTGTTTATTGCACCGTTTCTCTCTGAAATGAGTTTTGGTAGTAAAATGGGTTGCAACATTGCATGTTGGCTTTAAAGGAATTGTTCACTCAAAATGAACAGTTTATCAACATGTTCCACACCTGTAATGAGTTTCCTTCTTATGTTGAACATAAAAGAAGATATTTTGAAGAATGCTGGTATTAATTAAAGAGTAGATGGTCTCATGGTATATCTTTCCCTACTATGGAAGTCAGTGGGCTCTAACAACTGTTTCATTCTTCAAAATTCTTCATATCTTCTTTTGTGTTCAACATAAGATAGAAACTCATAAAGATTTGGAACACCATGATGGTGAATTTTCACATTTGGGTGAACTATTCCTTTAAAAGAGTCAGCTTAGGCCAGTCCAGTATAAGTTTCACATGGAACATGTGTGTAATATCAAACATGTATTTGAGAATCTCCACTGCAGTGAATAGTATGATAGACGTTAGTCATGCATGCCAAATAAAACCACTAAAAATGAAATGTAGGGGAATCCCAGACATACAAAAATACATCTTGAACTTCAAGAGCTGTGTTATATAGCATGATCCAAAATCTCCAGCAGCTCATAATTCAGAATCAGCCCAAATTATGTTTTTGAATCTTTATGTATTGTACCATTGCCTCTGGAAATTACGGCATCTGTTTTCTTTTTGCTGCGTTAGGATCTTGTATCTCAATCTGAGCCAGTGCAGTGTCACCTGCGCAGTTAGCTTTCCTCTGTTTCCCCTTTAGGCATTATTATTTTTCATCTGTCTATCTATCCAATATTTTTGACTGAGAAATGATTATACTTGTAATCCTATCAGCCTTAATCATTCACACAGAGGAATCCTGCAGTTCCAAGAAAATGACACATTTCCCAGGAAGGCGCTCATTAGTATATTGACCACATGTGTCAAAACGACATTCCCCATCCTTCATTGTTTTTTTTTTTTTTTGTGTGTTAGCATTCGGTTTCTTTACTTGAAGAGCTTGGATTTGATTTTGTCCTTCAGTTTGCTGTCTGGCTGATTGACTGATGTGAGGATATTTCAGTTTCTAATGTTTTCATCCTGATCTGTTTTTGTAAGGTGGCTCTTCCTAAAGCTAGTCATCATTCACTGATGCTTAATTACATGTCATGTACATGTCACTTTGAAACACAGCAGGACTTTACTCGTGCTCATGCTCTTTCTTCCTAAAATTCACAGTAATCCTTTGCAAACCTGTTTTGAGAGGCGACATTCCAGTAAGCGGCCCGCTAGTCTTGTTAAAAATAACATGTAATATACATACCAAGAAATGGTCTCCCTTTACAGTTTTTCACGCACTGCTTAAGCTGGTTTATGAGTGTAACACCCTCAGTTGTACCTTGCATTTGAACACCATAACTCTTTGAGATGTGCGGTTAAAATTCAACCCCTCGTTGCAAAATCTCACAGCCTATAAGCAACCATGACATCATCTATCATCTCCCCTCTTTCCACTGTTTTTCAGACCCAGATCTGATTAAACAGAAGCAGGGCCTCAGTGTACATTTACAGCTGAGGGAATACTCGAACAATGATCAACAGGCGCTTCAAACAGCTCATAATGTGTTGGATTACACTAAAGTTACTTGTGTTTTGTTGGTTGCTGTGATTCCAGACAACACATCTGCTTCCTTTCAATGTAAAACACCCCAAACCTTTTGAGACCCAACAAAACATCATTTTTTACATCGTTGTTGTGTTTAGTAGACATCTGCTGCTTCAGCTACTGAAATTAGCCATGCATCTGGGTCTGCTCACTCACACAAGGCGGGAACAAATTGAGCAATTTTGCATCAGTCTTAAAAGTTTGACATTACCGAATTGAGTCTTCTTTTTGTGCAAGGTTCGGTTTTCAACTTTGTACATTTTGTGGAAACATTTTCATGTATCTTTAGTTTTTAACTATGCACAATATAGAATAAATGTATAATATGCAGTTTCATGGTGTAGTTTATTCATATTTATGTTGATGTTTGTATGTGCGTGTTATTACACAAGCACGCACATGCACGCACACGCACGCACGCACACACACACGCACATTTTTGAAAAATCAATGCACATGAGAGTACCATGATATCTTTCACAGGGCACATGATACCTGAGTGTAGAAGCAGAAAGGTGAAACTAGAAAACAGGCCTCTTATGGATTACAGCTGGAATGTTGGACATGACCCTCTCTCTAAACAAGTAGCACTTTCTCTCTTGGCTAAGCAAGAGCACTGTAAATCATAGTGTCCCAGGTCAATGTACCATTCAGCAGATCCGTGGGAGGAAATTCAATGGTCAGGTGTTGATTTTATTCACTGTGGGAGAGAAGCAATACATTAGGTCCTTTGTTTTGATGCTTCATGGGACCGTTTTATGTGGTATGGTTACAGTTATGAAAATATTAATTCAACCTTGATGTATGTTTTTAAACAGATTTCATGTTTTGTTTTCAGATGTCCATCAAGAAGAGGCATGGAGATGCAGGTGAGTACACGTTTTCCTTTATATTTCAAATTGTGCTGGCAATAAGACATGTTTGGATGTAATAGACACAGTATTGTGAATTTATAATACTGGGTAAATGCGTTTGACATTGTTTGCTCGATGAGGTTCTAAAAGAAGCTCTTTGAATGCAATTTCTGAATGTTATAGGCCTCTATGAACTTCTAGATTAAAGATATTATGTCCTACATCTTTGCTGTAATCAGTGGATACATTCACTAGTTAGGCCGGCTCATTGTGGAGCCGTGTAATACTCTAACAGGGTCTATCTGGTTTTCAGTGAGAGGTTGTCTGAATTGCTGCTTAATGTAATTAAATGACTAAAGTGTGCAATTACAGGACAGCTTGAACATTCTAGTCTTCAGTGCTAAAACTGCACCCTGAGCTTGTCCCGAGATTTGCCCGGAGTGTGACTAATTCAAGGATGAAACAAGATTCTTGTTTTGTTATCCTGGACTCGAATGGGCTTTCCTTTCATTTTGACTGATGTCGCAGTTTGAAATCTCACAATCTCACATTTCTAATATGTTCCCAGGCAGTGTTTTGCTGTGTGAACTTACTAAGTGTAGTATTTACAAGTTAAATACTTTTTTTTTTTGCAAACTTTAAGTGAAAATGAAACTTTTTATGGACTGAATTTACAGGATAGCAGGAACAGCTATGTTGAGGAGAAATATGGGGAAAAAAACAAAGAAAGAGAAAGAAATAAACAAAAAAAGAAGGAAAGAAAGATAGAACGATGGAATGATGGAAAAATATATAAATAGAAATGGAAAGAAAGCAAGGAAATATGGAAGTAAGGAAGAAAGGAAGGATGGCTGGATGGAATGATGCAAAGAAAGGGATGGAAAAAAGCAAGAGAAATATGGAAGGATGGAAAGAAGGATATAGAGAAAGGGATGGCAAAAAGGATGGAAAGAAAGGAATTGGAAGAAGGAAAGAAATATGGGAGGAAGCAAAGAAAGGAATGCATAGGGAAAGAAGGACGTGAAGAAAAGTGAAAGATGGAAAGACAAATGGAAAGAAAGAAACGTAAGAAAGGAAAGAAAGAAATTCATAAGAAAAAAAGAAAAATAACAATGGGTCAAAGGTGATATAAAGGAAGTATAAGAGAAGAAGAGAAGGAAGAAAGGAAAAAAAGAAGAACAAAAGGAGGGTAAAATATGTGAAAGAGAAAGAAAGAAATGTGTAAGAAAAATGAAAAAAACAATGGGACAAAGGCAATTCAAAGGAATTCAAAGGAAGTATAAAAGAAGCAAAGGAAAGAAAAATAACAACAAAAGGTAAAAGAATGACAGAAAGAAAGAAAGAAAGACAGAAAGAAAGAATGAATGAAATATGAAAGAAAAAAGAAGATAACAATGGAACAAAGGTTATAAGATAGGTAAGGAACAGATATAAAAAAAGAAACAAATGAAGAATGGAAAAAGAAATACGGAAGTAATGGGGAAAAAAATTATAAAATGAAAAAAAAGGGAACAAAAAGAAAAATGGAACAAAGAAAAGAAAGCAAGACATGCAGAAGAAAGGAAGGAAGGCAAAAGTAAAGAAAAGTGAGTTTAATATTTGTTTTCTCCACATGATAAAACATCTGTTACACTCTTTCTTTTCTCAGTCCATTCTCTTTTTTTCCTCTCGAGGTCTCACTAAAGGCTGGTACATTATGAGTGACACAGACAGGTGCTCTTCTGTTCCTCTGTGTGTCTGGAGAATGTGAGGGACGTAGAGCAGACCCTCATTTATAGCCCTATTTATGTGTCCTGGCTTGCTGTGGGACCCTGTCAAAATTTGGAGGGCATTCCAGACCATTGTTATGTTATGTTATGTTAGGCTGATAAGTAATATATGATTTACCTTGATGTGCCTATATATACACAAATATATATATATATACATAAATATTATTATCATCATTAATTAATTAATTAATAATAATAATAATAATAATAATAATAATAATAATAAATTTCAGCTTTTGTTTAAATGGATCTCTCCACTTTGGGTGTCAACATCACTTTTATTCAATCTTACGACTAACCATGTGTCTTCGATTAGATAGCGATGCTAATAGTAATAACAATGATGATGCTATAAAAGAAAAGCGCCGAGTGAAGGCCACATGTGGTGTAGTATTTCCCCCCTTCTTATTTTACTGCAGGAGAGACGTAGAGACTGCATGATGTCACTTTGCTACAAAGCCAGATGGCTGACCAGCTCCATAATATACTACACACCTCGTTAGAGTGACAGTCTCCAGAAAGACTCTGTCCAGACCTCGCTTACAGCCACTGGAGCATTTAATGATGACTTCTAAAATTAAAACATGCTATTTCCATCAGATCACTGTAAATGCTGTTATTTAAAGCTTTGTGCTGTGCATTTTGATCAGGGTTAAAAATCATGCCGTGGAGCAATGAGCGACAGTAGGTTTTGGTGACTATAAAAATCTGTTCAGTAATTGTTTGTAACCTTTTAAGAGGAAAGCTATCCTGTCTTTCTTACCATTTGATTTGGTTGAAACAATGCAAACAAAAAAAATTGCATTAATAGCTTTAGATTAGGCACATAGATTTAAATGAGCCACACAGATAATGAGAAACATTGGGACAAAGACAAAAACAGAGGTTGCTAGGTCACTGTTTGGGTGTCCTGCTCACATGAAGCCGACCACCATGTGAGCCACCTGTTCCACTATATTCAAGTTTATTAACTAGGAGCCAGGCTTAAAATCTCTAGCTAGGATTTAGAAAAGCTTCAGTCATATATATATATAAACCTGTATGACTTACTTTGGAACACAAAATAAGTTCTGTAAATACCAAACACCATCCACAGAATCTTCCATTTTGGGGTGAACTGTGAACTGCTAACTATAAAGGGATCATTTAAAATGATAATTTTGAATACAACGTTATTCTTTTCTCACCCTCAAGTTGTTACAAACCTATATGAATTATTATCTTCTGGTGAATACAGAACATATATATTTTGAAGAATTTAGGTAATCAAACAGTTGCTGGTAAACTTTGATGGAAGAAAAAAATACCATAGATACCAGCAACTGTTTGGTTACCAAATATCTTAATTTGTTTTGGACAGAAGAAAGAAACATTTATAGAAGTTTGGAACAACTTGATGGTGTGTAAACGATGACAGGAATTTCCTTTTTTTTTTTTGGTGGACTAACCCTTTAAAACTTAAAGACAGATTAAAACATTTAATTTCAGGCAAGACTTTTTTAAGTAAACATTTCAATTTTGTTTATTTTGGCAAACTTTGACAATAAAGTATTTCATCAAAACAATATCTTTTACTTGCCTATGAAGGTGTAGTGAAACAGTTTCCACATGCCTTTGGATCCAAGAAACTTTGTGGTCTCATAACCAAGTTCATGTCTATAATGGTCACTCTGATCTACCCATCGGCCCTGCAGGGTCCTATAAACTGAAGTATCCTTGCGCCTCATAAAAGGCCATTAGCTCTGATTCAGACCAGTGCCAGACCCCTGTGAAGAACTCAAGAGCTTCACTTTTTGGATTCCTTGACAAAACATAAATTGCACATCCTCCCATGCACCAAGACCTTTATCTCTGAAGGGTTTGAAAGCTATACTCAAAGAAACTGTTTTTATCCATGTCTAGACATGGCAGTTTCGATTGAGAGGCCAGTCTTATGACCAGATGTGAATTAATAATACATGTCTTATGCTGTATGAGGATCACCAGAGATAACATGACTTATACAGCAGATTCCTCACTTCTCATGTTTAAGAAACAGCATCAGCCAGACATATGGAAAAATACTCAACCCCTCTGACCCGCTTCATTTTTTTTCAGTTGTTTGTCTTTCCTTAGATATAAACAGTTAGTTTGACCTCTTCTCCATATTGCTTTGAAATTGTGTTGTTGGAGAAAGCGTACACTAATCCATTAACCGTTTAATATGTGGAGTTAAATTCTGGAAAATTTCCCATATTATTTTTTTTGTTTGCAAAAAACCAAACCCACTCTGGAATGATTTGTAAGGAGACTAGACTGTGTTCATGTTTTCTTGTGAGCGATGAAACGGCTTTGACGCTTTGGAACGGGTCATCCGTCTTTTTTTTTCGTCGTTTATCGCTGTTTTAAGAAATGCATGGTTTTTTGTTATGGTAAACATCACCTTGTCAGACCTCCCGTCTCACAAAGAAAGACATGACCGAGAGGCAGAGTAAAAGGCGACCCAGAACTGTCATCTAGAGGCCACTGGTGCTGAAGCCAGAACCTGGACAGACAGTGCTGAACACGGAGTTCCCTTTCTCAGAGAATGTTGTTTTTCTGCTCTGACAGGGAAAACCCAAAGCCATTCAACAACTGAATGAAAACAAAGAGACTTAAGGGAGTTTGAAAACATTAATTTTCTACTCGGGACACTCTGTTCTCACATCAGTGTTAGGAAGATAATTTCCAAATGACCACACTATCTATCTATCTATCTATCTATCTATCTATCTATCTATCTATCTATCTATCTATCTATCTATCTATCTATCTATCTATCTATCTATCTATCTATCTATCTATCTATCTATGACATCGCAAAAGTTTTGTGCAAATCTGTAAAGGAAACACAGCTACTCACTAATCATTGCGTTGATTATACACACAACTTCTCATGAAAACTTTCCGCCTAATTTGCACATAAACTTGTTTTTATCCTCATCCATAATGTTAGTGACCTTTTAGTATTCAAAATAAGCAACCACATGCACAACATTAGTCATTTGCATAAAACACGCCCAGTCCATCTCCATATAAGGGCTTTACACGCAACATTTCCTTTACAGCCTTTAGTTAATCTCAACTAAGTCTAAATTCTGATCTAAGTTTTCTTAAATTTAGAATAACATTTGATATGAAAGTTTTAGAAAATCGTGATTTGTTCGTGAAAATGTTCATACACTGGTTTCATGCACAAATGTGTGACTCATTCTTTCTATTGTTTGTTCATCCATCCATATCTGTCCATCCATCCACCCAGATTGAATTTGTCCTCAGTTGATTAGATAAAGCTGTAAAGTAGTTTTACCTCTTCAGATAAAATAAAAACCACTGCAGTTTAGAGCCAGAATAATGTTATATTAAACTGATTGCAAATCAGATTCCACTGAGAACAAAATGTCGTGCATCAGGGGCCAATGCATTAAAGTAAATAGAAAGACCCTGTACAAAAATGATGAAACTTCAACCGTCACTGTAAGGAAATTATCAGTCAGCCACTTTGGGTATGATGTATGTTATGTTTATATGCCTCATTGATTTTACGTTTCTGTTTGAGTTTTATCATTCATCAATCACATCATAACGATCAATTTCATTTCCAACTTCATTGGTTATATCGACCCTGCAAAGCTAATTTAGCTAATGCAATCTGTATTGACCGGATATGACCAGAAGTGCACATCAATCATCTGTAGCTCTCTCTCTGTCTCATTATCCTCAGCAAGCTACAACTTTCCTTTTTCTAATGCTTTGTCTTTTTCCTCTTTCTGCTTCATTTTCTTTCCTTTTTTATTTTTCCATCTCCTAGTTCTTTGCCTTTCTGTTCCTTAGTTTTTCCTACTTTTCCTCATACTCTCACTTTTCCACTTCATTTTCTTCCTTTTCCTTTCCTTTTTCCTCTTCCTTTCTTGTTCCTTTTCAACTGTATTTTAAATCTGCCAGCAGTGATTATGTAAACCTCCTAGACTGCCTGTATGTGTTCCTGATGATTCTCAAGGATCTTTTCTCTAGCCAGCTGCTTTCTAGACTGGCTCTTTTTTTCTCATCCAGGGTAGCTGGCTCTTACTGGCCAGCGAGGGTGACCCCAACAGCTGCAGCTGCTCACCATGGAGTCCTGTCTGGCTGGCCTGTCTCATTCTGTCTCTAAGGAGCCCTCTGTAATTGAGGCCCTTTCAAGACAGAATCCAGGAGAGCTATGCCTGATTCACTGTGAGATGAAAGGGAGTGAAGTCCTTGAAGGAAGCTGGTTGGTCTTTTTACAAATGATATTATATCGTAGGGTGTATATTTTCGCAAACTGCTTCCACTGTTGGAACCTATTGTGCTTGAAATTAGTGTGGAACTGTAAAAACAACCCAGTGCTAGAAGTTATTATTATGACCTTGGTTTCCACCACAACTTTCAAAATACTAGTGTCAAAAGAAATGAGTAGCTGGCTGCAGTCGCACATAGAAGCAAAAACAAATAAATACTGTTAGATCATTATTTTCACTGTAAGCTGGCTGAGATACCTTTGACAGTAATAGTTTTATAGATTGTTTTTTGAACTAGACTAATAGGTAATGTGGTTTTTTGATTGGCAGCCAGAAGGTTTAGCTTTTCTTCTCTGTTCACAGCATTGAGCTTGCCTAATGGGAACAGACCTCTGGAAGCGCAGTTAAAGAGACAAGAAGGAACATACAGACTCAGTATCCTTCACAAATTGTAAAAAAAAAAAAAAAAAGGAGAAACATTTGTGTAAGAGCCTTTCAGCTTTAGTAACCCCCAAATCTTCCATGACACCTCCATTTGGTCACTATGACTGAAATGAAACAAACCTTCTCATTTTTCTGCAGAAAACCTGAGAAGATTTGAAGATGTGAAGATATTTTGGGTGGTTGCCATTGTTGTGTCTCTAAGATCTTTTAGAAAACCTGGAAACATCGGGGCATTTTAAAAGGACGGGCAGAGGAAGGTTATGGAAAAGTGAATTTCTTCTAAAAAGTGATTTTTTTTCTTCTTCTTCTAAAATAGCCTATGTCTTCATTTAGGAATTACATTTTTTAAGTGCAATTTCTGTAAAGTATATATTTTTTAATCATTGTGTAGGCATCAAAAAACTGAAATGTCAGAAATTGTGAACCCTGTAATCATGGCTATGAATTCAGAATGGTTGTTAGCACATTGCTATTCTGTTGCTAACATGTTCTAGGTGGTTGCTAGGGTGTTCTGTGTGGTTGCATACTGGTCCATCATATCATATAGTGGTCCTTATAGTATATGACTTGTATCCTTCCCGTTTGATTATCTGTGGCAATCATAAAGGGATAGTTCACCCAAAGATAAAAATGATGTCATAACTTACCCTCATGTCGTTCCAAATCCATAAGACTTTGTTTCATTTTCAAAAGACAAATTTTGGGTTTCTTTGACTTTCAATCCAGGGTCAGAAACCTCTCAGGTTTCTTTAAAAATATCTAAATTTGTGTTTCAAAAATATCCAAAATCTTAAGGGTTTGTATGGTGGGCTGGTAGTGCACATCAGAATAAAATTTGCCACAACACAACGCATTGGACTAAGACTGATGAAACACGGGCAACGTTTTGAGCAAATTGTTTTGAACAATGTTTTTTATCACCAACTTTTCCACTGAGAATAGGTAACAAATTTCTATTTGGATACATAAGATCAGTTGTTAGCCCCGTGTCTCACCTCGTAGCCTGTTAATGGCAACATTTCCCAAAGCTGCCCTGCAACATTGTTAAAAAAGTTGCCCCGTGTATCATCAGACTAATTTCGTTTTATTGTACTAAAGTTTTGTTGTGTTGCGGCTTGTTTCCATTGTGTTGTACAAATTTAATTGTGCTATAGCTTGTTTCAATTGTGTTGTGCTAATTTTGTGTGTTGTGGCTTGTTTCTGTTGTGTTTTGCTAATTTGATTTGTGTTGTCTTGTACTCCACTAGGGCCCCGTGGTTTGACATAATGTGAGGGTGTGTAAATGAAAATGTAAATTTTTGGGTGAACTGTCCTTTTAAGACCCAATGCTGAGAAACGCAATAGCACATTTCCACGCAGCAAGCCACACAATTTGTTGCATTATTCATGTCTGCAGCATAACCAGTTCAGGACTATTTACATACCAAAGTTTAAAAACCCTAAGCGTGTGCTATAGTAGAATATGCATGTCTTAGTAAGTGCCACTGATGAATAGTTTTTCACTTGAAAGTGTTTACTTCTGTCATGAAACACAGTCATTCAATGAGGATTGGTTAATGCGATTATGTTATAATGTGATCTTTTTAGCCTCCTTCTGCTCCTGCGTGGCCCAAATCAATGACATCATGAGTTAAATTTACAGGCAGGTCGTCATGTGGCCTGGCAGGCTGTGCTGCCACAGGGAGAGCATGAAATAGGCTATTCCACATGTGGAAAGATGGAAAATGGCTTGTGGCTTCCTGTGGACTTTCATTCTTGGCACTGGCACTTTGGAATTCTAAAATGCTGGAATTGCTTTTTGGTCTCAGTTTCGTTTATAGGTTTATAAATCCTTTGATTGTTTTTGTGCAAGGATTGATGGATTATTTTTTGTTACCTACAACCATGCCTTTGTGTTTAAAAAGCAATTTCCATAATGCAGCATTTTAATTTTTTACTGCACCATCACGGGTTCTTGCGGTAAGGAATCTTTCTCTATAATTCCCCTATAATTTGATTAACTCATGCTTGCCAGAGTGTGATTTTCTCTCAATAGGAGATGTCGTAGAAGGTCTAAACGGCCACTAATTTGGATCAGGCCCCATTGTGCAAGACTTGTCACCTCTGCAATCCCCACCAATTACATTCAGTGCACTGCAAATCCCAGGATGTATAAATGCTCAAGAACAATTAAAGCAGGTGGAGCATATTCTTTTTTTTTTTTTTTTTTTTAAGTTAATATGAAGTAAAAGAGGCATCAATCCAGTTACAAGACTGATGGAACTGTGTGTGTGGTGGTTGGGCAATAAATTATTGTCCGAGATAAAAACCTTAAATACTGTGAGGGAGAGTAATGCAGATGAACAAAATTTGAATAACAGCATTAATTTAAAATAATATTGTCAATGTCTTCATTGTCATTTTTGATCAATTTAACATGCCCCTGCTGAACAAAATATTTTTTACAAAATACTTTTGGCCGGTTGTATGAACATGTTTGCATTTGTACAGTATTTGAGCCTTACTTGCAAACTGTAACCACTCTATCCTGTAACTAGTAATGAAATCTCTCAAAATCATACTTTTTATATCCATCTCATCTGATAAAATATAGATGAAGTGGTCATTTTGCATATTGTTTGGCCTTTGTGGATTAGTTTTAATCCATTGCAGTGTACATTCCACTTTTGGTTACTTTTTGTACTATAAACAATTTTGGCACTGTTTTGGGTTGCAACTTTGTTTAATGTAAAATTCTGAAGGCCAAACTGTAGAGCGGTTTTATCCAAACACCTCTTCCTCTCCTAAGGCTTGTGCTTGTACAGTTATGTGAGACCGCGGTGTCCCTGCGGGATAGTGGGGCTTTCTTGTGGTTAAGTGCTTATTAAACAATTTGGCTGGGCAATCAAGCAGGCTACAGACAGGAGAGAATAAACAGACTTTAACTCTGGATTGAGCTCCTGAGATATTGTGCCAAGTATTTCACCTGGATCACCTTCTTTTTTCTTTCATGGTAAAACTGTCTTCTAATTCATTGCATTGTTAGTTAACAGCTTGCTAATATTTAGGAGATTTGGCTGCCTATTGTGTTTTGCTAGTCCTAAAATCCGGCTTGCTTTACCAAAAGATACTTCTCAACCTTATTTAGTTTCCTGCAAAGATGGTATGAGAAGAAGAACATCTGATTTGCTTGTTTGTTGTTTTATCTTGTATTTAGTTGCACAAATTGTACAAATGTCATTGGATTTATGCAATTCAAATCAAATAAAATGTTGACTGAAATCAGATTGTGACCACTTACATTGCATTCAGCCAGTAGACAGCTTGAGTCATTTCCATTAAAATGGGACTTTGCACATACACAGGCACATACAGTGTGTTCCAGTGCACAAATCACAGCCTGCGTACATACAAATTGGGTAAGAGGGCACAGAGAGAGAGAGTGTGTGTGTGTGTGTTATAATCCCCTCTCTGCTAATAGAAGCCAGGTGGTGTGTGTGACTGTAAATGTTTTCCCATGGATTTCTGTGGTTGGTTGAATCTTAGAAGATTCTGACTTGACAGCATTACATCCTTTTCATACTGCAGTTTAAACAATACAGTTTTAACAATAGCATTCACAGAGCCCCACTGGCCCCTTCTTGACATCTGTGTGTGTGTGTGTGTGTGTGTGTGACTCTTTTGTGTGCTAGTTTACATTAGTTTACTATGCTAAGTAGATATATGCTCTGTTCATATAATCACAAGTGGCTTAAAAATACAGTGACTGTCGATTATGTTACTATTCATTAATTTGGTTACTATTCTGTTACTATTAATTGATTCATTGAATCAAGTGCAATTCAGTTGTTTGTTTGTTCATTCATTTGAATAATTCTGTTCATTCAGGCATAAGTGGCTTGCAAATATATAGTAGTAACTGTTGATTCTGGTACTATTCGTTGATTTAGTTGTCAATTCAGTAGTTTGCTCAGTTCATTCATTCAGTCAGAAATGGTTAACAAATATTATAGCGGCTGTTGATTATGTTACTATTCATTGATTCAGTTCCTTTTTGTTCATTTAGTTGTTTCTCTTTGTTGACTTGTTTGATTGTTCATTCGGTTTAGTTGTTCTGTTTAAGTCACAAGTTTGTAATCGAAATTATAGTAGCTGTTGATCCTTTTTACTATTCATGGATTTATTTATTAATTCACTGTTTGTTTGCTCATTCTGTTCAGTTCTTGTGTTTGTTCAGTCACAAGTTACAAGCAAAAATTATTGTGGCAGTTAATTTACACGTGAATATGGTTGAATGCATTACAAATACTGTATACTTGCAGAAACAGGAAAAATAGTATGTCAGAGTTCTATTCTGAACATAACCACAGTCACTCACACATTTAGTATAACAGTGATTTACAAAAAAAATAAAATAAAATGTTTTACACAATGAATCACACTCACTTGAACTTGAATCACAATGAACTATTGCTTTAAGGTCTTTCCTCCCCCTCAAGCCCCATATACATTACTTTGGTGATTTTCCCTGGAAAACTACAGCCCTGGCTTGGGAATATTTGCTAAGGAAATTTATAGCGCATGCATAAGATGGGCCCATATGTGTGAGTGGGAGCAAAAGAGTGGTTGGGGGAGAATTCCACGCCTTGAATGCATTAGACTGGGAAGCGTGATCCCCCTGGAGGATTCCTGGAGCTTGGCCTGGGACCTCACGGCCAAGTGAGGGGGCCAACCGGAGCCCAGCTTCTCAACATCTGGGCCTTTTCTCATTCCAGCTCAGTGGTCAGTCTGGAGCTCAAGTCTCTGAGCTCGTAGATAAAAAAAACAAGAGGTGCAAGAGAAGATCACATGCGGTTTCATGTATAATGCATAGCGTAGATTAAATGAAACTGCTTGCGGTGAACAAATGTTCTATTTATATGTGTGGGAACCAACACAGGCATTAGTGACAATTAATTGTGCTCAAGCCTTTCAGATAAACTTCTCAGCTAGCTTGCATCTTAAAGAGGAACAGCAAAGTGTGTTGTATTTACATATTCAGCCTAAAGGGTCTGTTTGGAGGGAAGATAAGAGCTTGATGGGGTCTTGCTAAAACAAGCAACCCCATTGGGTTTGTGTGGACAGCCATTCACATTCTAACGGCCACTTCCTCTTTTACGTCACTGCTTCCTGTGGGTATTCTCCTAGTCTAGCCATAATAATCTTCTCAGTATTAACAATCTTATTCCCAAATGATATTGAAGACATCATAGCAAAAGGAATTTACTTTCAGTCATGAGTTAATTCTGATGTTGATTCTGTTGATTCATTTGATTCATTCATTCAGCTGGCTGTTCATTAGTTTCTCCAGTTTTTTCGTCTGTTTGTTTCTTCAGTTCATTATTTCATTCTTTCAGTCACAAGTGGCTAGCAAATATTATATATACAAATATTAAGACCATTAATTCTGTTGCTGTCAGTTGATCTATTCTTTGATTCAGTTGTCTGTTTGTTCATTCAGTTCATTCTGTTCATTCAAGCACAAGTGACTTTAGCAAATATTTTAGGGTCAGTTGATTCTGTTCTGTTACTTCATTGATTCATTAATGTATTAACTGATTCAATTCTTTGCTTGTTTGTTGATTCTGTAATTCATTATCTTCATAGTTTCACAAGTTACAAACAAAATACTGCAATAGCTTTTACTATTCATTCATTGATTTGTTTGTTTGTTCATTTGTTCTCTTAGTGTAATCACAAGATGCAAGCAAATGTTGCAGCAGCTGTTGATTATTATTATTATTTTTTACTATTCATTGATGCATTCATTAATTCACAGTTTTTTGTTGTTTCTGATCAGTTGTTCTGTTTGTTCAGTCACAATATACTAGCAAAACTGCAGTAGCAGTTGATTCTTTAAATATTCATTGATTCATGTTTGGAGAGAATATAAGAGAGCTTGCCAAAAAAGCAACCCCATTGGGTTTGTGTGGACAGCCATTCAGATTCTAACAGCCACTTCCTCATTTACATCACTGCTTCCTGTGTATCTTTCTAGTCTAGCCATAATAATCTCCTCGATATCAACAGTCTTATTCCCGAATGATGCTGAGAACATCACAACTAAAGGAATGATAACATGGAGCAATGAGCATGGGGCTTCCTGTCAAAGGCTTTGATCAGGAACCTGACCCGCGTGACCCCATTACTGAGCGCAGGACCAGAAAACCACTAAAGGCTCAAGTATTTTTAAATGAGGAATTTCAGTATTTGAAGATCCATGTGGTTTCAATTGCGTACTTCGACGCTGGTGAGAATGCAGAGACACCGTCTTGGCTACTGTGCAAATGTGTTTCCTGGAAGTCCACTGAGTTTTCTTGATACTCGTGCTCAACCATCTGTATGACATTCATATTCTCCCTGGCAAACGCTGAGGGTTTGTGCTCTAATTCTGTGAAACTAATTATTCAGTTACTTCATATAAGCACTTGTAGATCCACATCTGGGCTGGCTCATTTCTTACACAATATCCATTTCGGGTTTAATCTCTAAGATCAGTTTATTTAATGAGACTTTTGGAATGGTTATGAACGTATCAGATTGTATATAGTGTAAGTTATGATTAAATGCTTTCTGGTTATTTCATTGTAGACTGTTTGAAATGTGACGTGACAGCAGATGACACGTTCAGCATCTACTGTTTTGACAGCGAGGCCGAGAGTCATCAAGGTTGTGCTGACCGCTGGTTTGGTATTTTGCTCCATAGGCTGGTTTTATAATGGAAAGCCTGTGCTGAAGTTTAAAGTGATGGGTCTCTCAAAGAGATCAGCTGCTGACAGACAGGAGATCATGGGCTCAGAACAGCCAGCTGGAGCAGTGATGGAGTGAGACAGTTGCTGAGGTGGACAGACACGACCTGACTTTGCAGTATTAATCGTCCAGCAGTCTGTGTGTTAGACAAATGAATCAGAGAATAGAAAGCTGTAGGTCATCATTTAGATGGTCTTAATTTTGTTATATTGAGACTTTTTAAATGTCTTCAGGCTAGACATTGAGGTTGGTAAAAATAATAATAATAAAAAAAATCCCTTCTTTATTTGAAATAAAATAAATAAAATGTGTCTAAAAAAAAGAAAGAAAATTTTTTTATTTAGAAAATAATTTTACACTATATGGAGTTCTAAAATACATATGATTCAAATAAATAGATGATTGATATTATAATTATATTATTTGTATGTAATTTTTAATGTGCCTGATTAAAATAAATTAAATGTCTAAATATTACAAAATAAAAAATAATTTTAGACTATATAGAGTTCTAAAATACATTCTAAAATTCTAAATTACACACACACACACACACACACACACACACACACACACACACACACACACACATATATATATATATATATATGCATAGTAGATTGTATAATATAATGTTGATCATGTATTTATTTTACTCATAAGTATTTTAGAACTTTAGTGTAAAATTATTATTTTTTAAAATGTAATTAAAGTGTAAAAGGTACATGAAGATATATATGAAGTGTAAAATTATATATATAAAATGCACACACACACACACACAGCACGCTGACTTTTTCCAAAATTTTATATCGGTTAACCTCCAATTCCTAGTCTTTTCTTTAGGTGGTCAGACGGTCATATCGCCAAGCCAGACATTCCATTGCAGATCCCGCGAGAGGGGAAATGTTTGGCCCTGACCTTTGACCTTTGACACGTAAGCTGAGGCACAGCAGATGACCCTCGTGTTCTCCCGGGAGGTTTTTCCCATCAGATGACTCCATTAGTGAATAAAGCTCAGGCACATTAACACTCACCTTGATAAAGGCCACACTCATACCTGTTTCCTACCTAGACACGATTGGCCTCGTCTCACTGTTCCCTCTGATCTCTGAAGATAACAAACAATGCACTGCTTTATGTTAATGCAAAGCAAAAAATTCTTATAATAACAAATACTTGATTCAGGTTGAACAGACTCTTATACTAATCAGTTAAGAGTTTTACTGCATGCAGTAGTCGTTTATATAAAAGTATTCATTTCTTCATTAAACACGCTTTTTGCCATCACCTATTTTTTTTCCCATCTCAGCTTGGATCAACTTTTGAAATCCCCGTCACAAATAGCAGTATCCTCTCTGTTATGATGATAATGCCATGCTGAGTGCAAAATGGAAACCATAGAGGCAAATAATTAAATGAACTGTCACTGTTCATGGTATGTCTATCCTTCCTCAGCATGACCATTTTTTTCTTTATACCTTTTTGTCCCACACTTTAAATTTACTTCTATTCTATTCTATTCTATTCTATTCTATTCTATTCTATTCTACACTCTAAAAATGCTGGGTTGTTAAAAAAAAAAATAAACCAACAGTTGGGTTAGTCCTTATTTGATGCAAAGATCAGTTGAAACAACCTATCATTTTTTAAATATTTTAATTATATAATACATACACATTATGTTATAATTATATAGCTTTTGTTCACAGACTGGAGTATGCAAGCATAGTTTGTGCTTTTTGCCTTGTGAAAGGAGTTTTATTTTATAAGTAGGCCTATGTGTAAGGCATATATTGTTATTGTTTGTATTTTTATTTTGTATTTATTAGTATTTTAACACTTTATGTATATTGTTCACAAATGCAAATATTTGTTGCTATATATATATATATATATATATATATATATATATATATATGCACATAAAATGTATATATATATATATATATATATATATATATATATATATATATATATATATATATATATATATATATATATATATTATTTTTTTTATTTTTTTTATGTAGAATATATTTATTTGTGTAGCTGGAAAAAATGTAACAGAATAATCAATATAGAGTGCGCGAGGTGAGGCTTGAAGTGAAGTTCGAAATGAAGTCCTCCAGTGAGTGAGTGAGAGAGAGAGAGAGAGAGAGAGAGAGAGAGAGAGAGAGAGAGAGCGAGCGTATGTTACGAGCAGAAGGAGAAACTTCAAACAAACCCACATCTGCTCTGTAACACTGCGGCTCCAGACAGCGGCTGCGCGTCTTAAACCAACGCGTGTCCTAAACTGGATTATTTGGGAGATTTGTTATCACATTATTGTTTTTGATATGCATTTATTTTTCGGAAAAGTTTCCCGTTGCGGTCTGTGGCTGCGGGGCAGGTGAAGAAGAGGACGAGAAGTCTCGCAATCTTTCAGAAATAACGGGAGCCACTGATTGATTATTATGAGCGCGGATTGACGATGACAGCGAAACGAAAGTCTCTCACACTGACACTCAGACGATCCTTCAGTGAGCAGCTCAGAGAATCCACGTCCAAAGCTTGGGATTTATTGTGGAAAAGTGTCAGAGAGAGACGACTTGCAGGTTAGTGACACTGAAGTAAAGTTCACGCGCTCTGCATCGCAGCGTACGCTGACAGTGATATGATGACGTGCACAACGTGAGAACTATACGATTGCATCTATTTATTGTGTTGAAATTATTGAGCATCGTTGCTGAAGCTTTTAAGTTGCTCAACTTTGCATTATCTTTAAGGGTTTGGAATAATGCAAGAAGAAAGACGGGCTAGTTGTCACACATTTTAGCCTAGCCTTCGAAGTTGTAAATAATCAAGATATTGTAAGAAAGTACTCTTTAAGTTTGTCTACTTCAGTTAGTTGTGAAATGTATTAATTTATGGGTAAAATTTGTTTCTGCGCCACATATTTTTCAGTCTATATATATATATATATATATATATATATATATATATATATATATATATATATATATAAGTCCATGGAAGTTAATAGCATTTACTTAAAATGTTCAGCACATCTGCCAGTAAATTCACACTCAAGCAAACGCACAAAAATAAAATGCTGAGAGCAGACTAGTGGAAGTCCGCATTCAATATAATGCATCTACCAATCTATTTTTTTTTCTATAATATACTAGCATATATATATATATATATATAATATATATATAAATATATGGAGACACAGTGTTGAACCACTAGATGTCAGTCAATGCAACGTGGTGTCTTAGTGGAAAACAGTAATCACTTTTAATATTGGAGCTTTATTTTTCTCTTGGAATGCTTTATGGTGGTCCATCTATTAGTTTTATTGGACAGTAATTAAAACTCTGCTGTCGTTAGATTTAAATCTTTAACAGCTTGTGTATTCGTCTTGTTCAGGGTTCTTTGTTTATTTGGGCACATGATCGGGCTGTCATGGGGATTGTGATAAAATGTGGAGGCATTGCTGGCATGCATATCACGCTCATTTCCATATATGTATTTGAGAGATGTGATGTGCTATGTAGGTGGCAGTCATGTGCACGCTCTGGCCTGACTGTTTATACACATGCCAAACAATGAGGAGCTCTTTGAGGCGTGATGATGGTGGAGAGCTCAGTGTGGCTCTTGAGCCTTGAGCTTCTATTAAAAGTTCAACCATGAAGGATATTCTGGCAGAGCCACGTCTTTTAGTTTTGTCCTTCAAAATAAGGTTTATTGTTGTATGCTTTGGACAAGCTGAAAATGACTGTTTATAGTAATATTCAAAAGTTTAGGGTCAGTAAGATTTTTAAATGTTTTTGAAAGAAGTCTCTTATGCTCAGCAAAGCTGCATTTATTTGGTCATGAATACAGTGGCAAAACAGCAATTTTGTTTTATATTATTACAAGTAACTGTTTTCTTTTGTAATCTATTTTAAAATGTACATTAATCCTGAATTTTTTGCATCATTATTCTAGTCTTCAGTGTCACATGATCTTTCAGAATCTTGCTAATATGCTGATTTGCTGCTCAAGAAACATTTCTTATCAATACTGAAAACAATTGTGCTGCTTAATATTTTTATGGAACCCATGATAATACTTTTGTTTAGGATTCATTGATGAATAGACAGTCCAGATAAACACCATTTATTGGAATTTTTTAATGTTTAAAATGCCCTTTTTGACCAGTTTAATGCAACTTTGCTGAATTAAAGTATTTATTAATAATAATAAGAAAAAAACATTGTGCT
This sequence comes from Carassius gibelio, assembly GCF_023724105.1. Taxonomy (NCBI): domain Eukaryota; kingdom Metazoa; phylum Chordata; class Actinopteri; order Cypriniformes; family Cyprinidae; genus Carassius; species Carassius gibelio. The sequence continues at coordinate 8,025,418 of NC_068410.1, forward strand.
TTAAGATTTTCAGCAAAGACAGGTTCAAATAATAACTAATTAAACTTGAATCGCAACAAGTTACAGTTTATGATTATTGTTGTGTAATCTGTTTTAGATAAAAGGATTGTTTTATCTAAACTAGATTATATCAAAATATTAGACTAGTGTGAAAAGAAAATGTTTCAAATAATATCATGTCAGGATCCTAAAGCAGAAAAATTGCAGAAAATTGTATAGAATGAACAAAAAAGACACAACTTATATCACCACAATTTTTTTCCTAAGAATTAATATCACTAACCTTGCCAAATTGGGCAACTCCAGTGATTGTTTCATTCTCAGAAGTGCTGTTTGTATCTTTCTTCAAAGTTTTAGCATGTTTAATAAAAGTGAAGTTGCATTTTAGATTTCAGCCAGCATCCACGAGTCTCTCATCAAAGCCTGCAGCCCACATAGAATGAGGGATTTGTGTATGGTTGCATCATTGTTGCATTGTGGTCTGCATTTCAACACTTTTGTTTCGGGATCATGCTTAGGCATCGTTCAAATCTCCTGACAGACTGTTTGCAAAAGAGCCTCTTAAACCGAAGGCAGCAGCGATCAAGGGCCACAAGACAGATTACAACAACATTTAGCTTATTTTGCTGTTACCAAATAAAGTCATGCTACATATATGTGATGCGGCTTTGACACTTTCAAAGGAAGGTTCACCTGCTGGTTTTATCTGGCTCTTGCCCACGTTCAGCAGCCCTTCCCAGAAACCCACAGAGTAAATATTATGCCGATAACTTTTCTTTCCACTGGTTGTGTTGATATCTTCGCTCTCAGTACGCCAGTAAGTTGTGGAGTCAGCATCCTGGGCCAGAGTTTCTCAGCCAGGACGTTTATTAGGAATCAGCTGTCACCCTGACAAGCCTCTCTCGTGGCTAGTCTTCATCTGACCTGATTGTGGAATCCACAAAACTGTTTATTTATGTTTCAATCAAAATGTAGCTATTAATTCATGAAGGTGTACAAACACAGTTACGTTTTCTTGGCAGTTGCTTCTGGCTTCTGCCTAAGCTAGTGGAAAAATACACAAATGAAGTACCAAAGTGACAGTGAAGTAGTGCTGTCTGTATAACATCCAAAAAAAACATCTACTGTGCTCTTCAAAGATCTGAAGTTGAAACTGATGCTGTTGCTGTTGAGTTCAAACGTGCTGAGACAGGTTGTGTATGTGTGTTGAATAAATTTGCATATTTATTTGTTTGTTAGTTACATTACATACACAAATGAATATACATTTATATATATATATATATATATATATATATATATATATATATATATATATATATATATATATATATATATATATATATATTTATTTATTTATTTTTTTTTTTTCAGTCATCCCCCTTGTGTATCCTTAATATACTTAATAAATGATTTGTCTTTTTTTGATTTGTCAATTTTTTTTTGTTATTTTTAATTTACATATTAATTAATTTATCTTTTTTGTTCTTGTCTAACCCCCCTGTGTATTAATCATTTATTTTTTATTTTACTTATTAGTTTATCTTTATCTTTTGTTTTCTAATAATTTCCCTTGTGTCTTATTTATATTTAATTATTACATTATTTGTCTTTAATTTATCTTTTTATCCACCTTGTACATTATTATTATTATAGCTATTGTTCTTGTTATATTTCATTTATTTATTTTATTTACCTATTAATTTGTTAATTTACTTTTATCTTATCTTATTTATTTATTTATTTAATATGAATTAATTAGACTTATTAATTATTTTTTTTACTATCATACACCTTATGTATCATTTATTCAAATATTTATATTTTATTTGTTGCATTCAAATGATTTTTATAATTGTCATAGTAATATTTTTTTTTTAATTGAACTATTAGTAGGCTAAGTAAGCCCAAGCCTTTCCCATTATCCATTCAGTTGATATATATATATATATATATATATATACACAGAGAGAGAGAGAGAGAGAGAGAGAGAGAGCATGTGGAATGTGCATTCTTTGGCGAGTGGTGAGCAGGGTCTGTTCTCTCCTCCACTTTTGCATACATTTATTTCGAGAGCTGTCAGACATTCATCTTTGGCTCCAGTATAGAGATGATGAGAGACTTGGCAATGGCAGGTCTGGCTCTGAATATTGAGCTAAATCTGGAAGAGCACTCAGTCCTGCATGACAAAGATGTTTGATCTGTTTTCAATAACACATCTTCTCCTACATAAAGCTAAAAATGTGTTGGAGAAGTGGCTAATCTACAAAGCGGACTCGGTCAATAGTTAATAAAGGATAGATGTTGTATTGCTCAGATTAGGCGTGGGGTGCAAAAACCTCTCCTTGTTCTTGCTATGTTGAAATAAGCATCTGATAATTGATTTGACCGGTCTAAACTATTTTCTACAAGCTGTAGCTTTGTTGAATGGTTTGTTGAAAGTTTTATTTCATTTCATTCCAGAGTGCTTCATCATTCAGAGAGCACTTGTGAACCATTTCCATGTAAAACCATTGAAGATACCATCATATGTCTATCTAGACAAATTAAAGTGACTGAAATTTTCTTTGTCAGACTCAGTGTGCTGTAATGTAAAGTGCATAGAACACTTATTACGACCCATTCCCTCCAAATAAACCAAACCTGTGCCAGAACTGGAGTAGGCTGCCATTGACTGAAGGATTATTAAACACAAGCAATAAAATATTTAAAGCATTTAACTGTTAATCGTTTATTCAGTAGTCAAAAACTAAGAACTTTTCCATGGACTATTATTTTATTTTGGCCTGTTTTTCCCTCATGTAGACTCAGTTTATTGTTATAAAGCCCATTTATTATTATTGTTTTATCAATTTCTTTATTATTTTTTGATAATTTTATGCTTCATTTATATGTCAAAGACCTATTTTGTTGTCTTCATCAATTAAAAAAATTATATAAAAAAAACAATAAACCGCCTTCAAGTCTATCTTCAAAAACGTGAGTGACAGTTAAGGGGTTAAATGCAAGTAAAATGTTTACTTTAATGTTTCAAAAAATTTTATATAAATATAAATAAAATATGGTTGAAATCATGTTCCATCGTCATTCAGCGTGACAGACATTTATACGTACAAATGAAACACATTTTTCTGACCTGTACTCATTCAAATATATAAAACAAAAAGTGATCATATCAAATTTTATGACGTTTTAAATGATTAAGAACAACAAATCTTGTAAATATGTCTAACAAAATGTTTTTTTTTTTTTGGTCTATGAACTATTGATTTGCGTAATGACATTTTCATGGGTGTCTTATGTAAATAATTTATTAAAATAATAAACATTTTCTCTTAAAAAATAAAATTAAACTGATTGACAATGTTTAATTTTTCATACTTTTTTTTATTATTTAATTGTTAACATAACATAACATAAAGCAGTACAGTGAAAATCCATTAACTAATTCCATTAATCTGCTGTAACAACATTTTTCATAATTTTTCATACTAATGCACACAAAAAAACCTTGTATTAAACTTTTGTTCTGCTGCTTGAAACCCCCTTTTCATCATATACACACACACATATATAATATTTAAAACCCCATTCAGTATAACATTAATCTACACTTTAAGCGGTCTGTGTGGAAAAACGGATCACAGCATTCATTAGGCTCTGTGAGTTACACCTGTAGTCAACAGAGCCCTTTTGTGCATTATGGGATTGCAAGTGCACGCACTGTACCTTGTTTATAAGCTCAAGCTTTGGGTCAACAAATGAGATCTTTTTTAATGTAGCGACACAAACTGCACAGAACGTCTTTAAAACTGTTACAGAGTAGAAAACATGAAAACTTTCCTGTGGCGAGGGGCGTTGGAGTGAGGGATGGGGTAGTTTATGTATAAATAGCAGCAGGATTGCAGGCGCTGGTTGAATTGCGGTCTTTGTGTGGTTTGTAGTATGGTTGGTGTGTGCCAGTCAGGGAGGGGGCACAGAATGTGTTTAGCTTGGTGTCGTGCCCATTTGTACCCGGTTCATGTGTTTATGTGCCCGCTCACACTTCGACTAGGAGCGAGAGGCTTATAACACATACTCACAAGAAATGTGTGCTGTTCACCAGTGCCATAAGAGTGATGGAGTCAACAGAGGGTGGAACTGTTTTCAAATATGTGGAGTCTATTTTCAGTCTGAAGACTTGGGTTGTTCCATGCAGCAATGGAACAAACAGTCTTGCAAACCTTCCATTCATTCATTCATTCATTCATTCAATATTTTTTTATTTTTTTTTGTTGCAAAAATTCTAATTTAATTCGTTTAGTATAAATAAACTGTGAATGCCTTGCATGTATTTATTTTTTTAATGAATTATACCTTTACCAATTTTATTTTAGTTATTCAGGTACACATGCAACTTGTTTAACAGATGGCGAGAGTGTGATTAAGGACGTTATCTGTTTTATTGGTCCAACTACATCGAAAATTCTAATTTGAATTGCGTTCTGTTGCTCATGTAGATCTCATTTGTGTTTTATTGCAGTATCAGCATTTATGAATTTGTGATAGCATTGGAGACTGACCAGAAGCTCCTTAATTGACTTTTTAGAAAAATGTCAAAATTTCAAAATGTGAGTGTGTACATAGAGATAGATAGATAGATAGATAGATAGTTTTTATTTTCTTATTATATATATATATATATATATAATTTATTTTATTTATTTATTTATTTTTGCAAGTGGATCTAATAGATAACTTAAGCAGGAACTATTAATGCAACTTTTTTTTTATTGACATCATGTTTTTTCAAATCTGTCAGGAAATTAGGGCCAAGACATAAATGCACATTATTTGAGCATAAACAAAGGTTCGTGTCTTTCACCTACAGTTGAGACGTTTCCTGTAAAACCTGTTTTAATGTGTGAAATGTCCATTTTAACATGAATGGCTGTTTCACAAGGTGAAGCCCCGCTGTGCTCAGAACAAATAGGGGGTTGGGGAATGAGTTTACCAACAACACACCTTTTAGTATCCTTGTTTTCACATACACAGTTGCTCCTAGGTCCGTTTTCTTTTTGTATTGTTTTATGGATTGTTTGTCTAAAACCTTTTTAATAAAGGTATAGTTTTCCTGCCACACTTTCTTTCTCTTTTCCCAACTAACAAACTCCTCCTTAGCAAACTTGGCACCTGAGTGGTGCTTCACAGCAGCAGGATTGTTCTTTTAGGTCTGGGTGTTTCTCTTAGCCATGCTGTTTTTCTTTTTCCCCTCCCACGGCCCCCTGCTCGCCAGCTTTCTCCACTCGCTCAGTCCACAGGCATTCCTCTGGTATTTATATTTCCCTCCTGAACCAAGCAGCGCTCACACAGACCTTGAATTCAGCTCAGCCCCAAGGCCTGCCTCCGTCATCCTGGTTTTCCATTGGCTCACCTCTAGTCACGTGACTCGAAAAGGGGGCGGGACTGACAGCTGGCACTCTTCTGGAACCCTACGGACTCACATCTCACACATGTTACCTTATCTGTAGACAGATTGGATGACTGTTGCAGGTAGTTGTTTTTGGGGAACGGGGTGCCAGACGTTTTGCGTTGTGTGATCATGTACAGGGAGCTGCCGCGCACCGAGAGCAGCGAATGTCTAGGAAACATGACCCCAGAGACGCAGGATATCTACCTGAGGATGGACCACCTCAGACGGCGCTCTGGGTACAGGCTGAGCAGGATCATTGCCCGTCAACAGCTGCTTAACAGAATAGCGGCAGGTACAACATGACATTGGTTACATAAGATTTTATGAGCCAGAATTGCTATGTTTACGTGTGAGAGTTTGTATATTTGTTGGTTTTTTTATAACCTTAATCAGTTTTGGAAGCATGAAGACATTGCAAGTCTTGGTTATGATATTATACATCCCTTATTTTAGTTTATATCCTAATTTGTTTCAGTTAGCCAGTTGAAAGCAATCCCATACTATCGATCAGATTGTGTCAGGTCTTATATTCTACACGCAATACATTTTTCTGTGACTGATTCATCTCTAGTTATTCAGTCACAAACTAATGAACCTAGTTGCACATAGACTCGACCTTTAAACTTTTGTTTGACTCATAACATTGTGTTGTTTAAATATTTATTCATAGCACTTTATTTAGCAATTAGTAATTTATGTTGAATTATGTTGGATTTTATGCTGCTCCGGGTGTGTGCTCACAGTGTGTGTTTGTGTTCACTGCTCTGTGTGTGTGCATTTCGGATGGGTTAAATGCAGAGCACAAATTCTGAGTATGGGTCACCATACTTGGCTGAATGTCACTTTCACTCACTCACTTTAATTTTACTGAGGCAGAAAATAATAGATTCTTAGTGAGGAATCTGTATTTGTCATGTCACACCTCCAGCTGCTGTTTTCGGTGAGAGACAATGGTGGGTCGTTCAGGTAAATGGCATTTGACATCTAAGCTCCTCCCTTTTACTTTGTGTTCATCCATGAGAGTTTAGCCGAGGGGAACCTGAATACACACCCAGAGCAGAGGGCAGCCAATGCTGCAACGCCCGGGGAGCAGTTGGGGGTTCAGTCTCTTGCTCAAGAGTCTCACCTCAGTCGTGGGATTGAAGATGGAGAGAGTGCTGGTTTTTCACTCCCCCACCGAAAATTCCTGCCGGACCTGAAACTCAAACAAGTCAGACTTTCTATCCATTAGGCCACGACTGCCCCAAGACATATTTATAAGGACAACACCTTTTTATTCTTTCTTATTTACCTGTGATTATACATTTCATCTAAGAGAAAAACAGTATGAGACTTTATGTTTTGAGTTATGTTTTAAGTATCATCAGCTGAGCTGTCTCTCAAAAAGTTCCTTATAAAAATAGACACAAATCTGAAAATCATTAACAGTTAACCGCTCAGAAAATTTGGGTTTGAAATAATTTGATGATCATTTTTTTTATAGTTTATCTTGAAATCTCAGGCAATCTTGGCTGGAAATTCCTTTTAAGAAGTTGGGGAAGTTGTGGCCTAATGATTATAGAGTTTGACTCCTAACCCCAAGGTTGTGGGATTGAGTCTCGGGCTGGCAATACTGCAACCAAGGTGCCCTTGAGCTCTCCGGGTGTTGCAGAATAAATGGCTGTTCACTGCTGTGTGTGTGTGCACTTTGGAAAAGTTAATTGCAGAGCATGAGATCTGAGTATGGGTCACCATACATGGCTGTATGTCACGTCACTTTCTCACATCAAGAGACGTGAGATTACCAAAGAAGCTAATATGAAAAGCGAAATACTCTGTTCTCTCCTTTTAATCTTCTTGCTACCCAGGAGAAAAGAGATCTCTAAATTGAGAGATATTTATTCCATAGTCCATGTACTTGGTCTGAAGATACTAAAAAACGTTGAGTTCACACTGAAAATCTTGATATTTCGGCTAATCTGAGCACAGTTTGAGACCTGCTGAGATGTCTTTTGAAACTCTAGTGTAGACATGAGACTACATGGACTTTTATGTAGGTAACAAGTTTGTGAAGCAGAATGTTTCAGAAAAATTCAGTTCACTCTTTAATTAAACACATTGCTTTCTAAGTTGAGATGTTAATGAGATCTCTTTTGTGAGTTTAGAGTTATTGATTCCAGCTAATTTGGTTTAGAAAGAATTGAATGAGAATGAATTGAGTTGATATTGAGATATCAGACCTTGATGTTTTGGCAAATCTGAGCATAATTTCAGATATGTTGAAATCTCTAAAAACTCTTGAGGAGTAACTTGGCAACAACTCTGAGAAGCAGAATACACAATCACGAGTCCCAGTTCGCTCTTTATGTTATTTATTTCCAGAAGAAACAATAGAGACATTAAAGAGTGCTCATTTTTTATTTGTCTTTCCCATTTTCTTTCCCTCCAGTGGACATACTTTAACTGACCTCAAAGTCATTTCCCAGAACGTTTCCTCAAGTATTCTCATGTTACCTGACGCAGAATGTTCCGATTGTTCTTTGAAGGGAGATGTTCTCAGAGATGCAGGTATAAGTCTCACGCTTACATCTTTGATGGGCTGTGATAAGCTGTACTGCAGGCGTGTTGAGTCTTGTCCTCTTGAATTTGTGGTGTCTGATTTGTCATCAGTATCTAGTTCAGGAGGAGCACAAGACAAGACAGACGATTGCTGTTATTTAATACTTTCTATATTTGCGACAATATGGTGGCTGTAAAACATGACGGACCTGATGTGTCTGCTTTTGTGAGGCCTGCATGCTTGTTGAGAAGTTTTAAGACAAACCCATTCAAAAATCTGTTTTTTGTTTTGTTTTGTTTTTTATAGTTAGCTACTGTATATGGAATAACGTTATTGTTTATGTCAGTCATGTACAACTAATACAAATGATGTATTGTTTGTTTTCACAGTAAAGGCTTTTCCTTTAAAGTAAGGAAATATTTTAAAGGAGGTTTTCCTGTGTGCTGGCATAGTGTTCAACCTAAAAGGCTCATCACACGTTCTTGAATTCCACCGTCTCAGTATTGTTGACATATAGACAGAGGAGCGGTCTGAACTGATACAATCACTTAGAGTGTATGTATTTATTTATGTGGAAATATACATACACACTATTGTTCAAAAGTAAAACATTTGGGGCCAGTTAGATTTTTTATGTTTCTGGATATTATTATGCTCCATTTATTTGATTTAAAAAATACTGTAAAAATGCAATATTGTAAAATATTATAATTTTAAATATATGTTTTCTCTTTTAATATAATTTAAAATGTAATTTATTCTGCACCCATTACTCACATGATCCTTCTAATATGCTGGTGTCAGTAATCTTTTTTTTTTTTTTTAAAGAAATGAATACATTTATTCAGCAAGGATGTGTTAAATAGGAATAAAAAAGGGGAGGAGGGTTTCAGAGGAACTCTGAAAGCTTTCTGTGAACTGCTCTAGTGGATGCTAACCAGACATTTATATGCAAAGCTGTAAGCTCATTGGCTGCATATGCAACATGAACCAATCAGCTTGGGCCAAGTAGTTTAACACTGAATATCATCAGTTTGCGGTAAAGACCCATCAGCCTGTGCCATCTAAACTTTCATGACAGAACTTGAAACTACTTGGGAGGTAATTAAAAATCGTATGGATCCCAAACTATTTAAATGGCTGTGTGTGTGTGTGTGTGTGTGTGTGTGTGTGTGCGTGTGTGTATTAGAAACTAGAGCTCAACTTTCTGTCTACGGTTGCCACAACAAAACTTACATCCTGAGTATTGAATGAATGAATGAATTATAAAGTTGAGCTCTCGTTTCTTCCACTCAGATACAGCTATCCAGCATGGATGACACCATCAGCATCCTTTAGTTTCTTATCTTTGATACTCTATTAGAGTCAGATCAGAGTTGTTTTTCTTTCGGTATATGCATTTTTTCTAAAATGAATCTGTAGATACTTTAGTGACGTTTGTAGGAATGGAGCTACTTTGATTCCTGTGGTGCTTTGGGTTCTTTCCTCTTAACAGATGCCCATCTGGACGCCAGACACTATGCACATCTGCTGTGGCTGTACACAATATTCAGAAATTCCCATCCTAGCATATAAACATCCATTCATACACGGAGACAAACACTGCTACACACAATTGCCGAAGCATAAAATCAGTGAGCTATTCATATCTCTTGAAGAATGTTAAACGATATTTTCCAATAGTTTTCCCCAGGTTGAGCTAGCAGATATTTCCAGAATACTTTTATGTGTATGTAATTCGATTGACAGGATGCCAGACAATAAAATGGTCAGTTTTTTTGCATTACACAAATGCTGATGAAAATGCCAAGGGCTGCAAAATCCATTTCATCACACTGATAGAGATTAACTTAACTGAGTCATTTTTAACATGTTGTCAATATTAAAATGGACCACCTGGTGCTCATATTAAACTAAAATATTTAGTCTCAATCCATCAAATGTATATGAGTCGGGTACTAAGCAACAACGTGTCGTTTAAGGAATCTTAAACTCAGCCAAGGTGTACTGTAACCAAGCCTAATTAGTTGTCATTCTTTATTTATAATATCCAGTGCAGGGGTCAGGACTTAGGACAAAGGGCAGTGTCGCACCCAACCTCTCCTACACAGCTCTTAATCACTCGCTAACGCCGGCCTCCCTGTAAAAGCCATTAGCTCACTGTTGTATTTCTGTCACCTCCCATCCTCCCCGAGAGTAATGGTTTGACAACAGTGCTCAGCCATTAGATATTTGTGACCCTGGACCACAAAACCAGTCTTAAGTCGCTGGGGAATATTTTTTGCAAAAAAAAAAAACATTGTATAGATCTATCTATCCATCAATCCATCCATCCATCCATCCATCTATTCATCTTATAAACACCATTTGCAGATATTTTGAGTTAGATATCCAACAGTATGACCACCTAGATGTCATTTTCAATTCTATTGAAGATGTATTGCATTGATCTATGGGAAACTGCTTTTACGTTCTAAGCTGTGAAAGTGAGCAGACCATTTGGGATGAGGACTTTGAGAATGCTTCCACTAGAGTTGCATGATGGGAAGGTTTTGAGAAGCACGGCTATGGACTTCCATGTTCCCATTGTGTGTTTTTGGAGGTCTAAGTGGAGGAGAGGCCCGAGCCACTCAAGCCAAAAGCAGGAAAAGCACTTTACCTTTTCTCTCGCTCCTTCACTGGATAGATATCCCATTTAGTGAAAGCATAGTGCCATTTAGGAGAGGCAGACGGTGGCATGCATAAGTGGCAGATATGGGATTCCTTGAAATGGTCTTCTCTGAAGAGCTCTTGAGCAATTGCAACTTTGCTATTTTTTGCAAAACCTTTGCAATCTCATATGAACATTTGATCTGGAGCATCATCATTTTGTAACATCCTAGAAATATAGACGAAAATAAATGTTGATTTCCAGTCTGAGCACTCATTAGTCAAGAAAACAGATGATTACCAGAGAACTTAATAAAAAGCTTGTGATGTAAATGTAAATAGGCTGACTAGAATTTATTCTTAGAAGTGGCTCTGGTCCAGCATGGATGGAATCTGGTGGGTTCTCCCTCACAACTGAGTCTCCCTGAGAGTTCCTCAGATTTAGATACGTTCATGGTAGACGAGGCATGGCAAAAATATGTGTACTAAGAATGGATGAATGTTTCCAGTGGCAAACCATCAACAGCTGTGATGGTAAACCCATTCATCCTGAAAGTGAACGAGGCCAGTCTTATTCATTATCATTACATGCTTAAGAAGTTCACAGCAGTGTAACTATTTACATAGTGTGCGTGTGTATGTATGTATGTATATATATATATATGTGTGTGTGTATAATGCTATCTTGTTCTTTTTATAAAACGTTGTTGCCTTTCATTCATGATGGGTTCTTTCTGTTGCTGCGTTTAACCTGGTTGGTGAACATGTACCTGCACAGCTGTTAAGGGTTCTCTGTGTCACACAGGAGTGAATCATTGACAGTCTTCACTAATGTGTGCCACAGAGTGGGAATGCTGCGACCATGGATGACGTGACATATTAACAGACCTGTGGATCGTGACTTTCTCTGCATTTCTAAATATAACTCTTGCCGCTGACAGAGTCAGACAGAGATTTATAAATCTCCAATGACCGAGAATTATTTCAGTGGCCGTTCAAGGATAGAATGAAGAAATGTAGCCTGTTTAATGTAATAAAGCAATTGAGTTATTTTCCCTTTCAGTGAATAGTGCTTTGCTGGCTTTTTCAAATATACTTCTGGCATGTTTTAAATATATGATGGTAATTAAGTTTGATGGCAAGAAGTCATGGAATGACTTCTGACTTTATGCTTATGGTTGATTTTTTTTCTTCTTTTAAACATTAAGATGTTTTCCCCGCTTGCATTGGCTTGGGCAGGGTTTTTAGCAGAAGAGAGACCCCTGTTGGTGTAAATGCTAATTTGCTCTCAAATATAGCACAGAACTCAATGCTGAATCTTATAACAATTTTAGTTCTAAATAATTGATACAGAAAGCTTATGTTGATGGTGTGGCCTTGAATTTTTATTAAAACATTACCATGATACCAGCACATTACACACACACACACACACACACACACACATATATATATATATATATATATATATATATATATATATATATATATAAAGAAGTGTTATTCTTAGACACACAGACTTTGAGTGAAATTACACTTTGCTGGACTACGTTTCTTTTTGACCTGCTGCAGAGCAAGAACAAAAGCCGTGTTCTGATAATTGCAGCATCCTACAGCTGTGAGACATTGGCACGGAAAACCAAATTGCATAGCGTAGTGAGTGTGTTTATACCACAGAGTGTGAATTACAGGATACACTCTGTGTTCATGACATGGAAAATAGTTGTGAAACGCTATTGATTTTAAGTGCAAAGATTTGACGTGTCGTTATAACAGTGTCTGGGGTGTTTTTCACACTGAACACATATGTGCAGGCTGTCATTGTGTTTTGTGTAAGTGTGCTCAAAACATTAACACATGTCCTGAGTTGGAGGAAGCAACTAAATGGAGGAAGTGACTAAGAAACAGATAAGTAAATTGTCCACTTATTATTCCTTCTTTTATAGTAAAAAAAACTAAATTTCCCTGAAAAGCAAGACCAAAACTGAAAGTTCAGTTACCATTTACTTATTTAATTAATTGTGAAACTATTAGATTTTTCTTTCTTCCATAGAAAATTATATATACAATTGTAATGAAGTTATACCAAATGGCAACTACAGCTTTCAAGCCTCAAAAGATGTCCTTTGATAGCTTTGGGTGAGAAAAAGACATCATTTTATATAGTGAAATCTGCCCTAATTCTTTTTTCTTGTTCTTAAGAGTCTATGATAGAAGCTGTGATGAAACTGAACTGAATCAAATGATTAATGGAAAAGTTTTGACTTGAGAATAACTTCTTAGAACAATAAGTAAGGTGAAACGTTCTCAGGACGACATGAGGATGAGTAAATGTTGACCCAATTTTCATTTCAGATGAATTGTTACTCACTTTCGTTTTGGTTGTCTGATAGATTTATATGTTTCTGGTATTCAGGTAGATTTATGTTTTTATCAGGACTCATCTATCTGTCTTGTGATGGTGTAAGCATGATGATTTATTTGTGTAAACGTGGTTTTCGAGAGGACTAATGCATTCTATCAACAAACCTTCCTGTAAGCAGCAAGCTTCGATGAACAAATTCTGCTGAAATCCGCATTAATGTTGAAAATATACAAAAAAATCAAAAAACAAAACAGCAGAGCTTTTGAGATGGCTGTCAAAACACTTTAGCATGTGGGAAAATGGCTGAAGTCCAGCGTCTGGAAGTGTTTATCTGGTGCACAGAGAATGTCTGCTAGATGTATTTTTCAGGAAGCTCCTCTGATTGATTTTTTTTTTGCCTTGTTTAGGGGATCTGGTGTCTGGAGGGAAGGTCCTGAGGTATTCTTGTGGTTCAGGTTTAGCTGCCTTTCCTTGTATAGCAGCTCACTTGAGAGGTTTTAATAGAAGACATGTGTGGCAACAAGACATATTGACCTCTGAGGTCAGAAAGCGAACACCTGCTCTACGGCTCCAGATTATAGTTTCTTAACACGTTTGGCCACGGCTTAGAAAGGTTTTCTCCATTGCCTCTCTTTAGCGTTTCTATGTATTTAGACTGTCAAGAAACATTAACTTGAGCTTTTGATGAAATAGACAGGCTGCGAAAATCCAAGCTGCGCTTTTTCTGTCACCTCACTTTGGGTAAAATCCTGAAAACAACCGCAACCTGTTTACGAAGTGTCACGTTTAACATTCCCCAGATGTTTGGGAACATTTGGAGCATTGAATATTACTCTTCAGACCCCCAATCCTTATTTAGCCCTCTCTTTTGGGCTGTTGGAGTGCTTAGAGTCACCACTTTGCGGTAGGGAAATTGATAAAGTATGAACATCTAGGTTTTACTTGAAACTGGAGGAGTGTTGGTTTTTGCCGTAAAGCCTTGGCATCCTTCACTGCAGTAGCTTTTTGGCTCGGTTCACAGCAGCCACAGCGCTAGAAATGCGCTATCAATTTCCAGCCATGGGGCCGGTGAATTTAAGACCCTCGATGCAAAGACGTCATGAGCTTATTTGGTATACGGCTACACTATAATCCTCCCATATATTTGCTTTTTTCATTTTGCAGAGGACCGTTCTGTTGTGTATCATATTTTACACTAGTCATGTCCGCCGTGACAAACAAGCCAAAGTGATTTTCCATGGTAAAAGCGATCCAAATATTTACTAGACGAGGCTCTTCCACCACGTGCAGGACTCCCGAAATGAACATATCATTTTAAGCTGCCATTCTTTATAAGGATTCAAACAATGTCGGCTGTATTTAGATTCACATTAAGGTCAGTAGTTACAATATCATTATTTATAGGGGACACAATGGAGAAATATCAATAAACATTAATAGCTCTTCAAAAGCCTCCATCATTTTTTTGTTCAGTTGTACTCTTAATGAAACGTTGCCATCATTTACTTAATTTGTTATCATTTACTTTCCACTCACGTCATTTTAAATTTGTATTATTGTTGTTTATGCTCTGTGGAATAATAAAAAAGGTAACACTTGAGTATAGGGAGTGACTAATTCTCCCTATTAGTTGCTTATTAGCATGCCTATTACAAATTGGCTGTCTATTAGTATAAAGCACAAATTCTGCACGACCGTATTCTTCATCCGTAATGTCCACCAATACCTAAACTTAACAATGAACTTACTAATTACTAATAAACAGCAAATTAGTAGTCATTTTAAGGGGAAAGTCATAGTAAATGGTTTGTTAATGGTGAGAATTGGACCTAAAATAGTTTTTTTGAAGAATCGTCATCCATCCTTTTTCATAACCACATCTTTCAGCTTTCTAAAAATGACAAAAATGACAAGTCTTGAATTCATCCTTTATTTGTGCAACAACAACAACATGTATTCATGTATTCTTTCCTTCATAATTCCCCCGAGAACATCTGAGACTGGATCATTAAATCATTTCAGCTTTGATTCAGGAGCAAATCATTCAGCTAGAACAATTTGTTTCCATGATTCGGTTTCAAATCTTAGATTTGTGTTCCATGGAAAACACGTTTAAAATGACACAAGCATGATTAAATGACCGAATCATGTTTTTTGGTGAGCTGTTCTTTTAAGTGCACCCACAGATCCCAAAACCGTATACACTGACTGAACTGATTATTCTATACTGATTAACTCTAGTAAAAAATACCAATCCAGCCCTAAGAGGAAAACTAGCAAGAGTGAGCTCAAATAAGGCTTACTCTGATTGAGATTTGTGGATGAAAGCAGTGGGCGTCCTTGAACGGCTCAGCCGAGTGTGTTACCACAGCTGCGCCAGTCCTGCTGAAATTCATTTCTGGACAAAAACACACAGAGGGACTTCTGACCCAAAGAGCTTTATCAGCAGTCAACAAATGTTTTTCACTCTTAAAATCAATAAGCTCTCACTGTGTGCCTTTTGAAGGTAGACCAGCACTCCTGCTTTTTTCTTTTTTTTTTCTCAACGGAAAGATGTCAGCCAAACACATACTTAGGAAATCAGTCTCAGAAATGGCTCTTTTGAGTTAGTCACAGAAAAGTAACAACACTCTGTGACTACCGTCTATCTGTTTTATTAACTCTAATTTGGTGCTAACACTTACCTACCGTTTTTCATCATAAAATGAGACTGGTTTGGAAGCCGTGACGTGGTTGGGATATGAGTATTACCCGGGTGATGTGCTCCCAAAAAACCCAGCTGACCTAATCGTGTTGTTTTTGCCAACCGCGAAGGCAGCGGTTCTTCCAAGTGTTTTGTCAGAAAGAAGAATTCATTACATCTTATCTGGAGGGCTGCTTTAGTGCGTACTTCCCAGTGATTGTAATTTCCTTTGGCCCAAGGCCCAGCTGTGAACCTCCACTAGCAAAACTCCTGCCACTGAGGAGTGGACGTGTGATATTGTGAGATTACAGAGTGGCACCTCTTTTTAATTTAACTCCTGACTATTGTATGTTGGATGTCGCCCATTAGGGGTTCCAGAATCACCGGTGCTCCCGTTAATTAAAGCTTAGGCTGTGAAATAATAGAGGAGAATTCCCAGACCTTTGCCACTATGACCCAGGGCTTTTCCCTGTGAAGCCACATATTGCAGCACCAGAATTCTGATGATCAGGCACTCATTATATGTTGCCTCTGTCTGTCAGTCCTCAAGCAGCTGAGCATAAACAAATGAGCTGGAGTCATTTGATTACATTCTGTCTTTCTCTCACACATGGGCGTTTCTTTAACTGCAGACTCTTGAGGAAAGTGAATTCTCTTAGCACACACTTTCCACACCATTACTTGTCAGTGAAAGGATATATCAAGCATTACAGGAAAATGTTTTGTTTTTGCTCTGATTTTTTTTATTTCCTTCACATTTCAAGTTATGTTTTAATAGCATTCTGCCATGGAAATGGTTAAAATGGCAAAAAAAAAAAAAAAAAAATACGAAACAAAAAAACTAATGGGTAGCTTTTATATGTCTTAAATGAACAAAATTTAATATTTCCATTATAGTAGCACCATTTCTTACATTTTTATTTTTTACTTTTTATTTAATTAATTGTATTTTCACTGAAATAATTAAATTGAATATGATGTGCAATACAAATATTATATAATAGATATTTAATTGAATGTTTTGTCTCATCTCAAGTACACTCTTCATTAACACTGTTGTTTTCATGGTAATCAAGTACAGTAATTTTTTTTTATATAAATATACATCAATATTATATATTCCTTCTCTTTGAAAATGTATGTGAATAGTTTTTGCTCTTTATATTTTAATAAATATAACTATTCAAATTTAAAATTAAAATAGTTTATTTCTTTTTAAGATTATTGCATTTTAATAAATTTTATTTTAATTTAATTAACTGGAATAGATATGATGTGCAATAAAAATGTAATTTACATTTAACTGAATGTTTTATTTCATATTATCTCAAGCATGTTCTTTTCTTGGTACACTGTTGTTTTCTTGGTAATATTTGATAAAATACATCAGTGCATTTGCTCTCTATGTTAATATATATTAATATTAAAATAGTTTATTCCATTATTTTTTAGATAACTGCATTTTAAAACTATAGTAATTAAAGATAAAGCTACATATCCATAAATGGATTTTACAAAGGGGTCAGAATAAATGATAAAGGCCTGGTAGAAAGCTGCAGTGGACCAAAACAATCCATAAAAGGGTTTTATTCTTTGCTTATGTCTTATCTTGCCTGGGGCAACAACGCTGATGCGTTGGTCAGATGTGTTTAGGTACTGGGTGAGGTGACTCATTACCGGTTTATATATGTGTTTTGGTGAGGCATGGGTGCTTCTTTGACGTCACATACAGTGAATGGTGTTTTAAAAACCCAGTGTCCCATTATGTTTGACCGTACATGGCAATCAATCACGTTCCACTCAACTGCAGACGTGTTTATACATTTGCTGCCCTTTACACTATACGCATTGTGTGGTCGTAATCTAAGCCCCATATGAACAAAAGGCAGATGGTAATCTGAGCTGGATTTATGTCTGTTTTGGTGTGACACACCGTATTTCTAGCCAGACGGAGCGTATACACATTTTGAGCACGTCTGCATGTCCGCGTCCTCATTACATGCACATGAGCCGCATTAACAGGAGTAAATATTTAGCTCTAGTTCAAGGACATTACTTTTAGATCAGGATGTGGGATAGTGATGTACAACTGATGATAAAAGCTTTCGGAAATTGAACACAGGTTTAAAATCTTTTCATGTTTAAGCATAAAATGTCATTTCTTTTGTCATATTATGACTATCATGAGCTTTTGACAACGATGGTGCCAATCATGCTTCAACCAAAAAAAATTAAATAAAACGGCTAGTCGGCTCAATGTTTAAATGTTTTAAAACGATGCTCACCAAGGCTGCATTCATTTGATCAAAAATACAGTAAAAACTGCAATATTGTGAAATTTTACATATTAAAATAACTGTTTTCTAAATTAAATAATAATTGAGGACCAAATCAGCATATTAGAGGGATTTCTGAAGGATCATGTGACTAAAGACCCAAGTAGTGACTGCTTAAAATTCAGCTTTGCATTAATATGTATATGTATATGTATATGTATATGTATATGTATATATATATATATATATATATATATATATATATATATATATATATATATATATATATATATATATGTATGTGTGTATATATATATATATATATATAAATATATATATATATATATATATATATATATATATATATATATATTAAAATAGAAAAAAGAAGAATATAAAAATATTTTAAATTGAAAGAATATTTTTAAATATTGTGTTTTTACTGTACTTTCTTATCAAAGAATTGAATATATATATATATATATATAACACACACACACACACACACACATACACACACACAGACATTACTTGTAAAATAATGTAAAGATTTAGTTAGACATTGTGTATACTTTGATTGTGGCTCACTAATCCGTCAGTGATTTTGATTTATAGTTTTTCCATTGTCTTTTCAGATGTTTTATGACACATCCAGTGCAGAGGTTTCCACAGACAACAGACTCATGTTTGTCTGTCGTTTAGTGCAGAAGCCCGGTTCCTCTTACAAGGAAGCAAGTGTGTTCTGACACAGTGGAATCAGCATTGCATTTAAGCTCCGAGAGGTGTCTTTCAAACCTGCGTCCCCTCGGGGGTGGCTGACTCAGCCGCAGGAACTTTGTTTCTGTGCCATGAATTACCTCCAGGTGTTTTCCAATGAGGGCATCAAGCTTTACAGTAATAGATTGTGAGCTTGTATCACGGCTGTTTTCAGTCACTCACAGCCCCGTCTGGCTGATTCATAAGGCATGCTGTGTTTTTGTAGGAAGGTTGGTGTAGAGTCTCACTTGACAACTGCCATTCATGTTTAAAAGGTGTAATTGTCTGAAGCCTTTCAAGATTCATTGATGAAAAATGTTAAGTTATATTAAGGCAGACGTCACAGTAAGCAGGTACTCTGATATACCAATACAATTGTATATTATATACATAATAAATATACACAGCAAACACACATATATTATATAAACCAAATTTTTTATTTTAGATGCGTTGCCCAGTTTTTTTTTTCTTTTTAAATGCTAAAAATGTATTGTTTTATTCATAAATGGTATGTTTTTTTTTTTCTAACTGATTGTAAAATGCCCTTGATTTTAGGAAAAGGTGCTATAAAAAATGTATGAAAATAAATAACAATAATAATTATTTTTAAATTAGTATAAAACGTATTATTAGAACTTATTAAATAGCTTATTATATAAGTTTAATTTAAGTTTACATTTTTAATGGTAAGAATTAAATGTTCTTATGTATTTCCATAAAATTTATTTGTTTCAAATAATTAATTTTAAAACATTAAAATGTTTTACTGTTTTTTTAATTAATTATTTAGCATGTTACTTACACTGTCATTATTTACACTGTATAATTTAATATATTTAAGATGTTTAATATTCACATTTTAATAAGTAGTGATTACCATGTTGGTTATCAGTTTAACATTTATAAAATAAAGTTTTGCAACTATGATCCAGCCCCAAACCATTTTTAAAGTAAAAACAATCAGAAAACAAAGATGTTCTTTTGAGTTAGTGGAATGTTTGTTGGCATTCTGCTGGTGACAGTCTTTTGTCTTCTTTGTTTTTTGTTTGATCCCACTACAGAAGCTACAGCCCACAAAGGTCTTCCCATGAGGCTTTGGGGCACATTGCTGATGTGTGTAATATTCAGTGGGCAGCAGACACTCAGCTGACACTAGATAATGTTCCATATCTCCCCCAGTGAATCACTTTTAATGATCACCTGCTTGTGATGTCACATTCTACTGTGGCTTCCCATCATGCCGAGGGGTGTTGCAGGAATTTGGATCAGTTTGGTTTCCCCCAGTCCATCCCTCCCTTTCTGTTTTCCCAGCAACACTCCAGAAGTTTCCAAAAGGAGGTTTTTCGCAGCAATGCCTCAGAAGAACCATATTTGGGTTCCCTAAATAACCTTTCAGTCAACAGTTCTTAAAGGAACCATGTTTTGGTTGGTAAGAAGAACATTCAAGAACCTTGAAAGAAACCATAGATGTCTATAAAAAAATTGTGAGAAGTGTATGCTTGTACAGGAAGATTTTCCAACAACAAAGTCGCCCCTTAAGCTATAAAACTCAAAGTTAAGGGAGTTGAAACATCCTGTAGTCTTTACTAGATGAGCTAAATTGAAGGTTTGGGAGACAGCTGGGATCAGTAGGGGGTTGATTACATCATGAGACGGCAAGAAAAGAAAGTCCCCCATTGCCAATGTCCTGCCACTTGGAGGGTGTCCGAAAGGGCAGTGCCAAGAGAGAAAGAGTGAGTTGTGATGGTTTAAGTGGAAGAGCGAAGAAAGCACGCGGAATGGAGGGGGGAGATGCTGGAAGGGGGCTCGGAATTAAGAACCAATGAGAGTTGGAGTAAATCAAAGAGAGAGGGAGTGAAAAATACAGGGGAGGGAAATAGGAAGTGAGAGGGAGAGAGAGAGAGAGAGAGAGAATGACAAAAGCTGAAGAGAAAGAAGCAGAAGAGGAGAGAGTTAGGAGAGAGCAGAAAAGATGGTTTGGGAAGAAGAAGTTCTGGATTAAATAACATTTAAGAACACATTTTTTTCAGGATGAAAGTCTCTCGTAAGTAAATCTACTACTTTATCCTATTTCACTGATCTGTTTTTCCACTCCGTTGTCAGCGCAATAAGCCTGATGGATTGATTTATTGCTCACTTTATCACTCTTGGACAATTCCCAGAATCCACACATCTGCAAAGCTTAACATTGTGACAAATTTAATAAAACAACACTTTATTCTTTATACTTTTTTTGCAGTTTCTTTGAGACAATTTTCTCTCAGAAATTGCTTCACAAATAATTACCTATGCCAGTTTGTTCATGGTATTAAGTTCCTAACGGGACAGCTTGCCAAAGTGCCAGCGTGTGCCATGGGTGACCTTGAGGGAAAACCGTATCCCTCCTGCTTTTACATAAGCTTATTCAATGAGGAAAGGAAGGTGTCTGTGTTTCTCACAGATTTAGTGGCACTCTGCTTTTAGCATTGTGTTACAGAGTTATTGTGGTGGTGGCAGTCATCGAACACTACATGCAGTTTGGTTGCATTTAAAAGTGAGAGTTTCCCCTTCTGGCGGCGAGCCAGTAGCAGAGCTCATTATCCTTCCAGTTCCATAAGAAAGGACAATGATGGAAAAGAAATAGTAACTTTTAGGATAGTGTTACGGAATGCTGTGCGACGTGGAATTCCCAGCTTGGGTTTCGGGCTGCAGCTGTGGGACGTTGATAAGGATGCTCTACACTTTCAGTGTTACTGTAGAGTACAGGACATACAGTTGCCCTCAGCGCTCCTGGGAATGGATGCTTAGTCACAAAGGAGATTCCCTCACCTCCTGTTGAACCAGGTGAATGGCACTCAGTTACAGGCGCATAGTGCATACCACAAAGTGCTGTAGTGTACATATGATGAACAATTATCTGATATTTTGTGTGCCATTTTTGTGTCACTTCCACTATTTTGAAAGAACCTTTTTTACTCTTTTATGGGACTTTAGATCTGTTTTGATTTATAGATATGCAATATTTTGTTGACTCTGTTAGGGTTAGGGTTAGGGTTAGGGGTTTATAATTTGCGTTTTTATAATTTATAGTAATTTCACATATTGTTTGAATAAATGTTTTAGACAAGAACTGACATTTAAAGTTGGCTTAAGTTGGTATCCACAGAGCGGTTTTTGGTTGTTTTGATTATTATGTATGTTCAGTAGCAATTAAATGGCAGGGTTTAGGTCCTGTGCTTATTTTCAAAGTACATTTTTGTGATGCACTAAGTTCCAAATTGGCATTAGCTGAGAGAGAGTTTCTTTTATACATAAGAAAACATGAATCAAACGAAGGGCTGGTGAATCAGAATAAAATTGAACTGGTAAATTTGGGGTTAGTAGTAAACTAGTGCTTTTATTAAGTAACGTGCATTAAATGATCAAGTGACATTTAAAGATATTTATAATGATAGAAGAGATTTCTGTTTCAAATAAATACTTTTGAACATTATGTTCATTCAATGCATTTATTTAATTCATTAAACAGTGTTTGTGTTAAATATTTAGAGGAGAACCTTTTAAACCAACTCCATACAATCAAATTTTGTATTTTGAGTCGTATTATGGGCTTTTGAACCTCAAGGACATTTTATCTGCTAATATTTGCCCATATGTTTCCCTGTTACATGCATTTGTTTAATTCTGTCAGATAAAGAGCTTCCAGCTATAGTTTTGCTATTGGCTGAGAGCTTCATGACACTTATAAAGAACAATCTTATATCAACTGACGTCTGAAGCATTTAGTTCTTCTCATAGGAGCTGCTGAAGTGAACAAACTGTATTGTTCGGTAAAGGAGGTAACACAAAAGAGCGGTAATCTTAGTGGGGTGGAGGCTGCGCAGGAATTCTCACCACGGTTATCCCTGTTATTATCAATATGATGAATAGAAACCCAGGCAATTTGCTTTCTGACGCAGCCACTACTCTCTTGGTGTCTTTGAGCATGATTTGGATCGTCAAGCAGTTTGGTGTGAGGTTCAGGATGTATTGAGATTTGAGCTGTGCTGCTGCATCATTGTATTTACTGAGTTTAATAAGTGAAGGTGATCTAATGGAGTCACTGTATTGCTGAATCAGGTGAGAATAATTCAAATGGTTGTTAAAGATATATAGTTTTGGTGTTCAAAAAAAGATACTAGAATATTACTGTTAAAATGCATTAGTTGATATCTTCTGTATTTATTGAGTGACAAATTAATGAAACAGTCTCTACACTAGATTGTATGTGTTTAATGCATGTGTTTAAACCTGTTGGTTTGTGTCAACTAATGCATTTCTTTTTGTCTGTGTGTTGTTGGCTCTGTGTACTGGAAGCTTATGTCACTAAAACAAATTCCTTGTATGCCCATATGCAATAAAGCTCTTTCTGATTCTGATTTTGATTCTTCTGATTTTTAGTTCCTCTCTCTGTTTCTTTCTCATCCTATTGAAACATCTTTAGCTTGAATGCTGGGGATTGTAAGGCACTATTTTCTGTAAAGTTGTAAAAGTGCTAATCAGCTTCATTGTAATTAAACTGACTGTGACTTATTAGATGGTATTAAAATAAGTACCAGGTTACATAAGGTGTCTTTTATTGCGATTTGTTGGCATTGAACTTGGGTTACTCAATAGCTGGTTGAAATGCGATGCAAGCTTAAACAATGGAAAGTATGTGCTTATGGTATTTTATTGTTTTGTAAATATCAGATTTTACTGTTTCAAGTCTAAACACTGACTTAAATTACTCTCGCTGGCTGATGGTATTAAATTGTGTGTATTTTGCGTAAATACGGTTAGAGCAACTTTGGAATTTTTTTTTTTTCATAGTTGTTCAGATAGTGATAACATCGACTTAGACTGCTAAAATTCCTTTCAAATAAATATAAATAACACAAATTAGACAATTATCGACACGTATGAGTGTTATAAACCAAATGTGGATTGTATAATGTTATTTTGACAAGAGATGTTTGCAGACTTTGGAATATTGGCTATTTTTAAGGAAACATGAGATTATTGGGTTGTTTTTCTCAGTAGAAATGGACACTTTTGCAAAAATTCCATTTGCTCTCTTTTATATCATTGTGGGCTCATTTGTGATTTTCTTTAAGTTTTTATATTTTCAAAGGGGATAATCTTGTGTTTTAATAACCTGTGTTCTAAACCAGTTGTTTTGTTTAGCGGCCCCACAAATCATATTTATGAATGTTCCATGCCCTCCGGCAGATGATATTAATCACACTGTTTCCTAGCATTATTCCAAAGCTGACCACTAAGAGCTTCAGACATTCAGTCCTCAGACATTCTTGTACATTTTGTTAACTCTCCATAAGCTCCACGTCAACTGACGTCTGCTGGGATGTGTCACGTAAAAGGCTTTGGTTATATGAACGGGATCATGTTGCCAATATGTAACTGATCTCTTAATCCTGAAGATCTTGAGCTGTCCTCATTTTTATCATGTAGGATTACGAGCAGACTTTACAGGCTCACAGGGCTATGAGATAATCTTGTAACCTGGATGGTTCCTGACCTACAAGAATAACCTTGTTCATGCAGTGGCAGGAAAGGAAACTATGATAATTAAATCACAAAGAACTGATTACGTTATGTAATACCTTCTCACTCTTTTTCTGTCTCTCTCCGTCCCTCCCGTTCTTCCTGTCCAAGAGAACACAAGCGCTTCTAAAAATAGTTTTGAAGATAACTGTCTATGAAACAATTTGCTAGTGGTCCTCTTAGTTTCTTTAAAATGTGCCCTTACTAGGATGCAAGTTTCCAAAGACATTTTGTCTGTCATACCGCAATTGCAAATATTTTTTAATCAGTATTATTGTTTTGTTTTACATTACAGTTATGCAAAACTTAAAACTTTATTTAAAACTTCATATAATTTAAACTTAAATTAACTTATATCAGACCTATTAAACATAGAGATATAGCAAATGTCCGTGAAAAAAAAAAAAAACTTATTGCAATCTGGCCTTCTATTATTTTCCTTTGTTTTTATATATATATTAAAGAGTTAGATTTGTTTTATGAATCTGACAAGTGCGAACATTTTGTGTGTTGCAGAAATCGAGGCAAAGGAAGCTTGCGACTGGCTACGAGCGGCAGGATTCCCCCAGTACGCCCAGCTCTTTGAAGGTAATGCTTCACCACACCAGAACATAAACTTAGAAAACCTCACAAATCTTATCTCACCCAGCTGTAAAGCCACAGTTAAAACTGGTTTCTCGGGAGGCTCTGGTGCTCTCATTTAGATTTCGAAATGATCATATGATGTCGGTCAACTCACAAACTCAGCCTGATTTAGGGCAAACACAAGCTTTTAATGTGGGATGTTGTTTCTGATGTTGTTCGAGACAGAATCATGTTAATGGGCACTTATATGTCTGCCAGACCTCATCATGTTAAACTGCTTTCAAAAACATCTCATTTACTTAGACATTCATACCCCCAGATCTGAAATTTTCATCTGAAATGCTGAGAGGTACAGGTCACTGGTAAAACTGGTTCTGGTTAAGAGGTACTGCTTGAACATTCTAGACTATGACATCTTCAAAGAGAGACAGAGGTCATGGGAATCACCTTGCCACAGAAACACTGCCATTTCACTTGCCCTTGGCGAACGCTTTTGATCTTGGAGTGTTAGTCTTTGGAAAAAAAATTGTGTGAACGATCTGTTTCTTTTCTTTTTGTATTTCCTCTGGGAAATATAGTGGTCTGGGATTTATATATATATATATATATATATATATATAGAGAGAGAGAGAGAGAGAGAGAGAGAGAGAGAGAGAGAGAGAGAAGAGAGAGAGAGAGAGAGAGAGAGAGAGAGGAAAATTGAAGCATTTCCACATCTGAATATAATTTAATATAATATAATTGTTTTGTAAAGAATAATTACAATCATTACAAAAAATTAAGCCTTTGTTTAAATATATTTTTGACAAGAATTGAATTTGCAACCTATTACATAAGAAACATGGTGTCAGGTTATGCAACTCTTCCTTTGTTCATTTGTAATATTAATACTTTATTGTCGTCTCATGGAATGACATGGAATCAATGTGCAGAACAGACTCTTCCCATAATGGGTCTCTTCATAAGTGTTGTTATGGAATTTCCAGCAGTTTAAAACCAGAACACTGTGCATTTCTCTGAATCTGTCTTTTTACGTTCCACAAAAGCAAAAAATATGATGAAACATTTAATTGTACCAATGGAATGTCAGCTTCAGCAGGGTCTGGATTCAGTAACTCCATTACATAAGTTGGACACACTCTGTAGAAGACGTAATGGCTTCTCAAAGCCAAGCTCAGATTTAGGGGGGCAAACCCTGTCTCACTTTATTAGCATCTGGAAGTCTAAAACAAGTTAGCTACTCTCTTTGCCTTGGCTTTCGTTCTGGAAAGAATGTGTTGTCAGGGTTTTTTTTTAAGAGTGTGGGCGCCTGGATTCCTCTGTGTTTGCTGTGAACATGCAAGATTGGCCTATTAACGAATCAGAGGGAAATCATTACAGTCCCTAACAGACATCTGTTTCTTTCCAGTGTTTGTCTATAATGAACTTGATTGTTGAAATGGAATATGCCTGTGTTTCTTTACAGATTCTCAATTTCCGATTGACATCTCCCCTGTGAAGAAAGACCATGACTTCTTAGACAAAGACCTTGTGGAACCTCTGTGTCGGTAAGGACTGAGACATCTTTGGTGTCTTCTGTGCTTCCTAAACAAATCAGTCTAAATCAACGACCAAGTCTTCTGAGAACCTAATGAACACCTGAAATCAGTCTCTAATCAAGAAGACAACTAACTCATTGAGAACATTTTGTACTGGGGAAATATAATGAGTTTAATCTACAAACTTTATTGAGTCAGTTGTTGCTTTAATCACAACATTATTTACTTCAGCCTTAGATTAAGACTGACATTAGAGAAATTACATCATATTTGAGCTTAATAGATGCAATACACAATGACAGCAATAAAAAATCTGACCTGTTATTATTACTAAAGACAATTGGATGATAATTAACTAATCATCAATAATAGAATTTCATTTAGAGCTACAACCACTATATAAAAGATTTAGACTTGCAGTGGTTGAGGATGCAATGATGAATCAAACTAGGCTCTAAAAATTCAATTTTTTCATTGTGTCGTGTTTGGAATTTCCAAATTAAGACCATCCAGTGACTTTGGTTTCCTTGGAGACTACCTATGGAGAACTTTGGGCACGTACTCAAGTCGCTCTACTGTGACTCTAAACAACCCTTAAGCAACTCATCGAAATTCCAAACCTGTTTACTGTTTTGTGGGAAACAATGTCCGACATTCCCACCTCTCCCCCTGACTTCTCACTTTTCTACAGCGCCTGGAGGGGATCAACTCCGTAAACAATTCTAGCACGACATGCCCAGTAAGAACACAGAGGACTTTGTTAGCTGTGGATGTTTGCAAGCACCAGTGACAAAGCTCACATCTTTAACCTTTCTTTGACGCTTTGCTCTCTACAATTTGCTGATAAAGACTCTAAATGCTAAATATTTAGTTCTCAAATCAAAGAGCATTTAATAAATGATTTGTCAGAAAGTCATTGTAGTAATCTTTATCAAAATTCGGGTGTCATGTGAAACCAAAAATTCAGTGGTCAATAACAATACAATTTCTAATACTAAAATAAAAACTAGCATGCTAGCAATGACACTTCTTAAAAAGTAAAATATTAAGTAAGGGATAATGTACATCCAGCTGGTTGTTATTGCAGATTAACCCCTGACAGGGTGATCAGGATCTTACCTTCTAAGGATCTTGTATCACCCTGAAGGGGGTTATTCGATGTATATTATCCCGCTTATAAGAAGGCTACTTGCCACAGAAGGAAATAATTAAACACAAAATATTGATTTTAGTTGAAATATTTGAACACAAAGCTTCCGTGAACATAGCAGTTGCGAGCAAGCAGCAAGTTCAAACTAGACAGACATTTAAGGGAAACAGTGCAGTCAAACCGCTTATTACACAATATTTTACCACATAATTAATTAAGGCAATAAAAAATTTAAGACGAAAATGTTTTAAAATCTTACCAGTTTATTAGTTATCTTATAATTCATTACAGCGTACAAAACAATCCTAGCAAAATGGCAGCAGCTGCATTTGTATGAAACGAGAGAGCGAGTCCGCCATACCAGGATGGCATATATAAATAATTTTGAATCGAGTTTTAATATTTTATTAGCTAAACAAATGCAAAGCTTCCACCAAAAAAAACCCAAACAAACAAAAAAAAAAAAAACTGTTCCCTAGCAAGGGTACAGCGCCGACTTCAGTTACCCTGATGAGCCTGTGTTATCAGCTTTTACCGGTTGTTATCGAGGGATAACATACCTCGTAAAGTATATTCAACAGAAACAATGTAAAAAATTATAATGGTGTCTTATCTCGCTGGAACCTGTTTTAAGCCGATTGTTCTCCATTGACTGCCGCCAGTGTCTTTCTGTTCTCTACATATTACGTCTTGACTGTATTCTGTTTTATATCTGAAGTCTTTGCTGTCACGGCATACACACAGACCACGGAGCAATATAAAGAGTCATAAAATGTCATGATTATTACATCACGAACAGCTTGGTTTCCATGCATACTTGAGTCACGCAGTGTGTTTCCCTTTATAGCATTTACAGCCTTTAATAAATCTTACCCACATGCTTTTGGATCAGGAAGAGACGTTCTTATTTCTTTTACTTTTTACTGAATATGTTGCAGTGTTGCTTCAAGACCTTTATTGTGAACAATTATAAGTGTAACTAATGCCCTGTAATTCAAATAGACTAGTTCAAGGAGAAACTGTAGCCCACGACTTTGTCAAAAGCTCAGAAAGCTGCTTTACTTTCATCCCAAATTCATTTTTCATATTTGACGGACCACGCAAGTGACTGAAAGAGAAAAACCTATTTCCAGGAGGTTTTGGGAATGGCTTCAAAGAAAGGCAGGCTCTTGTGTTTTCTGTGAATTTGAGGGGAAAAACAGGCCTCTCAGACCTGGAGGAGTGACTATGTGGCAGCTGGAATCAACCACATTAAATGCTCTTGAGGGCCATTGAAAACCATGGCAACTGAAGCTCGCAAGCTTTCGCCAATTAAAAGCAAACTACCATGAGAGAGAGCAGGACATTGGCCAATTATTGTGCCTAATTAGGTTTGCTGCTCACCAGAGCTTAGTGTTGGATAGCAGGGGACATAGATCACATAGCTTGATTATATTAGAAACGGCCACAGAATGCTGTGCTCTGCTGATATTGTGTCCACATCACCACTGTATATGCCATGGAAAATGATGCCAGTCGGAGGGAAAGGATTTTAAATTATTATCTATTTTTTTTCTCCCAGGCGACTGAATACATTAAACAAGTGTGCCTCTATGAAACTTGACGTGAACCTTCCTAAGAAAAAAGTAAGTGATCCATTATTTCTGTTTAACCTTCTGGGAATGTGTATTGTTCTAGTGATTTTGTGTTATAGCAGTTTTGCTGCTAGAATCAGAATGGTTTTCATGCCTATATTGTAACTAGCACCAAATGCCATGTGTACTATCTCTATAGAACCACTATATTACTTTATTATCACAATTAAATTAAAATTAAATTTTAGCGTTTAGCAGACGCTTTTATCCAAACTGACTTACAGCGCATTCAGGCTAATAAATTTTACCTAACATGTGTTCCCTGGGAATCGAACGCAAGCTAATGCAATACTCTGTACTTGACCCACAGGAGCACTAAACTTGATATATGAGAACGCTACTAGCAATGCCTTTGTGTGAACTAATGTAACTGTTTACTCTCAGTATAGGATCTCTTTTTGTATCACCTAAAGATATTGAATAGAAACTGTGCTATATTACACTGGTTATGTAATAACTTAAGAGAGGAAGGAATGTGCCCTTTGAAAACATGAAAAACTAATTTGAGTCAATCTAAACTGTTACCTCTGGGGGTTTTGAATTGTGAGGAAGGAAAAAGGAAAAAATAGACATTTCTCAAAGGATTGGGATGGTAGTCTTGGGTTGAATTGCTAATGTAATAAAAGATGTGGCAATAAAAATAAACTAATATTTATGTATTTCCTTGTTAACCTGCAGAGTGAAGACTCAGATGAAGATGACCTCTTTGCCATCAGTGACAAATGGACCTTTGAATGGAGCAGTCGCCGCTGGTCCAGGCTCCAAGACATCAATTGCCTGCTGAGGGGTGTGGAAAACAAGAATCCAGGGGAAAACTCTGCCCTTCGGACAACGACCAGCAGCGAGAGCAT
Organism: Carassius gibelio; assembly: GCF_023724105.1. NCBI lineage: Eukaryota > Metazoa > Chordata > Actinopteri > Cypriniformes > Cyprinidae > Carassius > Carassius gibelio. Next base: position 8,055,461 of record NC_068410.1, read on the forward strand.
TCTGACAGACTTGAGTGAGCCGGAGATCTCTTCCATCCACAGCGAGAGCAGCGGCGGCAGTGGTGGCGTTCGTGCACACAGCGCGGAAGACTTGGACAGCTCGCACCGCACCTGCTCGGACTCTGCAGCCATGCCTGACCACACATCACTAGGTGTAGCCCATCTCTCTTCAGAACTTTCAAGCTACAGTTCGCTGCCTGTAAAGCATGGCAAGCGAGGACGGACTCGTGCTAAGGAGTTCTTACGGCGCATGGAAGTTCTGCAGTCACGGGGTGCAATGGGTGGTGGAGGGAACAGGAGTCTTGTTATAAGTGCCCCAGTTCTCCAACAAGAACCCCAGGCTGTGAAAACTCTCCGCTGTGTGGAGATCATCAATGGAGACATGCGTCTAGCAGAGCCACTTTCCGACATGAGTTTGCCGTGCCAATCTAGCAGTGAAGGGAGCAGCAGCCAGTCCAGCGGGAGTGCCGTTAGCACGCCAAACATGAAGGAGCGCAATGTCCACCGGGCCGATCACAAGCGCAGTGGGATGTACCTGGAGGACTTGGATGTGTTCTCCAGTCTCATCCAGGGTAAGCGTGTGGCTGAGCAGAACCGACGCAATGAGTTCCGCTCTTACGAGGATCTGGTGGTGCATATCCCTAAGGATCACAAGCCTGGAACCTTTCCTAAAGCTCTGTCAATCGAGAGTCTTTCACCCTCAACGGCAACCTCCATCAACTGGCACTCGGCAAGCATTGACTCGGATGTCCAGCGTCCACCTTGCATCAAAGAACCTCGAACCATCACACAATGCAGCACCCGAGGCAGTCGGATCAGTATTTACGACAATGTACCCGGCTCGCATCTCTATGCCAGCACCGGTGACCTCATAGACTTGGAAAAGGAAGATCTTTTCCCACATTTGGATGATATTCTGCAGCATGTTAATGGCCTGCAACAGATTGTGGACCACTGGTCCAAGAATGTACTGCCCAACAGTGAAAATGCGGGAAAGGAGCGAGTTAATCTTGTTGACGAAAGGCAAGGCGACTTGCAATCATCCAGCCAGATCACATTGGATTTTGAGGGACACTCAGTGATGGAGGATCAGGCAACCCCTAGTGATGTAGACCGGGATGGGGTGTCACTTAATGAAACAGAGTCAACAGGAATGAGGGAAAGGAGAGACTCCGGTGTTGGGGCTTCTCTTACCAGACCAAGACGGTAAGATTCAGGGCTAACAATGCTATTCTATATGTGTTGGATTCAGAAATATAAAGTTTGGATAGGACTGGTTGACTGGTTGAAATAGCATGTACGCTTGTGCATGTACACTTATGTTGTAGATTTAAATGCTGTTTTAGGTGGTTGTGCTCAAAGTCACTCAAACATTCACCCCAAGTTTCAATCCCTAACATGGTTCCCTGCTCTTTGTTTAGCTTGCGATGGCCAAGCTTCCAGATTTCCAACCGCCTCAGCCATTCGGTCGCCTCTCTCCAGATTACCAGCCAACCTGCGGCCCAGCTTAGCATGCTACAGAAATTTTCCTTGCTCCGACTGACTGCCATTATGGAGAAGTACTCCATGTCCAACAAACATGGCTGGACCTGGTAAGTATCTGTTGGAAAAATTAACAGATGCTATGAGATTTTATGTTATTGTTTTACTGTGGCTTAAAGCTCAGTTGGGACTAGCAGTAAATAAACGCTAGTAAACACGGATCCATTCCTCCTCTACTGGTCACTATTGTTACTGCACTCTGCAGTTAAAAACTTGTGATGAAAACTTCACTGTTCATTATTATTCAGTATTACAATTGTATTGATGACTTTACAACTCCCAAAACATAAAACACACACACACACACACACACACACACACACAAAAGCTTGCGGAAACAGATGCTTAAATTGTATAAAAACCCCACACATTTTTATTTTGTATCTCTCAGGTCTGTGCCAAAGTTTATGAAGAGGATGAAGGTTCCAGACTATAAGGAAAAGAATGTTTTCGGGGTTCCACTGATTGTGCATGTTCAACGTTTCGGTCAACCTTTACCTCTTGGTATCCAGCAGGCTTTGCGCTACCTCAGGAGCCAATGCCTCGATCAGGTTAGTCAATGAGAGTCATCAGATCAGCAGTACAACTGTATACAAATCTAATAACAGTCTGAAAACAGTATCATAATATTCTTTTAAATAAAGTAAATAAATGTTAATGTAGCGACCATTTTCCAATGTCCAATTTCTTATTGAAAATGTAAAAACAAATAGAAAATTCTCACTAGAAAATTCTCCCGTTTCTTAGGTGGGTCTGTTTCGCAAGTCAGGGGTGAAGTCTCGTATCCAAGCTCTCAGACAGATGAATGAGAATTCTCCAGATGATGTCAACTATGAAGACCAGTCTGCGTACGATGTGGCCGACATGGTCAAACAGTTCTTCAGGGATCTGCCTGAGCCACTTCTGACCAGCAAACTGGGCGAAACCTTCCTACACATTTACCAATGTAAGAAACACTTCTTAACTCCTCTCCTAAATCCATCTCATGAATTTAGGAAGAAGAAAGCACAAACTTCCTTTAGTCATCTGATCCTTGTTTCCTCTTTAGATGTGCCCAAAGAGCAGCGCTTACAAGCTGTGCAGGCAGCCATCATGCTGATGTCAGATGAAAACAGAGAGGTACTGCAAACACTGCTCTGCTTCCTGAGCGATGTCACTTCCTCCGTGCAAGAGAACCAAATGACACCCATGAACATCGCAGTGTGTCTGGCACCTTCACTTTTTCATCTCAACATCCTGAAGAAGGACAATCTTGCACCAAAGTAAATAACAGTCTACTTCTTTCAGTCTACTATGATATATATAAGGTTGATCCATCCATCCATCCATCCAAAAATAAATTGTATATATATTGTAAAATTTAAAGCAATGCTTTCAGCAATATTTTTTTTTTATAATTAATATGTTCTATATTATGTAAAATAAAATAAAAAGTTTTCTAATCTGTCAACAGAGCTATGCAGATGCAGAAAAAGTATGCTACAGGGAGGCCAGACCAAAAGGACCTGAATGAAAACCTGGCTGCCACTCAGGGCCTTGCACACATGATCACAGAGTGCAACCGCTTGTTTGAGGTGAGAAACACACGCATCTATTTCAAATGATGATGATTTGACATACTTTCCTTCAAATACCGGACAACCACAAATCTAATTTTCTGTTTTTATTTGCCTTTTCAATTATCTCTAAAGCAGACTGTGCATTGTTTAATTTCCCTCAGATTCCACATGAAATGGTGACACAATCACAAAACTCCTATGTGGAGGCCGAGCTTCAGGCTCCCACAATAGAGGAGCTCTGCAAGGGGAAACATCAAGAGGACGAGGGGGAAGATGAAGGCTCTTGGCCTGCATTCATGGAGGCCAGGCTACAGGGTCTTCTCAAAGAATCACGGGAAAAGGCCAAAGGTTGGGTGTCCTGCCAGAGCACCGACAACACAGAGCTGTCCTATAAGAAGGTGCGGTTGGAAAATTCAGCACAACGGGACATAAACATTACAGATAATCTTAATAATACTAATAATGAATAAATACTAAGTAAAGTTCTTTGTTTAACTCTAGGTGGGTGATGGGAACCCTTTGCGGCGTTGGCGGGTCTCAGTGGAGGTGGAAGCCCCTCCATCAGTGGTTCTAAACCGTGTTCTTCGGGAACGCCACCTGTGGGACGTGGACCTGATGAATTGGAAAGTGTGTGAGGTTTTGGACAGGCAGACAGAAGTGTTCCAATATGTCCTCAACTGTATGCCTCCTCATCCCAGCAGAGACTTTGTAGTGCTCAGGTGGGTCCGTTCACTCAGGGACTTCCGTTTTTTTTGTTTTGCTTTTAAGGATTTATGGAGCAGTGGTTAAATGAATGAGATACGAGTTCCCACGGTCATGCAAAACCTGGGAATGCTGGTAAATTTTGGTAGTTTCAGACTTTGGAAAGTCATGTAGATTAGTAAATTTGTCAAAAAAAAAAAGAAAAAGAAAAAAGAAATATATATACATTTTTAAATGTAATTATATATATTTGAAGTGAATACTAGCAACATTATTGAATCAATTCATATATATCACCAAAATTCCTTGTTTTTTTTAAAATGTTATGCATGTTAAATGTTATTATATTTTTTTATTATATTTAATATATATGTAATTAATACTAGCAATATTTGATATATTAATTATTATAGATTTCATATATAATATAGATTTAGAATATAATTCCTAAAAGTGTCTGTAAAATGATTTTTATAAAGTACTGGAAAGTCAACCGATGTATGCAGCGATTTTTTAATGTTATGTTAAAGTTTGTCAGTTCCACACCTGGGAAAGTCAGAAATTAGCGAAAATGTCATAAAAAAATTCTACAGAAATTAAAATAATACTAATAATAATAATGAAAAATAACAAAAAATCTAAATATTTTTTAAAAATAGTAATATTAATAAAACATGAATATATATTAGCATATGAATACATGTTTCTATGGATTTGTACCTATAATATCTATCTTGTATCTTATATTCCTAACAGTTCCTATAAAACCATTTTTAAATATCCTTACAAAGCAAATAAGAATTACTGGAAAGTTATACAGTGTTATAGAGTTATGTATTGGTAGAAAATGTTAAAGTAGGATGGCTGGATGCATTTACAGTTTAGATCACAGTTTACTTCTTTAGCTTACTGTGTACTGCAGCAGTGTTTTATAAACTTACACTGGTGTTTGTGCTCAGGTCGTGGAGGACAGATCTGCCGCGGGGGACATGTTCTCTGGTGTCCCTGTCTATTGAACATGAGGACTGTCCGCCTATAGGGGGCATCAGAGCTATAGTGATGGAATCCAATTATTTACTGGAGCCCTGTGGCTCCGGCAAGTCCAGACTCACCCACATCTGCAGAGTGGACCTGAAGTGAGTAAATATAGATGAGTGACCCACACACACACATGTAGAATTCTCTGACTGTAGCTGCATTGCTCATAGAAATGAATACAAATCATTGTGGTAACATTCTGCACTTTGTTTTCAGGGGAAGAGCTCCAGAATGGTATAACAAAGCATTCGGACACCTTTGCGCCGCTGAGGCCGCTCGTATTCGCAATTCCTTCCAGCCAATCCACACAGAGGGTCCAGAAACAAAAATCTGAGCCTTGTTCTCATTCTGGAAACTGAAATCTCAGTTCTGTGAGTCTATGAACCCTGATAAATTTCTGCCCTTTTGCACAATGGGCAGAGTTGCCTCGTCTGGGTAATAAACCCAAATGGGAATGTGGTCAACTTACCAATGTACCTTTAGCTTGTCATTTTTTAATATTATCTTATTGTAACTATTGTTATTTGTATTATAATTATTGTATTCTTTCATATGATCTTATACAATGTATAGGTCACCTAAGCTCTTAAGTGCTTCTGGGAAGCATATATTTTATTTAAAAAAAGAAAGCTATATTTGCACATGCATGCACCGCATGTCCATGTATGGGTTTGTTTGTATTTGTGTGAATGTGTGTATCTATACACACATCTTGTATAGACTATATAAATATATATTTAAGTGCTCATGTTGTATGAATATTATGTATACATGTGTTTGATATCTCCTTTTGCACAGATATCAGTATAATTCATATGGTACATAATGTTACTCAGTTGTAAGCTGAGTTACTTTGCTTTCTCTGTTTCTTTTTTAATGTTTGTCCATGAATGGGTGTAATAATATGGAATTTGTACTTGCTTGTTTTAAAAGACGGACAAAATGACTTGGGTTTGATTTTCTCAGACCTGCTTTTGTAGTACTGGATTGCATTAACGACAAAGAGACAATGATTTTTAATTAAACTATGTAAATGAATTCATTTTTATTCGTTTGCTGTCATTTTGATGCTTATTTTCTCCCTGCATGATTATTGATATAATATCAGCCTTTCATAAAAATAACAACATAACCGTTATCAAAATCATACACTACCTGGGCTAAAGTTTGGGCTCAGTAAATTTTTTATTTATTTATTTGAAAGAAATCAATAGTTTTATTCAGCAGGTATGCATTAAATTGCTAAAAAAAAAAAAGTGACAATAAAGACATTTATCAATATTATAACAAAGATTGAGCTTTCTATAAATCCATTCATGAAGAAAAATGATTCCAAGAACTTTTTTTTTAGCAGCACAACTGGTTTTTAACATAAAGAAACAGTTTCTTTTGTACCAACTTGAAATATATATAAAAAATATAAAGACAAACTAATTAATCGTAATATTAATATTATTGTAATATTACACATCATTACTGGTACTTTTGATCAAAATAAATGCATTCTTGGTGTGCAATAAGATACTTTTTTCAAAGACATTAAAAAAAAATGTAGACCCAAAACGTTTCAATAGTAGTATAAAACAAACCTGCCGTACTGAAACTGGTGAAGTACTTCTGTTATCCACTAGATGTCAGTGTTTATCTATGACAAAATTTCCCTTCCTCTCAATGACTGCCAGTTTTATTGGTAAATCTATCTATCTATCTATCTATCTATCTATCTATCTATCTATCTATCTATCTATCTATCTATCTATCTATCTATCTATCTATCTATCTATCTATCTATCTATCTATCTATCTATCTATAAAGGCTGCTCAGTTTCAACAGATATCTAGGCTTGTTTACTGTTTTGATATTTAAATGCTTTTACACAGAATTTGTCTGGATGTTCAAATTGGTGACACCAATGCCTCAAATAAAACAGGATTATTTTAATGCATGTTTAAATAACAATGAAGTGCACTGATGACATCAAATAAACTTTGGACAGCACTTTGTTGCTGTAAATAAATGTACATGGTTTTCTAAACATCTGACAGCATTACAGATGGACACAGACACAGTATCTCACACATTTACCGTCTTCAGAGATCAAACCTCATGGTGTGGTTTTCAGCAGACTGCCGAAGAATAAATCCATCAGATGGCCTCTGTCAGCTTGTGAACTGTCTGGCTTATATACAGTAGCATCAGACTGACAGAATAATGTCTGCTTACCACAGTGAATCAAAACAGTTGTGAAACGACAGATTCACAAAAAGATCCACACTGATCTCACTAAACCACCAAACAAACAAAATCATGGTCGTTGTTAATCAGCAGTTTAAACGTGAAGCAAATTTTGTGAAGCACAACACCTCGTGTTTATTGTGCAGTACGCTGGATTTGATCATTCAGCAGGCAATGGATCAGAAGTAATCAAGTCAGGTCCAACATTTGTCAGTTCATTCTAAAATCTTAATAACCTCATTAATTTCACTGTAATATAATCAGACTTTTTATAAGTCCTGATCATTTACTAGTTTGAAACCCTCTCTCATGAGGTTGTGAAGGTTATTGCTCACTTCGAAATGTCCAAATGGTCTAACAAAGACACAACAGTAGCTGCACATATAGGCTATAATTTAAAAGTGCAGTATGGTTTACTGGAATGTCACATATATTAAATGTATTGATTGCACCTTATTACTTAACATATGTCTTTTGTCATGGTCATTTACAGGCAGTCCGTCACAGTTATTTAGGTAGGTGAAGATAATGACCATCATTTCAGTAAAATATTCTAAAGTATTTTATTTTAGAGTGGCCTTCATCAATGAGGATGAGCGGATTAATATAGCATTAGTGATTTTTATAGCTAAATATATTTTTATTAATAAATAAATAAATATATTACAGTCATTATGGCAAAGCTATCATTTAGCAATGCTATCTATCTATCTATCTATCTATCTATCTATCTATCTATCTATCTATCTATCTATCTATCTATCTATCTATCTATCTATCTATCTATCTATCTATCTATCTATTTTGGAGGAAAAGTCATTTATTTTAAATGGGCTCATGCTGACTGCTGCCCGGTATCTAAAGATCTTCTGCTTCCGCCTAGCTTCCCATATTTACCTGTTTGATCGGTAGGATCCATCTGTGATCTGTCTCTTCCCTTCGACCCATGAAGGTGCAGACAGGACGCACACTGCAGCCTTCGGTAGTCTACTGCACATAGAGGGCGTTTTCCCAGCATGAGAAACATTTGATCGGTACACCCAGCTGGGTAATGCAAACCCACATACTACATCACTGAACACAAATCAGAGAGGGAAGCGGGAGCTGAAGTACAGTGTGCGGAGCATCTGTAGACCTGTAGTGTATTCTGTGAACCTGCCACATGGGTTTGGACTCTTACTGCACAGCCGGTGGATATTAAATCACTGTCGGAGATTTCTTTTCCCCCTTAAAGTGGCTGTAGATATCTCATCGAACTTGATTTGACCAAAACACCTCCTGTTCTTGATGATACAGCGCTGTTTTTAAACACCGCGGCTGATAGGATATGGCGAGCGTTCAGTCGGTGGCCACACCGGGCGACAGAGCACCTCCTCCCGGCCACAGGCAGCACGGAGCCGCCGCTGCCGCGGGCTCCGGTACCGGTGACATGATGATGTCCTGCTCCGGATCGGTGGTGCTACCGGCCGGGGTGATAAACCCCTCGGTTCCGATTCGGAATATCAAGACGAAATTCGCAGTCCTCAGCGGTCTCATTCAAGTCGGCGAGGTCAGCAATAGAGATATAGTGGAAACGGTGTTGAATCTGGTAAGTGTGACACTTCTTGTGGCTGACTGTGTTTCAAAACATACTGAACTAATAGACGGCATTTTTGAAAGCGCTTTGAACGATTCTAGTTCTTTTGATTTTGAACATTGAATGAATGAATGATGCTGTGATATAGGCTGTATCAGATCGCGAGTAGCCTATTAGGATGCAGTATGTGCTCATTACAGTCACTGACATATGCTAAAGTGTCTGTTGTGCTTACTAACAGCAACCAAACAAGTGTCTTACTGTAGTTTACATGCAACCTGTGCTACAGAAAAAAAATCAGTCTTGTTCTTCAGTGAAAATATCTAAATATCCTTAGAAACAAGGCACAATCTCACTATATATGTTAGTATATAGTGATAGCTATATAAATGTTTATGTGTTTATCTATGTGTGTATTTCAAATCGACAAATCAAAATGTTCTTCAACAACAGCAACAACAACAAAAAAAAAAATTCACAAAAAAGAATATTTGTATAATTACTTTCCAGCAACCACAAACTTGTACTTTGTGGGGGAGATGTAATCGAATTTGTCTCACTTTATTTGAAAGAGCGATTTTTAGATGCGCAACCAGGGCTAAAAATTGAATTTATGTGTCTTCTTTTTTCAAACCCTTATCTCACATATCTTTATTAGTACCTGCCAACCCAGAATAGAACCTGTTTGTATTCAGTGTTAAAAGCATAATCAACATTATTTCCTTGGAAATGAAGTATGGAGCTTCAGCAGTTCTAATGCCATCTGGAATAGAGGCCTATATTTATATATTCACAACATACAATGCTAGCCTGCAAGCATTATGCAGTAAAGGGGCAATGGCAATGAAAGTTTGTCCTTGTGTGTCAGTGCAAGTGTTTTGAGACATTTTTCCTGTTGTGTTGCACATTGAGAATTTTTAGATTTCATTATGATCAATCTTTGACTGTGAAAACAGGCAGATTCACTGCATGTGTGTTTAGCTAATGCACTTTAGTCTTGCATTAATAGTCTAGTATTTGCTGAGTATGTGTTAAAATAGGCTTTCGTGGAACACACAAGACCTGCACCAGGATGTTCGGTCAAACATTACTTATCCTTTAACGCTGGTGTTATGGATGTTTTGTACTTGTTGTGATTCTTAATTACCTGAGTAAAATGCTGTCATACAGAGCTGTAGGAAAAGACTAACCATATTATGATGATTATTCTCCTAGTTGGGATCTTCAGTAAACGTGATCGATTTGACAAATACAGATGTTCTGGCCTCTGGAATATGAATTAAAAAACCAGAGGGTTCTTTTGCGACTGTTGTCTGTCTCGCGCAATAGCAGCTCACGGTGAGTCAAAGAGGCGATGCTGACAGCATTTAGACAACAGGTCTGTTCCTGTGTTCACAGGTGCTGCTGTTTACGGCACGCCAGGGTGCATTTCTGATTTGACAGTGGAGGGAATAATTACTTCCCCTCCCTCAGCCACCGTTTGCTAAGGGTTCTTCAGCCACCTTGTATTTTCATAAACATTGTTGATCAGTCAGTTAGCCGGTTTAGTGACAGAGAGAGTAGCTTTTTTTGTTTGTTTTAACAAGTACTTATATGTAGGGTTGTTGCAAGAACGGAATACACCAAAACATTTCTTAAACATGAAATGCATTTTGTGATACAGACAGATCCTTTTGTCCATGATATTAGTCTCGAAAGATATATAAACTCAAAAAAAAAAAGACGGAATTTTAAGTTGTTAATTTAAAATTGCAAGATATAAACACAGAATAGCTAGAAATAAAGTCATAATTTTGTGTCGTGATCTTTTGAACCTGAGGAAAATGTAAGAATTGTGACGTTAACCCAAAATTGCAAGACGTAAGCTTGGAATTCTAAATAAAGGGACAGAATTGCAAAATGAAAACTCAAAATTACGAGATTTTAACTCAGAATTGCTAGGAATAAAGTCAGAAGTGTGTTATAAACATGCAATTCTGAGTAAAAAGTCAGAATACTGAGATACCTCAAAATTGCAAGGTAGGACTTGCTAGAAATCAAGCCAGACTTTTGTGTCATAAACGCATGATTCTGAGAAAAAAAATGTCAGATTTGGGAAATGTTAACTCAAAATTGCAAGACGTAAGCTTGGAATTCTAAAAAAACGGACAGAATTGCAAAATTAAAACTCAAAATTACGAGATTTTAACTGCTAGTATTAAAGTCAGAAGAGTGTTATAAACTTACAGTATATCAAAAATTCTGAATTGCAGTATTTGTATTCAAAATCACAATTCTGAGAAAAAAGTACCATATTTTCCGGACTATAAGTTACACTTTTTTATCATAGTTTGGCTGGTCCTGCGACTTATAGTCAGGTGCGACTTATTTATCAAAATTAATTTGACATGAACCGAGTGAAATGAACCAAGATAAATAAACCAAGAGAAAACATTACCGTCTACAGCCTCGCTCTATGCTGCTCAGTGCTCCTGTAGTCTACCCTGAGCAGCATAGAGCGCCCTCTCACGGCTATAGACGGTAATGTTTTCTCTTGGTTCTTGGTTCTAAATAAATGCGACTTATAGTCCGGTGCGACTTATATATTTTTTTTTATACGTATTTTTGGACTGATGCGACTTGTACTTAGGTGTGACTTATAGTCTGAAAAATACGGTAATTGCGAGATGTTAAGTCAGTATTGCAAGATATGGAATTGCTAGAAATTAAGTCTAAATTATGTGTTATAGGCTCATCATTATCCTGTGAAAAACAAATTCAAACTGCGAGATATGAACTTGGAATTGTGAGAAATAGAGTCAGAATTCTTAAATAAAAAGTCGCAATAACGTTATTAATTTTGTTTTTACTTGGAAACAGATTCCATACATAGAAGTGGCTGCATTTACACAACACTTTTAGGTATAATAATTCAATATTTTGACTGTTTTGAATGTTGCCATCAGTTTTTACATTAATAGATCACTAAGACAAAAGTGATACTCCATTGTGCCACCAAAGGTTAAGAAATATTTACAATTTTCTGCAACACTGTAAGAATGGCTATCATTATGTCTTTTTTTACTACAGTGTCAATTTGATGCCAAAGTGCTTTTGACTGTTAGATCAGCATAATGAAGAGCTGACTAAATGTTTTGGTCCTCAGTTTCATCCAAGTTCATGATAGATTCAACCACTTTCTCTTTTTTATTAACTCATCATGTTAGAAATGTCACCAGGGTGAATCAGGCCCAGCTCTCCGTTGTGCCAAACCGCCTTAACCCCTACGAATCTGAACCTTGATATTTGCAGTCTCATTGTTACCGCTCCAGAGATTAATTACAGGCCGTTCTGTCACAGCGGGGAGTGACGAGATCAGAACGGGCAGACAAGACTTGTTCCAGCCCTTGGCAAGTTGGGGCAAAGACATCGTCCTGTGACTCTGAGGGACTTACGATACTCTCAATACAACCCGGACGTCTCTTGAGAAACAGTGAAGTGAGACCAGCACATAAGGCAAATCTCACCTTTCTTGATCCGAGAAAGACAAATTCACAACTCACAAGTCACAGTGTAACTGTCAAAGCGAGCTGATTGAGAGACGTTTTTGAAAGATTCAAAGTTATAATCATCTTGTTGTTGTGTTAACGCAATCCTTTTCTTTTCAGCGTCTCGGAAAGGCAGTATATGGGAAGAACAGTAGTGTGGTTGCTGTGATGTCTCGATTAAGAATTGATCGCTGGAGTCTCTTGTGTGCAATGACTCAGAGATGTGTAATGGAATTGATCCCGCTAGATTTACTCTGGTCGTTTTGACCTATAGGCAACACACTCACTCGACTTTATTGTATCATTAAATCTGATCCAAAAGAATCAAACAGAGGGGATGTTACACCTTGTTTGTCCCTTTCAGCACACTTTAAATCTTGTGTACCTGGTTTTTCCGAGAGACTCTGACAAAGCAACTCTGTCACTCCGGAAGTGCGATGTGTCACGGACATCCCTGTGTTGGACAGGATGATGTGTTCGAGCAGGAAAAGGAAATAGGGCCATCAGTCTGCCAGGTGAGACACCTAGGAAGAGCTGGCAAGCCAGACTCTATCTAACAGAACTAGGCACCCGGTGTGAAATTCAAACCCAATATAAATTCCAACCCCCCTTTTTTTCTCTGTCCAAGGATGCTGCTATTTATTACTCTTGAGCTGTTTGAGTTAAAACTCAGACCTGTGGGTGGTGAAACAATGACTAGTAGGAAACAGAGAACATTAACAATTAAGAAGCTCTGTCAAGGATTTGAACAAACTGCAAAAGAGACTCTTTTCAAAGCTGGAGCTAAAAAAGCTTTTTGTAGAACTCTGCGAATCAAGCCAGTAGAATTCTATATTTTATGAAGGCCTTTTAATGAAATAAAAACCAGATGTCTAGATTTTTTTTTCATCTGATCTTCGCCTTTGAGTGTAGTTTTCGAAGTATGATTGAGCACTAAATTATAAATCCACATATTTAAAGAAAGAAACATTGGAACTCTAAGTGTATGCACAACATGGTCTTAAATTAGGTTTTTAGTACAAAAAGAATAATGCAAGATGCCCATGCAAAACACAGTGCCATGATTGTTGTGGGTGTTTTCCAGGGTGTTGTTGTTATCGCATGAGACAAATCACAGCCGATCATAACCAGTCAATCACCCATTCATTCCTAGTTTCCCTCCAGCAAACCCACGGCATGCTTTAAGTGGTCTGTTAAAACTCAATGGGCTTAGGGGAGGCATGATATACATGGACTCCTGCTGTAACTTTATCTGCTGGTGACTCTGTTGTACAGTTTTTTGTAATATGTATTTTTTTTCTCATTCAGTTTTTTTTGAGAGGCACTGTCTCCTTTGCCTCCTTGAAGGAAACACCCTGGTTGATACCGTGTTCTGAGTTATGCAAACATGAATATTCTGTTATCATTCAGTCACCCGCATTTTGTTCCAAATGCTATTTTCATCTGTAGACAGAAAGTCAAACAACAGCGGATCCCATTGACTTTCATTGTAGGGACAAAACACAAAAACATTCTGTTCTGTTCCATTACATTGATAATTGCTTCATGCTTATGCGTAGATGGTACTGTAATGACTATCCAATGCACAAACAGCAAATGGCTGAAGAAAAATAGGAACATTGGGTTCGCAAATGCATTTTGTCCAGTGTAACCTTTGTCTTTTGTAAGGAAAATATCCCCTGGGAAAGAGTCGCACAACAAATGGAGCAGAAAGACAAATATGTGTACAGAGCATTGTCTGCTTTCAAAAGGTCTTGTTTTTCTCAAAGAGATGGATACTATATTCAATTTCTTTGATGTGTAGATTATATTTCTGCTGTATTTTGAATCTTTGCTTTTTGTGTATTCAGCAACAGCATTATAAACAATTTTCCACCTGAACTAGAATACCTCAGACAATTTTGCATTGCTACTATATTTAAGTACAATATTTTATCAGCGAATGCTCACGGCACAAACTGAAGTGTGTAGATTACATTACCCCCCCCCACACACACTTTTATATTTGTCTACCCTCTCCAGGCTGAAGATTTGTTGGGCAGAAGCAATAGTCGCTGAACAACTGAACTGTGGTTAGTGGCTACTCTGTGGTTCCAAAGTACATGGTCTTGCCTCGTAAGGTTATTTGGAGAACATTCTGAGACGCTCTGTGAAGTGAAAGCTCATGAAATCTTCAAATGAACTTGGACTGATTCAATAGAATCAGTCTGAAGTTTTCATAGTGAAAGTGACCATATAGGAAACAGGCAATGTGTCCATTAGAGTTAAAGTGTTAGTTCTGCCATAAATATCAATTGTCATTATTTACTCACCCTTATGTCATTCCAAACCCACATGCTGTTATTTTTTTATCTATGAAACACAAAAAGAGGCTTTACACAGCTTTCTTGCATTCAGCAACAATTTATAGTGACCACAGGGTTGAAATCAAAGTATTTTTCACTTTCATATTATTCATTTGAGAGTGAATCATTCATCCATTATGCAGCTCTCAAATAAAAAATGGCTCATATGGCACAGGCTTGACGTGGTGACAAGAACCCATGGCCTCCAATTTGAGTCTTTTCCTCGTACAAAGTGGTTGTATAGCTTCAAAAGATTTGAAATATACCAAATATGTACTATATATATCTGACTACTTTAATGTTGCTTCACTTAAAAAAGGAATATTCTCTCATTTTCACTCACGCAACAATGTTGTTCCAAATCTGTATAATTGTATGTTCATTCATAATAATGACCTCGGAGGTTAATGTTGCTGCTTCTAACTCCTTTCACCAGTCTGATTCCTATACAATGCTTTTCAGAGACCTAATCGACAACAAATATCCGTCATTTCCACAGACGTGAACACTGGAACCTTCAGCATAGAGACAGATCTTCCGGGTTCTCAATCGTGTGCTACAAGACTGAGTCTTGACAATGTGCCTTATCTAGGCTAATTAAGAACGAGTCTGTCGTTAATCTCCCTCTGCCGAGAAGTCTGAAATGAAAGCTGTCATACAGATAAAGCGGAAATGTTTCACCCTGTAGGTAGCTTTTATTGCTTGAAAAATTGTTAAATTAGGTTAATGTGAACAGAAAGCTTTTTTTTTTTTTTTTTTGGTGTAATCATCCTGTCTTTAAAAATTACTGCTGCTTCATGTGATCTGGATTTACTTTAGTCAAGAGACTAAAGTATGTTAGTGGAATACAAATAAATGGCATAAATGGCATAAATGGAATGGTTTTCATTTGTCAAATAGAATGCTTCCGATCTTTGGATGGACATTGATAAATGGCGATTGGATCTACTGTTCTGGTTGTTTGGTGCAGGTCTGCAATATTAATCAAAGAGCTGGAAGAGATGACATCCACCTTCACCCTGCTATTGTGGAGACATCTTTCATTCGTTGATTTAAAAGAAATGTGCCATAGATGAGCACTTATTCTCAGTGTTGGGTCAAAGTTTGCACGCCCTGTCATACACTTAAAAAATTCTTTTTTTGAAGTTGTAAATAAAACAGTCTGTAGTATGTTTTTACAGGAAAATACTAATGCAGTTTTTCTACTTAAAAAATGTATTGTCTAATTCAACCTGTTCCTATGCAATTATTTGTGAATTTACCTTAAATGTGTGAGTGAAAATAGTTTCTAAATGTAGTTTAGTTTCTTTTTTGTGTAGTTTTTCTCTCATTACTTTTACTTCAACTACTAACCGTAAATAAGGTGTTTGTCATTTAAGGTGTGATTACAGTAGTGAAATCTTTATGAAACTTGCCGGCCAATAAGGTGCATGCTCTAGAATTTTTGTTCCAATTTAATTTGTGTGGATTTCAGTTTAATTTTGCCTACGAAAATTCACCAACAATGGTAAATGAATGTGACATAATCTTAATACTTTCTAATCAGATTTTTTTATTTACTAGCAATTTCTAAATGTGAAAAATAAGTAACAAACAAGCAGTGCCCTAGCAACTGCTTAGCAGTTCCCTTTCAGACTTATTTCTGCCGTTGTGACTTTGTGCCTCACTTGGGACAAATTTTTCTCTCTGTTCTGCTATCTAATATAAAGTTCTGTTGGTCCTTGATATTGCTACCTGCAGTATTGAGAAGCCCCCAGATTCTGATAAAGTGTTGACCTGCATTTGCTCTGACTCTTCTCGCTGTCCCAGATGAAATATAGGTTTTAAAACCCAAATTCATAAGCAGACTGTGTGGAATTGGCCAGAGCAGCTAATTTTTTAGAGGTCAGACATGCTTACTGCCAGAACGCTGGTAATGAGGTTCTAGGTTTGTTACTGTCTCCCCACTGCGCTGTGCGTTTGCACGGATTAGCAGCTCTCCTGGCTGCCGATAAAGACAGAATACCTGGGGTAGGCATGAAAACCTCCGTCAAAACATTCAGCAGGCATTCATTAGATTTAAAGAGCTGTTTTCTGACTGTGGTAATAGCATATGAATGCAAGTTTATTTGCTTTTCAGTATTCAACTTAATGTCATAGTTAATTATTTAATTTTTGTTTTCAGTTTTTAGTTTCTAATTACATTAGCATAATGTTGATTTTTAATGTCGATATTTAAGCTGAAATGTGCAGTTTTTTTCAATGTTAAACACTTTTTCTAGTGCTAGTTTAATATTAAGAGGCTATAAGTAAGCCATTCAGATTGATTTCCCTGACACACACACACACACACACAGAGACACAGTTTTTATATCCTGACCATTCTGACACAGCAACATAGACTCAACCAATGATGTGAGTCTGGGGGCGGGACTATCTGTATTTCTGACTAGTGACAGTGCTCAGTGTTCAAAAAACATATTAGAAAATAAAATCCTTTTTGCAATTCCATATTTTATACATATACACTGTTAAAAAGTTTGTTTTTTTCTGTTAAAAGTTTTATTTATTGTTTTTTAATTTTTTTTAAATACTTTAGTTTAGCAAGGACACATTAAATTGATCAAAAGTGACAGTAAACATACCTATATTGTTTAAGAAAAAAAAAATGCTCTTTGAACTTTCAATTCATCAAATAATTTAGAAAAAAGCGAGTTTCCACAAAAATACTAGGCAGCTTAACTTTATGTTTTTAACATTGATAATAATAATTATAAAAAACTCTTAAGCACCAAATCAACAAATAAGTGAAGTTAAGTGACATTCAGCCAAGTATGGTGTCCCATACTCAGAATTCGTGCTCTGCATTTAACCCATCCGAAACACACACACACACACACACACGCACACACACACACACACACACACACACACACACACACACACACACTGTGAACACACACCCGGAGCAGTGGGCAGCCATTTATGCTGCGGTGCCCGGGGAGAAATTAGAATGATTTCTGAAGAATCATGTGACACCAAAGATTCGAGTAATAGCTGCTGAAAATGAAACTTTACCATCACATGAATAAATTACATCTTAAAATATATAAAATAAGAAATGTTTATTTTAAATTGTAATAATATTTCACATTATTTTTTTTATCAAATAAATGCAGCCTAGGTGAGCGTAAGGGAAAGATATGATTTTACATCAGTGCGCAATTATCTTATCCTTTAACAGAAAAGAGCTGATTAATCACTGATTTTCCGCGACAAAGATAACCAGGAATGTTCTGATCATTCCATTAACTATTAGCTAATATCCCAGAAGCTAAAGTGTTAACATTTACCTGAACTAGTCATGCAGTGTCTTCCATCAACATTATTAATAGGTTAATATAAAACCATACTTTTGGGTGGGGGGCGAAAAAGTTCCAAGCTCACCTTTTAAACTCTTCTCCAAAGCTGTATTCCAAACAATTCCATTCATGCACGAGTGCAGATAGCAGACCATGCAAATGTGACCTTACGGGCAGTCGATGCACAAGACTACAGAAGCAGTCAAGGCAATAATGGCTATCCAGGGGTTTGGAAGTGAAACAGCTGTTCGGCTAAATTAAATCTGCTGATTTCATGGGGAAATTTGCTGGTTAATGTGAGAGTTGTGGTTTTCATGCAGATCTAGTGAGTCTTGTTACTGTCAGGCACAAAGTGTAACTGTGTCCAAAGCTTTAGTCACAGTCCTCTGGCATTGTGTGTAGAGTTCTGGAATGATACACACAGGACTGTTGCTTCAGCAAATACACATTTGCCTTTAGAAAATGGGAAATGACACAGCTAATCCAGAAATTCTCTTTTTGATGGCAACACATACATAAAGCTTATCACGAATTAGCCAGAATCAGACCTCATCTGTTGCACTCTCAAGTGACAATGCATTGCTATCCGGACTGGTTGGGCTTATTTTTGAAGGACATTTTAGCAGCATTTGGTCTGTTTTTAACATTGCACATAATATGTTTAGTGTAATGCATTTCTGAAGTCTTTGTGACTCATAATGAAAGTAAATGGCTGTAATAGTGATTCATGATGTGTGCATTTAAAACAAAGAGAGAATATGGGGGAGGGGAAGGGTCTTTTAGAAATGGACAAATTGGAAAGGAGTTTGAGGCACAAATCCTTGGATTGAAATAACTTGGATCATTAGTAATTATTGTTGACAATGACAACAGTGATTTCACTCTCTAGTGAATGCGTGTTTTTTTTTTTTTCAGCCATGACATGACAATAGATTATTTTGGGCGGAAATAATATGAATTGTAGGCATTCAAATTCAGTTTATTAAATTACTGTATGGTATTTGAATCATGTACATTTTTTTTTTTAAATATGCATTCCATTAAAGTATTAACAAAGATTTCACATCAATCAGATTAGTTCTGAAATAACAATAAATCATATCCCTATAACCAAAATGTCTGTACAGTTAAACCTGTTGTACCTGTGTCACACTGCAGTGCCATTCTATATCTTTTATTTTAAGTGGTGGAATGTCCTTCATCAGTCTCAATTTGTCATTAAACTGAAGTCCAATACTGAGAAGATGTTTATGTTGTGGGACTCGAGCTTAAAATGAAGTTAATGTTCCATGGCTTCTGCTTTCCTCCCCACCAACTCCATCTCTGATCTCACAGAACAGCAGGCACTGAGCAGCAGAGCGCGAGCAGCTCGCGTAAAGCCCCGGACCTCTGGGAGGACCCCGGGCATGTGTGCGCCTATCTCTCGTGCATGCCTCGTCCATGCCCTCCGCAAGACGGAGGATTTAGTGATGATGAAAAGCTGACATTTTTGGAACAATCGGGGATCATTGCGTTGCATCAGCCCTCTGTTTCTCCTCAGCCGGTGTTGACAGATAGGTCTGTTCCGGAAGGGCCAAATTGTCTCATATCAGTTGCAGGCACTGGAATCCGTTTATTACCAAAAACGTGTCTTATTTTTTGCTGGAGATGGCTTGAGGGGGAGATTTCACTCTCCGTGTTTTGAGCGCACGGCTTTTGTACTTCACAGGAAGCATTTAAAATTCATGTTGCCCCAGTTTTGCCTCTTGCTGGCAAGCGGCACATCAGAAATGAGGCACAATGTCTCCAATCATTGAAATAAAGCTGGTAGTTTTATTTACTGTGTAGTTCACAAGATCAAACATATGATGTTTATAAGGGGCTTCCTCCCGTGGGCCCTTTAGATTCCTTTGACAGACCTAAGGCCCATTTCACAATGCAGCCATGCAGTAGAGTTTCTTTCAATATTAGGAATTATGAAAATCTGTCATAAATCTACAAAAAAAAAGAACCTGAACCATAAAGTGTAGCTATACACTAATAACCAGTGAGAATTACTGTTTGTGTCGCTGCGTATGGAACTCGATAGATGTCTGTTACTTTGTGTTACTTCATAAAAGTCTGCATTGTGTTGATAAATAGATTTATAATGTATTTTCAATGTGTTTCGATGATATAGCTCAGTGTCAAGAATATGTTTCTTCAAGTTTCTTCAACTGCACAAATCCAAAGGGTTGATTTTTATTTAAACAGATTTCATGTTTATTTATTTATTGTTACATTTTGAAAAGAATTACAGTTGTGAGCACCTATTTTCATACAACAATTTTTCCTGATAGTGTGTGGATTAATATATATATATAAATTTTTTTTTTTTTTTTTTTTTTTTTTTTTTTTACCAAGAAAGCTTAAGCAATATCTCAAGCATATTCATCTCAGACATAACATTTTGAGATGAAAACTTATTATATGTGAAGAAAATAAAGGAAAAAAATCTGGATATTTTTCACTTTATGTATAAAAATGTAATAACATTTATTATATTTTGATAAATATATTAAAATAACTTACTAACTAACTAACTATATATATATATATATATATATATATATATATATATATATATATATATATATATATATATATATATATATATATATATATATATATATATATATATATATATATATATATATATATGTATGTATGTGTATATGTGTGTATATATATATATATATATATATATATATATATATATATATATATGTATATATATATATATATATATATATATATATGTGTATGTATATATATATATATATATATATATATATATATATATATATATATATATATATATATATATATATATGTGTATATATATGTGTATGTATATATATATATACATGTGTGTGTATATTAGAATTGCTGTAATATATATATTTTTTTTGTATAGCGCCTTTAAAAGTAGCTTTCTCAAAGCACTTTACATACAAGCATAACACCAAATGAATAAACACAATGTAAGTACAAGAAAATAAACGCATAAAATCAAGTTCACGTAAAAGCAATCCTAAAATAAAATGTTTTAAGAAGAGATTTAAAAGTCACTAATGAATTTGCTTCCCTGATGTCGGCCGGGAGAGAATTCCAGAGCTAAGGAGCATAGACAGAGAATACTCGGTCACCCCACGTATGAAGCCGTGTCTTCGGAACAACCAATAGACCACTCTGAGAGGAGCGCAGATTGCGACATGGTGTGTAGGGGATTAATAAGTCAGTCAAATACTCAGGTGCCAGATTTTGTAGAGATTTATAGGCCAACATAAGGATTTTAAAATCAATACGGTACCTAACAGGTAGCCAGTGCAGGGACTCCAAGACTGGAGTTATATGGTCCCTGGTCTTGACCCCAGATAGTACTCTAGCAGCTGAATTTTGAAGATATTGCAATTTATCCAGTGATGATTTAGATACCACAGCTAGAAGACCATTGCAGTAGTCAATGCGCGAAAAGACAAAAGAGTTAATCAACTTCTCAGCTACCGAAAAGGATAACATAGGCATGTTGTATTCCTCCAAACAAATAAATAAAAATGCACACATATGACTTTATAATATGGTTGAAATGACACAGTTGTATAAATATTTGTGATATTCTTGGCAGACAAATTTGCCAAACTTGTAAGATAGTAAAAATATATTCTGAGAGTGTTTATTTTCCAAAATTGCTTACAGTTGAAAAAAACCCCAAAAATATTCTTTGCTTTTGTGTACGTTCTGAAACAGGCCTATATGTCACATTTCAAATGCAGGGTGCATTTTAATGTCTGAGCACAGCTAGATGCAGACCTCACTGCCGTATTGCCTCACTTTTAAACTTCCAAAGTCAGATTTCTGCTCCTTTTTTAGGAGACACTTTTAAGAAGTTTGCAAACTCTGAGTCACAGGATTCATACTATCTTTGAATATAGACACTTTGGATAGTCCTAATAAATATATCATGGCGCCATCCCCTTATTCTCTTCCTCTCTCTTATGTTCTGTGACTCTGGGGGAGGAAGTGATTGTGCATTATCTTCCTGTCTGCCTTAGCAAAAGGGCTGTCTGAATTCCTCAGAGCCTCAATGGACAAAGGCTAATGCAAAAAGGAACATCATTTGGATGCTACCTGCATGACGAGCGGCCGCTGTGTTAGACACACATACCCACACTGACTATGCTATATTTGATGTGTACTTGGCTATATTTATGTGGCTTTGAAGCTCTTTTATGCTGGTGAGTCATCACCCTCGTTGAACTATGTGGGCCTGCAGAAGTGATGTTGTGTACATTTATGATCCAAGCAGACAGTATCTCGGCTTGCTTTGGCTTATTCCTAAATGTTTTTAAGCTTTTTTACGCTTGTAGCTCAATCTTTTCTCGCTATACATCACAAAAGGCGTCTTTATAAGATATGATGTCAACTTAATCCTGTACATCTTTATGATGTACAGCAAACCTCAGTTGGCATCTTTGCTCTCTGACATCAAAATGCTCTGAAATCGTAGTGATGTTAAATCTGTCATGATAAACGCTGATTGAACAGTGGAAGAATAATAATATTGGTTTAATAAAATAATTGTTTCTTTTAACTGTATATATTTTTTTGTCCATCTAAGGGAAATCATTCCTACAATAATCTAAAAAGGTTCATTTGTGTGGGCACATTTATGTACCAAGGGTTACAAATTTTTGTAATATAATCTATCCCACTAATTATTATATATATTATATATTGTATTCATTCTAGAGGTGGGCATAGATAAATTTTTTTAATCTAGATTAATCTCACTGTGATTTTGAAATTAATCCAGATTAATCTAGATTAATCTAGATTAAAATGGCTCATTCGAATTCTGCCGAAGGTATTCAGAATATGTGTTACCCAAATAAACTTGACAAACAGTAAGTCTTTGAGAAGGGGTTTATCAAGCTAGATGGCGCATTAGAAAAGGGGCTCATCTCCTGTTTCCAAAATGTATCACAAAGTGCTTGAAAAAGCTGTAAACTAATTCCACATTGCACAAGGTGCAAACAACATTACTCCTGTTTCACACCAATGTTTAAGGTTTTTTTTTTTTTCAAGTTTGTAGGTGTCAAGGTACAGAAACCAAATAATAGCACTGGAAAGTATTCAATGTAAAAATGAAATATACAATCAAACTTACATTTATTCAGACATCTTCAACATTTCTCACATTATTACAGTTTTGCTATATATATGAAAAAGTATATCTGGTTTATGAATAATTTTTGGTTTGACTGTTAAAACTACAAAGAAATGCAGTCAAGAGCAGTGAGTGATTTTCTTCTTCATTTTCTTGGATTAACATTACAGCAGCCAGTAGCTAAATTAGACGCGGTCACTTTAAAGGGACAATAAGTAACTTTTTAGGTATTTTATTATCTAAAATCAATATTTTTATTCATAAATATGCCCTCAATTGTGTACAAATACCTATGCCAATGTTTAAACTAATCCTTGTAAATGAAGAATTTATTATCTTTATATACATGGGACGGGTAGGTCGACGGAGGCTTCCATGTAGTTCCGCCATCTTGCAAAACTATAATAGCAGAGAGGGACAAAAAGTACTAAGCCAATGCGTTTCCACAGCGCGTTTTCGGTCAGAGCCAGAAACGCAGGTGCAGAGCAGTGAGAGGCGCTTGAAACTGCACCGGCAAGTTTAAAAGTCTGGATTGCATTCTTATTATGGACCATACATATGCCGCGCCACAGGAGAAGAAAACATCGTCGCCAAAACAGTCAAAAATAGAACGTAAAAGGAAACGTGACCGTAGATTACAGAAAACAAGAGTTAATGTCGGGGAAGCTTTTTCTAGGTGGAAAGAGCTAATGCTTGATAAAGATTTCAAAAGAGACGCTGAAGTGGCCAGTTTTCTTCTCGACAGGTAAGTCAGTGTTACAATCTATATTATAATATTTTTTTTTATATCTAACAATGCATATAATTCAGAAAATATAACGAATAAAGAAGACATAACTACTAATTACAATATTTCATGTTTTCCACAGTCAGTAATTCATACTGTAACATTCGTTTGTTTATGGTCATGTTGCAGTTTGTTTGAAATAACACACCTGTTCACCTGAAGGAAAACTCGATGAAGTGCTATTAGAAGACATCCCGTCAAAGCTTTTTGGTACATATCGCCTACCGTAGATGCAACGCGCATTTGAAAAAGCGAGGCGCTGGAGAGCAAAATTAGTTTGAATGCAAAATACAATTTCACCACTAGATGGGAGTAATTCCTACTTAGTGTCCCTTTAAGGGCCGATTCATAGTCAACGCGAGAAACGCGAGCAAGCAACGCGAGCGACGCGCTCCCTTTCATAGTCTAAACAGTGAACGCAAGCGTCACGGGTGATGCGTGTATGCAATACACCGCTCACGCAACAGGGGGTAGTAGAGTCGGGTGATATAAGTAGAGTCGGGTCGCGTGATATTCAGATCACAATGGCAACTGAAGAGGAGTGTATTCTGTTGCTGATGAACTATCGTATAAATGTCGATGAATAAGTATAAGTTCGCATAATTTTTCCTCTTCGCCCGCCAATGTATTCAAACCTTCTTCTTCTGTAAACACAATATACTTGAATTAATGTACAATACTTGCAATGTCGCCCCCACCGACAACGCATAGTTTTGCGTGAATCGGAGCGTCGCGTATCAAAAGCTAGGACGACACATTTGGCTACGCACCGACGCATAATGGCGGCCGAAGCATAACGATGCGTAGTCTCGGGGACGCGTATGCGTACAGATGCGTTGACTATGAAACGGCCCTAAGAGACCATGAACGCATCCAATATAATACACATCCCATTTTTTCCTCAACTGTTTACTTTCACTTAAGAAATAACTGACAGTTTTTTTTTAGCATAATTTCCTAGGTGGGTATTTTGACATATTTTGTATGTATTTGTCGGCACAAGAGCAAAAATAAGCAAATTCGATGTTCAAGTGTTTCGAGACGCCTTTCTCTGCGCGAGCCCTGAACACAAGAACACCGTGGTGTTGAATTGGGCTTGTTCACATCTTTCTGTTTGTTCAAACTGCGATTTGTATTTGTTCGTTCGGATGCAGGAGGGACTTCGAGGTGAACTTCGCAGAAGAGAGCTCAGTTCAGTGTCGCTGTCCGTGATACGCGGCTCTCTCTCTCATGCGCACCTAACGGCACGCGCTACTCCGTTCAGCTTCTCCGTTTCTTGTGTTTGGATGCTTTAATGTTTAAATCGACAAGCGGTACGACTTAACAACACGTGAGAAAGATAAGCTTTCGTGACGATGCGCAGCAGTGTCCCGTCAACTGTCCTGAGCATCTTGTTAGGCTGTCCTCAGCGAGTCAGTTATATAAAATAAATTAATCATAGCTTGATTAATATAGACCCAGCTCTCAACCCAACTTTGAGAATAGATTAACGGCGATATTTTTTTTTTATCGCCCGATAAGAGTCTCGCGTTAACGCAGCACGTTAACGGCGATAACGGCCCACCACTAATTCATTCATTCAAACATTTGTGTTTCTGACTATGAAGTAGATCAATAGTCTTCGGCTCGGTTTCAAAACCTACAGTACTAAGCTGCATAAACATGCAGTTGTATTCTAAAGTAGCATAATAACTAAAATGAAACTCTTTGGGAAGCTCTTTGTTCCAGTTGGCTGCGGCTGAATGTGACGACATCACATCGTTATATTATGTTTCATCACTTTCTCAACTTCCCTAAGGTCATTCCATGTCTTCACAGGCACCTCGAGTTATCTTTGGGACGTTTGTTTACGGGCGATTGCAGGAGTAGGTGTCAGTAGTCTCATTCTCAGGACAGCACATGTTACTCGAGCTGGGAATGAATGGACTGTTCCTTCATCCGGGCGTGAGTCCATCAAGCCAGCAGCCCCCTGAAAACTGTGCAGATGGCCATCGCCATGGAGACCCACATGTTCTTTTACCAGAAAACCACACAATCTTGTGCGTTTCAGGAGATGTCCACTTACGGCACTTGGTGTAAGTGTCTACGTGTGTGTAATGGGCTTCGTGGCAAGCGGCCGTCATTACATTTGACGGCATGTCCTGTAGATTACATGCTTTCAATCTGACAATCACACTTGTGCTGCAACACATGCTGTAGGTGCTAGAGAGTGTGTTCAGGGGGCCATATGCAGTATGGCCTTGTGTGATTATTAAACCGACTGTTATTTAATTAAATGATAAATCATATGAGGTGGGATGAACTACATGTAGTAACCAGCTGAAAGGGGCCATGAGCTGACTCTGACCACATGCAAAAAAAAATTATAAATAAATAAGAAACAACAAAAAGAAAACCAACCACAGATGGCCACAGGCTACCTAGAAAGTGAAGACAGAAGTGGTATAAGAGAAAAAGTGTTCTTATACAGCAGTCAAACTCACAGCAATCACACTGCAAACTTACAGCAAAACAAAAAACAAAGTGATCAAACCACCACACAATCCCAGCCACCTTAACAGCGCCTTCCACACATTCTTTTCAAATGTATAAAACCAACCCTGAACCATTCTCAAAATAAAAAGCCGAAGCGTGATTGCAAAAAAACTTCACTACTCCCTTATATAACGCTGGGGCTGCTGGGACTTGTAGTGCCTAAACCATATCCCCTTACACATATATATCTTCAAAGTGAAGTATATATTCAGAATTTGTGTGAGGCTTGTTTATAGAGCTCTCAAAGCTGTCACAGCACTGGTACAGTTTAATTATGACGTGCATGTTGAATGCAATATTGAATATTTTCAGCAGCTCTAGACATATAACATTTTCTATTAACACAACATGAACATAGCAGTGTTTCAACTGATCTGAAATGTAACAATTTGATAAGATCTTAAAATAAAAAAATAATAATATGATTATATAAAATACAATGTGTGTATTTTATAAAATGTATGTATATATTTATGTACAGTTGTGCTCATAAGATTACACACTCCTTGCAGAACAGTGATGCGCGGGTCAGTGTATAAACAACCTGCACCCGACCGATGTTTTCAACTAACCCACCCACAACTCGGACCGCAAATAAGAAAAAGAAAATATTGCATTTTTTTTAAGTAGTAAATGTGTCGCCCCTTTATATTTATTTAATTACTTAAATAGGCTATAGTCTACAGGATAATAAGCATTATGACCGCACACATAAAGCTGGCCACAAAGAACCGGTTAAAGTAATGATTATGAATGTGTCTAAATTAGCAAGGAGACATTTAATTGTTTAGTAATAAACTGGTGTTTTCTGTGTCACAGCAGACTCGCCATGAACGCCAGAGAGAAATGCACATTTCATATGGATTACATTATCAGAGAGTAGACTATTTATTTTGGTTTGAACATTTTCGTTTAAAAGTAGACTTCAAGCTTTCTGTAATATATTGCGTATGTTTCTTTTTAAACCCACTGACTAAAAGATTAAGACACTACCTTACCCAAAATATCACCAAAGTTTCTACAGCTTTTTTCTTAGCTATTTAAGAATCTGGAAAAATTACTGGGGCAAACTTGTTACTGCAGTCGGTAGAGCGATATGAATGTGTGTGATGTACGGCATGATAAATGCTCGTCACTACTGCTTCCGAAACTTTGTCAGCCTGTGGGTCATTTGGTTTATTGAAAAACGACTGCACTGATTTGCATGTTTCTTGATGATGTGCCATGTTGTTTCACGTCGTATTCTCCACCATGTCCCACAGAAAAACTGCTTTTGCATAAAATGCAAAAAGCTCTCTCTACTTCGCCATCTACAGGTCTTAACCAAGAGTATGTTGTGGTTCATTCGCTATTAAAAGTGCATCTTCTCTTTTTCGTGGCCACGGCTGTTTAACCAATTTGACATTGTTGACAATGTTGAGGGGGCGTTCGTGCACCAGTCAACAGTTTGATTGACGTACGACTCAGCCTATCGACTAACACTTTTATTGCTCTTCTCTGAACTATTGGACATAAGTTAACAGTACTCCTATGGACGTATCCGTGTATTTATTGGGCAGGGTCTAATGAAAAAGTGGGACAGATGCTCAATTTGCATGAGGTGGGACAAGTGGTAAAATTGCTTTACAGTACAACGTGAAGCGGGACAGGTGGTCACCCTATTCGCGTCAGTTATTCAGCCAATAAAGTGTAGGCCAATTGTGTAGTACTATATAAATTACAAAGGTTTAATTGGCATCTTTATTTCAAACGACCCAACCGGCCACGACCAGAATATTATTAAAAATATTTTTGGATGAATTGTAACAGCGGGTGACAGCAGGCACCCGCTCATTTTGGATCAACTCGCGCATCACTGTTGCAGAATATTCAAAATATTAATAATAATAAAAAAAAGAGGGATCATGATAATTGCCTACACGAAAAGTAGCCTACACTCCTGAATAAGCTATTTTACATACAAATGTTAAAATATACTCAACAAGACGAAATAATATCTGAATTCATAAAAATAAAAAATTACCCTGTTCAAAAGTTTACATACCCTTAAAGGTGCAATAGGAGATCTTGGAAAATGCTAATATCAGCCTAATAGCACTGAAAGCGAAAGTCCTACCCTCCCTGCAATCGCTGTGCAAAGCCACGTCCCCTGAACACTTTTATGCTCAGAAACCAGAATATCAGAGACAACATTACTACAATAGGCTACATCAGCGGTTCTCAATTACAGTCCATGTTTCGAAGTGAAGTAGGGAGCAATGAACACTGTGTAGGGATCATATCGATTGGAACACAGTTCATTCACGTAGCTTGAGTTGGTCATCTAAATCGGGTGTGTTAACTAAGCGAGACATGCGAAATATGTGCGCGAGCACTGGAATTGAGAACCGCTGGGCTACATCATGTGTTATTAATCAGCGAGAAAACTTAAGTACTACAATACCAGGAAGAAAGACCTGGTTGTTGATGTTTGTCTGCCATTCTAGCTCTGTCTGTGCGAACATGGAGGGGGAGGGGAGGGGCTTACTGATAGGTCAATTGAGGGCTCATACACAGCTATTACAAAAGGTGGAAACATTTATTGATGCTCAAGAAGGCAGCACAATGCATGAAGAGCCGGGGTGTAAACTTTTTAACAGGATGATGATGTGTACATTTTCTTATTAACTGATACACTTTATTAATGTTTAGTGGACTTTTGTGTATTTTTTCTTACCTAAGTATATTAGTATATAATAAGTCAAATTGTGCTGGTCTAGTTCAGAATGAGCAACAGTTTGCACTACAGCAAAGACGGTCTGTATTTGCATCATCTGAGCTGTAATTTCAGGCTATGTTTGAGAGAGACAGACAGATCTGAAGGCTGTCCGGCACCCGTCATTCTTGTTTTTCTCTGATTGCAGTAGAGCTGTCTGCAGAGAGTCTTTGTCCCTGCCGCTCACGGCTCATGTGTCTGGAGTGATCATGACGTTCTTTAGTCTCCAGCAGCAGCAGGGATCTGTAGTATGTTTTTGATGTATAGCTCTGCATCAGAAGTGCTCTTCGCTCTGCACATTGCATAGGCATCAAAAGCACTGCTATTGGATATTTGAATTGACATATAATTGACAATGTTAATCAACCCGTCACCTTGAAAAAACTCTGATCAATGCTACAGTATATACATTTTGTAAGCTGTTTGGAATTGTAGAAGTTTGCAGAAGTTTGCAGAAGTAATATGTAATCACATTCATATGTCTGCCTGAGGGACTCTGATGACTCCAGTCTGCCATCTGCTTCATTAGCACGAGTTGTTCTCTTTTAAATTCAGTGTAATTGTTGGGAAATTGGGGCTGAGGTGTTCAGCGAAGTCCCATCGGGTGTTGTTCTTTGGCGGTACGACTATATTGAGAGCACTCAGTTGTTTGTTCAAAGTTGTTGCTTGCGCTCTGTTAAGAAGATTTGGCACAGAGGGAGATTTTCAATACCCATCTCACTTCCCACCGATAAAGGAGGTTATTGTCTCATTCTTTTATGGGAGGAATGTAATACATAGAAAGAAGATTGAAATTATGACTTGGGTGGAAATCAATTTCTGCTAGAACTCGGTTCAGTAAGTGTTGGCGTGCGCTGCTGGTCCAACAACAGTGTCTGGGGAATGTGATACTTGTGAAGTCCAAACTGTCTGCCAAAATCCCCTGACAAAGCATTCTTTCTGAGAGGTGTCAGATCTTTTATATATGCCTGAATTTTGGGGCACTTTTGACAACTTCAAATCTAGAAAAAAGAAACTTGACATTCATCAGATCTCATCGTGGCCTTGATCAAGTTGATATAATGTTGATTCTTGATATTGTGTTTGATGGTTTTGACTTGCTTGCACAGCAAGTTAGCATGTGCTCTGTTAACTCTAAACTTAAAAAAGCAATGAAATGTTTATGACTTAAACCCTACGGCATAAAATTTTATTTGATACCTACTTTGAGACCATTATGTACTAATATTAAAATGAATGAATTCTTTAAACGATTTATCTTTTGGTAGAGATGTGCTTCCCTGTCACATTTTTATCATAACATTTATTTTCTTTGCTAATAAAATTTGTAAATTGTGAAAAAAATGTTCCGCCACTGAATAAAAAAAAAAAGGTAATTGTGACTTTTATTTTTTATCTCACATTTTTTTTTTCTGAGAATTGCATGATTATAAGCTCGCAGTTGCTAGATTTAAACTAATAACTAATATATAAACTAATATAAATTCGCATTTTTGATAAATAAAGTCATAATTCTCAGAAATAAAGTATCAGTCTTTGCCACCCTCAGAAAAGGAATTGGACAGTTGCGAGGAAATAGTCCGAATTTTGAGAAAAACTTGCTTTTTCCATTTAAATATTTTATTTATTAGCAGAAACGAGTTTTCATAAATTGAAAATATAATTTTTTTAAGTTAAAACTGCTTTTTTAAAGCACATTTTGTAATAATAATATATGAAATACTATTACAATATTATTAATAATAATATATTTTAAACTATTATAATTTATCCTGTAAAAAAAAAAAAAAAAAAAAAAAATTAAGTCTTGTTTCTGATTACAATTCGATTTAGTAATGACAACTACTCATTATGTAAAAAGAAATTCTTCTCTTTCTTTCCACTTTTTCTTTTTTATGTTTTAATGTTTAAATGCGTGGGGTGATCATAATGACACTGATATTGGAAACAAACATTGGAAATAAAAACAAACTCCACATATAAATACCAGATTATTTGTAAGTATGTTTTGTAAATTAGAAATCTTTAAACCTGTGAGAAGTTAATGTTTAATAATCTTTACACACATACTGTCCCACTTTATATTAGGTGGCCTTAACTACTATGTACTTACATTTAAATTAATCATTTAATACAATGCACTTATTGAGTACATACATGTTTTTACATTGTACTTAAATTTTTAAAACATATCTGCATGTAAATACATCTGTAACTCATTTCTGTTATTACTTTATAATTACATTGTTGACCCCTTACACCTAAACCCAGTCTTAAATCTACCAATACCACCAAACCTGTTCCTAACCTCACTGTATCCAACTTCAATAGCAGCAAAGAGATTTGCAATACAATATGAACACAATATATACATTGTACTTATTTTTTGATTTAAGTACACAGTTGTTAAGGCCACCTAATATAAAGTGGAACCACCATATACTCTCTCACACACACACTTAGTGGGAAATATATTTATTTATTTATTTATTTTTCAGGAACCATGCAGCATGAAATGTTTGCCAATTAAAAAGGCTGTTAATATGATTTATTGTATGTTTTTGCTTTAGGCTCTGTGTTAGATCCCAACTCACAGTCCCTTGTTTTGAGGGGCACGTTACATTTGTTTGATATTGCGTGTTTTTCACTTTGAGAGATGCGCTTTGATGCAAATGTATTCAAATGTTGAAAGTGATTAGCATGTCAGCAGGAGGCAGAAGTCTCAATTTACCTGTCACATTTTCTCATTTGAATTCCGTATGCATGGAAAATAAGCCCCAAGTTTAGTGCTCATAGCAGACTAAATACGGAAAAGGGTATGGCTCCCTTTCTGCCTGTTTTTGTTAAAGTTAGCTTCTGCTAAAGGTTAATGCAATCCCTTCCGTGAATTTTTATGATGTTTATTGGCCCAGTACATCCTGGGTGTATCAATCTTGCAGAGATACAGAGGCATGGAAACGTAAAAGAGTGTCTCAGACTTTAATGTGGCTGAAGGAAAGCAAATAAAGCTAGTGCAGCTGCGGGGGGTTTATTTCAGCAACTGTTCACAGATCAGAAAGGTGACTAAAGATGCCATTACTGTTTATAGCTCATTATTCCAATATGTAGGGAGCAGTGGGATAAAATGTCTGATGGCTAATTTCATTTGTAATGCTCTGACTGCTCATTGCTAGACTACAATTCAATTAACTCCCAGTCCTGCATTATTGAAGCACCATGCATTGTCTTTGGTCTGTTTTTAATGAAAAATCTCTTGAATCAATTCAGAATTGTATAAAAGCACTTTTTTTCTTCCTTTTATCAGTGTCCTATTAAATTATGTGGTCTGTGGTCTTCCTTTAAATTCAGATGTGTGTCCTGATTGGATTTTCCTATTGAAGCTCAGGCTTGCACACTTGATTTTATTCTATTTAGATAAAACAGCTCTTGGAACTTTGTTTGATGTCTCTGTTTTTGTCACCATTCTTTTTGGGAAATAATCCTAAAATGATTTTTATGTGAGTCCCCAATGTATAAAGATATACACATTTTGGCAGTTTTATATTTTGCTGCAGTCATAAAAACAGATGTACAGAAACTGTATATTCTATCGCCCTACACCAACCCTACCCCTAACCCTAACCCTCACAGGAAACTTTGTGCATTTTAACTTTCTCAAAAAAAAAAAAACCTCATTCTGTATGATTTATAAGCGTTTTGAAAAATGGGGACATGGGTTATGTCCTCATAAGTCACCCTCTCCTAGTAATACCTGTGTCATACCCATGTCATTATACAAAGTTGTGTCCTGATATGCCCAATATTTTGCCCAAAAGTCTTGGGGATAACCAAAATAATTTTTGGCAAATGTGAGACGAGCCTTTGTGTTCTTTTTGGTCAGCAATGGCTTCTGCCTTGGAACTCTCCCATGGATGCCATTTTTTCCCCCATTCTCTTTCTTATTGTTGAATCATGAGCACTGACCTTAAATGAGGCAAGTGAGGCCTGTAGTTCTTTAGATGTTGTTTTGGGTTCTTTTATGACCTCCTGGTTGAGTTTTCGATGCACTCTTGGAGAAATTTTGGTAGACTAGCCACTCCTGGGAAGGTTCACCACTGTTCCAAGTTTTCTCCATTTGTGGATAATGGCTCTGCCCGTGTTTCACTGAAGTCCCAAAGCCTTAGAAATGGCTTTATAACCCTTTCCAGACTGATACATGTAAACTCTTTTGTTTCTTATGAAACATTTGTCTCTCTGCCTCTTTGACTTGGGGCAGCTCTGGCCTAATGAATAGAGAGTTGGACTTGTAACCTGAAGGTCACAGGTTCAAGTCTTAGGTCCGGCAGGGATTATAAGTGGGGGGAGTGAATAGCCAGTACTCTCCACCCTCAAAACCATGTCTGAGGTGAGACCCTTGAGCAAGGCACTGAACCTTCAACTGCTCCCTGGGTAGCTTGTAAAGATGGCTTGCGCATTTTACCTTCACTTTCAAATAGCGGCAATTCGGCATAAAGTTATTGTTCATTTTTAGTCCATTTGAATTCTCCCTCTTTTCCTCGCTTTCCTTTGCTTTTAAATAGTTTAAAAGTGTCGTGTGCATTTTACTTTTGAATTAGTGGCAGTTCATTGTCAATTGCTTGAAGGCAACAAAAAAATTCAATGTCAAACTCACTTTAGCCCATAAATAAAACATATAACTTTTATTAATAAAACAAATAAAAATACACTATGCTATAGGGCAGGCTATACCTAATATAAAATAACAAATAACAAAGTTTAAAGCTGCAGTCCATTACTTTTTGTGGTTAAAAATGATCCAAAATCAATACATAACCAGCCAGTGTTCGAAATTATCGCATTACTTTAGCCCAATTCACAACGGTTAATTTTTAATAATGTTTTCTAATTTGAGTGGTTCTGGTAGATTTTCACGGGGAAGAAGTTGTCTCGGCTACAGATAGCCTGGGTTTACACAAGATGTGTATTTTAAAGACAACCAGGTCAATGGGAGCATAGTAAGCTTTTTGGGTTGAAATAATTTCTTAAAATGAAATTCGAACGATTTGACAATTAAAGATTAGACTGTACAGAAATTGAAATCGACATGCTAATACACACTATACAAACAATGCTGATGATTTTAACATTAACAATTTAAGAAAAAGGTATAACAATAATAATAATTTGCAGGGTTTGATGTGATATGAGTTAATCAATCGTTAGATTAAATCACCATTGGTAGCGTGATTTATTGTACTGCTTTTTTTCCTCAGTTTGTCAG
Source organism: Carassius gibelio (assembly GCF_023724105.1). Taxonomy (NCBI): domain Eukaryota; kingdom Metazoa; phylum Chordata; class Actinopteri; order Cypriniformes; family Cyprinidae; genus Carassius; species Carassius gibelio. The sequence goes on from NC_068410.1 coordinate 8,089,852, forward strand.
AACAAAGCATGGCAGACTTGTTACTTGTTCAGATGACAATATATGGTGAAAATTCTTATTTGGGTCATATATTCCAAGATGTAGGCTAAAATCTGTGAATACAGTGAATATCCACACTGATGCGGTGACTGACAGCTACACATTCACCTCAAAACAGATTCATTCGCGCTGGATCACAACCCGCGCATTGAATATAATTCTGCAAGGAACTGCAATTCCAGATTTTCAAACATAGATGGCGACAAAGAGGCAAAACTGCAGCTTTAAATAGGTATACAAAACTGGAATTAGGCTAAATAAACTAAACATATATAATCAAATAAATAAGAAACATAGAAAGTTTATTAGCAGAATGAATTAGAATGTTTGGAGGCACGTCAAATAAAACTAGATAAAAAAGTTCGTCAAGACAAACTTTAAGTTGGCTTGAGAAAGCCTGGCCAGAAAATTTAAAGTTTAAAATTAAATTTTAAGTTAAGTTAAAAAGATTGTTAATTGCTATGCAGTTGCTAGGGTACCCATAGTGGTTGCTAGGGTGTTGCCATGCAGTTGCTAGGGTACTCTGAGTGCTTGCTATGGTGTTGCCATGCGGTTGCTAGGGTACCCTGAGTGGTTGCTAAGGTGTTGCTATGCGGTTGCTAGGGTCCCCCGGAGTGGTTGCTAAGGTGTTGCTATGCGGTTGCTAGGGTACCCTGAGTGGTTGCTAAGGTGTTGCTATGTGGTTGCTAGGGTACCCGGGGTGGTTGCTAAGATTTTGGTATGAGGTTGCTAGGATACCCTGGGTGGTTTCTAGGTTGGTTTGGATAGTTGCTAGAGTGTTGCTATCATCTTGTCTGTCTCACCTCAGTCTTCTTGTCAGTCACTTTCCTCATTTGATAAATTAAAACTGATCTGTTATGCGAGTCGACCGTTGTTCGGCACGCTACATTGGGCAGCCACATTCAGTTTTTAATTGTAGTGTCTGTTCTTTTACTGAACTAAATTATTTTTATTACTATAAAATATCACAACCACTATGGGGGTAGGTCGGTGCCACCGTGGACAAGCTTAACACCGGTATCACCGTCAGCATCGTCTGTTGCAGTAAAACCTCTCCGAATGTGTGTGTCACTACTCACTGTTGTGTGTGTGCACCTAGATGGGTTACAAATGCAGATACAGAGTACAAATTCTTTTAAAAAATTTTGTATTTCTTTAGATTGCAGCATGTGTTGCTCTTTAAGCATGCTTCAATTTGTCAGACAGGTTATATTTTAAGTGATTTCTTGATTTAACAGGTCTGGCAGTAATCATTACTGAGTGTGGCAAGTGAAATTTAACTCAGTTTTCTAAAATAATGTGGTTTATCACAGTTTTTTCATGACATAACAGGAGGAGACTATACATTTTTCACATAGTGTACGCACAGGTAGGTTTGGTCAGCTTTTTTCCCTGCTTTTTTTTTCATCATTTAAAAACTGCATTTTTAAAAACCTTTTCACGACACTGTATATATCTATATCTATATATATATTTTTTTTTTACAGAAACATGATTGAAACCCAAATGATGTTGTTTACAAGAGTGGCCACTGAAAATCCCTTTAAGGCACATTTGCTCAGTGGGAAAGTGGCTGAGCTGTGCTTTTGATGAATGGAGAAAGCAGTGCTTTGGTATAGTTACAGCCACAATCAACAGCAGGAAGTGAATTATGGAAGCTTCCTGGTGCTCCACCTTCACCAAAAGCTTTTTTTTTTTTTCCTTTCCTAGAAGTAGTGTCCGGGCAACCAGTCCTGATACATATCACCCTTTGCCTTGAGAATAAAGCAAGACAGCCACTATTAGATTTGGTCCCAGACAAATGTAGTCCAAAGGAATGACTGTGAATCTAATATGTTCTTTTCTAAAAATGTTTTTTTGGTTGCTACTGAGCACTACATCCTTTTTCATAGAACATGTTTTCTCTTGAGTCTTCCTGAATCCTCAGTCCATCTGCTTTAAACACTGAGGTGAGAGAATCTTGAAGAAAAAAGGATGCAAGACGCACATGTTGCCTTGACACCACTTACAGACCAGTCTGGAATAACAAGTGTCTTTAACAAGATGTTCTGCTGATTCTTGAATGCTATTTCTCCTATTGCTCTTTATTGCTTTTTTGTTTGGTCTTTTGTGTTGCAAATCTTTTATTGTTTGTACTAACCTGATGTTGAGAAATGTAAGAAGTGACTGCATCAGAAAATGCTCTCAAAATATATATTTAAAATACAGATATATATCAAACCTTTGGAATTAGGGTTTATATACACACACACACACACACACACACACACACATATATATGTGTGTGTGTGTGTGTGTGTTTGTGTACATGTATACATATACTTTTTAAGATGCTTTTCATAGTTTGACAGAATTTCCTTTAATAATGAATTCATCAAATTTATTTAATAATCACTATTTAATAAAATCTGAATTGTACAAATACTTAAATTGCATGTCATGGCATTTTTTGTGTCAACTTTGTAATTATATAATATACTCCCTCTTTGTTTTTATTCAAATATTTAAATGGTGGGCTGTAATAAAAAATCATTTTCATGACAGAATTATTTAAACATACAGTATAAAGACAACTCTAACAGGTTCAGTTAAATATATGTAATGTATATTCTTAATGCATGTAAATGTCTTCTGTAGTTATTTTTTAACAATTTTATGGACATTGAATGGCATTTGTGAGGTATATGTAATGTTACTTGATATTTTATGGAAACATCCCAGGATTCTTTGATGAATAAAAAGTTCAAAAGAGCAGCACTCATTTGACATAGGAGTCTTTTGTAACTTTATACATCTCTTCATGACAGTCACTCTTTGGTTTCACGAGCAACAGGAAATGGGGCATTTTATCAGTCACTTGGTTTTTATTTGGTTTGCCCCTCCCTACTCAACTTTTATTGGCTAAATATCCTGTTCTTCATAAACATCAAATATGTCCAGACTAGCTGTGATTCACATCACAATGCTTAGCAGTTTCCCATTCAGTATGGATAGACATCCATGTTATTTTTAAAGAGCCCACTGAGGCAAGCTAAATTGTTATCAACACTTTTCTGGTGAGAAGCCAAGTTAATTTGGTTGAAAGTAAAGAGGCGTTTCCTTAATTTCCAGGTCCTTTCCTCCTCCTAAACACCTGGGTGAATGGGGTACAGTTAATTGCAGTGCAGGAACCTAAAGAGATAACTGTTGTGTGTTTGTGCCGAGGGAGCGGTGGGGATATATCTACCCTGACAGACGAGTAAGTGAGCAGCATGTTCAAACAGCCGGAGCTCAGAGCCAAGCTGGATGTGTAATGCATTCGGAGTACTTCTGTTCCAACAGGTTCTGGCAAACGCGGTCTCTTCAGACGTGTCTCTGAACAATGGGAAGAAGGCCAAACGGCTGGGAAAAGGATGTGCATATACTTGCGGGATTTGTGTAACTCGTTATGATAATGCAGCGTGCTTGTAGCATCAGAAAAGTTTGGGTTCTTTAGTGAATATTGCATATTAGCATTCAGAATGAGACGGCGACTCCAGCGCACACAAAGCTTTTGTGTTCAAAAAAACTCATTAGTATTATGCTCCCACATTAATTGTCTCTTTTTCTAACCAGATTTGTGTACGCCGCCATCCTGTGTACTTCTCCTTGGGTCTTTAATGCGTTTACCTCCAAGTCTCTGCGTGCTCTTTGCGGTCTATGTGCTGTCCCTGGCTTTTTTAAGTCCTTGTGTGCTGTTTGCCTGCTGGGTTATCACAGTAGCCAGTTGTCAGGGATAGGCAGACGCTCACAGGCTGGCTTTTGTTTTGCACTCCTTGTCTGTCTGTGTGCGCTGCCAGCGGATGGTGCTCTCTCAGTGAGGACTGCTGTGAAGAGTCAGAGAAAGGCAACAGCGCAGATGTGTGGAGAGTTATCTGAGCCTGGCAGACACCGTGAACATCCTTCTGTGGTTTTTCTTCACTGCGTTCCTCGATGGACGGCGGAGATCGCACTGAGAGAGCTTTATGACAGAGCAAGAGCAGCGTATTGAAGTCTTTCACATCTTTTTCAGCACGCAGAGTTCCCAGTTTTTCACCAAATGAATTCCTTTTCCAGTCATTTGGGATTACTTTTTGGTTGCACTCTCAAAATATATCTTTATATTATATTTATTTATAAATCTACCCTGGGTTTACTTCCCTCATATCTTAATACTCACATCTGTAAAAAATCAGTTCGTAGCTATAACCTTCGGTCCCAGGATTTTTTCTTATTGTCTGTTCCAGTGGTACGTACTGAATTAGTGAAAAAGACATTTAAATTTGCTGCTCCCTTTGCCTGGAATAATTTGCAAATGAAATGACAATTTAAGGAGCTGGTTTCACTAGATGAGACGGAAACATTGGGCTGTAGATGTTTTCTAGATGTACTGTCTGTATTGATATTCTTTTTATGTGTTTACTATATGTATGGATGTGTTAAACCCACATGAGCTGTGTTACTGTCAATCTTGGCCAGGACATTTTTAATCTCAATGTACTTCTTTTCCTGGTAAAATAAAGGTTATAATAATAATAATAATAATAATTCATTTGGTAAAGGACAAAATTCCCTTATATTTCCATTTTTTATCTGATCCTGCTAAAAATAATACCAGCATGTTGATCCAGTCTGATTTTTACTGGTTTGATGTTAGTCTACTTGTTAAACCATCGCAGTCATGTTGTTCACCAGTAAAAAACGGAGCATGGTCTTTCTGACAAGGCCAGTTGACCAAGTAAGTCTTGCTGGTAACTTAGTTAAGTAGTCTTCTGTGGACATCAGAACACTAGCATCTAAAACCCAACAAATGGAGCAAAGCCAGTCCAGCTAGACATTCTGACCTCTTAGAGGGAAAGCTAAGGGATTTGCTGATCGAAACAGCCTCAACACAACCGCAATTATCACCCACACGCTGCGTCAATTAGTTCAAGCAGATAATTTGGTGAAACATTGAACCCCACATTTGCAGGGACCGGAGCTCAGCAGCTCCATTACAGCCGAGAGACCTGATCTCTTCTCGTCCTCTGACTGCTTTTTCAGTCACCTTCTCTCATTCATTATCCTCTCCCATCCACCCTGTCAGTGCTGGGAGCTCTAGCGGTCATGTGTAATCTCTGTCTGTGATGCAGCTGACATGTCGAAGCCTTTGGCTATTGTTTTCCTTCAGTCAGGTGCTGCTGTATTAGGTTTAATGTGAACTGCTTTGAGCGGGTTACTATCTATCTATCTATCTATCTATCTATCTATCTATCTATCTATCTATCTATCTATCTATCTATCTATCTATCCATCTATCCATCTATCCATCTATCCATCTATCTATCTATCTATCCATCCATCCATCCATCCATCCATCCATCCATGTGTTTGTGTGTGTGTGTGTGTATATGTGTGTGTATATATATATATATATATATATATATATATATATATATATATATATATATATATATATATATATATATATATATATATATATATATATATATATATATATATATATATATATATATATATATATATATTCCAAAAGTTATGTAAATTTGTTCTGAAAGTGTACAACAAAAGAAAGTCCACAAAAGTGTAAAATGTTTTTATGACGTTGTATTAATATTTATGCTTTAAGATGTTACATTTACATTGTTACAAAACAGCAGTGATAACCATTTATTTTATTTTATTCTGAGCCAAGTTTTTGCCTTTTCCATAATTTAAAACAGTACCTATGATTGTCCAAACTTTAGTAAGAGTTCATGTATGGGGTTGTTTTCACGTCAACTGCATTTATTTAATCTTTTTTAGTTTGTATTTTTGCATCCTAATGAGCTTTTCATCACAACACACTGAATCAGTCAGAGAGAGTGTTTGTGGATCATTTTCTGTCTGATTGTGTGGAGCCATATAATTATCTTCTGCATAATTGGGGTTCTCAGAGCACTATCAGCATGCTGCTGTGCCCTTTCTTGTCTCAAAACGAAATAAGTTGACCCTCATTATATTCTTTAAAGAATGTGAAGGTTTGCTTTTTTGTTAGTGGAGCTGATCACCGCTTTGAAAGCTGAAGTCCAAAGTCTCATTTCTTTTGTTACATCTTTCAGTCTGTGCTATCTTTTCTGTTTTGACATGATGCATCCATCAGTGGCCAAAATGTGGCTTCAAAACGTTTGCTTAAGATACAGCACGAACAAAAATGAAAATTGCTATAATTTACTGACAAGATTATTTTTTTTTAAACAAGGTGGATGCTCTAAGCTGTTTTTTATATACTGTTCAGCTGTGTAACATCCACCTTTGCAGAGCATTAATAGGGATCCTAACATTGCATTGATACATAGCAGGGTCGATTTCTTTGAGGAAATAAACCCATGGGCCTAATTCTTTTCCAGTCCAGGTTCAAGCAGAATTTAAATAGGAAATAGGAAAGTCTCAAAAGAGCATTTTCCATTTCTTGAAATTGAAATGGGTTTTCGATGGAACCAATCTTTCTTCTGGCCTGTAGCACATGTGAGAAACCTGCTTCTCAAAAATAAGAATAGGAGCTGTAATGCATTGAATTGAGTATACAATTTGGAGTAAATTGCAGCATGTATAATTTTCCATACTTTAGAATGCACTCAACTATCACCGTACTAATGCTCTGTGCATTAGTAAGATATTAATTTCAAAAAAGAGCATTGTGCATTGTGTAGAACTTCCTTTTGAGGATTAATTCTGCGCGGCATGTTCAGGTAACTAGCGAGAGGGGAACCTTGACAAGTTTGCTAGATTAGGTCTGACAAGATTTGCTGATGCAAATAATTACACTGTTGATCAAATAAGCCACTAATAGAGCCATCAATCATATGTTCTGAGGAAGTCTGCCATTTCCAGACAGTTCAGCTGTCATCTATCTATTTCTTAAATGGAAGAGTTCACTTTTGATGAATTGTGTTTGTTACTTTAAAATTTCACAAATATTTTCAGATACTACTCCAGCTGATTTTTTTTTTTTTTGTTATATTTAGGTGCCTTTTATTTTGAAGTATTGGGTGGAGAGAGGGGAGTGGGGTCACTGTGAGCACAGTTGTGCTATATGTCGACACACTAACCACAAGGCTGTCGGCGCCGACCTCTGGCATAATTTCTGTTATATAAAATAACCTTTATTGTCACTAGCTTGCATAACTTGTTGACTACCACAGTCAATTAATTTCATAATTAATTATAATTAATAATATCACATCAAATGACTGATATTCTCCAACTATATATGTTTGTTTTTGTTTACGCCTGGAATTACATATAAAAAATATTTACTATTATTATTACTATTATTATTACTACAATATTATCTATACATATATATATATATATATATATATATATATATATATATACATATATATATATACATATATAATGTCAAAAATATATGAAATTATTTTAAATGTATATATTTCATATATACTTTATGTGTGTGTGTGTGTGTGTGTGTATATATATATATATATATATTTGAAAATCTAAATAATAATCATAATCATAATAATAAGTATGTTTTATTTTTTTATTTGTATTTTTTTTATGCATTTAGCATACACTTTTATCCAAAGCGACTTACAGTGCATTCAGGCTATCAAATTTTACCTATCATGTGTTCCCGGGGAATCGAACCCCCAACCTTGCGCTTGATAAATAAATACAATAAATTGTATAAATAAATACAAACAAATCTAATTTGATACTATTACAATTTTATACAACGTTTTGTCTTTTATAATTTTTTTATAAAATAATATAATAAAAAAAAAAATGTAATTTACTTTCACAGTGGTATGCATATTGGCGCACCAAAAGTGCATGGACAGAAGCTTGTCACTGCCAGGGTTGTGAGAGAGTGTCTTGTGGACAATAGATAAGTGCATGTGTATGTCAGTGCACCTGAGCACACCTTGGCTGGCTGTGAATTTTTCATAAGTCTTTCAGTTGTTCTCTGGTGGGGGCACGACAACCCACTGTGAAGGAGAGGAGACCATATGTGGAGAGAGCTTCCATTACCTGTGTCTCTAAATGAAATTACTTTTTCATTAGTCTAGCGCTTTGTCCTTGATTGATGGGGGATGGCATTGCAAAGGATAACTGAATTTGAATAGAATTTCATGCTGGCATCACAACGTGATCATAAAAATGTATTAGTATTATTATTTATGGTCAGAGGCTTAACTTTGGAAATTAAAATGGAAAGAAACTATAGTCAAACCTAAAGCTATTCTGCCGTGCAAAGGCAAAAGACCGTAACTTAAATTTTTGTTGAAAATGAGTTTTTGATGTTTTTGGGACATTCAAGACATTCTTTATCATGTGTTTAAGTATCCTGAGTCAATTTTGTTGTTTTTTTAACGAGAAAATAATGGGTAATCTCAAACGTAAATTCGAAAAGCCCCAGAGAAACCAAGAGATGTTTAATCCACAAGCATTCTAGGTATTATTCCTGCTTGTTGGTGTTCACATCAATCCACAAATCGTTATTTTAGGTTAGGCTACTTCATACATATTTAAGTCAAAAGCAATTATGCTATGTCTAGCATTGTTTTACATTACTGAGCATAACAAATAAATTGGTATCCATAGTATCCACTCATGTTTAACTTTTAGTCTGCTTGTTACGGTCAAAAAATCCTTAATACAATCACATTGCTATATGCAAAACCTATATGAGACAGCCCATGATCACTAGATTTTTTTCAGGTGTTACTATAACGATTTTGTAAATGGTGATCAGCAACCAAATATTGATAATGTGGAAGTTACTGCCTTTTGCCTTGGTGTGACTTCTCAAATTTTGCATATAATGCAAAGGCAGAGTACATTAACTTCAAAATAGGGGGAAAAAATTAAGTTTCAGCTCACAATTTTTCATTACTAAAACATTGAATTGCTAAATTCCCAGTGTCCTACCTATAATTAATTTGGCTGGACAAGTAAAAAACTTTAAAGTCATTTTTCTCAGTTTCACACTCTAGCGAGTTAAAGGTCCCCTTCTTCATGATTCCATGTTTTAAACTTTAGTTAGTGTGTAATGTTGTTAGAGTATAAATAATATCTGTAAAATTCTAAAGCTCAAAATTCAAAGCCAAGCGAGATATTTTATTTAACAGAATTCGCCTACAAAAAACGACCCGTTTGGACAACATCCCTCTAGTTCCTGCAGTAATGACGTCACTAAAACAGTTTTTTGTCTAACCTCCGCCCACGTGAATTCACAAACAGGGGGGCGTGGCCTTGTTGTGCTCCGACAGAGAAGAGGAAGAGTTGCGTTTGTTTGTCAGCATGTCGTTGAAACGCTCTTATTTTCATCTCGGAGTCCAATCATCTTTATTTGGCCTTCCCAGGGTCACTGTACTTGGAGATTAATGGTTACAATTTATGTTTAACTCGGTTCCCGAAAATTATAATCCACATGTAAAACTATGTGCAGCACATTTTGCTGAGGACAGCTTGCTGAGGACAACTTCCTCAATCTCAATCAGTTTAATGCGGATTCGCACAAAGATTATTCTTGAAAGATGGAGCAGTTCCCTCTTTGTCTGGAGAAGGCGTTGTTTATGGACCACAACCGGTAAGTGTATTCTATTATTTAAGTTGGTGCGTTTAACAGTATCTGTAACTTATTACACAAAGGGCAACGCTGTTTAGCTTTGTTAACTAGATGTTAGGGCTGTGCAAAAAACGAATGCGATTTTCATGCGCATCTCATCAGTAAAAACGCTCCTGTGATTATAAATACATCTCCAGCACATGCTCCTGCCCACTTGCTTCTCAAAACTAGTCCAATCGCGCATTTCCAGGAGGTCAGTCTGCTCTAAGCTGGTGTCGAATCACAACACAGGAACCGCTGGCCCAATCAGAACTTGTTATGTATTTCTGAAGGAGGAACTTTATAGAACAAGGAAGTCATCAGCCCGTTTTTATGACAGTGAAAACAGCGGTATACAGATAGGCGAATTGTGTGAAAAATACTGTGTTTTTTTACACGCGAAACATGAACACATGTTATATTTCACACTGTAAACACAATCAAAGCTTCAAAAAAGTGCGAAAAACGGGACATTTAAGGTCTATTTTCTTTGAAGGCCAATAATGCTTAAAATTGCAAGTATTCAAAAAACTACACTGGCAGTATCCTAACCAGTGTTGGTACATCCTAAAGATATTTATTTGAAATGCTCAACATAGGCAGGGACTTGCATGTCGCTAAGATGGCTTTCTGCACAGGATATGTGACTCCCACTAGAGTTTAATGTCATATTTGAGTTTGATGTTGACTGAAAAAATTGCTTTACTTTTTATGCCCTAAATGTTCTGTCTTAGGCAGCTCATTATGTTTTAAAAGAGAGCATATGTGTGTGAGTGTGTTTGGCGTATTCAAATGTGTGATGGCAGGTGTTTTGTGTGCCTCCGTGATGAGTGATATGTGCACGCATGACAGGTTGAACAGGTAGGGGGCCATTACTAAGTCAAGGTAATAACTCAGTCAAGGTCAAAAAGGACAGAGCACTGGGATGATGGACAGGAGGCCTGAGGTGTGATTGGTGTCCTGTGGGGAAAACATTAGCCTGGGGGACACGTGTCAAATTGTGTTTTACAGACAGATACAGAACCAAAATAAACACAGATCTTGACGTTCATCCTGAAAAATCTTCAAATTAGGCTGGAAAAAACGTGTCTATATTTTCGCAAAACTCTACATTTTATATATGTACCTCGACATAAAATCCAATTCAGTTTCCAACTGAAATGAACACTAGAGGCTTTTATGTGTTTTCAAAACATAATGATTACAAAGGCAAAATATTGGTTAATAAAGATATATTTCATGCAGTTCCTTACATTCTGTATGATTTCAAAACACCTTTACCATAATGCACATTTTGATGTTTGCTTTACATAAATAGCTTAATATATGGCTTTTCTGACATAGTAAACTTGCTCAGTAACTCACCCGGTACAGTGTCGAACTTGCGATGCGGTGCTCCTGTGTGAAATCGTACATAATAAAAGAGCTCAAGGTTTGTGGAATCAGGCTAAAATTGCATGGTAGCTTAAAGAAATATTAAAGGTTTGCTTTTGTTAACACTATCGCTTAGGCTGAAGGTTGGATTTAGAGTAGGTTGCAAACAGAATAGAGCATTAAACTTTCAACAACCAACATATTCAAATATTGCCAGAACCACAGTCATCTATTTCGGCTAAAACTGAAGTCTCTGAGTGCCACTTTAATAAGCATTTCACTTTGAAAGTGTTGCAAAACATAATAATAATAATAATAATAATAATAATTATAATAATAATAATAATGCAGAAAAAATGGCGTATATATTTTTATTGTTTTATCAAGTATTTATTTAAATAAGACATTCAGAGGTACTTTTTCTTAGTTTAAAAGTGTACTTTTGCCTCTCAGGAAGTAATAGAGATTCTAAAATGTTTTTGTGTTTTATCCTAAGGAGCTTTAGACAAACAAACTGTACATCAGAATACAAGGGAAGGTACCTGTCAAGTTGCCATGCACTATTTCATTATTTATTGCTAATAAATGTCTCCTGTAGTCATTGAACCTAAATTGACTAATGGAGTAAAGATGTTTTATTTGATGGGTCCAGTAAATGTGATTTAAATGAGTTTTCCATTAACTATAGTGAGGAACCATTGAATGGGATTTAACATGCGATAATGGATGTAATTAATAAAACAAGCCAAATGTTGATGATTCGAAGATCACAATTAATATAACAGCTGTGTTTTTGAACATAATTTTAAAATGTATTAGTATTATTTGTTGTATTTATTTATTTTATTAACATTTTTGTTAATCAATGTTCTTGCCTATTTCTTGGCCATTTCCATTTAATTAGGGTTCCTTGGGATGTACGCCAAAAAAAAAAAAAAAGGATAAAAATTGTTTATACATTATCTTTATCTGAGAAAGATACCCAAATTTAAGTTACTGTTTCTCTTCACTGTAGTTTACTAAATAAAACCAAACTGTATTTTTTTTTTTTGCCTGAACTATTCCTTTAAATTAACAGGCAATGCACACATTGAGTGCTTCCTTTAAACTCTTTTACTGAAGTGAACATGCAACGTATACAAATCCGTTACAGGTTTGACATTATGATCTATCAAAATCATCCCTCAAAGAAAAGCATATAATGGGTTCCTGCTTTAAATTTGTCTCACCTTGTGTTAGCTCACAGCTGCTCAGTGGGCTATAAGTGCTAAAGCTGTTCCTGGTATAATGAGCTTAAGAGATAATTATTTCTTTCAGTCTACTGACAGGGAGCATGACAGACATTTAAATGAAATGCAGCCGAGCAGGATGGAGAGATGAAAGTGCAGAAGAATGCCAGGAAGCGGCGTCTGTCCTCGCCCGCTGAGAACCAGCAGTACATGGATGTTTGGAAGCTGAGCATCTCTCATGGGGTGGTGAGTTGGGAGAGAGAGGTCGTTATTGTCTCCCCCCTTGTATTTAAGGCTCTGAGAGTAAACTGGAAATGAGAGACTGCTCTTAAAGGCTTGTTCACCCAAAAATGAACATTTTTTGTAATTCCAACCCCAACCTTGTTTCTTTTCATTGTCTGTTACTCAACCATTTGGTCCTCTAATACGGTGCTTTTGTGGCCTTAAAAGCCCAGGTCTCGTATCATTGTAATTGTATAGACCAACATAGTCATCAGAATTTCTGCTTTTGTGTTCCGCAGAAGAAAAAAGGTCACACAGATTAAGAACAACGTGATGGAGAGTAAATGTTTTGTTTTTGTATGTACTGTCCCTTTAAAAGGACATGTAACCTGCAGAGTCAGTCACTTTTACAGCCACAGTTGGGCTTTTTTTTTCCACTTTAGTCATGAAGAATTGGTTGTTGGACTCACTGGACTGTATAGTTCTTTCTACTCAAAGCTTTTCACTGATAGTTTCTACTTCTGAATGAACAAAAAGAGACCGTTCATCCCAAAATGAAATTATTTAGTCATGTTGTTAAAAACCCATATCATATCCTTTTTGTCAGTGGAACAAAAAGGGATCTTTCTTCAAAAAATTATCATATGGCTTCAAAAATTGCCAAATGGGCTACAGTTCTTTATAGTCCTTTTTAATCTTGACTTTTTCAAAATCTCCAGGGATGCATTAAATATCGGTACTATATATCGGCCAATGCATTATTAGTATTATTATTATTAACTATGGTTGATATTGTGTATGCATTTTTTTTTTTTTTTTTTTTGGGGTAGGAACGATTTTGAAATGACGTGTCTTATGTTCACCTAGTCTGCATATATTTGATTGTGAATACAGGGGGGAAACAGTAATATTCTGAAATGTAATTACAATGGCAAATGGCTATTTTCTATTTATTTTTCTAATATATGTATTTTAAAATGTAATCATTGCTGTATAAAAGCAGTTATTAAAAAAATAACTAAATGACTTTGACTAAATAACTTAATTATAACTTCATAAATTAATAAAGAAATCAAGTAAAATAATCTGCTTTCGCATTCCATCCAAATGTGACAAGCTTTTCTTTGGTTTCATTGTTGACTGCATCATTTGTAGTATTGATCAGACCATCCATGGTGATAATGGAAGATTTTTTTTTAGCGCTTTGAACCACTTTATTACTTTTCCAGACTCAATCGCCTGTGGAATCATTTTTCACTTTCATGGTGTTACATTTTTAACTGAAGAAAAAGATATCATCGATTCCGCATTATTTCTAAAAAAATACTGCCGCAATGAATGCTTATCTCTGAGTTTTTCAAATTGTAACCCTTAATGATTTTTAAAAGCTATCTGGTTCCTTTTTGCTAGGAGCTTAAGACTTTCTAAATCCCTCCCAACTGGAACACAATCAAAACCTATTTCTGAAACTTGAGGAATATCTCTTTAAAAACCTCTCGCCTCTTGCTGTTCATCTGCTGTTGGTGAAGCGTGCAGTGCAATGCTCTTGATGAGGCCTGTAACTAGAGATGACATCAAAGATAAGTGGGATTATATTGGCTTTACGGCACTCTGTGCCACTGGCTTGGATCTGCGAAGGATGAAGTGGAAGCTTGAAGGAGACAGCCAAGATATCCCAGCGGGGACAGGGAACATTTGGATAGACTATGAGTAACTGAGCAGTTTTGGATACTTGACTAAGAAGCCAAGGGTTCTTGGTTTAGATCCGACTGAGTCAGTGCTCTTGGGCATGTTGAGTGTCTTTAATACTTGCTCCTGCTGCATGCCTGTTGTGTGTCACTTGGATAAGAACATCTGCTAATTGGCAGCTGCAGAAAACTTGGAACTGCAAGGACCAAGGCGCTGCATCAAAGACGTAGGTTCGGTATGAATAATTGTAATAATAAAACCTTCATATTCATCGGGAAGAAGGAGGCGGGAAACGGCGCACAATCAAAACAAAACTTTAATAATCTAAAATAAACACAAAACCGTGCACCAGCCCCTCACGGATGACTGATGCGCTCAAATATAAACCAAAACACAACTAAAAGCCCAGGCCTGGTCCTCTCTCGTCCTTCACTATCGTCGCTCCAGTTTTATATCCTTCATCTCCTACGTGGGACTCGAGACCGGTGGTGGGTCGCAGGTGTCGCTGATTTCCCAAACATTCCGCCGGCCTCACTCCTTGTTCCCACATCCCTCGGCCCCACCCCACTCGCCACAATAATATATGGCTATAATTTAATATATTAATTATAATATATATGTATTTTTTTTAGGTTAAGTACGTAATGACAAAGTCATAATCCACCAGTCTGTAGACAAATAGAATAATTATTTTTTTTTTTTTTACTCTTCTCACTTTGACAGTATTTTAAATGTGTAATATGTTAAGTGTGCTGTATGTTTCTTATCTAAGAGGCATTTCTATAATTTTCTTAAAACATTTAAAAAAAAAACACTAAATATGATTAATTTAATTATTCTTTTAATTGTATTTTATTAACACTGAATATTTCTCTTTTGCTTTTAGTTTTGTTTACAAACACTGAGCCCAAAATGTTTTCTGTTAACTTCTATTAAAACATTTGAGCCATGTTATAGTTATCTGTCTTTAATTTAACTTTCATTTTATGGGCTATTTCTTTGTCAAATCGCAAAAACCTTGGGTACCATTAATAAAAACAATAGTAGTATCTCAGTGATATTTAAATAAAAAAACTGCTGAAAAACTGAAATGTGAAAGAAGCTGCGTTAATCTGAAATTGTCATTTTAAATGTATGTGTAAAAACTTTTTATTTTTCAAGTTTTGAATATTTATATTAAAAGTTTTGAGCCAGTTTTAATTAGATGATATTGATGTGTCTTTCATTGAGAAGAAAAAAAAAGTATTAGTATAACTATCATTTTATGAGTTATTACTTTATCAAATCTCAAAAACGTTGGTACTTTTATTAGGGGCATGCATAATTATGTCATCACTGCATTTTTTTATTCAAAAATTGTCTCAATTTTTAGTTTTTTTGAAGACCAAATATTTCATTACTATACATAGTTCACCAGTGTCTGATTTGTTTTGTAGAGCCTTTGACATCACATCTTCGGATAGTTGCTAATGAAGGCATTGAGACTGTTGCTACAGCATCAGTTACATGGTTTCACTGCTCTTTACAAATCCTGTCCCGTTGCCTCATGGGATAGTAAAGTGTCCATGAGATGTGCGCTTCAGTATGAATTTGAATTTGGGTATACTACTCTATTCGCATACTGTTTTTCACCCACTATAGACACATCGGAACACAGGGTATATGTTCATTATCCTGCAGCTCTAGAGCGATGAGTCACATGACATTTATGGCTCAGAACATCCTAATGACATATGGTGAAAATCTGCTCCTTTAATACCTGCTTTTAGCATCCGAGTTGTAAATACACTGCATTTCTGACTTAGAAGCTTTGCACTTTCATAAACACAGGTGTGTAAAGGCCATACTCACTGGGCTGAAATGTGTGTGTATGTGTGTGTACTGCAGGACCACTCTCTACTTCAGAAGCGTGTGTGACCTGCATACTAACGCCGTCTCATACCTGCTATAAAGTGTGTCGCAGTGGCACTGAGGGACTCTGAATCCAGCCAGTCGTGTGCTGAAAAACGATTTACACACTCTCTCAGTCACTGTTGTTCTGTTTGTTCCTTCTTTTCTCCACTCTCTCCATTACTTCCCAAACACACACACACACACACACATGATGTGTTTGCCCGCATTGCAGTGGGCTTGTGGTAAACCTCATGGGGGTTCTTTGGTTTTTAGCCACCTATCGCAGCCCACATTTGTTATGCGCGGGTGTGTGAGTGTGTGTGCTGGAGACTGGTGGTTAAAGAGCCGGTGTGATCCATGAACTATCACTGAGCGGGACACTAAACCCCTGGTTGCTCCATTGGGAGTTGCCCCTGCAGTAAGAGTAGTGTAAGCTGTTTAGAAAAGAACATCAGCTAAACAAAAACATAGTAAAATAAAATAAGTGGTTCACCTAAAATAATAATAAAAAAGTCATTTACTCACCATTATATTGTTACTCAATCCTGTATGTTTTTTTTCTCTGTGGAACACAAAAGAAGAACTTCACTTAACTTTTTTTTTTCCATTAGTGATGTTTTTTTATTAATATTATTATTCTTTCTGGAGCTTGACAGACTTGATTACAGTCAATTGTTGTATGGAAAAGAGCTGAATAAAAATGGAAATTGTTATCATTTACTTACCCTCATGTTATTGCATACCCCTGTGGCTTTCATTCTTATGTAACACAAAAGAAGCTGTTTTGTGGGATTTATTTTTTCCTGTCTTTGTTGAATACAGTAGAAGTGAATGAAGGCTGTTGAGCTCCAAAAATGACGCAAAGAAGCATGAAAGAACCAAGCAATTCATACAACTTATGAACATTTAGGAAAAAATTGCTTATTATTGACCAAATGCTGTACCAAAATTTATTTGTAATTTATTTGAATTATTAGAAAATTGGTTTTTATAATATTTTTATATATCACACTTTTTCTCACATCTTGATATCTTAATATCACACTTACAAATTTTTTCCTAAATGAGATTATATATCGCTTAATATCTCTCTCTGTAAATCATATCGTTGTTGAGAATTGGTCTTGAGAATTAGTATTATCACTTGGAATATGCAATAAGATACGGTGCTTTGGCATCATTGTGAAACCTGGCAGTTTGCTTTTTTGCTATGGAGAAGAGGAAATTTAACATTCTTATTCTTTTCTGTAGCATATACATTTTCTATAGCATTCAATGTAAGAAAAATGATTTTAAATAAAACAAAGATTATTGGAAGTCCTTCTACTTCCAAAGCTCGTGTTAAATTGAATGTGTGTTACTTGCCTTTTTTGTAATTCTTTGTGAAATGTATTATCAATTTCTGAGTGAAAAAAATGTCAAAGTAAATCCTACACCAAATCTGTTCATCTGTTATTTTCTATAGCATATTCTATAGCAAGATACTATTAGTGTTTTCATTAAAATAAAGATAATGGTGAGTCAATATGATAATTAAATATTGTCAAGTGTTTTTGCATCAAAGATCTGGTGAAGCTGTACTGGAAATGTTCAGTACAGGACAGTATATTCTGTGACTTTAAATGAACTACTACTGCCGTTGACCTGGTGTCCCACATCTGTCCTCAAAACCTCTCAGTTTGGCCATGAGCCAGTTCTCCATGTTCTCCACATTCCTGTGACTAATTTAATTGGCCTCAGAACTCAGAACTTAATAAGGTTAATGCATTGCGACAACTGTGAAAGGACTTAATTAGCCATTAGAAAGTGAAAGGCATTTGACATCCGTCATAAAAACAGATGGATTTTAATTCTGGATCACTCTGCATGTTCGACTGGAAGTGCAAGGAATTGAAGGCACAGACACAATGTATGCTGCATGATCTCCTTACATCACTAATCACTAAACAGATCATGTTGTACATTAAAGATTATAGCAGTTAAGTTTAAAAGAGTTTAATTGAGATCAATCTGCCAACCTGTTTCAGTTGCTTCAGAGCAGTTTACTGTCAATTGCCAATTCACAAAAGTGTTGCAGATGTTATTTTAGCTACAATGAATGTATAGCAGAATGCAGTTCAGTCATAGAATGCAATGCACTATGTCTGCTACCTTCTTGTCATCAGCCATACTGATAAAGTGAATGTGACTGGCCTAGCCTAAAGCAGTCTCTCTCCACACACACACACACACACACACACACACACATACACCCGCACATCTCTTGTCAAACTGACTGGCTCTTGGTGAACATATGCTAATGTCTGGAGCTGTGTCATATTGGAGCACTCGCTCGTTTCCTCGCACAGCCAGCTTCCCCTCTCACGTGCTTAGATGTCCCTTCTCTTCCACACAGGAGCTGTTCTTTTCTGATCTCCACAGATGGCTTCAGAGCTCTTTAACCTTTCCATTACAGCTACAAAAAAACCTTTTGGATATGAGTGAATTCATAAAACGAAGAGTTTTTTTTTTTTTGGAGGTTTAAGAGATTACTTTTACAGGCTTGCTTAAAGTGAAAAGTGGAAGTGTATTATTTCAGCAGCACCAAATGAAAGTGCAAAAATAATTTATATTTACAAAGAGAACTCATACTTTACCCTTCCAACGTGCCACTGTATGTATATATATATCAGTTAAAGTCTTGTGAGTTTAGCTTTCTATTTTTTTCAATTGTTAGGAGATGTTTAATTTTAGGCATAAATAATAATAATAATAATAAAACAATATATATATATATATATATATATATATATATATATATATATATATATATATATATATATATGGTCTGACTCTCCTTATATTATTATAGACACTTTTTTATTTTATAATCGGTCATACAAAAAATTGTTTATACTGTATATTTTTTATTGATTTTATATGAATATTAGTTAAAATATTTTTGCAATATATTGTAAAGCAATTTTACAGCATTTTATTTTACATTTGTATTGTAATTTACTGTAAATTGTTCATTTGTAAATTGTTACATTTTACATTATAGTATATATTTATATATATATATATATATATATATATATATATGTGTGTGTGTGTATATACAGTATAAATATGTATGTATGTAATCTACAGTTGCTGAATAACAGGTTTTTAGTCACTTTTTTTTTCATTTTAATAACATACATATTTTACCAGTTTAATTTGTATTGCCGTGATTCTCCTTATTATATTTTTATAGGTTTATTATTTTTGTATAATAAATCACATACAAGCAAAATACGTGACCAAGATTACATTATATATTTCAAAATGAGAAGCCAGTTTCATCAGTGCACAAGTCAAAGAGAATGAATCCAATCCTAATAATTTCCTTTTCAAGAAGTTTGGATTATTATTATTTTTTCTGGATGTTCACTCATCAGTGAGGGTCATGTCGAGTCATAAAGAAGCATGTCCGTATGATGACCCAAGGCAATTATGTGCAGTCAGATGGATATACATGCAATGTGAATGAAGTGACCTGCTGTCATAGCGACAGGAATCACAGCTTGTTTGTCAAGCAAGAGTCAGAGTACTCTCTTCTTCATCTCACTTTTTCTGTTTTGTCCTGTCATTTATTTCCTGCTATATTGCCGTTTTATTTTCTCCTGTATGCTCACTTGCCTCAAGAGCTCTCTGATGCCTGCTTGGCACTGTTTAGTGCTTACTGGCCAGCAGAATAGATGTGGTATAAACAAAGGAGTCTCAACCAGAGACATTTTAAAATATAAGCCATGGCTGAACAGCAGTAGTCAGCTATCAGTTGTGCTGCCATTGTTCCACTTTGCAACTCAGTTAAACAGGTGTTATTGATAGAAGACATCAACAAATGACAAGGCTCTGGAAACTGATTCTGTACAGCAAACAAGCTCCGCTTGCTCTGAAATCCATTTAACAGAAGCATGCACCTCTCTCTTGTTTTCTTTCACCAAATCATTTTAGACTTGGAGACGTGCCATGGACAGTAGAGTTTGTGTTCAGCAGTTTTTCTGTGAAAATCTGAAAGAAAGGGGTTCATTTTTTTCATAATAAAATCCTCCCACAATTTATGGTTGCAGATGGTATTGACAAATTTTTCTATATGTGCCTATATGCTACATGAAGACAATAGAATAATTGCTTCCCATGCATTTTTACTAGCTCCATAAATAAACACTGCCGGTCAAATATGTTATAAGCAAAATAAAAATATATAGTGAAACAGTATTTATAATATTTGTAATGTATATTTGTAAAAAGGTGTGTGTACATATATATTTATTTATTTTGTATATTTGAGCAGCAGTATTTATTTATGGAGCTAGTAAAAATTCACACACAGCCATACAGTGAACAATATTGTAATACTATTTTTTTTTTATATTTTTATTTTATTTATAAAATATTTGACTATAAATAAATAAAACATATTGCGAAATACAATATATATTTATACATATTTATTTATAAATATTTACACACAGCCATTCAGATATGTAATTAATAAAATACATCTTGTGAAATGAATTCAACAATAAATCAGCAAATTACAATGATTTCCGAAGGACTGAAGGATCATGTGACACTTAAGACTGGAGAAATAGTTACTTAAAATTCAGCTTTCCATCACAGTTATACATTATACTTTAAAATATATTAAAATAGAAAATAGATAGATAGATAGATAGATAGATAGATAGATAGATAGATAGATAGATAGATAGATAGATAGATAGATAGATATTTTAGATTTCTCTGAAAGTGTGGCAATGGAGACAGACATACTTCATCCAATTATGTTTTGCCTTTCTCAGCTTGATTATGATTCCAGACTGCACAAGTTGCCTGTGTAGTCTGTGAGTGGCCTACAGCAGCTAGGGGTAAATTCAAGCAACAAACAGCAGATGGGGTAAATAGAGTACATGTGGTGCGTTTGATTTGGGTGGGATTTGCAGGCATTGGCAGGTTTGGGGAGCTGAGCTGTCCGTAGTGCTGAAGTCTGTCAGCTGAACTCACCAGGCTGCTGCAGGTGTCTGCCTTCTCTTTTATCAGTCATATCAAATGGAAAAGCACCGCTATGTTTTCTCTAGGTTTGTATGTTGTGTATTTGCTTCTTGGCTTCCATGCAAAGCTTGACATGATAAATAGATGCACAGAAAGAGATGTTTTGTTATAAATCATTCATAATCAGACTATCACCTTCCAATCTTGTTTCTGTTTTTATTCTGGAAGCTCTGGATTTGTGACCTCGTAACGCATTTGTCTGTCAGTATAAAATGTCTTTGACCTTTGTGAAGGTGTCTATTAGCTCTTAGTCGTTTATACACATACAGTATATGTCAAAGGAAAACACACACACACACACACACACACACACACATTATTTAATTTACTTATAGAACAATGTTTTTTTTTTTCTTGACAAAGCACAATAAATAAATAAATTCTATAAAATATATTTGTATAATATTTTATTACATTTTATATCTAACAAAAATATATTTTAATCTGAAGAGCAAGCCAGATGTATTAACATTTATAGAAACTAAAGTTTCTGCAATAGTAATAATAACCCCCACATATATAAATACTATAATATATGATTATGTAGCAAAACATAATCAAAAAACAAACAAAAAGGTATGTAATATTTAACATTTCATTGTCAAACAAACAAAAAACTATAAAACAATAAATAAATACACACATTTAATTAATTTATTCATTTATTGATAGATTAAAACTACTGCAACAACATCTAAAACATTTACATTTTTTAGTCTGAAGCAGAAACAAAAATGTCTAAACAGATTTAGATATTTAATTTATCCAAAACATTGAGCTGTGATGCTTATTTCCTGTTCTTTTTTTAGTGTATTTTCCATTCATTAATGGGAAAATAATGTTAAAATGCTACAGTAAAATCCTGTTATTTGGTAACCGTAAAGTGCTTGAATTAATCGTAAATGTCTGTATGTATATACCTTTTGCATTTGTGGAGATCAGTGACACTTTTGCCCTTGGCCTCAGGTCACACATTTGTCTCTCAATATAAAATGTCTTTGACCTTTGTGAAGGTGTCCGTTAGCTCCTTGTTATTCCACATTTCAAATAATTACGTGTCTACAAATTCACATTGATGTTTCATCTCATTTTCCACCTCTCTCAGGCTAACAAAGAGCACCTCCTTATCCTCTGCCAGGAAGTTTTTCCCCCTCATCCTTCCTTCCTTTCCTTCCTCCTGCATTGGCATTCACAGCATGACACATACCTGCTCTCTTCCTCTCTGATAAGACAGAAACAGCCCCGTGGTGCCACCGAGAGCTCGGCACATATGAGATAATTTGCTGTTTGATCAAAATAATTGCGCTGTCGGAATCATCTCAGAGAACCACTTCATTGCTGTTCGACGGATAGCGGAGGTATATAGAAAACCCATGGAGCGGATCGACATCCCATGGAATTTGGGTGTATGAATATTGTTTCATGAAATGAGATAAATGAGGTGATTTGGGTTCATCTTGATGTCCCTGGATATATGTGCTGATGCTTCTAATGTTGTGTTCCCCAGACACAGGTCTTGATGCCAGCTGACAATGAATTATTACTTAATTTTATTTATTTATTTTCTTTGGCCTTTCCATTCTAATTGAAAGGAATAGTAGAGACGGGGCTAGAAATAAGCACCTAAGCAGCTAATTGTGTTTGATAAATAAATCTCTAAATCTCTTTAGATATTAATTTTATTTTTAATAAAAAAAAATGAAATGCCAACATAATGTACTCATAAAAAAAAATTTTGAAATTTATTTGTTGTTGTTTGGCAAAGAAAATTCCTAATTTGAGTTACATTTTAAATTCAATAAACATTTTTGTTTTTTTAGTTTTTCAGTAAGCAATTTATCCAGTTAATTGACACTTCAATGAATTTTTTTTGCTGTTCAGATCAAGATGAATTTTATCATTAAGTTATTATAATTTTTCCCCCCATAAAATTAAAATGATTTATTTATGTATTGAGGTTTGACAAGGAAAATGACTTATTTTGGAATTCAATATTAATTATTATTATTATTATTATTTTTTTTTTTTTGCTTTTCAGAAAAGTAATTGCAGTATTTTTGTCATATCTGGCTTCCTCTTCATATTAAAATATTAAAATAGTTGTTTGTTTTTTCAAACATTTTACATTTATTTTTTTTTATTAATGTATTTGTTGGAAGATTCCTTATCTCTGAATTATTAGTAATTTGCTTAAAAAAAAGTAAAAAGTAAAGAATTAAATGAACAACTATTGTTTTTAATACTTTTTTTTTTACATAAAGCCTGCTCTATGTGATTCATGACATTAGCATATTATTATTATTTTTAAAAATATATTGAATTAAATGAACAACCTATTGTTTTTAATATATTTTTGTTCCATAAATCTTGCTCTGTGTGAGTTGTGATGTCATTTATTATTAATTTATTTTTATTCTGCCAGCAATTACTCTTCGTGGCTTTAGTGGCTTTTTGTCTTTTGTCTTTCCCTTCCTGCGTCCAACTGTGTGAGACTAAATTTGTGTGCTTGTGCGAGTCTGTGATTACAGCTACGCACAGAATTACTTCATGCGCACGGTTTAATCTTTCTCCACAAACAACTCCATAAAAGTGTGCAGTCTCACTCATTCATATCATGCTGAGTTTCTTTATGAAATGCAGTCAAGCTGTAATAATGCTTAGGCTAATGTGTTCAGCACTAAGCAGGATAGGAAATGCAGACCACTAGAATTCATGTGCAGGACCTGATGACTGGCCACAAATGATGAGCGATGAGTCAGAAAGCGTTCAATTTAAAACTTATGTGCTGTCAGCAGCAGAATCAATGAGGGATTTGAAGATAACACATTCAAAGGAATGCGCTTTGTGAAGGTTCGCACAAAGGAACGTCTGGTTTCATGAATTTAATTTACTGAGCACTATTACTGACTGGCGACATCACACGCTTTGGAGGCATCTTTCATGAACTTGTTTTGTGAGCAATCGTCCTTGATATTTTGTACTTTTAAATATTTTCTCTTTTATATGTTTTCTACTTTCATTTTCTGCAAAAGCCCACTTGTTAAAATCTTATTTTCTTGCAGCAAATTATTATTTTTCAGTAATATTTTACTGTTATATCATACCTGTAAGATGAGTTTGATTTGGAGGAAGTTAGCTTTACTAAATTTCATCACTTACTCACCAATTAATCCTGCAGTGAATGGGTGCCGTCAGAAGGAGAGAGCATATATAAACAAACAAATGTAGAGAGCATATATAAAATTTAACAAAATATTATTTTATTTGTTAATATGAATTATGAGCTATTTTTCCAGCCTTTCACTTCACAAGACATTAATTGATGGGCTGGAATCGAGTGAATTACTTGTGGATTATTGTGATGATTTTATTAGCTGTTTGGCCTTTCAGTCTGACGGCACCCATTCACTGCAGAGGATCCATTGTTACATCAAATCTATTCCAATGAAGAAAGAAAAAACAACAACCTCACAAACAAACAAGAAACAAGCAAATCAAACAAAATCTTGGAGGACTTGAAAGTGATTCAATATATTGATAAAGATATACCAGTTTTTTAAATGTTTCCTTTTTTTTGTTATAAGATGTTCGCAAAACATTTGATCAATGCTTTTACAGCAAAGAAACATGATAGGATATCAAAGACAGTCACTTTTCCACCACATAAAAACTGTTTTCTTTGAAATGTGATACAAATTCCCAAGTGTTTTCTTACTGCTGAGTTACATCAACTATCCCCAGCAGAACTCCACCAGGACTCTTCATACAGAGCTGATCTGACAGTTAGCTCACAGGACCTGATGTGTGACACGCAGAGAGCTAACCAGAATGAATGGGGCAGAGGGAACAGTAAACTAATTTGTGTATCTGATCTCTTTCCTTCCTCATCTGTCTTTTCCATTGACCTTTATAGTTGTGACATTTTGACAGTTCAAAGGTAGAAGAGAGAGAAAATGCTGCAGGCAGAATTCTCCCGTCTGAGTCTTTTCTCCAATCTCCAGAGAGTTTGTGTCATGGTGTGTCTTGTGTGCTTTGCGGTGTATGCCACTCTCATTCTTTCTTTTCCGATTTGCAAATACTGAAAAACAGCATTCATTAGTAATTGGAGTTTTGATGTTCTTTATCCCACTCAGTTATTAAATTGTATTTCATTTTGCTGTGGTTATATGTTAAAAACCAAAGGTGAAATGAGTAATGTCTCATTTCTCAAGTTTTTCATAATTCAGTGTTAATACAGCCAATAATTTAATATTAGAGCTATTTTTCTGGTATAAAAACAATGAGTATTTTTGGATGAATCAATATTTCAGTTAGAGTGACAGCAGTGAACAACATAAAGATTTAATGCATCTAAAATAAAATGGCACAACCATTTTTCATAGTATGTTATGGAAAGCACTTATAAACTGAATATTTATATGAAACAAAAAAAAAATCTTGATGGTTGATGGCAAATAAACAAATCAAATAAACAACACATACACTCGTTTACACTGAATCTTTGTATAGGAATTTGATTCATTTGTGCTAAAACCATGTGAGTCTTTTAATTCTAAAGTTGAGAGGAAAATCTAGGTGGTTCACAAAACTTTGTTTCACCAGCAAAGTGTATCGACTTAAGTCAGTGCATTTCTATTTTGATTTGGTTCTTTTATACGATCTGATTCATTTGAATGAGCTGGGCTTTGCAGTGCTAGAAATCTCCATGAGCAATATTATGGCATAAAAATGTCATTTTGTCACTCTACAACACTGCTACTTGCTGATGTGAATGAGTTTGTTTCTTCGTCTGAACAAATTTGGGGGAATTCAGCATTACATCACTATATCTTGGATTCCCTGAGGGTAAGTCAGTTTCCCCAACATTTTTATATTTGTTGGGGAAGCCTTTCTTGAAACACAATGGCAATGGGAAGTTAGTTTATTGGTTCCATTTCTCTCCAAAAATAGCTAGGAACACTGAGGGAGGAAATTAGGTAGAACTGTTCAGTCTAGAATCCACTGAATTGGTACTTGAAGTAAAAATTAAGTGGTAATTAAATATTATGGTCAAGAAATTTACCACTCAACATTTGAGTTTTATGGGCGTTGCTTAAATGATCAGACTTTTTAAATAGCTCATATAAAGGCCACATTGATTCTGTGAGGTGGACTTCAGATACTGTTTAGTTTTAGTGCACATTTGGTAAATGCTGAATTAATAACTGCATAAAGTGCAACCAAGGCTGTCATAGTGAGATGTAAGGATAAAATATAGATGAATAAGGGAAAAAGAAATGACTGACCCAGTAGTGGTGCTGCTTTAAAGATGCAACTTTTCTAAGGTAAAAACAGCTAAAACAACACACTGTAGCTAAAAATACAAAGCCGTTAGTCAACCAATCAAATAGTTGATGAGCAATCAAACTTGCAATTCAGTTTGCAACTAAAACGTATTACTCAAAACGTCATCCAACTAAAAATATTTGTTCAGGTATCTGCATTTTTTTCTTCTAAAATGAGAATGCATCAATTTTAGCATTCAGATTTCTAAACAAGCAGATTTTTATATAAATAAACTGCTCTTTCAAACCGATGAATATCTGTGAAAACTCCTTATACTGTACTTTCTTTTCCAGCCATTCAGTTTGTAGTACCTTACAGCTTTTACAATGTAGTAATCAAACACTGTTCCCCAAGAACACATGCTACAATGAATGTGTCATAAGCCACCAGCGATATGTAATGGTGCACAGCTAGCTCTTCTGTACACAAAAGCAGTTGCCGTGACAACATACCCAGACACTTCAATGTAGCTTTTGGCGAAATGAAAACATTAAATTGGCATGCAAATCATGCATTGGCTTCGAAAACATGGATCCACAAACATGCAGTATGTCCTTTAAAGTCTACATGTTGTCTGCAGATTGCTTCCAGACTCAATGGAAGTTGGAGAGCTTTTGCTGATAGCATTGCGAGCATAACCTGTCTATGATCTGATAAGCTAAGTCACAGGAGGATAAGCTGTGAATATTTTTGAACATGACATTTGCATAAAGTAATACATTTGCCATATAAATGGCTGATCTTTTTTTTTCATAAGCTTATTAAATATCTGTAATATGTGGACATATATGTTAACAAAATAGAGATATTTTACATTTTTATATTATTTATATTAACAGGAAATCAGTATTTAATCAGTCAGCAGCACAAGTAATTTACTAATGCTTTTTAATATGTGGCATCTAGCTAATCATGTGCTTTTAACTACTAATTTTGATTTGCCCTCTTTTAATGTTCTTAGATATATTATTACACATTAATATATTACATATTTGCATAGTTTCCTTTATGGTGGGGATATTACTACTGTACAAATATATAGCATTGTACAAATATATAACATTATTTTCCCACAGTCACACAGACGACAGCTTCAGAAGAACCCCAACAAACCCCTCACGTCAAACTGCCAGCAATCCTTTCTCTGAAATGCTTCCTGCTTTTCTCATTTTAGAGAACAATTATCTTGCAGTCTTCAGACCTATGTTTAGGTTCACTGTAATCATAAGACTTGAGATCTAATGTCAAAGCAACGGGAAAATGACAGGAGGACGAGGACTGCAGTGACAATTGGAAACGGTGACGGCACACATGCCAGACTGAACTGGCTGGGATTTAAAGGGATAGTTCACCCAAAAATTAATTACTCAACCTCATGTCGTTCCAATGAAGTTTGTTCATCTTCAGAACACAAATTACGATTTTTTTATGAAATCCGGGAGATGTTAATTCAAACATTTGGAGTTGATGGATTATTTTGAAAGGAATCTCTTATGCTCACCAAGTTTATATTTATTTATTCAAACATACAGTGTAATACACTTCAATAACTTCAGGTTTGAAAATAATCTGAGGTTTGAGGGTTAGTAGTACAGTATATGATTTTTACCTATCCTTTTAATTGTCTCAGGAACACTAAAACATCATGGATGTGTTTAGTCTGAGCTTGAAAGTGAAAATGGATGTCATGGCCTCAATTTATCTGCAAATGAATCAGCTGATATGCAATTTCACAGGCAGCGTCAGCATTTACACACCTATAAATAGCCATTAAAAATGACCACTGCATTATAAAGATTGCCCATTAAGCAGCATTAAGTATCTCCGATCAGTAACAAATGTTCATTTGCATGCATAATATATCAGAGACAGGTTCATGAAATGTTCATAGGAGTTCATGACTGTTAACTTAACAGCATTGACCATAGCCTACGAAACGATCCACTCAGGAGCTGATATTTAAAGAATCTTGAGGCCTGGCACAGCAGACGTGACTAGAGCCAGGAGTTTATGATTAGCAAACACAATGATCAGAAGCGCTCTAATCAGTTCCTTCTATGGCAGCCAGCCAGTTCCATATGCGCTCTCCCGCAGGAGAGAAAAATCACAAACGAGACCTCTTTAATATCTCATCTCTTTCGATGGAATTAAATGGAGAGCGAATGGAGACTCTTGCTGAAGTGTCCTGCTTTGCAGAGTTTTCTCCTCTAGAGCTTCAAAAGAAATGAAATCAAATATTAATGTTTCGATATTTGCTGCAAAATACCAAGATACCAAAGTCTACAATCAAAAGTCATACACATCAAATCTGCACTATATGCACATGTCCTTAAGGAACAGTCTGTTCCAAAACGGTTTATTATAATCTTGCATTCTGCAAGTGAATGTCGCTTGATTGTGCCATCCCAGAGAAGCACAAAGTCACTTTAAGGGACTTTTAAATTAAATGTTCCTCCTGGTGGAATGAACTGCCCAACTCAATCCGAGCAGCCTGAGTCCTTAGCCATCTTCAAGAATCAGCTTAAAATGCATCTCTTCCATCTTTATTTGACCCTCTAACTTAAGCACTCACTATTCTTATTCTATTCTTAAAAAAAAAAAAAAAACTATTCAAACTACCTTTCTAATATTTTTGTATTCTATTTTCTTTTCATTTATTATACAATTATATAAAAGACCTCTATCACTAGCTTGCTCTATTCTTTTTCTATTCTAGATGTTTTTGTTTCTTTATTATATTATTTAAAAGCCCTTGTTACGTGTACTGCATTTAAGCTAACTGAGACTTGTTATAGCACTTATATATCATTGCTCTCTTGTTGTTTTTGATTGATTCTATTGTCCTCATTTGTAGGTCGCTTTGGATAAAAGCGTCTGCTAAATGACTTACTGTAAATGTAAATAAGTGTGTGCTGCATTTTTGTTGTTTTCAGCTTTAAATGTTTAAGCCTCTTTACAGTCGAGTGGATTCTGAATGGTTATCAATGTTTTCATAGTCTATCATCTGGAAAAAAGGGGTTAAATAAAGTAAAAAATATTTTTAGATTGAAGTCAAATAGTGACGAAAGAGATGAGCTTTCAGCTGTCACTTGAAATTGTCAGGGATTCAGATTTCCAGATAGGGTTTGAAAGATAATTTTCCCAGCCAGGAACGGTCAACGAGAATGTTCTGGAAAGTGATTCTGTGCGTCGCTCTCTAGTGGATCTCAGACTATATGCAAGCATCAATGTCTTGAACTTGATACGAACCGCAACCAGCAGCTAGCGCAGGTATGTAAAGAGAGGTGTGACTTGGGTACTTTTGAGTCGTGCCACTGAATTCCGAATCAGTTGTGTAGATTTGATTGTGCATTATGGAAGTCCAGCTAGAGGAGCAGTGCATTAATCCAGCCTAGAATTTACAAAGGCCTGAACAAGAATTTGTGCAGCATGCTCCGTTAGGAAGGGCCTGATCTTTCTGGTGTTATGTAATGCAAACCTGCAAGATTGAACAATTTTTGCAATGTGGTCTTTGAAAGTCAGCTGGTCACCAAGATTTATGACCAAAGTTGATTGGTAATTGTTGATGAACCTAACTGGACGGTGAAATCATGCTGTAGGTTTGGAGTGGAATAGTAGACAAGGAGGTCAGTCTTAGCCAGATTGAGCTGTAGATGATATTCTTTCATCCATACGAAAATGTCCGCCAGGCAGCCTGAGGTCCATGCTCCTACCGTTGGATCATCTGGTTTAAGTGAAAGATGGAGTTGTGTGTCCTCAGCATAGCAATTGTAGGAGAAGCCATTTTGCCTGCATGATTTGTCCCAGTGATGTAGTGTATATGGAGAAGAAGAGGGGTACTAGAACAGATCCCTGAGGAACCCCAAAGACTAGTTGATATGCTTTGGATACCTCCCCTCCCTTCCCCAGGGCATCCTAAAAAGACCTACCAGTGAGATAGGATTCAAATGAGCAAAGTGGAATCCCTGTGATGCCCAGTGATGAGTGGGTGGACAGGAGGATCTGATGATTCACAATGTAAAAAGTGGCAGATACATTTAAAATATTAATAGAAATAATTGCAGCTCAGTCATATTGAAATAGCACAAATTCCAACTATATCATTCCATTATGTTGTTATAAAATTGTACTTTCTCTAATTCATAGAATTTTAATTTTAATTCTAATCCTTCAAAAAATATTATTATTTTTTTTGTGCCTTTTTCTTTATCGTTATTGTCTGTCCTTGGTGTAAACAGGCCTTTACTATAGATCAACAATTCTAGTAGGTAATTTTAAGAGGACAAAAATTGTTCTGATGTAAAGAAATGTATAAATATCTAAATTTCCTCTGTGCTTCCCCTCCCCTAGTTTGGGTTCAGAGATGCTTGGTTGTCATGGTTATGAGTAGCACGAATCAGACTTTAGGCATTTTTTTTCTAATGCACGCTTTCACTGGCTATGAACACAGTGGAAATAAACAGTGCTGATGTCCTATTTACTGAGAGTTATGGTGAGAGGAGGATGCAGGCAGCAATGGAGATCTCTCCAGGGAAGAGCAGGTGCTCTATCTATTTTATCATGTATACATTTGTCAAGCGGGATACCAGGAAGGTTGTGTCTTCGCCTGGTTTAAGGTGATAAAAGCGAAAGCGCAAACATTGCAGCCTGGTTGAATTTTTGTATGCCTAAAGCCACTGTCTGATCACATCTGGTGAAGAATAACTCTCCAGAAACAGGCAAACCTTGCTGGTATGCTACCTGAAAAGCTGACATGCTGGTTTGTGTATTCAGAGATTAAATAAATGCTTGAATAAAATATTTTCAACAGTATGCATCTGAGATGGATAAAAATGCAATGCTGATTTAGAATTTTGACCATTGTGATGAATATATATCAAGTGGTTTGCAGAAAACAATTTGTAAAAATAATTTTTTTATTTGATATTAAAATTGGAGAACAGAACAAAAAATCTTGCATTTTACAATATTGCATACTATTGCATTGCATTGCATACATAAAATAATAGTTCCAGTCAGTGAAACACTATCATTACACTGTCTGTGTGTTTGTGTTTAGTAATTAATAATAATAATTCACTTGAATGAACAGTTGAACAGATTCACACAAATAAACTTGCTAAAGGTGTATTTACTACTAGTGTAAATCAAATATTATATTAAAAATAGATAAGAATTGTTTCTTTGTAAAATAAAATAAAAAAGTTAAAAAAAATTACAAATAACAAATTGTTTATATTGTAATAATATTTAACAGTAATACAGTTTTTACAGTATTTTTGATAAAATAAAAACAGCCTTGGTTAGCATAAGAGACTTCTTTCAGCAACATAAAAGAACATCTTTAAAATATTTGTAAAAATGTATATACAAAAAATACTTCATTATTTAAATATAAATGTCTGGGTTTAGATTTGAGGATGTTAAGTTAGTTCAAGCACCAGTGTCCCTAATATTTCTGCACTTCTAGCCAATTAAAATATTTCAATTAGTGTTAAAATATTTTAGTTGAGTGTTTTGAGGCATATTGACTCTCCACTGGTAATCTAGACACTAAAACTCAATGTAAATTAACAGAGATTAACTGTTCACTATGGGTAATTCCTGTTTGGCATGAGAGAGAGAGCGCTTCCTTTTGCCATGAGTGTCTAATATTTGATTTTGTGTCTTCATTTACCTCTTGTCGCACAATGGATGCAAATTACTCTCGGGATCTGAGCATGCAATTAAACACCTCACTTGAGAGTGTGACGAGCTCTGTGATTAAAAGAGAAGCTGTGTTGAATGGACAAGCTTTGTCTGGTGACAAGCTAACACTTCTGCACAGGTTTCCGTCCTTTATATACTGATGTATGACTTGAAGATGTTGAATGATATTTTTACTTATTTAATGATAACAGAAAACAAGAACTGCACTGTTAATTTGAGAAAACTGTTGTTTTATGTCTTGATAAGCACTATGATTAATCTTGAAGTCATCGTAATTACTAAACACAATGGCTGGAGTGACAAAACCTGCAGTGCATGCACTGGAAGAAAGAAATATCCCACTCTTTTAAAGGATGAGTGAAAATTGGATATTTTACTTATTTAGAAGATTGATTTTAGCCATTAAAAGTGAATTAGCTTTTTATGATTCTGTACTTGATTCTGTGAATACAATTGTAGGAATAAAATCCTCTCTAGAGTCTCATTGATATGCTGTTACACTTCGCTGAGTTTTCTTTAAAACAGAAGTAAATCTAGTCTTATTAAAGCAGTGAAACTGCCTTTTGGTTGAACAACTGTGGGACATTGTTAATTGCAAATTGGAAAGCAAATTATGTTTGATCAAAAGAGACTGGGCTAAATTTGGAGATCATGTCTAAATTGATGTGCAGTGTAGCTCATGTTGATCTTTTTTATATCTAAAATATATGCAATAGTCACATATAATAACTATATACAGTATATTGAGTAAAATTGTGTCCTGAAATCAAAGTATATACTGTAGTATATATTGTGCCAGGGCTTTAAAGAGTGAAGTTTATCTAACTGTCAAACTTCCACTTTCTTGTTTTTAGCCATTTTTATCTTTTATTGAGAACCCGTCACCATAAAACTTTTAAGTAAGCAAAACTGTTACTGGTGTGCATCAGGGTTCGGCTTTAGGGCCAGATGTTTTTTCAGCTGAGACTTAAGATAAACTTTTTTTTTTCTGTTCATTCTTCACGCTAATTAGTTTTTAGGTAGTCAGACAGATGTTACATACCTTCCTGTCATAATGATTCATTTAGGCTGGCATTAAAGTAAGACCTTGTTCTATTGTTTTTGGTGAATAAATACTCATTCGCTGCATTGTTGTACAGAACATAGGAGGAGTTTGTGTGTCATCTGCTAGCTTCTTCTTACAATACGGTCCTTTTAAAGTGTTTATGTGAGGTTTGCTTTTATCAAATGCATGCTTAACTTGAAAAACTGTCTTTTTATGCTAGCATAATTGATTTAACATGCTGTGCATTGCTATGCTCTATAATTGTTGCTGCTGTCTTCTTTACTGTCAGTCATTGCACACATTAGGAAATGTGGTTATGAAATGCACACATTAGGTTATGAAAGGCTGAGGAAAGTGACTGATGGACGCTTTCATAAATGAAATGCTTGTCATTTTTTTCCAGGGATGAGGCACTGTTTATCACTTCCTCCACTGCCTCACGTCATATTGTTTTGGTCCGTTAGAGAGTACAGCTCTAACACATCCATGCAAATCACTCCTGAAATAAAGGCTGAAAAAAAAGTGTGGTTGTCATGACGCCCATAAGCTGTTCAGTTGCGAAAAGAGTACAGTAGACCAGAGACTGTCAGTCAAATCAAAGCAGCAGGACTAATAAATAGCAAATTCATTTAAACTAGCGGTTCTGAGAGTTCTGTTCTTTCTGGACTTTGACAGCTTTGGTTTCTATAGATGTTTCTTGAGTTTTAATGGTTTTATGCACTTGGAAGCCAATTATTCACTTTACAAAACATACTGAGTTGATTGCCACAAATGTTTTATCTGTTTTTAATATATATATATATATATATATATATATATATATATATATATATATATATATATATATATATATATATATATATATATATATATGATTTTGTTTATATTTTAATATTTATTTAAGTTTTCTACAAGTTTTTGAGGGCATGTCATGCATCCTGTCCATGTTTACTTGCTTTAATAACCAGATACATTTATTGCATAATATTGTTGAGTTCAATGAGCAAAATTTTTCCCTTTGCTTTCTCCAACAAACAATCAGAACTACTATCAAACCATTTTTGTTGAAACCCACCAGTTGAGAACCAATGATCTATGGGATGCGAGGCGTGACAAGAGTTAATTCCTGTCTGCCAACAAGAATTCCCAACAAGTTAGACAGGGTTGTGGACTCTGGATAATGTTGTAAAATAAGCCTCGAGAAGCTGGGGTCTATTTTCCACATGTGTGCTTCGCTACTCTCTGAAGAATGTGCCTGAAGTCTTCCCATGTGCTTGGGACAAGTCTTGAAATCTTCAATTTCATGCTTGCTTAGTCCACGGAACACAAATATCGATTGG
The DNA here is from genome assembly GCF_023724105.1 of Carassius gibelio. Taxonomy (NCBI): domain Eukaryota; kingdom Metazoa; phylum Chordata; class Actinopteri; order Cypriniformes; family Cyprinidae; genus Carassius; species Carassius gibelio. The sequence goes on from NC_068410.1 coordinate 8,124,415, forward strand.
TGTTTGTAAATCCCAAATGATTATAGTTATTGTTTATCACCGGAAGAGGACTAGTAGAATTTGATTGTTGAAGCATCTGTTTTTTTTTTCAAGGTTTCTTAGCGTTTAGTTAAGCTATTTGTCGTCACAGTTGGTTCACTTGCGTTTGTCTGATATCAAACAAACACTTAAAAGTTTTAGAAGAAAAGCACTCTTTCTTGTTACTTACAGTGAGTCTAATCTATTTTTTTCTTGTCCTTTTCCCTTCTCTTTCTTTCTCTTCTGCTCCAGCTGGTTGGTGGTGAGTTTGACCTGGAGATGAACTTCATCATCCAGGATGCAGAGGCCATCATCTGCATGTTGGAGCTGCTGGAACACTGTGAAGTCACATGCCAGGCAGAAATCTGGAGCATGTTGACCGCCATCCTGCGCAAGAGTGTCCGCAACCTGCAGACCAGCACTGAGGTCGGCCTCATTCAGAGGCTATTGCTCAAAATGAGCTCTGTGGATGACATGATCGCAGGTGAGTGGTCTCAACCTGACCCTCTCCCAGATTTCTGGAATTGATCCATTTCTTTCTATTTCCCCAAAGCTCTGTAAATGGTTCAGAAAATGTTTAAACAGCTCTGAGATGAAAGATGTGCAGAATAGTCTGAACAGTCATGCTGTCTTTTTTTGTGAAAGAAGATTTTGCAGATTGTCACTGAAAAATGACTTAAATATCAGTCTCTTCATTTTATATGGCTTCCGAAGACAGTCATATGAACTACTTTTATGGTGCTCTCTTGATGGTGTTTTGTTATTTTTTGGAGCTTGACAGCTGTGGTCACCATGAACTGCCTTTGTATGAAAAAGATATATGTAAATATACTTTACAATATAACATTTTTAGATATGAGTGGGTAAATAATGGCAGTTCTTAGCTATACATTTCAACTGAACTACAAAAGAACAAGGAATCAAAATGTAATCATACCATAAACATGTATTATTTTTTAAAATAAAAAGTATTTGTTTATGTATTTATTTATTTAATTAAATTTGTATTTAAATTGACATATATATATATATATATATATATATATATATATATATATATATGAATAAATAAAAATATTGAAAAAAAAAAAAAAAATATATATATATATATATATATATATATATATTTTTTTTTTTTTTCAATATTTTTATTTATTCATATATATATATATATGTCAATTTAAATACAAATTTAATTAAATAAATAAATACATAAACAAATACTTTTTATTTTAAAAAATAATACATGTTTATGGTATGATAACATTTTGATTCCTTGTTCTTTTGTAGTTCAGTTGAAATGCATAGCTAAAAACTGCCATTATTTACCCACTCATATCTAAAAATGTTTATTTAAGTTTTCTAGAATGAGAAAGTGAATAAATAAAAATATTGAACAAAAAAAAAAAAAAAATATATATATATATATATATATATATATATATATATATATATATATATTATTTTTTTTTTTTTTTTTTTTTTTTTTTCAATATTTTTATTTATTCACTTTCTCATTTTAAATGCAAGCAAATAATGACTTTTTTCAACTCCAAAAGAAGTAGGAATCAACAATATCTCCATACCATGAGCATGCATGTTGATCACTGGCTGTGAAGCTCACCTGTGTAGTATTTTAGGTTAAGATTTTAGATCAAACTGCAAAAGCAGATTTATTTGAACCTTATTGCATATTATATCATGCTTGTTGTTTCATTTTTTGCATAAAAGGTCAAAGATAATGCTCAGCTTTGAACAGCGCGTGCCAAAAATGTTAATTTATTTTTTTTTTACGCCTGAGAGCGGTACGAATCGCTGTGAGTGAAAGAAATGTGGATTAAACTGCAATCTTCTCAGCAGTGGAATTCATCAGGCTAAGGCAGAAGAGAAACCGAGAGAAAAATCTCATTAGTTGCACCGTCTGGTAATGAGATTGAGTGGCAGTTTAGAGCAATATTAAATTTTAGTTACCGTTTATGAATGAAGAAGAATGTTTTTTGATTTATTCCATCTGTAATTCATGGGCAACATGTTCCTCTGTCTGCATACATTAAATGCCATTTTTCACAATCAAAATCCTCTAAGAAGCAGAGGCTGTGAATTGCCTTATGGAAGGTTTCATCAGCAGTCTTGATGAAACTCAAAATTAAAGTGTAAAATGGCATTAATTAGCATAACTTCTCATGTCTTCCTCGCAGTAGACTGCAGAGGGTTTAACCTGAATTGAAAGAGCTGAGTCAACTGCGCCGTTTGTGAACCATAGAAGTGGGTTTTTTATATATCAAAAAATTTAGTTTTGCTATCCTAGGTAGCATTAACAAGCACAAAAGCACGCACGCATACAAACACAGACACACAAGGGAAAAAAAAGATTAATAATAGTAAATTATGTTTATCTGAAAGTGTAACAGTGAGAACAGGTTTCCTGTAAGGAGTAGGTTTATGCTGAGTGTTGGGTTAGGGGACAACAAATATTGTTTGGTCAGTAAAAAAGTAATTTCTATGGAAAAATCCCCACAATTCACAGAAACAAACGTGCTAGATGGATATATTGTTTTAATTTATTATTTAATTCAATTTGAAACATTGTACTATGTACATTCCATTTTAATCAGTCTGTTTCATTGAAAAATCAATTTAAATGATTAATTGAAACCTTTTTATGTTCAACTAAATTATATTGAACAATGGAAGATCCCCAAGGCCCTGCCGAATTACGCCATCACACTTGGGGAAGGTGCATTCTGGGGGTCTGTTTGCCACGGTTTGATTCCTCTCACACGTCTTACTGTGAAATTGCTATTTTGCACTGTGTTATGACACAATGTCTTGTGCATGTTGCACACACACCTGTGCTCCGGGGAATCTTTTTAAATGCAAACTCTGCCCACTTCAGTTAATCCAGATCTTACGTCTCTCTGTCTGTCTGTCTGTTTTGTTTTGTTTTTTCCCCATGATGCACAGACTTGCTGGTGGATATGCTGGGAGTTTTGGCCAGCTACAGTATCACCGTCAAAGAACTCAAACTGCTCTTCAGCATGCTGAGAGGAGAAGGAGGATTGTGGGTAAGTCACAGAAAATGAGTGAGAACTCATGTAGGGCTCTGGGGCTCCAAGGGGTTGTTAGCTTCACCGCTTTTGGAGATCGTTGAGCCTTTTCAGACCTCTGGAACAATCAACCGCAGAACAGATCAGGCCTGCCCAGGTATCGATTCGCCGTTCTCTTGAGTGAGGGATATTGACAGAACATCGAGTGCTGGCGGACACCACAGTGAGGATGTTGTCACAATAGTTTTCATTTTTTGGATAGAGTAAAGTACCCCTCTGGAGAAAAATAAGAGAGACGTGGGCTTTACTGAAACAATTGGTTATGAGATGTGAAAATGGAATGTTTTGATCAGCATGTGTTTTCATTTCATGTTTTTCAAAAGTGGTGAGTATACGACAGATTGGATCAACGTTCTTAAATCAGAACTTATTTAGTCAGGCAAAATTCAAAGTTCATTTCAGAAGTTTTTGCTGAGAAGCTCCTGGGGTTTTCGTTATGGTGATTTGGTTTGTCCTAAAGGTACTTGTCTTACCTCTCACGTACTGTCTTCCACAGCCAAGACATGCAGTCAAACTGCTCTCAGTCCTCACTCAAATGGCACAGAGACATGGACCAGACACTTTCTTTAACTTTCCTGGCCGAAGTGCAGCTGTGAGTGACCCCATTCTTAGCCTGTTTTGCATATTTATGGATATTTCAGATGTTGTGAAGTTAGATTTAATGTTGTTTTTAAACTGTTATTTCGACAATACGATTAATTGAAAAATAGGCAATATTAAATGACTATAAAGCTTTGTGTAAATAAAAGAAAAATTGTATTTACACATTAAAGGCAAAGCTGAATTTTCAGTTGCCATTACTTCAGTCGTAAATGATAGATTAGATAGTGTTGTAATATGCATATTTAGAATAATTAGAAACATTTATTATTATTATCAGAGTAAAAAAAAAAAAAGTCATGCTGCTTAATATTTTGGTGGATACCATGAGACATTTTCCCAGTTTTTAATGACTATAAAAATCAAAAGAACAACATTTATTTTAAGTTTTCATTGTCAATTTTAATCAATTAAATCTGTCCTTGCTGATTAAAGTATTCATTTCTTACAAAAAAAAAACTTTTAACAGAATTATTTAATGTTTTAAATAATAAATTAAAACAATCTGTATATACGCAGTATATCAAATTTCAACCAATACTGATAAATTAAATTTTTCTGATATTGGCCAATAACTAATATGGCACTTATTCATCCCTACCGTAATTTCATTATAGAGAAATCCATTTTATATACATTTGTTTGCTGGCTGAGTGGCTATATGTATATTGGGAAAAATAAATTGACCGCATTAGTTATTCAATTTTTTTTGAAGCTCTGGATGAATATAAACAAATGTGAACAGTACAGACTCCAAGACATTTTTTCTCTCTGTTTTCTGCCAGGCGATTGCATTGCCTCCCATCGCTAAATGGCCTTATCAGAACGGCTTTACCCTCAACACCTGGTTCCGCATGGATCCTCTGAACAACATCAACGTGGACAAAGACAAACCCTACCTTTACTGGTGACTACATTCACAGCCTACGCCTTAATGTGGTTATATATAATTTAGTCAACTCTTAAATAAAACTTGCTTAGCAGAAAAGAAAATGACCTTCAGGGCCTGCTTCTGTTAAGTAAATTAAACTGAGTGGCTTTGTTTTAGGGTTTAACACACACACACACACACACACACACACACACAGAGTTCTGGCTGCTTTGCCACTTATATAATGAGCTTTGTTAGAGGATTTTGTTTTTGATGATGTGGTGGATTATGCAGGCATGAAAGGGAATTAGGTCAGATTCCGCTGATTAAACCAATAGGTGTTTGAACCCAGGGCAGAATGTTCTGGAATCTTTGCAGAGGGACACTAGGGTGGAAATAGACATTAATTTGGGCTTTTAATGTCAGTCAGGCAAAAAGAGCATCGTATGTAGAGACTTGTGGGTAATTGGAGCTCAGATCAATAGCGCAGACACGTTTTTATTGGCCAGGATTCCAGGAGCGAGGGAAAATGGTCCTCGAGGGAGAAGGAGTGAGTCTGTTTTGATAGAGAGAGAGAAAGAAGGACAACATCCATTTTTGAACAGCCTTGGGCTCTTTTGTAGAGATATTTTAAGGCATTAGCCTCTGATATTAGCTTGAAGTGATATGTTAGATGGGCTAGATGTTTATAAAAAAAACAAAAAAAACATTTCTTACATGTTCTCGAGATCAGGTTATTGAGTTCAGTTCTTCCATACATTATGTAGGTCCATGCATTGAGAAACTACCCCGGACTTTCTGAGAAGGTTACAAAACAGTGTTGTTAAAGTCTGCCATGCTAATATAGTAGCTAGAGTTTGAAAGCGAGTGCTGGGTCCTGCTTGCTGTTGTGCTGCCAGATCTGTAGCCTGGAGCTGCCAAGCGCAGGACCGCTCACATAAACTCTGAGTTCAATCTGTGCGTGACACAGGTTCGGAATAAAAAGAGATGTTCACGAAAGAAAAACATTGTATTGTGAGATCAGTGTGAGTATTATTGATTCACACTGAGAATTCTCAGCTCCTGAAGATGCAGAAATTGTCTCTTGTGCTGTTAGGTTTCTTGTATGTGACGGTTTATACTTCTGTTGTGAGGAACGGAGAACACAAAACTGTCTTTGACATTTTGAAATAAGCCTACTGTAAGATCTCTTTACTCTCTCCTCTCTTAAGTTGGAAAAGAAAACTAGCTAATGCATATCAGGAAACCTACATATTGTGATAAAAAAAAAAAAAAAGCATTGTAGACTAGCCTAAGTTTGGTCAAACTGGCTGAACTTAAGGGGTTTTTAGACAATTTTCAGCCAATTGAGTCAGAAGGCCAGCATGACCAGGCTAGCAGACCAGCTAAGACCTGTAAAACCTTTTTGGTTTAACAAATTGATATTAGAAGTAGTAGAAGTACTGCTCATAAGAGGTTTAAGCTAGTTTAGGTGGTTTTCCAGATCTAAACTCAGCTTCACAGGTTCATGCTTTTGGCTAGTTCAAGCTTTTTGTCGAAAAGGGAATGTTAAAGGGTTAGTTCACCCAAAAATGAAAATTAGCTTTTGAATTACACACCCTTGAGGAATCCCATGTGTATATGACTTTCTTCTTTCAAACGAATCCAATCAGAGTTATATAAAAAAAATTGTTATCATTACAGTGGGTGGGTGTTTCTGTTAAACAGTCCAAAATACGTCAAATAAAGCATACACATCCATAATAAAACATCCTAAATAAAGGCACATTTTATTATGGATGCGCACACTTTATTTAACGTCTTTTGGACTGTTTGACAAAAAAAAAAAAAAAACACCCCACTGTAATGATGCTTGGAAGAGCCAGGACAGTTTTTAATATAACTCTGCTTGGATTTTTCTGAAAGAAGAAAGTCATATACACCTAGGATGCCTCAATTTTGAGTAAATCACAGGCTTATTTTCATTTTTTGGTAAACTAACCCTGTAAGAGAGGATATTCCATATATACCACATCAAAGTGTTATGAATTGCTTTATATTCTTTGTGTTTATTGATTCTCAATTTCAGTTTCCGCACAAGCAAAGGCATCGGCTATTCTGCACATTTTGTGGGGAACTGCTTGATTGTGACATCGCTGAAGTCAAAAGGAAAGGGCTTCCAGCACTGCGTGAAATATGACTTTCAGCCCCGCAAGGTAGACTTTCATTTCCAGCTTTGATTCTCTCTTTCCACTACTAGCATCTGCAGTTATCTAATGGTTGTGTTGTGAAGGAGTAAGAATCGAGTGGATGCACTTGTGAATTTTCTTGCTGTGATCCAGTTAACTGGGCTAAATATCATGTTTACAAACTGTAACTGAACCCCAGGACATGAGATAACTGAGGCCACTTTCTGTATTTGTTTTTGTTGTGTTGAATTGAAGGGAAATCTCTTGGAAATCTCTGCACAGCTGCTGCATTTTTTAAACATCTGTCTAATAAATGATTTCCTTGTTTCTACTCAATATTTAATGCTCTTAGCTGGTGTAATCTTTATAAATATTAATAGCTTAAACGTGCTCTTTAGAGCCTTAGGGAAAGGGTTTGCCAGGGTCTTGAAGGTCTTTCCTAAAATGAAATTTTACAGATTAATTGCAGTCATGGGGGCAAGTTTGCATATTGTCTGAAACTGGGTAGATGATGCAACACATGATGATGCAACTTTTTGTGTTAAATGCAATGCAAAATAAAATTAAAAATAAAGCATTTTAGAAATTAATTTTATGGAAATTAAATATACTGTTTTCATTTTCAGATTAGCTGATCTGATTCGCGGTCCAGTGGTCATTAAAACTACAGTTTATAATTTTATTGCAGTTTAAAAAAGAGACATAAATTTTTATAGTTCATTGGATTAATCTAACTTTCCTCTATCATGTAAATTACCTGTTTAATTCTTTTGACCTCCAGTGGTTTAGACTCACATAGGGTTGTTATTTCTTTTTTCTTTCTTTCTTCCTAATAACAGCTTTGAATTTTTTAGATTTAGTGACTTAATATAAGCGATAACAGGCTGTGTAGGAACTTTTTTTATTAGGTTTTTGATGTGGTCTATACACTATACAACACACAGCATGCAAAGAACATGCATCTTGTCCTGAATGGTGTAGGCTTCACTCCTGAGTGTGTTTGAAACACTGCGCCATATCGTGACTCTTTCGTGTGGTGGCACATTGACAGAAATGAAATCTGTAATGACCCTTGTCTCCTGCTAAGTAAACCTGCCTTCACTTCCTCACTACTTTGATTTCCTCCCTGCCTCTGTCTGCTTCCTCTCCTCTCCTCTCTTCTCTTCTCACTCAAGATCCGATGTATTATTTATATCTAAATGCAAATTTTACTGCATTAGACCTCCTGCCTGCTGCCCATGACAACGGCTTTGGGTTGAAATGTGTGCTTCCAGTGCCAAGAAAGAAAAATACAGCTAAAACCTTTATTTAAAAGATCTACATTTTCTCTGATCATCCTGATATCTTGGACTACTGTATGATTTGGCCTTGAAATTAAGGTTTTGATGATTGCTGAATTAGTCTGCTATAAAGTAATTCACTGTAATTAATTTACTGCTTCATACATTAAATTAATTCTATTAATGCAACTTGACAGTCATATCGGTCTGTTTCCTTTGGAATAACAAACACTGATAAATCATTCACTGTGCAATAGAATAAAATAAAAATAAAATGAAAAGGGATTATTTTGATTTCATGCTGACCTTTTTCCTTCTTTAGTGGTACATGATCAGCATCGTTCACATCTACAACCGCTGGAGGAACAGCGAGATTCGCTGCTACGTCAATGGACAGCTTGTCTCCTACGGCGACATGGCTTGGCACGTCAACACCAACGACGTAAGACCACTTTGCAATCGCTTTCTCACTCTGTAGCTGGCGGATGTTGTCTCAGAGAAAGATCATCACCACTGTGTGCACAGTGTGAAATTAAACTATGAAAGATGCATTGATTTATCACAGTTTCGGAATAAATAAATGACGTTTATTTCTGCCAACACATCAAGCCTACCATGAAGTGCATGCAGCAAAAATAATTTCTTAATCAGTATTTTGTTATTTTTAGGAACATTTTAAATATACTTGCAAAATAGTAAAAATTGGTCATCTCTCACTCTCTCTCTCTCTCTCTCTCTCTCTCTCTCTCTCTCTCTCTCTCTATCTCTCTCTATCTCTCTCTCTCTCTATATATATGTATATAAAGCTCAAATCTTATATGAGATATAATCTTGGGGCTTCAGTGATTGGATTCAAATTCACAGACCTTTGCTTCTGTTTTTCTGTACCTCACTGAAAGCAATGCAAGATAATTAAAAGGTGGGACCAGCAGTGCTTAACCTCAGATCTCCTGGGTGCTGATTTTGATTAAACTAATAGGCAGGTTTCAGCACAGAATAACATCTCTGTAATGCTACATCTCAATTACGCTATGAACCATTGCTCGCTTAGTATGACGTTTGCATGCTGACATCCACTATATTTCCACACCATCACTCTATTTTTTCCCCCTACTATTCACTTTTGAGAGATTGCTACGCAGAACTCCAAACTGTGTTCTTCATGTGCTTATCACAGAGCTATGACAAATGTTTCCTCGGCTCATCTGAGACGGCAGACGCCAACCGAGTGTTCTGCGGACAGCTCGGAGCCATCTATGTGTTCAGTGAAGCGCTAAACCCTGCTCAGATATTCGCCATCCATCAACTAGGCCCAGGATACAAGGTATGTTTCAGATTTGCCAAAGTGCGTTACAGACCAACGCTTTGCAGCCACCATTGATCTCCAAGAGATGTTATTCCTTTATCAGTGACATTTGGTTATTGATTAATGTACCTTCCAACATGATTTCACCATCGCCCTGAGGAAATAACCATGTTCGTGAGATCTAAATTTCCAGCTGGTTATTATTGTCCAGCTACTATGTTTCAAAACTGGATTTTCAAGCAGGAAAAAAGCAGTGTGAAAAGCTGAATTTACATATTTACTTTTTACCAAGTTGAACCTTATTCTTTTTGTTGTCATGCATCATTGCTTTTACATTGAACGACAGCAAAGTTTCTCAGGTTCGCGTCGTAATGAAGTCTGCCTCTGGATAGTTTATAGTCTTTCTTTCCCTTTCATGTTTCTGACCTTTTGTTGCTAATTCTCAAGGTGCTTTTGAAGCGATTTAGTGTTTAATTGCATCCATGGGGTAAACAGAGAGCAGGTTACTGTGATTTTATTTTTTTCTTTCTTCCAAGGCTGTATCCTTATTATATATGAAGCTCTGTCATATTAGTAATTAGGACTCGGAGCAGTTTTTCAGTCTCTTTGTGCAAAGTCTAATTTTCTCTGAAGCACCAGGCTTTGATTAGTGACTCATTATCTAAAACAATAAACCACATGCATGGAACGGATAGCAAATGTATCCCAAAAATGACATTACATTGGTTCAAAGCCATTGTTTATGAATGATGAGCTTTTTGCTAATTTAATTTAAAATTCTTACACCATCTCTATTGTCTTTTCTCTGTTACATTAGTGTTTTAGTTATGGGCTGTGTAATCTGCAAGCACAAGTAAGCTCGTAACTGCTTAAACCCATCCTAACAGTTTATTTGCTTATTTTTACTTTGTGTGTTTTAAACTACCTGGTAGACATTTGCACTGGTTTTCTTTAATCAGTGTGGGCTGGTCATTTCCCTTATTAATTGCGTTTCAAGACCTCTGATTCCTGCTGCCCCTCACGTCGTCATGACAGGCAGGTTGGCAGAAATAATGAGCAGTCTGCTTCAGGGAGAAAGCAATTACCCACCCCAGATGAACCTGTGAATGGAGTCTCTTCAAATCTGAAAAGGGGTTGTATATTTCAGTGGAGTGCCAGCTATTAGGCTGCCTGTCAGCTCTTCGGGCTGATCTACCTTGTCTAGTAATAGGGCAGAGGCCTTTGGAGTTTATGTTAGCAGGGTTAGACCACAGGGCCTGGCCCCCATTTGATGAAAAAAGTGATAAAATGGGTTTTTAATTGTGATGGATCCACTATAAGCATTACTCTCTTCTTAAAAGTGGTGTTTTGTGGACCAAATGACCAAAAGGTTTTTTATTTTTTATTTAATTATTTTTTTAATAGCCTGCACATGCAAGTATTTTTTTTTTAATGTAGCAAAAAAAAAAAAAGAAGAAAAAAAAAGAAAATGGAATAGCATATATTCCATATGAAGGTTTGAATTCAGTAATAGTTTTTTTTTTTTTTTTGATGTTTTGTTTTGTTTTGCTTAGCTTTTTTGTGTTTTTGTTTTGTTCTGTTTTGTTTTTGCTTTGTCTTGTCTTAGGTCATGTTAATCAAGAAAGATATTTTTGCTTTTCTTTACCTTTACCTTTTTTTTTTTTGCTATGCTTTGTTTTATTAATTATTTTCTTTTATTTGTGTTTTGTTTTGCTTTGTGTTTTTGTTTTTGTTTTGTTTTTTACTTTGTTTTTTAGTTCTTAAATCATGTTAACTGAAATAACATTTACATAGATTATTCCTCCTGTTTTGCTTTGCTTTATTTTGCGTTACTTTTTTGTTTTTGCTCTGCTTGGCTTGATTTCATTGTTCTTCAGTCTTGTTAGATGAAATAACTATTCTAAGTATTTTTCCCTCCGCAGTTTTCTGCCCTTGTCTTTAGTGACTTCTGTTTCCTGCCCTCAAAAACCTAACAGCATTATTTGTTCTGTTGACTGTTGTGTGTTGACTCACTTAAGTCCTCATAGTCTTCTTAGCCGTTTACCAGAGTACCTTCCTGGACACGGACAGTCTTCTGTGATTTATGTGACTGATCTGAAGATGACCTGATTACTGCCTTGACTCAACAGAACAGGCAGTCTATGTTGCAGCTGCCAAAAAACACTTGACCCCCAATCAGACCCCTTACTTGAGGTCTTGTCTTAACTGAACCATGAACAGGTTTGGTCTCTGATTAACTGATTTAATGGTACTAGTCCCTGGCTTTCTCTTTCTCCCTGTTGTTATGGAAGACAGATGCACTATTGCTAGTGTGAAGTCTCACTATGAGATAACAAGTGAGCTTTACATCATCAGTTTCTGCCAAAAGAGTATCAGACATTACGCCGGCGTTCTCTCAGGTTTATTTTCATCTGATGGTGTGCTTTTAGCTTTTTCGCAAAACTGTCAGCATCCATTAACATGCTGTGGTATTTATTTTCCAGTCAGACTGATGGATTTTGAGATTTGCTTTGTGCTGTATCATACAGTATGTTCGCAGTAGCACCCTGACCAGCAACAGGTGACATTTCTGCTATCTCTGTTCAGCAGAGTAAACAACATGAATGTTTTTAGGTCAAAATAAGCATAAAGATCATCAAATCTCGAATGTTTCTTTTTCTCACTTTCTTCTCCATTTTGAAAAGAATAATACTGATAACACTAAAGCTAACGTAAGCAACAGATAACAGATATACTTGTTTGCATATAATGATATTTGATGGTATTTATTTGCTCAAAGATTGTGAAATTTTATGTAGGTTTATTGCCTTAGAAACCATATTTGCATGGTGGTAATCTATTTAACGACAACAAGTTAAATACAGACAACCTCCTACATCTTCAAAAATACACTTGTGAATAGTTAGTGCATGGATAATGAAGTAAGAATATAAAGGGACCGCTATTTAGTTTCTAAGAGCAACTCAAGTTGATATCTTTTCAAAATACGAAATAAAATCAGCAGTTGTTATCATCTCATTTTTAAAATATTTAAGTTAGATTTAGGGCAGTTTTACATAAAGTTAATAAAACATGCACCTTGTTTAAATTTACTGAAACATTTAATTCATTGTTTGCAAATATACATTATCATGTGAGAACAAAAAGTAGTGCGGAACTATTTGAGGTATTTATTGCAGAATTTTCTGTTTCAAACAAATATAGCAAGAAATATAATATACTCCACAATATGCTGTATGTAATTCACCAGTATTACATTTTGAACAGCCTATTAATGCCGTTAAATGCCGTTCAGAATTTTCAAAAACAAAATTAATGCTTTTATTAATCAAGGATGCATTCAATAGATTAAAAGTGACAGCAAAGACATTTCTAATGCTATAAAAGATTCGTTTTATATATATAACAAATAAGATAATGCAATTTTATATATATATATATATATATATATATATATATATATATATATATATATATATATATATATATATATATATATATATATATATATATATGCTGTTCTCTTATATTTCTAATCCTGCAAAAAAGGTTTGACCAATTCCACAAAAAATATTCAGCAAAATATTAAACTGTTTCCAACATTGATAATAATATGAAGTATTCCTTCAGCAGCAAATCAGCATATTAGAAAGATTTTGATGTAGAACATAGGCTGTGTTTTTATGTGTATCTGTGGGGGAAAGAAAGTTTGCTGCCCATAATTGCTGATTAGTGCATATATAGTACACGTTTCCTGGTCACATGACAAACTATAAGCAGTGTTTCTTGATAGTGTTATCAAGCACATATCTAAAAATGTCTTGTTATCATTGTCTGCTTGCCGCTCATTTACACAGTTAGCACACGTCTGGAGTGGATCATATCTGGATGACATCATCACCTGGGATGTGCTGCAAGTGTTGGGCCACGGGCCTTTGATTTGACAGCACACGAAACAACCTCATGAATGATAATTCAGCCGAGGGATTCCCACGTCGCCCCTACTTCATCTTCATGATTATTTCATGTCACCGAGCTCATTTATTATTCATCGCGCTCCCACGACTTTGGATAAGATTTAATCACTGCATAAAAAGAATCTTCTCCTTTTCATGCTAGGATTAGTAAATCCTTTAATAAGTGCATGGAATAATAAGATTTACATAGACATATTATTTTAAGATGTGTTAAATATATATAAATTGTCATATTCTGTGATAATTCACTCCTTAGTTAATTCTCTCACTTGACATGTCTCACCTTTATTATGCACCTTTTAGAGGCAAATTTAGACCAGATTTTCCTCTGTGTTGGTCTATATTTCTCTTTTTAATCTTTTTTACTCTTTTACCTCCCTAGAGTACCTTTAAATTTAAGTCAGAGAGCGATATCCACCTGGCTGACCACCATAAGCAAGTGTTGTATGATGGGAAGTTAGCAAACAGCATTTCCTTCACTTACAACGCCAAAGCCACAGACGCTCAGCTCTGCCTGGAGTCCTCACCCAGAGAAAACCCATCCATATTTGTGCATTCGCCTCACGCTCTAATGCTACAGGTAAATGTCTGCTTAATGCTTAGGGACTGCGTTCTGCTCTCTTAATCCTAAATAAACCACATAATGGTTGGTAATGTCACTAAATGTTAATCAGATGCTGCATTGTTTAGCTAACTTCACAAGATAATGTCAGTGTTTGCCATTCAATGTTAATTGTTTGAAGGAACACATTTCCGCTGAGATTAGTCAGTGGTTAATGTGAGTAAGCACTTTTAGAATGGCAAAAAAAAGTTAATTACTGAATACGTCTACCACTTCTTTTTAATCCATTTGATTTTTGACTTTCTGTTTCTATGTAGGATGTGAAGGCCATCGTTACACACTCCATTCACAGTGCCATTCACTCCATTGGTGGTATCCAGGTGCTGTTTCCTCTCTTTGCACAGCTGGATTTCCATCAGCACACTGAAATCCAAGTGGAGACCACAGTGTGGTAAATGACATAATTACTCAGCAAGGATGCATTAAATTGATTAAAAATGACAGTAAAGAAATGTATAATGTTACATTTTTTTATTTCAAATAAATGCTGATCTTTTGACTTATCTACTGATCAAAAATCTTTAAAAAATTTAATATTCAAAGTTCCCACTATTTAAAATATTAAGCAGCATATCTGTTATATTATATTATATTATATTATATTATATTATATTATATTATATTATATTATATTATATTATATTATATTATATTATATTATATTATATTATATTATATTATATTATATTATATTATTTCACAATATTTATGTTTTTACTGTATTTTTTTTATCCCAGCCTTGGGATAAAAGTTTCAATATGTTTAAAATATGTTTAAAAGTTTCAAAAACATAAAAAAAAAAAATCTTACAGACCCCACACTTTTGAATAGTAGTGAGTAATATTAATTAAATTCTTATAACTAGTAAGACATATATTATAGTATAGACATATATATCTTTACTATTTTGTCAGTAATAACCTTTAACTAATAACCAGTAAAAATTGTAAATGCTACAAGTGAATTTACTGTAGGCATCACAATATAATTTTATATTAATTTTGAGATTCGGCAAAGATTACATTTAATGGCGTTGGTAAATAATATTGTTTTTAAGCACTACTTTTAGGTGAGATTTGGATGACCACAAAGGTCATATAAATGTAAAAATATATGAACAAAGCACCCACAATTAAATATTCAATTTTAGCCGATTGAGATAAAGTAAATGGAAGAGAATAAAAAATTAACCAATTACATAATCGATATATCAAGTGCTGGATGTTCTTACCATTTGTTCCATTAATATTTGGTCAACAAGTTTTTTTTATCTTGATCTTATCTTGTAGTGGTTACCCAGTTTAGTGTAATGACATGTTTTCTGTGCAGTTCCACTCTCCTGGCCTTCTTGTTCGAGCTACTCAAGAGTTCAGTGGCAATGCAGGAGCAGATGCTTGGTGGGAAGGGTTTCCTGGTGATCGGGTACCTGCTGGAAAAGGTGATGCCAATGTTTTCTTCGGTTTTTCTTATTCCAACATACAATTTAGACTGGTTAAAGATAAAGTGTGTAATTTTCATGCTGTTAGCAGCACCAAGCGAATCTGCAAAAATAACGTTTTCCAAATAGGTTTTCCCAAACCATTGTTCAGACAGAATGGTAGAAACATTGGTTAGGCCATGGCTATTACGTCGTGCCACTCAAATACACAGAAGAATGTTTAAAACAACACATTGTTTACACGCTTTGGGGAAATCAGCTTAGAAATGTCTAATAGTTGTGCATTAATTTGAATAATAGAGGGCACTTTAGCACTAAACACCATAAACTGCAAAATTTTAAGGGATTTTGATGTGTAATGGACAAATTGTGCTTTTACTCAAGTCATGAAGCTCACAAATGCTTGCTCCTTTCTTTAAACACTTTAAGAGTATTAAGATTTGTACTCCCTGGAGTTGTCATGACCTTGATTGACTCAAGCTTTTGTAAGCATGATCTGAATGAAAAAAGCAAGCACCCAATTCGATCGCTAGTACAGAGGAGAAATGGTGCAGTATGGTTGATGAATGACAAATGCACATTTAAGCATTTCTGCAGTGAATGCCGGTTCAGCGGTACTATTATATTCCTCTTTGTCCATGGGCTTATTGCAATGACACTTCATTTTTCTTTTTTCTTTGCTTATTCATAGCTGTCCTTATTTCCTAGTCTTAATATACCCATGGTTCCGTTTAAAGTTGGCGCTTGAGTAAAATACTTACTTTGTCATTTAACAGCAGCAGCTGTAAATCTGTGCTAGATGGCACCTGAATGATCCCGCTGCCTTGTGTCCCATTCACACGTAGCCGGCCATCTGTTTGTGTCTCGTTTATACTCACTCCCGTCTCACACCACGCACCTGTCCGGACCTCAGGTGCCAGCTGAGACTAATCACACACAAAGTTTCTACAAAGTTAAAGTCTTTGTCTAGCTGCAAAGTCAAACGGTGCCTTCAGGCTTCAGATGTTGGTTTGATATTTGTTACATAAAGATGCTGAGAATCAGAGGTTGGTTTGGTGAACAAAAATCTCATAATTGTTTTTTAGGCATCACTGATGCACGTCACCAGAGCCGTTTTGGAGCAGTTCCTCGCTTTCGCCAAATACCTGAACAGCCTTAGCCACGGTGCACCTCTTCTGAAACAACTCTGTGACCATGTTCTGTTCAACGCGGCTATTTGGATCCACATACCTGCGAAGGTGAGCAAGGTCATGTCTTTTCCAGGAGATACTCAGGTATACTCAAAATGGAACATGACAGCAATTAGGAGCATCTGAGTTCACTGTGATGGGCACTGGTGACATGAGACCGTAGTGACCTGGTCAGATGAGCACAGGGTGATATTTGCTGAAGTAAACACAAGACAGAGTGTTAACTCTTTAGTGTCCACATGAGAAAAACTAATTATGTTCAGTTTGCTTTACAGATTTAAAGAAACCCTTGTCCTCAACTAGTTTTTTTTTGTTGCCTAATCAATCCTGATGAATACAATTAAGTCCCATCCTATTCTTTTAATTGAAAATTATGTTCAATACATTTAATCTCATTGAATGTCTTCATTCATTTGAAAATAAAGAAGCAAAATCTGTTATTAACACCTTTTTATATCACTTTAATATCCATCTCTCTTGGTTAATGAGGTTCATGTGGTGTCATCCAAAAAGCAGACACTTATTTGTTCAAGAAAAGCTTTTTACTGAAATTGTTCACTGCTTCTAAATGTCTTCAGTTTTTTTTTTTTTTTTTTTTTTTTTTTGGACAATAACAGCTTCACAGTCTGTCACCTCATTCACCTTGTTTAGAACCTGACAGAGAGTTGCAGCCTTGATGAAAAGTGATATATTTCTTTAAAAAGATTTACAATTCAGTGTTTTTTTGAGTGTTTGCAGTTATTGTCACATGTGTAGAGTGTAGTTTAAGCTCTGAAAAAATGAGTTTTGGAAATTCGACCCTGCCTTGTTATGACCCATCAAGGAGAGGACGAGGTGTTTCTAAAAGAGGCCGGACTCTGTGATGCTAATACGTGTTTCTGCACGGCTGCTGACCGTCATGAATAAATAAAGGAGATATGAAAACACATACAGGATCAGAACAAAAACCTTTGTCACTGGAAGCTTGCCATGGCTCCAAAAGGAGAGAGATAGTGGCAGTTCTCTACCTCTTTCTCTAAAGAGATAGATAAAAGAAAAAAGAAGCAAAAAGAAAAAAAGAAAAAGAAGCAAAAGAAAAAAGCAAAACAGGAAAGGAGTCAGAAGGAAGCAAGTAAAAAGGAAAAGGGAAAAACAGAAAGGAAAAATGGATGTAGGGATGATGAAAGGGAGACATATAAAAGGGGAAAAAAGAATAGAAACAAAGAAGAACAAGAAAGAAGGAAAAAAGAAGGAAGAAACGACAGAAGTCAGAAAAGGGGAAAACTAAGAGAATCCCCAAAAAGGGAAGAACATAAAAGTAAAGGGGAAAAAGCATGACTAGATGAAAGTAAGAGAAAAGGGGAAAACATGGCTAAAAAAAGAAGACAAACAGGAGGAGACATGAAAAGCAAAGAGAGGAAGTGAAAGAAAGGAGGAGAGAGATGGGGAGTGTGAGGATAATGAACTGAGCAGCAGCAGCAGTGTTCTCTCCTCAGGCCAGAAGAGTTCATGGACTGTCATCATGTTTACTATCCTCCCTCCGTTCCTTCCCATCATCCCTGGCTGTCCTCACTGGAGAGCCCAGTCTGCCTGCCTGAGTGGCCTGTAATTGGATGAGTTATGTGCCTTCATCAGCGATTTTTTGTCCTCCAAGGTTTTCCCGCAGCACAGTCACTAGTCAGTCCTGACCTGCTGCTCACAAACAAACCACAGCACCTTTGACTTTCAGCTTCACCCAAAAATACTCACCGTATCTGCTGTTCTGCCATGCCAGAGGTGTTGCTCCCACAGAAATCCAACAAGAAAAGCATTTTAATGAGGGATCTTGGGATGCAATTTAGAAACAACAGACAGACGATGGATAGTAATAATCAGTGTCTTGTATTCTGTAACCTTTTGTAACTATTTATGTATGTGTGTGTGTGTGTGTTTCTGTTGTTCAGGTGCAGCTCTCGCTGTACACGTACCTTTCCTCAGAGTTTATTGGCACGGCAACCATCTACAACACCATCCGTCGAGTGGGGACTGTGCTGCAGATCATGCACATACTGAAGTATTATTACTGGGCTGTGAATCCTGACCACACCAGCGGCATCACACCCAAAGGCCTGGGTCTGTACACACACACACACAGACACACACATGCACACTCACAACTTGCACGCAAATCAATCTAAATTAATCTATATAAATTAGATGTAATTAATAATTAATAATTAACAAATATATAATAAAAAAATGAAATATTCAAAAAATACATATTTTTATATTTCATAGGCGCCACTGTCTACATTTTTTTTGTATAATTTTTCTTTACCTGTTTTTTTAGTTTAACATGACCAAAGTTACTGTAAAAAAAAAAAAAAAAAAAAAAAAAAAAAAAATATATATATATATATATATATATATATATATATATATATATTTTTTTTTTTTTTTTTTTTACTCCCATAAACTTGATACTAGCAATCATGTTACCCAGTCATTATTATTATTATATCTTTAAATTATGCTAATATTATTAATAATATTATTTATTTATTTATTTTGTATATTTTATTTTTATCGTTTATTTAATAATAATATAATATTTGTTTGCTTGACAATATATTAAAATATATCCAGACATACATTTTTTATGGATTCAATATAAAATAAAACATTACCTATAACGTTTAAGCGCTTTTGAATAAACACCCTACTGGTGCTTTTCCCTGAAATTTGGGACAATTTCTCTTTCCCATCCTTTCAACCATGTTTTAAACCCTCTGTGCAGAGGTAGAAAAGAGCACAGAAGAGTAATAACCCATGAAAGCTCCACATTGTGATAGACAGAACTAGCCGTGTGGACTGAATTTCACAAGGCTCACTCTTGGCAGTTCACAACTAGCCTTTCGTGGATGAAAATACTGTATGCTTTTCTTTTGGTCTCTTACAGCCCTTTTTTCATTGATCATGGCTTTTAACTGTACCTCTCACTCTTTTTTCTATTCTATCCTGTCTTATAACACGCTTTCAGGTGTATACTCTCTTTTTCCTCTCCTCTCCTCTGTTCTGTTTCGTCTCTGTTTTCCACTGTCCTCTCTTTAAAGATTTCCTGCTGAAGTTGAAAGCAACCAGAGCTAGAATCTTTTAGACTTTCATGTCCTCTGAATAATTCTCTAATATTCTCTTAAAAAAATCACTCGTTTTGAGGTCAGGAGTTTATGAGCTCTCGACTATTTTAGAACAATTTAGTTTTTTTGTTAAAACACCGAGAGGCAACAATTGGCTCGTCAGAACGTTTTGCATAAATTGACTGTATATACAGGAATTCGCATTAGCACGATGGTGTTCAATGACTTTAATAAGCAGAAGACAGACAGATTAAAAGGATTTCAGAGATGCAGCATGCTTGCACATTCACTGTGGGACTGGGGAGTCTAATTGTGCTCAGTTATTCCTTTTATTCTGCTCCTGCAAGGTTGTGTGATCTGGATTCTGTTCAGAATATGAGCTTAGCTTAACCATAGCTGAATTTGCATTAAATGAAGAGTCAAGAGCTATAGATTAGCAGTCAGCACCAATAATAAATGGCTGCTTTTAAACATTCAGTGCTTATTTTTGCAGATCTTTTTATTTTAGTCATAAGTGTTGTTTTTTGCCAAAAATATCCTTTAAATATAGTCAGTATCATCATATTTGCTCATTTTTATTCTGTCTAAACTCATTTTAGCTTACAAACACATTTGGCAACACTTTAGTTTAGGGACTAATTCTCATTTTAGCATGCATATTACTAGCATTTTGGTTATTTATTAATGCACACAGACACAGACACACACACACACACACACACACAGTGGTTTTTTTTTCTCTTTCTTTTTTACATTTTCAACAATAATGTTGTTGACATACATTACCAATCAAAGGGCTGGTTTAGGGCTGGTAATATTAAATAAACAAATCAGTAATACTGTGAAATATTGTTTTACACAATAACCGAAATATTTTCTATTTGAATATATTTTAAAATAATTATTTTCTGTCTGTGTTCAGTGTTCTGCTCAAGGAACATTTCTTATTTCTATCATTGTTAAAAATAGTTGCGCTGCTTAATATTTTTATGTATGTAAAACTTGTTTTTCGAAAGTTAGAAATTCAAACAAACGTTTAAATCAAAAGTCTAACAGAAAGTTCAAAGGAAGCATTCGTTTTTGAAACAGAATACAATCTTTGTAACATTACAAATGTCTTTTCAGTCTTTAGATCAGTTTGTCCTTGTTAAATATAAGTGTTCATTTAAAACATGATAATAACCTTACTGACCTCATACAGTTTCTTGGTAGTGTATTTGTCGACGAGACGCTGAAGACATGCTGGAGAAACAGCTGCAGAGTTAAACGCTGAAACGTGTTCTTCAGTCAAGTTGAGCTCACGTTGATCCATGGTCTATTATGCTTTTTGCCTGCTGCTTTTCAAGATAAGATAGTCTTTCATCTTCTTTATTCTTAATAATCTTCAATAGTAAGTGTGGTTGTGTTATGTTTATTAGATATCCAGTTTGTCTTTATCTCAATCCGAAATGATTCTGGTGTGTTTTATGTGAGCCTGAAGAAAGAGGAATTAATTATCTGAGCCACAGTAATATCACATCTTCCCAGATCGGCATGATTTACTTCTCCGCAGTCTTCTCTTTTTGCTTTCAATAAAATAAGCAGAAAGCCTTCCATCGATAAAATGAGAGAGAATTTTTGGTTAAATAGTCAAGCCTGTAATTTGGCTTAGTGGTGGATTGCATTACTGATTTTGCTGAGGCTTTTTTGTGTTGTTGACCCATCGGCCTTGTTTCGATTCCACACACAAACAGATTCAGATTGCAGTGGTGGCTGGTGTGTGGGTGGAGATGGCGGGTGACTAGCATGGCTCGTGCCAACTGTACTGTGTTTTGTTTTTAAATGAGAGCCCAATCTCACTTTTTTATTCCTAATGGTCGTTGGTTATGGTGTTTTTGAGGCTTCCAGGTGCTGGAAAGACACTTACAGCAATTCAGATTGTCTCATGCTGTGTATTGTTGTAGAAGCCAAGTGGTAAATAATTATTTCAGACAGAGAGTATCACGTGGAGGTTAAGATGTTTTTAATTACATGAGTTCATGTGTCAGAAACATACTTTTCTTTTCATTACAAGTTAATACAAATTAACCACCTATGGCAGTAAATATCTTTTTTTTTTTTTTTAAAGAAGTATCTTATGCTCTGTAAGGATGCATTTATTTAAACAAAAATACAGCAAAACACTAATGCTGTTTGTTTTTCATTTGAATATATTTTAAAATATAATGTATTCCTGTAACGCAAAGCTGAATTTTTAGCATCATTACTTCAGTCTTCATTGTCACATGATCCTTCAGAAATCATTCTAATATGCTGCTATAGAAATAATTATTATTTTTGTATTATTATTAGTGCTGTCAAACGATTCATCATGATTAATCATATCCAAGATAAAAGTTATGTAAAAAATTACACATATATATATATATATATATATATATATATATATATATATATATATATATATATATATATATATATATATATATATATATATATATAATATAGAAATATAACATATGTTTCTTAAATATATATATGCTGTTTTTGTATTTATATATATATATATATATATATATATATATATATATATATATATATATATATATATATATATATATATATATATATATATATATATATATATATATATATACAAAATAAATATACACATTACACACACATATATTATGTAAAAGTTTATTTTGGATGCAATTCATCGCCGTTAATTGTTTGACAGCACTAATTATTATTGAAAAGAGTTGTGCTAAATTTTTTATTACATTATATATATATATATATATATATATATATATATATATATATATATATATATATATATATATATATATATATATATATATATATATATATATATATACACACTGTGTGTGTTTGTGTCTGTATATATATATATATATATATATATATATATATATATATATATATATATATATATATATATATACATGAAGAAATCATATCAATTATTTATAAAATACATAATATCTCATAAAATCTGTGTTCTTTATATACACACATACACAAACAGAAATCATCTAAATTATTTATAAAATACATAAAATCTATATTATGTGCAAAGAAATTTACACACACATAAAATATTCCTTAAGAACATGATTAAGGCATATTTTCTTTGGGAGAGAAAAAAATCAATCCTAAATTCATATAGCATAAAACAAAAATAATTTCAAAATAAGATAATAACAAAATATCTAAAGATCATAACATGATTGTACACACACACACGCACACACGCACACACACACACACACACACACACACTCACACACACACACACACACACACACACACACACACACACACTCATACACACACAAGTGCAGAAGATGAAGGACTATCTTATCTTGAAAAGCAGCTGGTGCTGAGATTAATACACCATCATGAACCTCTAAACCCCTGTGACACAGAAAGAAACACTCAAACACGTTTGGCAATCACGCCAGGTGAAGAGGTCTGAGAGCAGCTCTCCTAAACTCTGGAAAAGTATTTGTCTCTGGTTGCCAAGTAGGTAATTCTCTGTGGCAGTCCACATTGATTTATTCTTCATTTGTCAAACTCTGCAGTCTTTTCCCACAAAGGAATGGGTTATAGAGAAAGCAGTATAACATAATGAAGTGTTCAATTACTGCAACAAAGACTTCTGTTTTACATTGGAGTAACGTCAGCTAACCACAAACCTTTCTCTCTCACACACTCTCTCTATCTCTGTAAAAGCAAGCAAGACCTCACAAATTAAAGTCATGCATCACTCCTGCCTATTGTTTTCAGCATCACGGACAGTCTTTCCTCAGCAGTGTCTTGAGGAACATAGAAAGACTCCCTCAAGAAGCATCAAGCACACAGGCGAACAATATTTTTGTGTATACTGTACTTAACTTTAGTTCTTGCATATAACAAACCTCAGTACTCAAGACACTGATAGAGCTGTCTGTAGATTTCTGTGCCATTACATTGGATGTGTTGTTGTTTGGATAGCTAGTTGTAAACATGTTGACAGATTAACTAACTTTCACTAACTAGCGCTAACAAGTTTCTGTTCAAACTCTTGCTTTTATATGACTAAAGTTGACCTGAAAGAGAAAATAGACTGTAGAGGAAGTTAAAAACAGTTGACGTTGTGCCTCAAGGCCATCCAAGATGTAGATGAGTTTGTTTCTTCATTGAAACAGATTTGGAGAGATTGAGCAGCATACACACATGCTCACACCGATGGATCATCTGCAGTGAATGGGTGCCGTCAGAATGAGAGTCCAAACAGCTGATAAAAAACATCACAATTATCCACAATTAATCCACATGACTCCAGTCCATCAATTAACATTTTGTGAAGCAAGACATTGATGTCTTGGTAGCAACTGTTAACTTTTTAACTGTTGCTTCCAGCTGAAATACGTCCCCTATCCATAATTTTGCTTTCTGCAGTGAAAAAGTTATCTACCGTATTTTCCGGACTTTAAGTCACACTTTTTTTCATAGTCCAGCGACTTATAGTTAAGACTTATAAATTAATTTGACATGAACCAAGAGAAATGAACTAAGAGAAAATATTACCGTCTACAGCCGCCAGAAGGCACTCTATGCTGCTCAGTGCTCCTGTAGCCTAACACTGAAAATATAGAGCGCCCTCTCGCGGTAATGTTTTCTCTTGGTTCATGGTTCTGAATAAATGCGACTTATAGTCCAGTGCGACTTATCTATGTTTTTTTCCTCATCAGGACGTATTTTTGGACTGATGAGACTTATACTCAGGTGTGACTTATAGTCCGGACAATACGGTAGTCTGAATTAGGAAAGATAAGCACAAAACAAGCTCTGTATACAAATCCAGTCTTACGAAACTCTAAACAAATATGCCATTGGATTTGATTTAGAGGGAATGGACTTTTTCACTGAAGGAATCGTTATGGATTCCTTATTACAGATTATGGTATTGTGGCCGAAAGCTACAGATTAAAGCTAAAAGAACTTAATAATGTGTGTGTGTATATATATATATATATATATATATATATATATATATATATATATATATATATATATATATATATAATTTTTTTTTTTTCTTTTTTTTTTTTTACAAACACACAGCTGTCCACTTCACAAGACATTAACTGATAGTATTATGTGGATTACTTGCAGATAATTGTGATGTTTTTATCAATTCTTTGGACTTTAATTCTAACGGCACCCATTCACTACAGTGGATCCATTGATGACCAAGTGTTGTAATGCTGAATTTCTCCAAATTTGTTCCTGTGAACTACTCAACATCATGCATGGCCTAAGGGTCGGAAACTTTTCAGCAAATTTTCATTTTTGGATCAACTGCTACGACTCACTATAGCGCCCTCTTTGGTAATTTTATTTATTTATTATTTTATTTTTATTTTTTGTGCACGTTTAATCACCTTTGTTAATGTTTAGCTGGTCAAAACCCAAGTCCAGCTCTGCTGCGAGAATGCTTTGTGTAAAACTCCAGGGGCTGAATAAATTCTGCTCCTTTTGGCTTCGTTTTCCCATTTTCCTGGCTTTAGAAGATAAGCCGTAGTATGACTCCAAACCCAATTACAGCATATTTACTGTGGCCTGCATTAATATTTACACCCTCTGAAGGGATCGTTTTTAATTTCACTTCTGTATGTGTCCTGCAGATCCATTTTGATATGAAGCTTTCACATATAGTGCTGTTTGGGCCAATCTTAAGGATAGTGCACTGCGTAGGGGGGATGTGAGAGTACATATGCATTGATTATCTGTTTGACACCATGCCAGATTCATTACTCTTTGCAAACAAGAGACAGCATTTGCGGTGCGTGTTCATATTCACAATCAATTAAATGGTTCAGGAAGAAGTCTTATTAAGTAAAAGAGATATCAGTCATTCTATTGATTTGTTTAGTTTTTTTGTTAATCATGACTTTGATCTTCTAATGAGATCCAGCAGACAGGCAAATTAATAAAAAAAAATATATATAAATATATAAATTCCCTTTGTTTTGCTTTTTATGGCCAGATGTTCTAAAGTCACTTAGGTTGCAGATTTTGGTGTTTACTAATACAATTATATGTTTAATATTAGCTTTAATGCGGGTTTAATGCAGTTTTAGGAATAATTTGTTTGGACAAGTGATGAATTATTTCGAGAAAAATGCATACCGTACTGTAATCACTCAGCAGATTGACCAGGTTGGTAACATCCCATGATCTCACTTTATAAAGTGCTTGCTTTAAAAACGATCAAACTGACTGAATGATGAAGATAATAAACAAGCCACTGCAGACTCTAATAAACTAGTTAATCTGTTGAAATAAAAGCAATGCTTATCTCGTCAATGAAATGATTGATGAAAAATCGGCATTGAAGACAATGGAGAAATATGTATTTCAACAAAAACTAAAACCTGCTTAAGGTGAACACTGAACACTGGTAAACTGAGCTAGCAATGCATAAATGCATATTATGCAAATGAGATTAATCAGCTGCATCCGCAACATATACTATGTTGCACAATGAAGCTAATACATGGAATTACATTTTAGTAGTGTCAGTAACATTGTGAATATGCTGCAATATTGTAAACAGTGTCTTAAAAAAAGAAAATAAAAAAAAAGCAGTCTACAAAAGCATGCATAATTCACTTCTAAAAATAGCTAAAACTTCAATATACTTATATGACTAATAATACTTATATTCATCTATTATTTTAGGGCCATTTAGGATGTTTTCAGAACATGTATTTTGCTAATGTTACCTGTCTAATACATGTGTGAATTATTTATTTATTTATGTTTTTTTTTACAGGATAAAAAACTGAACATTTGTTTGGGTGAAAAATTGCTGTTCCCCAAGGTTTTATATTTTATTTTGTGCATAGTAGTCAACTAAAATTGTAAAAATAAATAAATAAATAAATAAAACACTATAAAATGATTATTATATAGAATATTTACATTTAAAACATGTTTGTCAAAACAAAACAAAAACTAGGATTGAAGCAAAATAAATTTGTATATAATCTGCTTATTGAATGACTATTTAAATTATTTAATATTTGTGTTAATATTAAATACATATTTAGCAGAATTTTCAATTAGTAACTGGACTGCTTCCATTTATTCAGAAATATATAGTGAAGCAAAATCTGAACATGTTGATATTTATTTTGAGGTAAATGGAAAAACTGCACTAGTTGCTGAAATTATGCTTTACAGTTCTTGATATGAATGAAACCTTAAGAGACATGTAATTTCTCTCAAAATTGCTGGTCGCTGCTGTCAAATGAATAGGGAAAGAGACATCTTAAATGAAGCAGAGCTGATCATTTCAGACAGTGTAGTAACGAATGATTGGTGGTGATCAGACCTCCCAAGATGAATGTGTGAACATGACAGCTAATCAATTTGTGTTTCATTTTATATCAATGCTCAGGCCATTCCCAGTAAAACAGCAAATGAAAAGCTGTCACACATGCACACTGTGCTCAAAAGGAGCTCTAGGAGGATGAGAGACCATCACAGATGTTACTGAAATGAACTGTGGCCTGTTGAACTCTAGCTGTCTTCCCATCTGGAGTTAATAAGGTCTTGGCTTTTCTTCTGAGAACTCTGACCTCCGTAAAGCTCTTCTCGGCTGCCAGAAGCTACTGTCCGTGTCGCAGCTCTCTTTGACACTATTGCTATTAATTTAATGCCAATATCTGTGAAACATTAGACATAACAGTTTTTGAGATGTAGTGTAGTTTGTTGTAACAGTTCCTCTATGACTTTGTGTTTGCAGACGGCCCTCGACCCTCACAGAAAGAGATCACCTCCCTCAGAGCCTTCATGCTGCTCTTCCTCAAACAGCTCATACTAAAGGTGAACAGCATTTATATTCAGATATTGTGTAATCTATCTATCTATCATTTTTAATTGTGTGCCTGTCACAAATACACGTGTTGATTAAGTACAGAAAACAGCAGCTCTAGGGCTGTAGCTTTGGCAGGTTTTCGTTCTCATTTACCAGCCCCAGCTGTTAACCATTTTCTAACAGGACCGTAGAAAAAAGAGTACACTTGTTCAGACCAATGCTACCATATCAAGAAATCTGTCAGGTAGCCAAACCACGAGCAAACAACAATTAGCTCTCAAGCTGCCTGTGCTTTTGCAGTAATAGGAAACGTGGACATTTATCAGCACTGCTAGAAACAGACAGTTCATGATGCTTTCCTAATAATAAGAGACAGCTTGTAAAAGTCAGGACCCAAATTTGCTGTGAACAGTAATTTCAGCAAACACAAACAGCCTTACTGAATTTGAACTCGTTGTTATTATGTGTGTTTTCTTCTTTCTATTTATATTTTATAGTCTGTCAGCATGCGGATGGCAGTAGCAGCTTATAAGTGCAGTTGGGTATTTACCAACAGCATATTGCAAAAAGTAGCGTTGCTCAGCATTTTCTTGTTTGTTTTTTATTCGTCAGGACCGAGGTGTTAAAGAAGATGAGCTTCAAAGTATTCTCAACTACCTGCTGACCATGCATGAGGTGAGTCTTTACCGTATTACAGTTCCCTCTCAGGAACTCAAGCTGCGACGAAACGCTATGGGAATGCCTTCAACATGACCACGTTCTGAATCTCGCGTGTTATCAGTCCAATGGATGGGCAGGACGGGCGGGGTGATGTAGAGACCGGGAAGCTTAACATCATGTGTGGGGTATATAGTGGCAGATTTCTGTCATTCAGCAAGCGCTGTGTGTGTGTCATTCTTATTTATTGTTGTCTGTCTCAGTTGCACAAGCATATTATTTCTAATGCTTCTCAAAAGGGCAAGAGCAAGCAGCATTTTAGGCTGTTCCTCCCTGCCCATGTTACGGGTGGGGATACACACAGTTTGTGTGTTGTTTGCCTGGGAGTGGAGCTCGTACAGTCAGCTCTCGAGGGGGCTGATTGTGCTTCTTCCCACTGCAAAAGCTCCACTCCCACCGGACACACTTTGAGGAGGGTGTCCGTGTTTGTGGTTCCAGTCCTGCTGCTGCTGAGGCATGGCGGCAATTGAGATCGCACATTCGTTTAGTTGACGGGTTGGAGACGGGCTCACCCTTTCTCCTACCTAGATCTAGCGATCTCTCTCTCTGGGTTCGGCAGACAATGCTGCAGTCTCTACCCCCTTTGAGTGAGAGCTAGCAGCTGCAGCTGTCTTTCTCGGAGGAGATTGATATTGTTTGCATATGAGCAGACTGCTCTTGGGTCACGCGTTCTCCCTGCCCTCGCTAAATTCGGGGTTGAGGATCCAAGTGATTTGTGTGTAGTCTGTTTTGGAGCAGAGCACACACAGTTAGCTCTTGAGGGGGCTCAAAAAAATTACATTGGATGTTTAGGCTGATCTATGGACCGTCATTCTTGCTGGATGGTCTTCAACTAAAACGTCCTGACGCCTAAAGACTTTTGAGATCCTGCACCCTCTAGGGAAAAGTGGTGTACACCTCATTATATGGGGCCCGTTTCTCCTCAGTGCCCTCAGGAGATCGGTCTGTCAATCCTGCCACCTCCCGTGCTTCAGGGCACTATGGTCTCTGGTTCTGTCAGTCTAAATCTTCCAAGCAGATGATAAGTCTGAAGACAGTCATTTAAAATTGGAGAATTCAGCCAATAGAAAGTCCTGATGCCCATGGCTCAGGACTTCTGAGGGCAGGCCCCTGAGGGGAAGAGTGGTGTACACCTCATTAAACGGTGCCAGTCTCTCCTCAGTGCAGTCAGGAGATCAGTCTATCAACCCTGCCACCTCCAGTGCTAAAGGGCACATCGGTCTCCAGTGAACATGACTCTCAGTATCCACCCGAAAATGTAGCGGTGCTGGGGGGCTCGCTACCTCCGAGGAGGTCTCTAGAGCAGCTAGAGCGGTTGTTCCCTGCTGGTTTTCCATTTTAGGGCACTGATCTAGGTGCTCTGATTACACCAGAGTTCAGTCTTGAGAAACTGATTCCCTTAGTAGACTTTTTGGCAATGTGGAAGCTTCTGCCAAATGTGTCTCAATGGGTCCTGCACACTGTAGAGAGAGGCTACAAAATCCAATTCTGTTCTCCACTGCCTCATTTCAATTAGGTACTTCCCTCTCTGGTGAGCCCCGAGCAGGCTCTGGTAATGGAACAATTAAACACTCTCTTGAGGAGGAGGCCATCTAGGTGGTCCTTCCTCTCAACAGAGAGTCCAGGTTCTACACCGATACTTCATCATTCCAAAGAAGGATGGAGGGTTGCGTCCCATTTTAGATCTGCATCATTTGAGCCAGGATGAGTTCAGGATGCTCACAATCAAGTTGTGTCCCAGGTCAAGTCAGAGTTTGTCACGATTGATCTAAAAGACTTATACTTCCATTTCTCCATCCTTCCCCAACACTGAGGTTTGCTTTTGGGAGCGAAGCTTTGCAGTATCTGGTTCTTCTGTTCAGTCTTGCACTCTCACCCCACACTTTCATGAACATGTGTGGATGCTGCTCTGGCTTCACTGTGACCCCAGGACATCCGCATACTGAAGTATATCAACATTTTGTTGATATTAGTTCTATTGGAGCAGAAGGCGGTACAACATTGTGGTGTTGTTCTTGCCCATACGAACGTGCTAGGGTTAAAACTAAATGCCAAGAAAAGTGTGCTTTCTCCATTTCAGAGAATCACTTATCTGGACGTGGGCGGGGATTTGACCTCAATGCAGGCACTATTGTCTCCTGCTCGGTTCAGTCTGATCCTCACAACAGTCTGTTGTACATGAGACCCCTATAGTGGTGGCCCAAGACCGAGGGGTTTTCTCCATGAGGAAATCCGCTTTGCATAATCAAGGTTATGCAGCTATGCCTTAGTGCCTTAGACATGTGGAAAAAACCTTTGGTTCTTGTCTCTTGTCTGCTGCTGGGAGCTCCTTGTCACCACTTAACGTTGGCGACAGACGCACCCTCACTGGCTGGGGTGTAGTCATGAGTGGCTGCTCATGCAGTGGTTTGTGGAACGGTAGCCATCCCTCATGGCACATCAACTGCCTGGAGATCCTGGCCATGTTTCTAGCATTGAAACAATTTCTCCCATACCTAAGAGATCACTGATGACCACAGCGGTGGTCTCTTACATTAACAACCAGGGAGGTCTGCGTTCTTTCCCCTATTACAGGCTGGCACACCAGATCCTTGTGTGGTCCCAGGGTCAACTCCTCTCACTGAGAGCAGTTTATATCCCTGGGCATCTCAATATAAGTGAAGGCATCCTGTCAAGGCAGGGCCCGATGCCTGGAAAATGGAAACTTCACCTTGAGGTAATGAAGCAGATTTGGAGGTGGAATTGTTGTGACTCAAGAGACCTCGCACTGTCCCCTCTGGTTCTCTCTGATGCATCCAACTCCTGTTGGACTGTACGGTATGGTACAGACTTGGCAGAGGCTTCGTCTGTATGACTTTTCCCGATTGATTTGCTCCCGGGAATTCTGGAGAGATTGCGCCGGGATGGGGCAAGTCTTCTATCAGTAGCCCCGTTCTGGCCTGGCTTGTGTATTCACGGACCTATTTTCCCTTCTCAACGGCTCTTCATGGGACAGTCCCATCAGGATCATGATATTCATAGCTTAGAGTCCGCTATTTTCCCTTCTCTCTTGGGGGTCAAGGCTAACTCCTTCAGAAGTTGGCCTTCAGGATGCTGTGGCATGTTCACCCCACTTACTTTGTCAGGTTCTTACCTGCATTCTGCGCCACTCCTTGCTCCCTTTCTCCCACCTTTGTTTTGCTCTTCCACACTAACCAGGGATTTTTAAGTCTGGTGATGTGGGCTTACTCGTTCTCATAGCGTTTCAATGCAGCTTGAGCTCCTGAAGAGAAATGTATCTATGCTATACATATAACCATGATTCCGGCATCCCTGCAAGGGCTTATTTCATTTCCCAGAAGCTGCTGCTTTATCCACCGCTCAAGCTTTTAAGCTTCCTGTTCTCTATGTCACCCAGCCCGTGACATCTCACCAATCCATTGGCCTGATTACACATGTGATTCAGAGCATTGTCACTCTGAAGGTGTTCCCATAGCGTTTTGATGCAGTGTCTCGTTACCTTGGGGAACCATGGCTACATGCATAACTTAGAGACGTTTTCCCTCGGCAGACTCTTGGAATCTGATATATATCTGTTGTAGAAGATTTCCTTTTTTTATTATGTTTCTAAAAGTGCCCAAATTTATGCCACTTAAGGATATTTGACTGTTGAAATGTAAAATCAGTAACCCAATGACTTCCTTTTGCATTGTACAGTACCTTCAATAATGAAACTTAAGCTTCAGGCTTACATCTGAAATCCTATTAGTTATGTTTTATTTGGTATAAATAGTTTATGCAGAACACTGTTTTAAAAATGTACAGTAAGTAAAAAAAGGGTTAATGCAGAACTGAATTATTAAAAGTGTCAAGTAAATAATTTTGATTCTAATAATTCTTTTCCCCTCAACTCATGAAATTAGTACCTTAGACAATTAAAATTGTGCCTGTGAAAGTGTAATTATTTTAAAATCAATATACCTACTTTTAATTCAAATTAATAAAATGTATTTATTTATTTAAGAACTAAAATAAAACATTATTTTAGATATTTTCTTAAATTTTTAATTTGGGCCGGATTGTTATAAAAATCACCCAACAACCAGACACATACTGTAAAAATTATGTTCTTTTGGACGTTCTATTAATTAAAGAATCAATTTTTTTTTAATGATTTAAAATGGTAATAATATTAACATTACTGTTTTAACTGAATTTTTCTTCAAAAAATTGCAGCCTTGGTATGAGTGTAAGAGTCTTTCAAAAACGTAAAAAAATAAATAAAAATAGACTCATTTAGTACTGTTTGAGCATCCCAGAACGTTTTTTTCCATATGCCCATTATTAAGTTGTTTTAAAATGTAGAAAATAGCCCCATTAAATAATATTTACACCTGTACAAATGTTTAACTTTGGTTTTGTAGTTGAATAAAACTTAGCATTAAAATGCGTATATGTTTTAATCTGTTCAGGATGAGAATCTCCATGATGTTCTTCAGCTGCTGGTGGCCCTTATGTCTGAGCACCCAGCCTCCATGATTCCCGCATTTGACAAGAGGAACGGCATCCGGTGAGATCTGAGTTCACTCCAGCCTTTTACTCCACACACACGCACACGCACACACACAGTCAAATTTCATTATATTTCATCTTGTCTGCGATGATGGAGTTTGCCTACATGATAAAATCATGAATTATTCACAAGACTCAACATAGGAATTGCAATGATATTTTCATATTTATTTATTTTTTCTGACAAGCAGGATAAAGCTCACACTCTGCATGTCAAGCTAATGAAATATAGATGGATTTGATAGAGTTATTTGCTTTTTGAAGTTTTGGGTTTGGCTTAAAATAACTGATATGACTTTGATGAACAGCTTCATGGTGCTTTACACAATGCCATTTCCTCTTGAGTATTATATTATTATCTGCCAGATTCTAATTCTTTTAGCAGCAGCCACATTGAAACAGAAAGTGTTTGGCACTTTCCCACTGTTTCTTGACTTTTGACAAAATGTTAGTGAAATAATTAAGAATATTTCTTTTTTTAGTTCTAATTTAATTTCATTGCTTTTCAGGGTGGTGTACAAACTACTGGCTTCTAAGAGTGAAAGCATCCGAGTTCAGGCTCTGAAAGTTCTGGCATATTTCCTCAAACACTTAGGCCACAAGTGAGTATATCTATTCTTCTCTTTCCCAGAGACATATTTACAATGAAGCCTTCCAAGAGTCATCATCTTTTTCTCAAGTGTATCCGACAAGGTGAAATTTGTGCTTGCATAAGGACAGAGTCCCTTTCAGTAATCTGTAAGTTCTTCTGACTATTTGAAGTGTTCTTCTATGGCTCCAGGGCTTTTGGTACTTACAGTTGTCACATCCACACAAGGAGAGGAGAAGACGGGTAAGTACTTTCGTGAAGCTTTATTAACATAGGATTTCAACAGAGCTGGTAAGTGTGGTCACAGACGGTGAATCTTCAAGCACTGATCAATAGGTGAGTTCAAGTACAAAGCTAGGCCTGACAACAAAGAGTCACTTCCCTTAATCGCTGTATCTGAATCTCCACAGAGTCACAATACGGTCCACAAGAAGCAGGTAGAAGATCCACAAAGAGCGTCCATGTAATCTTGATTCCAGCCGGTGAGTGAATGAGTGAGGTGAGTATTTAAAGGTGTGGTGATTGCTGGTGCAGGTGCAGGTAATCAGTATTCAGGTGACGGTTCACGTGAGCGGTGCATGGGAGATTGAGTGGATGGTGACTGGCAATGGTGACTGGGGCTAAGGGAACGAGCTGAGGGTGTGACACTACCCCCCGCCCCACGGGTGACTCCAGGCATCCTAGAGCGGCGACGGGGACGACCACGACCTCTGGGAGCCGGGCGGTCCGGGTGTTGTCGGTGGAAATCTTCGAGGAGAGCCGGATCCAGGATGTCATTGCGTGGTATCCACAACCTCTCCTCGGGACCGAACCCCTCCCAATCTATGAGGTATTCCAGGTGGCCGTTCCGCCGCCGGGAGTCGAGGATCTCTTGGACCTGGTAGATGTTGTCTCCGAGGATTTCGGGTTGGTCTGGAGGGGGAGGCGGTTCTGGTTCTGTGGAGGAAGGAGAAACTGGATCAGTGTGACGTTTTAGCAGTGAGACGTGAAACGTGGGTGAGATCCGGTAGTGTGGTGGTAGGTCCAGGCGGTAGGTGACGGGATTTATCTGAGAATGGATGGTGAACGGCCCTATGTAGCGGGGACTCAGCTTTTTGCAGGGCAGTCGGAGGCGGATATCCCGAGTGGAGAGCCAAACCTTGTCTCCAGGTAGATAGACGGGATTAGGCGATCTGCGTCGGTTAGCGGTCTCTGTATGTCTCCGAACTGCCCGCTGGAGATGGACGTGAGCTGAGTCCCACACCCTCTCGCTCTCCTGGAACCAGTGATCTACCGCGGGCACTTCAGAGACTTCTCCTGACCAGGGAAACAGCGGTGGTTGATAGCCTAAAACACATTGAAAAGGGGTTAAGCCTGTAGTGGTTTGGCGAAGGGAGTTTTGGGCATACTCAGCCCACGGCAGATACTGGCTCCAGGTATCCTGGTGTTGGGAGCAGTAAGTACGGAGGTACCGTGAGATCTCTTGAATCTTCCGCTCGGTCTGGCCGTTGGTCTGAGGGTGATATCCAGAAGATAAACTGACGGATGTTCCGAGGAGTTGGAAGAACGCTCGCCAGACCCTGGAGACAAACTGAGGTCCTCTGTCCGAGACAATGTCCTCTGGAGTGCCATAATTCCGGAACACGTTGGTGAAGAGGGCTTCGGCGGTCTCGAACGCTGTGGGAAGACCCTTTAATGGGATTAGTTTGCAGAATTTAGAAAAACGATCAACAACAACTAGAATGGTAGTGTACCCCCCTGAGGGGGGAAGGTCAGTGGCGAAATCCACCCCTAGATGGGTCCAGGGTCGGCGAGGAAGTACGAGGAGGGCCAGTTGTTCCCGATGTCCGTGGGGCAGAACGAGCTCCAGCTCGTGTGTCCTTTTAGTTATTTTGCCACCGCCCAATGGTGATCCTTGGATGGTAGTGATACGGTAAGTGGTCTCGTTCTGGACGATGGGTATACGGTGCTTGGTTACGAAGTGAGATGAGACGAAGTTGCTTGCGGCTCCGGAATCCACCAGGACATGGATGGAAAGATTGCGTGAGTTAATTGTGATCTGGGCTCTGATATGAGGTATGTGAGATACAGATGGGGTAATGGAAACTGTACTCACCATTGGGCGAGGCGGACGGACCGGGCAGGCGTGGATCAGGTGAGTGGCCTCGCCACAGTATAAACATAGCCGCTGCTGAATGCGGCGTCTCCGTTCAGAGGCATCTAGGCGGTAGGAGTCGGTGTTCATGGGTTCCTCCTGGTCTCGTTGGGGCGAGGGCGTTCTGGCTGATGGAGAGATGGTATATGAGGCCGGGGAGGCACAGGCCGAGAGGTGTTGAGCAACATTTATAGTTTTTCTGATGAACGTCTCGAGATTGACATTATCGTCGTAAATGACCATTTGCTTCCTGATCTGGGGCTTTAAACCTTTACGGTATGCAGCTAGCAGGGCAGTTTGGTTCCAACCACTGGTGGCGGCTAATGTCCGGAAACGGAGAGTGTAGTCATGTATTTCCGTGGCTCCCTGGCGGAGATTTAAGAGTTCATCATGGGTTGAAAGAGGAGTTAGAGCCACCCCGAACACTTCCTGGAGGTGGGTGACGAAGGCGTCGAATGAGGATAGAACCGGACTCTGGGAGTTCCAAAGGGCCTCTGCCCATTGTAGCGCTCGTCCGGTGAGGAGAGAGATCATAAAGGCGACTTTGGTGGCCTCATTGGGGAATTTACTGGTATTTGCGTTGATGAACAGTGAGCACTGCAGAATAAACCCACTGCAGCCACTCGGTTCACCCGCATAGCACGCGGGACGTGCAAGGGGCGTGCTGTTGGTGGTGGTAGCACTAGTTTCGGTGGGTGGTGAAACTGACTGTAATACTTGGCGGAGAGCAGTCACCATCTCGGTGAACGGGTCCGAAGCCGCTCCCTGAGCAGCAGCGTTAACATCCATGGGAGATATGAAGTTCTGTTTTCGGGGCTGGAATCCTGTCACATCCACACAAGGAGAGGAGAAGACGGGTAAGTACTTTCGTGAAGCTTTATTAACATAGGATTTCAACAGAGCTGGTAAGTGTGGTCACAGACGGTGAATCTTCAAGCACTGATCAATAGGTGAGTTCAAGTACAAAGCTAGGCCTGACAACAAAGAGTCACTTCCCTTAATCGCTGTATCTGAATCTCCACAGAGTCACAATACGGTCCACAAGAAGCAGGTAGAAGATCCACAAAGAGCGTCCATGTAATCTTGATTCCAGCCGGTGAGTGAATGAGTGAGGTGAGTATTTAAAGGTGTGGTGATTGCTGGTGCAGGTGCAGGTAATCAGTATTCAGGTGACGGTTCACGTGAGCGGTGCATGGGAGATTGAGTGGATGGTGACTGGCAATGGTGACTGGGGCTAAGGGAACGAGCTGAGGGTGTGACAACAGTATAGTGAAATACTCTAACTAGAAGCCTTAAAATTTAACTAGTGTGTGATTGTGTATGTTGCTGTTTGTGAGTGTGTATTTATATTGCATTTTATTTCTACTGTAGGTGTATGTAATTTTAAGTATTTCATTATTATCAATAATTATTAATAAATTATTACACAACTGGTCAAAAGTTTGATGGAGTCTCATGTGTTCACCAAGGCTGCGTTTTTGATTAAAAATACAATAAAATCAGCAATATTATAAAATAATATTACAATTTAAAATTACAGTTTGAATATATTTTAAAATGTAATTTATTTCTATGATGGCAAAGCTGTATTTTCAAAAGCCATTACTCCAGTCTTCAGTGTCACATGATCCTTCTGATTTGCTGCTACATCTCTTATTGTTATCAGTGTTGAATATATATTTTTCCTGCTTCTTTATTCTTAATTATTCCAAAGTTTTTCATAAGTCATTTTTATTTTTTATTATAATTATTATTAGTAATTTAAAGTTATTTATTTTCGCGATCTCAATACAGCATTACAGAATATTCAGGTTAATATAAAATAATATACAAAACTAAAATGTATAATATTTAAATAAAAAATTTATGTAGCCTATGTATGTATGTATGTATGGGTCACTGAGGCTGCATTTATTTAATCAAAGATACAGGAAAGAGTAATATTTTAAATAAGTGATTTATATTGTAATATATTGTCAAATGTAATTTATTCCCATGATGGCAAAGCTAAAGAAGTTGCTTCTGAGAAAAATAAGACTTTGAACACTAGTGTATTTTAAATTATGATTTCTAATAATATTTTGTTTTACTGTATTTATTTATTTATTTATTTGGAATTGAAAAATAATAATATAATATAATATAAAAATAAAATAAAAATACGTATAATAATAATGATGTGTAATGCATGTTTTGAATGATATGTTTTCTTTCATTTTAACCTTTTTTTTATCTGAAACTCGATGGATGCAAACCAAAAGATACCATTATTCATAAAAAATGTATTAGTCTAGGATCAGTCCAAAAACAGCATCACATTGTGTAAAGAATGAGACTCAAAAAAAGCTTTAAACTGTTGTTATTTTTTTCTGACTGAATGAACCTAATAGCTGATTAACACTCATAACCTCATGTCATTTTTATTAATGTTTTAAGATCTGATGTTGCTCTGCAACCATAAACACCTCATCTTCGCTTTATGCTCTGTATTTTGCATTACATAATGTTTGCGTGTCATGCTTACATATAAATAAAGCATTCCTGCCCACTGATGCAAGTATATGTACAGTGTTATTTAAAAATCCATTGCACACTATATATTGTTAGGTCTACCCTGTATATATATCTGAACATACAGCATATATATGTGTGTGTGTGCATTAGTGTGAGTGTAAGTGCGTGTGTGAGGCCGTTTCCCTTAAATGAACACTTAGAAAAATATAAAGGCCATCTGAGCTGTTTTTAGAGCTTTACAAGCCCACTGACATTTGCAGACTTGTACAGCCGTTAGCCTAGAGTGCACATAAAATCCACATTTGCTTTTTGTCATCATTAGCGTATCCACCGTTGAGTGGTTACCATCCTGACTGCTCACAGGCACTTTAAAACATACTCTTTTCTGCTTGTCATTTTACTGTACAGTCCCCATTTGTCTGTACCTGCTGTTGGGCAGGACTGGGTTTAGGAGGCTTAGCATCCTGACAGTACCTCAGCATGATGTGCTGCTGGATATTTTGTGA
The DNA here is from genome assembly GCF_023724105.1 of Carassius gibelio. Classification (NCBI taxonomy): domain Eukaryota; kingdom Metazoa; phylum Chordata; class Actinopteri; order Cypriniformes; family Cyprinidae; genus Carassius; species Carassius gibelio. The sequence continues at coordinate 8,162,971 of NC_068410.1, forward strand.
TTGTGAACATCACAAATCTCCCAGTACGAGACCACAGAGGTGGCTGCATCATTATTATGTGGGGGAAAAAAACTGAAGGTACCTGAAACCCTGCAAAAGGTGCCAAGCTCAGTCGCCATCAAGGCCTGTTCCTGATAGCTTGACATTAGCTGTGAGGTGTAAGAAAGTTTGTATTTTAACTACAGTATGTTTTCTGTGTGTTTGTGGTGTGTAACAGGAGGAAGGTGGAAATCATGCACACAAACAGTCTCTTCACTCTTCTTGGGGAACGACTCATGCTGGACTCCAACACACTGTCGATAACTACGTACAACACACTATATGAGGTAATAAGGTGGTTATTTCTATTCTGGATCTCAATACAGCATTACAGTCTTTTTTACGAAATATTCAGGTTAATATAAAAATATACAAAACTAAAATTATATATATTATATATAAAATTATATATATTATATATAAAATTATATATATATATATAATTTGATAATAATAATAATATGGTTTGATTTTTAAATGTTTTTGAATGAAGTCTGTTATGCTCACCAAGGCTACATTTATTTAATACAGTAAAGAGTAATATTGTCAAATATTATTACAATTTAAAATAACTGGTTCTGTTTTAATACATTGTAAGATCGAATGTATTCCTGTGATGGCAAAGCTGAATTTTCAGCAGGCATTACTCCAGTCTTCAGTGTCACATGAAACATTTGTGCTGCCTAATATTTTTGTGGGAACCGTGATGAATTTTTTAATGATTCTCTGATAAATAGAATTTAGTTAGTTTTTACATGTCTAACTTTTTACTGTTTACTGTTTTGCATTATACAAAATATTTAAGTAGAGTTTGCAGATTTTAAGCCATTTTAATAACTGATGCTTAGTCAGTTATTAAAATGAAAATTACATTGGGGTCAAGCCACCTCTTCTGGGGCAGCTGTGGCCTAATGGTTAGAGACTTGGACTTGTAAGCCAAAGGTCTCAAGTTTGAGTCTTGGTGCTGGCAGGAGTTGAAGGTGGGAGGGAGTCAATGCACAGCACTCTCTTCCACTCTCAATACTCATGGCTGAAGTGCCCTTGAGCAAGCACTGAACCCCCAGTTGCTCCCTGGGCGCTGGATCTATAGCTGCCCACTGCTCCGTGTGAGTGTTCACAGTGTGTTCACTTCTCACTGCTGTGTGTGTGCACTTGGATGGGTTAAATGCAGAGCACCAATTCCGAGTATGGGTTACCATACTTGGCAAATGTCACAACTTTCACTTTTCACTTTTTCTATCCCTGCAATCTTTCAAGTTACTTAAATTGCATGATGATTTATGCTGCATTTACCTGTTTTTCGATTCCTTCATGAGTCCCATCTGATCCGTTTCCTGTCTAGATTTTGACAGAGCAGGTTTGCACGCAGGTCGTCCACAAGCCACATGCTGAGCCCGACTCTACTGTGAAGATCCAGAACCCAAGTAATTCTTTCTGTCAGCTCATTTATTCATTTTGTGGCCAGGTGCTAATACACTTACTGTCATCTGTGGAAGTTAAAAGTTTACTAGCGAATGATTAAACGTTTTCTTCTGCACATAGACTTCAGCCAGTGATGCTCAATTCATTTGTGTCAGTTAGTGAGACCGTATGCATGCATTGGTCCGCATCTGTGCCAATCAGACAGAATTCTTGAGTGATTAATGCTTGTTCTTCCATTGGTTGTTCTCAGTGATTCTTAAGGTGGTGGCCACACTGTTGAAGAGCTCCACACCCAGCGCAGACCTGATGGAGGTGCGCCGTCTCTTCCTGTCTGACATGATCAAACTCTTCAGTAACAGCCGTGAGAACAGACGGTGAGGGTCTCTTCTTTTCTCACCCTTTCCCCCATGACAGCAATTAAACGCCTTGTGAACGGGCCAGAAAAGAGAGTGGAAAAAAAGAGTGACGTTCTCCCTTGTTGTTGTGTTTAACGGGCACCCCTGTGACGCTTAATAATCCAGTGTTTCTCTCGCAGCAGATGTTTCAGTGACACATTCGAGTCCACACCAATTTCGCTGCTGTCCTATGGCTGCTGGTTTTCCTTTTCTTCTCTCCAAAAGCCATATGCAACGTGCTCCTCTGTGCCGTCACAAGACTGGCAGTTAATCAGCCGCCCAGTGTGTGCTGAAATCTCAATTGGCTGTTATTATTACGTTTCATCATCTCCGTCATTAAGTTCTACACTGAGCCACTCAGAACTGAAAGGAAGAAGCTTTTTAAACTAGATGAAGTCATTATGTTTCCAAAGTGCTTTTCTGAAAGATCTGTAAACAGTAGATGGTGACTAGACCAGACATTTATCTTCTCTATTAATGGAATAGGTCATCTGAAATAAAAATGGTGTCATCATTTACTCATCCTTGTGTCGTTCCAAGGCTTTTTTCTTCTGTGAAATGCTAAAGAAATGATTATGAAGACTGCGCTGCACACTGTTCTCCATATGCAATTACAGTGAATAAGGAACGAGGGTTTCAAGCTTCAAAAAGGTTGCAGAAGCATCATAAAAGTGTTTCACACAACTCCTTCTGAAGCCATACAATATATTTGTGAGGAAAATCTCCAAGTTGTTTTTCCACTTTTCCAATCTTCCCTTTCGTTTAGTTAATTCTGTGAAAGATCATTGAGTCAAGAATTATAATTAGTCAAATTCTTGAACAAATCTAAAGCATTTTAAGCTTAAATAGACTGTATGAACCATTGGTGCCAACAGTTACTATGATCTGCTTATGATACTTTTAGGAAATGCAGCCCAGATCAGTTTTGTGAACTAGTTCAGTCATAACTCAATGAGAACTAGTGCAGATGTCAAGCTTTACTGTAGATAACAAATTCTGTTTTGATTTATTCCTCACACAGATCGATTGTGCGACTTTGAAAGACTTTGAATATAATGCAGAATTAGTTTGGCCCACTTTTATTGGAGTCCTTTTTGTAAAGTCCCTTGAAAGCCTTGAAGTCCCCATTCATTTCCATTGTAAAGCGACAAATTCAATTCATCAAAAATGTTCCTTTTGTGTTCCACTGAATAAGGAAAGTTGGGTGAGTAAAATATGACGATTTTCATTTCAGGGTGAACCAATCCTGTAACGATGGTTTACAAGCCGTAGCTAGCCGGTAGGGATGGGTTCGAAATTAAATCATCCTTACCGCAATCTTATAACCCAGAGTGTTTCAGCAAAAGGAACAAGCTTAATTCATTCTGCCTCAGTCAAAGGTCCATTTATTATGCCACAATGCACCGAGAAAAAAAAAATGACAGTGAATAACACAAAGTGCTTCAGGTGTTATTCAAATAGCTGCCAGTCATTCTTAGCATTACCTCGCAGATCTGAAGTTTAATGGAGGTTGGGGCTGAAATTGCTTTGTGTTACTTGTCGGTTCGTGAATTAGGTTCTAACATTGAATGTCGTTTGAGGATGTTGAAAAAGATGTTTGCGGAGGAGAGGGAGGATTTAACACGAGTGACTGCCGCGAGCTTAATCCATCTCATTTTCTGCGTGACAGGTGTCTGCTGCAGTGTTCCGTTTGGCAGGATTGGATGTTCTCTCTCGGCTACATTAACCCTAAGAACTCAGAGGAGCAGAAGATCACCGAGATGGTTTACAACATCTTCCGGATTCTTCTCTACCATGCCATCAAGCACGAGTGGGGCGGCTGGCGTGTGTGGGTGGACACACTTTCCATAGCCCACTCCAAAGTAAATAAACAGTTTTCATCAGCTGTACAACAGTATAGTGGTACAACTTGGGATATTTTCCATTGGTCAGTATTGATATGGATATCTAGAAAGCAGGGATGGGCGATATAATCCAGATGAACAGTGGGTTCCAAAAGTGTGAGAATTTAATTTAGTATACAATATAAATGTAAATGTAAGGAACTAGAAATTAAATGAACTGAAAATCATATTTCAATTAATATATATATATATATATATATATATATATATATAGTGTTCCTGTAGCTCAAGTGGTAGAGCATTGCTTGTCAAGCGCAAGGTTGGAGGTTCGATTCCCCGGGAACACATGATAGGTAGAAATTGATAGCCTGAATGCACTGTAAGTCACTTTTTGATAAAAGCATCTGCTAAATGCATACATTTTTAATTTATTTATTTACATTTATATATCTTTACATTTAAAAAAGCAACATTAGTCAAGGCAGATTTATAGATGGATGGATGGATACATTTGTTTTGTGTCATCATAACCAGATATGTAGATGGGATAGATAGATAGATAGATAGATAGATAGATAGATAGATAGATAGATAGATAGATAGATAGATAGATAGATAGATAGATAGATAGATAGATAGATAGATAGATAGATAGATAGATAGATAGATAAGTTTGTATTTCAGAAGTCTAAATTTGTCACAACTATTTGTTTGGCAGGTGACATATGAAGCTCACAAGGAATATTTAGCTAAAATGTATGAGGAATACCAGCGACAGGAAGAGGAGAACATAAAGAAAGGGAAGAAGGGGCTTGTCAGCACCATTTCGGGGCTTTCTGCCCAGGCTTCGGCCATTAAAGGCACTCTGGAGCTGGACCCGGATTCCCAAACTCAGACTCCTGAGAGTGAAGCGGATGAACCAGAGACGACTGAATCGGGGCGGAACCTCTTGTCTGAAAATAAATGTTTGGATGAGGAGAACCCAGCACCAGGTGTCCATGCAGAAGTTCATGACCTGCTTGTAGATATCAAAGCTGAGAAAGTTGAGGCCACAGAGGTCAAGATGGACGACATGGACCTCCTGCCTGTCACTGAGAATGGAGGCTTGGTGGAAGTGGACTCTCTTCTGGATAACGTCTACTCAGCTGCAGTGGAGAAGCTAAACAGCAGCGTAAACAGCGTTCTGGTACCCAAAGCCACCATAGAAGACAAGAACTCAGGTCCTCTCATCACACTGGCTGACGAGAAAGATGCCATTCCCAGCAACAACACCTTTCTCTTTGGCACGATGGCGGTCAGCTCGGGAGAAAACCTCCTTCCTGAAATGGGACCTTCTGAACCTCTTCCGCTCTCAGGAGTGGAACCTCAGGTCCATACAAGCTCTAGTGCAGACCTTGGGCTTTTGGCTCTCATGGCGAAGAGCTCGAAAGAGCTGGACGCTAATCCAACAGCTTTGGAGGATGACAGCTTTAAGATGAGTGGTTTTAGTGTCTCTGAAGGGAAAAGCCTGTCTAAATGCCCAGGGCAGATAGAGACGGTGACAGTAGATCTGGAGCCAGGGGTTTCTGGGGTAAAGAGCACCACAGATGTTACCAGCACCACATCAGACACAGAGAAATCAGATGATGGCAGAGATAAAGAGGTGAAGAAGATTCAGACTACTGCTACAACACAGGTAACTCTACTGTAGATGTTGGTAATTTGTACTAGTCTAGGGGTCAGTACATTTATTTATTTATTCATTTTTTGTACAGTCAAAATCAACATGTTAACTCATGCAATTAATGATTTCAGTTTAACAGAGTTAAAAATATTTAACTTAGTTAACAAAGGGGCGGAGATAGGATAGACCACCCTACTAACAGCAGCTGCTTCTTGAAAAGAATTGCTTTTATTTATAAGTGGAACATCTTTACAACCACATCAAGCAGGACACTTTTCAGATGCACTCTCAGATGCACAGATGTGCTGCGCGTAGTGCCTGCTCTTCATTTGCATGCAAAAATATGGCGGCGTGCTCTGTTGCCTGAATCATGTCATATTAAAACTCAAATGAAACTACGAGCATGTGCGTCAGAGTCACATCACGTTCAGCAGAGGCAGCTCTTAAAGTAATAGCAGCCAAATAACCTAATGATCCTGCTGTGATGTCTGTTAATCAGAGAACAAAAGAAAAAAGAGAAAATCTGTAACTTTTGTAGCTTTAAGGATTCAACTATATTTAATTTAAAATGTAGTGCTTGATAACTTTACTCAATTTCTCTATGTTTCCTACTTGCTCAGGTAAATATTATATTATAATGGGTTTATGTGAAGATTGTTTTAAGTTCACTTCAAATAGAAGTTATTTTAAATAAAGTTTTTAAAAAACTTTAATGTAAGGCATGATTAATATTGAATGATTAAAAAAAATAGATTAGTTATTTTAAAAAAAATCAACAACAGGACTATATCTATTTATTTATTAAAGAAATTAATACATCTACTCGGCAAGGATGCATGAAATTGAACACAGTAAAGGCATTGTTAATGTTCCAAAAGATTTCGATAATAATACATGATGTAATAATAAGTTCAGTAAAAATGAATTCTGTTCTTTTAAACTTGCTATTTATCCAAGCATCCTGAAAACGTGTATCAGTTTTCTACAATATTGTTAAACTGCACAATTGTTTTCAACATTGATGATAACAAGAATGTTTCTTGAGCAACAAATCAGCATCTTAGAATGATTTTTGAAGGATCATGTGACACTGAAGACTGGAGTAATGGCTGCTGAAAATTCAGCTTTTCTCCACAGGAATAAATTACATTTTAAAGTATATTAAAATAGAAAACATTTATTTTAAATTGAAATAACATTTCACAATATTACTTGTATTTTATTTTTTAATTTTTTTTACATCCTTTAATGAAATGAATTTACCTTACTTTTGTGCAACTGTGCTGAAAACAGTTGCACAGCCTTTCAGTTAAAATATCTTAATTATATGGTTGACTCGTTGAAATGTATGCCATGGCTGTTTTAAGATGTCACTTTTTTATTTGACATCATTATATTGATATTGGTATTTTCTGTTGTTTGAATGACAGAAATTGTTTAAAATAACATTCAAAATTAGGAGCGTTCATTCTTTTACGTTTTTATGCCTGCCAGACTTGCTTTTGAGGTTTTTGTGATATATTGAAGACCCTAGAGGAAGATGCATTCTGCAGCTTGGCAAAACCAGCTTAAAACAAACAAACAAAAAAACGTGCCTCAAGAAATGTCATACCTTGTGCTTACAGCTGGCTTTTTAAAGAAAATATAAATCATTAAAGATGTTCCCAGCATGTTTTTTTTTTGCAAGGACGAACACAATATTACCATGCCACTGCACATGCCATTTACACAACCGCCCCTTTACTACACCTCTCGAAATCTACCAATGCCATATACATTTTCACTTCTTTGCTTTCAGAGTTTGCACGGCCGTTCTGGTAGTCATCTGGATAGAGATCTGCGAGTAGACCTGGGTTTTAGAGGCATGCCGATGACAGAAGAGCAGCGTCGACAGTTCAGTCCTGGTCCCCGCACCACCATGTTCCGTATCCCAGAGTTCAAGTGGTCCCCAATGCACCAGCGTTTACTTACGGATCTGCTCTTTGCCCTAGAAGCAGACGTACACATTTGGAGAAGGTCAGTGTCTACAATTTACCCTGACTGCAGAGTAGATGTCATACTTCATCTGACTCAAACAAGGTCCTAGTGCAGTCTATTTTTCTAATACTGTTTTCTGGTGTTTTTTGTATAGTAGAAATTAGTTTTCTATGTGAAATGAACTGTAATTCTGTCAGTAGGCAAATTTTTATTTTTTATTTTTTGTCAGATGTCAGAAACATTATGCTGTCTACTCTTATGTAGTGATAATCAACACAAATCTACTTTGTTAAATGTTCATCTCTGTTTTTGTCTTTCTCTTACTCTTGCCCCTCACAGTCATTCCACAAAATCCATCATGGACTTTGTCAACAGCAATGAGAACATAATCTTTGTACACAACACTATTCACCTGATCTCGCAGATGGCGGATAACATCATCATCGCGTGCGGAGGAATCCTCCCCCTGCTGTCGGCCGCCACCTCTCCCTCGGTGAGTGCGCCAGATGTTTGACAACACTTCCATCCAGTGGTCATCATAGATCACTGCAAGCCAAGCTCTTCAAATAGAAGCTAAAATGAAAATAACAGAATGCCTTAAGGATGATGCTGACACCTTATGTTATTTAATTTTACGTACATTATTTACTGCTGAGTGTATTTTAATTACATTTTCTCTTTTACTTCATTTATCTTCTTGTTTATGCAAAGAATACCAAGGTTAGTACCAAGACATTAGTATATTTGGAATGTTCTGTTTGGAACGAATGTTCATTTCCATTTTCTCTCACTCACTTATGTCATATAGCCCTTATGAGTTTTAGATAAAATATACCTTTTTTCTTTCTTCCTTTTTTTTAAATACAGGAAATGAATAGACTGACTATTAAAAGCTTAGTTCATGGTAGCTACTTTCCATTAAGGGTTCAGTCAAAGGTTGAGGTTTCTTTTCTTTAATTTCTCATTTTTGTTTTAATGCACTTACATCAACAATAAAAAAAATCTAGTTCTCACAGAGTTGGACTAATTGGATTTCATATACAATTTTCTTTATTCTCTGTTTTGATTTTTTGTATTTTACACATTCTGTTCAAAAGTTTGGGGTCAGTAAGATTTTTATTTTATTTTTATGAATACTTTTTATATTATATTATATTATATTATATATATATTATATATATATATATATATATATATATATATATATATATATATATATATATATATATATATATATATATATTGTTTGTTTTAACTCGCATTGCTTTGATCAGTAAATACATTCAGATTTATAATGTTACAAAAGGATTTCTATTTTAAACAAATGCTGTTCTTTTTTATCTTTTTTTCCAGTTTATTCTATTTCTATTATTGTACACAGAAATAAAATACAAATATTTTCCAGAATTATTAATAAGAAGAAATGTTTCTTGAGCGCTGTGACAGAAGACTGGAGTATGGCTGTTGAAAATGTTACTTTGCCTTCATATTTTATATTATATTAAAATAGAAAACAGTTATAGTAAATGGTAATAATATGTCACAATAACACAATGCTGCATCCTAGAAAACACCTGCCAAAATGATGCATGACCCATCTCATCCTGTTTCGCAGGATTGTCACATTTGACCCAATACACCTCATTCTCAGCCTGAATCTTCCACTTTTGTACTAAAGATCATGACTGATCAGTGTTATAACTAAATGTCTTAACAGACTTGCTGTGTGTTCTTGATTATTGTGCGTGTCTGTGTCAGACTGAAATGGAGGGCATCGAGGCGACGCAGGGCATGTCGTCAGAGATGGCCTTGATCTTTCTCTCCCGGCTGATGTCCATGGTTGATGTGCTGGTCTTTGCGAGTTCACTCAACTTCAGCGAGATTGAAGCTGAGAAAAACATGTCCTCAGGTGGACTGATGCGACAGTGCCTCAGACTAGGTGTGTGTATACAGTATGTGTGACACATTTTACATTTTAAAAACACGTTTTCTTTATGCTGAGTGTCTTTAGACTCATCTAACCAACTATCTGACTTTCTTTTTCTGTCATTTTAAATATATTAATCTTGTATTCTATGCTCTTGTATAATAAAAAGGAAGTCTTTTATTTTTTTCACTTGATTTTCTTTTAGAATGTATATTATGTTATTATAATATGCAAAGAAAAGATTATATTATAGTATAGTATAGTATAGTATAGTATGCATTTAAGCAATAAGATGCAAGCAGGGTTGTCACTATAATTTAAAAAGGCCATATATTAGGACATTATATTGATAAATTAGCACCCAGAATTAAATGATTTGTTTTTTACAGTTTATTTACAATTATTTTATGTAACTGTATGATTTTCCTCTATTTTATTTAGTGTTTCTTCTTTCTTTCTCTCGGTCTCAGTATGCTGTGTGGCTGTGAGGAACTGTTTGGAGTGTCGTCAGCGTCAGAGGGACAGAAGTCTGAAGTCCTCCTTGTTTTCCAGTAGGTCTCAGGAGGGCCTGCAAAGTGTTTCCACGGCCAGCAAGGTACCCACTTTTCTACACACTGTTACACTGCATTCAAGCACTAAACACAATTTCTGTAATTCACTATACACTTCACTATGCACAAGGTTTTCTTGTTGCAGGCGTTTTGTACAAAAGTGAAGTGATTTCTGTAATATAAATAATACTTGGAATTTATGTAATTTATTTAAATAGTTTTACTTTTACTTTACATTTTTTTACACATGTATTGTGACATTTAATATGTAGTCTACTCTGTGTTCAAGCCGTCTTTGTTAAAGAGGGAAAGTACAGTATGTGGTGTCTTGCCACATTCGTTTTTTTCCACACAATATAGCATTGTCACGTTCTGTGTGATTTGGTGCCGTGGGTATGGTGTGAATGTGTAAACGAGATCTGCAGTGTGACAACTGTTGAATTAAATTAAGGTGTTAAGTGTCTGTTTAAAATGTCTGCTTTTCTTGCCTTAGACCACCATAGAAAATTTTCCAAGTAATGTTTCTCCAATTAAGGACCCGGACCGACTTCTGCAAGATGTGGACATCAACCGTCTGCGAGCTGCTGTCTTTCGCGATGTTGTGAGTTTATGTCAAACCCTCGTCAACAAGTGTGCATGCGTATCTACCCATGTTCAAAAACATCTTGTATACTTTAATGAAAGGCTGAATAAATACATACATATACAGTATATATATATATATATATATATATATATATATATATATATATATATATATATATATATATATATATATATATATATATATATATATATATATATATATATATATATATAGAACTTATATTATGTAGTATTCATATAAGTAAAATATTTGGTAACACTTTAGAATAGGTAACACATATTAGTTGCTTATTAGCATGCATATTACTATATTATTAGCCATGTATTTGTGCTAATTAAGAACATAATGCCTTATTCTACTTGACCTTATTCTACATCCATAATCTTTCAAAATACCTAAACCTAACAACTACCTTACTAACTATTAATAAGCAGCAAATGAAGAATTTATTGAGAAAAATGTTGTAGTTAATAGTTAACAAGTGTTACCTATTCCAAAGTGTTACCAAATATGTATATATAATTAGTGCTGGGCAATGATTAATTGTGATTAATCGCATCCAAAATAAATGTTTTTGTTAATATAATATATGTGTGTGTGCTGTGTACATATATTATGAATATTTAAAGACACACATACAGTATTGTTCAAAATAATAGCAGTACAATGTGACTAACCAGAATAATCAAGGTTTTTAGTATATTTTTTATTGCTACGTGGCAAACAAGTTACCAGTAGGTTCAGTAGATTCTCAGAAAACAAATGAGACCCAGCATTCATGATATGCACGCTCTTAAGGCTGTGCAATTGGGCAATTAGTTGAATTAGTTGAAAGGGGTGTTCTTCAAAAAAATAGCAGTGTGGCATTCAATCACTGAGGTCATCAATTTTGTGAAGAAACAGGTGTAAATCAGGTGGCCCCTATTTAAGGATGAAGCCAACACTTGTTGAACATGCATTTGAAAGCTGAGGAAAATGGGTCGTTCAAGACATTGTTCAGAAGAACAGCGTACTTTGATTAAAAAGTTGATTAGAGAGGGGAAAACCTATAAAGAGGTGCAAAAAATGATAGGCTGTTCAGCTAAAATGATCTCCAATGCCTTAAAATGGAGAGCCTAACCAGAGAGACGTGGAAGAAAACGGAAGACAACCATCAAAATGGATAGAAGAATAACCAGAATGGCAAAGGCTCAGCCAATGATCACCTCCAGGATGATCAAAGACAGTCTGGAGTTACCTGTAAGTACTGTGACAGTTAGAAGACGTCTGTGTGAAGCTAATCTATTTTCAAGAATCCCCTGCAAAGTCCCTCTGTTAAAAAAAGGCATGTGCAGAAGAGGTTACAATTTGCCAAAGAACACATCAACTGGCCTAAAGAGAAATGGAGGAACATTTTGTGGACTGATGAGAGTAAAATTGTTCTTTTTGGGTCCAAGGGCCACAGGCAGTTTGTGAGATGACCCCCAAACTCTGAATTCAAGCCACAGTACACAGTGAAGACAGTGAAGCATGGAGGTGCAAGCATCATGATATGGGCATGTTTCTCCTACTATGGTGTTGGGCCTATTTATCGCATACCAGGGATCATGGATCAGTTTGCATATGTTAAAATACTTGAAGAGGTCATGTTGCCCTATGCTGAAGAGGACATGCCCTTGAAATGGTTGTTTCAACAAGACAATGACCCAAAACACACTAGTAAACGGGCAAAGTCTTGGTTCCAAACCAACAAAATTAATGTTATGGAGTGGCCAGCCCAATCTCCAGACCTTAATCCAATTGAGAACTTGTGGGGTGATATCAAAAATGCTGTTTCTGAAGCAAAACCAAGAAATGTGAATGAATTGTGGAATGTTGTTAAAGAATCATGGAGTGGAATAACAGCTGAGAGGTGCCACAAGTTGGTTGACTCCATGCCACACAGATGTCAAGCAGTTTTAAAAAACTGTGGTCATACAACTAAATATTAGTTTAGTGATTCACAGGATTGCTAAATCCCAGAAAAAAAAAAAAGTTTGTACAAAATAGTTTTGAGTTTGTACAGTCAAAGGTAGACACTGCTATTTTTTTGAACACACCCCTTTCAACTAATTGCCCAATTGCACAGCCTTAAGAGCGTGCATATCATGAATGCTGGGTCTCATTTGTTTTCTGACAATCTACTGAACCTACTGGTAACTTGTTTGCCACGTAGCAATAAAAAATATACTAAAAACCTTGATTATTCTGGTTAGTCACATTGTACTGCTATTATTTTGAACAATACTGTACAGTATATTTTTGGAAATATTTACATGTATATATTTTATGTTCATATAATTTATATTACAAATCAATATATTTAATAAATCAACATAACATATTTTTGTTAAATGTATACATGCATGTGTGTGTATTTATATATGCATAATAAATATACACAGCACACACACACACACACACAGATATTATGTACACAAAATGTTTATTTTATATACAAAATGTATTTTTTTTTTAAATATTGAATATTCTTTCATTCATTTTTTGTGTGCTTTTTTTTTGATGTCACTCTGTAATTCTTTGAAGTGCACTAACAAAACAAAATCAGTTCGGAGTAGCATTGAAAAGTTTTAGTCTAACGTTGACTCTTCTTTGTATTTTGTGTTGTGCTCCACAGGATGACAGTAAGCAGGCCCAGTTCCTGGCTCTCGCTGTTGTCTATTTTATTTCGGTACTGATGGTGTCGAAGTACCGGGACATCCTGGAACCCCAGCGGGAGACGGTCAGGTCTATCAGCCAGTCAGGAAGAGGCATTCGGCATGAGATAAATTCCCCCACCAGCACAGGTGTTGTAGTGGCTAATGTTATATTTGTTAGTGCAACTTAATGCCACTTACTGACATATATGTACAATAAGCTAAAACACTTAGTTTGCATTACAAATGTCTTCTAATGCCATTAACCAGGTAGTTTTTCTCTCTCATACTAGATACAGATTATATCAGAAAAAATGTAGGTCTCCACAGGGTCCGTCTCAAGCTGGTGTCAAACACATTTCTTTTCACCACCTCCCACATCTATTATTCATAAGCTCCACGAATTATCCTGCATGAAATTAAACATGCATCCCTCACAGAATTCTTAAAGGAAATCACTGCTGGCTTCGTCTGTAAAACGGTCACAAAATTGGACCGATGTCCAGTAGTTTGAAGGATGCATCAAAGAACTAATTGAAATGTAAGATGTGTTTGTTTCCGACTGGTTTTTGTTTGGAAAGTAGTGAAAAGAATAGAGAGTGAGAAAGAGAAGAAAGAGTATAAAGAATGAAGAACGAGCATGCAGAGGCAGGGGCAGCGCTGCTATTTCCAGCCCCATCTGTCAGTGCCCATTAGGAAAGCAATCCACCAGAGGAGAATGGGATCATAGAGGCGCTATGCTGCGTCGCCCTCATAAATTTCAGGGAAGAAAGGCTATGGATGGGAATTTTTCCAAACAGCATGTAGCAGGCCATTGTCTGCACCCAAATCAGCATTCAGATGTACTTTATAGCTGAATCGGGCCCCGCTGACCTTGCTAAAGGCTGTTGATGAAAATTACTGAGAAATGCCCAACATCTGGAGAACAAGTGGATAAAGACAAGCAATAGATACAGAGTGACAGAGTGGTCTTGTCTGCAAGGGCTTGAGTTTATTATATTAGATGAAAGTGGATGCATGTTAAGTGTTTTTGAAGGACTGAAATGCTGTCAATATGCTCAGACTGTATGCTATTCTTCTGGACTTACTGTATAGTATTTATCAAAGAAACTTGCGAAAACTCTACTTGGCTGTTTTCAACAGTAATAGTAATAAATGTTTTTTTGAACAGCAAAACAGATGGATTTCTGAAGGACCATGTGGCTGGAGTAATGATGCTAAAAATAAATTCTACACTGTGATATCTGTCCCTCAGAGCACCCATCGGCCCTCTCTGACAGTCGCAGGGATGCTGTTAGTGTGCTGGAGGATTCCCGTCAGGGGTCTTCCCTCCCTCACTCCGACTCAGGACTGGGTGACGACCAGGTGTCCAGTGTGATGAACGGAGCCGACCTGGACCATGCCATGGGTGGTCCGAACGGCATGAGTGGGCTGTTCTGCACACTGTCCTCAGAGGCCAGGTCACAGGAGAGCTTGACTGAGCCTTCGACTGTGGATCACCTCAAACCCGCCTTGTCCATCTCCAGCATCAGCCAGGCCAACAAAGGCATCAATGTCAAGGAAATCCTGAAGAGCCTGGTGGCAGCCCCTGTGGAGACCACAGAGAGCGGGCCAGACACCCTGCCGTACCCTGACCATCAGGCCATGAAGAGGGAAGCCCAAGCCATGTTACCCATGCAGTTCCATTCCTTTGACAGGTACTGTCTTCTCATTGTCACATTGCAGACTGGTGTGGGTTTAGTACAAGTTCAGTGGATGGAATTTGTGCATAATGTTGAAAATTAGTTCTTACTTGTTTCTCTTTTGCTTTAAATAATGCAAAGATCTTCTGTGGGTGACAGTGAAGTGCTTGTAAGTGAGCTTTAACATGCTCACTGATGCAACCAGTTTTACAACAAACATGCTAAAAATGAACGTAAAAATTATTTAAACAGCTTAAATAATACATAGGTATAATCAGAAGAATTCATGTACAGTAAGTGCTTTTAATAAAATTATAAGCTTCACATTTCTGCTTTTAAATCCTCAAAAAAAGGTCTCCATTTACAGCCATTGAAAGTACCTCACCATCTTAAATTATTAATTTATTATTTATTATAATAAACCTACAAAATATCCTACAAAAGCTGTCGATTGAGCTTTACTTGTGTTGAACCAGGAATATTCTTTTTAAGGTCCACCCAAATTTGAAGATTCTGTCATTATTTACTCACGTCATGTTGCTTGAAACCTTGTGTGACTTTATTTCGTCTGAAAACCACAAAATAAGAGATTTTGAAAATGTTGGTAACCAAACCATTCAGTTTCCCATGGACTTCCATTGTATGGAAAGAAAAAGTGTTTGGTTATGAACATTCTTCAAAATATTTTCTTTTGTGTTCCACTGAAGAACTGAAGGCAAACAGGTTTGGAACAACATGAGTAAATAATGACAGAATTTTGCTGTAAGCGAAGTGTAATGATTTGATCCTCCACTAGGTGTCAGCAGTATACATCAGCATGGGTGCCAGTGTGAAATCAAGTGGCTTTATCTTGATTGAATGTTTCTTGTCACCAATAGCACTACAGTAGCCCATTTACTGCAGATGTATACGTGCAAAGCCCTTAAAAGTACAGTGACCTTTTCTGTGTGCTTGCGATCCCTTCCGTGCCTCTGAACACTACACAATACATTATAGTCAGACCATGATGAATTCTTGCATTAGTCTTTTCCCTGAGGAATGGCCATAATGATTTTCTTGGTCATAAGCAAGCTATAACTCACTTTAAATTCCCCATACTTTCTATCAGGAAGAATTGCTGTGTTTGAAAATGTCTCAGAGATGTGTTTGAGCGTTCCGTGGCGTGTTTACATTCCAAGGCCAGATAAAATCTCAGCGTGATTTGTCTCTGCTCATAACACGTCTTCAGTTGCGCTGCAAAGCTGTTGCTGTTCATGGCTGGCCAAAATCAACATATGTAAACAGAAATTGTGTAAATGGAAATTTTTTGATAATAACCTGCTCACTTTGGCTAGAAATTATCTCCAGCTGGATGGGAGGAGGGTTTCGCCGCTTAATAAGTCTCTGTCTTGAATTCTTGGATAGCATGCTTGATGATTTGTTCATAATGGTCTCACAGACTTTTGCAATTATATATTTGTGTGTGTGTGTGTGTGTGTGTGTGTGTGCTTGTGTGTAATAGGCACATAAATGTAGATATATTTTTAGAATTATTATAAATTATTATAATAAATTAAATTTTATAATAATATATTTCTATATATCTATAGAATATATAGAATATATTATCATAAGAAATGTATATTTTTAAATATATAGAATTCATATAAAATTACAATTGTATATATAATTAATTATACACATTTTTTTTTTTTTTGTGTCCCATGAATAAAAAAAAATAAAAAAACAAAAACTAATGTTATATTTTCATTAAAGTGCTTCTCTTTGGTTTAAATTGACTAAAGCAAGTTCTTCATGGTGATGGCCCCATCTGCAAATACAGCTTCCTGGTTATTCAAAACTAATTGAAAAAAATGGATAGTCCCAGAAAGACTGATGGGCGAGTCGCCCTGATCTCTCCTGTGTTTGAGCGTCAAAGTCCACAATCAAGAGAAGACTTGACCAGAGCAAATACAGAGGGTTCACCACAAGGTGCAAACAAGGTCAGATTAGACTTTGCAAAAAAACATCTAAAAAAAGCCAGACCACTTCTGGAAAAGTGTTTCAGGCAGCTTTGGACAGCTGAGGTTAAGATCAACCTGAACCAGAATGAGAGGAAGAAAAAACTATGGAGAAGGCTTGGAACTGCTCTTGATCCAAAGCATACAACATCATCTGTGAAACACTGTGGAGCAGTGTGATGGCCATGGCTTTCAGTGGCTCTGGGTTACTGGTGTTTAGTGACAGAAGTGTACAGGGATATACTGTCTGCCCAGATTCAGTCAAATGCAGCAAAGTTGATTGGACAGTTCTTTATAGTACAATGGACAATGACTAAAACATACATCAACAGCAACCCAGGAGGGTTTTTGTAGGTAAAAAAAGGAATATTCTGAATCCATTATTCCTGTGACTCAATATCTAATCAATATTTGAGTTCTTGTAAGACTAGGCCCAAATAATGTGCTTCTTCCTGCTTAGATATTGAGTCACAGGAACAATGGATCCATAGTAATGCATGAAACCGCCACAGATGAGGTGGGCCTGCTGACTAGTAAAGGTGGTGTGTGTGTGTAGATGTGTTTGTGAGTGTTAGGAAGGGTCTCCAGGGCGTTGATGACAGATTAAACAGAAGCGCCCCTAGCTCCCCTCCTGTCGTCCTCACCCCTCAGCACCCTAATAGAGGCTGGCAGGCAGAAATGAGTTGCCATGGCAGAGTGTATTATTTTTGAAATGCTTTCACACAGGCCGTCCACAGACGCCGGGCCGTACCACTCACTCCCGCATGCTTTAATGTCATCTGCCGGCCTTGAAATTGCTGTGTCTAATTGTTTGCCACCTGCCACCAAATGAGCTGCCAGACGTGGACAGGCTTCTTGGATTGTCTGTCAGAAGCTCAATAGATTGGGAGAGACAACATCAAAAAAAAAAAAGCCTCAAACACAGGAGAGATTAGGATGACTCGCCCATCGGTCTTTCTGGGACTTTCCAAAGGTGAATTTTTTCAATTAGTTTTGAATAACCAGGAAGCTGTATTTGCAGATGGGGCCGTCACCATGAAGAACTTGCTTTAGTCAATTTAAACCAAAGAGAAGCACTTTAATTCAGTAGCATCAGTCCGTTTCAGTGCTAGTGGATGGTATGCTAGTAAACCGAGTGATACAACAAAAGTTTGCCATTATATGAGCCCAACACATGTTATTTATTGTTATTATTAATGTTCATTTATGTGCTAAGACTGTTTTTAATCCTAATAGCCATTTCAAATAAAACATAAACTATTTGCATTATTTATAGTCTACCCAAGATTAATCAGTGCTTTATTCAAATTAAATTAATTAAAAAAATTCCTATTAATAAAATATGCACGGGATAATTCATACATCATTCACAAACTCCTGACCAATGAATAATTCATGAGGAGTATTCTATCATATTCATATTTTATTAGAAGCTTGTATATCAGTCTAATACTTGTCAAATACCTGCAAGAAGCCGACATGTTATGAGCAATAAATACTGTAGAAAAGCATTGCGTTGCAAATCTTTTTGCTCGGAAGTGTTGCAAACTGAGGTTCAGGATTAATATTTGACTCATAATTTTGTTGACTCTACAGTAACATTGCAATGTCCACGTTACACACATTACTGATATGTTTATTTAATATTAATTCGATTACAAATATTTTTTAGTAGTAATTATTCATATGAAGTGCTTTTGAATGTTGTTTCCACAAAGCAATTAAAATACATCAGGGACTGTTTACTATTTATTTATTGATGTAATTCCACACTGTTTTGTCTGCTGTGGTTCACAAATGGAGTTATTTTTACAGCATGTCCTGGCTGCTATTTTCCATGAATAAACATATATTTCACTGAGCATCAAGCTTCACAAATGCCACAAATCCCATAAAAGCAGTCCATACAACTTGTTAGCTGTGTGTACTGTTATACTGCTCTGTTCTTCAGTGTAAAGTGCACTAAGATATAATTGATATGTATTGTATACATTATCTGAATGCTGAATAAATAAGTTTTCATTGATTTATGGTTGTTAGGATCGGACAATATTTGGCCGAGATACAACTATTTGAAAATCTGGAATCCTAGGGTGCAAAAAAATCTAGAAATAATGAAAAAAATTGCCTTTAAAGTCGTCCATATGAATTCTTAGCAATGCATAATACTAATCAAAAATTATGTTTTGATATATTTACAGTAGGAAATTTACAAAATATCTTCATGGAACATGATCTTTACTTAATATCCTAATGATTTTTGGCATAAAAGAAAAACTGATTTTTTTATTTTTTTTGCCTATTGCTACAAATATACCCCAGTGAATTAGGACTGGTTTTGTGGTCTAGGGTCACATACTGTATGTATTCTAATACCATTACTCTTACACTTCCAAATCCAAAAGTTTGGGGGTCAGTAAGGTTATTTATTTATTTGCTTGTTTGTTTATTAGTTATTTATTTATTTATATTTATTGGTTTTATTAGATTATTATTTTGTTTTATAATAGTATAATAGACAAAACAAATAACAGACAAAAGCGCAGAAAAAAAAACATTTATAATGTTACAGCAGATTTAAATTTCAAATGAATGCTGTTGTTTTAAGCTTTCTAATTATCATTGAATCCTGATTAAAATGTCTCAAACATTTTCCACAAAAATATCAAGCACATTTTCAACTTTGATGCCAAATCAGCATATTAGAACGATTTCTGAAGGATCATGTGACACTGAAAACTGAGGTTTTGCTGTCACAGGAATAAAAAAAATAAGTAAAAATACAAATATTAAAATACATTTATTTTTCAATTTTTTTACTAGAATAACTCCTCATAGCAAATAAAGGCACACATGTATAATATTCGGGGTCTGTTATTCTCTGTTTGTAGTGCTCAAGGGGAAGCACGTGTCACAGAATGTTTTTGCTTCCTGTCACGGCAGCGTGTTAAAGAGAGCGTGCCGTGGGGAAGAGTGGCAGTCTCCAGACAAGTGTTCTAATGGCTCCATCCTCTCTCTGTACAGTGTCTGAGGTCACATCGTGCGGCATCAGGAGGCTTAGCAGGCGACATTAGAACCAGCCCTGCGCTACATCACACAAAACATGCAGATCTCTGTATCAGCCAACATCTCGAACCACATCAAGTCGTGATAAAGAACCCAGACCAATATAAACCCCAACAAAATATCATCCATCCTCCACTTGACTCTGTCATGTGTATAATATCAAACTAATCCTCTCCCGCTCTTTTGCTATCAGGCTAAGGTGGTTTTCCGTGAATCTGCGAAGCTCCAGAATGTCTGTGAAGACACGCAGGAGATTATCGGCAAGGTCAAGAGTTTAATACAAACTCGTGATCCTGTTCCTCTCCAGCCCTTTTTTTTTTAGCTTGTTAGACTGTTGCCTCTGGAAACCATGTGATTTCTTTCTACATCTATAAATAACCTGGACAATAAAAGCTAAGGACAGTTTCTTGAAGGCATGATTAAGTTGATTAGTATATTTAGGCCATTTCTAATGGTTTAATTTGTTTACTAGCTATATTTAGAGACTGTTTCTTTAATAAGCTTTCCAGAGACTGCAGCTGGCCAGTGTTGAGAGGGTCGAAGGAGGATGACAAGATGATTGCTGGTTTTGTGACTGTGACCTGTTTTCTCCAGCAACAGGAGGCTTTTTTGGAAGTACTTCCTGTACATTTATTTTAAAATGAATATACTTATGTTTAAGTATTTCTATAAATGATGTTCTACACTTTCAGACATTTGATCTTGTCTTGTTCAAGCACTTAAATTCATTTTACCGTGATTATAACGGTTACAAAACAGAACAAGATGGAAATAAACCGCCACTAAGGATGTTTTTAGATGAGGGTGTTGTCTTTTAATTTTGGTTATTGATATTTTCTTTTTGTTTTTATCCTACCCTTTTTTTATCTCCACTTCATAAAAAAAAATCTCCCTTTTTTAAACTTTAGCTAATTTAATCGAATGTTTTGCAGTGCTGCAAACCATTTAATACCACAAAACTTTATAGACTTGATTAGATTCATTGCCATTTTTCCACAGAATTGTCACTTGCCTCGCAAGTTTATATAAATTAAAAAATAAAGTGGAAAAAAAGATGGATGGATAGATAGATAGATAGATAGATAGATAGATAGATAGATAGATAGATAGATAGATAGTTTGTTTGTTTATTTGTTTGTGTTTGATTGATTGATTGATTGATTGATTGATTGATTGATTGATTGATTGATTGATTGATTGATTGATTTACTGAGATTATTTAAAATTGGCATTTGTTAATTCATGTTTGATTTATGGTTGACGAAAGTGAACTAATATGATATAACAACATTTATTTCATTATTTAGTCAAATGTATTAATACAGTATATCCTAATTATGCATTTTATTTACTAGAGTACAAAAACCATTTAAAATTGGCTTCTGTTAATTTGTTACACAGTGATTAAAGCTAAGTAATTTTTAAGTAAATCAATAAATAATATATACTTTTTTTATTTAATATATTTTGAATTTTTGTATTTATTATTAATATTTAATCCAATGTAGTGAGATATAATGGGGCCATGAAAATGTACTGCATAGAATGAATTAAACACAAGATTTTCTGAGGTGAAAACCTCGTATTTGCACTGCTATATCAACACCAAATTTCCGCAGCGCACCTGGAAAGTATCTCCTGATGAATTTCGCTCCGAGTTTGACATCACGTTGAGGACAAACAGCAGAAAAGAGAAACATACCCAAAACCCAGCAGTCACTGCTTTTGATTTTACTGTTTGTTTGTCCTGAGCTCTCAGTCTGAACAGTCACAAGGCAAGCTCGGGCCGGCAGGAGAGCAGGATGTTTACTTTGCCTGCTGGTCTTTCCCTTGCCACTGCGACCGTTCAATCCATCCACTTTCATCCAGCCTTACTGGACCGTGGAAAACAGCCGTCCGTCTCTCTGCAGCTTAATCAACTGATTTCACAAGCAATCATCTGTATTTATTGTTTAATTTTGCTTTGTTTCTTTCTGCTTATGCGGAATCTGGAAGCTTTTGTGGTTCACTTGCCCTCCCTTCCGGGTAGTCCTGGGTAAAATCCTAGCTCTTTGGTCATGTGTTTACACTGCCGCCCTGCCAGGTTACAAGAACAGTTCGCCAGCTGCATCAAATCTAAGGTACATTTAGTTAAAGACTGTGAACTCTCTCTCACAGGAGTGTGGTGGTACAGGCCAAGAAGCCTCTCTCGGGCCTGACAGTGAACACGGTGGGCAGCTCTGGCTCCAGCAGCACCCTGACCTCTGCTAGCACCCCCAACATCTTCGCTGCCGCTTCATCCGCTACACCCAAGAGTATGATAAACACTACAGGTAAAATCATTACTCTGACTTATCATGCCTCGATACAACCTTACCTAACCTCTTTTGGAATGTTGTTAATTATGGTAACTTTATGAGGACAGACTTTCTCCCTCTAAGTAGATATAATGGTCACAACCGCTCTCTGTGTCGTTAATGAGACGTTAATTTGAATGTGCTAGTGCTTAAGTGAATTTCCACTGAAATGCATGCTCTGCTATTCCTAGAATAATTAAAGAAGTCATTCCTAAAATTATTCCAACTCAGGAAATTAGATTTGGTGGCATCGAGCGGTTTGTCCACTAGAGGGCCCCCCTCACTATGTGTTTGCTTTTTCAAACTACATGTGAAAATAGGGTCTTTGTGAAATTTCAAGGTTGTTAGGCGACTATAAGGAAGTTACATTTCATGCATCCCCGACAGGGTAAACACTATGAACACTATGGATTTTGCTCTTGAGACTGGAGCTGTTATACAGGCTTATACCTTATTGTGTGTGTGTGTGTGTGTGTGTTTATTGCAATAGGCAGGACATTCAGGCCTGGAAATATAATATTTGATTATGTGGGATTCACTGAAAATATCTGGAATAGTAACACTCCCTCCCCATTTGTTTATTTCATTATTTTCAGTGTATTGGGAATTGAAAGCCAATTTTTGGTACTTCAGCTTAAAGAAACCTGCTTATACTGTTTAACTTTTTTTGTGATATTATATATATGATTTAATATGGTTCAATAAGGACACCCAAGGTAAAATGGGACTATTGCTTCCCTATGTTTGTCGCTATGTACTACAAAATTAATTGTATGCATTGTATTGCATGCAATGACAAAAACCATTTTATTGTAAAAAGGATGCAATATGTATATTTCAGTATTGCAGATTTATATAGGAAACAAATTTTTATATTTTTTTGCAAATGCAAAAATAATAATATACCTTTATATAATACCTTACATTCATTTAATAAAAAAAACTGTAAAATTGGGAAATAATATTACAATTCAAAATAATGTTTTTCTATTTTATTATATTTTAAAATATAATTTATTCCTGTGATGGAAACTGAATTTCCAGCATCATTACTCCAGTCTTCAGTGCCACATGATCCTTCAGACATAATTGCAATAGGTTGATTTGGTGCTTAAAAACCATATTATTCATATTAATATTTATTTTATAATTATTGTTTACTGTTATTCTCAATGTTGAAAACTAATGTTGTTTATTATTTTTGTGGAAAAATCTTTTTTCAAGATTCTTTGATGAATAGGTTTACCATTTATTTGAAATAGGAGTCTTTTGTAACATTTTAAACACCTGCATTTTCATTTTTGACCAGTTTAATGTGTCCTTGCCTAAAGATACTAATTTCTTTCAAAAAAGAAAAAAAAAACAGACTGACACCACGATACAGTATATTTTTAGAACAGAAAAATGGATCACATTTTCCTTAAGAGAGGCTTTTAGTTCCTTTTGTCCATCATAAACCTGATTTAGATCTGTTTAGAATGCACAAGGGACGTTGATTTCGATTGATGTTGAATCAGGCCAAGCTGGGCTTCTGGGGAAATCCTTTAGAATGCCCCTCTTGACGTTTCCCCTCATCTTGGTGTATTTGCTTATGGGTGGACACTCATCTCTGACACGGCGATTGATGGCTGCCTAATAGATTTCCCATCCTCAGATGTCTTGTGACAGCTTGTGGTTTCACAGGATGACAGTCCATTGCTGTGATGTATCTATCAGAAGCTCCCTGCTGCACAAGGCGCTGTGGACTCTGTGGCTTTGACAGAGAGAGAAATAAGAAGAATGTAAGATGGTGCTTCACTTTCTCAGGGGGAGGCCAGAGTAATGGGGATGTTTCACAAAGTTTGTGCCTTTGTAGTTATGTTGTTTCCTGATGAAAAACCAGAAAGAATATTTGATTTTAGTGCAACCGAAGGTTTAGATGACAGTTGGTGGGCATTGTTTTCAGTGTCTAAGGTGTGAGAGAAATATTTATTTATTTAGAAATATTTATTTTACAAAATCATAATTGATTTTTATTTCCCTCTACAGTCAGCTTTTAAACAGAAAACTTCCTTTAGTCTTAATTTAGTCGATTTTTCTAACCTGTGATTTCTTGTTGTGTCACAGGAGCCACAGATGCATCCACTCCCTCTTCCTCCAGCTTTGTGAATGGAGCCACCAGCAAGAATCTGCCTGAGGTTCAGACGGTGGCACCCATGCCTGAGGACACCATGGAGAACATGAGGTCAGTCAGAGTCCCAGGATGTGTGTTGAGGTCTAAGACAGACAGCTGGGTAGAAATTCAGCTTGATGTTTATTTTGAAATGCGAAATATCACACCTTATGTAACTTTATGTGTAATTTTATGAAAATAAAGGCTGTGAGGATGGACTGGTCTGTTTTAAGCTTAGGGATGAACAATATAATTTATCTTTATTATTTGTATTTTTTTACTGATTATACATTGACCAATAATGAATATGTAATTGTCCATTATATATTCCGATATTTTTTATCTTTGTTTATTTGTTTGTTATATTTGTTATGTATTTTGATCAAATAACTACAGCCTGGGTGAGCATATGAAACTTAACACACACACACACACACACACACACACACACACACACACACATATATATATATATATATATATATATATATATATATACATATTATGTGATGTATTTTTGATTAAGAGACTTAATAATTCCTGTTGTATCCCTGCTAAATTTTAACCGAATTAATATTTACTACACGAACAAACAATGAACAGTACATTTAGTACAGTTTATATGCTATTAACCTTTGTTAATGTTGGTTAATAACAATAAAACTGTTCATTGTTAGTCCATGCTAGCTCAGGTCCATTAACTATGTTAATAGCTACAACTTTTCATTTTAGTAATGTATTAGTAAATGTTGGAATCAGCATTAACTAAGATTGATAAATGCTTTAGAATGCTTTAATTAACTAATGTAGTTAACTAATGTAACCAAATTCAAATTTATTGTAAAGTGTTATCCTCTTAGGGCCAGATTTACTAAACGGGGCAAATGATTTACTGACAAGGTGCACATTAAAGAACACAGACAGATTAATTAACATCTCATTTCCATAATGACCAGCGCAATCTACCAAGAGCTGCGCAAATAACCGCCTGCTTTAAGACAGGTTTTTTTTTGGCTGTTAAATAATGCCGCAAATACCAATGAAGTGACGACTGCAAATCTTAGTAAATCACGTTGAGTGATTCATTTACATACTCTCCTCCCATAAATTTACAGATCGAAACAGAATCTCTTACAAATGTATAGCTATTCAATAAGGTGAGTCACAAAAATATCTGTGTCTGTGCCTTTTCAGCATTAATTTCCCACTGTGTGTTTTTAGCAAATCCTAACAGTAGTTTTTATAGCCAAATGAGGGTGAATTTTATTTTATTTTTTTTAAAGTTTGTTACACTGGAAAGATGTTTTTGTGTGTGTGTGTGTTTTGATGGCTAAATAATTGACACATAATAGCGCAACTCATTAGCACTTATATATCAATCCCTCACACACACAGCTTCATTTGCATAAAATTAAACATAACGTCTACCTTCACAGAAGTTCGTATTTCCTGGCAGATTAGTTGTTAAATTAGTAATAATGCATTTAATTATTTATTGAATGCTAGTGTCTTATAATACTGTAGCCACCATTTAAAAATAGCAATAATATGAAATTATTATAGTGATTATTTGTTTGGAATAATTACACACTTTTAAATGTTTTTGCAAAGTCTCTAATGCTCACTAAGGCTGCGTGTATTTGATGAAATATAATTATTTTCTATGTTTAATATTTAAAAATGATGGCATAGGTGAATTTTCAGCAGCCGTTACTTCAGTCTTCAGTGGCACATGATCACTCAGAAATCAGTGTATATTATTAATATGATAAAAACACTTAAATGGCGTATTGCTTTATTTGAGTGTATGTGAGTTGGAAGTATTTATCCCTGCCACAAGAGGGGGTCAGAACTCAGCCTTGTTTTTTCATGTTTACAGACATTGTGTCTTTCCTTTGTTTAGGGCTATGGGCGGCAATCATTTTACTTTTTTATATTGTTGTGGTTGTGACAAACAAGACACCCCACACCTTACATATCACCTGTCCTCTCTCTCACTGGCCACCGCGGGTGTTTGAGCTGTCAGAGGGGGCTGCGCGAGCGCTAATGCAGAGAAATCAGTACGCGTAGGTGTTTTGGGGAGTGTATGGAAACCGTGCTGACCTTGGCTCCATCCTTTCACCCCGTCTAATGCTTTGTGACAGACATCTCACAGACACGCCACCGTCTGACTACACGGGAGAAAGGCTGTGTGTGCGCATGCAGCTCTCTTTCTCTTGTCCTCTCTGGGGGCCTCTACACCTCACACACACACACACACACACACACACTCTTTGTGGCTCCTCTGCTGTGCCAGGAATCGCAAATCAGTTGCCATGGCAGCGGTAACCGACAGCACTTACTGGGAGTGTGAAGTCAATGATGAAACTGTCTGGATGCAGAGGCTGTGATGCCTAACCCGCACTCCGAGAGACAAGAGATGGGTTTCGCTGTCGCTGCCTGCATGTGTCTCATTAGTTTTTCTTGTTTTTTATTTTTTTCCCCCCACTTATTTTCCACACTTACTTTCATGACTCACAATAGCCGTTAGTGTTGAATTTTTCACAATCAGCACACCAAAAGAGAAACGCAATATTTTCAAAGCTTGCGATCTAATTATCATCAGACTTGCAACCAAGACAAGCAAAGCTACAAAGCTACAATATCCCTAGGAGTTTGCCCAGTATCTCCGCTTTAAGATATTATTGTGGCAACCAAGCCCAAAAATACTGGATATCCTCATTTTTTTTAATGCTAATATAGTAAATATGGTTTGGACGGTTGCACTTTATTTTACAGTACGTGTACTAACATGTACTTATAGTGTACTTACAGTGTATTTATCTAAGAAAATTCTGGTAACACAAGGTAACTACAATGGGGTAGGGTTAGGTTTAGGGGTAGGTTCAGGGTAAGTACCTAGTTATTACATAGTTATTGTAATTACTATATATAAGTACACAGTATGTACATGAGGAACAGGACTGTAAAATAAAGTGCTACAGTACATGTACTTACAGTGTACTTATCAAAAGGTACTGGTAGTACATTGATTTAAGGTTAGGGGTGGGGGTTCAGCATCAGTGCCTAGTTATTATACAGTTATTTTGGTAACACTTTATTTTAAGGTTCCTTATTACACACATTACATGTACGTACTATTATAATTACAATTAATAACGCATAATTACATGCAAGTAACCCTAAGCCAAACCCTAATCCTAACCTTAACCATATAGGAAGTACATGTAGTTAATTAATATTACTCAGTACTTAAATGTATAACTACCCTGTAACAAGGACACATTAAAATAAAGTGTAACCATTAATTTAAATGTTATAATACTACAAAATATGTACACGTGGAACAGGACTGTAAAAAAGTGTCCTTGTTACAGTGTAATTATACATTTAAGTACTGAGTAATATTAATTAATTGACTTACTATATGGTTAGGGTTTGGTTTACTGTTATTATAATAGTAAGTACATGTAATATGTGTAACAAGGACACCTTAAAATAAAGTGTTACAAAAACGTGCTACCTATATGCTGGTACCACACTGGTAGCTACTTGTATTTTATGTGTGTAAAATTTACTTTGAATCAATATAAAAAATAATGGACTGTTTTTTTTTATTTTATTGCAAATTTCTAACAAAAAAGTATGAATACATACCGTTACAAACCTTTAGGCACATTTGACTGATTTTAGTCTTCATACCGGAATAACTTTTTGATTTAAAACCATTTTGATTGAAAATATAATAATTAAAAAAAAAAAAATCTAAGTGCTTAAATTCTTAAAATGAGTTTTGTAGACAAATATTAAATTGGGCCCTGAGATTTTGAAAATACCTCTGGAATACATTTCTGCATGGATTACTCATAAAATGAGGTCTGATCTTTCTTTCTTTCTTTCTTTCTTTCTTTCTTTCTTTCTTTCTTTCTTTCTTTCTTTCTTTTTAACTTTATTTAATACCGTATAAGTATTGTACTTTTTCACACTTTTAAAATTACAGTATAAAATGAACAGTAAAGTTTGGTCTTTTTGAGCTGTTTTGGTGTTTGTGTAAGGTTTCTTAGCTCAATTAATTTATCTTATCGTCACTAGCTCAGGCTGTACTGGAGCTGGCCAAAATTGGCCATTGCTTGTTTACTAGTGGGGTTGGACTCCTGTAGGGAACATGTAGTCCCCTTTTTTTCAGCGAGCTGACGTTGTACTTGTTTGTGTTTGTGTGTTTGTCGTCGGAGCCCAGGATGTTCAATCTGAAGTTATCTGCAGCTGGTTATTAGGCATTGTTTGGTGTATTAGTGTGCCGTATTACTGGTTACATTTTTTTTTCAGCTTCTATAATGCATTTACTTTGTCTACCCACAGTATCACCACTAAACTGGAGCGAGCTCTGGAGAAGGTGGCTCCGTTACTGAGGGAGATCTTTGTGGACTTTGCACCGTTCCTCTCTCGTACACTGCTGGGCAGTCATGGTCAGGAGTTGCTCATTGAAGGTACTGATGCTAAATTCTTCCCCCTCTCTCTCCATCTGTTTCTCTTTTGCACATACTTGTGTATTACATGGGCATGCTGGTACAGGAGAGTGTAGGTTGTAGCCATGCACAAGTTTGTTTTATAATGTTGTGTGCATACTGTCACAAACCTTTAGATATATTTAACTGATTTTATGCTTCTTGCATGAGTAATGTTCTTTTTAAATTGTATTGTGTGTATTTGGACATGTACTGTGTGTATATGTATGTATAGGCACACACAATTTTAAGATATATTAAATATTTATATTTGGTTGAAGAATAATGAAGTAATAAAGGATAAAGACTGGTAATTTTTATACCATAAAAGTCTGGTGTCAGTTAGATTTGATGAATACTTTAATTCAGCAAGGATGCATAAAATTGATCTAAAGTGACAGTGAAGACATTCATAATATTACAAAAGATTTCCATTCAAATACTGTTCTTCTGAACTTTCTATTCATCAATGAATCCTGACAAAAATCCATCAAAGTTTTGATACAAATATTAAACGTTGTTCCTGTTTTCAACACAGATAATTAGATGCACCATATGATTTTCCCAAATCGCCAAATCAGCGTATTAAAATAATTTCTCAAGGATTACGTGACACTGAAGACTGGAGGAATGCAGCAAATTCAGCTTTACATCACAGGAATAAAATACAGTTTAAAATATATTAAAACAGCAAACAATTATTTTAAAATGTAATAACTTTTCATAAAATTAATAAATGTTACCATATTTTGGATCAATTAAATGCAGCTTTGGTAAGCATAAAAGAACCCAAACCTTTGAAGATTATTTTTACTTACTGTTTTAATTGGTTGTGTTTGATCTGAGCTACGTTTTGGAGTATACTTCCCTTCTCTAGCTGGCTGTGATGGGCCACACACACATACTCACACACGCTTTCGCTCTCGCATTTCGGCTCACATGGCAAGGCAACCTCTCTTTGAATGGGAACCCATACTTCAGGCTCTGTTTTGTGGCTTTTTTACCTTTCAGCTTCAGTGCCAATTCATAGTGTACTGTACGTCCCCCTTACCGCTCAAAGCCAGTTTGTTCCGACTAATGAAGCCCCGCATTACGGCACGCTAGAAATATGTGTGTCTACACAGCACAGGCAGCCATTTCATGAGAGAAATACTCCGAAACAGATTCTGCCCTGGATTCAAGCTCTGGCTTTTATGAATTATAACAGCCAGTTTTCTGTCTTTAACTTTGTGGTCGTACTTAATCGTGTCCACATTAGGAAGCATCACAGTTTTGGTAGACTGCTGAAAACAGGAGTAAGGTGACAATTTCATGACCTTACTCGTCAGTGTTTTGCTCTCAGATGTTGTAGTTGAAGACTCTACCAGAAGGGGCGAACTAGACCTTGCTGAACCTGTCAAACCTTGACCCCATGGTTTTGTAAGATTTAATTTCACTAAACAAATTTGGGGTGATACTAGGGCATCGCTGTGAGGTTGCAAAAGTGTGCTGGGTGGTTTTTTAGCCTATTGCTATGTGGTTTGAAAGATGTTGTAGGTGGTTGCCAGAACCTAAACAAATTTAAAGGAACAGCTCAACTAAAAATGAAAACTGTGTCATTATTTAATGTTGTTCCAAACCTATTTGACTTTTTTTTTTCTGTGAAACATAAAATAAAATATTATATATAGCATGTAATATAAATATTCATTAACATTTATGCATTAGGAAATTATTTTATCCAAAGCTTAAAACTCATAATATAGTCTCAAAAAATCCATTGTTGCAATCGATTGTAAATATTAACAAATATACTGTACATAAATACATTTTTGTTACAATTTTGTTACTTATTTTAGTTACTTCATCATATTTTCTGGCCGTTGTATAATATATGTTTAAAATCAAAATATAACATATAGCATTAATAAATAATAATGTAATTGATCCCAAACATGTTTTATGAGTAGAAAATATTTATTTATTGTTCATTTAAAATAATTATATATATATATATATATATATATATATATATATATATATATATATATATATATATATATATATAAAATAAATATTTTTACATTCTATGTGTGTGTTAGTGTAACTTACCCAAGATGACTTTTTATTTGCCCCAAATGTTTTTAAAACTAGAAATACATTTACATGCTCAATGAAATACATTTTGTAATATATTTGATATATTGATTACATTTAAATACAGCCAGGAATATATTTTACTGTATTGGTTGCAGTACAAGTCAATGGGTCCACTGATATTTGAAACCCTGGGTTCTTTAAAATGTATTTTGTGTTCTGCAGGTTTGCAGTGACATGAGGGTGAATTAATAATGCGTATCTGTAGTATTCTTCTTTTTGGATGAACTATCCCTTTAGGGCATCCTCTGACTAACCAATTCTCATGCTATCGAACTTGAAATGCCATCGACCGTGCTTGTGCATTGCCATTGCTTTTGCGATCCTCCCCAAATGAACCCCAATCCAGAACGCATAACGGCGACTTCCTCATAGATGACTCTTTACCCCCACATTCATTTGTCCAGTATGTTAACACCATCCCATGACCAGAAGAAATTATGTCTGTTTTCCCAATTCCTTCCTTTCCTCTCTTCCTCAACCTCTCACAGCTAAAATACTGTTCGCTCGGCGCAAAGGCGCCCTATTTACCCATAATTACCCTTCATCCATCACTCGACCCGGCACTAGGGGTCAAGCCCCTGCCCGGTCTCCCTCCAGACACTCGTTCACTGGGGGCAATTATGCCCCGCTCGCCCTCAAACAGCCTCTCGACACTTGGAGTTTGAGTGCGAGGCCCCTGGGCGGAACACTGCACTTCTTGTGAGAGCTGAGTGCTGCTTCGGCCCTCTGACAATGTCACATTCACACCAGTGAGGCTCAACTGGAAAGTGCGGTGACTTGCTGTTTAAATAGAATGCATTTAGTTTGTCCAGCAGCATGATCCAGAGGTCAGGCCTGCCACCTGACTGAAGAGAGGATCCCCGGTGGGGAATCGATGTGTTTACGGCCTCATCTCACCCTCATAAATGAGACCGAGAGATTGTTGGGACTTGAACTCTTGGCCTCTGAAATATTACGGTCATAACTTCACGGACTGAATGGTTTAGGAGCGATCACTCATGGTGAAAGGATGTTTAAGTGGGTAACGAGACAAGTGGTGCCCTCAGTGAGCTGAATGTAAAGCTCAATTCATAGGACCGTTTTACCACAGATTGCATGTATACAGATTTATTTATCGGGATTAACTATTACTATTTTGATATGAAATTAAGTGCTTGCGAAATGATCTGCCACAATTCTGGGATGGTTGCCAGGGCATAGATATGAGGTTGCTAAGGTGTTCAGAGTGATTTTTATAATGAGACTAGCGTACAGTATTTGATGGTGGTTGGTGATGGAATGTTAGCTAACAGTAAACCGCTGCTTGGGTATAAACTTTTAATCACATGTGATGTGACGTGTAGCCAAGAATAGTGTCCCATACATATAACTTTCTTACACTCTACTGGCTTTATTTGCACGTCTCATAAGTGTGTCTTCTTCTATTGAATTGCATCTTGGAGGGCTGGATTGCAATCTTGTGCTACAGCGCTACACTGGTCAAAAAACGTTAATGTATGCGCATCGCAGAACGAATTATAATTTCACTAGATAAGACCCTTATATGGTGAAAAATGCTGGAATGTTTTCCTCAAAAACCTTAATTTCTTTTCGACTGAAGAAAGAAAGACACGAACATCTTGTGTGATGTGAGCGAGTAAATTATGATGAACTAGTCTATGCCGAACTAGTTTCATGGCAAAGTTGAATTCTTAGGGTTAGGTGTTTGTTCCAAAGCCTAACCATTAATATGGGAATTAATAATAACAATGATGTAATAATAAATACTCTTCCATTACTTCCACTGTGTCTTTTTACACCACATTCATACTGAACTCTCTCTCTCTTTCTTTCTCTCTGTCTGTCCCCCTCATCTTTCTCTCATTAGAGTCCTGTCTCTCTGACTATACTGGCTTATGCAAACAAGGACATCAGCTATGTGCTGTGTTTGTATGTTAATGCAGGTGTGCGTATGTGAGTGTGTGTGTGTGTGTGTGTGTTTGAGAGAGAAAGTTTGTCTTATATGTCTGGCAATAATTGCACATGTCATTTACAATTACCTTGTTTATCAGTGAGGTTAACCAACTGTCCTTTATATTCAATGAACAACAGGCTTTTCATTTAAAACGGCATATTTTACTGAAATATCATCTGATTTCAAGAGAGTGGTGCCTGTATGAGGTAAAAAAGATGTGCCTATATTCACGTCTGTATTAAAATTCCTGCCCTCACATTTTTGGAAGATATGCTATTCTGTCTGTATCAGTGGCGTCCTTATTCTAGCAAGGTTTGGGAAGTATGCAAGGTAGACCATGGCCTTGGCTTTTGATCTCACACTGGCATGCAGCAGATGACCTCTGACCTCTCAAGAGACCTTATTAGTGACCCCGCGAGCTGTTAGCTATAACACATTGACGACAAGAGACATTCAGTCTCAACTTCAAAACATAACTCATCAGAACTGGCCTGAATGATTGCGTGACATTAAATGGTTGCATTTTGAGACCATTCAGTACACTTTTCTGATGCCACATGGACGGGCTCATATGGACGGTTTGTTTTGCTTTTGTGTGTGTTTATGAATATGGTGGAGAAGAATGATTCATTTCTGCCTTCTTTCTTCTTTCTAGGTCTGGTGTGCATGAAGTCGAGCACCTCGGTAGTGGAGCTAGTTATGCTGTTGTGCTCTCAGGTAAGTTTTCTCTTTTTTTAAGTTTTCTTTATCATTCTAATGTTGTTTCCAGCTGGATGACACATTGTCTATTGTTAATAGTCACAATGAGCTGCTTAAATATTTGTCTGGAAGACAGAAAGCAATACACAAACCTGACTTTGCTCATTAACACCTTCATTTCTCAAAGCCAACCTCAAGTGAAGTATGTAAATCCAGACTCGGCCTTTGATAATAAAAGGATAGTTTACCCAAAAATGATATTATCCACTCAAGCCATCCTAGGTGAACTGTATATGGCTTTGTTCTTTCAGATGAATACAGCTGAAGTTATATTAAAATAGGTCCTGGCTCTTCATAATGACAGCTTTATATAGATTTTGTGAAGCTGAAAAAGTGCATCCATACATCATAAAAAGTGCTCCACAGAGCTCCAGGGGTTAATAAAGGCCTCCTGAAGCAAATCAATGCATTTTTGTAAGTAAATATCCTATAGTATCTCCTATAAAATATAATATAGTAAATAATGGGTTAATTTAAATTTTTGGGTTCATTTTCCCTTTAAGTATACTAGTTATACATTTATTTAAGTTATAAATAAAGTTTTATTGTGAGTATCATATTTGATACATATTTTAAGAGGAGAAACCAACAGGTTTTATTCAGAGATGACAAATATAGAATTGGGTGCATGTCAGACTTTATGGCAAGTTGAAATTTGAATAGTTTGTAGTGTAAATCAGTGAGAGGATATGTAAATTAAAAAGGCATATAATATCAGCTGTAACTCTATATCTCTCAATAGTACTGTATGTTTTAGTTATATTATATTGACATGCTTTGTTTTATGGTCAAAACTATTTTTTATTGAGGGGGAAAACATACAATAATGATTAAAAGCTCTAAAGCCTGAAGCATCATATTTGGTACTCCTATTTGAACATTAATTTGATAAGAAATTATGAATATTATAAATTATGAATCAAGTAAACGTCCAGTAAGTCTTCATTTTTAAAAAATGTTCACAATATGAACGTTTTTCTTACATTTATAAAAATCGTTAAAGATGTTCTTATTCAAAAATATGAATTATCGATCAGAAGTCAGAAGGAATGTTCATTAGTAGATTGTGTATGAAATCTTTTTCAGCAATTTAGAGGCCTAATACAAATGAATTATTCCTACCTTTTCCCACATTTTCCTCCTTGGACTGAAAGTAGTGGAACCCCAGCTCATGTAAACACAGCGCAGTCGTCTTCCCTTTAAATCCCATTGACATATTACAGCTCGCTGACCTTCGGAGTCCCTTGTTAAGCCTTCCCTTTCAAAGGGGTCAGGGTCCCGATGTTGTAGTCAGAGCGGGAGATATTTAACATACCTTCTGTCAGCCCATCACTCTTGCGCCGGGAGTCCATAAGGAAGCCATTACCTCAGCATCTCTTGCTCAGAATCCAGCCAGTCGGAGAGCTCGGCGGGGCGGGAGCTTTTAGTCGTTGAATAGCACCTCTGACTTTATGAAGTCCATACCGCTAACCTCCCGACTCCAGAGTCGATCTGTACATTTGCTCTTAGTTTGTCCTGACAAAGGTGGCGTCCTCTAGACGCTGTGGCGCTCAGGATGCATCCTGCTGTTCTGCTCTTCTCCTTTAGAAGATTTCAGACCTCCTTTACTTGGTTGCATTGAAAGTTTGGATTTATTTTTTGCTCGTATCTGTTTTATGCTATCTGCCCGCTTTGTTGCCACTTGGATTTATTGCCGAGTGAAGCACCACATTGAGACTCAAGCTCCTGGTTTTCTCTTCCCCCGCCCCTGTTAGACATATAATGTTACCAGAGCTCCAAGAGCTTTTGCCATTAGAAGCTCCCAGGGTAAAAACAGCCTGATATATCGATTGCCCAAAGAGGGGATGAAACCAGAGCCTGGGCCCAAAACGGCTTTCAGACGGCTTCATAACTGGCTCCCTGTAGGATCTGATTTAGAACATGTTGCCCAAACCAGAGGGCTTGAAAAACAAAAGGCTTGATTCTTTAGATGAGCGGGTGAGTGAGAGATGAAGGAAAAGAGAATTAGAAGAAAGGAAAGGAGGCTAGGTAAGGTTTTTTTTATGTTTTTGGAATAACTCTCTTATGCTCATCCTAGGCTGCATTTATTAGATCAAAAATACAGTAAAAACCTGCAATATTGTGAAATAACTGTTTTCTAACTTAATATATTGTTAAATGTAATTTATTCCTAAGGATGGGAAAGCTTAATTTTATGCAGTTGTGATTTTTTATATTTGTTTATTTGTTTATTTATTTATTTACAGTTCAAAAGAATGAATTTATTCGAAGTAGACATTTATTTTGTAACAAACATTACTCAATAAACATTTTTTATTATTATAATTGATGTTGAATAGAGTTGTGTGGCTTAATTTGTTTATTTTTTTGGATAATTTTTTTTATCTTGAGAATTATTTGATTAATAGAAACAGAATTAATTTGAGTTTGAAATTTATTTTGTAACAAAGTTCAAAAAAGGTAGTTTTTTTTTATAAAAAAAAATGTATTACTGTTGAATACAGTTCTTAATATAATTTCCCCCAGAATTCTTTGATGAATGGAAAGTGCGAAAAAAAAAACACTTATTTGAAATATATATATTTTTTTGACAATTTAAATGTCATTACTGTAACTTTTGATCAATTTAATGAAGCCTCGCTGAATAAAATGTTTAATTAATTTATAATTTAATGCATTCTATGTATTCTACCCCCAACCACCATAAAATAATAAAATGCCCATGCCACTTGTGTCCTATATTTTCTATTTTCTAAAGTCATACAATAGCTTTGTGTGAGGAATCGACTCAAATCTTTATTCATTGCTTTCACAATTTACTTTCATAGTATAGAAAACAGCCGTTTGAACATGTAAACTCATGAGGGTGAGAAAATGCTTGCATTTTTATTAACTATCTCTTTAATAAATGCTTGGCGCACATCTGAACACACCGCACATCCCACAATTCATGTCGCGGCAGGAGACGTCCTTGCTGCGAGTCCAACAACCTCAAGCCTTTCCCCTTTTCATCTCAACACTAATGCACCCAGACAGCGGGAAGTTCACTGCTCGCGACCTTCGACCCGCTCTGTTTCGCGAACTGTCGCTTTTATGAATAAATTAGCGATAATCATCATGCACTTTTTTATTTATGCCTCCTAATCACTGTTATTCATCTACGGCCGTCGACAGCCAGTGTCTCTATCCAGTCAAGTGGCAGCGGGTGCCGCAGAGGTCAGCCGGGTCTGTTTCGTGTAGCAGCTTAAACATACATAAAGAATCTAGCGTGGAGCCGGAGAGATTTACCGATGGACGGCCTCCAGATGTCGGGAGCAGCGCTGAGCAGATAAAAGCAAAGTGCTCCCTCTGTCTCTTGACAGGTTGGATTGAGATGCTGCAAATTCTCAAGAGCCATTAAAGTTTGTGGGTTACAAAGCTGGGGGAGGGAAAAAAAAAACTGGCTGGATGAGGTGCACAGCTCAAGCGCGAGTGCCACAACTACAGT
Source organism: Carassius gibelio (assembly GCF_023724105.1). NCBI lineage: Eukaryota > Metazoa > Chordata > Actinopteri > Cypriniformes > Cyprinidae > Carassius > Carassius gibelio. The sequence goes on from NC_068410.1 coordinate 8,200,151, forward strand.
TTTTTTCCTCCCAAGGTTTTTTTTTGGTGCACATTTTTGGCTAATGACTGCGTTCTCAGCTGAGTACATTTTGGCAGGCAGTTTTGACAGGAGTGTTTGACAGCTGTGACTGGAATTTCGAGGCGGAGGTTAAAAGATGGTTGGAGTTTGAGTGAAATTAAGTTCTTGGCTTTGAAAAAGTATGTACTCAAGTTTTCAGTGAAGCAAGGAGGTGACTTGTCAGACAGTGCAATCGTAATCACGAGAGATAAGAGAACCGATTGGCTTGTGTACAAAAAGGGGATTTGTTCATACTTTTATCCTGTTACATGAATAAAGAAAAGACATAAACAATGCAAGTAGAAATATGCGAAAAGATCATAAAGTCGGGATCAAATATAAAGGTCAAAGGTGAAATACTCATTTAGTGAGTGGTAAAACAGATATGATGAAATATAAAGGTGATATATGACTACAAACACCTATCAACTGTAATATATATATATGTGTGTATATGTGTGTGTGTGTGTGTGTAAATCTGAAAATTATTTACTATGCAATGAATTAGACTATTTATTTCTTGAATAACAATAAATTAATTAACAATTAATTAATAACTATTATTATAGTAGTACTTTCTATTTAAGGAACATGATATATTTATTTTTTTGCTTTTATTTAATGTGTAATTATTTATTATTACTTTTATTTTTTATTTATTATTAATTGAAATAATATTATATGTAATAATTAATATATTTATTTTATAATATATGTATTTATATACATGTATAAATAATTAATTGTTAATAATTAATAATTAAATAAGAATTATTTCTTTCTATAGTCAGAATAACTTTTAATAATTAAAAGATAATTAATAACTTTATTATTATTACAGTAGTACTTTCTATTTAAGTAACACTTTAATGTATTCATTTTTTGTGTATTTTTATGTAATATGTATTATTATTATTATTTATGATTACTTATTTATTTAATATTTATATTCTTTATTTGTTTATTATTATTTTTATGTTCTATTTAGTTGACATTTTAACTATTTATTGACTACATTAATTATTTACTATTACTTTCATTCATTCATGTTCCATATATAATTATTTTGGTGTTGTTGTTTTGTTTATACATTTATTTACCTTTTTGTTGTGTTTTCCAACTATTTTTCTCTTTTCCATGGGCCCCCTTGCGGCCCCTTAGGGCTCCCCAGACCGCAGTTTGAAAACCCCTGTGCTAAAATACAAGATAAACTCTCTGCATCAGCTCAGTGTGTCAGCTTGCCCCAGCATAAGTCTCTCGCTGGAGATGGCAGGCCGGAAGTGATCTTCTCTTTTACATAAGGGATCACATTACCTTCCTTTTGGAGGTACATGTCATCGCTAATGCATATCACATGGACGGCATACTCGTCTGAGCCCCCAAAATCCCCTCACAATCACACTCACCTCCCACTGGGGACCCTCAATCTCCAGCATGAAGAGAAAGAGAAGAAGAAAAAGAAGTGTGTTACAGTGCTAGTGCAAAGGCTACTTGAGAAGAGACAGCGGACTGGGACTTGGCTCGGGTCTTGGCTGATGTCATTTTCTTTTGGCAGGCCAGTGTGCCCCACATCTGCATCTATTTCCTTATTTATTTTTGTCACGTGGGTGCTGCTCTACTTGAGTGGAGGCTAGTGAAGAAGCACTGAGCTGAGGCAGCCGATCCCAGTCGACGAGCCGCCTGACTGCTGAGAAGATAATGAATGGTGGAGGAGAAATAGAGAGAGGGAGGCATATTGGGTCAGTTACAACATTTGGATACCAGATGCGCCTCAGTGTTGCCTCTTTCTGGCTCAGTGAGGGGTAGTGAGGATGCTCACCAGTGTGTGTGATTTTTTTATTATCCCCCCACCCCTCAAACTATGATATTTTTTAATAGTCTATATCAGTTTTCCTATGTTCTTTTTCTCTTTGAATGAAGTGTGATGGGGTTCAATGGACAAAAACAGTTCTTCAAAGTATCCAAATATCTTATTTTGTGTTCCACAGAAGAAAATAATGACTTTTTTTTTTTTTTTCATTTCTAAGAAAACTATCCCTTACAGCCATATTGTAAAATACATGAATTTCTGTGCATTAAATAACCAAATTGATTTTTTTTATGTGTTTCATGACCAATATTTATTTTGCAAAAAGAGCTTCAAATTAGAATCTGAAAGCTGAGGGTCAGTAGGATTTGATTTTGTTGTTGCTTGTTTTTGAAATTGATCCAAAGTGACTTAACAATTTACAATGTAAAAAATGAAATAAAATAAAAATAAAAATCAGTATGATCAGTATGATGCTGTTCTTTTAAGCTTTCTCTTCATCAAAGATTATAAAAAAAAAAAGAAAAATGTTCTTAACATTGTGTAACATGGACTCAGAGATGTTCGGATCCATATGCAGTGGTTTAATAAAGAGAAGGCAGACAGGCAGTAATCAGAGCACAGCGTCAAGTATTTCAGGGATATCCAGAATCAGTAACAAGCAGAGGTCGAGGCAGGCAGCAGAGAATCACAGTCGGTATAAACAATCCAAGATCAGACACGGAAGGAACAAACACAGGGAAACCGCCCGAAAATGCCAGACAGAACTAAACAAGACTTCGCACTATAGGAGAGTCCAAACACAGTTTATATAGGGGAGTGGTAATGGGGAACACCTGGTGGTGATTAGCCCTAAGCATGGGATTATGGGAAATGGAGTTGGGAATGGAAATGCAACATGCCAGAGTCTTGAGTGGAGTGCCCTGTATAGGAGTTCATAGGCACTCCAGCTGATGATTGTGACACATTGATAATAATGAGATCTTTCAAGAGCACCAAATTATCATTAATTTGGTGTTATGTCATGTTATTTAAAGAGTGCGTTAATAATATGCGCCTATAGGTGGGTCCACAAGGCACGTACACTCTGCTCATTACACAGACACAGGAATGCGCAGCAGCATAGAAATATGCCAAATACAAAAAAAAAAAAAAAAATTATAATTAAAAAAGATTATAATTGTGTTGGCTACATAAATATACATTCGCCTACATGTCATAATAGATAGTAATGTATAGGCATGTATCAGAATTAGGCTATACATTGGCTCGCATGCGAGCAGCTCCGTTTCTTCTTTGGAATCATGTTCAGTCTTTGCTCTTGCAAATTTTGCTGTGAAAATAGCAAATCCGCCATGGTGCGAGCACAACTAGCTCTTAAAGGAAATGGGAGATGAGAATCTCATTGGTTTATTGAACATTATGCACAAAACACACCCATTACTCATCAAGAGAATAGGGAAAACCATTTTTCCTATCGTTAAACTAGCAAAAGTGGATTCGGACACACCCTGAGTGCACCTGCGCTTTAAACAATGCGCTTAGATCGTAAATATAGGCCCCATTTGTTCTGAGGGCATCGTTCACATCTATCCCGAGCAGCTTTTCTCTCACTCTGAATCCCTCACCATGGGACAGGGGAATATTTTTGAGGACCACTTCTTGCAAATACCCTCTTTCCTTTTGAACTTCAACCTATGCTCTTCCTCCTTAACTTGTACTCTAGAGAGCAAACAGGAGAACAGAGGAGAATTTCCCATAGTGAGAAGCACGACTGCTTTTTAATCATCTCCAGCCCTGCGCGGTGTGTGTGAGAGACAGCGGAGGAAGGAGAGCCCGGGAAACGGGGAGAGGGAGGGCGTGAGACGTTCCCTAAGGCCTCAAAAGCGCTGGAGGCGAGGCGAGAGGGCCGGTCTCTAGATGGATGTCTTTGGTGATCTGTCACTGGGTGCTCAAAGGGAGGAAATGGCTGTGTTTAAGGGGCAAGAAGATACAGTTTCATTCAGCAATTACATCTCTCCTGTGTTTACAGATCTTTGTGCAGAGGAAGAGAAGATGCTTGCGCACGCACAGGGCCGAGTTCCAGGCTTTTTATGGCTTTGGCTCGTGATAGCATAGACTGGATGTGACCTCAAAGCCATCTTTGCTTTCTCAAATACATAGCAATCGGATTTGCTGTGATCACTATGACTAGATGTTTTATTTATGCTTAACATGAGCACTTAGGAGAGAAATGTTTTGGTGTGCAAATACTTTTGCCACTGGTTTTATTTTTATTTATTGGTTCACAGATGTTCAATTTTCAAATCTTGTTGTCATGCATATTTGTGTCTTAAATTCACAAAATTAAATCATATTTTACACTTTTTACATAAAATACAGTGTGATTGGAAACGGACATAGTTATTATGGTTATTATAGTTATCTGAAATTAAATGTAAAATAAAAAATATTAATAATAATTATGTGAAATATAATAAATATAACCTGAAATAAAATATAAAAAATCATTACAATTAAAATAGCACTGCTGCATAATATGAGATGTTAAAATAAATAACTATTTAAAATAAAATTAAATAAAAATTAATTTAACAGTAAATATTAAGTACATGTTAAATAACATATTAATTACATTTTACATTTACATTTGAGAAATATAATGGCTAATATTTTTATCATGGATTATTCCATTTTAAGATCAAATGCCTGGGTACTGTAAAACGTTTCCAAGTTGTTTTAAATGTGACCTTGTATGTGACAAAAAAGGTTTCAGAATTACTTAAATCAACAACAAAACAACAACAACACTTAGATATTCTTTTGGATATACTTTTTCTCCTGTTGCACAAGCAATGAAAAATGACCGCAGTACACATATCAAATGTTTGTTTCTTTCAGGAGTGGCAGAACTCTATCCAGAAGAACGCTGGCCTGGCTTTCATTGAGCTTATCAATGAGGGAAGGTAAAGTCTCACGTCTGCTCCTCAAACACCATTACTAGCTCACACACCACTGTAGCTAATGTCACTTTAAACTGGTTATCTTCCACTGGTGTGTTTGGCTGTGGGGTTACCATGGCATCTCTGAGGCAGAATAGAGAACGGAGGGAACCAGATTAGCCTCTAAGCCTCTCGTCCCGCTAGTTTGGCTACAGTCTGTGTGTGTTTTTTCTGTGGAAGTGGTTGACCAGAGTGGAAAATGTGCTGAGATAAGTGTGTTGAGAGAGAGCGGCTGTATAAAACCTGCTGATGTACTTCCTGTCCACAATGTGTACATCATTTTACTCTTTATACATATCCAGCATGCTGTTTTATTTGTTAGGTGTACCTTTCTATCTCAGAAAAGATTGTGTTTGTGTGCGTGTGTGTCTTGTGTCCATGTGTTTTTTTTTTTTCAGGTTTAGGCTCCAGGTTTAGATCCAGGGTGGCTCAGCCTGTACACCCATCTGCTGAGCCATCTGTGTGTGTGTGTGTGTGCGCACACACACACACACACACACACACACACACACACAAACACATTTTGACAATAAGCCTGAGTCAGCAGAGATAGTCGCTGTCCAGGGTGCTGGTACATCAGTCATTCACCACTCACCTGTCTGTCTATCTGTCTCTCTGTCTGTTTGTATGAGTGACCCTCATTCCAAATCCTGCCTCAGTGGTTCACTGAAAGCATTTTCCCATTCATTTTATTAATGGGGATTAAATTAAGTGATAAAAATATGTATTTTTAAATGTTTTATGAGAGTGGATAGCTGCTTCTAGCAACAGTGCCTTTATTTATTAATGAAACTAAGGACAATCTCTTTTCACCAGAAATACCAAAATTCCAAAAGTTAAAAAAATTATTCCAAAAGTTTTTATTTTATTTTTTTTATTAATACATTTTTCAGCAGGTTTGATCAAAACTGAAGGGTTTACATTGTTAAGAAAAAACAAATAACAAAAGTTACTTGAGTGCCAAATCAGCATATAACAATGATTTCTGGAGGATAATGTGATACTGAAGACTGGAGAAATGGATGCAAAAAATTGGCTTTGCATCACAGGAATAAATTACATTTTAAAATATATTTAGAAAGAAAGCAGTTATTTTAAAGCATGACAATAATTCAAAAAATTACTGTTTTTACTTTTTAAAACAGATTTTTTTTTTTAATCAAATAAATGCAGCATTGGTGAGCATAAGATAATTTTTTTTCTATAGACTTTTGAATGATAGTGTGTAATAGTGTATTTTTTATTCATTGCTGAATGTAAGTTGGAAGTTAAAATAAATATATATTTAAAATACATTTCTTAAATTGACTAAATAAACATTGATTAAAATATAAATATAATAAATGTTTTATACATATTTATTAAGTATATTTTATATTTTATTTATTATTATACATGTTTCATTTATAAAAATAAAAAAAACTTAGCAACTTGATTGTACAGTTGGTCTGTCTATAAAGGTTTGGACAGAATGAAGGTGATTTTTTTTCCAGAAGCCAGCAGTTGCACTCCATATATTCACTGGATAGTTTATTTGAACAATTTAATGAGACTAATGTTGTGTTTGGCAACATCTGCTTATGTTCTAATAACAAACTAAATTACAAGTATTAAAGTACTGTGTATTGATGTACTGTGTACTTTGCTTGATGGAGTTATTTTTGAAGTAAATGCTGGAACTTTCAGCCTTGGAGTGTTTATAACAGCTTATTCCAGGTTATTTAGATTCATTCAGTTTTTAGTAGGGCATCTGTGATTTATGAGCCGCACTATGTCACCATTTGGGACATATGTGGCCCCTGTGCCACTAATTTGGAACCCCTGTTCTGTTTCATTAGCACCATCATATAAGTCACGAAGCGCACAACAGTTTCTGCCTTTTGGAACAGTAGACATTCTCATTAAATTATGTTGTTGTGGATTTTTAACACACTCTTCTAAACTGCTGTGTTTCAACTTCTTTGCCTTTGCTGAAGAATTAAAGTCGTCCCTCAGATTTAAATTTGAACTGTTGTCATGCTGAGATTGAGGTTGTTTTCTATTTTTTCTTCCTCCTCTGAGCTCCAAATGTTATTTATTGCATGTCAACACTAAAAGAACCATGCAAATTTGAATGCTGCCTGCACCAGATTGAAGCCTAGGAACGCCAAGGTTCTTGTTAATTAAAACAAAACTGACTTAATGATGTGTAAAATGAAAATGAATGCAAGGTAACCTAGATCCCATAAAAGATGAATGAATGAATTTTCTATAAGGGATTAAAGCAGAGAATTGTGAGGTTGATTGTGTGTGATGTGCAGATGTGTACTTTGTGTTTTTAGGGACTGACTGAATGCCATTTTTTAAATTCCCAATTGAAATCCGTATTTCCTTTATTCTAGACTGCTTTGTCATGCCATGAAGGATCATATTGTTCGAGTGGCCAATGAAGCAGAGTTCATCCTCAACAGACAGCGAGCAGAGGACGTTCACAAGCATGCAGAGTTTGAGGTAGATGACGTTTTATAGATCAGTTCAGGAGTGAGATAATTTATAGCGTAATATGACTGAATTAAGTAGCTAGATCGGCTAAAACACAAACTAGATTATAATCAGTCCCAGATCAGAACTAATCCCACACTGAATCCATATTGAACTAAATAATCTTCAAAGAAATCTGTTTTTGTGAATCCGATACAACATGAGAGAGAAAATCTGTAGTAAAGCCAGCAGTGGGGGAGGCCCATAATCCTCTGCTCATATCTCCTACAAGGGACTGATCCACAGATATTAGCTCAGTCCTGAGAAATGTAATAACTTGTCCCTAAATTATACATAAGCTTTTTAAATTGATTGCTTTTAATTTAATTTAATTGCTCATAATAAAACCTAATATTGTTTAGAAAAAAATACTCTGTAGAATGACAATTATTATATTAAAACATAAACCAAAAATATGATTAATTTAGTTTAAATATGTAAAATACTTGATGACAGGATGTATTGTGAATATAGTTATTGGTGAAGGGGATTTATATGAATTTTTGTTTTATATTTTATATAATTACAAACTCACAGCCTCTGAAAGTATATCATTATAATTATATACAATTATGTTTAATAGTATTCTTATTATGTAGAAAATGTATTATAAAGTAGATAAAGCCAAATTTTGTTTACATTTATATTTAAATGTTATATTCATTTGTCCTGTCTGAAAAGTGACAATGTTTAGACATTTAATAATATACTAATAATTTTAGTATAATATTAAACATTATACTATATATATATATATATATATATATATATATATATATATATATATATATATATATATATATATATATATATTATATTATATTTGCATTACATTTTTATTAATACAAATATAATAAAAACAAAAACAATTATAGCAATAACAAAAACTAAGATATATATATATATATAAAATCACAATATAACACATCCTCTTGTACCTTATAACTTTAATATGTTCAGTTTACAGATTATTGCTACACTAACTTCTTAGACTGTCAGTATCAACCTCTCTTTATTATTCTGACAGAGATTCAGTGGGCTCTGTAAATGTAAATCAAGTTTTAGCAGCACTTTCTGTGGAATCTGTCATCATGTATCTATGACATCAGTATGCGGTGAACACACACTCTTTCAGACAAACACACGAGAACATGTTGTGATGGAGTGATGAGTTTCTTATCTGGAACGCGCAGCCTGGTTTATATACTGCTCTTGAGGATCCTTGACCTGCTAGATAAAACACAGCAGGCGCTAGATAGGCGATGTCACCAGCTAACCGGAGACGTCATTTTGCCCCTCAGTCCCGTCTTCGAGAAGGATGGGTTCACAGTTTTCGTTCCTCCTCTTCTTTATTACCTCTGTCTACAGATTCTGTAAGCAGATAAGATATTTTTACAATTAAGCTGGTGTCACTTTCAACCCTCATATCCTCCTTGAAATGATAAATAACGTTTGATATTTGTCAGCGCGGCGCATGGTAAGGCGGGATGACACCGGGAGATTGAGTTATCGGCCGTTTGAAGAATATGTTGAGGTATAATATCTGACAGAATTCAAATATAAGGAAGGAAATTCAATTACTTCCCCTCGCCCCTCCTCTCTGTTCCCCTGCACCCCACCAAGCCTGTGTTAGCAAATTAGATTTTGAATATTAGCAAGAGACACCCCCATCGGGGTCCACGTGGGAAGACAATCTTATTGCAGTGGGGAAGATAAAGTCGGCGGGCTGCTTCTCGTCACCCTTAGTTAGAGAGGCCTTTTGGTCTCAGTGATGTTTATTGTGCCTCTATTTAGCTTCAGTCTGAACCCTGAAACATTCTATAAAATATCTTCTTTTGTCTTCCACTGAAACGAGAATGGCATTTAGTTTTGGAACAACATGAGGATGAGTAAATGAGAAAGTAAAATGCGATATATGTTGTATGTTGACATGGTAAAGTAACGGAAGACGTTCTTTGTTCTTAAAGGGACAGTTCATCCAAAAATGAAATCTTGTTGTTCCAAACTTGTGTGACTTTCTTTTTACTGAAGAACACATCAAGTTGTTTTGAGGAATGATTCATCTATTATTGTCCATATAATGAAAGTCATTGGGGTCCAAAACAACACAGGACCTTACTGGTCAAAAAAACTAAACAGACATTCTGTAAAATATCTTCTTGTGTGTTCTACAGTAGAGAGAACATCATTTAGGTTTAGAACAATGTTGGAATAAGTAAATAGGAAAGTAAAGGTAAATATTTTATATACGTTGTATGTTGACATGGTAATGGAATACATTCATTGTTCTTAAAGGAACAGTTTATACAAAAATGAAAACACTCTCACGTCGTTCCGAATCTGTATTACTTACTTTCTTCTGCAGAACACAAAAGATGATGTTTTGAAGAATGTTTGAACTGTTTTTGTTTGTATAATGGAACTCTGTGATGTCAATGAAAGTCAAAACAACACTGGACTTCACTAATTTTCATTGTAAGGACAAGCCCTTTTTAAAATGCCTTTTTCTTTGTTCCACAGCAGAACGAACGTTATTCATGTTTGAAATGACATGAGGAATACAAAAATGATTGCACTTTTCTCTTTGGATGAACTATCCCTCAGTTTCTACTTTGTGCAGTAGCATCACATTCTTGTTTTCACTACACTGATTCATTGTGATGATTGCTGTAGGTGTTAATCTTTTACATCTTTTCTCTCTGTTTTTCTCTCGTCGATATTTCGGTCAGTCTAACTGCGCACAGTACGCTGCAGACAGGAAAGAAGAGGAGACGATGTGTGATCACCTCATCAGTGCCGCCAAACACCGCGATCACGTGACGGCCAATCAGCTGAAACAGAAGATCCTCAACATCCTCACCAATAAACACGGAGCCTGGGGCACAGTAGCGCAGAGGTACAGCTGTGTGTGTGTGTGTATGTGGGGGGGGGGGGGGTGTTCTTCAACTGTGTAAAATTTTATCCCTGTAGTGTTTCAGAAAATAAACTTTTAAAAACACGCTTTTTCATATTTATTATATAATATCATTTGATATTAATCAAGGCTGCAAACAAATACAGTACAAATGGTAATATTGTAAAACATTATTACAATTTAAAATAACTGTTTGCTATTCTAATATATATTTAAAATGTAATTAAAAAAAGGAAGGAAGAATGAAATCTGTACCTTTAACAAAAAAAACAAAAAAACTATCTCTGGGGGCTTGAAAGTTGATGCAGTTGGAGAAACAGCCGTGTATGTTATTGTGTGTGAGTATGTGTGCACGTGTTTGTAATAGCGTGTGACTTCTCAATGGTCTGTGTACGTTGTTTTTAGAGGCGAGTATTACACGATTACTTTTGTGACACAAACACACACAGCCAGGCCTCTGATGTGACTCCTATTTAATGTCATTTTCTTGCTCTCCACCAGGGTCAGTCTACAGGTCAGTAAACTCAATTACCACACCAGGCCACTAAATCCTCAGAGACAGATCACTGGTGGTCAGTGTGTGTGTGTGTGTGTGTCTGGCTCTCACTCTCAGTCTCACAGTGGAGCACCTGGCAGTTGTTACTGTGGTCTCAAGGGTTCTGTTAAAAAAAAAATACTGACTAGAGTTCCGTTTCCCACCAAACACACACAAACAGACCCAGTATAATCCCAGATCTAAGACATCATTCTGTACAATGTGACAGTTTTAGCTCAACATCATGATTGAGGAGAAAGTTAAGAAACAACAGCCAGCACAATCAGTTTTGAATGTAGTAAAGTAGTAATTTAAATGCTAAAATACTTTCTCCTAACTCCACCTTAATATGCTGAACAACGAGGGGCAGAAATAATGCATTAATAATGCAATAATGCATTCTTACTTTCATTTTGACTTGCTGCCAAGATTCAATATCTAACACAATAGATGATATTGTTAAGCAACTTTCCATAAAATATTAATATTAAAGAAATATGAATATTAAGAAAGACATTTTGAGAGTGTTTATTTAATATAAGTATGTTTTTCATTTTTTGGATGGGAAAACAAGACAAACTTGCAAACTGTAATACTATATAAAAGTGGAAAACTGGATACAACTGGAAAACATTGACAGAATGCTCATAAAATATATAATATATATATATGGTAACACTTTAGTATAGGGTCCAATTCACACTAATAACTACTTGCTTATTAGCATGTCTATTATTAACATAATGTTTATTAGTGCTTATAAAGTATGTACGTATAATGCATGACATCCATAATCCTACCCAATACCCTAAACTTAACAACTACCTTATAAACTATTAATAAGCAGCAAATAAGGGGTTAATTGAGGCAAAAGTCATAGTTAATGGTTGGTTAATAGTGAGAATTGGACCCTAAAATAAAATGTGACCATATATATATATATATATATATATATATATATATATATATATATATATACACGTAAATATTGTATATATTACTGTTGTTATATTTATTACTGTAGCTGTAATGATATTAGCAAAAAGTCAAGAATTAAAATAGCCTGCAGGAAAAACACCTTCAGTTCCATTGGTGGAACACATGATGACTGGATTGAGATTCTCTCTGCCACGATTGGCCGACAGCCAAAAGACCCGTACACAAACACACACTCCAAGCACAATTACTGATTTGCCTTCCAAATTGTCTGGATTTGCAGAAACAGTGGCTGTGGGTTTCTTATTAAATTTGAGAAATCCAGTGCAGATGGTTGAATGTACATGATGGCATCATGTTTACCCGCTCCAATAAGAAACATCAGCATGAACTGCTTCAGTGGAAACAGAGACGATAGTTCAGCTGCTTTCACTGATTGTACTTCTGTTATCAGTTTTGACGAATCCAAATATGCTGGATGTCCCATAATTCTCATCTGTCAGACCTTGTTTTTTGAGATGTCAGACACAGTCTTACATTAGCAGTGCTGCAACTGCACTGTACCACATTCACCGCTAAATATGTATGTGGGTTGTCCTATTTTTATTTTTAAATCTGTGTTTAGAACACATTTCCCATGTGCTTACTCACTGCAGGTTGTTCTGAAATAAAATACTAGATTTAGTTTGGCTTGTCTTAAGCCTTTTGTATTTGTTTATTCAGTTTTATATATTTTTTTTATGTTTGTTTTTTCTAATTATTATTATTAATATATTTGCTGTTTATTATTTATTTGTTATTTTGATTTTTAAAAACGTTGAAATTGTTTTATTATAGTTATGGGTTTTCACAGGTGAATTTTTATTTCTCTTTATTTAGTGTGTGAATATGGATGATTGGGAGTGTCATATAAAAAAATTATAATTTCACATAATTTGCATTTATTTAATGATATTTACTAACGCTTTAAATTCCTTAAAATGCATTTACTATTAATATGGCACGCAGTTTTCTGTGAAGTGTCAGTAAAATAAAAGTCTGACCATTTTCAGAAACATGTTATGCAATTGTGGCTTCCAGTTTCTCAAATGCCATCTCAAATTTATCACATCAAAGTCTTTCATACCATAATAATAAAGTGCATCTAACACCGACTACACAAAATAATAAAAAGCTTGATATGGTGGTTTGGCTGAAAGTCTCTGCCACTATTCAGACTTATTCAAATATTTATGAAAACCACCTGGAAGGCATAACATTTGCATTGAGACAAAAGGTTATTGAGCTGGGGCACATTGTAAATGGTACCACAAAACTTCCAACAAATTTAAATTTAATGGTAACCTGCTGGAGAAGAAAAATGATGCAATATGTTCATGAGCTCAAGGCGGTGTTACAGCTGAGCAGCTTAGTCTTATTCAATGCTACATTAACTTTCCCATTTATGCGGCTTCTGTAAAATAGAAAGCCTGCGGCACTCTGAAGCATGCGTGTGTGTGTGTGTGTTAGTGTGTTGGCCTGAAAATATATTTGTATTAGTGTGTTTCTGTGTGTCTTTGAGCATGAATGCAACCAGATTGGTTTTCTGCTTTTACTTTGTGCTACAGCCTAGGGACACGCAAAAAATCATCGAATACTGGTTTGAAAAATGCGCTGTATCATGTTTTCACATTTAGACTTCTGAAAACACAAATGTTCCCATGATGCTTTGGAGCACCACTTTGATTTTCGCCATTAGTTTTCTTCTTTTTTTTTTTTTTTCAGAACAACTGCAGATGTTTTTATATTTTGACTAACACCTCAAGAAAAAGTAGTTGTATACTGTGTTAGATTTATAAATAAATGTTCTCTGTTGTGTAAAATCAAATAATCTGTGAAGGATGAAGCACCCATAGACTGAAAACCAAATAACCAAATCCAGCCTACGAATTTTCAGTTCAAACATACTTTATGTTGCTTGAAGATGAATGTCCCCTGTATCGAGTCGGCTTCAGAAAATCAATACTTCTCAAATTGAAACAGTATAGGGTTGTATTGATCTGGGCTGCTAAATCGGAAAGAGAAGGCTTTGATAGGACGTTGCCAGACAGCTCTGAGCCCAGTAATGACACACTATCAATTTTGGCTTTACACTGATAAATCAAGTCGAAAATTGGATGTCAGATTTTTTTTCTTCTGGCTTTCCACTGAGGGAGTTATTTTCCTTTCCCTCTCCTGTTGACCTCTGGCCTCTGCCAGTGAATTATAAAGTTCAGGCGTGTCAGAAGTGAGAAGATGTCAGCGTTGGGAGTAATGATGGAAAAATAAATCTATGAAATTGAAAAATCGTGGAACCATTTATTTGTTTGCCATTGGCCTGTTATCTGGCTCTCTGAATCTTATGTCATATTTTGAGGCAATGTAAGGCGGATTATTGTCATAATCAATGACCTAGTTTCCAAATCTCTCAACCTTTCTTCCTGTAGACTTTTTTTTTATTGATTTCAGTGTGATGGGTATTACTTCATCTGTTCTCATTAATGCGATATAATAATTAAATAAATATTCTTGTATTATTTTATATATTTTAAAATGTTTTACACTTCGAAAAGTGTGCAATTTCTATATTATCCAAGCAGTTTTGAATTGTTTTTTATTTATTTATTTATTTATATTAATATGGCAGTAACAGTCCTCAACAGTATCCATAATAAATAAACAAAAAATAAATAAATATTTAAATGAATATATTTCTATTTGTTATATATGTTTGAATAATAATTTCAGTGTGATATGTAATTCTAGCTGTTCATATTAATATAATTTTTCTTAAATAAATATATATATTATTATATTGTCATTTTATATTTTTTAAATGTGCTATACACATTATAAAGTGTGTAATTCCTGTATGATCCAAACTGTTTTAAATTAAGTTAAAATATTTCTTTATGTATTTATTTATTCATATTAATATAGCAGTCATAATGCTCCATAATCATATCCATAATAGATAATAAATATTTAAATAAATATATGTATCTAAATAATAATTATAAGTAAATGTATATTTGGATAGCACAGAAATTACAAGTTTTCAAATGTACAATATTAATGCAACAATACACATTTTAAACAGTTTTATTGTATGGCATTATTTAATTTTTTTTGCATTATGCGTTTGTTTTCTTTCAGTTATTCTGCATTTTTTTATCCTTTTTAATCCCAATTTATTCTAAATTAATTTAAAAATGGCTATTGTGTGTTTAAAAACTAATGCTAGCTCTGCAAAAACCACTCAGCAGTCTTTCCAAGCATCATGCCACACTGAGTAAAGCAGACACTCACCGATTTTCAATCAGCATTTTTTTGCCATTCAATGGCGCGTAGCTGACTATGCTTGCTGTCCAAAAATACTCCTTCTTAGTGTCTATTACCCTGAGTTTAATGTAGCTCTAAACAGTCTCTAATTGCTACAGAATGGCTGCCTGTATCAAAAATGTAAAGTCTGTGGTCACAGTGAACGGCGTCCCGTTGTTGCATTCATGCTGTATGTCAATGTCAGCACTATGTCTGACAAATGATTGAGGACCAGCATACCTGGACCACGTCAGACCTTAACTTAACCTGACTCAGGTATTGATTGTCAACTCTTTCTCTTGTAATCACTTTTATTTTGTTGTTGTTGTTGTTGACAGAAAGGATGGAGATGAAGAAAAAAGACAGTGCCAAGAGATGGAGAGTAGTGGCATGTATTGATTTGTTGGAAGGAGGAGAATGAGGGAGGCACCATTTCCCTTGAATAATGGTGTGCGTGGTCTCTTGTCTGATGGATGGCAGGAGTCCGGTACTGGATAATAACTTGGTGATAGAATGTCTTCCAGTCTTCCAGTTACGCACGACTTGGTTAAGCAGTTTCATTGGGAATGGTTGAAAGGTTATCAATTCTAATAGCAGCAATTGAAGGGGAATATATACAGTCCTTATGGGGTTTTGTTCTGAGTATGGGTCACCGTACTTGGCTGGATGTCATGTCACTTTCTTTACAGTCCTCGTACCCCCCAACTCTGTATTTTTTTGCGCATCTCTCTTTGTTAACACACCTGATTCAGATAATCAGCTCGATAGAAGTGAGCTCTGTGCATGAACTGTGCTCCCATTGACATGTTCCCTACGTAGTGTTCATTGCTCCCTACTCCCTGAGCAGGGGGAATCTGTTGAAGTTACCCAACTTCAGAACATTCACTCACAGATTTGTGCTGTGCTACGTCTTCACACACGGACAAGTGTGACATCATACACCTCTGTAAATAAATACAATTTAAATTCATGTCTCGCACATGTCAATGCACTTTGAATGGAACATATACGTTTGCTTCGAACTGGAATCATGGCAGAATATCCTGTGATGTCCACTTTGCAGGACACTTACGTTTGAATAGAACAAACATCTGAAGCCATAATAAAAACATACAAAATGTGCGGAGCAGGGGGCACGAGGACTGGAATTGAGAAAGTGATATTTCTTTTATAAACTTTAGTATTTCTAAAAGTGATATTCTTTTATATAAAGAATATCACTTGGGCTTTGAGACTTCAGTCTTTGCACATTTACAGATCTTCTTATGCACCAAGAGCTTGTAACACTCCAAAGAGAAAAGAAAAATTTAAAATTGCATCATATGACCCCTTTAAATAAAAGATTAACTGTGATCTGCTGTGTCATTTATTTCCAAAGATTGCAAGTCACATTGAATTGCTGGAAATAAGGATCCAAAAATGTAAGTTTTGGTATTTACTCACCATCAACAGGACTACAACAACAGAAAGACTGAATAATGAATGACTGAAATAATGAATGCAGGAGAGAAAGCAGGAGAGAACAGTGAATGTTAACAGTGATTTAAATGATCTTTGACATTTGAAGACCTGTTGAAACAACTGTTAAACACACCCTTACCTGAATGACCTTCCCTTGCTATGTTTAACATCATGTCCAGTTTTGAACCAATCAAGTCCACTACTCTAGTTTCCACTGAAGCTCCCTTTGTTACAAAACGTTTGCTAAGCTGAACACCTGTGGTCACCATTTGCACCATTGGAAACTCTCACAATGATTGTTTTTGACCTACACAAAGTCACTTCCCCTTGGGCATGCTTAACCTCAAAGCCTGTGCTAATTATCTCTGGGAAGAGAGAGCTGTTGGAACGGTCATCAGTTTCAACAGAAAAGAGTGCCGCTGCTAGTATTTTACCACTCAGCTGGCTTGGTCTTTGGTGAGAGATTGATTGTTTGCCGAAACAGGTGAGAAGGGACATCTGAACTGTACTAGAACTCTGTCTCTCACACTGGCAGCCATGTCTGTCTTTATCCAACACAGTGACCTGCGGTGCAGGCCTTGCCAGTCTTAAGCCAAACTGCTTTATATATGTCCTCTCGAGTATTTTAGTTTAATTCAGCTACAGAAAGAAGTTTGTATGGAAGGTTGGTTGTGCCAAAGAATACTTTTTTTTTTTGTTGTTTCAATTTTAGCAATTCCGAGTTTATATCCTATTTCTCAAGTTATAAACTTGTAATTGCGAGTTTATATATAACAATGAAAATGTTTAGTTTTTTAGAATTGAAGTTATAAATTACAATGGCGATCTACGAATTGACTTTTTCTCAGAACTCTCAGTAATTATCTTGAAATTTCCTATTTTTTCCGAATTTATATTTCACAATTCAGTTTTTTGGGGGAATAAAATTTTTCTTGCAATAGTAAGTTTATATCTCACAATTGTGACTTTTTTCTCATAATTGTGAGATTAGAATTGTGGGAAGAAATACAGAATTGAGAGATATAAACTCATGAGAAGAAGTCCTAACTGTTATATGGTATGTTTATGTATGATTTGGCTTTGATTCAGATATAAACCCTTGGGAAGGAATGAAAGCCAGGAAAAAGATGAAAAGTTCAGGCTAGAGAATATCCAGAGAAGATCTGTTTACTGAAAGCTGTTTTCTAAATATTGCATGAGGCATCCTCTTTTGTGGCTTTCCCTGTCAGGCTGCCTTAGGCGGAAATAATTTCCATCTGAGGTGCAATTCCATGAGGAGTATTGTCTCAAATAAGTATTGTAAAAGCATATTAAATGATTTCCATCTTGGACTGGATTTTGGCTTTCAAACTCTGAAGATCAAGCTATATTAGTTTTAAGTGGTGCTAATACCCCCAAATTTCATACAGCCATATGCAACGAGAGTAGAGAGTTGGCTTAACTTCACTCAAAGTGTTGAGCATGTGTTTAGTGTCATGAACATGGTCAATGGCTGCCATAACATCACAGAGTCAGTGTGGCACTGAGGAAAGCCAGGCTACCCCCAAAATAGAGCAGTCGCTGATTACCGCAATTTTACTAATTATGCTCCATTTATGTCTCCAATGGATGCATTTAATGAGAACATAATGGTGCCTTATTGAATTTCCGCGCTATTCCCTTTCTCTTATGTGCCACAACAAGAGACTATCTGTAGTGACGTGATTTTTAGATCTCATCAGTGGCCTCAATGACCGTGCTCATGACTGTATTCTTCTCTAGAGCTGTCAATTTAACATGGTGATTTAATGATCATTTAGTGCCCCAGCCAAAGCCATTATTCTGCATGTGTACATATAAGCCAATAAATAAAAAACAGCACAGACAGACTCACAAACCAAAAATAGATTGTGAACTGTTTGCCAGCGATTGGCTTTCGAGTCAAAATATGGTTCGTTTAATTAATATATCATTGGCCATAATCCTCTTTTTGTAATGACTATCGGTGGTTTCTATGCCACAATAATGTATTTGAATTATCTCCATTATCAAGCAGGCTTCAAACTCCGAAAGCAGTTATTGTGTTTTCTCTGCTCGCTTTGATGTGCAAGTAATTTATTATATATGAAAATTGTCATTTTTAGTGGCTTCTCCATTTTTTTTAATGATATTTAGTGCCAATCTAGAAAGAAATTTTGTTCTCTAATACGCAATTACGTAATACGCAATTTTTGATGGAAACCCAGCTAGTGACTGTGTGGGGAACTATACATTAATGCACATTGTATATGTATATTGTATATGCACAAATGCCACAAAAATATAAATTATAATGAAAAAAAAAAGTCAAATGTGACAGTTCTGAAACAATTTCAAACCACCTTTAAGATTAAAATTGGGATTTCATTTTTTTTTTTGCTGTTTTGTGTGAACAAGGGCTTATTCAGAAAGATTCTGCTCAGAGACTCAGAGGTGGTCAAAGAGGTGTCTAGACGGAACAGTTGCACCACTGAATCCTCCCACTTAAATGAATCTTTGGAGATGGATACTGCTCAAGCCCTGCAGAGCAGCACGGTAACAGGGTAATCCATCTCATGAACCAGCATCCCATAATCCCCCACAATACCAGTGTAAAAGCCCAATAGATCATATGTGCAGCCAGGCTTTCCAAACAAAAACATAGCTATATATTTTTTTTTCAAGATTAACTTGTTAGCCTTTCCTTTATTTCCCATTTTGCCATTTTAGACTGAATCATGGCTGTCAATTTTTTACAGCCTTTCACAAACAACACATGCCCTGTGGATACAAGGGTCCTAAATCTTGTTCCCTCGCTCTCTTAGATTGTTTTTAAATGTGTGGAAGGGAGAGGTGGATACACAATTTTTTACACCAGTCTTTTGTGATGCATTTAGAAAAAAAATAAGACCCAAAGCAGTAGTAAATAATGACTGGCACTCTGGTCGGCTGATAGTTTTGGTTATCAGTGCAGGGAAATTAGCTTTTAAAATGCAGTTGGAAATCCATTTGGGTGATTGATGGCCGATGTGACTAATAAATTTGAGCCGCTTTCGGAGAGGGCCAGCCCTCCACCATCCTTTACGCCTGTCATCATGAGCTGTGCGATTGGTAAAGTCGAGCGTGTCGGGAGCTAATTCCAGTGAGTGATTACCATTCAGATGAATTGGCTATCAGGATCCACTCTTTAATCAGAAGACCAACGAGAATTATAGTTATATAATTCCTGTTTTAGATAAAACACAATTAAGTAGTCTATTAGGCACAGCTTTTATTTTTCAACAAAGACTCCTGGAAAACAATACAATTGTGTTGTGATACATCTTTTTTATACAACTGTTAGTTCTGGTCAAACTTGAGTGGCATTCCATAAGCGCGGCTGGATAGATAGAAATGTGTAAGATCCATTTTGATGCATGAATACACTACTGCTAATATGTGTTCTGTATCTACATTCTAGAAACATAATGCATTGAATCAAGAAGTGTCTTTTGGACATTGTTATTGTGCAACGATAAAATGCTAAATAAAGCCTGGTGACAGGGATTGAATATTTACTACCCAACTGATCCCATATTGCCATTGTTAAGCAGGATTTTAAAAATCCTGACTGTGCGTTAGTGGTGAAATAAGTTGAATTATTCACTTAACTGATTCGTTCTTTGTGTCAGTGAACAAAAAACCTCTGCTGGGTTGCTCTAAAATGTGCAACAATTAATTTTTCTGTTGTTTTTCTGTGTAAACAAGCGCTCGGTTAATGTATTCGACTGTTGTGCTTGAGTCTTGTGTCTTTTGAAACATCATGCATGTTACACGACATTCTAAAACATGACGCTCAAGTAAAAGAAAACTTTAATTTTGTCCCATTTCACTGTCCTGCATCATCCTTTTTTTTAAATGTAAAGAGAAATACCGTGAATTCTGAATTTCTTTTAAAACTATTTCCATTGGTGCAGCAAAAAAGACAAAGAAACAGACAATATTATGTCTAAAAATTGAATGTTATTTTTACACACCATCAGCTCTCATACTCGTGTCATATTCCTTGAATATAACCTGCTGCTCTTCAGAAGGACTGCTGTGATATATTTAATGGACTAAAGGAGTACTGTATGTGTTCATAATGCCCCTGTGGGAAGAAGACCTCTCTTTTGAGCTGGACCACCCTGGATGAGGAAACTCGCGTCATGGCAATTTTGGCACTGACTAAATCCGGCTCTATATGTTGACCGCAGGGTTTAACGTATCACTGGACCCTCATCCAATCCTGCGGAAACCACCAGCAAAGTAAAAGCATATGCTTTAGGGGAAAGAGTGGGTGAAGAGATGTAAACGGTGTCATCAAGCACCCTTCGGTTTATCATTCATTGTAATACCGTGTGCTTGTCTAATCCCCTTATTAAGAAGAAAACGAAAATGTTTGGGCTTTCATCGGAATTGCTGTACACAGCCAAAATACCACTGTCAAACCAAATTAAAATCATCATATATGCTGTGGGAGGGGAAACTCGTAAATCTTCAAAGTGTACTGTAGGCGCATGGATTTCTCATGCGCTACGTTGCTGACTCGCAGGCAGCTTTGGATGTTATAATCTTAAATGGTAATCGCCTGGTTGCCCTGGTGGGATTTACATTTTTTTCACGCTGTAATCTTGCATTTACACTGTCATTTATGTGACTTTGGCCTCTCCGCCTCTTGACGTCTCTGTCTGGCTCTCGAGGTATAAGACTGACAACAGACAAGTCACAGACACAACGCTTTGCTTTTCATACCCCGGCGAGTGATGAACTTTTGGCATGCCGCTCATGTATGCAAACAGGCTTTGTTTCCTACACACACACACACACATTCTTAATTGATGTTAAACTGAGAGCAAGCACTCATGTTGCTGTCAGAGCTCGGCTAAGTCCCTTGAGCCTCCTGATTTCTTGACATTTGTAGATATAATATTCACGCAACAAGGAGCAGCTTTTGTGATGTGATCCTGCTGTAACACTTTAATCTGTTTAGACTGCCTCAATATTATGGCAGAGTAGAGAGAGGCCCATTCAATACAATCTATAGCTTGGGGCAAACACCTCGGTAGATCTGAGGTTTTTTAATGAAATGGCTCTGCCTTATGTTCAAGTGAGAATGTTGGCTTCTATTGTTATATAGAAATGGGGGAAATACTATAAATGGTGGGCAAACAAAACATTATTTATTTATTTTTGTATGGATTCACTCATTTAATATAAATAAATAAATGTTTATAAATAAAATATTCTGTTAAGAGATGAAAATAAAAGTTCTGTCATAAGTAAAAAAAATACAAAATCTTCATAATTATTTTTTATAAAATTAATAACTAAAATTTAGTAATTATAACAAATAACTATAAAATGTAAAAGATTTTAAAAGATAAATATTTATATATATATATAAAAAAATGTTTTATTTAAATTAAACGTCCCCTCCATTTCAGCTCTGAAAGTCAATATGTAATAGAAATTCGTTCATCTATATTGTAGATGCATTTTATAGAGATTACTGTGAACGATTTATCTGTAATTGTTCTTCATTTTTATCCTTGTAATTTTAATCAAAATGACTTAATTTGATCTGATGATGACAAGATTGTAAAGATCTATTGGTACTTCCATTATATTAATATTATATATAAATTTAATTTTCAATAAACATTTTGAAACTGTCATGGTTTAGTTATGATGTGAGAAACGATGCCATTTGTTGTCTTTTTTGTATTATTATTATTTTTAAAGCTTAACCAACAATTATGAACTGCCATTATATGAAACAAAGATGCACAATGATAAAAAAATATTAATAATAATTAAAATTAGAGCAACTATATGATGACAGAATATTAATAGTTGTCTGATTTAGTCCTTTCTCCCCTACAAATTTTGCACAAATCAATTATTATTTCTCCAAGATTCCACCAGATAGTCTTGTACCCTCTGTCTGTAAGATAGGAACATAGACTAATGACTCGTCTCATAGTTTTTGATGGAAATTAGTATATGGCTCAAAGTGGATGGTGTATTTCCCCATGAGTAGCTGGTAATAAAGACAAACCACATGTGGAATTTGTTGATTGTCCCATACCATGCTGTCATCTATCCCCCAATTACACCCATCATCACTCTCTAAATCCTCTTTGGAGTAAATTAGCTGCAGTATTATTCAGTGCTGGCCTGCTTTTCCTTTCTGTGCTTTTTCCTTTCCCTCTCTCTCTCGCTCCTTTTTAAATCCTTTGAAACATCTCCAGCCCGAGCGCGCTCGAAACGAGCTGCACTTAGTAACCTGATGCTGGTCCCTGCCCTTAATGGTTTGCATTA
This sequence comes from Carassius gibelio, assembly GCF_023724105.1. Classification (NCBI taxonomy): domain Eukaryota; kingdom Metazoa; phylum Chordata; class Actinopteri; order Cypriniformes; family Cyprinidae; genus Carassius; species Carassius gibelio. The sequence goes on from NC_068410.1 coordinate 8,223,043, forward strand.
GCTGCAAGCAATAAAATTAGTCCAGGTCCCTGCTAATGTTGGAATAATCATTTACAAAGATGGTTACCACATGCTGTAGCCGTTTCCCTCTCATTCCCTGTGCTCCCCTTTTTTCTCTCGGCCTCTCATTTTTTCTTTTATACGGCCGCTAATTCGCTGTTATTAATAATGAATAAAAACGCAATTTTCTGCAGCTTGCTCCAGGGCTCTGGGAATCATTTCAATGAATATTTCAGCACGTTATTTTAATCACAGCTGCACATATGCCGAGGGAGGGGGTCCCTGTTTTATTGTCCTGGGGTGTGGCTATGGTGAGACCCCAGCATCATTAAAACCCCTCTCCGGCTGCATAGAGGGTCCTACCTCTGATTTACAAGACTTGTTAAAAAACACAGTAAAGAGGAGGCAAGCTGAGCCATTTATTCTTGTAATTTGAAACCGTATTTGTTAATGGGACTTGCTGTTATTTATTTGTGGGCCGGAGAGCCGTGGCTGCTGTTTTGTGCCTGAGGGGTTCTCGTGCAAAAGCGTGTCTGGGTTTCTGGAGCTAATGAACTTCATGAATTAGCTATATTTTACCAGATATCATTTGAATCTCCCTCCTGTGTAACCTTTGGTTTGGGTGCCCTCCAGAATGCAGTTCTCCATGGCATTGTGTGTAGAGGATTACATTGCTGTATAAATTTAAGTGCTTTCTTTGTGTGTGTCTGTGAAAGCCCATTTCTCCCATACGAAAGAAGAAAAAAACATGCTTTGCCAAACCCTAATTATGTCATAAAAAGAGTCATGATTACTAAGTCATTATTATAAGATAAGCTGTCAGAATTATGACACACTTTAAGTCTTCATTTGTACAAAAAAATTAATTATGAGAAGGTCGAATCTATGCAAGCAATACTTTTATTATGTAATGTCTTCATTTCATAAGGACCGTCATTGACATTTTTTCTTATAATATTGATTACAATATAATTCCAACTTTCAATCTCATTATTGTGTCTTGGTATATCTTAGTATAGTATAATTTCACTATGTCATTATCTATTGATAATGAAACATAAATAGATAATGATAGATAAAGATCATTTTATATGTCAAAATTTTACTTTTTTTATTTTATAATTTCTACATTTATCTCATAATTAATGCGTAGTGTCATAAGTTCGACTTTTATCTCATAATTCTGACTTTGACAATGACTTTGTCATTATTTCACATTTTTATGTCGTAATTTAAACTTTTATCTCATAATGTGTCAAGGGCCATAATTTAGACATTTTATAATTATGACTTATTGTCTCAGAATTTTTTGTCATATTGTGACTGTCCCAATTCTAACTTTTTATGTTATAATTAAGACCCAGTATGTCATAGGTCTGACTTTTTATCTCATAACTCTGTTTTAGTATCTCATAGTCTTGGCCTTTTGTCATAATTCCAACTTTTCATTTAATATTTCCCACTTCTTAATATTATAGTTTTCATATGATTTACCGAAGCATAATTTTTTTTCTAATGTAACAAAAATGGGTTTCCATGTGTTTCTGTTGTAGTGCTTCACATTTGTAAATGTATTTTTAACAAAAATGAGTGATAATATATTAATGTGCCAAAGTATGATGTGCCCTGTAGTAAGCAGGGCTTGTTCCACCATATAAAATGATATTCAGTGCTTTAATTTTTTTACTTTTAGCTTTCCAACATGTTTTTTTTCTTCTTCTGATTCCTAACAGGAGTTCCTGTCTTTTCCCCTTTTCCAGTCAGCTGCATGATTTCTGGCGTCTGGATTACTGGGAGGATGACCTCCGGAGGAGGCGGAGATTCGTCCGAAACCCTTTTGGCTCCACCCACTTGGACATCACGTACAAATCGCTGGAGGACTACGGTCAGTAATTCTGCCAACAGCCAATCAAATATCTTGCTGGACTCTTTCAGTCTAGCTCATTATCCCTAAATTGCGTTCATTTCATACAATGACATCATTGTTCACCAAATGGGATACACATATGAGAATTAGAATCAACTCTTGGACACAACTAATATTCTCAGAGCTGAGAAACAGTTCGTTGTCAGCTTTATAGGTTTTATATTTATGAGCCTTGTCAATTGAACATGGCAAGAGGGCTTTATGGCAGGTTTTTATACCCTAACGGCACACATTGTTGAGAGGAAAATTGCGCGCTGTGCTTTTTTTTTTACTGTTTCTGCCTTTTGCACTCAAACATTTTTCCTCATTGACCCGTTTGATCTTACAGTGTTGCCCACCGCACGGCTGTCGATTTGGCTCTGTGTCCGCACCAGAGGCTTTAAAAGGGAAACGGTTCAATACTATTAACCACTGCGGGCGCTTCTCCTCCAGGCATCAAATTGAAGATACGAGGGGGAGTGTATTAACCGAACAAGGGCAAATCTATTGATTCTCAAGTACAATGGGGCGACTTCTCTCTTGTAGACAGAATAGTTACTGTAACTATTTCCATTACACATGGGGAAACTTACAAGGGGGCAAGCTAAATAAGCACATTTATTTAAAAAATCCACAAATGAACCCTTGGTATTAGCTCATACGTATGGGTAGAGGCATATGAGAGTGATTTTGACAGCATGTTTTGCTAAAATGCTGCTATTGGCCACCTGGGATGACAATAGATTGCACTTTCTAACATAATGAAAATGATGCACTTTGATTATGGGCAATACTCTGTGGTCTAAACGGCTTACATTAACCAGTCAATTGATGAATTTTGGTATGGATCTGTCCGGTGTTGGGGAAAGTTACTTTTAAAAGTAATGGATTACAATATCCAGTTACTAAATAATTATGTTACTTACCGTATTTTCCGGACTATAAGTCGCACTTTTTTTCATAGTTTGGCTGGTCCTGCGACTTATAGTCAGGTGCGACTTATTTATCAAAATTAATTTGACATGATCCGAGAGAAATGAACAGCATAGAGCACCCTCTCGTGGCTGTAGACGGTAATGTTTTCTCTTGGTTCTTGGTTCTGAATGAATGCGACTTATGGTCCAGTGCAACTTATATATGTTTTTTTTCCTCGTCATGACGTATTTTTGGACTGATGCGACTTATACTTAGGTGCGAAAAATACGCTAGTTACTTTTTATGGAAGGTAAATGCATTACATAAGACGTAAGTACCTTGTGTTACTCATTCGGAAAAGTAACAATTTTCTCGTTTATTTAAAGTAATGCGTTACTTTAGTAGCTACTTGAAAAGTAATCTGATAACTCATGCGTTACCCCTTAAAACTGCTTATGTTATTTTAAAGTGCGTTCTGTGACTTGTTATGCAGTAATATTGTGTCTATCTACATGTCTAACCTTTTGTGCCCAACTGTTTTGAGGCCATGTCAGATGGCCTGTGTGTCAGAGCCAGAACACACACATGCACACTCGTACATACACATGCCAGCTGTTCCTTGACCTGCAGGTGGCCCCTCCTCATGTCACAACAGACCCCCCCCCACTAATACATTTTGCCACCATATCAAATCCACACGGTCTTTCAAACATATTACCCAGTATATCTCTTGCATTTCTTCAGAAGCTTATTCCTCCGGCCCAGCTTCTTTTTCTGTCTGTCCTTGGTAAGTTGTCAGTGCGTCTCTGTGGACCCGCGGTCTGGTGTCTGGGGCCACTGTGATTGAGGACTTGTTGAGGTCCCAAGGCTTCTCCCATTCCTTAATGAGTGGAATAATGCATAAGATTGTCATGTGAAAGGGATTGCCCCCACAATGCCATAGAGAAAGTGAGAGAGAGGGAGAGCAAAGAATGACTTCTCTAGATGGGTTTTATAGAAACGGAGGGACTGTTTTCATAAACCTGCAGAATGGTGCTAAGGTTTTAAGATAAATGCAAGCTTATGATTGTTATGAACTTTAATAAATTAAAAATAAATGTAATTTAATTTAAAAAAATACAGTATATTTTTTAACAAGAAAAATTTAAATATAAATAAATCTATAATAATGTCCTTTTTTATTTATTAATTTAGTCCATTGATTTTAAAAGCACTCTTACTTTTTCACTAGAATGAAAGTCACATGTAACATGTAACTCTGTACATATGTGCATTGCATAAGGTATATAAATCATCATTTTAAGAAACTGTAAAAGTCAGTAGCTCTGTGCTTTGCTGAACTGGCAGTAGTGGAGGTTTACAGCTGCTTTTGTGACTGGCGGTCGATGTACGTTGAGTTAACGTAGGTGATTTGAATGAATTAACTGTTAAGGGTGCATACAAGTTTCCATTCATTTTTGCCAGAAACCAAAGAGGCTGCTCTCAAATGTCAGAACACCGGCGGTTGACAGCGGTCACTGAATATGGGGCATGTTTTTATTCACAATGGCATATTTTCATAAAGCTTGTCTGCTTTAGAACGTACGCTGCGTTTTAGCCATATTTCAAATTTCTCCTCATGGAAAATGACATGGGTGGACATGAAATATGCCTCAGGTTCATTCGAAACATTTTCTAACTGCCCTAGAAACAACATCATTATATTTGATTCATGGTAATTTAATGTATTTTCTGTGGCTGTAATACAATCTTCAATCACTGAAAATAGAAGAACGGCCTGAATTTAATGGGACCTCGAACGGCTGACTATGTTGTATAAGCATTTGATAAACCGTACTGCTCTGAGCCTCATTCCCAGGTACCTTTGCATATGTTTGTGAGGAAATTGCTCAGTTTAGTCTGTTAGCCATGCTGACAATATAGTGAGCATGTTACATGCGGGTCTCAGGTTTTGATACAGTACCTTCCCTCTTATTCACGAGTGGGCGAGTATATTGTTAACTGATTGGAATTGGGCAAGCATGAAATGAAAGTCAGGTTAATATTGATCCTGCTCTTTAACAGCCTGTTCTACCTCCGAGTGTCCTTGCAGTCTCATTTTCAGGTGACCAGCTCTGCCCTGACCCAATGAACCCTTCTGGACAGAGATCTTTTTAGCTTGTTACATGAGAAAGAGTGAAAGAGCAAGAAGAAAGGTGGAAGTAAGAGAGGTGTGATAATTCAATTCAAGTTCAGTAGAAGTAAATCAACAAACAATGTTGAGTACCACAAAAATGAATGCTGACTTGTCACTCTGTTTGTTTAAGAAAAACAGAAACGTGAGAAGCTTACAATGAAAGTGTCTGGGGCCAAGACCTAAATGTTAAAATACTCACTATTTACATTGTATAACCACAAGACGTGAACAGAATGCATGTTTACGTGATTTTAGTGTGAAAATAAATTGCTTGCTAGCCTGTTCATTTTTGTTTTGTTTCGAGGCCTAAAACCCTAGAATGTCTGTAAAAAATAAAAAATAAAAGTCAAAATGTGGCATTGTGTGTTGGGAAAGTTACTTTTAAAAGTAATGGATAAAAATATTGCGTTAATTCATAAAAAAAGTACTAATTAAGTTACTTAGTTCATATGGAAAGTAATAGCATGGGAAATTAATTAGCATGTAAAAGTCAATCAAATCAGGCCAAATATTTAAACACGCAGGCATTCTAATTCTAAATCTGCAGAGCTGTCTGTGAAATTCTGTGCATATAGATTCCATGTGGGCTTTGTAATCAGCCATATTGAGTCTGTATGTGTGATAGCAAATGCTTCTCACATGAGTAAAACCATAACAAAAACTTTGCATGGGTCTCCAATTTCGCTTTACGAAGTCGGGTTCCTTTTTCCAGAGCTGACTGCAGAATTCCTGTCGTTTGATCGACGAGCGCAGCAAGCCCACTTAGCCACATTGTTTGTGTGCAAATTCACTTATGGCACATGTGCAACATTTTGTTAGAGTTATAAGAGACGTAGATCTACACGTCCCACAATTCCTTTTTCTGTCTTGGTAAGTTGTGTATTTTTACAAAAGGCATCTCATCTGTCAATCCCAGAATGGAAAGATACATCAGATGCAATTACTGCTTAAATGGAATATTGTGTCATTCTTTATATATATATATTTCCAAAATGTTTGGCTCTTTCATTTAAAACTACAAGTACGCATGACTCAAGTGGAGCAATAAAAGTGCAAGGCAAATACTCTAGAGCTCCAACCATAAATAAAACATGGACTCTGAGCAATAATAACTGACTAAATGAAGGCCCGTTTGAAGCCTGAAAAAAACTTGAACAGTAAAACTACCGAGCACTTAAATATTTCCACCTTGGGAGCTGCTCTCACAAACTGTAAAATTCCTTTTGCCACAAGCTATGCACAGTTTTTCGTTTGATGTGACTTTTGAAAGAAAAGGCCAAGTAAAGAGATCAGTGTGTTGAAGAAGTCACATAGTGATGGAATGACAGATTTGAATTGCAAACTAGAATCTTTCTTTCCTTTTTCAAAGCCTTCAAAACCCGTGGTACTCATCAAGTAACAGTTTTGCGCCGCTGAAGGAGCTATTTTGAGCCCACTTCAAATATTTGGTTTTCATCATATTGTGCTAGTCAGTGGATATAGCTTTAGAGCTAGATCTACTTCGGCACATTTTGATTTGTTTGCTATTCTACAAGTATGTCAGTCAGTCACTGACAGCTCCCCGTCCCCCAGCTGTATGGATCAGATCCAAGCTTTTAGCGAAGAACATCATTCAAGTCCCACCACGAATGGCAGGCCAGCCATCACCTGGTCTTTCTCAACCCTGCTGCGTCATGCCAAATTTGTGCCCTGGGTAACATAAACCCTCTGATGGCAGAGCGGGTAAGCCGTGCTGGGCTTGAATAGCCTCACTGTTGGCTGTGATGGCTCACAGGAGTCCAGTGAGCGAGCTTCAGGGGTGCCGATAAACGAGGTGGTTGACAATACAAGCAAGGGGTTCTTGGAGTCTGAATTGTAGTGATCTCGAGTTCCCATCAAGCCTCATTCCTAAGACTGACAAATGATCGTCTGTGTTACTAGATATCTCATATATGTGGCCATTTAGGCTTTCTATCAAAGGCTCGCCATTTAAGAGAAAAAACAGGAAGCTTCTGTACTGGGGTCATTGCTCAAAATAGGAACATGCATCACTGTGTTCCAGAAGCTAGTGAGCTTTTGTAGGCAAGATTCATAGCGCTCTCGATGTGAACGATGTTCCAAAAGGTAGGAATATAAATATACCCAAGTTCTAACTTCACTTTATGTGGCAGCACTGCATTTGTATTTTTTGGCGTTAGAATCCATTACAGTGTGTTTGGTAGGAAAAAAGTATCTAGATGGTGGGCAACGCAGGATAAACGTAAATATGCAGTAATTCAGTCAAAATAAAATCTGACTATTTTACTCAATATCATTATGTGCCACATGTTTATGCTAGTTAGAGTAACACAGGAAAAGTTTTAAAGGAATAGTTCACCCAAAAATAAAAATAAAAATGCTGAGAATTTACTCTCGGAGATTTGGAGAAATTAAGCATTACATCACCTGCTCTGCAGTGAATGGGTGCCATCAGAATAAGAATCCAAACAGCTGATAAAAACATCACAAAAAAACAACACTGGATAGATTTTTTCACTGAGGAAGCGTCATTATGGATTGTGGACCTGTGTATATATCCAGTGTTGTTTTTTTGTGATGTTTTTATCAGCTGTTTGGATTCTTATTCTGATTTATATATATATATATATATATATATATATATATATATATATATATATATATATATATATATATATATATATATATATATATATACACACACTCAGCTTTATTTTTAATGGATATGGTCCATTATATTTTTATCTGCTGTTGGACTCTCATTCTGACGGCACCCATTCACTTCAGAAGATGCCTTGGTGAGCAAGTGATATGCTAAATTTTTCCGATGAAGAAGCTAAATTTTTGACATCCTGAATGGTCTGAAGGTGAGTGCATTTTCAGAAAATGTTTATTTTGTGACCCATGTACATGTACCACATTAAAAATGTATTCGGATCTATGTTTTGAATTAATTGTGAACACAAATAGCCTGGTGGCACAGATGGATGACCATAATGGAAAAGAGCACACATTGATTAATGCTATTCTATGATATGATGCATTATCCAGTGGTACAGTTAACGTTCAACCTTTTTTTAGTGATATAAATTGATTTAATGTGAACAGCATCACATTAGCGTCAATGATGTTTGTAGCTATTACTAGGGGCTACCAGAACTAGGAATGTGTACAAATTAGCAACAAATACAGAAACTGACGATATGCAGCAACCAGGTCTGTTGGGACTTTATGTATGCACAAGTATGTTTTCCTTCTTTTGGCCTTCTTTGTGTAAAACTTCCTTAAGCTAAATACTTTTTTAAACTCATGTTTTTCCCCTAAAGCTCTCCCCATTTGCTCAGGATCATTTTCTTGTCAAAAATCCACCTGGTTTATTTTGTCTGCATTGCACTGAGGTCCTAAGCTTTATCTTGCCAGTCAAGACTGGAGCTCAGCTCCATCAGCTCACCCTGCTTTAATACAGGCATAATGACGGTTTACAGAATTACGGTCTTAAGTTTCCCTCTGTCTGCTTTGATCCATGACCGCTTTGTGCCTCTAAATGTTACACGCTCCCTATTTCCGAAAAGCGGTCCCACTTCTTCCTTGGCTCTGATGAAAGCTCCTGAGATATGAGACAGAGCAGGAAGCCCGCTATGTTATTTTATTTTTTTTCCTCTCCCTCCTTCTCTTTTTCTTTCTTCGTCTGTGTAGTGGTGTTGACAACATTTGAACGTGACCGCTTTGAGACGAGGTACATGAACCCCACGGGAGTGTAGGGAACATTTTAAATGCTGCACTGAAAAGAAACACGTCAAAAGAGTGTCAGACACTTTCTATTTCTGATAAGTGTTTCTTATTTCCTTTTTTTCCACAGAAAAATCTCTCTGTTCTGGTGTATCAGACAAATCTGACCTTATACAAGATGAATCCAGTGTGCAGTGACGTGTGTCAGGCCTGACTGCTATTTTTCTCTCTTTTATTTAGTAATTAAAGCTGATGAATGATCTTTTTTGTTCGGTAACAAAAAAAGTGGCTACACACTTTTTTGCATCATTTTTCTTTTTCCCTCTGATAAGGCTGCTTGATGAGCTTTGGTGTTATCAGCAGTCGCTTAATAGCGTTGTCGGTTCAATCTCGTTCCCGTCCAGATTTTGAGAGTGGATTACATTATGCCTAATTAACTTTGAAATGTAGACGGGCCTACACATGCTTTATCATGAGTCTCTTTAATGGAGAATTAAACAGTTTAGAGTAAAACGCTATAGTTTGTCCGTGGTTTCAGTCAGGCTTTTAAAATAAAACTTGTTTATTTCAATTTGACATCATTGCTGATACTTACTCCAGAGTTTGTTCCTATAACAAGGTCTGTTATTCCAGAAATAAAGTGTTAAGGCCTGTTCAGACAAAGGACATTAACTTATAATGATAATGATAATGATATAGTTCTACAAATCTGTCTGAATTTAAAAGAATAGCAGATTCCACACCACAAGTAAAACCCCACAGAGAAACAATTTCTTTGGAATAACTTTCAGAACCTTTTTTTTTTCATGAAACTCTAGATGGCTCAGTTCCGATAGTTTCGAACACAATCTGATATAAAGGCATCTTTATTCACATGGCACAGCCGATTGGTTTCTGATTTTGGTTATTGCTTGCTGTAGCAGTTGCAGCAGGCTTCAGAAACCCTTCACCTTCCCCAGCTCCACCTGTATAGTTGTGTATCTTCTATGGGGTGATTTCATGTGTTATATATGAGAGTTCCTTTATATATATGCTATATGTGCAGCAGCAGTATTTTCACAGTAGCATGTCTGTAAATATATTTGGAGTATATATATATATATATATATATATATATATATATATATATATATATATATATATATATATATATATATATATATATATATATATATATATATATAGTATTTTTTTTTTTTTTTGGGGGGGGGGGGGGACATAATAATAATAAGCCAATGTTGCTTGGTTACCATTGTATATTTATCTGTTGTGGCTTATTGATTTACTGTGGACTCAGAATTAATATAAAGATACACAAAAACCTGTCCGAGAAATCACACCATAAAATAAAGAAAAATTCATATACCCACCGTATATATATATATATTTTTTAAATATAATAGATATGCTGCACAGAATAATTTTTAATGTATGTATTTTTACATTTATTTTTTAATGTGTCTTCTATGCCTTGTGATTCTCAAATGTGCTTAAGTACAAATAATGTCTGTTTTCATCATCCATGTGTCTCTGCAGGCCCTGAGGAAGACAAGGCCCTGAGAGGGAGGAAGGGCTTCCGCGGCCAGACCGTGGTCAGCCAGAGCCCTGAGACAGAGCTGATGCTGGAGGGGGACGATGATGCTGTCAGTCTGCTGCAGGAGAAAGAGGTGGACAACTTGGCAGGTGAGTCAATCTACTGTATACACAATAAACAGTGCAATCTGTATAGTGACGGTTCTCCATACAGCATGAAGAGTAAGTCATGCACATCAGTTTCATGACATGACACTTTCCTACAGTCCTCAGGTTCAAAATTTCTGTGTGCCACATGAGTTTGGATTAAACATTTTTAAACCTAATTTGTTATGTTATTGAAATTATAAAGTCATAATCAAACATACCTGTAGGTTTACCTGAGCTGAGAAGTCCCACCAGAGGTACTCCATCTGAAATGTCTGCATAATTCCACATTTGGTAGCATTTATTTATCTATACATAGCTTAAGCGTGGCATTTTGTCAGAATGACAGAATTTGACATAGAACAGATATAGAAATATATCTTACCTGTCAATCTAGAGGCAGACCAGTGTAGTTAGTGTGGTTACTTTATGTTAGGACTGTGTTTATGCTTTTCGTGCTGTGTGTAGGGTTAAGTATTGCTCTGGACAGTGTTACATCTTTTTTCTGCTGAATATTTATTTATTTATTTTTTAAGTCTATAGTTAAACAATATATATATTTTTTTTATTATTTCTCTTCTTTTTTTCCTCACAGCAAGTTTCTGTCCCCGGGTTGTTATTTCCAGAGGCAAGTTTGGCTATTTAAAGAGAGATTAACCCATTCAAAACCACTAATCAAATTAATTACATATAATTATTTTAAAAATGAAAGCAAATATGATTTTAACCAACAATCGGGAGGCAATCAAGATCAATATAGATTGAGTTCATTATTTATAGTTACCTTTTCCCAAATTGAATCTGCTAATAATGATAGTCTGATGATTTTTCTTTTGCAACTAAAATTGTCTAATCACTGTTTTATTTTATTTTAATTATTTATTGTAATTTTATTTTGCATATAAAAGAAGATTTTTTTTTTTTAATCACTTGGATTTCCATTATTCTCAGCAACTAACAGAATTACTATTGACTGGTTGTCTCTCAGTGTTAACAGTGCTTTGTTAACGTGTTACATTTTTATCAGCTCTACATTTGAAGATGTTGTATATGATATATGTATTGTGAAAGTGTAGCAGACATGTTATTAATAATACCCTGAATAATCAATGCCCCCACTCGCTCTGCAGATCTTCATTAGTCAATGAAGGTTAAAAATGAGTGGTGAGATATTTATGCGTCTGTAGAAAATCCAGTCCCCTAATTTATCAATATATTTTCTTTACTGTCTGAAGTGTTGTATGTATGCATAGCAGAAAATGTAATTAAAGCTCCCAGCATACAACCTATTTAAACTCATTCACAATTTATAAGCAGTTCTGCATGCCATTCTACTTTTTTGACTGTAGGAATTCCTTCATCAGATCTAAATCAGGATTGCCTCAATTACCTCTAATATGTTCCCACCGAAGTTTGCCAATTCGCAAAGCAGAAATGCAGACTGATGTGTTCCTGCTGTTCTTTGTCTACCATTTATGTTAAAAAGTAATTTTACTGGAATGCAATCGATCATAAATCCTGGCACAGTGTATACATTCCTGAAATGTTCTGTGAGCACCATTAAAAGGATTAATATTAACATCAAATGCACTGATTTTGTATCGGTAACTTAAAATGTAATGCTTAGAGTACTGATTATATTAAACTTTTAATTGCATGCCACTGTTGGTTAATTCAGTATTTGTGGAAGAAAAGGCCCAAATTTGTTTCACTCAGTTTCATTCATATTTGTGACTCAAGGCAAGTAGGCCTATTTTAGTGACAAATTATATTTTTTTCCTGCTCAGCATTTAGTTTCAAAAATGTGTGTTTATGCTTGTATTGGGTGTGTTTTATTACTATTTTATTTGAGTTGTGTATCATCACCACAAGGGGAGCTGTGCCATCTGTATATGTGTGTGCACAGTTTCTATTTTGACAGCAGGCCAACAGGCTAATGCTAGTGCTAATGAGTGTAGTAAACAACAGGCCAATCAACAGGCCTTCTCACACCCAATGGGAGGGGCTCAGTTCGTCTGCAGCCAATCAGAGTACAGTATCTGTCATGAGCGTATTTACACCCACAGCTAAACATAGACAGAATAGGTGTGATGTAAAGAGATAGGCCTATTGACAATAATAATAATAACAATAATAATAATAATAATAATAATCCTACATTTTAAATAAAACAAATGTGTGTGTGTGTGTGTGTGTGTGTGTGTGTTAGCCTTATATTACCACCATATTTACATTTTACAAAGAAGCTACAGTTATATCTTCTTTATACTAGCCGAATTATATTTCATATCTACTTTTGTACTACAAAACAAATATTTGTCTTCTTTTCAGAATCGTAATAGGCCCCCTAAAGTGGCACACAAAGAGAGAAAACATCATCTATTTTCCCATCATGCCTTTGTCTCTCCACACTCCAGTACACATCACAGTCTATAGCGCTAGGCAGGATTTTTTTTTTTTTTACAGCTGACGTCAGGACAGAGCACAGCTCAGATCTGCTGAGTACAACTGCACCTGTTTAGTTCCAGCATGATAATCTACTAATCCTCACTAGTGCTCCGATATCAACACTAGCTACATCACTAGAACATCGGCAACACAAATTAACATAGACTTAACGGGAAAAGGTGAAAAGAACCGTCGTTATTATTATCATTATTATTATTATCATTGTTATTTTGTTAGCTTGTTTATTTATTTTTTTATTTTTCCTTTTTTTTTGGGGGGGGGGGGGTATCGTAGGCTTTACTATAGTATCCTAGTATAGTATAGTATAGTATAGTATAGTATAGTATAGTATAGTATAGGCCTATATCTAATATTTTTAAGAAAGATTAAATACATGTTCTTCATATGGTTTTATATAGCCTACACAATCGAGATCCCAGCGGCAGATGAGATTACATGTTATATGTGAAACCTGATCGCTCTGATTATGTAATATGAACGTATTTTAGTTTGATCCCAATTTTTTAAAGGTCTCTTGAGGCTTTAGCGCTAATCCTCTCTGCGCATTGGATTAATGCTGTGGCTATTGTCTGGATTCACAAGTGTCCCTCTAGGCCACGTTACAATTGCCTCTTTCTCTATTAAGCGTGTTATGAGAGGGGCATGATTCGGATTAAAGGGTTCACTGGCTTTTCTCAGGTGAAGCCATGTTGCCTTGTCGAATTATTTGCGATCGCGTAAAATTTGTATTCGTTCAACATAACTTCTAATGAGTGAGATTTGACAAAACAATAATACCAGTAATAAAATAATAATAATAAATCGTATAGGCCTATTTCATCGGTTAACAACATTGAGTAAGCGCCATAGAGATATAGCACATGCTACTTGTGATTTTATTCATCGGCTACTCAATTTTCATTCAAAGTCTACTCAACAGTTATTTATTTATGTGTGTATTCATTTATTTTGCGTAAAATCTTCGTATCGTAAGCACACAGTAGCTTTTCGTTTATTTTCAGGGGCTATGTCTTTATCGAGCTGCTTTGTTGCTACACAAATTGTTTTGTTTTTTTGTCTTAATATCTTAATATAGGTTACCTAATTGAAAACTGATAAAGTTTGTAATATTTACAGTAATGGCGGATGTTATAGCTGGTACAAAAGGAGGGAGAGCGGCTTTGGTTTCTTCGAGCGTTCGAGCAGTGCTCTGGGAATTGAAACCTAAATCCACTTGTAATCTTGCAGCAGTGTCGGGCATAATTGGCCGAGGAGAGCAGATTAAGATTGATGAGACGTTAAAGTGGCTCTTTTGAGTTCAGGGGGATCGATAAATATCCCAATTTCAAGAGCCTCTCCTCACATCAAGGACAGACCCGTGGGCTGCTACAGGGGCGAATTTATAAAAGACAGAGGACTGGTCAAAGAGAAAATTCAGAGAGAGAGAGAGAGCGAGAGAGAGAGATTAAATCCCAGCCATCTGAGTGGAGGTCAACACGTCTGTAAATTTTTTAATAATGTTTGTAAGGTCAATTTTACAGGTTTCATATCATCAAAAGGGATTTTCAACGACTGATTTGATTAGGAAGCGCATAGCTAAATGCGTATCACTCACATATGATTTGTTCTTTAGGAAAATAATGAAAGAAAGTTACTGTGAAATTATTGCCGTTAGGCCTCATAGAAACGCTTACCTATTAAAATAATCGGATAGATTTTTTTTTCTTGATAGCCTAATGTCATATAGCCAAGTGCATCAGTTTGGAGGACTGATCGCGTAAATTATTCGCTTTAACAATTTCCATATTTTCCATATTTCATGCGCATGCAAAACTCTGCATCATATTTAGCCGCATACCTTTTGATTAGATAATAACAAACTATTACTAAAACACTGTACTAAATAAAATTACTTTTTGGTGTAAATCGATATTATTTTGAATAAACTATGTAGCCTAAGATTTATTTCGAAATGACACACATGATCACGCCAACAGGCTATCACCGTCGTGTCCAAGTCTTTAAAGCTGTAGGCTATTCGAAAAGACACGCTTGAAAATATTGCAAACATATTCTAAAGAAATGTCTCAAATTGTTTAGTGTATGTGTATGGTTGTGTATAAATACACCAGCTAACTTGCATTACGCATCGTTTGTTGGTGACTGCCTTGCGATACAATTTTTTTCCCCCTGTGAAAATAAAAATCTATTTTCTTGTTATAGGCCCTGTTGTTTTGAGCACCCCGGCCCAGCTTATTGCCCCGGTCACTGTAGCTCGTGGGACTCTCTCTATCACTACCACGGAAATCTATTTTGAAGTGGACGAAGATGAGCCAGCCTTCAGACGCATTGATGCCAAAGTAGGTTGCATTTATGTTATGTATTTGCCAGTGTGTACACGTGAAAACATCAAACAGAATCGCATTCCTAATGACGTAAAATAAAATAAAATAAAATATCATAAAGTGTTTCACAATCTAACAGCTTTATTAAAACAATAATTTTGTAATGCTTTAAAAATAGCATTTTTCTAAATCGAGGCCCATGCCTTGAATGCCCCGTGAGGCCAAGAACAAAAATTATTCTTGATTTTGTTTGAAAAGCTTAGAATAATTGTAGTTTTTACTAGAACTGCATTCATGAACAAATATCAGTTACAATGATGATTTATGTACAAATATAGCCTATGTAAAATGAACCAATGAACTCATAATCGCTTAAATCGGCAGTCCTCGCTTTTGTATGAATTACATGGAATAACATTGAGTGAAGGAAATATAGTTTTAAAAGATGTACGTTAAAATGGCATTATTGTAACATATATAAATGAAGGGTGCATTTCTGATGTGTAGAACTGTCATGAGAGATTTGTATCGTTAAGCCACACATTTCTGTAATGCATATCAGTTAATCTTTGTCCTTATTTCAACAGCCACTGTTCACTGGAAGAAATGTTCTCTTTTATTTTCTGTTTTGGTGTTTTCCACCCCTTTTTATTTTTGAAAACCAGGCTACATCGTTTCATTTTTATGCCCAGTATCCAAATGCTTAAAGATCCACAAAAATCGTCCTTATTCTTACACTGCAGTATTTATGCATCATGAATCATTATTTGGACACAAATATTAATTTGTTTTTATTAACTCTTTAAATAAACTCAGAGACAGATATAAAAAAAATCAAATCACAAAGTGTTATATTCCAGTGTATTTCAAGTGCATTATTTTCAGGTATATATATTTTTTTCATTTATATATTCTCAATTTCAGCCTTTTATCATGTTAAGCAAGGTACAAACAAAACGGTCGAATATACTTTAAATAAGAATTCAAGTATGCGTATGGAATGTTTAGGAATGTAACAAATAGTACCATCAAAATGTAAACTTTAGAATTTTGCCATTGACAATAGATTAAATCGCTGATGCAGGTCTAAGTGTTTTTTTCTTCTTCAGAAATAATCCAGACGAATGTTAAAACAGGTGAAATTATACTTCTATTTACGTGTCACAGAACAACATTCACAACTGCAGACCACCGGATTCACAATCTACAAATGTGTCTATTTACAGTATAAAATGTACAAGTTGTATTCTGTCACGCAGCTTTGTTTAGATAAAACGTGTTGTTGGGCAGGGCTCGTAAAAAGAAGAGAAAGAAACAGTAATACTGACAGGTTGATTGTTGATACAGTTTGCTCCCACCCTAAAACACATTAATGTCACGTGAAGTGTTTTTAAACGAAGCTCTCTAAAATATTTTTACAACAAAAACAACGTGGGTTGGTTTCAACAGTGACCATTTTGTGGAAGAGTTCCTGATTAGCATCGTCTCTAGGCCTCAGAACTTTGATCAGGCGGACCTCCTATTCACAAACATTCCGTTTATCTAGTTTTTACCTCAGAGTTTCTCCAGGCTTTTAGGGTTGGTTAGAATTTCTCTCGCCAGTCGCCAAGTCTGTTTGGCAGCGTTTTCGAGGCCCGAATGTGGCTTTCCTTGGAAAAGGTCTAGGTTTGGCAGGAAATAATGGGGGCATCTCCTGCACTGCAAGCACGAAATGAGCTGCAATAAAATCCCGTTCAGTCGATCCCCGAGGCAGTTCTCGTCCCAGTCCGACTCGCGCGGGTGTTTCTCGCACTCGTAAGACACGAGAGTTTTCATGTGGTAGTTGTTGAGAGGCTGCCCGGGAAGTTCAAGGTGACGGTCGCGCAACGTCTTGAGCAGGGACAGGCATTTCTTCCTGCAGCCTCCCAGGAGCAGGCGGTTCTCCGCTTCGGCGAACTGCAACACCCAGGCATCGCTCTCCGCCGAGCTCTGCTTCCCGTTCAATGAGTAACACTCCTTCGATAAGAGATTGAAACCCTCGGCTTTGACTTCTGCCACCCGGTTCGGACCAGGCCACGGGATGTGCGGCATCGGCCAGTGGGCAGCGCTGCGTGGCCATATGCCGGTGCACTTGAACGCGGGGGTGATCTGAACCACGTATCTGTCTCTGATGCGTAATTTCACCTCGCTGGTGTCCGCGACCATTTTAACCACGTCCCTGTAGCTGCACTTATCCACCGCCTGCGCCACGAGCGTCTGGAACCTGGAGCGGATCTTGCGCGCGGACAGGTATCCCGAAGCCGTGATGAACTCGACCCAGAGGGACATGCTTCTCTTCCGCCCGTCGCTTAGCTTGAGCACGGCGCAGCCCGGCAGAGAGCCGTCATCCACGAAGTTGAAGACCCCCATCTGGTTCAGATACAGGACCACCTCGAATTCTGTTGGGGAGATGACCTCGAGCCCCTCGAAACGGTTATCCATTTCGTTTAAGGAGCTGATAAAGCGGGGCTCCTGGACCTCCACCTCCTTCAGGACATC
Organism: Carassius gibelio; assembly: GCF_023724105.1. NCBI lineage: Eukaryota > Metazoa > Chordata > Actinopteri > Cypriniformes > Cyprinidae > Carassius > Carassius gibelio. Next base: position 8,240,756 of record NC_068410.1, read on the forward strand.
TGAGACCACCTTGCACACCTCCCGGATGGTCTTGGAGATGGCCGCTTTCCGAGACTGGCATTTCTCGTTGTAGTATTTATTGAGATGATACACCAGCTTGGCCTGGGCGGCGATCATATTTGGACAGAGATCCGGGTTGTACACCGGAGTCTCGCAGTAACCCGAGGGATCCAACGCGGCTGTTTGTACAGGAGCCAATTTTAGAGAAGAATGTGGACTATTTAGAGGGAAAAAAAGGGGGATTATGAAATTAAAAAAATTGCTTTTTATTTGTGCGTGTAGCACATGCACAAAGTCGGGCAGTTAAATCATCAGCTTCTGTTTTCAATTGCGACGAAAAAAAAAAGTCAAAGCCTCTGCAGTTCAGCAACTAAAAGTCCTTACGCACGGATCAGTAGTTCAGCAAACCTCTTGTATCCACTTGCGGTGTCTTTTCTCTGTTTGCAACAAGGGTTGGAAAGTGCAGGGTGCTCTTAAGTGTGTGTCCTAGCTGTGTTGGTGTGTTTAAGACTGCGAACTCACTCCTGTGAAATTATAAAGGGAGGGGTTGAGAGCAGCTCGTCCAATCACGGCTCGAGTCGTCACTGCCTTCAGTTTACTGACGACAAATTAATCCTCCGCTTTTAAACGCAACTAAATCTTCTGCTGGAAACACACCTACACTTTGGAGGGAGAAGATACAGTTTTATTCGCGATGTATGCGGGCTTTTCCTGCTATTCTTATTAGATACAGACTATGCCTGTTATTGTTTATTTTCTTTTTAACATAAATCATTTCATTTCATACGTTTGAGAATGGAACATTTAGGATGTATAGCCTATTTTGTATATGTGTATGTATAAGAGTTTCATTTTAATTATCGTTCTGAATCTGTAGGGTATTACAGTTTGACGAAAATATTATTTGTATTTTCTCTGTAGTTTGACATGCATAATGTTTTTCGTTGACCTCTTAATTTGATTTTTCTTTTGGTGTTGTAGTAGCTACTGTTTCGAGATGTTTAAATGTCTTCATTTGATATTATATTGCGTTATATTTCTTAATAGTGTATGTTATTTAAATGTGTATATTCGCTTTGAATATAACACTAATAGAGATATTGTTTTAATTATTTTGCGTTATGAATATGGTAATAGATAGGATGGTGGGCTAAACATGGCTCGTCTCTCAGTAGCTACCAAACACCGGAATCTTTTCTTACATTTTAAATAGCCTATTTCAAACATTAATCCGTGTTATTTATTTTCTTATAGGACGGCAAATGAAGCTTTAAATTCATTTAGGTTATAGTGTTGTCGTCTTACTAGCTTTGCATAGCATAAAAAATATAGCCTATACGTTTTTGTGAAGTTCTTTGTTAAATGAAGGCCTTTAATTTAGCTAATTGGCGTTAAGGTGGTTTTATATGAAAAAAATTGTCGCGGTTTATGTATAATAAGTTATTGTAATTTCTAATTATTTTAAAAAAGAATATTGCTTAAAGTTTTATTTTTGCATAAAATATAAGACATTCTAAAAAAAGGAGAAGCATCTTTTTGATCTTTTTTATTCGTCTTTCACAAACGTTTTCTTTTTAACTTCGTTTTTCTTTTAACAAGTTCTTTATTTGTTCGATGGGAAGAAAATGTTATCTTATGAATCTAAACTACTATTATTGTTTTAAATTAACTGCTAGTGTAGATTTTACTATTCTAGTTCAGTGTCCAAATCAAAGTTCGTTTTAATAGCCTACAACTTTTTGGAGCGTTAGTGTCTTTCAAAATCTACTGCTTTTTTAACGTACCTGTATTTTCTTATTTTAGCTAACCTTTCATTTATTTATTTGTTTGTTTTTTATTTCGGCCTTTTAACCGCTAAAAAACGAATATTTTAACGATTTGAGATAAACTGCCTCAGATCACAATGTCTGGAAAAATCTGTTGTAACATTGCGCGAAATGCAGAAACACCTTTTCGCGCGATATTAGGCTATAAATGAAATCAAACAACAAAACAACGAGAACACCTCGTGTTTACATGTTTCGTGCCCTTTCCATATCCTTCCTATCACACTTGACGCAAGCGCTTATCGCACTATATATATGATATATATATATACTATATACTGATATTTATACACGTTGTATATATTTCTATAGGCATGTTTGTTTCAAGCACATAGAGCAAATTTTTATAGGTCACTGTACTGAGGCATCACAGTCTATTGGCTCCAGCCCTCACTGTCGTCTTCTTGGCTCCCTCTGCTTGAATGATTTTGCCAACCATAATTAATAGAGCGCTGCTGTTTGCAGGCAAAAATCACACTTATCAATTTGCCTTCTCCTCTGTCATGAAGGCAAGGCGAATGCTGTTTGGCCTTTGGCAGGGATTAGTATGTGACACTGTATTTAAAGCAAACATTTTATTATTATTATTAAAGCATGTATTCAATTACTGTATGTATAATTTAGTTTAATTTCATCCTGGACTGCTGTACATGCATTAGGTGGGGTGATTTTATAAAAGAAAAGGAGAAACACACTTTTATACTGTCACTTTGTTACATAAAAAAAAAAAATGTTGTGCGGTTTAACCCTTCTTACACCTCAACCATCCCTCTCTCTCTTTCTCTTTCTCTCTCTCTCTCTCTCTCTCTCTCTCTCACACACACACACACACACACACACACACACACGCAGACATTACATGGCAGGTACCCAACCATATCAGATCAGACGGTCTCCCTCCCGTCACTGGTTCATGCTATGATGTGTTCAGCTTTTTGTATGTCTGAATTAGTTGCTTGTCTATTGTTTGCCAGTGTGTTACAGTAAATATATAACAGCAGTGTGCTGTTGTAGTTTCTGGCATAATTTAATCTCGGATTACATCCTGTTACTTTTTAAACACTCTCACACTCAACATTAGAAATTGGCCTATTGCAAATGAAGAATGTACTTTATGGAACGGAACTCAAGTCGCTGTTTACCAGTATTTCCATTTCAGCATTTTATGATATCGTAATACATGACTGTCCAGGATCAGGGCCGTGAAGTGTTTGATTTTATAGTGTAGTTTAAGTGTGACCTGGAGGCACTTCAAATCCCCCTTGACCTCGAACCCCCTCTCCTCTCACGCACTCTGCGTCTGCACAACATTGCGATCTGTGTGTCTTTGTGATATAACACACTATCCACAGGCTTTGCTGTGATATATGAGGATGTGACAACAGTATGACTGCTATTTCTGACCTAGCGAAGAGGATGCCTGATTGTGTAAATCAATACAAAGACTCCGGCTTCCGCCACATTTTGGACGAGCATATGACCCAGGAAACGTTTAACGTTTGTTGCAGGCCTCTTTGTTCTGGAGTTTCTTTACCAATGATCTCTTCATTTTTCTCTCTCCCTCCTATCTCGTTCTGAAGAGCGATTCTCCTGTCAAAATGGTCAGGCAACCTGATAAAGGCCCGTGTCAAACACGTGTGCCAACAAATTGATGATTAAACGAAGATCAGGTTTTTAGTCACCATCTTTCAGTTTTTAATTTAGTAGTTTGTTATAATGTAAAGATTATAAATTAATTTTGTATTGTTTTATTCATTTTAAATGTTATATTTTATGTTTAGTATTATAACATGACATTTAAAGTGTGTTTTTTTCCCTGTCTTTGATTCCTTTTCTTGTTTTTAGGTGTATAAGATTTTAATATTTATGAAATACACTGCAGTTTTTGCATCACTGTATTTAATAAGAATTCCTCACATTAATAATCTAACATACTAATTAAAAAAAACACATAATGGGACAACATTAGATAGCACTTCTATGTGGCTAGAACATTGTATGCCAATATTAATAGTACCAAGAGAGTTATTCGCAGATTTGAATATATCAAGAGCTTTAGAGAGTCCTAATTGAAGTTAATAGTCATTCTCCAGACTGATATTAATAATCCTATTATTCAGTGACAAAAGGAGGTCAGCTCAGCTTTATTTCATCATCATTCACAGACAGTTCTTTACACTGATCCCATCATCATTTTGCGACAGTGAAAAAAAAAAGAATAGCAAAAATGGATCTGAGCCAAAAGGCGTCGCTAGGTCAAAGCACAGATTATCGAGTGCACTTAATGGAGTGGAGAAGTCAAATATAAATCATATTAAAGGCCCTGCCATTTAAGACAAGTAATATTAGCGTGGAGCTTGACGCTGGTGGGGATTGCATTATACAAGATGGACACTTATTATGACATATCCCTTTCAGCTTCCTGCAAATGGATATCAAAATTGTCATTGAGTTTTCTTCCGAAGCAAATTCGGTTATTCCAGGCAATATGGCCACACTGCAGGGCTCCCAGTTAATTTCTCTTGCCTATCGGCTGTCAGCCCCCTGCCTCTCACGCTTAGAATTCTCTCCCTCCATTTGTTTTATTTTTTTGCATGCTGTACAGAAGCCTACTCTCAGAGGGAGTTTGGGAGGAAAAAACAAAACCCACCCCGTAAAATGAAGAATTTTTGGAATAGTGGACTAGATAGGCTAAAGCGAATTAGTAACCCTCAAGTGCAAGGGAGAGAGAGGAACGCTGGAAAATTAATCACTTTTTGAGCTATGCCATCGCCCTTTCTCCCCCCACAGCAATATGCGTTGCTTGTCAGCTTCTCTGATTAATGACGTGCATTTATTTGCATAGATTTAGCATTGATTTCATTAGTTTATTCAAAAAAGGACCTTTTGATTTTAATATCCTTTAATCTGAAATTGTACACATTTGAAGATTTTTTGAGGCGTGTTCACTTAGAAGCTCAGGAGATGTTGTGCATTCACAAAATCAGCTATTTTACATTAAAGGGATAGTTTGCATAAAAATGAAAAATTGTGTAATTTACTTAATCTCATGTCATTTCTAAACCTGTATGACTTACCTTCTTCTGTGGAACACCAAAAATATATATATTTACAGTAGAAAAAACTGTATTGTGCATATTTCCTCATCAATACATTGAAAGTATTGAGTTGTTTTGGACACCATTGACTTTCATTGTTAAAATAAGTTTGAAATGGCATGAGGTTGAATAAATGTTGACAGAATGTTTTTTTTTTTTTTGGTGAGCTTTACTTTTACATTTCTATAAACGATTCAAACTTTCTAAAGTTTACCATGAAACATCATTTCCATCTTGTATTCAGCAAACGAATCCCAAAAATTTAAATTGTGTCATTGTGTCATTTGTTCTGCTTCTGTAGACCACAAAAGGAGATATTTTGACAAATTTATTTGTGAGCTTTTTCCGCCTCCATACAATGAAAGTCCTGTGTTGTTATGGACCCTATTGACTTTTATTTAAAAAATCCTTAATATGTGTGTGTGTGTGTGTGTGTGTGTGTGCGTGCGTGTGTGTGTGTGTGTGTGTTTATGAAGAAGAAAGCAGGCCATATGCGTTTGAAAATTGAGGTCGAATATTTTCATTGAACTTTTCCTTTAAATTTCTATAAACTGTTTACATTTTTGAAAGTTTCCCATGAAGCATCATTTCCATTTTGTATTCAAGAAACAAATCCCAAAAATGAAAACTCTCGTTTCTAAACCTGTATGACTTATTTTCTACTGCAGACCACAAAAGAAGATATTTTGAAAAATATATTTGTGCACCTTTTCCGTCTCCATTCAATGTAAGTCTAGTGTTGTTTTGGACCCCATTGACTTTCATTGTAAAAAAAAAAAAAAAAGAAAGAAAATCATTAAAATACATATTTTTGGTTCTGAAGAAGAAAGCAAGCCATATAAGTTTGAGACATCATGAGGTTGAATAAATAATGCCAGAATTTCCAATTCCTGCTAAACTTTGCATGTACATTCCTATAAACCTTTCAAACATTTGAAAAGTTTCCCACCATTTCCACTTTGCATTCAGCAAACGAACCTGTTTATTTTCATCTGTTTGTTTTCGAGTGGCGTACACAAATCCCAAGAAAACACCTTTAACAAGCGGCCGCCACAAGACACCAACCTCTTCAGCTCCCTGTGATTAATCTTAATGTCTTGGAGACATCCCATGTTTAGAGGTTGAGTCCGTAATCATTCGCTCACTGACCCGATGATACTCAACAGAACATCCTCTCAACAGCCCCGGTGAGGACAATGCCTTGATGCATTTCAAATTAATTATACCGCCCTATTCTGAGAAGCATGTGCGCTCAACAGCCGGTTCTGGAGGGTGAAAACAAAGAGAAAGAAAACGAGAGAAAAAGACTGCGTTTTTTTCCCCAGGTTGGGGGCTCGGGTAATGAAATGCTGGTGGTTGAAGCCCATGATGAAATTAGGCCATGTAACCCAAATAAGGGATGAAGGCTTCATAATTGCCAGTCCTTGAGATCTGAGGTGCTGGGTGCCAACTGTCAGAGCTGGGCTAATGATGACAAATGTCTCTCTATGCAGATTGCAAAAGGGAGGAGAAAAGGTAGAAGGGGGGAAGAAGCCGCCGCAGGAGAGCGAGAATAAACCGAAAAGAAAGTGAGCAAACTGCAAAGTAAGACAGGTGCTTTCTAGCGAAACGTCTTGTGAAGCGGTGAAGACTAGATAGAGCTTTCAAGAGAGGGAGGTTACTTTTTTATTGCTTTAAAGTATAAGAACAGTCAAATCCATTAGATAAATCACTGCAGAACTTAGTAGGACAGACATTTAAATTACATTTTTAATCTTTCAACAGTAGCGTTTCTCAATGCACGTGTGACCTAAACTTCTATTAATGTAGAGTTGCTGCCAAAACAAAATGCAAAAAATACCCAAATCATTTGTAATCCTGAACTCTCAGCTTCATATTTTATTGCTCTGTCACAAAGAAAGTCATAAATTTGTCTTCACTTATAAGTTAGCCATTGAAAAAGCAAGAACCTATAGTGATGCAGTGAGGTCCAGCTTTCCCCAATTTGTTGCATGAATGGCTTTTTGAAAAGGTTCCCATTTGCTACAAAGGAAGCCCCCTTTTTTTGTTTGCCCTCTCCCCATCTGTGTCATCTGTTGTGAGGGGGGCGGTTTCTGTTCGAGGGAGGGGGCGGGACCGAGGGGGGCTCCCTGGTGACCGGGGCCAGTTGTTTTATGGACTCAACGTACTGGCGCAGGCAGTTCATAAGTTGCCAGTTCCTTTGTGTAAGAGGACAGGCTGACACGTGGGAGGCGACACGGCCATATTGACGTATATCATTTCCATTAATAACACGGACGAGCCCCCGCCTCGTTTCCGCCTGCTGACTTATACAGAGAATCCCTCCAATGACACTTAATTGACAATGTGAAATGGAGAGCCGACTGGCTGCGACTGATTTGAATGTTCTTTTATGGAGGTGTGTTTTTAAGATTTGCATGTGCTTACTGTAAAAGGGGCACAATTTTGATGTCAGTTCATATGTATATATGTGTGTGTGTGTGTGTGTCAAAGTAATGTTTTTTGTTTGTTTTTTGCTGTATATAATGGCACTTTTACTCATCAAAACAAACAAACAATATATATATAAATTCTAAAATGAGTAAAAGTGGTAAAATAATCAAAGTTTGTGTGTGTGTATGTGTACATTTTATATATATATATATATATATATATATATATATATATGCCATCTGAAGTTTTCATCTAAAATTAGGATTTTTATTAAGCTCCTAGAGGCTTGTGCATCTGAACTCTTCATATGTATATATATATATATATATATATATATATATATATATATATATATATATATATATATATGCATGTATGTATGTATATATATATATATATATATATATATATATATATATATATATATATATATATATATATATATATATATATATTCTTAGAATATATTTTGTAACATTTACTTTGATTTATTATGCATATCTTAGACTATAGCTCTACAAATCTGGCTGGTAACAGAAGCAGGACACTGTTTTCCATAATGCTGCGACATATGGAGCTAGTGGCCGGTGTTTTATATTATACGCTCATTAACACCACATGAGCTGTTTTGTGACGCTGACACGTAGCCTCAGTGAAGGTTAGAATGATTGATATCCTTACCTCTGCTTTATGTCAAAGTCTGATTTCAGGGTCGAATGAATTAGGAAGCTCATTTTATGGTCAGTGGTGCTTTTTAAGAGCAGGCAATGACAAAACGACTAACCAGTTAATCGTTTAGCATCTTTTAAGATAATTCAGAGTCTGATATTTACATTTTGATAGTCTATTACAGATTGAAAGGGGCAAATTTGTTATTTGATTCTCAGATGATAGATTGATTAGGATTATATGTTGATTGCTAAATTTAAGGAAGTTTTAAAATATGTTAGCATTTTGCTATTTAGCTCTTTTCCACCTGAATCACTGTGAAAGATCCCAGATTTCAAGGCATACTACGTTCCATTGGCCTCCTGTTGTAGTGTTTTGTTGGATTTTTTGAGGTTCCTAGCTTGTGGCGGCTCTCGACCGGCCTCATTACTGTAGGGGTAGCATAATCAAAATTCAGTAGGTGTGCAGCTCCCGCTGAAACTCCTGGAGAGGGCAGGGGAAAAGCTGACATGACGCTTCCTGCCTTGAGGGCTCTTTCTGCACGCTGGAACAGCCCTCGGGCTAAAAGAGCCATCCTGATGACCACGTGCTCTCCCTACAATAAAACATTCAACAGTCTAGGCGTCTTATAGTCTGCTTTAAAAAAGAAATACAAATTAAAAATGAAGAAATGAAGGAAAAATATGACATTAGACATAATAAAGTAGTGCTGTCAAACGATTAATCGCAATTAATCACATTCAAAATAAAAGTTTTCGTTTACATTATGTGTATGTACTGTGTATATGTATTATGTATATATAAATAAAAACACATGCATTTATATATTTCAGAAAATTTTTATTTTTATATATTAAATATATTTCTTTATATTATAAATAATATGAATATAAATATAGACGTAAATATTGTATGTGTTCGTATTTATACATACATAACAAATAAACACAGAACACACACATACAGCATATTTGCGTATTTGTGTATATGCATATTCATATTGCTGTTGCCACTATTTTTTAAAAGCAATAAGACAGACAAGTGGCTGCATTTATTTGATTAAAGCAATAAACAGCAATATTGTGAAATAATATTACAATGTAAAATAACTGTTTTGTATTTGAATATATTTTCAAATGTGATTTATTCCTGTGATGGTAAAACTGAATTCTTAGCATCCATTACTCTAGTCTTTGGAGTCATATGATCCTTCAGAAATCATAATCTTTCTTGACTTGTTTTTGCAGAAATGTATTTATTTATTTATTGAGCTGTGTGTGTGTGTGTTTGTGTATGTGTGTGTGTATGCAAAACACACACACACACACACACACACACACACACATACACAAACTTGGGAAGTATACAATAAGTATACAATATATTTTCTGACTTCCGTACTTCACTGTGCTGAAATTCAAATGATTCTGTTATTGTGTCAATTTAGCTGTTGGCGGGGCTGAGCACGCACAAAAACAGGCGGAGGTGTTGACACCATCTGACGAATGTGGATTAGCCATTTACAGAAGCTGTAATATGATAGGTCAAGGCAGGGAGGCGCTTCCTGTACGACTCTGGCTTGGCGTAATGAAAGATTGACAGGAGAAGGAGAAGCTGCCAGTCGCCGGCAGAGGTGCAGGCTTGATGGCTGCCGCAGAGCTCCGTGGATCCCTTGATCACAGTGGGCCGCTCCCCATTCATCTACGCCCACAACTCTGCCAGGAAAAGCTGCTTTTACCCCCCCACCTCCTTTTCATTTTTTTATTTCCCCTAATTTACACATTTAAGACTTTTTTCATTTGCTTATTTGCAATTCTCTTTTTATTTCATTTTTTTGTGTGTGTGTGTGGGGGGGGGGGTGCGGCTAGAGAAACTTTACTCCCACTTTCTCTCTGCCTCCCCTCCCTCTCACTTTCTCCGACTAGGAGTCTTTCTCTTTCTTCTTGGTTTGCCTTTGGGCGATGAACTAATTTCAGGCTCTGTAATTGCAGCGTGTTGTACACCTGCTTGCTATTAATTCTCCTCCGTCATTCACTCTCTCCTTCTTAATGAGATATTATTGTAATTATTGTTATTATGGTGTTTGGCGTAATTAACATGATTGATGTTGGTGCTAGGGGAGGGTTTATTTTGGCATTTGAACAGATGAGGGGATACTTTTCGATCACACAAGATGCGACTGAAGTGCGCTGGTTCATTCCTCTAGTCATACATAATGGATCCAGTAAAGCTGAAGGTTATTGTTTCAGAAATATCACATCCTCTTAAACAATTATTCATTAGTATATTAACCAAACTGCAAGTTCTGGTTTGAATGGCGCACCGCATGGTGCTAGTTTTAAGACTAGACAAACAATGGCCAGTGTGGAACTTTGTTTCGATTCGTCACTCGGACCCTGTGAAATTCAAATGTGTCCATCTTTCGAAAGGAGGGCTGAGGTTTTTGCCCGGTCGGATTTTAGTCAATCTGTTGTGTTTGAGGGCAACAAAAAATTCTCAGTCCATTTGATCCCAATCCAATTGTTCTGGTGTTTTGTGGCTGATGGGAATACAAAAGGAGTAAAGGCAGAAGGCCCAGAATCATTGCATCCAAGCACTGGCAATCCAATTAGAGGTTTGATAAGGGTCATATTAAGAGGTCTTCATGCTATAGAGGTTTTTGTAGTGTGTGTGTGTGTGTGTGTGTATACAAATGCAAGATATGAACAAATACCATTTTTTTTTGTGTGTGTTATTATTTTGTTTTATTTAATATCATTCAATTCCCTTTCACTCAAAAAGTATTGCATGACACTAGCTAAGGTCATGGCTTCGATTCCCAGAGAAAACAAAAACGTAAAAAAAAAAAATGAAACGTGTACCTTGAATACTAATAATACTCATTATTATCAACACCCAAATTCTCATTCTGGTCGCATTAAAGCACAAAAGCTAGGCAGCACTATAGCTATGTTGTTTTCTGTGTATGTATGAAATGGCTCTAGTCAGAGCAGTATTACTGGACAGGTGTTAGATACCTGCTGTTTTAATAGGTGGATTCCCCTTGAGGTCTCATTAGAGTCTAGGGCAAAAGAACAACCCCATCTCTCAGTTATATTCCCTTACAGCAGATGTCCTTGGTTCATATTTATGTGAGTTTTAGTTGAAACCCTAGGCTGCATTCTATAAGTCCTGAAGTTTAGATATCCAAGACCTTAGGACATAATGAACAACATATTTCAGGTTGCCTGAGTTGCAGGGACCATGTTTTTGACATTGCAGGGGTTTTTGTTTGTCCTCTTCCCAAGCCATGGATCTTTGAGTGGGTGACAGCCATTTAACGCCACACGACCTGCGTCTCAAGAGCCACCGTCAGGGCCCTCTCCAATCCGGTTAAGTACAATTACCATTCACGCTCTTTCTATTCTGCTTTGAACTGCTCCAGCCCCGTGTCCCCTGCAGAGTTTGGATGTGGACAAGAAACACACATATATTACTATATATGAGTTTAAAACACTTAAATGTTGTCTAAAAACCTCTTTGAAACAATCAAGAAGCTGATGACAGCTTATAGTTTGAGCTCCAGTGATGATGGAAATAATGAACTGTCAAGTGGATAACAAATAAACACACAAAGCAGAAATTTTGTGTCAATTTATAAGCTCTGCAGAGGCTTTTTTGAACACAACTGGAACATTCGATGTGGTGAGTTCCGTGGCAGAACTCATTTTTTATCTTTTAAATATTTCTGTCATCATGTTTCCTCCCCAATAACTCCAGCTTTTCTCCTCTCAGAGTCTATTGAACGCTCCAATGCATTCAATCGCGTTCAAAGAGAGAGCTGAAGAAGGAACGGTGCATAATACTTAATAGGTGCTTTAGTAATTCTGAAGTTTTCATAGCTTAATCTGTTCTGAAAAGCTTGGCAGAGAGGAAAATGCCATGCAAATGGCCCTCAGTGTTAATTTGATGTGACTTTTGTACAATAAGGCGGGCGGAACGCTAGAAGTCCATTCTGCCACGTTACCTTTTCTTCCATCCTCCTTGGACCCTTGGAAACCACTGCCTAAATGTTTCATAAGACGGCCTGTGTAAGCCACTCAAATATTCTCTTCCTACAATACCTGCTTTAAGACTATTATTACACTGCGCTTGAGCCAGAAGAGAGGATACAAATAGCAAAGCTTCGGTCTCTCTTTGTTGCAAGTCTGGGATTGATTTAGCACAATTGGGAGAGTCGCTGTGTTCTAAACACACTCATTGTACGCCTCATTTCTCCACTTTTGCCTTTGTTAAAGTCTCAGCTTCAATTTTTGTTGATAGCAGAGGCCCAGACACAGTGTGTGCTTACTTTGGCTATTTCGTATATGAATAGATAGCTGGCCCCATGAGAACACACTACTTTGAGATTTGAGACTTGTATTGCTAGTAAGAATTTCACTGCATTTTAGTTTTGAAAATGTGGAGTTTGCAGAAATAATGATTGTTTTCAAGCATGTTTCACTGAATGCATTCTCCCTTCTGCTATTGGTCAGAGTAACCAATATTCCCGCCCCAAACTCAGGCTGTTGGTTGTGCCAATTTTGCTATATCAAGCTGCTCTGGTTTCTTAAACAAACAAAGCAAAATTTCATTTAGTAGTTAATGGATTTTTTACAGTCGACTCTGCATATTAAAGTCAGTTTTTGCTTCACCAAAGAAAATAGCTCCAGTTGCATATCTTCAAGCAACGAACAGTAATGATGTGCCTGCTGAATGAATCACAGTTAATTGGTTAGTTGCATGATTCAGTGATTCTCTCGTAAATGAATCAATGTTTTGAACAAATTTGTTGAGTGAATAATTCAGTGACTCACTTACAAGGCAGTATCATTCATAAACGAATCTGTTTTGAAGGAATCAACTGAATGAATTATTCAATTAATCTTTCATAAACACAGTAACTTTGTAACCTGCAGAAAGGCTGACTGAAAAATCCCAACCATTTTATGCCAATTATTATGCATAAAAAATACTCACTCCACATTCAAGTAGCATTGATTTGGAGATATTTTGCTACACTGCCTAGCAAGTGTTTAGTTTGGAACAGTCCCAGAGTTTCTAAAGCGGAAATGACATTAAAATAAAGATTTTATCCTACAGACCAAACCTTTCTCATTTGACTCTTGACATTAATCAAGATCTCATTTCAGCAGAAAAGCTCAATCAATGAAGAAAATCCCTATGATCCAGCTTTGGGGAACATGTACTCTTATAAGTAATAAATCACTTTATGAACTTGCTGTCTTTTGTATACTCACATTACAAGCATTTCCCTTTTCAAATCGGGGATGGAAAAAAAGAAACGGATAGAAATGCTAATCTATGTAGTCTCCTCTGTATGGCCTTATGGGGGTTCAGAAGAGACAGCATGACTTAGGCTTCCAGTTGAGATACACATTCACTGTTGAAGCAAGACAAAGAAGTTGAAGCCACTTCTATTTTAATTTTCTGCTGAAGAAAAAATCTCTTCCTGTGAGCTTAGCATGTGTTGGAGCTAGCATGTCTAGGTCACTAACCCTGGAGAAAACAGCTTGCATTAATATGCTGTAATCCAGTGTAATTAGTCAAATAGCCACACGCCGAGCAGATTGTCACAGGCTGTCAGCTTTGGCAGGCTTGCAAGATGGTCCACTGTCCTTCTGGCCAGCAGGGACACTACCGAGAGAACATACACGTACGTAACACCCACATGCTTCAGCTTAGCAATCAAACATGGGTCATCAGGGGAGATCATTTTTGTCTGACTGCAACATAATGATCTACTTATTTCATTGTTTGAATCTAAAAACAAGATGCATGTCTCAAAACTGAGTCCAAGCATTGATTACTCTGAAAAGATGCCATAAATTGTGTTTATGAAATTGCAATTAATTGCGAGATTTAACTGCAAAACTTGGTTTTACCATCAAATTAATTTAGTTCCACCTCCATCTTGTGCCTTTCAAGACTTCCTCCACCTCCATCTCTTCCTCATGGTGGGGAGCGATATGCAAAGTGCGTGTGCGCATGAAATAAACAGTCAAAATAATTATATCAACACCAGTCTTCTCCTCCCACTCCCGAAATCCTCTAGGAAGCGTTTGACATAAGTTGACGAGGGTTGTCCAACAGCCCCATCAACGCCGCCCAGAAAACGTCTCCATGCGGCGCTGGATTAGCTAGGGTAAAAAGATTTAAACTATATAATTACAAGGGGATCAAGTGCAAATTATCTACCATGCTCAACAGCCAGATTACACTCCACTGTTTCCATTTTACTTGCCCCTGAAGATGAAAGCAACACCCCTCCCACTCAGCACAGAGACTTCCTAGCATACGCATTCTAGCAAGCAGCTATTTTTTTTTTCCTATGGTCTTATTATGCCAAAAAATATATAATTTTTTTGTGTGTGTGTGTGTGTGTGTGTGTGTGTGTGTGTGTGCGCGTTTCTCCAGCAGAAATTATTTTACTTTATTTTATTTTATAGGGAGCAAGGTCTTAATCTTCAATGTGTGTCTTGGCACTGGGGAGGAAACCGTTAGGATTTCTTTGTGCTTTGCTATAAAAGACATGGAGAAATCTTAAGAGGTGAGCGAGATTCTTGCAGGAAAAAATAACAGATGGTCTGAGTTTCACAACAGCCGATTTCAGGCAAAAATGTCATTAATCGTAGGGTGCAAAGACCCCTCATACTCGTTTCCAGATGCATTTTGGGTAATATATCCATTGCATTATCTATGCACTCAGTGCTGAGTAGATTACTTTCAAATAGTAGTCCATTACTGATTGCAGATCACATGATGAAAGCTGTAGTTAGTAACAGAATTTAGGTTACTTGTTTTAGATAATGTATTCTGAGTTCTGACTACTTTTTAGATTACTTTTTTTCATCAAACTTGTTTTAAGATACCCATTAAATGCACCATACTGATATAAATAAGCAAGGAGAGAGAAAATATATCAAATCTTTTGATATCAAAAACATAAAATGCATTCAAAATTTGATTACCTGCATGTCAATGTGACCATTAAGCGACATCAAATTGTAAATATGCGAATGTGTTGTTAAAGGGTTGGAATATTAACTTCCTCACACTTGCATAACGATTTGTTTCATACATGGTGCAATTGCATACTTTTTTGTTGATTGGGATCTCGACGTATTTTTTATTTCTCTTTTAGATCCCTCTTACTGTTTTTGTATGTGGAAAGCGCAGTGCTTTGTTTGCGACTACTCTGTCAGGCTGAAGAGCGGCTATTCATCAGGCCAGTGTGATTCCAGTTATCTTAAGCGTGATGAGTCTCTTAAGAAGGACCATTAGTGTGGGCTCAGCAAATGGACCCCAAAGAAAATTACACTCCATCTTTTTAAAAAGCCCTTAACACAAGCCCTCTCAAGCTGTTTATCTAGATTAGTGTTAGCTGCATGTGTACACATGTGCCTGCGGGGACATTTACAGGCCTCTTTCTGCTCAATGTTTCCTTTTCTAGCCTTTTAGTTTTTTGATGAGCCTTTCATTTCCCTGCAAACCATTATTTAATGAAAAACAAAATGGCTCAACCGCATGAAGATTCCTCCCTCACCGACATATCTGTTTTCATGGCACGCACAATCTCAAGAGTGCGCCCGGAATACGGCCCTTGCAGCAAAACCATTATTGACAAACTGGGTTGGACATATTAGGCAGTGATCTGAGCAGCGAGCAGAGCTCATATTCATCCGTTTATCACCGTGGTCTCGCTTCACGACTGAAACCGTGTCACCCCGACACACGCTCTCACACACCCTAAATGTATGTTGACAGTGATTATGCAAAAACCACATCCTCTTTCCGGAGATACCTGCTCTGGGAGCCATTCCCCTTTACTGGAGCTGAAAAATGGATTGCGTGCGGAGCGTCCAATGAGAGGCTTCTGATAATCTGAAGGAATTTTACATTTTGCTTATTTTCACTCCTTAAAGCACGTCACAAATAGGAGAGATCAGATGGAAAATGCAGCCTTTGATGTGTGTGTGTGTGTGCGTCAGTGTCTGTTTTCCTTTCAGAGTGTTTTTCATCTTTTAAAAGGATCTACAGAAACTTCTGGTAAACAGTTTGAGATATAGATTGATGAATTTTCTAATCATGCTTTAGTTTTATAGTTTATTAATGTGGTTCTGAAAGGGCTTAGTATTTTTTCCAGCTTTTCTGTCTTGCTTTTATAAATCAATTGTGCATTAAATTATATTAAATTACATTCAGTTGTGTTCCAATTGCCCAACTTTAAAGTGTATTCAGCAATTTATCACAATTATACCAAGGCAATATTTGATCAAATAGTACAGTAAATCAGTTATTTTGTTAAAAATGATTGCAATTTAAAATATCCGCTTGCTATTTGAATATATTTTAAAATGTAATTTATTTCTGTGATGGAAAAACTGATTTTTCCGAAGCCTTTCTCCAATGTTCAGTGTAACACCGATCCTTTAGAAATCTTTCTAATATGCTGATTTGATGCTCAGAAACGTATTAATTATTAATGTTAAGAACAGTTGTGTTGCTTATTTTTTCCTGTAGTGGCTCAACAAATGAACACAATTACTTTCATGCATCCTATGAATCGAAACACAGCTTTGGTATATTTGATTACAAACACTTAAGTTTTTTTTGTTTTTTGTTTTTGCAGCAGCAGCATCACATTGACCAAAATGCTAAAATGAGTTCCCTTGTGATGTAAATTAAGGTTGAAAGGGCAACAGCAGTTCTGAGGAAGAAGTATGTAAGCATGAATTTGGCAGTGACAAGGCTAGGTGAGAGGGCACACACACACATTCATACACATATTGGGCAGACTGGAGTACACCTTGTCATCTTGTGCTATTTCTCATGAAGCCAGTAGCTAACAACAGCCGGCAGTAAACAGTCCAGACCCCCACCTGTTCAGAAACAGAGCCTTTGGTAAAGACTGTCACATACTGTGCTGGTCTTTCCTCTACAGTGCCACAGCATGTCTGCTTTCAAACACAGCTGCCCCTTACAGCAGACACACCGTACCCTGCATGCAGTAAAGACCATTTACAAGCTACAAAAGTCGCTCAGCCTTTTCGTAATGTGTCTGTTACTGTTGTTGAGTGCTAGTGATTGTTTAAAAAGTCTCTCCCCCCACAAAAATGAAAATTCCCATCAGTTCACCCATTACATTTCACAGCATTTTTGCAACAAAAACTATCGGTTCTCACACGTAACTCATCACAGTGCATTTGTTAAGTTTTAATAGGAAAGTGAGATTTGAGAGCTAATCAAGATTAGGTTAAGATTCCAACGGCTTCAGAAAACATAAATATATCACATGACAAACGTTCACAGTACAATTAGATGCAGTTTGAAAGTTTGATGATAATTATGTGAAGAATTAAAATATTTATAAATACATGTTCATTAATATTACAACAATAACAACAACAGTAACAGCAGCAAAAACAAAAATAGTAGTAATAATAATAATAATAATAATAATAATAATAATACCTCTAATAATTTATTCTCAACAGAAGTATCAGACGTAGTCATATGGGCTATGGTACTTTTGTGTTTCTTCTTTTATTTTTTTTATTTTTTTAGGTGCCTGAATTTTTTTAATGTCATGTACAATGGTTTTGTTTTCAGTGTTGTATTATTTGTAGTTTTTAAAATATTTTTATGTAAGAATAATAATCATAATAATAAGTATTATTATTGAGCCTCTGATATTTTTTTTTCAATATAAGTATGACACATTTATATGGACAATTTATTTATGTATTTATTTATTTTTTTTCATTTATTTTTAATAGAGTTTAAATTTGCTTTATGTTTTTAAAATATAATGTACATTAGTTTTGGTTTCAGTGTTTTATTATTTTTAGTAATAACATTTTTATAAACATTTATTATTTCCAAATGTCTCCTCTTTTGTTGTACAGAAGAAAAATAAAACAGTCACATGGTGTGGTGAGTAACATGAATGTGAATAAACAATGAAAGAATTGTCTTTGCACTGTTCCTTTAAATGTTTTTATGTGCAGGTAAAATGACTGTTAGGCTGTGGGTTCGAACCTCTTTAGCTCATATATACATTTTGTCTCACGCACCATAGGGAGTAGTCACCATTCTTGAGACGAGACAAGTGCTCTCACTTTCTGGACACATTTCCCCCTCTCTCATTCCACACGCACACGTTCAGTCCCAGCAGTGGAAGCCTATTAGACAAATCTGCAGAGAGCCCAGAAGAGGTGCTATGATGGCAGGTTGTCAGTGCGACAGACGACCGGCTTTATAAACATATCAGTCATGCTGGCTGTTCTATCCCTGGCCAGACTCAGCACACATTTGACACGGAGAGGGATTGCACTCATCTCTCGAGGGGCTGTGTGAAAAATTGTGTCCGGTTTAAAAATGACGGATCTTTTTGATGTATTCACCCCTGCCATTCGCCGGTGAGTTCGGGGCATCCTTTGAAGAATAGGGATATTGAAAAGATTTGGCTTGGATGTCAAGCTCAATAATAGCTGATAACGGCAACAAAAAGAGAAGAATTGTGGGGCAAGTCATCGATAGGGGTCCAGTGTTTACATACAGAATCCGAATGGCATTGACAATGAAACAATTGCGTTATTCCAAAAATGCAATAGATATGTTTTGATGCATCTGTTAGGACGCTTTTCCAACCCTAACAGCTGCATATACAGCAGACCTAAGCATCTGGACGAGGGCTAGGTAGCTGTGTGTGCGCTGACAAGCCGGGAGCAGTGAGGTAAAAGCCTGGAGCTTGTTCCTGCTCGGCTGCTGCTGGTGTGATTAGATTGGGGCAGAAGCCTCCAGCTGGCAGGCCTGTCTGGGACCCGGGGCCGCTCGTCCCTGACACTCGTCACCATTGTGACACTTCTGACAGGCAGCGGACAGCCCAGCCAGACAGGTTCATTAAGCCCCAATTTTTAAAGCTAGGCCGCCGTCCTTTCTCTATCTCTCTTTCTCTCTCTATTTCTCCGAGATGAGAACAAAAAGATGGGGGAGAATAACAACTGCACTTTGTCAAAGACCTCTGTGTCTACAGGGGCACTGGCTTGTTGATGTTTGATGTGCCAGCTCTGTTATGACTTTTTTTTTTTCTGATGTGACCTATTTTTCTCCAGCAGGATCTTTTGTCGCTGGCTAACCCTTTGGCCTGTGTTTTGTCACAGGAAGAGACAAGTGAGGGCATGTGTAGATGCATATACATTTGAAAAAATGTCCACTGAAACAAAAATAGGTATTATTTTATTAAGAGGTCTTGTATTATTTAGTTTTGGTTTCTGTTTTTACTTTTCTTTTTCTTTTCTTTCTTAATTTAGGAGTAAGTACCTTTTATTGCGAGCACCTGTCACATTTTGTTCAGATATAAAACAACTACTTATTCTTTGTAACAATTTTAAGGGCCATTTTTTAACCCTAATGATAATAATAACAACAACATTTTATTGTTGTATAAATATATATTGTTTCAGCATATAATATTATTTTGTTGTCATTATTATTATTTTAATATATATTTTTTTATAATTTATGATTAATAATCATTACGTTTTAGTAATATTTATATGGTTAATTTGCTTGTCATTAATATAATAATAATATTTACCATTATCGCCATCATCATCATCATTACATACATTTATTATTATTATTATTATTATTATTAAAACATTTATAATTTTTATCATTATCATTAATAGTAATAATAATAATAATAATAACAACAACAATTGTATTATTATAATTAATATTTTTATCATTGTCATAATAATAATAATAACAATTATTATTATTTTGATGTAATTGTTATAATAATAATAATAATAATTTATTATTATCATTCTTGTTATAATGTTTAATAATACAAATTTGTTTTCATCATTATCAATAGTATTTTTTAATTGTGTTGTTATTTTCACTCGTTTGTCATGAATATATGAATAATAACATTGTTATTATGTTTTTGGATCCCCCCCCCCCCCCCCCCCAGATCGTTGAACATGATGGTTTCTCTTTATTCTATTTTATTTATTTATTTGTGCTACTATTCTCTCCTTTGTTTCTCTCATGTGGAAAACCTTTAATACTAAATTTGCCAAATCTAGTTCTAATTACCAGTCCACTGTTTTCCATACATCCTGTATTTGTGACAGCTTTTTGAGTTTAGGTCTATGGATATACAATATCAGAGAGAGGGCAAACCTATCTGTATATCTTTGTTGTTGTGGGTTTTTATGGAGTGAGGGCACCTATGGTGGTGGATGGTGAGCATTTTGATATAATCCATTTTTAATTAAGCCCCAGAGACCCGGAAGTGACAGGAGGCCCATCGGTGTCAGCGTTGAACATTATTCCAGAGAGAAATTAAGCAAGGCCGGTCTGATTGGTGGAAGCTTTTGGTATCTCTCTCAGCTTTAGGTGCTAACCTTACCCTATTTCCATTCACAGTTACTGAACACAATGTCCCAAACCTTTCCTCACCTCTGCACCCACCCAGAAGGGGCTCTTATCCATACACCACAAGGCATTCTCTTTCTTGGGCTTGAAGTGTGTGAGTATGTCTGTCTGTGTGCATGTGTACCTCCCGGTCTGTTAAAGTGGTAGTAGGTGAGGAAAGAGTCTGGCTCATTCTCACTTGTCAAGATGAAGCTCTTGATCCAGCATCTAAGGTCCCTGGGGGTCTCCGAGGAGAAGCTCACTAATGATCCCCCTCTTGCTCCGGCCCCATGTTAGTATTGATTATTTACGCCCGCCTTAAGCCCGTAGGGACTGTGTTCCAACAACACGGTGAGAGCGTCGGCCCCACAAGAGAAAGATGTGTCAAAAAAAATGGAGGAAAGGAAGAAAGACGGCCTTTGCATCATCAACAGAAAGCAGCACCTTTCTAGAGATGCCTCCATTTTGAGATAATCAAAGCCGTCACTCAATGGATACCAGCCAGCATTTTTGAAGGGAATGGAATGTTTCGCACTGCTCCGTCAAAGTGGCTTCATGGGACGATGATTGGAGTGACAATCAAACTCCAACTACGGAACGTGTTTCCCGAGCAACGATCACAACATGTGTGACAACGGATTGAAAAATCTGTTGGAGTTCCGTTCGGTTAACGTATCTCTTTCCTCTCGCCTGTGCATAGGTGCTGGTCTACTCCGAGGGGCTTCACGGCAAATGGATGTTCAGCGAGATCCGAGCGGTGTTCACCAGACGCTTCCTGCTTCAGAACACAGCGCTGGAGATCTTCATGGCCAACAGAAGTAAAACGGCCTCATGTTTACCACTTTATGGATGCGAAACAATGGCCACTCTAGTATCTAGTTAACTAATAACAAAGACGTCCTGCACTCAAAGGTACACAAAGTTACCTTTTCACAAGGGTAGACTTTTGTACCTTATTTAAACCCAAAAGATGCATATGAGTACCTTAAAGGTGCATATTAATACCAAAATGTAACATTTTAGTACCTTTTGAACAGATACCGCCCCAGTGACAGATTTTATACATGTTTTCCTGATAATCTGCTCGGTGAACCAGCTTAAAAATGGATGAGCAGATTTTACCGGTAACACTTTACAATAAGGATCAGTTTGTTAAGATTAGCTAATGGATTGTTAGGTGTCATCAACTAATAATGAACAGTATTTTAATAGCATTTATTAATCATGTTAGTTTAATTCAGTTTGTGATTGTTCATAATACATTGATGTTAATCTAATGTTAATTCATACATAATATACACTACATTTAAAAAAGGTGGGGTCATAACATCTTTTAGTAACAGTTTAGGATAGGGACGATTTTTCACTATTAATTAGTTGCTTATTACATAATTTGCATGACCTTATTCTACATCCATAATAATACTCAATACCTAAAATAAATATTAATAATTTTTTTAAAAGGTCATAGTTAATGGTTTGTTAATAGCGAGAACTAGACCCTAAAATAAAATGGAAATCAAAACTTTTATTCAGCATGGATTCAATAAATTGGTCAAAATGACACTAAAGGCAATTATAATTTTACAAAAGTTTATTTTCAAATAAATCCTGTTCTTTTGAACTTTCTATAAAACATATCATAGTGTCCACACATATATTACATTTATAAATAGTTATCGAAAAAGTTATTAAAAAGTTCTTGATCATCAAATCAACATATTAGAATGACTTCTTGAGGATCATGTGACACTGAAGACTGGAGTAATGATTCTTGAAATTCACCTTTCCAATCACAGAAATAAATAACATTTAAAAAAATTCAATAGTAGGCTAAACAATTATTTTAAACAGTAATTACTCTTAACACTTTCTATATTGGATAAATGCAGATTTGGTTGACCATTAAATGCTTCTTTCAGCAACACACCAAAATTGACTTTTTTTTTTTACTTTTTTTTTTAAATTTAGGTCAAATAAGAGTCTGAATCTGAATGTGAAATTTGACATCAAATCTATAAAAAATAAAAAAAATTACCTAAAAAGCTTTTAAGCCATTTTCGCCAGATTCAATGTTGGCAGAGCTTTATAATTCTTTATTGTGCAACATCATACAATCTTTAAAAAAATAAAGGTTCCAAAATGGTGTTCTTGCCATAGAATAACTATTTTTGGTCCACAAAAGAACCTTTCAATGAACAGCTCATAAAAGAACCATCTCGAAAAACATTTTTCGACTATAAGAAACTCTTCTGCATTTGGAAGATTCCATGGATGTTCAAGGTTCTTCAGAGAACCATTGGTGCCAATAAAGAACCTTTATTTTTAAGACTGTAGTGTCTTCCCACTGGCCTTGGTAGACTAACATACTTCTGTGCTAACTTATTTTTCTTTATATAAGAATTTATGTTATTTCCAAAACAATGAGACTCAAGTCTTTGTACTGTTTGTGGAAATGTTTACTCATATTTGGACGTACTGTACTGTAGGCCCTTGTTTAACATGTGACATCATTCCCTCCCTCAGCCTCCGTCATGTTTAACTTCCCCGATCAGCCCACAGTGAAGAAGGTGGTCTACAGTCTTCCTTGCGTTGGCGTCGGCACAAGTTACGGTCTTCCACAGGCCAGGCAAGTCTGTTTCTCGTTCCCCGGAACACCTGCACGTGGTTGCCATTCAAAATATTGTTCAAAACAATGTTTACTTCGTCTTTATTTTGTTTAAAACTTTAGCATGATGACCACATCAAATGTCAGAAACGATTGATCCTGAATGTACTCCTTTGCTCTGCAACTGTTTGGAATACTTTGAGGTGGAGGTAGTTACTTGCGGCATGGGTGTTTTTGTATGTTTGTCCCTGACTGAACCTCCCAAATGATCCCATATTCTGTTGGGGCTTTCAGAAAACTACATGTACTATAATCAACTTTGACTCATGTCTGCAAATATATTTGATGCTCTCTCTCTCTCTCTCTCGCTCTAACAGAAAATGTACAGTTTGTCCATTGCATCAATAAATAGTTAATTTGGCAGATATGATGCAGTATGATGGCTGATGTGAGTGCATATAATTTTGAAAATCTGTCAACTGGTGCTTCACTATATTCATGAATGCATTTCTGCTATCATGGCTAATAAGAAGTATTTTTCTGTATTCTTTTGTTCTTAGTCAGAATAAGTGCAAGGAAGGTGCACATAATTATTCAAAACATGCATAAGAAGTACAGATAAAAGAAACATACAAGTCCTGCACGTGGATGAGAATGCCTGAGAGAGGTCCGATTCAGGCGCTGCACCAGAAATCTCTGTTGTTCTCATATTTTTAGCATGTGTGCTGCGTATACTTCAAGAGCAGAGGCACATTATGGTCATCTGCAAAGAATCTCTTTTGCTGGAACTGATGCATTCATTACACACCACAGTAAAGAGCGTGACAGCCTCGCGTGTGTGAGCTGGTGTACTCTTTTGTCTTTTTTTGGAAGCTAAATATTACAATGTCATATTTTGAGTTATAATCCATCTGCGGGGCAAGCCAAGTCCACAATAATCAAAGTAAATGAAAGCAAATGTCGAGTTGGACATGAGCCCTACTTATTGGTACAGTTCTGTGCTTTTTTTGCAGGCGGATTTCTTTGGCCAGCCCTCGTCAGCTCTTCAAGTCGTCTAATATGACTCAGCGCTGGCAAAGACGGGAGATCTCCAACTTTGAGTACCTGATGTTTCTCAATACCATTGCAGGTCAGATTTTATTTGCTCGTCATTGCTAACCAGTTATTTAAATTAAAGCATTTTGGACTATTTGCAATCACGTTTTTCCATTGATCGGTGTTTACATTGAATCTTTTGATTATACATAAAGATTGCCAGCAAAATGTTATTTTATTTAGTGCTGAGCAATGATTAATCGCGATTAATCGCATACAAAATATAAGATTTTTGTGTACTGTGTATATTTATTATGTATATATAAATACACACACATGCATGTATATATTTAAGGAAATATGTTATGTTTTTATTTTAAATGTATTTATATATAATATCAATTATATGAATATACATATATACATGTAACTACATGTAAAAAAAAAATATATATATATATACTGTATGTGTGTGTCTTATGTCTTATATATATATGAAAACATCTTTTTAATTGCGATTAATCATTTCGCAGCACTAATTTCATTTCATTTTGGTATTATCAGTTCCTCTTTGGCAGAAATCTACTGTCTTTCCCCTCATTATTTATTCAGAAGCTATATTTTATTTTCATACTCAGACGCTCTGTTGTTGTTCAAATGCGAGAGCCGTGGACTCTTTGGGATAATTAGTGTGGCTCTGTGAGTGTGTGCAGAGTTGAAATATTCTGCTGCAAAGTCTCTGATGTGAACTAGTGAGAACTCTCTCGCGCGCGCACACACACACACACACCTCCTCTTGACACTGAAATGTGTCATCCCTGCTCGCGCTGCATATTCATGCATATTTATATTTAGCTCTGGCGTGAGTTCGAAACATTATTGTCAGCTAATTAGATGTAAGGCAGAGCTGGAATGGGGTAAAATTCATTAAAGGCAGGAGTGGTAATGACCTGTGCTGACAGAGGTGTCAGTGAAGCCCGGGCCCACCGACAGGAGAGAGAGAGGGGTGTTAATGTGAAGCCGGTCTGCTCCTAATTAAACACTATTGCGGTGATATTAACATCTTCCACCCGGGCCTCGGTCCTGTCAGCTCAGCCTCCCCTCATCTCAACCTTTTTCCTCTTCTCTGCCCCACTTCACCATGTGGCATTAACCTGGTTAATCAAGTCTACCTCATCCTAGACCTGGCCTATCTGAAGATCATTAGGCTCAGGGTTTGGGATGGATTTCATAGTGTCAGTGTATGTACAAGAATAAAAAAAGACTGTCCCCCCATTTATTTTATTTTAAATGTTTTATTTTTTTTTAATGTTTTATTTTATTTATATATATATTAGGGTAAATACCAGGGTAATTAATGCCATATTTGTTTAATTAACTGCATTCACGCTAAACTGTTCATATTTTATTAAACCACTTGAGGGCTTTATAAATCATGGAAGCGTTTTATCTGTACTCTCTAAGAGGAGGCTGTTTAAGAGGAAGATTAATGACAGTCATTTGTGATGGGTCTGGTAATTAGCCCACACTTGCTATCATCTCCAACCATCATGACAGGCCTGAAGAACCCAGAACCAAACTCTCCACACCCTCCACACATGCTCACATTCTCAGGCAGTTATCTGGACTGAGATACCCCTGTGGGTTAGCATCACCTTAGGATCAGCTTTAATTTGTGCCCTCCCCGAGTTCCACAGGAAATACCAGGCTTTCAGTCCATGTCTGAGTAATCGCACTGTAAAGATGAAATAGCCCCTGTGTACCTCTTCTTTAAGAGGTTCTATATATCAGCATGGCTAAGCTTCAGTGGCGTCCTTACAGCTCCAGATCACAGCGGTAGCCAGACAATCTGGAAACTTTTCTGTTCACACAGCAGCACAAATCAACGCCAGCACCTTTGCAATATTACAGAGCTATATATCAGATTGGCATTTCCCAAAAATCTTCTTTTTTTGTGTGCATTGAAAAGCTTAAGGTTTATTTCTTGGCTACAGCTTTCTTTCATAAACAATCACATATAAAAGACTGGAGCAGAATCTACCCACACTCAAACTTTGTTTATATATGAATAATGCATGCATGTTTATACTTAAGTTTATTCAGTCTTCAAATGCATTTATTTTTAATTTAATAATTAGTTTAAATGAAATATATATCCTAAATACATATAATTGAAATTACAGTTAAATTAAAATGAAATATCATTGGAAATATATATATATATATATATATATATATATATATATATATATATATATATATATATATATATATATATATATATATATTTGTTTATTTATAATTAAATGTATTTATTCATATCAAGGTTTATAATTTTTTTGTTTATACAGTGTAAAAATTTACATTTATTTATTCAATATTCTAATATATTTAATGTTTCTTAATTTATTCGAGAGAGAGAGAGAGAGAGAACAAATAAAAAAGTAAAATTAAATACATGTAAAATAAATAAGATTGAAGTAATCAACTATTTAAGTATTTAAATAAATAATATATAAATTTATTACATGCCATAAATTACTTCAACTAATTTATGTTTTCTTAACTTATTCTATAGAGGTGTAAAATGCAAAATATAAATTAGAGTTAAATAAAAAAAATCTAATAAACTTTTTTTTCAGAGAGTATAAACTAATTTTAAATATAAAAAATAGTAATTTATTAATGATGAATAAATTACATCACATATAGTACATAGTTTACATATTGTAAAACTGGAGATAGATAGATAGATAGATAGATAGATAGATAGATAGATAGATAGATAGATAGATAGATAGATAGATAGATAGATAGATAGATAGATAGATAGATAGATAGATAGATAGATAGATAGATATTTCTCCTGTGACAGTTCTTACCATCTGAAATCCATATTCCTAGTAGCAAGGAAACAGACTCATGGCAGAAAGATAGAGACTGAGAGATAAGGAACGATGAAGGGAGAGAATGGAAGGAGTAAAAGACAAAGCCACATCTGGCGTCTATTGCATTGCCGCATATGTGCTCAGTCATGGATTCTTCATATAGGTCTCCATGGTTACCACAACTCTCTGGCCAATCAGAGGAGAGGCCTGACTGTGCCACAGGGAGGGGTGTCAAGGGTACGGTGTCATCTTCTAGAAGAATTTGCATGCCTTTAATTACACCCACGCCACAACTTCACCGCACGATTTTTCACTTTCAGGAAGCTTTAACCGAGAAAAAAGTACCACCAACATTTTCTAACCCTCCTCCGCTGGAATACAGTCATTAGGCTCTGTGACAGACAACCACACCAACATCTGCTTGTTCATCTTGTTGAGAACTCTATTACTGTACATGTTATTATGGAAACCTGAGTCGTTTTTATCATCTCAGCACGCAGTGGGATACGATGTTTGTCTTTACACACAAGACTCTTGTTTCTTCCTTTTTATAATTGAGGGAGTCATGTCATCAATCATGTTATCATATTATGAATTTATGATGTCCTAGTAAGCGTCTCTTCACACTCCTTCACCAGGAGACTAACACAGTAACCAGTAGTCATGAGCCCTGCAAAAATGACTTTATTGATTAACTACAACTACTGGTTGTTGGATTGCCACTCTGTTGTCCACCTGCCTTCTAGTAATTTCACCTT
The DNA here is from genome assembly GCF_023724105.1 of Carassius gibelio. Taxonomy (NCBI): domain Eukaryota; kingdom Metazoa; phylum Chordata; class Actinopteri; order Cypriniformes; family Cyprinidae; genus Carassius; species Carassius gibelio. The sequence goes on from NC_068410.1 coordinate 8,268,542, forward strand.
TACTCTTTCAGGAAGGACATACAATGATCTGAACCAGTATCCTGTTTTCCCATGGGTCCTCACAAACTATGAGTCAGAAGAGCTGGACCTCACAGTTCCCAGCAACTTCAGGGATCTTTCAAAAGTAAAACATCTATCTATCTATCTATCTATCTATCATCTATCTATCTATCTATCTATCTATCTATCTATCTATCTATCTATCTATCTATCTATCTATCGTTCTATCGTTTTATCGTATCGTATTTTTCTAGAAGTGATTTTATATACGTACACAGAAAGCCTATCAACTGCAAAAAAAAATTCTGCTAACTTAATGTTTCAAATAACTTTTGGAATAAAAAGTTAAAATATGGATGAAATAATGTTATACATATATATATATATATATATATATATATATATATATATATATATATATATATATATATATATATATATATATATATATATATATATATATATATATATATATTATTATTTATTTTTTTTCGGAATATAAGTCGCACCTGAGTATAAGTTGCATCGTCCAAAAATACGTCATGATGAGGGAAAGAACATATAAGTCGCACTGGACTATAAGTCGCATTTATTTAAAACCAAGAACCAAGAGAAAACATTACCGTCTACAGCCACGAGAGACTACAGACTACAGGAGCGCTGAGCAGCGTTAGAGCGCCCTCTGGCGGCTGTAGACGGTAATGATTTCTCTTGGTTCATGTCAAATTAATTTTGATAAATAAGTCGCATCTGACTGTAAGTCGCAGGACCAGCCAAACTGTGAAAAAAGTGCAACTTATAGTCTGGAAAATACGGGTATATATATATATATATATATATATGATGATATTATTCACATACACACACACACATACATAAATATAATATATATATATATATATATACATGTGCATCTCAATAAATTAGAATGGCGTGGAAAAGTTGACATTTCAGTAATTCAACTCAATTTGTGAAACCTGTGTTTTAAATAAATTCAATGCACACAGAGTGAAGTAGTTTAAGACTTTGTATCTTTTAATTGTGATGATTTGGCTCACATTTAACAAAAACCCACCAATCTCCACAAATTAGAATACTTCATAAGACCAATAAAACATTTTTAAACATAAAATTTTTTATTGAATTGTTGGCCTTCTGGAAAGTGTGTTGATTTACTGTACATGTACTCAATACTTGGTAGGGGCTCCTTTTGCTTTAATTATTGCCTCAATTCGGCGTGGCATGGAGGTGATCAGTTTGTGGCACTGCTGAGGTGGTATAGAAACCCAGGTTTCCTTTGACAATTTGGTACATTAATATTTAGGGTGATCTCAGTTCTTTCCTTTCAGAATCTTGAATCAGATTTTAGATACACAGAGTATACTGTACACTTACAGAGTTCATGGTTTGTATGCTTAAGAAGTAAATCATTTGCATTTCTATCTCCACTTCTCCTCTCTATACCTTCATCTGGTTGTCACATTCTCTCTTCCTCATTCACTCATTTGCTTACGTTCACATCCCACAAGCTCACTGACCTGAAAACAACCACATTCCTGTCTGAGCGTATATTTCTCTTTATGATTCTCTCTCTCCTCCACACCCACACTTATCCCCATCCCAAATAATTTTACTAAAAGACTGTTCCGCTGTTGTTTTGCTGTTTTCTCCACAACCATTTGTGGAGAATTTCTAAGTGGCCATTTCTTGGACGGAATAAGTTTGTGGAAAAGATCTAGTGCCATTGACTATGTTTAACCTTAGCCATAATACTTACCCTTTCTGCATTCAGCATCAGTAATATCTGTTTAAATTCCCTCTACCTACAGCTCTGTAGTCCCTGAACATGTCAGTGTGGCACCAGGTGGGCAGAGGAAGGCCCCTGGCCTGAGGAAGACAGTGATGTATTGTAATGTATGCTTGTGACATCCACCCTGTGCTGTTTACCAGCTTGAGCTGCCTTCATTAGCAGGAGTTCACAGGCCTGCGGCCGTCCTGACGCATGTCCTTGGCCAACCTGGGGCTCTAACCTCTGAAGGTTCAGTGTTGCTGAAGCAAAACCTTTGTTTTAACCTCCCTCTTGAGTCCCTTGCTGTGAAGCCCCCTGCCTTTGTTCAATAATGTATGGATGGGTGTGCAGCCTCGGGGGTGAATGTGCGTAGGAGGGGAGTGTGTGTTATTGTAGATAATGAGGTAGGCGGCTTTTTTGGCTTTGTGGTGAATATGCTTTGTTCGGTTCCTCTTCATTTTCTCCCGATATTATAAAAATTTGTATTCATCCACAGATCTATCCATCCATCCATAAGTCAAGCTTCAAACAAGGCTTTATCAATCCAGTTTTTTTTTTAGCTATACTGTAATTAGCTATTAATTTTGCTATATGGTAGAAGTTTCAGTTAATTTAATTTTACTTGCTTACATTCAAATTCTGTTTCCTGTTGGCTGCATCATTTTAAACACGAGAAATGTAAAAAAAAATTATAATTCAACTCTCAAAATATGCACATCTCAGTTTATATATACACACACAAACTTGGATTTATTGAGGGTGTCAACAAATAGTCAGCCTTTACTAAGTGGTTATGTCCTTAATAAACCCAAGAAGCAAATACTTCCTTCTTGCATTGCAAACGGGTCTTAGAAAACATAAGTTGGTCTTCTGGTTCTTCTGAACACACCCACAAATTCTCACCTGCCATTCTCACACAACTCCCAGAGCCCCAGACACGCAAACCATGCACCGCTGTTCCGTGAGCTGTGATCACGTGACCTGTCCGGCAGGAAACAGCTGCCAGTCATGCTGGTGAGAATGCCCTGCAGCGCTGTCCTGATGGGCAGCCTTGTGGAGAACTGCCGAAATATCCCGCTTGATATGTACAATAATTCCCCTCTCAAGCCCCCCTACAATACACACCTGAAGTTACTCCACCAATAGTGTGTGCATTCAACTGTACAGCGAATAACGAAAAACAGGTCTCTGGGCACCCCGGGGCTAAGACTAGCACATTTTTGCATGGCAGCTACATTGACATGGCGGACAGATTTATTAGAATCTAATGATTATTTCCTTTTTGATGGACAGGTGGCTGATAGAAAAGGGAAGCCGTCTCGCTCGCAGCTATTAATTGGCGTGTGCTAATGTGAAACCATCATACGCTAGACCCGCACTCACCCGCGCCAACTCTCTGCTGCGAAAGCGCGTTATTCCACTTCTTTTGTGCAGCTTTGACAGGAAATTAGATGAAGTGTCTCTTAACGGATCTTTTCGAGTGGGCTAGCGAGGTAGAGCAGAGAACTGACAGCAAACATAATTACCTGAGTTGTGAAGACCTCTTGTTATGAATGTTTGATTGTTCAAACGAACGTAATTCTAGTTGACTGGACTTGCATTCACAGAATTATCTCGCCAAACATGAATCCCCATGTATCAGTCAAATATTTCTCATGAGTTGTTTATAATTTTTACACGTTAGAACTTATAATATGGAAATATAGAAGTTAGGGCTGTGCAATTAATTGAAATTCCATTTTGATTTCGGCCTCCAACGATTATGCAAATAAAATTACTGAGATAAATAAATTACTGCACCCCATTCCGCCCCCTTACTAGTTGTGCACTTTCACTCCTGAAAAATCATGGTAATGCAAAATGAAACATGCTTGATTTATTAATGTTGATTCATGTGTTTTTAAAAGTTTAAAAACTTGTGCTGTTTCTACTGCACTCAGAGATGGAACAGAACATGGACATGTAGTCAACTTTTAGCTCAAGGTGCAAACCTAAATGGACAAATAATTGCAAAAATATGTCAAAATGTGGAGCTTAGTGATTATACACGTAAGAATGAAAATACATGTAATAGCAAATTGGATCCGTCCGGCTTTTAAAGTGACATGGGGCTATATTCCTGCTTTCGACTGGGTGCTAAATATCAATCAAACAACAAAAGACAAAGACAAAATCACTTACTGCTCTAGACTGAAGGACTTTTTGTAGCTTTATTAAGTAATAAATTAAGTTTAATTCTTATAGTGAAGATTGTGCTGTTTTTTATTTATTTATTTAGATTATTCATATATATATTGCTATCTTTTAATAAATCATTAATTGTAAGTTTTGGTCACATGGCCCACTTATAATAGTGTTAAATAAGCATGCTTACAATATTGACCAAAATAATCATGATTATGATTTTTGTCATAATCAAGAAGTCCTAATAGAAGTTTAGTTATACATTGAGTTGCCAGTTCTTTTCTCTTTAAATTTATGTATTTGTTTAATGCATAAATTATAATGCATAATGCTTTTATTTATTTATTGAAAATATTTTATTTATATATATTTTTTATGTGTTTATGTTGAAAGTTAAAATAAAAAGAACTGTAGGCTTTTTCAAACACCTAGAAGAATTCCCATGTATCAATATTGTTATTCATAATTTTCACATAACTTTTACATAAATATAGTATACATTTTTGCATATGGAAATTCTGTTTTATGCTGCCATTTTTATATATATATATATATGTGCACACACACACACACACACACACATACACTTATGTATATACACGTTATATATTAGCTATACTTTTACATTAGATTTATAACATATAAATATACTTTTTATTTTTACAAAGTATACAATTTCATTTAGCTGGATTGCAGGTTATCTCTCTAAATTTATGTATGTATGTATGTATGTATTTACTTTTTTATTTATTTATATCTTTTTTTAGATTGCAGTTTTAGTCCTTTATGTTGAAACTAAAAATTTAAAGGCATTGGAGAAGACTTTTTCTTATACCCAGCCTTCCAGCAGTTTACCAGCTCACCGCAGAGAAGTGCATTATGGGCAATGCCGAGCAGGCTTGCTAAAGACCGTGCTGCATTTGCTCTCAGACATGCCATATCTGTTTTTTTTTTCTGCTCTTTGCCACGATCCTCATCCGTTACCTCAGTGCTCGGCAAGTGTTTTTTGGAGCCGCATCTGCTTTGTTTTGACTTGTGGGAGCTTGATTGCATTAGACCGAAGCTGCATATTGCGCTCTCGCAGGCTGACGAGGCCAGTGAAAACAAGTTCTACTCCTCCTGACAGCACACTACCAGCACACACACCCTTAATGCAATTTTCTCTGATATATGAAATACAGAATGAGCGTCTCCAGGGGAGGTAGTGCAGATTGCACCAAATGACGGTACTGCTGCGATATATGGATAAATGACTGGCTTATCTTTTGAACATGAGAGAGTAGCCCACTGAATGATAATTGTTCTTGAGGCTGTAGTTTGTGTGCAGCAAAATGAGGTAACCCAAGTAGAGGAGGACTCGTTTTAAATGTTGTTCTGTGGTTAGCTGTCATTATGTTTCATGATCTCCACTAAGTAGGCCTGTCAGAAGCAGTTTTTTGCTATTCCATACCAGAAGTCTTTTTGACAAAGTTCATTTTAGCTGCTGCCTATACTGCTGGAGCTACATGATCAGAGCATGGGTAAACTATAATGACAGCGTATTTATAAATTGTCTCATGGTACTTGTTTTAATTTCCGAAAGCACAGGCAACGGTTGCATTTGTAAAGACAATATGACACACATCCAGTGCGATTATCTTAAACTTACTGCGTAATCTTAGACTCAAAGCCTGCATTTATATGGTTCCGGCTCATTAGTAGAATAAATCTTTGCATCTTCTTTTAAAAAGTATTTAAAATGTGACAGCCGTTATATATAACCCAAAAGTCAAATGCTTTACTTTTATACTGAGTGAACAAATGGATGCTTAAAGCTTTTTTTGGCATCTTAAATCGTATTGTCTCCTATAGGGCAAATAGCTTTTTAATTAGCAGCTAATTATCTTATTGGACACATATTGTCCCTGCACAGGTGTCTCTGGGGGTTTGATTTAATTAGGTCACAAGGGATGTGTTCATATTCTTCATTAAGTAATATGTGTGATGTGATATATGCATCGGCGACCTTTGTGCCCACAGATGTATGCATCCTAATTATAATTGATGAATAAAAATGAACACATTTTCTGATATCACATAGCCATAGAGTTAATTAATTGCTATATCTTTAATATACTATATATTGTGTGTGTGTGTGTGTGTGTGTGTGTGTGTGTGTGTGTGTGTGTGTGTGTGTGTGTGTGCGTGTGTGTGTGTGTGTTACTTTATTATAATATTACTATTAGTATTATTGGATTTTTATAATAAAAGCGTGTAAAGTATTAAAACTTCTGGTACATTTTTAACGGGGGGAAAAATATATGCTTTTTTACAATCAAATCTTGTTCTTGGATTTTTGTCAAAGATGTCTTTTGCCAAGATCCAGAACTGTCTTTTATTTTTTTCTTTCTTTCTTTCTTTCTTTCTTTCTTCCTTTCTTTGACAGTACTCTAGATTTTTTACATTTTTTATCATTTGCCCTGTTCTCGCTATTAGCATCTGTTGCGGGGTGTTTCCTCCAGATAGCTTGGGGAACGGGAGTCTGGAAAGCCTTAAATTTACACCAAGTCCTGTTTTTATTTAAGACCAGTTCCCTAAAGGCTCTTGCGTAAGACAATTACATGGTTCTTTGTTCACCCTGTTAAGTGCATTGAGCATGTCATTGAACTTTGAACAGGAAATAGTAAATTGCTAGATGGCTTGTGCAGTTAGCATAGTTAGCATATATGTTTCTCCCCCCTTGTTTCCCCCAAAAAGCACAGTAACAGCTTTGTCCTTTTAAGACTTGTTAAAATAGCAACATAAGTTGTTGCAACAGTAGTACATAAATCTGATTCAGACTGTATTTTTGTTTTTAAAGTCCTTTAACATAGCTTTCACTCTTTTTCAGTGTTAGCTTCTCTAGAAGTCATCATAGTGCAGTTTTAAAACGACTATATCTCCACAACTGAAAACAAAGATGGACAGTTTTGCTGGTATTTGACACAGCGCTGGAAAACATTAGTGTTGCCTGTCTGTTCCACAGCTGCTTTGCTGAACCGGGCAAACACTCCATGTCATGCCAAGCACTATATTTTCTCGGTTAAGTGGGTCTTTTTGCTGCTATGAGATGGACTCATCTTGCAGCCAGCACCGGTCCCACTCAGAAGGTTTTTACAGTGTGCTAGACTTCCTGTGGCTGCTCACCCAATCACAGTCAACCCTAGACGTCACATGGCAGGTCATTATCAGCTCATAAATCTCAGCAGATCTCCATAAACTTCTCTTTCATTCGCCCCAACCGTGCTAACATCGGCGTGGATGGTCATTAAAAAGGAGGGGAATGAAAGGCATCAGGGTTGAGGAACGGGTTGGAAGTTACTTTGCCAATGCGTGATCCAAGTAGGCTCACATCTTACTGGAAAAAACAGCAAATGGCGAATTTGTTTGTGGTCATTATACTCTGCATTAAACCATGTAGTGTTGTTTCCTTTCTATTCAAAAAATGCCAGATATAGCTGGACTATTAGAGTTATTTGTTATGACATTGCTCTGTTATTTATGCCATGCTTTGAGTCTAGACAAATTTCCCACACTGCTCCAAACAACCAAACGCTCTCCCACGCACACACTCGAGATCTCGGGGAGTATTGATCTCCCCCTAGGGTCGACGCTGTCCTCCTCATCAATAACACGTAGTATATTAATATTGACTGCCCATGTACCTGCGTCGCCTCTTGATTGAAAAGCTAAGGAGGCCAATTTGTTGCAATCTAAAAGTTTCTTAATTGAGTGATGACTGGTTATTTTCTTAACAATTGGGAGTCTGAAAAGCTCGACTGGCCTACATGAGCTAATATAAAGAAATGTTTTACTGGGTCAGTCTTCATTTGCAAGAAGATCTGGTGCAAGAGCTAATATCGTCAGTGGAAAAAATAAAATATTTTGGTCATTAATAGTAATGCTTATAATTATGAAATGTTGTTTTCTAAGGGCACTAGATGTTAGAAAGTGTGTGTGTGTGTGCGCGCGCGCGTGTGTGTGTGTGTTGTGTGTGTACTTGTGGGGACCAAATGCTACATTGTGGGGACCAAATATCCTCAAAAGGATAGTAAAACCTGCCTTTTTTTGACATTGTGGGGACCAGCCTGTGGTCTTCATGAGGGGGAAAAATAGATTAAAAATAGTAAATTATGTTTATCTGAAAGTTTAACAATGCAAACAGGTTTTATTATTTCATTAAAGGGTACATGTACAGTAGGTGTACATAAAAGTGACAATAGCTCATAGGCAGGTAAGTAGGCATATATTTATGTGTGTGTGTGTGTGTGTGTGTGTGTGTGTGTGTGTGTGTGTGTGTGTGTGTGTGTGTGTGTGTGTATGTGTGGACTGCTGCTAACTGCTATAGGGCTGATATTTTGTGTGTTTACATGCAGTAAGCAGATGTAAAGTTGTTTTTATCATTGGGGAGCCATGCAGAAGTTCTTTTACAGATGTTACCCAGAGAAGCAATTCCAGTCCGAATAGCCCTTATGATGTAGTTGGATACATCCACTGTCTAAGTTTGACTTTCAGCCATTACTGGATTTAGAGAAGAGAGGCTGTTACAAATTGTTTATGTTGTATGATGACAGGTTTATCAACATCCGTATGTGTGTGAACGAGAGGGAGAGCGAATTCCAGGGCTCCGAATGCCAGTGTGAATGTTTACTCTAGACATTGTGCAGGATTTTCTAGAGTGGTTTAACAGCAGAAGATGGTCAAGGGAGAGCAGTGTGTGGACGTACAGGGTGTAAATCAGGTCAGACAGGGTTAAGCCAGGCTAGATTACTCACTGTCTTTATCCGTGGCCTTTCAGATTGCCGTACACACATAGAAACACATAGAAACAAAGACATGTGGGCAGATATTTTATGTACAGATGGATTTTACAGGCGAACAAGAAACAATCCTCTGTATTAAAATATTACTACTTGAATAAAGTATTCTCTCAAAAAAAATTTAATTTAGTATAGGGACCAATTTTCACTGTTAACTAGTTGCTTATTAGCAGTTGTTTATTAGTACTTATAAAGCCCATATTCTGCATCACTATATTCTGTAGCCCTAATCATATGCAAAAACTACCTTACTAGCTATTAATAAGCAGCAAATTAGGAGCTCATTGAGGCAAAGTTGTAGTTAATGCTTTGTATGCAAGAAATGGACCTTGAAATAAAGTGTGACTGGAAAGTATCTAATAGAAATAATAATGTTTTCGATCTGTAAACAAATCATTCGTTTGAACTTGATCTTTTCAGTCTGGGACTCCATGCTGAAACATTCAAGCTTACTGTGTTATGTGTACTTGTTTATATGTCCTGCATTTCTAAATTCAGTGCACCAACAGGCCCAGGCTAAGAGGACCTCAAACAAAGATTACATGGGATAGTAATACTGCGTGACAGACAAACCTCAAGAAAAATCATCTAGTTTCTCCGTAAGGAGTTCTGCTCAGCCTTCTCCATCAAACATTCATGAAAATACACACACGCACACACCGATGCACGCAAAGCTCTCAGCTCCACGGATGTAATGTGCGCTATAAGTCTTTTTTATGTGACGGATGGTTATCGTTCGTGTATAGAAAGCGCACGGAATGAGAACAACATGGCTTCTGTCAGCATAACAGTTTGTGTGGAATGGTTTGTTGTCATTCTTGTGCAATTAAAATGAATCAGTAGATTGCGAAAAATGAAAATGTATTTCTTAAATAGATTGCACAGAGCAAAAAAAAAAAGCAAAATGCATGTCAAGATGGACAAACTTCCTGATTTTTTTTCCTGTCTGTGTATTTCCTCAGCCAATCGGAGCGCTGAACCCAAAGCGTGCTGTATTCTACGCCGACCGCTATGAATCATGGGATGAGGAAACTCCACCCTGCCACTACACAACCCACTATTCCACCGCAGCCTCCACCCTCCACTGGCTTGTCCGAATCGTAAGTCTCGTTGATTGGATGGATGCAAGGAATTTGATATCTTCAACATCTGGGAAGTTCCTAGTTTTACTGGATAGTTAACTGAGCTGAGCTGCTTCTGGCTCGTATTATGGCATCTATGAATGTTTAATCATATCATGCAAGTCCGTTTTCAACGAGAGGAAGTGTAATTATGTCACCCTGAATATTCTAATGATTACAATGCAAATACCCCTTTTTATTGGATTTGAAGATTTGTATTACATTTGTTGTACATTAAAGGAGACCTATTATGCCCTTTTTTACAATATGTTATAAAAGTCTCAGGTGTAATATAAGTCTCAATATGTGACCAAGGACCACAAAACCAGTCAAAAGAGTCAATTTTTTTCACCTGAAAGCTGAATACATACGTTTGTGGACATAAGCTTTCCATTGATGTATGGTTGTTAGGGTAGGACAATATTTAGCCAAGATACAACTATTTGAAAATCTGGAATCTGAGTGTGCAAAAAAATCAAAATATTGAGAAAATTGCATTTAAAGTTATCCAAATTAAGCCCTTAGCTATGCATATTACAATAAGTTTTAACTTCTGATAAATGGTTTTCTGAGCACACACATCCAAAGCATGCATCCAAAGGCTATCACACGGCATGTGAGTACTAAACTAAGTTCTCTTTCATGTCTTATTGCATCTGAACGGCTAGTTTTTTTTACATATTTGCAGAGAAAATATTACCAAAAATATTTACTGGGTTGTTGTTTTTCACGTCATTTGGGTTGATAGATGCACCAGGACTTGATTATAGCACTTAAACATTAAAAAAGTCAGAATTTCATGATATGTCACTTTTATATCTTATATATTTATGTTATACCATGCAAAATCTATCCTAAAATCTAATATTCTTCAAAATGTATCATGGCTGTACATTGGAAATGATGCTGTCAAGAGTCTGTGAATGCATAAAATGGTCCAATACGATAACCCCGAACCCAGTTAGTGGATCAAATCACCGTCAGTCAAAGCGCACGTTAGCGCGTCCTGTGAATCAACCCCTACATCTCAATCCACGAGCTTGATGTTCCGCTACAGAGAGCCGGTGAGTGGATTTCACACGCTGGTAAACAGGCATATGTGAAAAAGAAGTCAAAAACCTCTGCGTAATGATTTACAGGCTGGTATGTGACAGCTTTATGCCTCTTAGACAGCACGCGGAGCACTGGGAAACATGTCCATCACTGTCTCCTGCTAATGTCCTCACTTGCCCTGAGTCTCCAAGCGCTGATCTGAGACAAATGGACTGGTAGACACACAAAAAAAAAAAACAGATCACCACAGAAAATGAAGTTGTTCTTAAGGTTGAGAGGAGATTGGGTTTGAGTATCTCCTGATGCTTTCGTTTTTTCCACATTTGTTACATCATATGGCTGTTTTACTAGTCTACAGTGATAAACAATGCACTGTTGTGTTTTGTTACATAATTAGATTTTTTCACTGCATAAAGGTTTCATGCCAGAGCATGCAGAGTGTTTGGATTACATCTGCATGCTTGTTTTCGTGTCAGATTGTATGATGTATGCAATCTAAACCAAGTGTAGTTTGTTTACAAAGCAATTTGTGCATGTGATTTGATTGAAAAGCCATTAAAGCTCATTATTTTAAAAGACCTCTTTTAATGAGGAATCTGCCTATTAATCTTGCGAGAAAAAAATGAAAACACATAATGAAAACTTTGTAATTGGCGTCGGTGGTGATGATTTGGAAGGTTCCCCTTGGCAGCTCTCACACCAGGCTTGACTGAGACTGTAGACACCATCATCTTTTCCTCTGGCTGATCCAGCATCTCCATGTCAACTCCTCGTACTGCCAGCTCAGACTGATGACCCTGAATCTGCCAATTAGAGCTGGAGCTGAGCTCCTCAGCCAACAGGCCATATAATTAACTCCGCCTCGGGCACTGTTACAGAAAATGAGAGGACAAAAAAAAAACCTTCCACAAACTCTTCATAATCTGACAGATGAGTCCCTACATTGAGATGTTTGTGCAACCGGAACATTTCCCAGAGCTGCGGAGAAGGACTCCATCACGAGATGGAATCCAATTACCATAGAAATGAATGTAGATGAATTTACTTTTTTATTCAACTGATGTTTTGTGCACCGAATAGCATTAGTGCTTCACAAAACGGTGTAGATTTGTCTAAACAAGCGCCTAATTAGCAGTCAGAATCATGTGATACATCTACGGGTATTTTCACACATTTGGAAAGATGTTTTTGAGCTTATTTGGGTCAATAAAAGTGACAGTGTTGTTTTTTGTCTACTCAATTGCAGGAGCCTTTCACTACATTCTTCCTGAACGCCAATGGCAACAAGTTTGATCACCCAAACCGCACTTTCTCCGGCATTGCCCGCTCGTGGAGGCACTGCCAGCGTGATACTGCAGATGTGAAGGTAATCAGATATTATGTTTTTGCACATTGTAATGTCTAAATGGTGAAGTAGTGATTAGTGCCTGGCTGTTATGATGATATAGGTGCAACATTACTATCTGTAACTGTGAGGAATCGAATAAACAGTTTGCCTCTTTTCAGTCCAATCATTTAACTAAAATTGGTATCATCCAGTTCCCAAGAAACGAACAGGATTGCATTGTTTTGATTTGCAACAACATTTAGATCCTGTAGCTTCCGAGCTTCCATTTTCTTCTGTTTTTAGGTGTGGGTTATTTTTGTGAAATTAAGATTTTCATAAACATTTAAAATAAAACATCGTTCAGCATGCACATATTTCAGAGAGGTATCACTTCATCACCGTAATGGTTGTTCCCCGTTGCCTTCATTCCATTTCAGCCTCTCTGCGGCGCAGCAAGCGCACTCAAGCTGACCTAAAAGTGTCATACTTTTCCAGCACACTCGGTGACGGGTTAGCTTCCCCAGGCAATTAATAAAGCATTAATGACAAAAGCTATTTAAAATGTAGTCTTTTATGTAAAGGCAGGGCTTTTTACTACCCCGGGCTGGGGAACAGCATCCAACAACACGAGGTGCATGCGATATGCACGGCAAGCGAGCGGCTGTACAGGGAAATGCTCGATATGTTAGCAAATACAGGCCTCTCGGAACCACTGTGGTGTCTGTGTGGATCATGTTAAACACATTTAATGGTCACCAATCTCTTAGGACCGAAAATAGGGATTTTTTGTCTTTTCTTGTGGAGCATGAGGTGATTTTTATTATGGATGAGCATCATGAATTTTATCAAAAAAGACTAGCTTTGTATGAGTATTAGTTTTAACAGCCTAACTATCAAGATCACTAAATTATCACAAACACATAATGTATGTATATATATATATATATAATGTAATGATTATAATCTAATTATTATTATATATATATAGATATATTTGAAAATGTTTGACTTTTTACCTAATACAAAATGGAAAATAGATAAAAAAAAAAATTAAGATATTTATTTAATATATAAATATATAATATAATAGATGAGAAAATATTACGATATTTAGTGATTTTATTTTTATTTTATTTTATTTAGATATTTTTTATTTGTTTATGTCCAGGTGCACACACACACACACTAAAGAACATGGAAGTATAAAAAGTTAATATATATAAATTGTCCTTTAGTAATGTCGCAGTGGCCTTCAGTTCATTCTGCATCATTTCACCCTACACTTACTCATTACCCACAATTCTCTCTGTAATGATCCCACGCAGCAGGAAACAGCTGAATAACAACATTAAAAGAGCAAATCAAAGTTCACTGGCCTTTTGGTCTTTCCAGACCACTGCCTCAGCACTGGCCTTGTCTTATAAAGGTCATTATGCGGCATCATTGATCTATTTCTGTTGTAAGTCTATGTATATGTACAAATCTGTCAATAGGTATTTTAGCTAGATATCTTTTAATGCCAATCTGATGATGTTTTTATCATTTTCATGGTATCAGAATATGTTTTTAAGTATTGTCTCGACATTGAGCAAGTGATCAGCTCAGAACTCTGGCCTCCTGCTAAGAGCGAAAGAGTAACTTTCCCTACAGTCGTCACCATATTCTCAATAATCTGTTGGCGGTGCTCTGTCTGAAGGAGTGGGATGAGGCAGTCGTGCCCGGTGACAGCTCTCCAGGAGGGTGTCATTAGGGCGAACGGTGTAAAGCTGAAGAGTCTGAGTGTGATTGACTTGTCAGCCCATTATGAGGCTGTAGAGGAATTATTGGCTCACGAGCAGAGCAGTCTAGAGGACGTGGATCATGACGCTAGCTGCCCAGACTGTTCGCGACTGAGTAACTGTCTGCAAACTTTATAAACCCAACCTCCTGTGAGAATAAAGATGGAGCTCTGTCCAGTTTTGATTGTCACCCTTGAGGTTGTGTTTGGCTTTAATTTTGGAGTCACCACGGTGCTGTCAAGATACTTCAGTTGAGAATGAGTTGTTGTGTAATGATAATTAATCTGCTTTAATTTTGACATTTTGCATGAATGTAAAACATTGATTGCTTGTAATCAATACTGGTTATACTTATACTTTCTGCTGGGATGCACCTTTAGGTGACAGACGTCTAATTTCTATTTTAGATCCACTGCAAAGACACTTCTGCTACTGTATGTTTCTCATCTATATGAAATAAGATGATGTTATTGACAAATATCATATGTGATATAATTTTGCTACAGATTTGATCTGTTTTTGAACAGTAGGGTTTTTAATGTTTTTTTAAAGAAGTCTCTTCTGCTCACCAAGCAAAAGCAGTAAAATTTTGAAATGTTTTTGGCATTTAAAATAACTGTTTTCTATTTGAATATATTTTAGAGTATAAGCAAAATTTCCAGCATCATTACTCCAGTTTTCATTGTCACAGGATCCTCCGGAAATCATTTTAATATGCTGATTTGCTGTTCAAAAAACATTTTAGTATTAATTATTTTTATCAATATTTAAAACGGTACATGTGTTTAGGATTCTTTGATGAATAAAAAGATCCAAAGATTTTCATTCATCTGAAATAGATTTTGTAACATTATACACAATACCATTCAAAAGTTTGGGGTCATTAGGTAAGACATTACTTTACAAAGAAAGTCCAGAATTTACAAAAAGATAGGATTTCACAGGAATACCCTGATTTATCTTTTAAGACAAGTAAAGATTCAGTCATGCTTAATAAATCATGTACATTTAAATTTGACAGAGTAAGTCTTACTATAGTAGAAAACATATTAAAGTTAATGAAAGATAAACCTTCTGGTGTTGATGAACTGGATGTCAAGCTATTAAAGATGGTTGCTGATGTGATTACTATGCCTATATGTTATATTATTAATTTAAGTTTAGAAAAATTTGTTTTTCCTGCTAACTGGAAAAAGCTAAAATTGTGCCTCTTCCTAAAAACAAAAGGGAACATTTCTCTGGGAAAATTGCAGACCTATAAATATCCTGCCAATTTTGAGTAAGATTACGGAGAAAATAGTCTATGATCAAATTAATTTGTATTTCTCTAAAAATGGGTTAAATTCACTTTATCAACTTGCTTATAAGAAAGGACACTCTACAATGACAGCCTTATTTCAGATGACGGATGATTAGTTGCATGAAATTGACGATAGAAAGTTAGTTGGTACTGTAATGTTAGATCTGAGTGCAGCATTTGATTTAATTGATTACGATCTATTATTGAAAAATTAAGTTGTTATGGATTTGAAAAGTGTGCAATCCAATGGATTTATAGCTATCTTACTAATAGGGAGTTTAATGTACTGTTTAATGGTAGTTATTCCAAGAAAAAAGGTTCTGTGTAGTGGGGTGCCTCAAGGGAGCTGCCTCGGACCACTGTTATTTTCTATTTTGATTAATGATCTGTCTTTTGTTTTGGGGTGTGCCACAATTGCCCTATATGCAAATGACTTGACACTTTTTGTGTCTGATTATGACTCTACCAGACTTAATAATGTATTAAACAATTAACTAAAACTAATCATCTTTTAAAAGATTCCCTTGCTCTGAACTTGTCATTTGGTGGTTTGATCATTGAACAAGTGGCTGAGGCCAAATTGCTCAGCGTGATTGTGGACACCAGCTTGATCTGGAACGATTAAGATAAAACTAATATTGAATAAAATGTGCACGAGTTAGGTTGTAGTTCGCTATTGCAGGAAATACATACCGATTCGCATATGGAAAACTTTGGTGGAATCAGTAGTTTTGTGTCATCTGGACTATTGTTCCATCATTTGGGCTGCAACTACAGAGAATAATTTAAACAGATTACAGATTGCACAAAATAAAGCTTCTTGGCTTGTCCTTGTTCTTTTCTAACAAGTATTAGGGACATGCACAATCAGTTAGCATAATAAGAAGCAGAATTAATTATTCTCTTATTAAATTCTTAAAAAATATAATTAATACAAAAGCACCTGAAATTTATTATAATAGATTAATTAATTTTTTTATATATATTCAAATAGAAAACAGTTGTTTTAAATAATACAGATATTTCCGAATTTGATAGTTTTTGCTGTATTTTGGATTTAAAAAAATGACTTGCTGAGCAGAAGAGACTCCTTTAAAAAACATAAAAACATCTTACCGTTTATAACTTATAACTTTTGACTGGTAGTATATACCCTCTGACCCTTCTGTCTTGTTTTGTAAATCTCATTTTTAATTTAATTTAAAATTATTACATTTTAGAACAGCTACTGCTGTAAAATGAATCATGATAGATTAACATGATAATAAATATTGACAATAATTGGGACTGTGTTAGTGCATATTCAGTGATGACATACAGTACAGCTTTAAATCTTCTTGTGAAGACAGTTTTTTGGTGGTCTACAACATAGACATGAGGTTAGCATTTCAGAGCTGTCTGCTGTGATAGAAATCTGAGACATTCTGAAGGATTATTGAAATATTGAGGTTTAACGCTCATAAAAGAGAGTGTATTTTTAAATACTGACCCTACAGCAACAGCATGCTGTGTTTTATTGTAGGCATACTGTTTCTTGTGACCCTGCATGTGAAAGTCCTCTGTTTTATGGCACTTTAAAGAACTCTGTTATAGTTGACACCAAGGGGACTTGGTTAAACAGCTCGTTTCAGAAGGAATCTGTATAACAGCAACTTGAATCCAAAACAGCAACACTGGGGAGAAAACATTCAACCTTTCAGGTTCAGATGTGTGCAGGCAGAATGAGGTCTTAAATGATTCTAAATGGTTTTAAAAGTTCTTCAAAGGCAAGAGCTTTTGAGTGACACTAAACGGGGAGGAGGTCACATTCCTCGTGTGCACATGCCCCAATGTACAGAGGCATCTCTCACAGGGAATTATGGGTAATTTGCACTGATATGGCAGTGAGAATGGAGAAGAATTGGGAATGTGGCAGGTTTAGCCGATAAGAGATAAACAGTGTCAGGGGAGCATGTAAAAAAAATATTGAGCAAAAAATGAATAATGCCATCATATCATTATAACTATTAAAGATTTTATAGTATTCGTGCATTTAAACTTATAGACGCACAACTATGGGTTAAAACCATCCGCAATAATCCATAATCATATTTGTAGTTTTATCTATCCAATCCATTTATAGACAATCCAGTTGATTTAATGTGTATAATAATTTACAAAATCTTTCAAGTTTTCTTATCATCTTATCATTTAAAAAAAATCTTTAAAGCATAATGCTCTCCTCTATCATTTCAAATCATGGTTACTGAACCAAAATCAGAATTTTGCCTCTGGGCACAACAAAACCAGACCTGCTTCATGTACTTCAACGAATTCAGCAGATTCATCCATCAGCTCACTTCAAACATTAATAAAGTTTTCTGTCATCTCTCATGTTTCCTTTGTATTTTCACCCTCCCCCATCTCCGTGCGTTCGCCGCATTCCCACACTCTCTGAGTGTTTTTAAATGTTCTCTGATGGTCCTTCACTGGTCTCCTGGGGTCGTTTTCCATGGCCGCCTGAAACATTGCCAACATTTTGATTAATTGAACTTCAAAACATGCAATGTTGAAAGCATTGGTATTTTTGCATGTGCATATTAACTCCGTTTCCTTAATCTTTATTGCCTCCTGTCCTCTTTCTCGTCACTTCATAGGAGTTGATTCCTGAGTTCTACTACCTGCCGGAGATGTTTGTGAACAATAATGGCTACTGTCTGGGTGACAGAGATGACGGTGTCCCTGTTTGTGATGTAGAACTACCAGCCTGGGCAAAGAAACCTGAGGACTTCGTCAGGATCAACAGGATGGTAAGTAGAACTCGCTACCTAAACACAACAACCCTCTTCATCACATGGCCTGAACAGAATCTGCACGTACAGGATTCTGTCATTCACAAAGTTTGTAGATACAATAGTGGACTTTAGTGAGCGTTTCTCAGCTCAGATCCTCTCCCAACCATCTCTCTATTCTGTCTATTCTCTGTTCTGATTCATTTTTGACATTATGCAAATAAACTGCATATCAAAAAATTATTAAAAAACAATGCATTGATTCAGAAAATGTGGGAGACCTGTAGTCCAGTGTAGACTTACTAATGTCATATTGCTTTGCTAACTATATAACATCAACTGACGTAATGTCTAAACAGAATCTGCAGAATCTTAAATTCATAATCTAGTATTTAATCTGTAATCCATTTCCTTCTGTCTGTTCCCCTGAGATCACACTGATTCGTCCGAATGAAACAGCATCCTGGTCCTCTGCAGGCCTCTGTGTGCTGTGAAGGTCGTGATGTAGTGAACTGCTCGATACTAATGTAATCTACTGCTGACTTGAATGATGTCACGGAGGACAGGCCTGGCCACTGTCCCTTATAATGTTACCCTAATGCCGACTTCATCAATCATGATTTGGCTGGCAGCAGACAGGATATGTGTGTGTCCACCAATCCCTGTGGACAGTGGTGGGCTCGAAATTGTGTTCTGCCTCTTATAATGGCTGTATCTTATAAAAATGAGAGAACCACATGGGGAAAGATGGCAGTTGTATATGCTGCATGATGTTTTGTTTGTGCATTTAATTCTACTTATTGTGTATTAAAACTTCGGCCATTTCAAAGTATTAAGGGTGTGTTGTGGCCCATGCTGCCTGAGGAAAAAAGTGTGTGTATGTGCACTACAGGAAACACACTTGACCTTTTCAGATGCAGTGACAGTGTTGGAGCATGTGTGTGTGTGTGTGTGTGTGTGTGTCTTGTGGAGGTGACCTTTCCTCCAGCCTCTTTTTTTCTGGTTTAACACATTCAGCTATAGAGACACACGTACTGGCACCTACACATGCACATATCCAAAAATCACACAAGTAGCTATCTGTTAAAGTGAGGTTTCCTTAAGAAAGGGCTTGAGGATGTCAAAACACCTCAAACATATCAAACTATTTGACACAAGCCTTGGATGTTGCGAAATCTGTTCAGGTCTCACAGTTTGGTTACCTCTTTCTAGTAAAACTCAGATTTCTGTGGCCCAAAATAAAGCATCTTCGTAATTGTAACAAAAGCTGGTGTAAATAAAAATATAATAAGCTCCTCGTCTGGATTTAAAGAAAGAATTGATCTATGCATGCTGTTATAATTTACTCCTCAGGTATGTTATGAATCCATTTGACTTTATTTCTTCCCGCAATTAAGTCCAGTAGAAAGTACTGGTGCTTTTTTCATAACAGTTATATATGTTTTTTTTTTTTTTATTTGATTAAAAAGAACCAAAAAAAAAACAAAAAAAAAAACAACATTAATTCAAGAAATTAATTTGTTTCAGTAAAAAAAATAAAAAAAAAAATAAAAAAAAATAATATATATATATATATATATATATATATATATATATATATATATATATATATATATATATATATATATATATATATATATATATATATATATACACATTTTACTGGTTCTGAGTAAGAATTCTGATTCATTTTAGTAAGAATTCTAATTTATTCACTTTTTTTCTGATTCACTGATTTCATCTCAGATGAGAACCAGAAAAACACCATTAAAATGCAATAATATTGGTCCATACATCTGGTGTGCCGTATTTCAAGTCTCAAGTCATATGATAACTTTTTTCGAGGTACATATTGAAATTTCATATTTCAATATTTCCTGAAAACCTTATTTAAAAAAATTAATTATAGCAAATGTGATCTCATTGATGTCAAACATGCCTTGACATATTGGCAAACCATGATTGAATATTTATCTTGCCATATTCTTGCCATCTTTCCATGTTTCCGGGTCATTCTGTAAAATGTCTATTTTTGTGTGCCACAGCCAGTGTTGCCAATTCTGCGGTTTTCCCGAAATTGGGCTACTTTAACACTGTTCCTGCGGGTTATTTTTCATGTCCTCAGGTTGAAGCAATCCCAATAATGTGATATTCAGCCCTGGGAATGTGAATGGTACAACAGGAACCCTGCCATTTTTTATTTCTTTTTTACTCCCCTAAAACGCAGACCCCCCTCGAAACATTGGGCTAGTTTTGGGCTAGTTTCGAGTAGCAATGGGATGGGTTTTGTTGCAGAACCATGTCCACAGCTGAAAGAAAATCATGATAACCTTAATATTTGTGTCTCTTTATTTCATACACTAAACATGCAGGAATACCAACACAAATATCCAGTTTCAATAAATATTCATTTCCTTTTGTGGTCAGCTTTTAATGGAATTCTTTGGTTTGTTGCATCGACTGTTAGCTATGTTAGGTTAGTTGAATGCACATACATTTTTAAACAGGCTACGGCTCGATTTTGTCCTTAGATCTTGTCCTTTATTTTTCTCTTTCTGCTGCTCTTTCTCTCTGTCTCATTTAATCCCCTCTTTCTCTCCTTGTCTTTGTGCTCCCTTCCTCTCTCTCCGTTCCCCTCCTGCCATTTCTTCCTCTCTTTCTTTCACTTAGTGTTCCCATCTTTGCATGTGTCACTTTCGATTGTAATGACATGCCCTGGGGGGAACTCAGCCCCAGCGCTCCACGGCTTGCTCTGTTGGTAATAGCTGTTATTTCTGATGTGAGAGTGAGTGTGTAAATTCCAGCAGCGGTGCCCTGGGTGTGTTTGTGTGTGAGAGGGAGAAAAAAAGTGTGTGCCACTCTGTGTTATTTGTTCATTCTTTCTTTAACCCCCCTTTGTTATCTCAGTATGACAGTTTTTGATGGGATTTGATAACTATAATAAAGCACTTCTGGGCATCCTTAAGCGTTAACCGCAGAATCCAGGCCTGTATTGGAATAAAATGATGCTTTGAATTCATAACTGACCATAGCTAGTATTGAAAAGTAGAACACAATAGAAAATATACAAGAAATGCTCACTGACTGCAGGTACAATAAATGGGTGTTTGTGTGTGCATGTGTATGTGTGTGTGTGTGTGTGTACAGGTATATATAGCAGAAATATATCACTATTAACTATTAAATAACTGTTAAAATGTATAAAAACTATATGGACATACTAAAAAAAATAATAAAATTACAAATAAAATGCAACAAAATCAATTATATTATATATTAATATTTTTAATTTATAAATTATTATAATACAGTATTTAAAGACATTTATGTTACAAAATATTTCTCTTTCAGATGTTCTTCTGAACTTTCTCTTCATCAAAAAGAGTCCTGAAAAAATAATCATTACTTTTTTCCATGGAAATATTATTCAGCAAGATTGTTTTCAACGTTGTTAATAACAAGAAACATTCTTTTAAATTGTAATAATACTTCACAGTATAACTGTCTTCATTGTATTTTTGATCAAATAAATGCAGCCTTGAAGACTTTTTTCAGAAACATAAAAAAAGTACATACCCTAAACTTTTGATCAATATGTTTTGTATATATAGTTTATCTAACAGCAATCACTCATTATTATGTCCATATAGGTTCACTGTACAGTATATTGTTGAATTAGTTACATTTCAGTGTTAAGGGTTGTGTCTATCATATGTTACCACTTATAATCTACTACTAAATATTGTAGAAACATAATTTTCTGTAAAGTTGCTTTGTGACGATTTGCATTGTAAAAAGCGCTATACAAATAAACTTGAATAGAATTGAATTTAATTGAATTGTTATTGAATGAAAAATGTTAAAAGGTATTTCTTTTTATTGAAAGGTATTTATTTACGTTTTAGCCTCTTATGTGGATCACAGGCTATTGCAGTCTGCTAAATCGAGAAGCGTCACCGCAGGTGCATGTTTGTCTGTGCATGTATGTTTGCGTCTGTATGTCTGTGTGTGTGTTGATGTTGTGTATGTGGTCCTTTCACCTCTAATTGCCCCGCTCTGTTTGACAGGCCCTGGAAAGCGAGTTTGTGTCGTGTCAGCTGCACCAGTGGATTGACCTTATTTTTGGCTACAAACAACGTGGGCCCGAGGCGGCACGCGCCCTCAATGTCTTTCACCACCTGACCTACGAGGGCTCCGTCAACCTCGACAGCCTCGCCAGTGACCCCCCGATGCGCGAGGTAGGTCGCTATGGCGGGGTTGCCATGAAAACAGCAACAGGCTTTCAGAATTTATGACTAACATCTATTTTCTATGCATTTTTAGAATTGGAACTGTGTTAGTAGAGGGTAAAACGCTTTATAAATGTCACCACTAGATGGACAGCTGTCTATGTTGACTTTATATATATAACTAAATCGTGTGGGGTGTTTTCTAAATTGATATATTTGCAGTTAGCTTTTCTTTGAAGGATTCCAGATGCAACAGGTTTAAAAACGATGGAGTAAGAGTCGCAATATTAGCATTCGTCAACCGCCGTTCAGGCATGAATGAACCCAGTTTCAGTCGACTATCTGACTGTCAGGTATGTTTCAGATCTTGCGATGCAGTTTTGTCCTCTGGGAAAGAGAAACTCAAACTGCTTACTCATGTGCTTTGGATCATCAGCAAAGTAAAAAGTAGTAACCATAAAAATGTAGGTACAAATAATATAAATCACGTAAAGGTACAGTTGATTATGTCTATGCCAATAAACGCATCAGACAGATTTATGAAAGTGGTTTTTGCTCATGTAAAGCGACCATAACATGCCAAGTCTCTATGCTATTCTGAGCCTTCATCAATGTACTTTTTTGGTTTCTTTTTTTCAGCTTTTTTTTTTTTTTTTATCTGATCATAATGAAGAAGTAGAAATCTTTTATATCTTAAATATATTAATTAATTAAATGAATACATTTTTGTTTACATAATATATTTGTGTTTACTCTGTATATTTATTATAATTATATAAATACACACACATGCATGTATATATTTAAGAAAAATTTACGTTTATATATTAAATATATAAATATATATATATATATGTAAATACATGTAAATATTTTCTAAATATATGCTGTATGTGTGTGTTTTTATATTTACATTATAAATAAACACAGTACACAAACATATGTTGTGTAAGCAAAAACTTTTATTTTGAATGCAATTATTTATTTGACAGCACTTATATACAGAGTGTATACAGTATATATATATATATATATATATATATATATATATATATATATATATATATATATATATATATATATATATATATATATATATATATATATATATACACTGTATATAAGTGCTGCCAAATAAATAATTTCATATATTGCATATATATATATATATATATATATATATATATATATATATATATATATATATATATATATATATATATATATATATATATATATATATATACTGTTTAAATTTAAATTAAATTTATTTTTATTTACTTTATTTTATTTTTATTTATGCAATTATTGAATGCAAGTATTTTATTCATAATTTGAAATGGCTTTTATTTTAATTTTTTGCAGTTTATTTAAAATTGTACTGATTCCATCATGTGCTGTAACTGTTGTCTTTTGTATTAGCTTTTTTATCTTTAGTTTTAATTGATTTTATTTTGCTTTTAGTTTGAGTTACTTTAGTACATGAACTTAACCGTATTTTAGTTAGCTGCCAAGGCATCAAGTGTAAGTATTTCACATAATATTAAAATGTTCAGCTTTATTTCAGTTAGTGAAAACAAAGTTGAAAAGTTTTAGTCTTAAAGATTCAGTCATCTAATCTAAAAAACACTATTTTACATCAAATAGTAGTATTTATTCAGTTTCCGGTTACCTACAAAATTTGAATTCATCACGCAATTACGATGTAAATCAATATTATTAATTTTCCACACAATACTCTTTCTTGACTGGTGGAAGTTTTGAAAATGACTTAACTGTGTTTGTGGATATGACTGCAGTTGAACAGCAGCAGCTGGTAAGCAGTGTTTGCAGTTGCATGTACCCCATTCCTCCCTCCCTTTCTCTTCTTTCCCTCGCTCTCCTTCCTCTATCTCTCCCGCTCCCTGTGATACCCACCATCTGCTGTCTGCAAAACAAGTCATTTATATACTGTCACTTCCAGGACTGCCTTTATTTGTCAAGTGACCACTATGCAAATCACTCACAGAACAGGGGGGCTAATTATCAAACAATATGGAGAAAGCTTTGCTTTTCATCATTCGGCTCTACATTCCAGACAATAGCAATTATGTTTCTTTCATGTGGCCACGTTCTTCACAAGCAGTCTAGAGCAATGGTAGCTGACAGCAAGGTTTGTTAGCCTCAGAAGAGCAAGAAAACCGGCTTTTATTTGTCAGTCCTGGAGTTTGAGAAGGCTTTATGTTCCATTCAGTATCTTTATTAATTCTATATTGCTTTTTATGTCATCCAAGCACCTGGCAACTGGCATTCAGACACTTGAAGAAAGCTGACCTCAACTTGACTTGTTAAATGCATGAAGGAGTTTTTGCTAGTTAACCAGTGGCCCTTGAGCTCGAAATATTAAAGGAATACCCTCTCAGACAAAATCTTCTGACCTCAACTGCGCTATATTCACTAGCGTTTCTAAGGTCTCTCGCTCTCAACCGGAGAGGGAGGACGGCTCATGGTATCTCGCTCAGAAATGTGACCGTCACCTTCAGGCTATCGATTCATTCTCCAGTGACAGGTGCATCCACAGCTCTGACATTAAGCACTGCAATTACAGCCTTAAAATGTCAAACTCTGGAGTTAAGGGTCATAACTCGTTCCAGAGTCAAATCAAAATGGCAGCAGTTGATGATGGAGTCACAGGACTCTAGCTAGCGGGGTTGTGTCATGGGGGAAAAAAAAGCGTTTACGGATAAAGAACATGCCAGCAATCTTTTGGTTCAGATTTGTATTGCATGTAAACATAATAGCACTAATCTGTCCCTAATAAGGATTTGAATATGTTCACAAGTTATTATAGCATGTCAGTGTAAGAAAAGAAAGATCAAGAAGCATTTGTTCTAAATAACAGATGTAAACCAAGTCTGAATTATTATGTTTTTTTTTTTATTATTATTATTATTATTAATTTTATTATTATAAGTAGTAGTAGTAGTTTTAATAATAATAATAATAATAATAATAATAATAATAATAATAAGAGTCTTTTTTTATTGGATGCCAAATGTTTCATGATGATTCGTTGATGTCTGAACATTTCTGAGAGAATGACTTGGCATAAAACATGGTGTGAATAGTTTTGTGGTGAGAACTTGTTTGTGAAATGACGTTTTAGCCTCATCAGTCTTGGTGTCAACACAGGCCTGCATGAACATCTAAAAGAGCTACATTTGAGATTTAGATATGTTTTAGCTTTACACATACCATCACTAAACTCACAACTTGAAAAATCCTTGTGGTTCTCTTTAAGGATGAACATCAGAGCTTTAACATGCTGGAGCTGTGATTGATATGTCACAGGTTATGATGGATGTTTTATGTCCATCTAAGCGTGGCAGCTTAAACCTCTGGCAGACACAATCAGTGTACAGCTCATGCAAGAGGTGTTTCTTATCAGCCGTAAAGAGCAGGGGCTTGAAGTGGATTATAGTAATGAACTGCCAGTTAAAGGTTACAGATTTCTGTTTGTAATAAAAAGTGTTTTTTTTTTCTCTAACCAGCTGACACTGTGGGACTGTTGACAACATTGGGATGATTTAAAGGATGTGCCCCTCATATAACCTTAGTGTCAGCTTTGACTCTAGACATAACCTCTCCGAATTAGATGAATAACAAGGTACAGTTTTTCTTGACATTACATTCTGAATATTAAAGAGCTTATATGTAATTATTAGATATAATAGTAAGGATCATACAGACAGACAGACAGACAGACAGACAGATAGACAGATAGATAGATAGATAGATAGATAGATAGATAGATAGATAGATAGATAGATAGATAGATAGATAGATAGATAGATAGATAGATAGATAGATATGGACCATTTATATTCCGATTTCTGGACTTTTAGAAGGAATTTTTCCCTCGTTTTTCCTCACTGTTGGAAGGCAGAAATATAGTGATACTTTCCACATGGCTGGCTGTTTCTCTCAGATCTTCAGATCAGATTACATTATTTGAGCAGACATTGTGACCCCTGTTCCTGAGTCGAAGCTAAAATAGCTATAATGTGAGCGCATTATTATTTGACAGACAGCATCGTAAAGCAGCACAGACTGACATTTAATTGTTACCAAATGCGAGAGCTCTGCTTGTGCTGAATTTGCCACCAGGGTCAGGCCAAGATGATATCGTTTAAGTTCGATGATCTGTTCCTATTTGAAATATTTCAGTGAGAACTAGTATTCATGGTTCCTCTCATCTCAGTTGCACTAATGATTATTTATGTTTGTTTCACTGCTTTCATTGTGCTTTGAATTCAGTGTGAAAAATCATTTGCGCACCATTTCATTGAGAACAAATTTAGAAGTAATGTGAATGAAGAATAATTTTATTATTATTATTATTATTTAGTGGTAACTTTAAAGTGAAATTGTTTGAAAAAAAGAAAAGTTAGAAGTCATGTAATATTACACATTTGTAATCTATGTAAACTAATGCTTTCAAACGATTAATCACGATTAATCGCATCCAAAATAAAAGTTTTTTTTTGTTTACATAATATATGTATGTGTGCTGTGTAAATATGTTTGTATTTATTATGTATATATAAATACACACACATGCATGTATATATTTCAGAAAAAAATATCTTATTTTTATATATTAAAATTTATTTATTTATAATATGATTTATATGAATATAAATATAGACATGTAAATACATGTCAATATATATATTTATATATATATATATATATATATATATATATATATATATATATATATATATATATATATATATATATATATATATATATATATATATATATACTGTATGTGTGCATATTTATATATACAGAACACACATATAACAACAAAACCTTTTATTTTGTATGTGATTAATCGTGATTAATCGTTTGACAGCAACATTCATTTTTTTATTTTATTTAGAGTTTAGAATTCCGAATGGTTCCAGTTCAAATCTGAATCAATTATATTTAATTTTTTTACAGTACATATCTAAACATTCTTAAATCAAGACTTGAAAATCAGAATGACATGATATTATAAGAAAAAAAATCTTAAAAATAAAAATTTTCCCCTTTCTTTTCTTTCGCTGACTCTCTCTATTTCTCTCTCGCTTTTTTGCATAAAAATCTTGTTTTCCATTTGAATGGAGTTTACTTTTCTTACTCCTTGTTTTTCTTGTTTGACATAATATCTTAAGTCTGTTTGTATTCTTAAGTGTATCTTGATTTAGTCATGTTTACTGTAGATATTTTTACTGGAAGACAAGACATACTAAGTAAGAGTGCAGATCATGTGACAAGTTAAACATGCAGATCTGGCCTATGTGGTGACATGGATAAAGCAGACGTTTGATCTGACACAAGCGTCCAGACTTCAGAGCGCTGAGGGAGAGCTGTTCTGTTAGACTGTGGGAGGCACTCCACTCGGGAAGGAAGGATTGATGGGATCAGAGCCTCAGAACAGCCGAGGGGAGCTTGTAGGTGTCTGTCAATGCTACCGTGCACAGTGGCACACACACACACACACACACACACTCTCCATACACATATACCCAACCTATCAATAACCAACACACGGCAACATTCGTCTGTCAGCATTACATAACGTGAGACGTTATGTGTGTGTGGAGTGAAAGATGAATGGGTTTCTGCCCTTCCTTCAATGTTATTTTACTCTTATGGCTCATATCGCATAAAAGGCAAAAATAAATCTTACTGTGTAATAGTACCATTAGGTCAAGTAAACTTTTGTAAAGGGTTTTAAAAAAGTTACAAATTCCCAAATACTCTAGAAAAGTTTTGAGTCTGTAAGGTCTCAAAATGCTTTTAAAAGCAGTCTCACGCCAATTCTGCATTTATTTGATAAAAAATGCATTAATATTGTAAAATATTATTACAATTTGAAATAATTATTTCAACTGTATAAAAATATATTAAAATGGTTTTTTTTTTCAGCAGTCTTCAGGGTCTGATGATCCTTTAGAAATCATTCAAATTTGCCTCTCAAGAAACATTTCTTATTTTTATCAGTGTTGAAACAGATGCACAGAATATTGTAAGTGGAAACTGTGATACCTTTTTTTATGATTATTTTATGAATAGAAACTTCAAAAGATCACCATTTACTGTGAAGATATATATTTTTTAACATTATAAAAGTCATAACCATCCTTTCTCAATTTAATGCAAATTTGCTGAATAAATGTGTGTGTGTGTGTGTGTGTGTGTGTGTGTGTTATCATTTATGTCAGTTGCCCAGTTATGAATTTAACAGTTTCATGTGAAGCTACGAGTTGTAAACTAGGATACTTTTGAAATGCATTAAAATCTGAAAAATGTAAATGTTCTTTTGCAAGAATTGAAAATTAAGGATTATTAGAATTGTCTACAGTATATAGTGCGTATAAGAGTATTATCATATAGGTTATTTTGTACATTTATTTTATACAGCTTCTACTCCAGTTTTGTACAACTTTAACTCTTGAAACTTGATATTGCAGGCAGCACTACGCCATTTCGTGCTTCCTTATCAAGTTTCTTCTGATGTTCTTCATTTGTAAGTTGCCTTAGATAAAGCGTCTGCTAAATGCCTAAATATGAATTACATCATAACCATTAATAAGTCTGCCTTAGACACAAAACAGGATGTAATCATTCACATTACGGTATTATCTTTCCTGTGGTGTGTTTGTAATCTTTAATGCATCATTAGTATTAGTACTATTATTAATAGTACTGTTCCTATTGTATATTGTGAGAGTCAGTGTGTGTGTGTGTGTGTGTGTATGTGCTCTTTCTGCCCTTTGTCTCGGGCACAATAACATCTAAGAGGGAAGGTTCTGCCGCAGTCTTGGCTGTGCGTCAGTCCAGGTTAACGTCTGCTTGCCGAAGGGGGGTTCTACATGGGCCCTGCTCCTGGAAATGGGAACGGTTAACTGAAGCATGTTAATAAGGAAAGGCTTGTCTCTTCCATACTAACACTTGGATGACTCTGCAGGCTTTGAAGGGGTAGGGGGGTAGTTTGGGGTGGGTTTTGGAACTCATGGTCACTAACCAACCCCTCCCACCCCCCACAAAAAGCACCCCTCCACGGCAAGGCTGGCCTGAAGGGGGTTTGCTTGCATTGTCAAGTAGCGCATTGACCCATCACTTTGATGCGTATCAATACTGACAGCCCACTCTCTTTCTCTCTCTCTCTCTCTCTTTCCTCCCTCCATCTATCTCATCCTCTCTTTCCTCTGTATCTTTCTCTCTCTTTTGCTGCAGGCCACGGAGGCTCAGATCCAAAGTGTTGGACAGACGCCATCTCAGTTGCTCATCGAGCCACATCCTCCCCGTAGCTCCGCCATGCACCTGGTGAGAACAGCGTGTGTTTGAGTGTGTAATAAAATCAGTGTGTGTGTGTATTTGTTGTGTTTTTTTTTTCTGCCCAGCAGTTGGGAAGTTATTATTTTGAACAAGGGCAGTGACGCATGACCTTCGGACCGTTCCCCAAAACCCAGCACAACAGTCTCTCATCCATATGTCCAGAACTTTTGCAGCAGGCAGCCATGTAGCAGTTTAGCACAATCAGCAGTGTGATAAGTGTCAAAAATACTACACTCAGATCTATTACTTTAACTGTGTTAGTATTTTTACCAGTAAAAATCAAGTTTATCATCACTGTTTTTAATGTATTGTTGTATTGAACACACAACCCGAGCAATGCAATAATCATTTGCTTTTTGCTTCCTCTCATACAGTATGTAGTGTTGGTGAAGCCAAAGTTTGTTTAGATTGTTCATGAAATCATAATTCATTTTTAAAATATTTACAATATTCAAGCTTTATTTCAAAATTAAAATTACAAATGACAATTTTTGTAATTATATAAAAAAAAAATTGAATACATAAAATACACACACACACACACACACACACACACACACTCGTGAACATAATCCATGCCATTTCCATTGATTTCCTCTTTTTAATTGTACTGTAGGCTTTATCCAGTTTATAGTGTTCTCCTTACTTGCTGCTACTTCCAGGTAGTCACTGGTTGTGTACAACAACCTGCACAGAGCCACACACACATGCACTAACACAAATACATGACACACAGACCTGCCATATTTACAAGAGCTCACAACTCCATCACAGAGACTCCTGGGATAGTTGTGTCAGGAGAACAGTGCTCTCTACTGGCCTTATAAGTCCTCACACTTCAATACTAATCATTCCCGTCTCAATCAAGCATCTGTCATAACAATCAGACTGGAGTTTACAAAGTGAATGTAGTAATGCTGTCAATACAAGATTTATAATTAGCGCTTGTTTATATTTCTAAGTAATTGTGTGCAGCCTACTGCTATAAGTTTCACCGTCAAAGTTTGTGGCTGCCAAAGATGTCCATAATGAAATGCTCCACAAATCAGTGTAAAACACGTTAAAAAAATATATATATTGCAGATTTTTACCACTGTAACGTCAATTTAAAGTGTTTTTATCCAGACTATATTTTTTACTATATATTTTACTATATTTTTGGGGTCAGTAAAAAACAAATTTCATCCTCCCACTTTTAATGAAACATAAATTACACTTTTTTCGGCAAGAATTTTTCAAGAGTAAATAAATCTTGATTTAAATTCAAAGAGACTAGATAGTCAAATTGTTTTGAATAGTTATTCACATTCGTATACTTATATACACATTCGTAAACAAAACGATGTAAACATTATGGAGCACTAAATACTGCGCTGTATGTTTCATTCATACTCTCGTCCTGAAAATCCAAAACGGTTTTAGAGAAGTAATAATAACAGCAATCGCTGGAGCTAAGCCTCATAAAAACTACATAAACTTTTTTGATAATGACACGTGAAGACAATAAATTAGTGGATTTGCGCCACTTGTCAAGGACTCTGTGTAGTAACAGCTGCTCTATGTGAAATCTCTCACCTGATGGAATTTACCGCTGATTAGAGAACTGGCTTTTTTTGTTTGTTTTTTAAATCATCTCCAGTCTAGGCATAATAAATAAATGAAATATATAAATAATGCAGAGCTAAATGACAAGTCATTTATTACAGTACAGAAACTATGAAATATATTTTCTTAATCTGATTAAAAATGGAAAAGGTGTTTGTAGTATATAACCCAATCAAAAAATTATGAAAATTATGAAAATATAGGCAAAAATATTATACAATACAGATTATTGGTTATAGTCCAGCAGTATATTGAAGTTATATTGATTTTTTAATGCTGAAAATTCCACTTTGCCATCATAGGGATAATTGAATTTTTAAAATAACATTGAAGTAGAAAACAGTTGTTTTTAATATTTAAATATTCACAATAATAATATTTCACAGTATTACTTTTTTACTGTATTGTTGATCAAATAAATGCAGCCTTGGTGAACATTATAGACTTAAAAGATAAATCTTACAGACTTTTGAACTATATATATATATATACTCTTTTTTTAAGTATTTCTTAAACTTCTCCCTGACTCTCCTCCTAAACTACCACACACAGTCTATCCTCTGTTTTCCAACACTTTTTCTTAACCTCTTTCCTCTTTGCTAACAACCTCTCCTCGTCTATTTCTCCCTCCCCCCTCTTTTCCATCCTTCTCTTCCTTTGCTTTCTCTGTTCAACAGTGTTTCCTTCCGCAGAGTCCGCTCATGTTTAAGGATCAGATGCAGCAGGACGTCATCATGGTGCTAAAGTTTCCCTCCAATTCCCCCGTCACTCACGTGGCCGCCAACACGCTTCCGCACCTGACCCTCCCCGCCGTGGTCACCATCACCTGCAGCCGGCTCTTCGCAGTCAACCGCTGGCATAACACCGTGGGTGAGTGGGAATCTCTGTGTGTACTAGCTAGCCAGCTGATAGCTTGATTTCACCTTCAAGCCAACAAAAAACAGCTACATTCCACATGTTACCACTTGGACATGTGTGAACAACATTACCCAACTAGCCGTTCCCCCGGAGCCCCCCTCACCTGCGGGTCAGAGGTCCAGCGCTGTGGCGACGGGCTTAATTAGCCTATCACAGACTCTCCTTCACATTACACCTTCCCAGCTGTCACAGCAACACATAGTGATGTCAGGACCAAACGTGGCAACCTCGCTCTCTCACACTACTAATGGCTGCAGCTGCAGGACCAGCCCTCTCCAGCCGTGAGTGTGTGTTGGTTCCACCAAATAATGAACACAATGAGGCCGCCACACTGAGCGCAAAATGGCGGTCTGTGCCTGTAGGCCTGCCTCAAGGGTGCTATAGCTCAGGCCTGCCTGACACGGGAGAGGGAGAGAAATCAATAAGCACCATGGAGATCTGACTGGTGGGTCTCCATAAAGCCCTCATGTCATGTGGGACGGGGTCAGGAAGTGGACTTGACTGTGGCGGCCGGGCAGGTGTTTGTGGAAAGAATTTTGTGGGGGTGTCGGCAAAACTGATTTTATTTCTCAGGATTTTCGTTTTGTTTTCCAGTACAAATATTTTAAAATAGTAAAAAAAAAAAAAAAAAAAAAAAAAAAAACCTTGACCCTTTAACACTAGCACTGTCTATTCTATTTTAATTCTATCTGCTTGTTTTCTTTTTTTTTTTTTACTTACGGTAACACTCTAACACTAACTCTTTCTTTCTCTTTGTATTCTGTCTGCTTGTTTTCTTTGAATTTATTAATAAAAAATAATCATAATAATTTGACAATCATAATAAACCATACCTCTATTATGTTTCTATTCTATGCCATAAGATAACAAGTCTTGTTTTCAGCTTTTTTTATATGTCAAAATAAGCTGTTTATTTTTAAAACAAACAAACAAACAAAAAAATGTCATTCCATGTATTTGTTTTACCCCATTTTTTTTTAGCATAGAGTTTTTAAGCATTACTTAATTTGTATTATTTTATTTGTATTTATTTGTAAGAAGAAAAAAAAAACAAGTAAATATATCTTGATTTGAGAACCTTTACCTAGATATATTCACTGAAAAACGAGACAAAAGTACAGTAAGACAAAATAAAGAGGAAGGGGTTTTCCAGGTATTGAACGGTGTGTTTTTGACTTCTTTTATTGTCGGTGTGTATGCAGGTCTTCGAGGAGCTCCGGGATATTCACTAGAGCAGGCCCATCACCTTCCCATCGAGATGGACTCACTGATTGGTGGGTTTGACATTTTTTGCTGTTAAAATACTTTCTTCTATCCCATTCATTACTAATTTAAGTAATCTGTTTGTACAGTAGATTCGTTTCCATGAAAAGTGTAGCACTGTGTCCCTCTATTGCTCAGTTTTGAAGAATATCCCATCTAAATCGACAAAGCATCTTTGATTTATCCTATAGCATGACTTTGTAGTGAGACTATCCATTTGTCGGCTTGATAGCAGATGTGGGCAGTGTCACATGCTTAAGAAGACCAGAAAAGATTCTCTGGTCTGATGAAGCTCAACTCCGAGCATCATGTTTGAAGGAACTCTGTGACCATGTCTCTTCCAGCTAACAACTCGGGCACAAACAAACGACAAATCACTGACCTGGTTGACCAGAGCATTCAGATCAACACTCAGTGTTTTGTGGTGACGGCTGATAACCGCTACATCCTGGTGTGCGGTTTCTGGGACAAGAGTTTCCGTGTTTACTCTTCAGACACAGGTCAGTGGCCAATCAGTGGCCAAGATACTGTATTATTGTTTAATGGTCTGACCAACATATTTGCGCTTTGAATTATGAGGGACAAAAGGTAAATGCTGTATGTTTGTTTGCAGGCAAGCTGACTCAGATAGTGTTCGGTCACTGGGACGTGGTCACATGTCTGGCACGCTCAGAGTCTTACATCGGGGGTGACTGCTACATTGTGTCGGGATCCAGAGATGCCACTCTGCTGCTCTGGTACTGGAGTGGGCGGCACCATATCATAGGAGACAACCCTAACAACAGTGAGTAGCAACTAAACCTGACGGAATAGTTCACCCAAAAATGAAAATTTGCTTATTGACTCAGCCAAGATGTAGATGAGTTTGTTTCTCCATTAGAACAGATTTGGAGAAATGTAGCATTATATCACTTGCTCACCAATGAATCCTTTGCAGTGAATGGGTGCCGTCAGAATGAGAGTCCAAACAACTGATAAACAACATCACAATAATCCACAACACTGCAACAATATCTTGTGAAGCAAGAAGCTGCTTGTTTGTAATAAACAAATCCATCATTAGTATGTTTTTAACTTCAAATTGCTGCTTCTGGCTAAAATATGAGTCATTATTATTATTGGAAGAACTATTCCTTTGAGCACAATTACCTCAGTATTCAGCATACTACATTATACAATCATGCAAGAACGGACATTAATATTAGATGTTACATTAATAATGGAGGAGATTATAAAAGCTCACACACTAGGCAGCATAATATTATTTTTTCATTTTTATATTAATCACTGTACTAACAAAAACTATAATTGCATAACAAATGAAGGCATTACAGCTCCTAATTGTTCCAGGATCCCTTGCTACAGAATTCAGAAAGCTGTTTTTGTAACAAGAGCTGCAAACATGTTAATAAGAAAAGCAGTCTGCACGTCTGTGCTTGCTTTTGTGTGTGTTTTGCAAAGATATCTGTGCATTTGCACCGCTGATGTGTGTTAGATGTATTGTCCTTGTTTCTACATGTCATGAGCTGTGGTTTAGGTGAGCGTGTTCTCTAATTAACTTCAG
This sequence comes from Carassius gibelio, assembly GCF_023724105.1. Taxonomy (NCBI): domain Eukaryota; kingdom Metazoa; phylum Chordata; class Actinopteri; order Cypriniformes; family Cyprinidae; genus Carassius; species Carassius gibelio. Next base: position 8,303,656 of record NC_068410.1, read on the forward strand.
TGATGCTCAGACAGTTCATTAAGGGTTTCAGCTCGACTGCTTCCAATTAGCGAGGTACAGCTCCGCTTCTGTTTTCAAAGCACAGGAAACAAAACTCCCATGATATTCACACACAACTGCGTACTGTGTGCCCTCACAAAGGAGACTAATGGTCTGTAAGCTTGAAACTGGAGGGAATTACGAACAAAGAACTATTTATATATAATGAGGAATAAACCTAACATTGTTAACTTTATCAAACTCATATTGCACCAATCTAGTACCAATCTGGTGTCATTGTGTCATGCAATATAATAATGTAATGATTTAATTGGCATTTAATTACTTTTTGAGTCTGTTTTGAATAAAACTAATGAACATGTTATGTAACAGCTGGAATTTATATTATAATAATTTATTATTAATTATTAATAATACTTTATTTATAATAGTTTGTAATTTGTAGTAGTAGATGTCCAAAATTGGCATCAAATGGATGATGTCTTTCCACTAAGAAATAAACAGTTCCCTCTAGTGGTGTATTACTGAATTATTTTGGGGAGCACAATATAATGTAATAATAATTATTGACATAAGCTAATAATGACAACAGTTTTTTGCAGCATTCTTAAATAAAGTTAATGTTTGGTTACAAATTAATTGTAGTTCACTATCATTCAATTCGGTTATTAACACAATAATGTAAAAAGAAAAAAGTTCAATAATATATACTGTATACAGAATATGCATGTGTGTGGGTGTGGGTGTTGTACTAATTTAACTAAATTAAATGTACAAATTATTAACAAATTAAATGCTGGTTGATGCTATTTCATGGTTATTTCATTATTTTATATATTATATATTTCATATACATTTAATTGTCAAGACTTTTTTTCTTTTCTTTATTTTGATCTTACTTTTTTATAAGTATGCAGTAAATAACTGTTTTTGCAGGAAAGACTTTGACCTGAGGGAACATTTTCACAGTTACACACACATGCACACTAAGGAGGAATGCGCTCATTTAATGCAGAAGTATTTTATTTTCCCTCATTATATATTCCAGACTTACCCATAATTCTTTGAGGTTGTTAAAAACGATCTCAGTGTAGCGGTAAAGAAAAACAAACCCTCATCAGCATGTGTTTTTGTGTTAATGATAAGTTCAGGAGTGCTTCATCAAGCTTCCCCGCACTGCACTTTTTTTCATCCGTCTCTGAATTGAGAGTGTCGGGACAGGAACATCCATGAATATTCAGCAGATATCCCAGTACCGGCCCTTGAGGCACTCCGACATGGTGTAGAAATTGATTTCACAGTTGCCCGTGAAAGCCGGAGTGTGTCTTAAATGTGCAATGATTAAAATCCCGTCCGGCTCAATCAAGGGCCCGGTGCTTCACGACCCCAGCAGCCGTTCTCCAATTTACACCTCTTAATTGTGTCGCTGTACCGCAGGGGTTCAGTGCAAAGGTTTAGAAGGGCCCGGGTGCAGAATGATTAAATCTTTTGTGATGAAGGTGATCTGAGATCTCCCGAGGGATCCGGTGCTGACACACGTCCCCACCCAGATCACTGACAGCTGGGCTTAGCGCTGTCAGACGGGCCCCTGTGGAGAACTCATATTGATCAAGGCCTGACTAACCTTTGATTGCTCGCCAACTTTTAAAAAAACATCTGGATTTGTAGCGGTCATTCTATTGATTCCTGGCTTCTTGTAATAGTGGTCTGCATGCTAAGTAATGGCATGTGTCTTAATTATGTGGATGTTAATGAACTTAGTGTTAATTAAAAATTAAAAAGATCTCGATTAATGGGATGAACCTTCTCTCTGTACTATATTATTAGCTTTGTTTTAGAAATCCCACTGCCTGTACATATGTAAAGTCAGGATTTTATCAACAACTTTATGGTTTCAAAAAATCAAGAGTCAAACAAAATATTTCTGTTTTAAGTAAATGCTGTTCATTTTATATTCTGCAAAAAAAAAAAAAATTAACCAACCCCAACTTTTGAACAGCATTGTAAATTTAGTCCTGTTCTTCACTCAATAAATGCTATTAAATATTTTACTTCCAGACGTACAATCTGACATGTGACTACTTTTATATTATCTTATAGCTTTATGGTATTAGTTACTACTTTGTATGGTTCTTTATGTTATTAATAACAGCAGAGAGAAGTGTGAGCAGCATGTTATTTAGATTCATTTAAATGTGTTTAGAACATGAGCACAAGTAAATGATGACACAATTTTCAATTTTGGATGAATTAATCCTTTAAACCATAGAAACACACACACACACACAAACACAAACGCCTTCTCCGAAAGCAATGCTTAATCCATCTGGAAACATAATGTTGATCCCCCGGCTAATAATTACTGTTTTGCTTCCTCACTGCACAAATCAAGGTAATTACACCACAGGCCCCGTTTTCCGTACGCATGAATTGCGAACAAATATACAAGAGTCTTCAAGCGTGATGCTACAGACCCAGGAGGCCGAGCAGTTTAATGACTCTACCTGTTATTTCTCAAATGAACTGCTTTGGAAATTGCAGTAGTGGACCTTATAATATGCAAAATGTAGATTTGAAAGGGATGTGGATGTATTTCCCACTTTTCATATCACATCTCGGTTGCTGTGTTTGTTTAGACGCAGATTTTACAGACTTTTTCTACTTTTTCCAAAATGAGTCCTTTCATGGCAGTTCAGTGACCCGTCCAGCTGGTGCTGAGGTGCCACAGGTGTCTTTAAACGACCTCATATCACTTCTTCCCTCCCTCTCATCCATCATGTGATCATTCGGAGGGGATGGTTCCTGAAGAAGATGTTCTCCTGGCCTGCTTTATTGTGGTTTCAACACATCGGTTATATTGTCTGTCTAGTATTCTTACTGGATTACCTTCCAGGCAGAAACAGATCGATTGGTTTTGGTTTATATGCATCGCAAGATTCAGCTAAAGAAAAAAAAAGGGCTTTTATAGCTGTTTAATAAATTGTTAATTGTATCTAAATTGATCTAAATGGATCCAAAAGTAAAAGACAACTAGTGAAAATGCTTATATTTTTTCCCATTTATCTTATTATTATTATTTTGTATTTAAAAATCCTAAAAGCATGATTAATGAAAATGATTCTATTTTTCTATTCAAAATTTTTTTTATTTCTTTTAGGAAATTATTTACATTTTAGTTGTATCTATTTTTATAATCATCATCATTTTATATGTAAAAATCCTAACAGTTTAAGACCACTAATGAGAATCTTATATTTTGCTTCTATTTATCTATATATAATATTTTTTTTTCTATTTTTGTTTTTGACACATTTTTATTTCTTTTAATATTCAAAATCCAAAAAGTCAACATTGTCACAAGTCTATACTTCTGTATTTTATTTTAACTGTTTTATTTTGTCATCTATTTTTATTATTTATTTATTTTGTATTTAAAAATCCTAAAAAGTCTTAGGCTAATGAGAATGCTTAAAAATTTAGTTTTTAATTTTTATGATAGTATTTGTAATTTTGTTATAGCTATCATCATCACCATCATCATTTTATATTTTAAAATCCTAACAGTCTAATGATCATATTTTATTTTGCTCTTTTATTTATATGTATATATTTTTCCTGTTTTTAGCATTTCGTACTTCTTTTAATATTCAAACTCATGTTTTTTTTCATATATATATATATATATATATATATATATATATATATATGAAAAGAAAAACTTGATTTTGAATTTTTTTTTTTTTTTTTGGTAAAAAACACCTCCTATATTGAAATCCTGTATATTTTCTGTTGTCTGTCTTATGTTGTTGTGCTGATGTTTACTGGGTAATATGTGTGTGTTTGTGTGTGTTTCTGTGCTCATTTGCAGGTGATTACCCAGCTCCCCGTGCAGTTCTGACCGGTCATGACTATGAGGTGGTGTGTGTGTCAGTGTGTGCTGAGCTGGGAATTGTAATCAGTGGAGCAAAAGGTGAGTGAGAGAGGAGCATTGTGGGATATGAAGTGAAGAGGCAGTGTGTTTTTCCTCTATAGTGTCTCTTATCAGACACATCTGTTTGTCAGAGGGGCCGTGTCTGGTCCACACCATCACTGGGGATCTTCTGAGGGCCCTGGAGGGCCCCGACAGCTGTGTGCTTCCCCGTCTGATCTCAGTGTCCAGTGAGGGTCACTGTATCATCTACTACGACAGGGGTCAGTTCTGCAACTTCAGCATCAACGGCAAGCTACTGGCCCAGATGGAGATCAACGACTCCACGCGTGTATGTTCTCAGCTCTGTGCTTGGCCACACACTTCCTGTCTGTCAGATTGCATTTCTATAGCAATGCCTCAGTTTTCTCATTTCTGTTGCAGCCACATAGTTTGTTGAGTAAAAAAAGATGAATTCTTAAAGTAAATTGTACTCAATTTTTCACTTTTCAACATTATAAAATTGTACACAGTTATTTAAATTCCAGTTTTTTGGGGTAAAATAAATTGGTGGTCTTTTAGTTTGATGTAGATGCATTATTATTATTATTATTTAATATATTAATATTAATCTCTATTTAATTTTTATTATTTTAAATATTAGATCATTTATATTTGTGCATTAATATATTAGTTTAGAATAATAACAGCATAGTATTTTAATAATTTGGAAACATATACATTTTAGAATATGATGTAAAAATAATATTTTATAATAATTAAACATTTTATTTAATACATTAAATAAGTAAGAACAATTGTAAAATTTCATTTTATTTATCATTTTAATATTTCATTTATTATTATGAATATATATATATATATATATATATATATATATATATATATATATATATATATATATATATATATATATATATATATATAATATTACATTTATCTATTTAATTTTTTTATTAATTGTTTTAAACATTACATGTATGTGCTTATATATAATTTTATAATAATAAAATAATATAATAATTTGGAAGCATATAGAAGTTTTGTAAAAAAGAATATTTTGTAATATAATGTAACAACTGTATTTAATACATTTAATAAGTAATAACAATAGTTATATTTCATCAGTATTATTTTTATGTTAATTATTATTATATTTAGCTTTTTTATGAAGCATCAGGGTTGGTAAGATTTTGTAATTGTATTTATTTATTTATTAAAGTCTCCTATGTTTGCCAAGTCTGCATGAATTTCTTCTAAAAAAACTGGGAAAACTAGTATTGTGAAATGTTATTTCTTCTTCTTATCAATGTTGAAAACAAATGTGCGGCTTAAAGATTTTGTGGAAGTTACGAAAAAAATTTCAGTATGTTTGCTGAATAGAAAGTTCAAAAGAGCAGCAATTATTTGAAATACAAATTTTCTAACATTATGAATGTCTTTTTAATAGAAGCATTATTTGGTTTAACGTGTCGTTGATGAAAAAATATATAACTTGCATTCTTTCTTTCTTTCATTCAAAAAAGAAAAAAAGAAAAAGTGCGCCCAAACTTTTGAATGGTAGAGTAAGTTGCTAAAGTTAAGAAACCAGTACTCTGACTTTCCTGAGCTGTATTTCCTACTCTTTTGTCAGGCCATCCTCCTGAGCAGTGATGGGCAGAATCTAGTGACTGGAGGAGACAGTGGGGTGGTGGAGGTCTGGCAGGCCTGTGACTTCAAACAGCTGTATGTCTACCCCGGCTGCGACGCCGGCATCCGAGCCATGGACCTGTCACATGATCAGAGGTCAAACTCAAGTTTACACTTTCACCACGACAAACTGTACAAACACATCCTCGACTGGTGTAAACCTAACTCCGTTTTCCATGTTTGCAGGACTCTTATCACAGGCATGGCATCTGGCAGCATCGTGGCTTTCAACATTGATTTTAACCGCTGGCACTTTGAGCATCAGAACAGGTACTGAGAGCGATCAGCCAATGACGGCCAGCTGCTGCCTCCAGCAGTAACGTGTCATTACAGGAGGTGATGTAGCAACTCAAGATATGGAATCTGGATCAGGAAATCACACAACGCTAGTTGGAGAAGTGCAGCAACCTACACTGAGATCCAGCTGCTTGAGCAAATGTATGTGTGTCTCAGAAATGCACAGGAGCAATTGACAGATGACAGTGGAGAGAGCACAGATGGAGGCCAGTTTTTCATCACAAATTACTTTATCTAATTGTCATCTGAGCCAACAGTAGTCTTGTCAAAAATAGCCTTTTTACTCGTAGTCCCGTCGTTTTAACTGTACCCAATGATAACTTTGCATAGAGAACCGATAACGATATTTTTATGAGGTTTATTTATGGCTTGCAGCATATTTCACTTTCTCTAGGTGTTTTCTTTTTTTTTTTTTTTTTTTTTTTTACAGGCCCTTGAGAAAGAAAAGCTACCTGATCAATAAATAAGTAAAAGTCCTCCCTCTGATGCTGAGCTCATGTATGTAAATGCTGTTCAGTTTCTTTTAAACTTGTCTGTGAGGCTGCTTTCTGAACTATTCTGTAGTTCAATTCTGTTTGTCCTGTGTTTACGCATTTGACATCATCAATTGCTTTTTATGACTGCAAAGAAAAAAAAGAGAAGCTTTTTGTTTAACGTGATGTCCTGTAATGTTCGTTTGTCTTGTGTGGATGTATTTCATTTCAGATGTATCTGGACTTCTTGATGTACGCAGCATTAAAGACATCTTTCTTGTCGAGCTCTAAATGAGGGTCGAAGCTGATGCTGCATCTGGGCAAATATCATTGTAATTGTTGTGCAGTTCTATCATTTAAAGATATAGATGGTTTTAGCGATGTGAACAGAAAATGGTGAGGTTTTTAGACTGGTATTTGCACCTTTAACTGGTTTTTGTTTTGAATATTTTCATACTTGCTTACACCGAGCTTTTGGGGTTTTCACATGATGTCAGAATATTAGTATGAAGGGTGTGCATTAAATATTTTTTGTTATATTATTGTCTGAAATTGTGGTATTGGCATCTTTCAGAATTGCACTTGAAATCCGAAAACAACATTGTAAAATCACTGCTGTAAGCAATACATTATGTATGATGTATGTGCATCTTTGGGTCTCTTACATAATGTAAATCAGATCTATAACTCAGAGCTTATGAATCAAAAAGGCTAAACTATTTTTAATTGTTTTAGTGCAAATATGTGAAATATTCTGCTGTAAGAAGCATTTTTTTTTTTTTTGCCAATTCACGTTCAATAAATATGGTGCCATACTTAACATTTTATTTACAAGAATAGATTTAGATTTGATAATACTGAGCAATTGTTATTTTTAAAACTTAAAAAGATGAGTTTACTTTAATGTCATGTTTATGTTAAAATGCCTCCGATTTCAAATGATTTCTTTGATGAGAATCGTTTCCGTCAGAAACATTGACATTGCAAGTGAAGGTGCCTGCTAATTCAGCAGATATGTTTAAGTTGGTTACTTTTTAGTTACAACTGTTCGGTATGTCCTAGTGAATCATTGTGATGAGAGAACTGTATTTGCCTACTTTTTATTTATAATAAAAAATAAAAAAAATCAAATGTACTGTGCTGAGTAGCTACTGTTCTCTTGCATTACTATGTACAAATGAAGCGTATAGATAGATAGATAGATAGATAGATAGATAGATAGATAGATAGATAGACTGATTGATTGATTGATTAATTGATTGATTGATTGATTGAGATATGTGTGGGAGAGAGAGAGAGAGATAATAGACCAAAAAACTATAATTATAAATATTGTCATAATTAGTGCGGGTATATTTGTAGTAAAGGCCAAAAATACATTGTAAGGGTCAGAATCATTAAGACATTAGGATCAAGATCGTGTTCCATGAAGATATTTTGTAAATTTCCTACCGTATATCAAAACGATTACCGTATTTTTCGGACTATAAGTCGCACCTAAGTTTAAGTCGCATTAGTCCAAAAATACGTCACAACGAGGAAAAAAACATATATAAGTCGTACTGGACTATAAGACGGATTTATTTAGAACCAAGAACCAAGAGAAAACATGACCGTCTACAGCCACATTTATTTAGAACCAAGAACCAAGAGAAAACATGACCGTCTACAGCCATGAGAGGGCGCTCTATGTTTTCAGTGTAGACTACAGGAGCACTGAGCAGCATAGAGCGCCCTCTCATGGCTGTAGACGGTCATGTTTTCTCTTAGTTTATTTCTCTTGGTTCATTTCTCTTGGTTCATATCAAATTAATTTTGATAAATAAGTCGCACCTGACTATAAATCACAGGACCAGCCAAACTATGAAAAAAAGTGTGACTTATAGTCCGGAAAATACGGTACTAGTTTTTGATTAGAAGCCTAATATGCATTGCTAAGAACTTCATTTGGACGATGTTAAAGGCCGATTTTTGATCTGATTCCAGATTTTCAAATAGTTGCATCTCAGCCAAATATTGTCCTATCCTTACAAACCTACAGTGGAAAGCTTTATTTATTCGTCTTACAGGCGATGTATACATCTCATTTTCAAAAAATGACCCTTATGAGGTTTTGTGGTCCACAAATACATGTGCTTTTGAGAACAATACTTTCAGTTCTTTATTTTACATTCCTTCTGTTACATGCACTTAATCCCAGGTTCTAGATGTTCTAAACCCTGTTTTTAACCCTGGGTAAAGGAACGTTTAATCCTTATAATTTAAATCGGAGTTAAAATTTACTGGACAGTGATGGAAACATGGCACCTTGTATAAACCGTAGTTTGGTGACAGAAACTTGTGAATTGAGGGAAGAACAGACCTTTTTTTGTGCTAAAATTTATAGTCCACTCAGTTCAAACATTAGCCCACCTTCCATAATTCCAGTTCGAGTGCTATATTCGTGACGTCCAATCAAGGACAGACACTGAAAATATGCAAATTATAACCTAACCGTTTATGAATGTACAGTCTGAAACATTAGTTGATGTTTTAACCCCGGGTAAACTATGAGCAGGTTTTGTGTGTGTGTGTGTGTGTGTGTGTGTGTATGTGTGTAAACTCTTGTGTTTGTCTTGATTGAAATGTCTTACATTGTTGGTTCCCTGTCTTGTTATGTACATTAAGCAATAATAATAATAAACTATGAGCAGTGTGAAACGTGGTTTTACAAAATAATTTTAAAGGCTTAACTATTTCAAGTGTGAAAAGCTCTACTGTGGCTGAAGGAAACATGCATAGCAATAATGAAAATCTCCTATATATCCATTATCATTCTCAGTAAATTGACACAGGATTCTGCTTGAGGAATCATTTATTCACAGGTTTGGCTTGTTGCTGAATTCACCATTGTTCAATGCTACTTGGAAGGTCAAGCCTAAATGACATTTGATGGAAAGACAATAGACAAGCGGATATACATCTATACAAATATACAATGTGCAATCAATGCTTGTGCACCGAATTTTGCATATGAGCTAGAATATTTCCTATTATAATGAATTGATCTACATCCTATTAAAAATAGGTTGATCATGGATTGGGTTCTAGTCTACTTTTACGAGCAAACACAGCAGATACATTTTTAATTAAAAAGTAAAAACATGCTATACTTTAAAGAACTACCCTTTTAGCCTTTGTGCTTTTCACCCCTTCATAGTGTCACCTGAAGCCTTTACATGCTGGAGGCTTCAATAAGCTGTGTAACAATGTTAAATATTGAGAAGCACAAACATAACCAAGACTGGTCTTCACTGAAACTGTGTGGTCAACATGTCTCGATGGTAAAGCAAATGAATATTAAAAGCACTCACACTCAGATCACATGCAAGACAAACACACTCTGCCTTTTACAGTAAGTGTGCAAACTACACAAAACACCACATAAAGGAATGAAAATGTTACTGCATGAATAGAGGCTGGTATTACAGACACTTAACATAAAGTGGGTCCTTATGTTGGAATTTCTGTGGATTTTAACAATTATACATTAATAAATTATGTTTAATAAATAAACTGCTTTAAAAAGGGACTTAAAGTATAATGAACTACAATCTCTTACAATCTTAAGGTAAAAAGTTAACATTTGTCTACAGTTTTTCTTGTTTTGAGCCCATAAATCGTATATGGGAGCCCATTTCCATGACTGAAGAAAATTAATAACAATAACAAGGTAATTGCACCCTTTTATTACAATTAAAATTTTCTCAGAATTGCAAGATAAACTCAGAATTGTGACATAAATTTGCAATTCGGAGAGAAAAAAAAGTGCAATTCCGAGCTTATCTCATAATTGTTTTTTTGTTTTTGTTTTTTTTTTCACATTTTGAAATGTACATCTCTCAATTCTGCGTTTATCTCCCCCCACAATTCTGAGTATATATCTTGCAATTTTGACTTTTATTTTAAGAAAAAAGTCAGAATTGTAAGATGAAAAGTCACAATTACCTTTTTCATTATTATTCTTTAGTCCATATTCATGGTGGAAAAGTCATCATTCTGTCGTGTCACATTTGGCAATCGTTTGACAAAAACAACAACATACATTGAAATTCAAATTGACTTTTTGTTTAGACATTACACTGCTGAATGCAGGGGGAAAAAATCTATCTAAATATTACATTCCACTCAAAAAAGATAAATATGCACAATTTTAGTCCAAGTGTAAGTTACCCTTTAAAATCAGTAGTGGACATTTAGTGCGTCTAAGTTTTCCGTTATGCTAGCCTACTTTTTAAAATAAAACAATAACCGTACATTCGGTTCTCTCGTTAACGTAAAATTAACATTCTGAGAAGGAATTCAAATTCTGGGAAGTAGCTGTACGATCTTCATGACAAGTGGTACTGACAGAACTGAACTTACAGAGCAGAGATCATAGCAGCAGCATTCATCAGCACCCATCACATGCATTGCATTAAGTTCAAACAAGCGTTTCTACAGCCACATACATCGAAAAAGAGCTTCAACTATCCAGACACTTCACCCATTTTTAGAAAGAACATTCTAATGTCTAACCAACAGACAGAAAACATGTTTCTCAAAGAAAGTGCTGAAATATGTAAATATAAGATATCAGTTTGAAATAAATGTACAAACCTAAAATTTTTAAAATATATAAAGTTCATACAAAAGGTAAAAACGAGTAAAAGACTTGGTCACTGAAAAAAAAAAAAAAGCTAAGACATCGCCTGTTTATTCTAGGTATTAGACGGCATGTGTGTGATCAGTTGAAACAGAGTGGGAGGTTTGGCTGCATTACTTTCTATCGAACACTAGAACGCGCAAAAGAGAGGCGGGTTACTGACAAAACAAAACCTCATAGCAACAAATGTAATGATGAAGAGAAAACTCTTAAACAATGGCAAGGGCTTCTCATTTCGGATGTTAAAAACTGCTAAGAGTGTGATATTATTTTTGCGCCCCTCGCAAAACCTCATCTGCTCTTCGTGACAAGCATTCGTATTCAAAAACTGTTATCATTTGTGATTCACAAGTTCATTTTCCCTTATTTCTAGATAATTTTCCATTGATTCCTGCCAAGACCAGGGTTTGGTCTTAAAACGGCGATGTGGGAGAGCGGACCGTCTCGGCCGAGCTTGGGGAAATGTCTTCTGACTCTGAGGTGAACTCGGCGGTGGTGCTGCGGGGAGCAGCCGCTTTCACATCCTGGTGGCGTCTTCGTCTGAAAACCTGCCTCTCCTTATCAAGAGGGGTGGTCTGGGGAACACGGGGACATTGGACAGTGAATGACTGCTCGGGAATCAACGGGCAGAGAGATCGGATGGGTGCAGGCTAACAGATCTGGATGACAATTAAACAGGACTTTCCAAAACAACTAAATCAACTTGTGTTTTTGAATTGAGACTGAACTGTGGTTAAAGTGTAAAAAAAAAAAAAAATTATAGTGAACTACTGTATTTAGAAGCAGTGCAAAAAGCATAGTGAACTCCTTACATTTCAAATCGGATTTATAAAATGGCTAATATATATATATATATATATATATATATATATATATATATATATATATATATATATATATATATATATATATATATATTATTATGTTAAATGTTGTTCAAATTATATATAAATAAGAATATATACACAAAATAAATGAATACAAGTTTGGGATGAGTAATGTTTTTGTAATGATTTTCAGAAGAAAAAAAAATATGCTCAACAAAGCTACAATCGATTAAACGAAAGTGAAAACAGTGAAAACAACATTTAGAAAATTAACTGTTCTCTACCTGAATTCAGTTTTGCATCACGGGAATAAATTACATTTCGAAATATGTGACCCTGGACCACAAAACCAATCTAAAGTGTCAATTTTTCGAAGTGGAGATTTATATATCAACTTAAAGCTGTATAAATAAGCTTCCATGGATGTGTGGTTTATTAGGATCAGACAATATTTGTTCAAAATACAACTATTTGAACATCTGGAATCTAAGGGTGCAAAAAATCTAAATACTGAGAAAATCACCTTTAAAGTTGTCCAAATTAAGTTCTTAGCAATGCATATTACTAATAAAAAATTTAGTTTTGATAATTATGGTAGGAAATTTACAAAATATATTCATGGAACATGATCTTTCCTTAATATCTTAATAATTTTTTAATTGAAACCCATAAAAAGTTTTTTAGGCTATTGCTAAAGATATACCCCAGCGACTTAAGACTGGTTTTGTGGTCCAGGGTCACATATACAGTAAATGGAATTACATTTTACTCCTGTTATGCAAAACTGAACTTTCTCCAGTCTTCTATGTCACATGAGCCTTCAGAAATTATTGAAGAATTATTTCTCTCTCTTGTCTCTTTTGATCATTTTAATGCATCCATGCTCCTTGCTGAATATAAGTATAATTTTTTTTTTTTTAAAGACTCCAAATCCCCAAATATTATTTAATTATTTATTTATTATATATGTTATATTATGCTTGCAATATTATATTAAGTTCATTTGTTTTTGTAATCTGTCAGATTCAATTTAATGCAATTACAGAAAAAGGTTTTTAGTTTTTTTTATTTAATATTTTTTGTTTATTTGTTTGTTTTGCACACAATGAAAGTGTTTAGTCCTAACTAATTAATAATGATTTCTGTTTTTTACTACCGATTTCAGCACTTAGTTTCTAAAGCTCTTCCACCAACACATACATGTGCACACCAAACACTTTCAGTGCATTCTGCAGCATAACCAGCACAGAAACACACATTCAGTCCAGTGTGTAACTCATAACCAGCAGTGGCATGCATGCTGGGTAGTAAATGTACACTTCAAGTGTCCAAGCTTCTCAGAAGGCAAAGATATATGGCGCTTAACAATAACACAGAGCAAAGAAAGAGAAAAGTGAAGCACTGACAAACAGAATTCAGCAAAGCACCACCAGAAAGGAAAAAGTATGAACTTAAAATCATTAATAGCAAAAAGCAATGAATCACCCCACTGTAGAGCACGAGGCACAGAGTATGAAAGGAATTGGGACTATGGAGACTGCCAGCACGCTGCCATGGAAACACTGCCGCTCTGTGGGCATACCTTATCCAAAACATTCCTGGGTGCGGATAGCAGTCCAAAGACCCTGAACGCTTGATGGTAAACCCCTCGTCCGGCTGAGCAGAGAGAAATGAGTGCAACTCAACAGATCAGATGTTTACTTTCACCTCGTACAACAGCACAAGCTTTGAGCCTCGAGGTGCTGTTTCAATAATGGTGTTATATTTAGAGGTAGTTCTACAAAACAAGAGCAGTATAGTGCTCATACTGTACACACTCAGTTTGGGAAATAAAAACAACTATGTATGAAGCTAATGAAACCGTAAACATGCAAAGTAACATGCAAATAAAGCAAAACATGTGGGGTCAGTAAGACACTTTCTTAAAAAACACACTTAGACAGAAAACATGGTTTCCACAAAGATGTTAAGCAGCACAGTTTTCAACATCGAATAATAATAAGTAATGTTTCTCGAGCAAATCAGCATATCACAATGATTTTTGAAAGGTCATGTGACACTGAAGACTGAAATTATGGATGCTGAAAAGTCTTTGCTTTGCATTACAGGAATAAATTGCATTCTAAAATATATTCAAATAGAATAAAGTTAATCAAATTGTAATAATATTTCACGATATTACTGCTTTAACTGTATTTTTTAACAAATAAATGCAGCCTTGGTGAGCATAAGAGACCTCTTACAAAAGCATTTAAAAAAATCTTATTGACCCCAAACTTTTTAAAGTTAGTATACTATATATATATATATATATATATATATATATATATATATATATATATATATATATATATATATACATATACACACACACACACACACACACAACAAGCAAGAATGTTGTTGACTAACATGCAAGACCTAAACAAGAAAATAACATAATATAAAAACAAAGTTGTTTTGATGTTTTGAAAGACAATATTTAGTTACAATTTTGTCTACATGCGGATGTAAAACTAGTGCGTGTATTGTTATTTAGTTGCTCTATATAAAGAAAGCATGTATGAAAATATACAAATATAGGAATCTTGATGGTTTAATTTGATTCAGTCCCTGACAACAGTGCTGACAGTCATTATATAAGCAGAGCACAGAATCAGAGGAAGAGATAGCAGTAGGATGGAGTCTGCCAGGAGAGAAGAAGAGCTGATGGATGAGTCAGCGAAGAGCTATGAGATAAGAGCACAACCTCCAGAATATTTTAACACCTCTAATTATATATAAGTAGATTTAGACTCAAAACAATGTGAACTGCATGTCAATTTTTCATATCAAAACTATTGAACAAGAGAAAAACGCAATCCTGTCATTCACATCCTCTAATGTCACGTACAAGCCATCGTGAAATAGTATTAGATATAATACCACTCTTTTGGAATAAAGTAGTATTTCCACTAATATTTGATTTGAGAATATTGGCTTTAATTAATGTGGGTAATGTTGTCAAAATATGGTTACACTTTATTTTAAGGTGTCCTTGTTACGGTATAATTATACATTTAAATACTGAGTAATATTAATGAACTATATGTCCTTACTATATGCTAAGGATTACAATTAGGTTTTGTCTTAAGGTTATTTGCATGTCCTTATGCATAATTAATTTATTATAATAGTAAGCACTTGAAACGTGTAACAAGGACACCTTAAAATAAAGTGTTACCAAATATATATATACACATTTAAACCTAAGAGCTAAATATGCGACTCTTACCGCTAACACAGTTACTCCTGCTGTGGTGTTGTTGGGTTTGGGGCCCACGTTGAAATGTTTCTTAATCTTGCTGGCCACAGACAGCTGGTGCTGATTCTCACACATCCTGTCATCCTGAGAAAGAGCAGAAACAGTGCCTCCACATATCAGTTTCCTACTAACAGTCTGAGAATAGCACATACTCTTTAAAACAGACAGATAAAGTCTTACATTGACCCAGGGATGGTCTAACACCTGCAGAGCTGTGTATCTCTGGTCGACCTCCACCTGTAGCATGCAGGTAATAAGTGCCTGTAGAGAAAGGAAGCAAAAAAGAATAGAATGAGGTTTATTTTTATTTTCAGAACTTTTAAACTGTATTTTGGTATACCAACCTTTGCAGAGTCAGATACATTGTCCCAGTATGGAAGAGGGAAATCCAGCTGTCCCATCAGAATCTGGTCAAAAAGAGCTTCCTGGTCATCTGTGCTCCTAAAAGAACAGATATGCATTACAGAACAAAGCCACTAGAGAGAGAGAGACACATCTGAATTAACTATATTTAACCTGTATATACTGTAATATGAGCTATAAAGCTGTCTACATTTAAATCGTATTGAATCCCAGATAAAAGTTGTAAGCTTTTGATGTACTTACCCACGGAAAGGAGGGAAGCCACAAAGCAATATGTATGTTATGACCCCGGTCGCCCAGATATCAACTTTCAATCCATACCTTAAACATGAAGAGAAAAACTCTTTAGGTTATTTTGCAGACCAGAGGCCATATTCACAAAGAATTGTCCGCATAAATTTCATAAATTAGATGTTACTTTCAGCCCTAAAATCATTAAGTGAATACAGCTTCAGATCTTTAAAAAGCCTTGTTTTTCACGTTCTGTTACAATAACATTGCCATGCTAATGGAGACATGATTTACCCCGTCTCTGCAACGATCTCTGGAGCTACATAGGTTGGGGTGCCACATATAGTGTAAAGTGGTCCGTCCACAACTGTTGCCAATCCGAAATCCCCCAGTTTCAGGGATTTGCTTCCATCCTGGTGCTCATAGACCTTAAAACACATACAAATATACACCAATATGCATCCGAATACTTGCTATTTAGGTTCAGGAAATAGATCTTTAACTTTGTTTTTAATTGCAAATAAAATAATAATGAAAATTAAACATTAAAATATTATTTAAAACTAAATTAAAATCTCTCTCTCTCTCTCTCTCTCTATATATATATATATATATATATATATATATATATATATATATACAGTATGAGATTATTTACACATTGAAATTGCAACATCTGTCATAAAATGCTAAAAATGGACACATTGGCATTTAAGGATACTGTCAAAATTTTAAATGACATAGAGAAAACCATGAAATTCCATATTTTGTATATTATCTTTTAATATCAGTATTTACAAAACGACACAAATTTTGAAAAAGCTATTAAAATATATTATATTTTTATAGAAACTAAAAAGAAAACTATATAATGAACATTATTATTATTATTCAAGGGCAGACAGCCTTGGGGCTCTGGACAGGGCCTCTTCTGTTTTGGCATCTAGCCTTATGGCAGTTCCGTCCACTGCTGAAAGACAAGCACACGTTGGTCCGCACGGACAACAATGCGACTGTTTCGTACATCAACCGGCAGGGAGGTCTATGATCACGTCGCATCTCCACCTCTGGATTCAGAGATTGCTCAAATTGCTGTGTACCGTTCCACATTCAGGGGGAGCTCAATCGTGCAGCAGACATTCTCTCACGACAGCTCACGTTCACCAGAGAATGGAAACTCCATTCCCAGACGTTCCAGCTGATTTGGAGTCGATTCGGGGAAGCCCAGGTAGACCTGTTTGCTTCCCACAAGTCCTCCCACTGCCAGCTGTATTATTCCCTGACTGAGACCCCCCTCAGCACGGATGCACTGGCACACAGCTGGCCTCAGGCTCTACGCAAGTATGTGTTTACCCCAGTGAGCCTTTTCCCACAACATAACTCGAAGTGACCGACAGATAGGGAACATCTCGGTTACATACGTAATCCTCATTCCCTGATGGAGGGAACGGAGACGTTATGTCCCCATGCCACAACCTCGAACCGTCGCTGGTTGCCAGTGACAAGCTCTCGGCTCCTCAGCATAAAACCTGATGAGTGGATGCACCTGTCACCTATTTATACCTGTATGCACGGGGAATGTTTTCTCTTAATAAGAGAGGATTTGGGCTCCCAAATAAGACCCCTAATGTTGTCACAACATAATGTCTCCATTCCATCCATCAGGGAACGAGGGTTACGTAAGTATCCGAGACGTTCTTCATGTTGTCATTAGATAAACACTACTTTGAACACAGTGTTGTATCTGAAGTTATAAGCTGGGTAAACTAGGTCCAGTATTGAGTTAAGTTATCGTTGTTCTAAAACTTATGAAAGAAGGGTTATTCAAGGCTTCTGCACTCAATAAAAACATATTGCCTTTGTCTCTCTCAGATGTGAGTGTCATTCCAAGCTGCCTTTGTGAAAGTAACACTGTGATTTACTGTATAGTAACAATATTCTCTCTGTAATACTTCAATACCCACCAGAAGATTCTCAGGTTTGATGTCACGGTGAACAATGTTATGGCTGTGCAGATATTTGATAGCGCTGGCGAGGTTATACAGCATCCCGCTGGCGTCCCGCTCTGTGTATTTGTTGGAGGAAGTGATGGCATCAAAGAGGTCGCCACCCTGTTCATGCACACAAAATTTCACAGCATATTGAGGGACAATATCTGTTTAATGCAATATAAAAAACATTACTAAAAGTTTGTCAATTTCTTATTATGTTTCTACAGTTTATCTACAGTATGAGGTTTGTGACGTGTTAATGTTCTCAAAAAAAAAGTATCTTATGATCACCAAGGCTGCATTTACTTGATCAAAAATACAGTAAAGACAATATGAAATACTATAACAATTCAAAATAACAAATGTCTATTTTAATATATTTTAAAATGCAATTTATTCTGTAAAGGCAAAGCTGAATTTTCAGCATCCGTTACTCCAGTCTTCAGTGTCACATGATTCTTCAGAAATCTTTCTAATTCACTTATTTCCTGCTGAAGAAACATTTCTGTTTAATAATAATAGGTAATGTTTTTGTGGAAAACGTGACAAATCTTTTCTCAGGTGTGTGATAAATAAAACGTAAAAAATGTATTCAGCTGAATGTTCGATTTTTCACCTTGACAAGTTCCATGACCAGGTAGAGTTCACTATATGTGTCCATTTCTTCAATCAGCAGAACAATATTAGGATGTTTCACTCTCCGAAGAATGGACACCTCATTCTGGATCATGTGTTCCTGTGAGCCACAGATAATCTTGCATCATTAATTTGTGCGATATAAAAAAAGTGCATCGACGTCACTGAAAAGTATTTTTTTAGAAAATATCTTACCTTCCCTCTGCATTTGCTCTTGTTAATGATCTTCAGAGCGTACTCTCGGCCTGTGGATCTCTCCACACACTCTCGGACCACAGCGAAGTTCCCATCGCCAATGATTCGTCCCACCTTGTACCTCTCGGCTATGGAAGCAGGAACCTGAGGACAATCGTCCATCAGCTCAGCTAGAAGAAAAGATTTGGAATGTATCATTCAGATGACGATGATAAAACAATAACGATAAACTTTTGTCAGAGTTTCCCAGGGTTCCTCACCTTCACTGCCCGGCCCATCGCCCTCATCCATGGAGCTGCACACCTTGGTGGAGGCCAGAGAGAGAGAGGAGCCACTGTGCTGAGAGCCCTATCCGGGAAATTGAAGGGTCATTTTATAACTTTTTGGGGGGTTAGTGAGAAGCAAGAGTCTTTTGAAATATTGTTAAACAAGTTATTATATAAACCATAAATTCTGTCGAAAGATCTGGAATATATTGTATTGGAAAGAATAACATTCAGTATAAAGTGCAAACTAAAAGACCATACATTTTGGGATCTGTTTATACAGTTTCTGGAAAAATGCCCAAATATTGGCACAGGCAAAAAATACGTCTCTCACTCTACTAATTGATATGTGTATATATGTTGCGCTTTTGTATTTGAAAATGTGTGGATATGCCTGTCTTAGCCTTTGTATAATAACTTCTTTACCTGTATAATTGAATTTTGGGTTGCATTTGGGGGTCTATTAATATATTCATGTTATTGTCCATGTCTTTTTAGCAATAAAAATATGTTAAAACACAAACACACATACACTAAATGTTCATATTCTGTATTAAATAGACTCATATCTTAAAGGGACAGTTCATCCAAAAATTTAAATTCAGTCATAATTGACTCACTCTCATGTCGTTCCAATCCTGCATACATTTCTTTCTCCTGATGACCATGAAATGAGATATTCTGAAGAATGTCAACAACCAAACAGTTTCGATTCCCATTGATTTTCATTTTATTTTCAATGGAAGTTAAAAGAAAATGGAAGTTTTTCATTTCTAACATCCTTTAAAATGTCTTCTTTTGTGTTTCACAGAAGAGAAAAAGATATACAGGTTAGAGGGAGAGTAAATGACAGAATTTCATTTTTGCATGGACTATCCCTTTAAACTGAGCAGAGGTATTGTTGAGGGAAATAAAGGTCAGTTTCTATGGAAACAGCTCGGGTGTGCTAAGATTATTCCCGTCTGGAGTGGGGCAGGCGAGGTGAAAATCAGCCATGTTTAATCCACTGACACCATGACATATTTATTTTAACACACCATCGACCAAGCATGAACACATTTTCAGTCAGGCTATATTACCTGCACCGAATATTAATTCAAAAGGCTGTTCAGTTTAAATTTTTTTGCATGTTTGTCTTCAGGCATCTACAGTACATTTCAGAGAATTATATATAATAGAATTTTAATTTTTCAGCAGTTAATTATATTTAAAGCTATTTCAAGTCATCTTTGGCATGTGTATAGATTCTTGATAGACAAGAATATGTCTTGTGATTCAGACCTATATAAGCAAATTAAAGCACATGAAATACATTTAGGGGTCAATCAGAAAGATAAAAGCGTTTGATGGTTTTGCTTGAAGCAGTGAAAGACATTGCAAATTTAGATAAGTAATTTAGAAGTTGCTTCCACTTTAAAGGTGTTTTAGTGCATTACAGCAAATAGAGTTTGAAAGGTCTTTGGAGTGACTGGTCTCACCCTTCGTCTCCTCAGACTGGCTGGACTGGTGGGAGATGGACTGGGAGATTTGCCTGACCGTGGAGTCGACAGCTGACTACCTGCTGTTCCATTAGCTGAAATACAGAAAAACAGAATTCATATTCAGTTAATGTTGGGATATGAATCAAGGCAGGCTAGTAAATCTCATAAAATTTGATCAAGAATGACATATTTCACATCAAAATCATTTTGCAGGAAGAAAATGAAAGTTATTTTATTTTTAGCATCATTGCTTGGTTCCATTTGCTTAATTGTCTCAAAAACAATAAAAAAAAGTTTACATAATGCAAAAAAAAAATATTATAATTAGAATATTATATATATTTTTTCCACTGAAAATACTTTAAGAAACGAAGGTTTTAATGACAATTCCTTGCTTCCATTGCAATGAATTAATTGTCATAAATTATAATAATATTTGTAATATTTGTAATATTTTATATATATATATATATATATATATATATATATATATATATATATATATATATATATATATATATATATATATATATATAAAATTAAAAATAATAAACTAATAATTGAATTACAATATACTATTATTAAACACAAACTGTCAATATGACAGTATATAAACAATATAAATACAGGTAAGTACAGGCTACCTCAGACTATGTTCAATAACTTACACAAGGAAGCTCAATATAAATAATAATAAAACAAATATGCGAGATATTGTAGCATTATTATTGCAAGCATTGACCACTAAAACACTTTCACTACAAATAGATCCTTTAATATTAGAAGCATGCACATAATGCTTAGGAATATGTTGAAACAAGTATAACAGCCAAGAAAAATCTGCAAAGCATAAATATGAGCCCTTCATTCAGTGACGATGCTAAACTAAAAAATGAACTCATTTCATTCTTCTACACCACCTCTAACAAGAAAAACTAAATCAAATTCAAAATTTCTCACCTTTATGAACCTTCTGCACAAACCCATTTGTCCTAACTGCTAAAGAGTGCAGCAGGCTGCCAGAGCAAACTGCGATTCCTCCTGCGCTCATAGTGAGAGTATGAATGAGAATGGGAGAGGAGGAGAGGATGTATGTCTGCTGGATGAACATAGGCAGCTCTTCTACGCACACCTTGCGTCATGAACAGCCACGGAGGGAGGAGCTTAGCTCATAAACATGCCATAATGTAGTTGCAGCGCTGTCTGTGTGGGTGACTATAAAGATCTCCAAAAAAATCCCATGGCAAAACACTCTGAACGGCGTAAGTGCAGCCAAACGGATGACGTGGTGTTTTGAGTGGATATCTGAAGTCTCTCAAACACTGTGTACAACTAAAGCAGTTTGAAGATCTGATTATGCCATGATTCAGAACTATGGCCACTAATATGATTTCTTTCAGAGCTCCTCAAAACACATTAAGTAATATATAATTCCATCTCAGTCTCAGATGTCAATACTCTGTGTTTGTGTGTCACTGTGATCTGAATATCGTGCTCTCCTGGTCATCTGTGTACACCATCACAGCCTGACATAATTCAGCATGAATGAGAGTGCATCATCATCATGTTATTTTGGGGATGAGCAACAGGGTTTTGAAGGACTATCAGATCAGCCATCATTCATGTGTGTGATTACCAAATGATAAACTTAGACAGAGTTCATAGTGACAGGGAACAGCAGTGAGAACTTCACTTTCAAACTGGATCTCAAGATGCAAGATGCAATCTCCACATGTATAGTAAAGGTTGTCAGCAGATCTTGCAGACTAAATTACACAACGACCAAACCACACAAGTACCCAATGTACTGTCAGCGATGTCCTTAGGGTTCAACCTCAAGACACAGACTCGGACTCAGGACAGACACTGCATCACTTAAAAAGAAAAGCTAAATCTTAAACTGCATCATATGTACTGATTAAAATATGTAGGTTACTAACATGAAAAACTATAAATTACATAATATGTTAATTATATAAATTAAGATATAATATATAATATTAATATAGAACATAAAAAAATAAAAAATCTATATAAATCATATATTTCACCTCATTCATTTATGAGTAAGATATTGTGCTGAGCTGACACCCAGAAGGAGATGACTAATATCAGCTTACATCAAACGTCAGTCCCTGATGATCACAGTGTGGGAGCCACTATCCAGCAAATTAAGTAATATCCATATTTCATAACTTTAGCTTAGTCCACTACTATTCTTGACTCTAATAATTTGGAAAAATCTGAACAAAGGCACCAGAAAATATATTACCAGCCAAAGAATTTCAAATTGAAATAGCTGTTCTTTATATATATATATATATATATATATACAAAAAAAAAAATTATTTCAGCTAGTTGCCAACATTTTTTAATTTCATTTGAACTAAAACTCATTGAAAATAAAAAACTAAAATACAGAAATTTTATCTAAAATTAAAATAAAAAAACAAAACACAAACAAAATTTAATTAAAAATAATAATAAAACTATAATATATATGTATCAATGACCCTAAAATAACACTAGTGCTGTTTGAACGAGCTTTCAGGTCAATAAAAAAACAATTACACTAGATTTGTTTGACCAGACCTCATGGCAGATCATTCTGCCAGAGTTTGAAAGCGTTAGATTTGTAAACAGGTACTGCTTTCCATATTTCATTCACACTCTCGCCTGGTAGCCAAACAAGTCTGTTCACCAATAACAACATAATCAATATCCCTCGTAAACAATTTGGCCCAATCACCCAAATTATGCCCACCTGTGTCGTTTCCACACTGTGTCAACCATTTGAGGTTGATACTCAGTACCAACAGTACACACAGCTAGACGGTTCTGAGGACTCAATTTGTATCTGGCTGAAATACAAAATGTGAAGAACAGGCCCAGCTGAAGCACAATAATAGTTCTGTTTTTGTTGTTGTTTTTGACATGTCTCTCTAAAGCTTACTGAGTGATGAAAGCCTGGTGTTTGCCTGGAACATCAACATCAGGGAGTGATGAGTCATGATCTATTCCAGGAAAAATAATGAAACCTAGATCAATTGGATGTTCATTTTGTGCAGTTTTTGTTCCCTGTTTATGAACCCTGCTGAAAAAGAAAAAAAACGGTCTAATCTGGTCTGCCAGTTAGGCAGGCCAGTTTTAGGTTTAGAATAGAATAGAATAGAATAGCTTTAGATAACTGGATCATCACAAAAAAGAATAGAATAAAGTAGAATAAAATAGAATAGAATAAAGGAGAACATAGCAGGAGAATAGAATAGATTTTAAACAACAGATTAGAAAAAACTGAATAGGACAGAATAAACTAGAAGAATACAACATAGAATAGAATAGAATAGAATAGAATAGAATAGAATAGAATAAAGAAGTACAACATAAGAACAGAATAAGACAATATAGAACAAAAATAGAATAGAACAGAATAACCTAGAAGAAAACAATAGAATGGATCATAATAAGAATAAAAGAGAACATAACAGATCAAAACCGAATAGAATAGAACAATACAGAAGAGAACATAATAGAACACAATGGAATACAATAGAGTATAAATGAATAGAACAATTGAAAATAAGTAGATTGAAATATAGAATAGAATAGAATAGAATAGAATAGAATAGAATAGAATATTATTACTATTCTAAAAATGGTTTGGCTGATAGTGGTTTTAGAGTCTGCTTGAAGGTAGCAAATGAAACTCTTCATTCCTTGGTAAGCAAAAAATGGTTCAATAATCTAAATATACATTATCTTAATCCATTCATCTCATCATCCACTGATGTAAAAGTTAGTTTTGTCATTAACAGAATTCTGCTGAAAATTCCAGCTAAGCAGACAATTACACTCCATCAACACCAAACACAGGCATCACAGTGGCTTGAACACTGAAACATCCCATTAAATGAATCTGTTAATTGCCAGAGGAGCTCATTAAAGATGGAGAGATTGAGAATGTGTAACGGGTGTCAGCTAAATCATGGGACATTACTCCTCAAACACATCTTCTGAGAATCAAAGAGATATGAAGGTAATTAAGGCTACAAACTGCAACACTCCACACTCATCCATGGTTCAAAATGTACAACTTTGAATTTGCGACTGCAATGAATCAACTAACAAGTACCCAGTTTAGCAGTGTCAGCATATTATACCCAACTCACAGTTTACAGCTACAGGAATGCTTTTATAAGCATGATTAAATTAATCATCAGTCTGCTGTAAAGACCCAAACCTGAGCTACTGGAACCAGGGGACTTGCTCCTTCTTGACGGTCCACCACTACGGGGAGAGCAGCGGCCCTGCATTGAAGAAATACGGCCATAGGACTGCGACTTCACCACTCTGCATTCTGAGAAAGCAGCAAAAGACAAACAAATCTGAATTCAGTCTGCTTTTACTTCAGACTAATGTGATAATATTAGTTACAAATGTCATTAAATAATAGTACTGCTAAATAAAAATTTTACCTTAATATGTTATTTACAAAAAACGGCATTTTAAAAATGGAAAACATTTGCTGATAATGTCACTAATGCTTTAAAATAGATGCAAATGACAACACTGCCACTGACAGCATTATTAAAATTAAAAATTAATTAAAAAACACACACGGTGAAGAGCTTATTATCAAAATTAAAATCCCAACTCTCAAATAATACAATATTAGACAAGATGTTTATTTGCAGGACAGCTTATTTAAATCTATAAATCGAATTATTAATTACTAAAACAGAATGTGAAGGACTAACTTTTAATAGTTATTGCAACCTAATATAATTTGATTTAAATTGACAATTACAGAGGATTAGTCATGTAACTGAGGTCTGTGGCACAGCTATTGTTGGTCCTAAGAAAAAACAAAAAGTAAACTTTAAAAAGGGATGGAAACATTATCTTACCACTCTCATCCAACAGGAAGTCATCCTGATAGCGGAACTTCTCTGGGCCGCAGGCAATAAATATATCATCTTCGCCAAAGAAGTCCTGAAGGCATGTCACCTGCAGAATCAGCAGAGGTAGACTTATTATTTACCTTAATATCATTTGAAAATAGACTTCTGTTCAAAAGTGAAAAGTTGGTTATTTTTTAAATGTTTTTTTTAAGTCTCCTATGCTTACTTTGCTACATGTATTTGATCAAACATAGAGTAAATAGAGGAATTAGGGGTTGAACGACTATCGGTGCCGATATTAAGAATTGTTATGGTTATCGGTATCTGTCATTTACAAAATAGATTTGCTGTTAAATATATATAAGACAATTTATGACATTTATTGTTATTCTTAATTTTGACATTAATTTACATTTTTAAACCACACATATCGGTTAAAATATTGGTTATCAGTCTACTTGATCTGTAATAATCAAATCAGCATCGGCCTTAAAAATCACACATCTGTCAACCCCTAACATAAATATTGTGAAATATTATTATAATTTTAAAAGAACTGTTTTCTATTTTAATACATTTCAGTTAGTGCTGTCAAATGATTAATCACGATTAATCGCATCCAAAATAAAAGTTTTTGTCAATGAATATAATGAATTAAAAAGTGCAGCATTTATTTGACATTTATTGTATTTGACATTTATTGTAACATTATAAATGCCTTTATTTTTTATCAATTTAATGTGTCCTTTTTGAGTAAAAGCATAAACTATTACCTTACAGACCCCAAACTATTATATTTATATTGTAAATGTATATACAATTTTATGAGGTCCTAATACAGATAAATATATTAAATTTCACCAATTTCCAATATTATTGAAAAAAATATATCATGCAGCTTGTAAATGGATGCATTTTCATTGTAAAGATAGTAGGCTAAATAAATACATTAGGCTGAAATAGGCTGAATAAAATAATCCATTCATCTGAAGTCAATAATTCAAGGCTCAGATGTCAATAAAATCAGCATCTCAAACTGTGTTTAACATGCTCATTCTAAAGGACAGTGATCACTGATTCATACAGCTGCATGAATGAGAAGGCAGTTTAGCATCTCACTTTAAAATATCATTTACACATATGAATGAGAACATGTTGCTGTAGCAACAGTGACATCATCACCAAGATCAGAGTAAGATGATTCAGACAGGTGGCAAAAAATGACCTAATGCTCTAACAAAGAATGCAAAAAAGTGCACGTTCCAATATCCAGTGATATTACAGCAGTATAAATGCTATCACTGATGAAAGTGTCAAAAGTCTGTATAATTTTAAAATAAAATATTTTATAATATATAAAATATATTTCTGTGGAATGAAACTAGCTAAGGAATATAATGAGGTGATAAACTATACTTAATATTAAATGCAAATTAATTCTTAGAATCAATGAAACATCATTGCACATTAAATCAAAGATTATTTTGACAATGACAGACAGAGGACAAATCTAATGAAATTCAACAATTCGTTATGTATAAATGGTTGATTACTTCAATGGTAATTATCCAAGTTAAGCCAGAGGGAGTTTTTAATAAGATACATTTTCTGTTTTGTTCTTGTTTTTTATTCATTTATTGCGCCATTAGAGCATTAGAAAAAAGTGGCAAACTGGGAATCTGCTAAATCTGGCGATCTGATCACAAGTTTTGTCTGTCGGGTTGTTCACAAAATTTCATCTTGTGCCACAAGACCAACTACTGCAAAGCATCCAAACTCTCAAGAATAAAAAGAAATAGAGTTAGAACTAATAGGTACTGACATATAAAATAAAAAATAAAATAATAATAATAACATATCCAGTTTATTGCTTTTTCCAAGCCATAAACTGAAGCAACCATGTTTTGCAAGATATTTTTTTTAAAACTGTGTGGAAAGATGCAAAGGTTTACAGACATGATTATTTTTTATTACCTTGATTAACATTCCATTTGCTTTCTTTAAATCATACAAGTTTCAAATCAAAAACTTTATGTGTTAAAAAAAAAAATAACCTGTTTACTACAGTCAATGCCACAATGTCTACAGCAGTGATACTTGGTTTAAATATTTAAATACATTTACAAGAAAAAACCTTGAACCTAACAAGGCAAAAACTTCATTTCTCATGATCACCACAAGATGGCACAGACACTTCATTTTGCAGCTGCCACCGACAAAGACTATAGAACTAATTCTTACAAGCAATATTTATTCTTCTTCTGCCCAAGACATTAACATTTTCACCATCTTTCTGCTCTTGAAGCCTCGGGACTCGGGACCTGTTATATCTCAGCACCAAAATATTATAATAATATGAAAATGTTATTTTCATCTGGGACAGTATACACAGATAAACATTAAAAATCCTGATGAAGATGACACTCACATGTAGCTCAAAAAATAAAGACCAGTCATGTTCACCAGTAATATTCACACCGACATCATTTCCCCAATATGACATCAAATTATCCAGATAAACAGATTGAAAATCACAAGAAAACCTAAGACGGTCTTGAAAACTAGTCATTTTGCTTTGATTGCAAAGTCTAAATCTCGTGGCTTTAAGTCAGTCTCTTGGCAGGAACAATTTGTACCAGACATGAGCCATAAAACATGAAAACACACTCAAATCTGCTGAATTATGTTTTTAATCCATATCCGCCATCTGAAGTAGTGACTAAAACTGGCTGTACATGTAAAGAAAATTGGATTGAAGTGAAACGATGCCAAGATATGATGTACTCCATTACTTCTTAAACCTCTTAAAATATAGCAAAGCGTTTGTTTGTTTTTTACCTCATGTAACGTTGTTGACTTTATGTGCTATTAGTTAGCAGACAGCAGCAAGTAGCTATTTTATTTTATTTATCAGTTTATTTAACAGGGACAATGCAGTATAACATTGCTACAGTTTCATGCAGCCGATGCTCTACATATAGGCTTCTAGCCAATGGCTAATTTGCAGCCCCAGTCCCTGGTTAGGCTAAAAAAAATAAAATATTAAAAAAAAATAAACAACTAAGTCTATGTACAACCATCAATGTTCACATATCTGCTTTTGTTTGAACCACTTTTTCAGTTTTGTTTGAAAAATATTCAACTGTGTTTGCATTTTCAATTCAGCTGACAAGCTGTTCCATAACAATGCACCTTGAACTGTAAATGTAGATTGTGCAAATTTAGTTTTTCTCTGTGGTGCTATACAGTTCTGTGTAGTTGCACCTCTTGTAGCGATCCCCCTACTACTCTGTTTTGATATTAATTCGCATATAACTTTTGGCGCAAGATTGTTTAAACATTTAAAAAACATTTTAATAACAGATGAATTTATAAAATTTTCAAAACTAAGCAAACTATATTTTTGTAAAATGCTACAGTGATGCCATCTGGTTGGTTTCTTATCCAAAACTTTTAGTGTTTGTTTATAGGGATCTAACAGGTTTAATAGTCAGTTGAGAAACCTGACTCCAGACAGTCACACAGTAAGATAAGTGTGAAAAAATCATTGCATGCATGTATAACTTGGCTGCTTTCAATGATAAATATGGTCTAATCATGTAAAAACAACTCAGATTTGTTTTGATTGTTCTACATAGCTTCTTAACATGCATATCAAATTTCAAATGAGAGTCTAAAATAACACCTAAATATGTAAAATGATTAACCGTTTCAATTTCCTTTTGATTGATCTTAATTATAAAATCACTCATTTCCTTCTTTCTGATTGAAAAACACATTGAGACAGTTTTTGTACAATTCAGGGTCAAACAACTGTTCTGTAACCACTGTGTCACACCAATCATTTCATTTGTTAATATTTCTGCGGCTAAACTTGGAGTCTTTGCAGATACATAAATGACTGTATCATCTGCATATAACTGACATTTTGTTTGCTTACAACAGTTTGGAAAATCATTAACATATAAGGAAAACAACAATGGGCCCAAAATTGACCCTTGAGGGAGACCCATATTATTATTTCGTAAAGCTGATCTTGAATTATTAATTTTAACACACTGATCTCGGGATTCTAAATATGATCTAAACCAATTCATTGCTTGCTGAGTGAAGTTAAATAAATTTAATTTGTGTAGGAGAATTTCATGATTCACAGTATCAAATGCCTTTTTAAGATCTAAAAACACTGCACCTACTACATTACCTTTATCTAAGGATTCCTTAATAAATTCTGTGAGATAGCAGTTTGCCATTTCTGTTGAATACTTAGGCCTAAAACCAAACTGTTTAGAATAAAGTAAATCATGTTTTTCTAAATAATTGATAAGTTGTTCAGCTACCAATTTTTCCAGAATTTTTGAAACTGCAGGAAGAATAGAAATTGGTCTATAATTCTGAACCTCATCAGCTGATCCTGCTTTGAAAATTGGAGTTACAATACTAGTTTTCCAATTTGAAGGGAATTTATTTTCTCTAATTGATAAATTTATCAGATTTACCAAGGGCTTTATCAAACAAGCACTATATGTTTTTACAAATGCAGTATCCATTCCAAATATATCTTTAGCCCTTGAGTTATTCAGTTGATTAATAATTTGAAGTATCTTATGTTCATCAACCTCAGAAATATGAAAGGATGAGGGTGTGCCATTTATTACATTTTGAGGTAGTTGTATAGTTTTAAAACGCATAGCAAGCTCTTCCACAGACTGAGTAAAATATCTATTAAATTCATTGGCAATTTCAGTGCTATCAGTACTTAATCTACCATTTATGTTCAGCTCCACTAAAGGTTTTCTTTGTGTACCCTCTTTTTTAGAAAGTTTATTTATACACTTCCAAAGAGATGAGCTATTTCCTCCTGATTCTGTAACCAATTGCTCAAAATATGCAGTTTTTGCCTTCCTCATATCACTAATTACTTTATTTCTTAATGATTTAAAATGTATAATATCTGTCTGCGTTTTTGTAAGCAATGACTTTTTCAAAGCTATATCTCTCTTTTTCATTAGTTGATAGATATCTGAATTTAACCATGGTAGAGATAAATTTTGTCTACATTTTAGCGGTTGTGTGTATTTTTGAATAGTTTTTTCAATAGTTCTCATCACAGTTTCAGTGTTTTTGTCCAATTCACCAATTTGTAATACATCATCCCAATTTATGTTTTTCATATCATTTTCAAATTTTAACATTTTGCTCTGAGGAATACCTACTTTTCCTGGTTTAAATATTTGATGAAAATTATTCTGCAAACGTTTCTTTGTTAATTTCCTAACAACCAGGATCATGTTATGGTCAGACAAACCTGTCAAAAGATTATATGTTTTTATTACCCGTTCAGGTTTATTTGTAAATACCAAATCAATGAGAGTTTTACTTGTTTTTGTTATTCTTGTTGGTCCTTTTATTAACTGGTTAAATTTGTGTTTTGCTATAATTGATTTCAGTTTTTGCTTGCTATGTTTGTCTGACCAATTTATGTTAAAATCTCCAAATATAACAGTTTCAAAACGCCCATTTAAAAACTTCAACATTTCCTCTAAATTATTATAAAAAGACATGTCATATGAAGGTGGATTATACAAGATCACAAGATTAAAATTCATTTTTGGGGACAATATAACATTTAACGCCAAACATTCTAATCCAGTAATATCTAGTTGTACCTCAGCACATTTAAAAATATCCTTAATATAAATCATTACTCCCCCTCCTCTTCGTGATGGTCTATCCTTTCTATAACAACTATAACCAGGAATATCAATCATGCATGATGGTATACTGGTAGACAACCAAGTTTCACTTAACGCTAAGAAGTCCAGGTTTGAGTTCATAAGCAGGTGTTCAATTTGGTCCCTCTTTGATATAATACTTCGGATATTCAGGTGCCCCCCTAAAATACCCTTTGGTTTGAGTTTTGAATCCCAGATCACTCTGGCATGATTCACAGTCTGAAATAATTTAAACTGTTTCTGTTTCTGTGCAGCATGGTTGATGGCTCCTTTTGTCTTTAAGTTTTCATGAAGTACTTGTAGTTCGTCTGTTTGTTTTGCTCCAGACAACATATCATTTTGTCTATGGAAAAGAGATTGTTTAGACTCACCAAAGTTCTCTGAATCAGGGACAGGTTTACTACAGAGCTCTGATGTTTCAAACATGTATGCATCCTGCAAGATATCCAAAGGTAGTTTGGCCAAACACCCAACATCTCCCAGCTTGTGCCCTGAAGGTCCACTGATCTCTTCCCCACAGTTCACTCTCCAATTTGAATTACACTCAATCGATCCACTTACTGGTTCAGTTATATGTTGATTTGTTGATGGTCCTGGGTTCATCTGTATATCGCCGCTGAGCAAGAGAAGAATCAGTAGAACCTTTGCATTATACCATTTACTTCTCTTGACATATCGATGACTTTCTTTTCCTTTGCGATGATGATGGTTACTTTGCCAGCAAATAGAGTAAATAATGTGGTATCCCTGGGTGAAGAAGTTCAGTCTTGGTGTATCAACCATGGGCATGAGTTTGGAAGATGTAATCTGTGTTTCATTTCCAGCAGCACTGATAGCAAAACCACATGGACTTATCAGGAACCACAAACAAAGCATCCACATGCAACAAGACTCATTAACCCTCTTTCCAGCGTTTCCAGCGTTTCCAGCGTTTAAAATCCATCCTTGGCCGAAGATTTTAGTGTTGATGAGGAATTGTAAAAAAAGGTTAAACAACGGAGCAAGTGTGGAGCCCAACAAACCACACCTGCACCCGGCGGCCATTTTGGATCTGTTGAGTGAATGATTCGAATGGCTCACTCATTAGGCTTTGCTCTTATGAACCAACGTTTTTGAACAAATCGGTTGAATGAATCAAAGAAATAACATTTAAAAAGTCGTTTCTGTCACAGTGTCTGGGTTGTGTTCCCTGGATGTCCACTAGGTGTCCTCCGTTCCCACGGTGTCTGTCATCTTATCACTTCCTGTTCCCTTATTTGGTCACCTTCCTGGTCTGTCTGAGTCTCTGTCACATACGGTGATACAAGAAGCACGGGAGAGATCCAAAAACATAAAAACAAACGGGAAGAGCAGACTCTGGAAAGTATCATACATACGACAAGGACTCTATATTCCATATACAGTATCTGTGGTTAGAATCAAATAACTAGTCAGCAATATTAAAAAGTGACATGACATTCAGCCAAGTATGGTGCACCTAAGTCATGGTATTGCCAGCCCGAGATTGGAACCCACAACCTTAGGTTTAGGAGTCAAACACTCTAACCACTAGGCCACGACTTCCCCAAATACTCAGATATCCATTACTGTAAGCATCATTTATGAGGATTTATCATCAATAAATCAGGGCGATACAGAGATATGACCTTCTCTGAGGTTCCATAATTGTGATTAACAGCTGCATGCTGAAGTTAATGAGCACCTCCTGCAGGTTTATGTCCCGTCTGACAGGAAGCTTTTTACTGGGGTTTCCTCTCAATGCATTACTAGGATGCGGTTCATCTGTAAAGCCATTACTGACACTTATCTACAGATCCGTAATGCAGTAATGCAGAGCACACAAAGCCTTTATGAGTTTGGGATAGGATCTTTGACAAAATAAAGCTTTTTCTTTTCACCAAATTATGAAGCAGAGCGTGTAATTTGGCAAACCCTACTTGCAAGCATTCATGGATAGATCACAAAATCCAGATCAGCTGCCTTCTCATGTTTTATTTTATTTTATAAGGCTATTTGAGTGTTACGAACTGATGCACATGAATAATTCATTCGATTTTCAAGGATTCTGTTAAAGGGAAGCTTGTTCTGTTGCTTAACACCACAAACTCATTCATATTAATCAATAATAATGTACAGAAATACATACAAAAATATATATATTTATTTAATTCAATTTCATTACTGAATACAAATTACATGGCAAAAATTGTAGTTAGTAAAGTAATCCATTACATTAAACATTTTAGGTAATATAATCTTACTGTTGTTTGATTACTTTTAAAAAATATACTCCATTCATTGTAATCAACAACACGAGAAGGATCTGCAGAGGGAGGACATTTGGTAACACTTTATAATAACTGCACACTATTAATCATTAATTAAGCATTAGTAAACGGATAATTCATAATTTATAAAGCATTAATAGACAGTAATAAGCAGTTTATAAATACAGATATAAATTCTTTATTCTTGATTTAAAAGCATATCTATAATGTGTTTAATAAATGTATTTTCATACTTTATTCATGATCAATTTATAATTTCTCAATGAAGTATGGCATTATTTACAAACCAGTTATTTAGGAGTTGCCAGTGATTCATAAGATCACAAGAAATGTAGTAAATTCAGGTAGTTATAAAGCATTTAGTAGTGGTCAGTTAACTATTTATGTGAGCTCCTTTAAACAACCATAATTTCTGTATTGAAGGATGCATGCAACACAGCCTTTAACAAACTCACCCAAAATATAAATGCAGCCACTATTTATTGTGTTCTGTGGAACACCAAAGGAGGATTCTGAAGAACATTTACATAGTTCTTTTCCATTCAGCTGTCCATAGTGACCTTGGGCAAACTAAAAAGCAGTATAGAGTTATCTTTATCATTTGGTTTCTGTGTAGACCTGTGTTTGCCTCTCTCATAATTTACACTACATATGCAAATCGGTGGGTGTGGTTTAGCCACACTATAATGTCATAAAGTGCTACATTCCACAAGCTAACATTTTTTGGCAGACTGGCTTCAATAGGGCCTTTCGCACCTCTTTAGTTCCAGAACTAAATCTACAGTACTAAAGTACTGGGAAGATTTTGCACGAACTACTTCCCAGTGCCTTTAAAAGTGTCGCATTCGCACCGACAGTGTGTACTAAGACGTGACATAAGCCAGTCAACAGCGATGTCATTTGTGAGCGACTTTCAACAACGTTAACAACAGGAGGTTGGAGGATGCTGTGATAGGAGCTGCGTTTTTGTTGTGTCTCGCGGGTTTCACAATAATGGACACGGAATGTCGACATTTACGTAAAGCGACTAAAAGAACGGAAAGGAGGACTAAGAATCTTCAACGACAATTGGAAGTGCTACATTTGCAACAAGTGCATGCACTTCAGCGTCCGTACATTTATTGCTGTTCTCCATACTTGCAAAATAAATTGACACAATGTTTACAAAATCATGGCGGGTGAGGGCGTTTTCGAACTCGTCTGGCCAATGAATGTGTACTAATTTGCTAATTTGGCTCTTTAAAAGGCAGTCCAGTACTAAAATCGCACCTAGTTGCGGCGATGTGAAAACACCCAAAACTAGGTAGTTCAACAATTAGTTCTGGTACTATGAAAAGGTTTCGGCGGTGCAAAAGGCCCTATAGTAAGCTGTTTGTAGACCACTGAGAAAGTTTTGAGTTGTGAAACTTACAGGATGTTTTTATAGTAAAATGACCACACATATGTCAAAAGATCAAGGGAATTTTGATTTCTCAATCATGACCCTTTTAAAGTCTCCCCTTCATCTACAATACTGTATGTGCTAATATAATTCAACCCGCCACCCGATGAGACTTACAGAACGAGCAATTACAGTAAAAGAAAAAAACAGATGCTTCTACAGCAGACATCTGTGCATTATCATCTGCCACAAAGCGAAATAACATTTGGGTTTTCCTAAAATGAGCTAGTACAATATGGGTAATTTCCCTGTCATAGATCTGAACCAGATCTACATATTCAGTAGTGCAGGAAAGGCAAGCCAAACATGGTAAGATATGGTGCGGCTGGGAGAGTATTGATTTCCTCTCAGCAGCAGCAGCGCAGGCCGCCACATGTCCCAGCAATAACCCACAGAACATCGATCTGGACAGACTCCCACTGTTAATACTCAGAAGCTTTCACCGGGCAAATGCTGCCAGCCTGGGCTTACCGATGCCACTCAGGACCTCTTAAACACAGGTTAGAAACACATGGGCAAGACTGTGGTGGGGAATCTTTAAGACACGGACTGTTAAAGCTATAAATTATTAATAAGCATTATTTTGAATAAATACTTTAAAAAAAAAAAAAAAAAAAGGAAAAGTCTGACATGACACTAGATTGATGAATTTTACTGTTAAATATCAATAAGTGACGCAGTGGGGCGCAATTGCATTGATAAAAGACCATAAGCAACTGATGCATGATACCTACACCATCAAAATACTTCCTGTGTTGGGTAAAAGCATTCTGGAGAATTATCATTTATTATTGACAGGTTTATGAGATGGAGATGTACCATAGAGTTAACCTTGAACTGCTTCTGCATGATTGTCTTTTCAGAAGATGAGAAATCTCTTCAGACAGTTTGCAGTCCTGCAGCTGACACTTGTAGTACTTCCTTACAGCAGTTATTTTAGTACCATTGATCAAAACACATTTCCCTTAGAATCATCCTGACATGCCCCCTTCAAAAGGTGACCTTTCATGAAGAAATTTAACTGCCTATTAAGGTGAATTACATAAGCCTAGCAGTGGCAGATAATGAGTAATGACTCGCTCCATAAATGCAAGTCAGCGTATTGCAGTGTTACTCACACACACCCACATGCCACTGCATGACTTTACACTGGAGCCAGTGAAGTGTCAGGACGGATTGCACTGTACATTGACACGGCTTACAGACCTGGGCTGCGTTTCCCAAAAGCATCATAAGCTTAAGTTGATCGTAGCTCCATTAGTTTAAGTGGGTTTATGATGAACTTAAGCTTACGAAGCTTGTGGGACACACAGCCCTGACAAGGTGTGCATATATCATTCAACGGGTCGGTGTTAGGCTGGTCAGGTTCAGCAGCACCCATAGCTGGTAGATGGTGCAACTATTTTCATATTTGATTATATTATCAGTTCTTGGATTTTAGATTATTTGGATGAATTATTTCAGAAAAAAAAAATTAATGAAACATCTGATTTAAAAACACCAAGAAGTGCAAATAAATGACCTAAAACCAAGCACCAAAGGCTTTAAGTCTAACACATTTGCTAATAGGGTCCTATGATTTCAAAGATGCGGAATCAGAATACGGTCATAAAAATGGAAAACGTGGAATCCAGTCATAAAAATAAAATTTACCGTAACAGAATGTCATGTAATTTGATGAATTTTGGATGGTTTAAATTTTTAACAGTTGTGCAGCACTTTGCCGAAAATAAAAGGAACCGAAATATATTTATTTGATTACATTTTAAAAGATAATTCAATTAATAATGTTTATGCCTTAATTGCCTTACATTTTTACAATGTTTTTTTTATTATATATACATATTATATTTAAATGTATTTTTTTTCACCCATGCAATGGAATCCAGAAACATTTAAATAGAAAAAACAGAAATTGGGGAAAATAAAACAGGATTTCTGAAAATGTTTATATATATAGAGAGAGAGAGAGAGACAACATTTCAATAAATTGTTGTTAAATGATATATAGTTTCATGTTTTCAATTAATTAGACATGCTTTTTGGTTACTAAAATTAAATATGACCAAAGACGAACAGTATCCAAAAATACCAAAAACAGAAAAAAAAAAAAGAAATGGGGGGAAAATAAAATGGAAATGAAAAAAATATATATATTTCAAAGGGTCCTAGGCTGAGTTGAGAAATGCTACACCTCAAGCGAGGGCAATTACTGTATGTAGCCCTAGTGCTCTTTACAAGCAGGACATCCTGTGGGTAAATGCCTTACTCCTCCAGAATCAAAGACCCTTAAGCTGAAACTGACACAAGCAGAAAGAAGATCACAGATGAAGCATTCCTCCCATCCCGCACAGCCGCTGCTCAGCCCTTATGAGCAAGACCGCCTGTTGAAATCACATCAGTGTGGAAGCTAATATGTGAATGAAAGAGCTCTCTTAGCCTTTAAGCTAATACGTATGGCACAGACAACAGGAGACACATGCCACCCGTAGGAATTAGAGGGGAAATGTATCCTCAGGCTGGCTCACATGATAAGAATAAGCTTATATGAAGAAGCCAGTAACACCACCACAAAAGACTTCAAAAAATGGTGGATTATGATTATAACTAGAGATCACTCCACTGTGCAAATACGAAAGAAACTTATTTTTCTTTATTGCTGGCAGATTAGTATTAAAGTAAGTCTGCTATATGAGGGATAATGTACAGTCAGTCGTTCACTACTACAAAATAAAACCCCAGCAGGGAGTATGATTAGGACCCAGACGATAAGCTTTGATTAATGACCACCTGACTGAACATTATTATGCTTATCAGAACTATTTGCCAGGCAAATAAATACTTAGACATGACTAATGTAATGTAATGTAATGTAAAAGAATAGAATAGAATAGAATAGAATAGAATAGAATAGAATAGAGAGGGTTAGGCCAGGAAGCAATTTCATGTATCATTTCTAAGAGCAAAATTGAAGGCAAAATGTCCATCTTGCTAAGAGATTCCACAGTAACTGTTCCTAGATGGTCCGATCCTCTGAATTCCCGCTGCAAGAAATATCTAAAGGCATTTTTCAAAGTGCTGACTGACTATAAATCAAATGATTTGCATTAAAATTGAATTTACTGAATTATGTAGAAATAAAACAAACATGTTGACTTCTAAAGCCATTTTTGTCTATTTATCTGCCACAATAATATATTTGAGTCATCTTTATTTGAAAGCTTTTAAGTGAATATTGAATTATGGGATTAATTGGGGTTAGTTTGCTTAATTAATCATCATAACATGTGATAAATTAAATTACATTAATCAACTGACAGCCCTACTAATAAGCTTTTCATAAACATACATTTTGACTGTATAAAAAAGGTTGAGCAGTGACTGTATTCATATCAAACCTAATAAAGCAGTTTTGAAAAATGTAGGATCACAACGCATCGATCCAGAAATCAATCTTCTCAGCACATCATCCCCAGCTACAGCATTGCTTTAAAGGGTGCAGTAAATGTTTCTCGCGCAGAAAATAAACAGCCATGTATACTGGAGCCTCACGTCAGAGGCCTGTTTAATTGCAGTCCTGAGCATCCATCATCCCAAGCCCGGCCTGGAACATCACCGCTACTGCACCCCTCCTGCTGCAGAGGCTGTTCCTAAGCAACCACCTCCAGCAACCAGATTGCCATGGAAACCAAAAAGATGGAACTCAAGGAGAGGGGAGAGGCCCTCTGCATACTTGGGATGTGAGAAATTGGGGGATGTTCCAAGCTATAAATATCTGTTTGCACAATGTTCTACCTTAAATTGTGACTTATGTTTGTTTTAGTAAATGATTTCTAATGGCCTATACAATTATATGCACTGAACCATTAATATAGATAGATAGATAGAGCACAGCACTCTGTTTGTGATCTACGGTGGGTGTAAATATAATGCCA
The DNA here is from genome assembly GCF_023724105.1 of Carassius gibelio. Taxonomy (NCBI): domain Eukaryota; kingdom Metazoa; phylum Chordata; class Actinopteri; order Cypriniformes; family Cyprinidae; genus Carassius; species Carassius gibelio. The sequence goes on from NC_068410.1 coordinate 8,342,321, forward strand.
CTGAAGGCCAGTGAGTTTAAGGCCCTCTGGTGACAGCTTGTCACTTCATCAGTCTGTTCCTGCGGAGACACAGAAAGGTCACCATGACCAAGTCTCCAGCCATACGGCTGCCTCCCTCTCATCCTGTCTGATCTCATTCCTCCATCTCCTTCACCACAGTATTTACCATTATCTCCCTATCAATCTCTTTTGCTGTTATTCAAGCAACACAAACACAAATCATCTAGGGAAATTAATTTCTCAGCAAGATAACAGTAACACTTGATGAGCAAAGAGCAAAATACTGAAATCATGACAATAGGGTGGCCTTAAAGGGGACCTTGGATGCAAAATTCACTTTTACTTGGTGTTTGCATGCATAGGCTAAATGTGTCTTGTGTGGACTCAACAACCTTACAAATCCATTCCTTTTTTAATCCCAAAAAAACAGTGTCAATTATCAAGACTGAGTGTGTTATTTCTGCACCACAAACATCTCTGATCCACGCGCTACTGACAAATAAAGACTGCTTATATAGTGAGTCCACTGATCTATCCAAATAGTACTTTCAAATAGACAATATTATAATTATTACTGCAGCCGACAACACAAAAGTTCACTTATCTACATGAAATGCCCACTGTACCTACCATTTTACCATCCACTGTATAAAGCCTCTTGACCACTCCAGAGTCCAGTTTGATGGCATCTGTGATATCCGTGAGAACCTGCTCAAACGAGTGGGCCGTCTTCTTGTTGAGAAGGACACGCACGGCTTTCCGAGGCTTTACCCCACTGCGGATTATGGTTACCAGTTTGGGTCGGATGAAATCCCTGTTATCCTTGGTTTCCACAGAACCAGGCTTGGCGCTGGCCAGAGAGGTGGGCGATCGTGCCGATGCTGCGGTCCTGACATTGACTGACCAGTTGGGGTTGACATTCTTAGTGTATTCCAGATTCTTGTAAGGCTCAATTGATCCACATACATAACTCTCCCCTGTGATACAAAATAATATGAGAAATAACCAGTCAGTGAGATCCAAATCAGATGCAAAAATCTTTTTGAACTGGTTGTGTAGATTGATTAAAACAATTCATGAATTTGACTGATTGGTTCACACTAATAGTTTTTCATAAAACGTTCAAAAAAAGTATGAATGGCTCATTTACGATAAATGAATCATTCAGTCTGGTTTTGTTAACTGTTTCAAACATTTCATTAAAACTAATTTCACTGTTTAATTCCCATTTCCAGTTTCCTAGAAGAAAGAAAGTCATATGGGTTAGGAAGAACATAAAGGGTTGAAGATATGTATATATATATATATATATATATATATATATATATATATATATATATATATATATTTTTTTTTTTTTTTTTTTTTTTTTTTTTTTTTTGGTGAACTATTCATTTAACAAGGCTTTCCTACAACTTCAGAGAACATCTTGCACTCTAAAAATTGCTTTCCATGTTTATTATCATATGAGAACACAGAAGAAAATCCATAAATTTGTCCACATGTGAGTTTAAGACAGTCAATGGACATAAAAGCTACTTATAATAGTCCATAATGACAGAAATGTCACACAGAGTCAAGGTTAAGTGCACGCCAGAGACTGAAATCATCTCCATCTCACTCATTTATATTCATTCTACCCCTGGCAGCACTGAGAATGAATGAATGAATTGGTGTCTTATATAAAAAAGGCACCACTGATTTGCACATCAGAGTCATTTAACACATGATTCAAGGACAAAGTTAGATATAATGATTTCAGTTCTCGGGTTTGATTTATTGGTCAACACTTAGAGGAAGGGAGTGGTATAGAGATGCAGAATCTGTTAAATATTAATGAGCTTTTTTAAAATTACTACTGGTTTAAATCACAGGGCTTTCTGATATCTGCTCACAGACAATGCAAGCTTGATCCTTGCTCAGTACTATAAACTGCATGCTCTGTTTGGGGTGTCAGAAACCCCTAGATATGAAACATGACTAATGCAATGACTTTCCACATAGTAGATTCTCAGATGGCTGTACATACTAAATATATTATGTGCTTACTATGTGCTATCATGTGCTTATTTTCTGAAAATGTACTTACATTCAGGCCAACCAAGATGTCCAAGAAAACAGATTTGGAGAAATGTAGCATTACATCACTTGCTCACTAATGAATCCTTTGGGGATTGGATGGGTGCCGTCAGAATGAGAGTTCAAACAGCTGATAAAAGCATCACAGTAATCCACATATGATTAGTAATCCCCAGCATAACTACAGTCCATCAGTTTACATATTGTAGAGACAAGCTGTATGTGTGTGAAACAAAAACAAATAATCATTAAGACATTTTTAACTTCAAACCATTGCTTACAGCTAAAATATGAGTCCTCTATCAACAATATTTCTTTCTTCAGTGAAAAAGTTGGCTCATCTAAATCAGGAGAGAATTGAGCACAGATCAAGCTCTTTCTACAGCTTCTATATATATATATATATATATATATATATATATATAAGAGAATTTTAATATGAGAGGACAACAGGGAAGGGACTTTCACTGAGGAAATCATGGATTATGGAATTGTATTTTGGCCAGAAGCGATGGTTTAAAGTTAAAACGTCTTAATGAGAGTTTTTTTAAAACCACACAGCTTTTCACTTCGCAAGATGCTAACTGATGGTCTGGAGTTGTGTGGATTACATGTGTATCAGCTGTTTGGACTCTCTTTCTGACGGCACCCATTCACTGCACTTCCAAAGAAAAGATAAACTCATCTAGATTTTGCATGACGCAAAGAAGAGTAAATTTTCAGCAATTTATTTTATTTTATTTTTTGATTATCTGTTTTTTTTATGAGTTTTGATTTTAATAAAATAAAGGTTATTTTCCAAATAACTAATTAAATTTTTACACATATCACATTTGGGGTCTCTGAGACAGTACACAGACTGTATTTTAATGAATTAGCTGAATCTTTATGGCTTTTGATATCATCAAAATGATAATGCTCTACTGGAAATTCTCATGTTAAGGCAGTAGCTGGTGATTTAAGATGTTCAATAGCGTGTTCAATCTTGTAGACCATCTAGTACCAGCATTTAACCAGCTACAAGCTGGTCGTCAGATTTTAAAGTGGTTTTGGGACAGTTATGGCTGGTTTCGACCAGCTAATGACCACTTTAGACTAGCTACCAGGTTCCAAAACCAGCATTTTCCAACATGGTGTCCTCATGTGGAGAACAGGTACCATCCAAACCTAGACATGTGTGATCTAATGCAAAGTTGACCATGTACAGTATGTCTAGTTGAACAAGAAACAAAAGATAGAGGTGTCCCTAAACCTCCATATCTGGACACCCAGGCTCACCTTCCACCAGCTGGTCCATGCTGGTAATCCTCGACCCGTCAATGGCATAAATGGTCCGGACGCCCTGAGGCAGATTTATGTTATCTGATAGGGAGCGGGTGAGGTCTGCGAGAAGAGCATCGAAAGACCTGAATCTTTCGGTGGAAATAGCGTACACAATCCCCTTGAAGTACCGGTCTCCATTGCGGTAGAACCGGACCCTCTTGGCTTTCTTCTCGGAGCTCAGAGCCTGTAAGGTCCGGGTTCGGTACAGGCTGCAGTGGGCGCTGTGCGTGGGGCTCGGCAGGCCGTTCGCACGTGAACCCCCACGGCTGTATCTTTGTGCTTTGTCCCGTTCGTCGAAATGCTCCAGCTCCATGTCAACACCTGGAGCTGTAGTATACCTCTGAGGGAAAATGTGGATAGATGAGGTATGCATTTGTGCCTATACTTGTTAATTAATATTGCACATCTATGTTATTAAATAAGTAGCTGGAAATTTTAATTTCTGTGCGCTTATCAACTGACAAAAAAATAATATAGGCTATAGATTAAAAAGACATTATATAAAATGTAATAGCCTATTCATGTTTTAAATAACAAACATTAATGTATTGTTGTTTTATACATATAACACATTTTAATAATTCATATATAACGTTGAAGTTATTTAAACACGCCCAAAGGTAAAGAACAATGAAGAAGTCGTGCTTATGTTTCATCAATTAAAAGCGATGTTAAAGCACTAATAAATGCTAAATGTGCCGACATGGTGCATCTCATAAGAATATTCATCTTACTTGTGCGCGTGTATCCGATGAGCACAGTTGATATGAAAGCACACATCTAATGGCTTGTCATCTCTTCTAGAGGATGCTATGATGGTTTTAAGAACAGGAGGAGACAATCATGTGCTCTGCTGTGCTGGATCTGGATGTGGTGGATGGGCTGCAGCTCTTCACGCTAGACCATGCCTCGTTTCGATGCAGACTTGCAGCCTTTGTCGTATTCCTGAGGGGAGGACCCTCACTGAATGAATACGAGCGAGGGCTGCGTCTCAAAATCTAGGGAGTTGCCTACCTAGACACCAAGACTGTCCCAATGCAGGTCCTCGCGGTGGGAAGAAGACTGTCCAGCGCCGCTTGCAGTCCAGCTGAGACGATCTATTCAAACTAAATTATAATTTATACATGCACATAAATAAATAAAAAATGAGATATGATAGCATATGCACTGAACTTTGTTGTCATTCCTCATATAATCGAGTGTCACACCCACTATTGTCCGCTTAAATCAAGCTAGATCCTTTATTGCACCAGTGAACCGCCTTGGCGACACACTAGAACCAATTAGGCCTATTTTTCATAGTTCAACAATATGATCAAGAGACTTGTGGTCGTGACTAAGTATTTTAATATTTTTGCATAAATATTTATTATTATATAATACTGGTATATACACATAAAAAAACTACTTACAGATTACACACACACACACATATAACAGATTATATTATATGTCTTAAATATTTAGGCTACTGTTAGTACAAATAGTAAAACTTACTATTGATAGCCTATATTTTGAACAGTTCATTTTTGCATACTTAATTATTCACAAAATAAAAAATAAAATGAAGATTTGAGATGTTTAAATCACCAAAGTCTAAACCTACACATCACTTTTACTGCAGATTTAAATATGGGTAGAGAAAGTTTATGTAGTAGCAAATTTTCTTCCAGTGAGTTTATTATTATTAGTGTTCCTGTGGCTCAGTGGTAGAGCTGTTAACAGCGCAAAAGGTCGTGGATTCAATTCCCAGGGAACACATATAACATACTGATAAAATAATGTATATCCTGAATGCACTTTTTAAAAAAAAAGTATAAAAAAAAGTCGCTTCGGATAAAAGCGTCTGCTAAATGCATAAATGTAAATTTACAATTACAAAGTACGACACTAGATGGCAGCATACACTTTAACTTCAATGCATAGGGAAAAATACTTCCATTCAAGACTGTTATTCCGTTCGATTTTCACAGGAAGCCCAAGTGAGTACGTGTTTATACATTATCATAAGAATAATAATATTTTGTTCATATATTATGCAGTAAAATGAAGTTAAATTCTGCTGATTCATGGCACACTGAATAACCTCGTTTGACCTTATCTTTAGTGCTTTGGCTAGAAAGGAATGGAAGGCAATGGAATGGAACACATTTTAAAGCATCAAACGGCGTGTAAATTAGAGTACACAGAAAACAATATGTTTTAAATGTTTCATTTATTATGTCAGATAACCATAGGCTATTATATTACTTGTCATTGAGCAAACCTATTGACTTGTGGTTAAACGTTGTTATGCTTATTTATGCTGTCCAAACATTCAAATGAGACATATTGCATGAAAACAAACACAAAGCATGAACAACTCTGTTAACGTTTACAGTGAAATGGGAATAAGATTTATATGGAATCGAAAGAAACATGGTCAGTAGTCAAATTTAAAGAAAAAAATGCAGTCATTATCAGTTTTCATGGGGAAATAAAACTGCTGAGATGGTTTATGAGTGTCAATATCTACAGTGGTTGGACTTCATATATAGCATTTCACAGTTTTATGCAGATATTATTAAATATATGCCTTGTTCATTTACAATATTATTATATAATATTAATATTATAAAATACACATTTTAAACTTTAAAATAATATAATTTTAAACATTTCCAAAAAAAAAAAAAAAAAAGTTAAGATTTTTCTGCCTTCTGAATAAACAGATTACTGATATCTGAACTCTGTGTCATATTCGAACTGCAAGTGCAATTTAATTTTATCATCATCTGCAAGAAATGTCAATGTCTTCCTAACAGGGGTTAAAGTGCTTTTTAATATTTTAAAACATAAAGAAATCCTAGTACCAAGAACAAACAGGTCTGTATACTGTATAAAACAGCTATCATAAAGCAGTTTTGGAATATACGTATATTGAAGCTTTAGATATATATATATATATATATGTATTTTTAAATACAAGAATATTATATTTCTTAAGGCTCTATGGGAAAACCGAAAGTCCACCTTTGGCTTGTACTTTGTTTTAAGGGTCCATTTGAAAGACACAAACCATGCAAAACTATTGAAGATTTAATATGAGTAAAATCATTGGTGATATGTTTAGTTGAGTAAACTGCTGGTGAAGTGAAGTGTAAGGCAAAATCAAGAATATTGTCCAGCAGGCTCTCAGGGAATTTTTAAAAGTGCATTTACCATTTACACTGCGACACAGTGAAAATAGTAAACATGACAGTAAGACAAACTGTGTTTACTGCAAAGTCTTTGGAGTTTAGGGTCAGTCACATCAACAAACAACAGCACTCGTTGAAAAACTGGACAAGGATCCACCTACGTCTTCAGTCATTTGGTTTGCTCTTAAAAATGGACACCTGAAACAAAAGGTCTGAATCTAACCTCTACTTTTGGTCTTTATGTTTCTCAACTTGAGTGCTCGACTCTTGGACTTTATAGTCTGCCAGGATGGCGTGGGCAGTCTCTTTGCCAGTCTTCTTGACCATTGCCTTGATCCCCAGGTTGTCGATATTGAACGCGGTGACGCCCATATTGATGGCAGAGTTGACAGCATGATCTGTGGCCTGGCCCGCTTCCGCCCCATACCTTGATTATAAATAACCCAGATTGAGTAAAGGAGGGGACGGGGTGATGAAAGAGGCAATGGAAAAGGCTTTAGGAGATGGACAATATTCGAAGCAGAGCAAAGCAGTTAAACATACATGCATGGATTCAGTCATTTATCTACAGAAATATCTGCCTTTGATTTAAATTGAAAAATTAATCCTAAAGATGGCATAAAAATATTTATGTTGTGATGTGAAAAAAGCTGGATTAAAATTCCTGAATATTTTTAGTTAGAAAGGATAGGACGGTTGTGCAAATTATTATGATTGAAAAACATTATGATATTATGAGCTATATGACGGTTATAGTAATCACCGTTATTTCCCCACTTTTAAAAAATGGATAATTAATCGGAAGGATTTAAGCTTGAAATCTTAAACCTTCTTTACAATGAATTGCACAGTTGTAAAGTATAAGATGATTTACACTCTCGTTCAAAAGTTTGAGGTCTCCAAAGCTGCATTTATTTAAATTGATTAGAAATGTGTTTACAATTTAAAATACAGTAACTTTAGATCCTGCCTGTCCGATGGCTACCATTTTGTTTATGTAAATGGGGAGTCATCTCATTTATCACCAGTAAAATATGGAGTGCCACAAGGATCTGTCCTAGGTCTTCTGCTATTTTCAATATACTGTAAATGTTGCCCCTTGGTAATATTATTAGAAAATACGGGATTAGTTTCCACTGTTATGTTGATGATACTCAACTATATAGCTCAACAAGACCAGATGAAACTTCTAAATTATCTAAGCTAATGATAAACTAATGTTAAAAATGTAAAAGATTGTTGGACCAATAATTTTCTCCTATTAAATTTGGATAAGACAGAGATATTAATTATTGGACCAAAAAAACAGTACACAGAATCTAGTAGACTACAGTTTGCAACTAGACGGAATAAATCCTGTTAAATCCTCTACAGTCAAAAAGCTGGGTGTTATATTAGACAGAAACTTGTCTTTTGAAAAGCATATTTTCCAAGTTACAAAAACTGCATTCTTTCATCTTAGAAACACTGCCAACGAAACATGTTACCTGTTTCTGATGATAAACTTGAATTGAATAACTATATTCTGTTTTAATATATTTTTAAATGCTATTTATTCCTGTGATGCAAAGCTGAATTTTCAGCAGCCATAATTTAGACTTCAGTGTCACATAAATCTTCAGAAATCATTCTAATATGCTGATGAGAAAGTTTTTTTTTTTTTTTTTTCAATGTTGAAACAGTTTTAACCGATTCATATTTTTAATGAAACCATGATACTTTTTTCCCAGGAATCCTGGATGAATAGAAAGTTCAAAAGAACAGCATTTATTTGAAACAGAAATCTTTATAAATGCCACTTTTGATCAATTTAATGCATCCTTTCTGAATAAAAGTATTCATTTATAAAAAAATCAAAAAATCAAAAAATAAAATAAAAACGTATTATTAAACATATTAACCATATTAACCCCAAACTTTTAAACGATAGCATACATGTATATACTGTACATCTTGGTCAAATTACGTAGATGATGATTATGTTTGCTATCCGATAAAATCTTCTGTTGTTGAACAGTATAATTAAAGTCAGGCTTAAAAGGTTCAAAAGTTAAGAAAAATGAAGCAATAAAGACAATGAGATTAATTACTTTGGCTGTTAGAAACACATATACATTCCATTTCTGAGCTGTGGATAATTTGCGCACAGCAATACAGGATGCTAACGGAGGTGATTTAATCATTATGTCCTATAAATCATTAGCATTGCGTGCAAGTGCTGACTGATTCAGTCTCATACATAAGCTTTAGCCATGCTCGTGACGTTAATTAAGGCCTTTTTACAGGGTGCAGGGATACATGTTTCTACTTGTTTTCATTTGGGGTGTCTGAAATGTTCTCCAGACCCCTAAATCTGCAAACAAATAGACGGGAAAGAAACTAGCGTGAGTGCAGTTCATTATTTTGATCAAAGTTACTGGTGAGAACCTGCAAATGTAGTTAAAACATTGTCATGATCAACTTTAAAGCAGGTGGAATGAGACCCTTGTGGATTTACTTACTTATGTTTTACCGTGGTAACTGTTTCTGTGGCAACACTCTTTGCTATGTTCTTTGCTGCAACCTCCAACCCTGTCCACATTGTTGCAAATCCTGACAAAAGTAGAGTATTATTTCAATTTCAAAATCAAAAGTGACAGTAAAGACATTTATCATGTTGCTAAATATTTATATTTCAGAAAAATACTGTTCTTTTGAACTTCAAAGAACCCTAAAAATTTCAATATAGGTAATAATAATAAAAAAAAAATTTGGCGTCAAATCAACATATTAGAATTATTATTAAAGACTGCAGTAACGTCTGCTGAAAATTTGCTTTGCCATTACAGATGGATTCAATTTTTCAAATTTGTACTAATATTTCACAATAGTAATGTTTTACTGTATTTTTAATCACATACATAGAGCCTTGATAATGGCAGAGACTTTTTTTTTATTTTTTTTAATCATTAATTTTTTTTTACTGAGCCCAAATATTTTAATGGTAGTAGTCCAACGGTCTCTAAATGATTAATAGCACATATTACTGGCTCTTGACACCATTTAGTATTTGTTATAAATTTAGTCAATAATATAATGGCTTTTTTGCTCCATGGTAAAATTTGCATGTGTAAAGAATTTGATAAATCACGGTAACCATCTGATCAATAATGTCTAAAAGATAATAATGTAATTATAGTCATCAATGTGTCTAAAATAGCCAAGAAAAGAATAATTTCTGAGTGGAATGATTTACTTCACCTTGAACTCCACTTGCTGCAACCACCATGGCTCCATCAATATTGGAGCGTCCTTCCTTGTCTTTCTTCAGAGACTCTGGGATAAGCTTCCCTCCATGTTTTTTTACATGGGGTGCCAACTCTCTGCCAACATGTCCAGCGACTGTGCACAGTCCATCCACTGAAACAGTACACAACATGCTTTTGATTCAAATCATACACAGTAAATGAAGTGCGTCTCGTCTTTCTTGAATATTACCAGCACAATTAGGAATTTACAAAGACACTTCCTTACCAAGGAACTGGCTGACCTTCACTGCTCCTCCTGTGGCCTGTTTGGCCACATGGAGGCTTTTGGTTACTGTGGGGCTGACTTGAGTTGGTTTGTCCTCTGGTGTGATGTGCTCTCGTAGTTTGGATGCACCTTTATGTATGGCTTTCCCTGTGTACTCAGCCCCCTTCACCAACCCCCAGCTCAGCCATGAAGCCCCTGTCGATATATTTCATCCAGTAAAGAGAGCATCACAGGATCACTCTTTTGGTGAAAACAACTGTTGAGGTTCTAGTACAATCCAAAATGTTGTACAGGTAACCTTTCAACCACTGAGGTCACATGGAATATTTTAATGATGTCCTATGTTTCTGGGCCTTGAACGTGCTTTCTTTATATTAAAGCCTCATTTAAGGGAATCAGATTGCTCTTCTTACCAGTCAGGATCCCTTGAGCCACCTTCTCGCTCCATTCAGGAAGTACCTTCTCCTCCTCAGCAGCAGGGGGCACTGCTTCAGCTGCAGGAGGCACTATCGGCACCTTCTGACCCAGGTTAATGGTATCGCTTGTGCCATCTGATGCCTTGGGGACACAGGATAGCGGGCAACAGTAAAAACAGAGAATCATAAAGAACGCAAAAGCAAGCTCAAGCGACAACTAAAAGCAAATTGTGATTTGTAAGATGACTATATGGAAATTAGCCAGTATTGTTTATGACAAGGAGGGAATGCTTCCAGATTTTTCCCCGTTTGCCAAAAAAAAAAAGAAAAAAAATCCTTTGTTGCCTCTAAACACTTGAGCCAGTGAGTCAGCATGGTCTGCTACAACAACCTGTTATTTCCACAACAATGGGGGTGTTTGTCATCGCCCCCTCCTTTACAGAGAACTGTGGCACTTGGTTCCAAACTCAGCAGCAGCTGCTCAGTGAAATGATTTCTAAAAGCATGCACAATGTTTTTCTGACTCACATAACCACTAGACTAGGATTATGACTTATTATAATGCAACTGAATAAAAAAGAAGAAAAATGTGGCGTGTATGTTACTGTTACACTTGCCTGTGCTCTCATTCACTACTGTTTTAAGGTGAGTTCTTGGTTTGCTAAGAGCATTACAGCTAATTAATTCTCCTTCTCCTCTATGCTCTCGATCCATCAAGCGCAGGGTAGTGTGCCCGCTCAAAAGCAAAAGCCAAGTCAGCTCGCTATTTTATTATATCCAAAGCCAAATGTGTGAAAAACTTATGAATATCAGCATTGGAGGCAGTGCAAGCAGCAGAAAGCATAGAAGCATTGTAAGGACCACAAGAACTGTCAAGTGCATTAAATTATAAGAAAATATAGTATAGTAGAAAATATAACGTTCCAGCACATTAAAAACCTCAAAGGGTGAAATTGGTATGCTTTTTTACATGGTATGGTATTTACATAATTATGTCACAATGGGATTAGTTTGTTAGTTGTTTATCTATATGGACAAAAACTGAATTGGAACAATACAAGATTTACGAATATAAAATAAAACCAAATAAACAAAAATACAGCAGACTAAATTATACAAGATTTTATAAATTAATCTCAAATCAAAAAGAATTCCCTGAGTGAGCGTACTTCATAAAACAGGGACAGTCCATTTTTATTAAAACATGAATTTAAGTATAATCAAATTTTAAATAATATCAATAATAATTATTATAGAAAAACTATTCATTATAAAAATAAGTATTTAAATAAAGTATTTTATACTTAAATATAATATCATTTATATATTTCTGACAAGCTATTTAATTTTTAATGTAATTATTATTATTATTTTTTTGTTTACATTTTTGGTTATTGGCAGAGAGTGGTACTGACCATTAATGTGCTTGGAGTCTTTCTCTAATATATGGGCACATTTTAAGGGTGCATAAATGTCTAGCACTCTAATGTCATTTGGAAATGTTTAAGTTTCCATTGGTTTCAAGGACATTAGAGTTTCTTCTGTATTAAAAATTTAAAGACTTCCAAAAAACACCCTGTTGTGTTTGTATTCCTTAATGTTTAGTGCATAAATACAGTATTCACAACAAAAATGCACTTGTCATTCGGTGATATTACAATGCATTAATACCTTAAATAAATCTTTTAAACTCTCAAATACACCTGAAATCTGTAAAGAAAAGGGGTTAATAAAGCAGGAAGATGCAGTGATATGTTCCCAATGCATTTGAGCAACATGCAAAAATCTGATTCCAAACAGTGAACATCATGCAGCTAAAGAACATAATGATTTTACCGCAGTGTCAAATTCTTGATTCTATTCTGTTATGATAAAGAAAAAAAAGAAAAACTCAACAACAATAAAAATAAATAAAAAAAGAAAGAAAAACACTAAAAGGGGCAGCAACATTTAAGATACTGGAATTGTTTGTAAAGCTGTAGAGATTGAGTTAGTGACACGCAAAGTTTGAGACGAGTTTGAGCCACCACACCTGCTCTGAAGCCCCTGCTGACCCCTGTGTTTCTGAGGGGGGAGCTGAGGGGACACAGGGACAGCTCACCTGGACACGCAGGTCAGTCAGCTGTGAAAGAACACTCTGGAAGAGTTCGCGGTCCCTCTGGGGAAGCTCAGAAGAAAGGACCACCCCAACATAAGAGCCCGGGATAGGAGCCATCATGTCAGGGAACATGTAGACTCCTGTGTTGCACAGCAGGACTGGGGAGTCAGAGGACATCAATGGGTAAAGCCAGTCACAAACCTGAAATTAGAAATGAAAATGAGTGTGGCTTCCTCAGGCTACAAGCCACCAAAATCTGCAGGCAATAAAAATAAAAATTGATAATCATGAGAATGTTGATTCAGGAACATGTCTTCCTCATTGGGACTTTATAATTATTGCCGGATATTAATCTGCTTAAACAAACAGTCCCACCTCAAATGTACCCTTTACAGATATCAGATAATACAAACCTTACTGAATAATTAGTGTGAAAATGCTTTATCAAAAAAATATACAAATCACTTTTTATCTGATTTATCCCTTTAAATTAATTTAATTATTCCCTTAAAATTGTATTTTAAATTTAAAGGCCTTACTTCACAAACCCACGAAAACAATTCTCAATGAACAATGATTTATGTTAATTCTTAATTAGAAATATACAAATATTTGTTTATATAGTCTGATGTTACATATATATAAAAAAAATAAAAAAAAACTGTGATGTGACATACAGTCAAGTATGGTGACCCACACTCAGAATTCGTGCTCTGCATTTATCCCAACTGAAGTGCACACGCACAGAGCAGTGAACACACACACACCGTGAGCACACACCCAGAGCAGTGGGCAGACATTTATGCTGTGACAGCCGGGGAGCAGTTGGGGGTTCAGTGCCTTGCTCAAGGGCACCTCAGTCGTGATATTGCCGGCCTGAGACTCGAACCCACAACCTTAGGAGTCAAACTCGCTAAACACTAGGCCACAACTTCCCCAAAATATACTTCTCTATAATAATGCCTGTCATCCATCATTTGAATAAATCATAAAAAATACAGCTTGCTGACACTATCCTTTCTGCAGATATGCAATTTTTTATGTTAATTTATATGTTAACCAGTGAAAAGTTATAAATGAATATTGCCCTGTGGCTCCGAATTTGAAGTCCAGGCCTGGATTTTCTCCCAAAGTTGAGACCGTGGACAGCTCTGCAGTTGGATTCATTCATCCTGTCCTCATGACTGCTATCATTTAATAAGATTAAAGTCAAAGCCTGAAGCGCAGCAACTGGAGGCTCTTTGTTCAGCTTCATGACACAGCTAATCTACGACCTCAATGTCCGTGTGAGGATATGGCTCTATTTATTTTTGGACGTGGGTGTCTTTGGGCCCTGATTGGGTCCAGAGGTTAGCCAAGGCTTTTATATTATTACTCTATTATTTACATACAATACAGACATTCCATAAAATTACCTCATATTGTGAGGATTTCATGTAGGGCGGTGTTCAAAGTGCATCTCATATTGTGAGGATTATATTACTGACTATTTACCTTTGCCAGATTATAATAATTTTATCACAGGTTATCACAGAGTGGCGGTCAAAGTGTAAAATATATTGAGCTGAACCAGGTCATTTATATTGTCTCTCGTGTAGGGGAACAATTCAAGAAAAACCAAACAGGTCATTAAGCTCAGATGACTGGGGCTTTCCCGAGGTGACATCACTCACTGAAAGCCTATTGGATGCAAGCAGTGAGGATACACTCACATGATACTGTTAAAGGGTTAGTTCACCCAAAAAAGAACATTTTGTCATTAATTACCATCATGTCGTTCCAAACCCGTAAGACCTTCATTCATCTTTGGAACATAAATGAAGATATTTTTATGGAATCTGAGAGCTGTCTGACCCTCCATAGACAGCAACGATATTACCACAGTCAACGCACAGAAACATAGCAAGGAAATCGGTAAAATAGTCTATGTGACATCAGGGGTTCAACCGTAATTTTAGGAAGCAACGAGAATACTTTTTGTGTGCAAAGAAAACAATAATAACAATGCGAAATGCGAGCACTGATTACGTTCTGGGTTTTTTTCAAAAATGACGAAAGACGGTAACTTGGGGAGAAGAATTGCTGAATAAATGATGTAATTATTGTTTTCTTTGCGCACAAAAAGTATTCTCGTTGCTTTGTAAAGTTAGGGTTGAACCCCTAATGTCACATGGATTATTTTAATGTCCTTGCAACGTTTCTGTGTGTTGATCGTGAGAGAATCCTTGCTGTCTATGGAGGATCAGAGAGCTCTCAGATTTCATCAAAAATATCTTAATTTGTGTTCCTAGGATGAACGAAAGTCTTACAGGTTTGGAATGACATGAGGGTGAGTAATTAATGACAGAATTTTCATTTTTGGGTGAACTATCCCATTAAGAAACAACGGATGAGGATGGTCTCATTAAAGACAACACCATCTCAAGAGTGTAGGAAGCTTTAGAGCCAGACAAAAGCTTGTGAAAGTAGGTTACAGGACACCATGTCTTGAAAACAAGCCTACTTGGACCGTTCTTTACAAATGCCTGGAAATATCAACATGAACAATCTCTATGGGCTGAACAGATCAAGCAACCGTTTTTAAAGAATCTTATGAAACTTGCATAAAACATGTCTGGACTCACAATTCACCCACAAATAAGAAAATATATTTTGTGTAAAGAACATTAAGCTTGTTTTTAGGCCCGTTAAGATTTTTGCATTGCAACATAATTTTTTTACTGTCAATTTAACTAACAATTTATTAATCATATTTTCTCCTTGGATTCTCAGTACTTTGCAAACATCTCATTCCTCCAGAATTTAGAAATTACTACATTTATTTGTATTCATTTTTATTTATTACATTTAGTACAACAAAGACTATTAAAGATCTCAAATAAAAGAAACAAAATGCGTGTTTAAAGAATTTAGCACAACAAATAGCAATGTATAAAACTAAAAATGTATTGTTATTGAAAATTTGTTGCCATAAAAATAATTTGTTGTTATAAAAATAAACAAATGATATTTTATGAATTACATAAATTGAATTTGTGGAGAAAATTGGTTTAATTGAAATTAAAATGATCAAAACGAAAAAAGAAAAAAAATCTTCCTGTTCCTAAAACTTGCTTTATTTTTCTGTACAGAAAAAAAACAACTAAATTAATAAATACATTTATATTTAAAAATTAAATTAAATTAAATTTATGCATTTAGCAGACGCTTTTATCCAAAGCGACTTACAGTGGATTCAGGCCATCAATTTTTACCTATCATGTGTTCCCAGGGAATCGAACCCCCAACCTTGCGCTAAATAATGCAGCTTTATATAAATAACGCAGCTTTTGATTTCTTACCTGTAGGAAGGCAGGTGGCCTGTTTGGAATCCTCTCTGATTGCTCACTGGTGAACTTGACGATGCGCAGGTACCCTGGATAAGAGGGAGCACTGACTTGCCCGTCAGGTGTAACAAAGAAGATCTGCACCCCTTGAGGAAGGAAAAAGAGTTCCTCTCCATCCTCCCCCAGACACTGAGGAGAAGGTGCTGAATTAGACGTATTGCTGTAGAACTCATCTCCAACCAGGGAGAGTTCACCCGAGTCGGTGCCATAGGAAATGCTCAGGTGTCCGTCAGCAGCTTGAGGGGTGTATGCAGGAGGCTGGTCAATTAACATATTGGGCTGCACTGAGGGGGAGACCGGAACTGGCACACCTGAAGCCCCTGCAACCCTGCTGTTGGAAGCAAGCATCTGGTCCGACTTGACCTTCGGGACTTCAGGGTAGAGTTTTTGAGGGGCTGCGCTGCTATCCGAGACTTGGTTGGGGTCTGGGCTGGTTTCCAGCATGGCTAAGCGAGTGGTAATGTTGTTGAGAGTCTCCTGCATCTTGCGCTGCATCTGTCTAGCTGATTCCCAGGAGGGACCCACACACTCCATACCCTGCGAGGGAACACTGAGAGCCCTGAGGAGGTGCTGCCGCCCTTGTCGGTACAGTTTTAGCGCCTCTGCACTGTGGCCCACCTCATCCTCTGTGAGAGCTTTATTGATGCATGCGAATGCCTTCTCGTACCCATCTTTGATCACCTGCAGCCTGGCGTTATCAAAGGCCTCCTGCTTCACTTGCTCCATAACTGAAAAAAGGAATGTTCATGTGTCAGGGTCAGGAATGTTCATGTGTTTAAAAGCTACATAACTTCCTCTGTGTCCCATGACTTCCTCAACTTTCTTATATTACAAGAGATGCCAGCAAGCAAATTTTACTTCAAATGTTACACAAAATATCAAGTCTTTTTGTTGTTGGAATAACTTGCATCCGCATGTGTACCTTAGTGAAAAAGAAACGTGCTTAATTGTATTAAATATGAAAATTCACTTTATTTCAAATCTTCAAAATATTTTTTTACACTTATTTTAATGTGTTAACTAAATCACAAACTGAATTTTAATTAGTGTGTTCAATATTACATTTAAGTAAATATCTTTAAATGTACTAAACTACAGCTTAATCCGTTCAAATGTGTAATTACATAAATATTAAAATACATGACATACAAGTTTAAACATTGATGGCATTTAAGTACATTTTAGTTTACCAGAAATTGTCAGTACATTCAACATACTTTAACCATATTTCAAAAGCAGAAGAACTCATGAAATTACATACAAAAATGTACTTAAGTCCCTCTTATGTCAAAAGTTCAACTGATTGCATTTTATTTAAATTTAACGCTTAAGTAAATTATTTTAAAGCATATATTAAGTACTCTTCCTAAAAGTGAATACAATGAGTTTTAGTAGAACATCATATAATATCATAGCACCACTGACTGGCGTCATTACACTACAATGGTACCAATATACTGTAGTATTTTTCAAAAGATTAACTTAAATTATTAAATTATTATGCGCATTTTGAGAAATTAAACTAAATTAACTTTTTGTGGCCTATTAGCATTGGACCAGTTTATATGACGTACTGTCACATGAGGATTTACAAAGTAAACACCTGCTTAACATTGCGAAGTGACATTCAGACTTGAAGAAGAGGCCTATTGGTAGTTTATCTAGTGAATCTTGAAACCCAAGTATCTTATAAGTTTTAAAACAACAATCCAACATAATGAAACTGTTGCTGGCTAACACCCTTTCATAAGCCCACATATTAACCTCCACCTCTCATCTGTTGTTTTCAAAGCAGATAACAAAACATTTCCATGAGGAAACTCACCAGGAGATGTGATAAATTAAATTAAATGTGGTGTTTAACCGCGTTATTCCGGGTTTGTTGACTGAACAGCTTCAGCTCTCTGACAGCTGAGCTGCTGCTGGTACTCGTGCGTGTCTATTACGTGATCCAATGAAGAAGACGCTTTTTGCAGCTCGTCCACTACACATGCACTTCCGCGTTTAGTCACGTGCTGCTTTTTGAGGTTTATGATTGGTTAGAAGAGTTTGCTGAACAGATTTAGCCTAGTTGACGTTTTTCCATCAACATTTTAAGTTAAAATGTCTAAAACGAGCATAAGGCAACATTTTCAGAGTAAACTAGCTAACCAGTGATTGATATCAATGTAAACCAGGCATATCTTTATAAATCAACCTCTAAGACAGCATGTGAAGTTTTAATTCTCATATTTATAGATCATAAATGTTGTAGTCAGCACATGTAACACGGTTTTAATTTATACAGTGAGGAATTTCCATGCCTATAAATTTCAGAGCACGTTTTCTGTCCTTTATAGTTAATTGAATCAATAGGCCTAACCAAAAGCTGATTTTCTTTGTAAGTTATTTGTTTTAGAAATGTTTTCCCAACCCATTTAATTAAGAGCAGTCACACAGGCTATGAAAAGAATTATTTGCTTTGGCACTCAAACCTTTCTTTTTCTATGAACCAATTAATACCAGGCACTTTTAGGTATAAAGATGATTCTTCACACGCTATTTGTTCATGATTGATCAAACACCTTGTTATGAGGAAGATTGGGTTTCATTTTTAAATAATTTTTTCATTCTTTTCTTTCTTTTTAGCTACTTGTTTATTTATTTATGTAAAAAAAAAATTCTTTTTTCTTTTTTTTTTTTTCTTTTTGAGGAAACCTATTCAGGGTGAATTTAGGTGTGCACAGAAATTTACATTTGTGGTTTTTGCTTCAAATACGCAATCGGCAATCGGCTGGTTTTTTGGTCTTTTTCCGGCCGATTTTTCCAGAGGTGCGCTCGCGTGCACAGACTACATTGTAATCGTTCGGTATGTCATTTGTGTGGAAGAGTATTTCGAAATCTGTGTGCAGGACTCAGGCAGCCGATCAGTACTGCAAATGCAAATACTGACTGAAGCTGCGCGAGCGTCTACTGTACCGGTCCGCGCCCTGAACACTGGTAGACCGTGAAGAGATGTTCAGGTCAACTTCTCGCGTTTTGGATGAGAAACGAAACGGACTAAACTGTGACAAAACTGAAATGTTTTTTTATTAGAACTTGCATACACGTTTGAAAATCCATAAATAAACGTCAGTTCTGCATTAGGATGATTATTTTTATTTTACCTTAAAATTACATAGACTTAATTTGATTTTAAAATCACCTGCTGTAGCACACTGAAAAAAAGTGTTTCATTCATCCAATTAAAACATTTTAGGGTAATGATTCACATCTATATTTTTTTTACTTGAGACGATAAGTGTAAATAGATGTAAATAAGTACCCTATTTTTTATTTTATTTTATTTTTTATTGGAATGTATGAAACACCTTGCATCTTTGTTTTATTCGCACCAACATTATTTGATTTTAACATTTTGGAAAAAGTATTTATATAGCATTATTTAGTCTCACTGTAAAGACCTTTTTTAATTTAAAACCAAATTTAAAAACTAAAATACTGAATGCTGATTAAGAAACATCTTATTGAATGTGTGTTGATTGTTGTTTTTGGACTGTAGAACTATGCAGTCGTTGCCTTGAATTTCACATGGTTACAGTTAATCTTTTATTACAATTCAAAAACAAAAGCTAAATGCTGATGTCTCTACCATCTATGTTTGTATTGAATGTACTGTAGGCTACTTACCGTGCAGTTACTGCTGTTAATTTCAGATGGTAACAGTTATTGTTTTCAATAGCTAAAAGCAAGTTTGGCCTATTATATACCAAATATATTGTTTATGCACTTTCCTTCTTTCTTGTTTGTTGCTTAAAAGATTAAAAAAAAAATCGGAAATCGGTATCGGAATCGGCCAGTTTGCTTGTAAAAAATCGGTAACGGAATCGGCCATGAAAAATCATGATCGGTGCATCCCTATTAAATATGATCTTGCGCAATTAAATATCCGACACGCTGATATAAACTACAATTTTACAATAAACTGTAAGTCGTTGATCAACAGAGGGCGCTGAAGCTGTATATTTAACAAAACCTGGGACAAAGGGTGTTTGAGGCCGTTCAGTCCATGTTTAGTTATGTGTTGTACAGTTACACTGGAAAACACCTGGAGCAGGAGGTATGTTAAATTCAATGTGAGAAAAGCTCAGTCTGTGTATTTCCAAAGACGGGAAAGTATAGAGCACTTGAGATTTTGAGACAGCCAGACAGATATTTGGCCAGCTTCATGAAGCTCTCAAGGTGCATAACACTACATCTGCTTCATGCATTACTTCACATTTGAAAGGCCTTGTGTTTAACATTAGTAACGCTTTCTGCCAACCAGCTGAACAGCAAAATATAGAGTATTCCCCACAGACAAAACAACTTGCATGAGAACAAGCCGGAAAATCATATTTGTTTGCACACATGTGACACTGAAACAAGTGCTAATTAATTACAGTAGCTATGCATTGATTTCTGTAAGGTGAGATCTAAAAACATGCATTAAAATATTCAAAGTATATGACATCACTGTAAGCATGACATCACAGCACTGTCAAACTAAACCAAAGCATATGGCTGCACTATATCTCAGTGCATGTATAATACATAAAACAGGAATTCACATAACCCCCACGAGGAAAAAGAAAGTTATTGAACTATAAATCTTTGTACTCTCACAACAGTGCCCTGAAAGTTCAGCAGCATGAAGGATCAAAGTTTAGGGACTATGTGCATCAAATTAATTTTATATTAAATAAATCTGTGCATTAATATGAAGTTTATAATGATCAACATTTGTAAACCAACACGATATCATGTTGTTTGGATCGTTCACAGGAGTTGTGGTGTTTTTCATCGCGCTCTCTGTGAACTCTAAGTCTGTATGCGTCATATTTGACCCTTGAAGTCCTATTAATAAAACGCTGCTGGAGGTTTTATTGGATATTTACACAGATTAACACACAGTGCTGTGCATGGTGTGCATGTGATCTGGACCAAATGCAGACCAAATGCAGACCATATGGACCATATACTGACCATAAATTCTTGCACTGGTTTCACCAACACTGAATAAACTCTGACCAATAGTTAAATAATTGTTTTTTTTAAGGAGGCAGGTTAAAAAAAAAAAAAAATTAATAAAAAAAAAAACTCGTTTTATGTATAGTATAATCTGTATTTGTTTATTGAAATCTGTATGTATTATGAATGTATCATGTATAGTTTATTTCTTTATAATATTTTTAAGGTGACAGTTTTATCATCAGTCCTGGTACTGCAGATGTAAAAAAGCCTTTCAGCTAATTCTGGCACATTGTATATTTATGTATTATTGATGTGCATTGTCCCTGTCAAATAAACCTGAAAATAAATAAATGTGGAGGCAAATAAATGTTGTTGTTGTTGTTGTTTTATTATAAATAAAATAATATGAAATAAACTATTTCAAGTTATAGAAATTTAGAAATGCATTGGGGAAGATGAAGCAAGATACCCCCTGGGACATAACCAAATAATTCTGATCATCAGCATTTCAAAGATTTATTTGAAACTTTGTGATTCATTCTCAAAGAATTTAACTGCATTACTATTTATACATAATTGATGTTTCTTACTCAGAGGCAGCTTTAGATACAAAAGTGGGGTTACTGCAGGACCCAGAGCCCCATTAGGACTATTCTGTAAGGAAGAACTGCCTAATTCTTGCAAAGATATCTCTGAGGGAGTGATTCATCACCGTGTTGGATATGTCTTCTCTTTTCCTCATCCAAGAAACTGACAAGACACTGACATTCAGCAGAGAGGTAAAACAAAACCGTTATGTCTTCAGAAATGTGTTTCTTTATTAAAACCATGGCAGATAGAAATTTAGGGTAAAGGGTATCAGCGAATGGAAAATGTCTGAGCTAAATTTCACAGCTCGTTTTACGTTAAGATGAATAAAAATAGAGTCCGATTAACGTATAAGATTTGTTTAGGATTTAAGCTTCTCACAGTGGATGCCAAAACGAGCTAACTACAATATTTTTTGAATTAACCGAACATTATTTTATCTGTATCAGAAGGCAGATTTCTCATTTGTCATCAGGGGGCGCTATTGGAAAGCAGCCACTCTATTTATCATACACAAACATATTATCTGTATTTATTCCAAACGTATTGTAGTATTTAATGCTATATTAATTGTGAATATTATGCACAAATTCCATTATTTATGAATCCTACATTTGTCCTATCATGTTAAAACTGATGTGATGTGGCTAAAGATCAAATAACATATGTGCTGATAATAGCCTATTTGTGTCTGCATGGAGTTATGTTGTTTCTCAGGACGAGAAAATAATTACATTTTCTATTTTTCTTTTCTTTTCTTTTTCTTCAGTAATGTTTTAACATTAATAAAAGTGAGTGACTCACTTAAAGTAAAAAGGGTAGACTATTTATTACACTTTTACAAAATAACAGTGTCTAACATCTTCAGTGGTTGCATAACATACCTGGAGCATGCAGTGGCTAGGTTTTCTGAAGATGGGTAGCAGTAATATGTTGAGATGTTGATGTTTAATTTGATGGTGCAATCTGAAACATAGCCCTCTAAACCTGTCTGTCACTTAACCATAATGATAATAACCTTAATTTGCAAATTAAATGAAATGTGGTATAGGGATGGAGTTTGGCCTAAAATTTTATTTTAACCAACTGGAAGTTGGGAGTAGATTGCAAGTGCACACTATGTTGCTAGAAATGCACACTAGAGCTATTGAAAAAAACAGCATGCTGGGTCATTGGAGTTGACCCTTTCTTGCCATTTCTCTCAGAGTCCTCTTACTAAAGACACATGTACAGTAGTTGTGTTATGGCTCCCTGCATGTTTTGACTGGAAATCTGAGAGGGTGTGTACATTGAGATACTTTCCCTATAGAGTTGATTTGATTTAACTGGTCTTTTTGATTGCCATTGGGTTTGACAGGTAAAAAAAAAGAAAAAAAAGAAAAGCCAATAAAATAAAGTTTTTATTAGTTCATGCATGGACAGAGAGAGAGAGAGAGAGAGAGAGAGAGAGAGAGAGAGAGAGAGAGAAATTGGTGTCTGATGTTCACACATGAACGTGTGTTAACCGCATGGCCACAGCTCCAACATAATAATAATAATTAATAATTATATAATAATAATTATTATTATCAATGTGTCAGAGGATAAATAGCAAGAGTACGTGTTATGTACTAAATGAAGGTAAATTATTTTTTGGTCTGTTCAAATATAAATGATCTGTTGTGAGACAGGTTTTTGTCTGGATTGCAATCCTTAACTGTAACACATGGAATATTGCCTCCACAGACCTGTCTTTTCAATTGACAAAATATTCATAAATACTTCAGAAGAGCTTTAAGGCAACATGAAAAATCTGTTATCATTAATCTACCTCACGTCATCCCAAACCTTTACGGCATTTATCTTTCGGTGCAGTATGAAAAAAGATATTCTGAAATATACATTTTTAGTCTGTTTGTCACACAAAGCTACTGGCTTCAGAAGACTTGGATTAAAGCACATATAAATGTAATGAATATGGCAAGAGTTTAAGATTATATATATATATATATATATATATATATTAGGGGTGTAACGATACGCGTATTCGTATTGAACCGTTCATCTTTGTATTTGTTCATAACTACTACAACAATATAACATTTTCATTTTTTTTTATAAGGAGCTGTTTTTGTTTTATACAGTATGCTGCTAAGAAAACACCATAGAAGATGGGTAAAGAATAGCTCCATCATTGTTCAATGTAAAAAAACAAAACAAAAAACATACATTCCCAGGTAAGTTTTAATAAAAAAATAAAATAAAAAAAATCAAGGAAATCTATCTGCAAATTTTTTCTTTTTGCTGTATCTAAAACATACCGAACCGTACCGAACCGAACCGAGACACCAGTGAATCGTATCGAACCAAACCGTGAATTTTGTTAACCGTTACACCCCTAATATATATATATATATATATATATATATATATATATATATATATATATATGCATACACACACACACACACATCTATAAATACATAAATTATCTATAAATATATTAATATATTTAATTATTATCATTATATAATAATTATTTATTATAATTTCAAAAGAATAAGTAATTAATTAATTAATATATTCAGTAAATTACTGGACAAATTCAAATTATGAGCTTTATAAGTATGCTATAAAAAGAATTGGATTTTGTAAACTCAAGGTGGTACAGTAAGTTTAATGTGTTCTTACGTTTCAAAACTCTTAATCTTGGGATTTGTTGCTTGGCTGAAAATATTGAATAGGTAATGTAATCTTTTGCCACAGAGGCTGTTGGGCCAATGTAAGCATGTTTTAAAACCTGTGCCAGCGTTTTCTTTAACAAATCATCATGCAGTATAACGGAGCTGGCATGCAGGCCGTGTAATTGAAATAACAGCGTGCTTCTCAGGCACAAATACAAGAATGCCTTGAGTCGAGATGCAAAGTAGAGACCATAATTCACTGGCAAAAATAAATCTCTTTATTAACACTGGTGGTTCTATGAAGAACGTTTAACATCCATGGAACTTTTCCATTCCACATAAGTTTTTATAGTTCTTTCGAATTCTAAAACACAATGGTTTACTTTACCGTGACATTAATATTACTAATAATACTAAGAATAATAATGAAATAACAATTTTCATAAATGTATGGTGGCAAGTAAATGGCAACTGTTTATTGGACTGTTGTATAATCAGACTTGCACCGTGCTGTTGGTCTGAGATCAGCACAGCTGCTGTTATCACATTATGTCCGGGTGATATTTCTTAAAAGCATTTATGGTCTTTTTTACTGTTCTCAGGAGAGAAGAATGACAGAAAACTTGAGGGAGATGAGGAATGGGATCAGTACATGACCCAGGCCAGACTCGAACCACCACAACAAGACACTTGTGACACGAGCACATCCTCCACTCATTACATCCTCTGAGAGTTTCAAGATTTTCAGTTCGACATGGTCTGGCTACAATAATATACTTTAATATTTATTTCCTTATATTTAATAATGAACAATCAGTGCACATTATATTAAAAAGAGCAAAGCAAAGTGATCTCATTCTGATTGTTGTGCTTCAAACTAATTTCATACTTTCACCGACAGTCATATCGTTCTGAAACTTATGGAATGCTTCAGAAAAGACATCTGTTTTGTCAATTTTCTGTTCCCTTTTCCGGACGGAAAATGAATGGGGTTTATCATCCCGTCTGTTTTCCTATGTTTTACAGTTATATAAGCTTTTCTTCAGCTTTTGATTATTAGACCAAATTAATTCATTCAAGATCTGCGTATATGTATTACATTAAAGAAGTGCTTGTTTTGTTCCCCAAGCAGTTGCTGTTGACTTGGCTCAGCAGAGGGACAAAGACTTGGAAGAGCAGTGTGTTTTTGCAGGCAGCTGGCCTTCGGTTGCATGACACATATGCTGTAGTGGAAACCTGGCCTCAAGAAACACAGGGATCCCCATCTACGTGGCCTGACTGTTCTCACAACACCAAACCACAACCAGCGACGGAGAGTTTAAAACAAGGTGTTTAGGTCAGAGGAACAACACTAATATTGGAGAGTGATTGGTTAGAGGCTGTTTTAAAAGATGTCATGCTAATCCTGACGAATCGTTCCAACATCTTGCAAGCAGCTAAAATTACAAACAAAACTGGATTGTAAAATTAAAACAACAACTTGATTGAATAATGGTTCTGTGGGTATTCGGCTTGATACAATTTGTCTGCGTGTGATTCTGGATGGGATTTTAGTCTCTGTCTGCCCATATTTTTATGCCAAAGTTGTTAGTCTCTGCCTCCCAATATTTTTATGCAGAGCTGTTTGAACCAAAGTCAGCCACACTTTAATAGCCACCGTTAAAGAGTTTTAGAAGAATTGCTCTGACATATAGAGACATCGAAGCATTAAAAAAATAACAACACAGAACCACAAAGCACACATATTTAATAAAATTATACACAACAACCTCCACATGATGTTCTGATTGTGTTGAAACACATTTTAATGCTTGTTGAGTGAATTAAGGTGATCTGATCTTCTGACAATCGCTTTTTTGTGATATCTCCTAAATTTGACTAAATGTAAAAATTTTGTTGTTAACCCTGGGTTTCTAGGCTTAACTAATGTTTTAACAAAATAGGTGTATTTTATCCCTGAATATTAAATTAAATTAAATTAAATTAAATTAAATTAAATTAAATTAAATTAAATTAAATTAAATTAAATTAAATTAAATTAAATTAAATTAAATTAAATTAAATTAAATTAAATTAAATCAAATTACATTTAATTTAATTTAATTTAATTTAATTTAATTTAATTTAATTTAATTTAATTTAATTTAATTTAATTTAATTTAATTTAATTTAATTTAATTGGCTTAACTTGCAATATGTTAAATAAATAAATAAATAAAATCGAAATAGGTGTATTTTACCCCTGAATAAAATACAATGAAAATAAATAAATAAATAAAATACAAATAGGCTTAACTTACAATATATTAAGGTTCACTGAATAAAATTAAATTAATCAATAAAATAAAATCATAGGTGTGTTTTACCCCTGGGCTTCTAGGCTTAACCTTAAAGTTCACTGAATTACATTTAAAAAAAAAAAAAAAAAAAAATAGTGATAGGTTATTTTACCCATTGACTGCTACACTTAGTTCAATTCAGTTTTTATTGCTTTCACACAATAAATAATTTTGTGGCTTACATACAGTAGCAAACAATGTGAAAGTACAGAAATGATGGAGTCCCTGCACATTTTATTAAGAATTGCAGCTGGGTCTCAGAAAATGTTTGTGAACACTGCCTCAAATACGATGCTAACAAAAACTTTTTACTGATCTCTGGGTTTAGTGTTGTCATGTCAGAATCATCCTGTTAATGGATGTGACCACTGCCATCATTCAGTGTGAATAAATGAGCTATCGTGTGAGATCAGCGTAATCCGCGTGTGTGGTGATGTTCGGCAGCATCTGGCTAATGTCCTGCTAAAGAGCGGAGTGCTAAGGATAAATTAATCACCCTGACATGCGGAATAGACATTAGAATTTGGCAAAGGAAGCCCTTTCCCAGTAGCTGACCTTCAGGGGATCCTTCCACTTTCTTTTCCTAACACATGCACACAATCTTGAAAAATGAGGAGGACAAGAGTTTAGCAGCAAGTGCCAAGTGTCTGTGACATCTGCTCTATCTCTCTGACAGGTTCCATCCTTCAGCTTAAGTAATGAATCTCATGATAAAATGGGAAATCCAGCACAGCTGGATGGGATGGCACACGTAAACACTTGACTGACAGTGCCACACGTTAAAAAACGTGGAGTTTTTAGAACTAAAAAGTGTGGATTTCTCATTTAAATAAATATAAACATGAAATGTTAAGCTGACATGATTTAAAATTTGCCCTCATTGCATCAGTTTAAATGTATTAATAAATATTTGTTTTTGTATTTTACACATTTATTATACATTTATTTATATATCTTATATATTTATATATCCTTTTTTTTTTTTTTTGCATACTGTACTGCATCAATTAAATACACAACTTCTATTTCAATGCTGATTATATTTTCAATGGTTGGCCAAAGGGACATATCTATCCTGCACCTACAAAACATTTTGTGCCATTCACATTTCATTTGGAAGATATCTGTCTGCCTTATTATATCAAACACTTTTGAGCCTCTAAGAATGTGCAGATTTGCCAACCAGCATTCATTTATGACAATTCAAACAAAATAAATTATCAAATGAATAATAAATAAACCAAATTGAATGAGGATTATACTAATTAATACCTGATGTTGATGGAATGAAGCCAGTTACTGATTCTGCAGCCTGAAATCAATCATACTACAACTTTTGTAATGCAATGGCAAATATCCATCAGCAACTGATCAAACCGATTTCTTCCAAGAATTTATCACTATAATATGGTTTGATGTTGTTTCCCAAATACCATCTGGAGGCTGTCTGATCTCCCAACGGCACGGGACACAGAGGAGCCTATTTATATTTCGTTTAGTGGCTTTGGGTTCTGTTTGCGATCAGTGTGTAAATACTGGCAGTGGATTAAAGGCCAGTTATGCTGTAGTAAATGTGTTCTGGCAGGTGGCAGGTGAATGTCCTCCAGCTTACAGCATTATGTAACCAGTACATCGCGTGCAGCAGACTACACCCATACAGGTCATTCAGATAGCAAATACATCAGAATTACACCAATATGAATAGTCATTTGAAACTGAGATTATATATATGCATCTCTTACTTCTTATTTACTGCATCTTTATTCTGTTTATTGAATTACATACTGCACAAGGGATCATTATGAAAAACATTTATATATTATTCCCAGCATATTACACTGCAACTTACCAAATAAATAAATATAAACCCAGCTAACAAAAATATATTATAAGAACATTTTGCTGACATTCCCATTAACTTGTGAAAATTGTATTTCTGAAGTAAAAAATTTTCTTGGTCAAATGAATGTTAAGGGAGCATTCCATTTTATCATTTAGCAAACATAATGAAAATGTTACTATATATATATATATATATATATATATATATATATATATATATATATATATATATATATATATATATATATATATATATATATATATATATATATATATATATATAGTGTTAGGCCAACCTTAAACTCTAAAGCTGAAACAATGTTCTATGAACAATGTGATTGCATTTTGAGAAAATTATTAAAGACCAGATAACTTGGAACTATTGATAATACTAGAATTATTATTTTTTTCATAACTTTGAAAGAACCTTGCCAGAATATTAGCTAAAATACCAGAATGTTCCCTCTTGGCAGGGGAATATTGATTTAAGTTCAATTTAACATACAGTCTGTAACAGCACATATTTTGCTAAAATTATATTAGTATAGTATATGTATGTATCAGATCAGAAATTGCACCAATTATGTGCCGTCATAGTACCAAAGAACTATTGGAAAGATGATTTACATGTTATATAATATTGCCATGGGCGCAAGACCGTACTGAAAATAATAATTTCTCATCCTTTGGTGACACGTGGCCGTATTTAAAAGAGAACACAGGAAATGTGTTTTTCATACAAACCATGTGTGTGGTTGTGTTTTGTTGGAAAAGGCCATTATCCAGGGTCACAGCTAGACGCTTACATCATAACGTGACACTCTGAACTCTACAATGTACTCAAGTAGAATTTCACAGCAGGCCAATTCTAACAGGTTACCAAAACTTCTTCTACTGAAACTTCTATTAGGCTACTTATATCTCTGAAACAGTTATGCTATAGAGTACTTAACACAAAGGTATAAACCAGACAAGTCCTTTAAAATGTCCTTCAATATCTCATTGCTGCTTGTAACTGTCCACAGTTTGTCCTTAAACGTTTCCATGCAAGTTTATTGTGGAAGAATGGCCTCTTAACCACAGTTCATGAAGGGAAATGTGCTTCATTTCTGTGTAATGTCAATTATGCTTAGAGTTTAGGCCTTTTGCTTGTTATATTTTGGCCAAACCCAGCAATAAACATCATGCACCTTGTCGGGATACCCTGCAAATGACTTTTTCTGATATACTTCTCTCGAGCTGATCCAAGACTGTACAACTGTTAAAAAAATATTTACCACTGTTAAAAAATGTTTCCCAGCATTTCTTTTACAAAACTTTATACATTGCATATTTTAATTCTCAAAAGTATTATTTATGTTCAATAGAAGTAGTTCATGTTATACGGTGATTTTTATTTATTTATTATTTAGCACTTTACGCAATGGATATTTTTATTTCTGTATTTATTTATTTTTGCTATCCAGAAGCCTTTTTAATGCATCATCAACATATTCTATTCTATTCTATTCCTCAATATTTCTGACAGCATATTTAGCTGAGGGGTTTAATTTTTGCTCTAACATACTGACATTATATACTGATGTTTTAGTCTCTAAACGTTGACAGACTTTCTGATTGTGTGACAGCTGTGCATTTTTGGACTGCATTCAAATATGAACAAAGTGCCAACCAACCCCCAGTCTCCAAAAATATCAAAATTCTCAGTGTTTGCACTGTTATATATTATGCTATGCCTTGTTTTGACTAGTATGTTTGTGGAGAATCTATTAGGATCGACTGGAAACTTACAGCATCTGGAAACCCCATTATTTGACATTTTATAGCCTCTCAACTCAAAGCTCAAGTATGCATGCAAAAGTCAAATGGTCTATCATTGAGAAGATAAACAACTCAGAAGAGGATTTTCTAATGAAGATTTTGCGTTAACTACAACCATTTGAGATCTTGAAAGCTTCGGGGGAAATGCAGCATGTTATGTGGCTTTAGCAGGTTTCAGCATGTGTATTGCAAAGACAAATGTGCGATCTCTGACAAAAACAAGTGACGATAACATGTGCAAATCCAAAAAACTCCACATCCACTCTGGATCCATCATAAAAGTTAAATGAATTGAGATGACTTTTCTTGGAAAAATCCTTGTGTCCATGGAGCCAACTGCTATTTATTGGAATCCAGATTCAGACACCGCTGTACACACAATCATTACCTTATTAAGTGCTGAGAAATTCATAGCTTTGGACCTTCCAGGACGAGGATGGAGACCTCGGTCGTTCCTCACGCTGGATGCTCATCCTGTGTCAGCTAAAGAGGCTGCGAAGTCAAGATAGTTCCTGTTCATGACAAAGATGGAAGGTCAACAACAGAAGAATGCAAAACATTATGAAAAACAACTCTACATGAATCTTAATGACTTAAAGTGGTGATGAATAAACCTTTGTTTTATAAACCCCCCCAAAGTATTTGTATTCTCCAGCATGTGATTAATAATGTCAAATATCTCCTGACAGCTGCTCTCAATCTCCTATCTGATGGCTTCCATGGGACAGACAGCTTTGTGTGTGATGATATATTTTGTTTTTATGTTTACTCTCCATGTCAACTTTGCTTTAATAAAATATGAGTTGATTTATCTATTTATTGGGATCCATTTTTATAACTTACAGTAAGTATTTATTGGCAGCTAGTCAAAACCGGTTATGTAGAGACAGCTGCTAATTGAAAATGTGCGTAAATTCAGTATTTGAATTATTTCAAGGGATAGAGCAGATATTTCATCATGTGTGTTGAAACACACACATCTGTTTGCAGAGACAGAAGTTGTATTCATTGGAATAAACAGTTTCCAGTAAGCACCTAAAATGGTTTGATAACCTAAAAATATGCTTCATGTTGTAACATCCAAACTAACTCTCTGTTTTTATTTAACGGACGATAGTATGTGTTAGGGTTGTGTTTATCCTTATCATATAGAGCTGCTACAGTTGAAAACTGAATTACTTGCAGGAACTATGTGAAAAAATGCAGGATTGTGTTTCACAAAGTTATAACATACTTCAGGTCTTGGGAAAAACATGATAAATGTGTTACAATAATAGCTGAGCCACAAAAAGCATTTCTCCTCTAAGCTCTTTAAACTACTATACTTCTATTCAAACATTCGGCAAGGATCCACTGAATTGATCAAAATTGACAGTAAAGACATTTGTAATGTTACAGAGGACTTCTATTTTAAATAAATAAACTTTTTTTTTTTTTAAATCAAAGAATCCTGATAGAATGTTTCCACAAAAAAAATATGTTTTCAACAATAATAATAAGAAACATTTCTGAACACCAAATTAACCTATTAGAATGATTTCTAAAGGATAATGTGATACAGAAAAAAATAAGCGTTGTCATCACAGGAATAAAGTACATTTTAAATATATATAATACAAAAAAAGTTACTTAACAGTATTACTGTTTTTCTTTCAGCATATAAGGTTAATATTAGAGACCTTTTGCCCAAAACCAAACAAATGTATTTTTATTTGTATTATTATTATAATTAGTTTGAATCCTTTGTGTGTTATAAAACATATTAAAGAACAAATAGTAGCCTACAAAAACATTAATTCTGAAATGACTGTAAAAGCAGTTGGTTCTGTACTCATTAGTTTAAACAGTTCTTTTCACTATAAAGAAGATCCATTCAGCCACACTATTAAAGAAATGAAAAGAAAAGACGAGAGCAAGACAACGAAGTATATTGTATCATTAGTATGAAGCATTCCATTTCAACCACTCATAAAAGTCTGTTATGTAGGGAGTGCATGCATAGCCAGTGCTCAACGGGGATTCTCAACAGTATGGTATTTTAACTGTATCTTTTAAAAACAATGTGGTTATTAATACATCCATCAATGGTTCTTCCTTTTCACTGTAACTCTCCATTTCAGAACATGTCACATATTAACAATGTTTGGAAGTAAATTTAGCAGTTACAACTGGACTGACTCTCTCCCCTCATGTCTTTACAGCAAAAGTTGTAATGTGTTGTAATGTGTGTCTAAAGTAGTTAACCTTCCCAGCCCATTTGTTAAGTGTCTGTTGTGTTGAGATGTAACGGTCTGTCGCTGGGCAGTGACCTTTGACCCTTCAGGCAAATATGAACCTGTTAATGCCTGTCAGTTTTGCAGCTTTAAAGAAATAGCTGTACAATTGAACAAAAACAGGATAATTAAACTCTTCCTTTGAATTACGTTCTAGTTCCAAAAACATTTTGACATTTCTATATATACAAAACCAATCCTTACATAAATGAGATTTTTTCCCCCAGTTGAACAAGTCTTTTCAAATATCTTGATGGATTATTTGAGAAGGTGTGGGGGTGTATGTGTTGCAACCCACCAGCATGTACCATACAACCAACCCCTTCCCACTTCACTGTTATTTGCATTGTCCCTCTTGTCTGAACAAGCTATTGAGGGTTGGGCTCCAGCATGAATGCAAATGAAAGATAATAATGGAGAATTTGGTTATATACGACTTTACAAAAGGTCAGGACACGATCACAAGTTTTGCCATTCTGCTAATTAGAATGAAATCAGATGAAGTGACTCAAATAGGTTGTCAGAGAGATCCTACTGGAATCTGACAGTAGTTCTTGGAAGCAGTTCAAATGAACCAGCTGCACCGTATACACTACAGTGGGATGCGTGTCGCCACTAGCCTGCAGCTGAAATGTCCCGCTTTGACCTCCACCCCATGTGGAAATGAATAGCAGCAAGTTCAGTCGTGCAGTCTGAAAAATATTCGCAGCCCTTTGCATTTTGGGCTGGCTGAGTGGCAGAGTGTGATAATTAGTTTTCTGGTCCAAACTACTACTAATGCAAAAAAATAAAAATAATAATAATAATAATAATAATTATATATATATATATATATATATATATACATTATCTCCTAATATAAAATATGCATTTGTTTTTTCTAATCAGCATTTATGTGATCAGCATTTCTTACAGTAACAAAACTGCATTCAGTGTTTTAACAGCATCAAGAAGAAAGAATAGCAGTATAGCTTAGACAGTGTTTCTTATATAGGATTTTCTTTAGATAACATTTGCTACATTCCATATTGACACAAAATGTCTGTGTGTGACATGCTTAAACATATAAGTTATGTAAAAATTCTGCATTATACATGTGCCTTGACTTATCCCACATTACAGCGGCTGCATGAACTCACATGAATAGTGTGAATTTGTACCTCCGGGGGGTAAATTCACACTACATAAAAAAATAAACAATAAACTTGAGAAATGTACAAATACTGTAAATCTCTGAGAAATCAAGCAATAATCAAGTAATTTCAGATGGATGTATGGGCTTGAAATTCTTGAAAACCTATGCAAAATCAAACTTAAAAATATGGACTTTTTTGTGGCGACTGTGGTAAAATATGAATCCTTATATTGGAAATGGTATTTTTGAAATACCTTATTATGATAAACAGGACTTTTAAAGTATCTTAGCCTGCATCCAACATTTGCAAGATATTTTGCGTTGCAAATATATTTTTCACCTTGAAAACTGTTAGCTTACATAGTACTTGGCAAAAATAGTGCTTCAATACTAATAAAATGTTAACATTCAAAATATTTGTATTTTTAAAAAATGTAAATGTGTTAACATTATGTAACTTAAAAAAACTGACACACAATTCCATGTCTACAAGTTGAGTTTATTATGGAAATTGAAAAAATAAATGCAAAGTAGCCAAAACCTGTTCATGTTGAATTAAATTTGAACTGGAAACATGAAAATTCAGTTTGAGATAAAGCTTTGAACTTTCAAAGCATGCATTGTTCAGCACATATATGCACGGTTTATACAAATGGACACACTTACATACAGAACACACACAAAAAACTAAAGAAGAACATTTAACCTTTACCCCACCAGAAAAGAAACATGAAAAATATTTGAGATTTTAGAACAAAACAATGCTACACAATTTCTATCTTTATTTTAGATTTTACACCATCTAAACATGAGCACCATAAAATCATTCTCCATGCAATGGTAAACCTCAGAAAAATAAATTCATATTAGTGGTTTAAGGCAACTCTTCCCAATACCATGTATTTCATATAAACTCTTTTTTTTTGTTCGGATACCTTAAGTGTACCGGTATTCCACACGTGATGCATGGTTGTACAAAGGTTTCTGAATTGTTTGAACACAAAATCATCAGACAGCATCAGATGTTGTGTAATCAAGTCACATACATTTATGAACATGTGCTTTTTCAAACCACATTTTACAACAACAACAACAACAAAAGAGAATGCTTGAAATATTTACATACATATGGGGAATTTCATATTTCTGTTTGGACCAAATGTACTTGAACAAAATCATCTATTATTTGTGGTGCAACAAGAATGAGCAAAATCGAGATTTTGTTTTGCCTTAAACTCAACTCCAACATGGTAGGTTCTGAACCATTGCACAAGTAAATAAAGGAGGTATATGATATACTCCTCAGGTCTTGTTTTCTACTTGGGTTCACTGCGGCTGGTCTTGATTTAGGGTCTCCTCCGGGGAACTGCTAAAATAATATGAGAAAATGGGTTACCTCAAGTTTTTGCCCTCATTGATTGGCATGACATTGCTGCCATGCTGTCAAACAAGATGCTAATCACGGTTTAGTAAATTATCTACCTGGTTTTCGAGGCCTTCCCTCTGGAAACAGATTAACAAAAGACATAAAGGTCAACAGTGTTGGGACGATTTAGATTGAGATAGCCTACCTAACGTCAGAATCTTACCTTCAATGAACTTTGTGATTTCTCCAGGATTCTCGCCAAAACCTAGCAGGAAAGAAGAAGAAATAATGAATGATACCCGCATGTATCAGATTATACACGAAGAACTAGAAAGAAAAGGAAAAAGGTGGAAATATTAGTGGTTGAGTGGGCCGGCTTCACTCCGTAGCCTATACCGTAGCTAAAAGAGATCCAAAAGGTAAAGAGTATCCCAAGAATATAAAAGAGAGAACAATAAATCAAAAGGTTTAGCTGTCTTTTACCAGTATCTTTAGCACAATAAAATGGCAAACTATATTCCGCTACCTGGAATATGACAAAAATCGAATGGAAAAAAGGTTGGAATGAGGAGCACAAAGTGGAGTTGACTGTTAGCGCTGGCGCTAGCATGCTAATAAAGTGTCACACTCTACCATAAAGCTCCATATCGGATTCAGGACCTGTTGATACAAAACATTAAGCAGGTGTCAATAATTATTAAATCCAGGTCCAGGAAAGGCTGGGTTCTGGCTTGAGCTACAACTGAACTGTTGAAAAATCACATGCTTTTCATAATTTTAAGTAGCATTATCACACATTTGGAGTATGACAGTATGAATAAAAGACAACACATATTTAATAAATATATAGCATACATTATAACACATATGTACACACACACACACACACACACACGCAAAGTGTTAATATTATGGGTGAGTTAAGTGCTGTTTACCTTCAATGACTGTGGTATGAGATGAATCCCCTTCGATGACTCTGGTAACCTTAGTCATGGTAGGATCTCCTTCGATTACCCTGGTGACCTTAGTGACTGAGGGCTTACCTTCAATCACACGGGTAACCTTTTTAATTTTTGTTGGGCCCTCAATAACCCGTGTCACCTTGGTGATGGTGGGCTCCCTATGGACTGCATATATAAAAAACAATCCTCATTAGACAGATGCAACAAATCAATAAAATAGCCCTCTCGTTAGTAATGAGCTGCATTGGTGTCAATTACCTGTGATGACTCTTTCTAAAGGGAAAAAAATCAAACATGATTATGTCAAATCTAATGAAAACTAAAATTTTTGAGAAAAGAAAAAAGATTACATTGACATGAAACCAGTTTTTGATATACATACTTATGAATGTCAGAGGGATCTCCTGATATCTGTATCCAGAGACAAACTACAAAAGAATATACAGACATGTATATATTCAGTCTATTACTATGTTTAGGCATGTCAGTAAAATTACATAAAGAGAAAAATATGACATTTGGATTACACTGCATATCTGCTCTGTGAGATCGCATCGAGGCATGAAGCTTGCATTTGGTTGCACATAATCAAGTTAAGCCCATACCTTCAGGGCAACAGAGTCTTCTAAACAGCCCTTTATGTGAACTACTTCATGCTTATGACATGGTTTTGAAGGAGCATGCTGCAATTCAATACCTTAATCTGGATGTATCGGATGATCCTTCTCAGGAGTGAAAGGAGGTCCTGGTTCCCAACCGGTATATCTTTAAAATAGAGCACAGTTCTTAAACCTGGATTTTATTTGAAAAGGAAAAAAAAAAGGCCACTGCAAAAGTAGAGGTATAATTTCATAACCCTCACCCTCAGGGTACAGAAGAGTCCTAACAAAATGAACGACTCCATTTGTGGTCATTTGATCAGAATCAGGAACTTTCACAGTGTTGACCAGCATGCTCCCATTTGCCTACAAATTGTAAAGAAATACATTTTAATAAATAAATAAAACATGAAATATTAAATTATGCTTTTTATTTTTTCACTTTTTAAAAATTTGAACAAAATATAAAATAATAACTATTAAAAAACAAAAAGCACTGAAATAAATAAAAAATGTTGTATATTTTACATATGAAAAAAATAAATAAATAAAAAACACCACTGTGATATTTTATTACCACCAGTTCTGTAATATTTATTTTATTTCTTCATATTTTATTTTAATAAATAATTAATAAAATTAATTAATTAAATTAAATTAAATTAAATTAAATTAAATTAAATTAAATTAAATTAAATTAAATTAAATTAAATTAAATTAAAAATAAAAAAAAATGTAAAGAGATAATACAGGTTCTTGTTATATTTAGGAGTTGTACATATCTGATCTGAATAGCATTCATTTTATTTTTTTAAAAATTATTTATTGGTGTAAGCTAATGTATTCAGTCACATTAAATAATGACCGATTTGATTAGTTAGGTTAGTTTACATAGTTTACAATATTAACTTACAACAAAAGATAGCATTTTTATTTGATCAAAGAAAATGTTTTGTCACCTTTACAATGTAAAGTTACTGTATATTAAGGTAATAACATCAATAAATAACTAAATACATAAAAACTATAACCATAAAGAACAGATGTTATGACTGGAAATTAATTTCAGATTGCTTGATACTTACAAACAACACCTTCAAATTGCTGCCCTGGAGAGTTTTCAGGAGGTTAGTGACCCCAGTCTCCAAGCCTCCTCCGATGAAGATGCCGTTACTGAAGTGATAGAGCAGGATTGCTCTGAGGGCGTTAATGTCACCTGATCACAGAGAAGAGATGCTGTCACATCCTGTAGCCTCTGTCTCTCATCTTTAATCTCATTAATCCTGAATAAAACACAGCTAAACAGTCATTCTAGATGCGGTGTGCCTTGAAAATGACATGTATAAGGACTCACTCTTCAAAAGAGTCAAGTCTCTCTCACTGAGCCCTGCAAAAGCTTCATCTGTGGGAGCAAAAAGTGTGTAATCTCCTTCCTGTTTGAGCAGATCAGTCAGGCCAGCTGTCTCCATCAGAGACAAAAAGATCCTGCAGCAATGAAATGATACAGTCAAGACAAGAACGAGAAACTGATCTTCACTTTGACTGTGCAAACATGTCATTTATCTTACTTGAAGCCTCCGTTTTTCAACAGAAGTTGGTACATGCTTGAATCTGCTGGTGTGATCAGGGTCTTCATGAGATGGAGGGCGCCGTTACTTCCTTCTTTGCTTCCACGGATCAAGCAGGAATTCTCAATGCAGACAGCCTGCGTAGTCAAAATATTACAAGACAGTTCACTTCCTCTGACTTTACTAATGGAAACTGTCAGCTATTTATGACTGAGATTATCAAACCTTTAAAAGTACTTACATTTTAGTAGCTGGCACTGGAAAAGTGACTATTTTCTATGTATTATTTACAATATATTTTGAATTATAAGCAAAGGGCAAATATCTGATGAACAAATATTTAAAACACATTTCTTTAAATAATATTTTAAATAAATATTATGTAGTAGACGTCTCATAAAAATACTTATATATGCTTATATACTTAAATATATATACACACATACAAGCAGTAATATGTATGATTAAATAAACCATTAAATTAATTAATTCATCATTAAATTAATTAATTGTTTTAAGAGGAATTATATATATATATATAGAAATTACCATACAGATTTTTACAAAATATAAGTAAATCAAGAAGGACATATAAAACAACACTGACTGTGCGGTAAACGAAGACTCTGAGAAATTTTCCTGCAAGTGTTTCCAGGCGCTGACCATTGTACAGCTGACTCAGCACAATCTTGCTCTTCAGGATGTGGTTTTCCAGAATGATCTTCAGGAAGCTCTGGTCCATGGACATCACCTCATCTAGATTGCAGAAGGAAAAAAGGTTTGCACTAAAAAACTAAATTGTCACAACATTTGTAACACGTTACTACAGTATGTAACTCTGATTTAGTGTGATTAGAAAAACCGAGCAACCTTATAGATTAAAACATTCACATTACCAAAGAGGCTATACCGCAGAAACAGAATATGTTTTAAACTGCAACAAGTAAAAACTTGGCCGGCCTTTAGCAGAGAGCAGTTTTATGGAATGTGCATTCCCAGACAGGACTTTTCGTTATTGTAACCCCAGGCATTGTCCCTTTCCCCCCATGCAGCCTAGTAAAATGAACACTTTACCCTGAAAGTATAATGTGATGAATGTGTTCACCTGTCATTAGCCACAAATGATCTACAAACTTGTGATGATGAGGTGAAAGATCTAGCCTAGCCTCCTGTGAGGTCTGAAACCTTCTATTTGGGAGGTGGGATAACAGAAGCTTTCGCCTCCGGTTTCTTTCACCATCTTTTCAGTGCCTGAAGCACGACGAGGCCCAGAGATTAACAGATACAGCTACCGTGTCAGCAAGCTGCCATTTTCCATACACATGCACGGTATGAATGATCTGTTTTTACACCTGCTTTCCCGTGAGGAATCAAAGTTATAGTTATGGGACTGCGGAGGTTAACAGAGGCATGCCACATCAGCAATTGAAAGAACACAGGCTTTGCTAAGGTAGAATTAAAACAGACAATGAAAGAGAAGAAACCAGCAGTTGTGTTAAGGTAAGGAGACTATGAGAGTTAGTCAAAGGGAGGTAGAAAGAGAGATTGGCATGTTTTCAGACTTGTCTGCTCACCGTTGAATGCTATGTCCAGTGGAGCCAGGAGCGTGTACTCAGTCTGGGGTCTCATAGCTGCAGACAAGCCCAGCTCTGTCAACATGTCACTGAAGGTGCCCTGAGATTTTCCAACCAACTCCATAACCTGCTTAGCTTTGAAGAAAAAAGCAAAATTCTAAAATTTAAAAAGCATGTTAGAATGATTTCTGAAGGATGGTAGGAGGCAAAGCTAACCAGAGTCGGGCATGAGGACTTGATCGATGAGGTGGATGACTCCATTGGAGGTGACGATGTCCTTCTTGAGTACCATCTTGATGCCGTTGACTGTGAGACTATCTCCATCGCAGCCAATCTCGATGTTGCTGCCCTCCAGGGTCTCATAAGATGTGCCGGCCATGATGGCCTCGGAGCACTGAACAGAGTTCAACAGATGGTAGTTGAAGAGAGCTGGAAGAGAAGAAACATTAGTCTCTGTCATCCAAGCACATCTGTTATTCCTCTTACACGCCTCCTGAGATATGAGGAAATCATGGAAAAATGACATTTGTTATTTTGTATTTATTTATTTTTTTATGTCTAGAACATATCACAAATGGGAATGAGTTGGATTTGCAAATGCATCATACAAAAATGCTAAATGACAGTTTTGCATATTTGGTATTTGCGTCAAATTAATTTGCATTAAATTACTTGGCGAGCATAGCTCCAGAAAGTTAAGGCATGGCATGTCGAAAAAAATATTTTTTCCTTGCTAGTTGATTACAGATGTCCTTCTAGAGAGCTTTTGACTGAATATAAATCTGTGTGGTGCAACATATATGATCAAATTTCTAATCTGATTTCCTGGAAGAGAATGTTTTTTATTTGAAATGCCTGTATCTACTAAGTTACGCACCAGCATATAGAAACAGTATCTTCAGAGCTAACATATATGGGCCTAAAGCCACAAAACTTTCATTTCATGACCTTTAAAATTTGTCTTTAAAATTTAATGGTTTATTTATATATTATGTAGATAGCATGTGAATGCTTGCATGTAATCCATTATGACACTGCATCTCCCATTCGTTTCCATAAGGGGTCCTTGGGAGCCTTTGGGTCCTCTCCTAGTGAGTCTCTCAGCAGCTCCAAGCCATTTGAATGCAAATGGAGCGCTCTGATCTCACGTCAAAGATCTGGCTAGGGACTAATAAGAGGTCTGAGATCCCATTGCCGCCAATTTTCACTGGATTGTAAAGCTAACAGCTGTTTCCTATCTATATGTTTTTGGCAAGACAAGGATGATGCTCTTTTCAGAAGGTCTTAGATCTTTCTCCTTTGGCCTTAAGATGAACATGCTGCTTTTACGGCTATATAATGCATTCTGGATCAATCTGGAAAACACAAGCCATTGTTTTCTCGCCATGTGCTGAATTTGATGGTATTACGTGTATATGCGGTGAATAGTTAACTGTACCAGGCATCAGTATCTAGGTTAAGCTTGGAGTTTTCCTTTTTCATTTCCCTTCGCTTAAGTAGCAGATCAAATATCTTTCCGCTTGGCACAACAGATTTGGCCATAATATTATTTTTATTAGTTTTATTTCAGTTTTCACTCGGGTAGTAAATATAACCCTTAATGTATTTTAGACAAACCTTATATTCATGAGAGTGGGCATTACGTAATTCTTTTACATGATCACCGGGAAAGCTAGTGTTTCCTAACTCCAAAGCAAACATCAACCACAGTATTTTGAAAATACTATAAGACATACCCATAAACTTTAATTCTGCTGCCAAAAACCTTCAGATTTGATCTCATCTCCAAGTGGCTCAACTATAACCCTGTCTAAATCTCAATGTAGTCCCATAAGTGTGGTTATGGCACTGTTTGCCAACTGTCTGAGAATTCCAGGTCAACAGCTTGGGGTACAGCGGGCCCATCTGGTTTGAAAGGGGTTGAAATAACACTTGGCCTCACTCAGTTGACTCAGATCAACAAACACACCATGATGGAACCACCAGTCTCCTGATTTCCTGCACCTTTGTCTCATTAAATAAGAATAAAGCCTTTCTTTGTGCCAAGTCTGCCATCAATATGGGACTTAACGTTTCCCTTAAGCAACTTAAAGAACTCTGTTTGAGAATAGCACATTGGGCTTTACATCTTGGTGCTTAGTTTTACCTTGGAGGGATTTCTTGTCTTCCATAAGCCTATCCAGAACCTCTCTGTCTAGCTTTTCAAAGGCCTCATTGGTTGGGGCGAACAGGGTGAAGTGTCCCTTTTGACCCAGTTTCTCAATCAAACCGGATGCAGTGGCCACATTCTGGAGAATAAATGGAGCATAAACAAATTGGTTCATTGGCTACAGGGTTCCAAGTCTCCTTAAGACTTACGCTCAAAGTACTCAGGTCGTCGTCCACTTCGATCACATCCTGAATAGTGTTGCCAACAGCCGTGATGACACGGTCAATGACGTGGACCACTCCATTGGTGGCCACCTGGTTGCCGTGAATGATCCTGGCACAGTTCACTGTGACAATCTGAATGAGAACCACATGTAAAATGAGTTCCTCATGGAGACGCAAGTAACCTATAACGTAACCCTCCATTTCTCAAGATATCAACTTACCCCATTGGAGTAATGATTGATGAGCAGGTTCAAGTCGTTGTACATGGATGTGGGAGTCATTCCGTTCTTGAGGTCTTTGGTAAGCAGACGTTTGTTGACCATGTGATAGTGCAGAGCATTGTAAAGCTCAATATTAACATTGCTCACCAGAGCACTCCTTACCTCCTATAGGACAAAGAGCAAGCCAATGCAAAACAGTCAAGAAATTA
This sequence comes from Carassius gibelio, assembly GCF_023724105.1. Taxonomy (NCBI): domain Eukaryota; kingdom Metazoa; phylum Chordata; class Actinopteri; order Cypriniformes; family Cyprinidae; genus Carassius; species Carassius gibelio. Next base: position 8,384,840 of record NC_068410.1, read on the forward strand.
CTCAAATGTAAAATGTGTGCTGCAGAAGGAAGAAGGAATGAAATGCTACCGGATCGAGAAGATCCCAGGCATCATTACTGGGGGCAAAGAATGTGTACGACCCAGGGCCTTCGATCTCTTCCCGTAGCTTGGATATAGCAGAGTAGTCCTGGGTCGTTATGGCTTTGACCAAGCCAAGGGTGCCAAAAACATTGTCAATGGGAGCAACTGCAAGAAAAATGACACAGATTGGTTGTAGGATCAGCTTTACAATTTAATTAATGCATTTTCCAATGTCTAACTGGCCAGTAGCAACTATTAAGAAACCAACCTGCAGGACAGCCGGTCATTCCATCCAGCTTCATGTAACCTGGGCAGCACTCATACAACACAGTCCTGGATGAAGAATAAAGATAGAAAACAAGTAGAACATATTTTAAGTGAATACTGAATCTCAGACATATGACGCCATTTGAAAAAATACAATACCAGTGTTGTACAGGCTCAAATCCATTTTTTTCTTGGATGCCATTCGCTCATCGTTACAAGCTATCCCGGTTTTAATGATAACACAGTTCATGGTCCTGGACAGAGAGTCTGACCATATGGTAACCATTAACTGTCTTCGTACATAAACATGCTATGTGGTCCTGAGGTTTGAGCCGTATTCCACTATCATTATGTTGTCACAGAATTGCATTAATACTTTAAATGCCCTGAAGCTAAGCGCGGAGACCAGTTAGGTGGTTTGGTAAGGCTGAGGGGTATTTTTTGGATCCAGGATGCCTTCAAAGCAAATTTAGAACCCAGTGAAATGTTGGTTTGGAAGTTACAATGTACAATGGAAGGAAATGTTGAATCAGCAGTTTTCCAGTAATAAAGTGCACATTCTATGCCTTTTCTGTTTTCATTGAAAGCGGCTCTTTAAACCTTCCAACCAATCTTGTAAATTTATTTCCATGCCCACACAAATTGAATCTCATGGATGAAAAGCCATTTTGTTCTTGGTAGAATGTAAGAAGCCAAAAATATAATAAAAAAATATATAATGTATTAAAATATATACATTGAAAATTTTATTTAATAAACAATAATTAAATAATACATTATAAAACATTGAAATATGCATAACTGTCTAAATATAAATCTACCCGTGCATATCAAATTACTTTATTAGGCAGCATGTACATTTAAGACATAATGTTTTTGACTTGTGCAGACTTGATGTACTTTAGAACTTATTTTATTTTCCATTCTCCTTAGTGTGTGATAAAGCAGTTTCAAGTTCATATGCATCATAACAGGCTCTTAATATGAATAAAGGGTTCAGTAAAACTTCCCTAAGCTAATTATACCAACTATATAGCAGCTGTATTGTAGAGTTAATAAATAGCTTTTAATGGGAAACAGGTTTTTTTTATATGGTTTTCTGAGAAAACACCAGTGGAGAGTTAAAATCCGCTGAGAAGTTCTCAAAGCTGCTGATATTAAATGCACTCCAGAGTTACAGATGGACACTGAAGGCTAGTGGGCTGCCGCACTTGGAAATGTCCACACCAGCAAATCGGTTCCATGTGATGCAAGTTGCTGAATTCCCCAAACAGATAAAACAGCCTTCAAATCACCAAATGATAAATGAGTTCTGTGGAACATTGGAAACTGACAAGTCTTTGAGATTGTGCAATCACGAGACTGTAAGAACCTAATTGGGATTTCAAAGTTGTCTTCTATGTGACCACTGTATAGAGGATCCAGAAGCAATAGTTTTAGATCATTTTTGGCCTCTGAGTCTTCTGTGGAAGAGAAGCACAGTGTAGGAGAAGGCGAGGGATGTCGATGAAGTCATTAGAATCTCGCTAGAACATGAGCTTCTAAAGAATCTCTCCCAAAAACAGTAGGAAAACATGACTCCTGTTGACCAGACAGTCTGAGGGAATACGGCTACATTAATCATAGGGGAGAAGGTCAGATTTTCCAATTTCACTGAAGTTCTCCCTATAGTGAGTCACCAGTTCAAAGTCTTCACAACATTATGCACATTCAAACCATTAGGATGGAGTTAAAACCATCCGATGGTGGAGATATCTAGCAAAATATATCTAGATAAGCTTTGTAGAACATTAAACCCAACATTTCAATTAAAATGGAGACTTCAAAAGTTAGTAATCTTCCCTCATCTGCACTTTTTGAGAAGCCATCAGTGATATCATTTTTTGTGCCAATCTTTGCAAGACATCTAGGACTGTCATACTCATCTCAATTATGCAGGCGAAACAAAGATTGCCAGACCGCTATGTAATGGTCTGAGAAGACACTCAGAGCAGAACAGTTCCTGGCTTTCTAATAATAAAAACTGCAAGGGAAGCTGAAAATCTAAAGAATATCACAGACAAGTCTGGATTTGAAAGTGAGGACATTTGAAACCCCTGGAGGTTACCTCCCAACGGTGGTAACCTCTTTACGTTGCCGTTTCCTCTCTTTTCCAACCACAGAAAAAGAATTTGAAACCGGAGGCATAACAAACTCTGCATGACTTAATGGTTGTGGTTGACCATGCTGTTCTCCATAAACCACCAGGTCATAACTGGAGCCTTCACACGAGGACTTTGCGCTCATCTTACTGCACATTGTTGATCTAGATGTTGCAATCTTTTTTTGTTGTTGTTGGTTTTTACATTTCACACATCATTAAGTTCACTTAGTTTTGCCAGAGCTTCCCGAAAAACAAAAGATCCTGCTGATATTTCCACTTTGTAGACAGCTGTGTATTTTTGCCTAAGGACAGAAATTTAAGTAAAGTTGTTTCAACAAAAGCCAAGCACTCCGGGGCGAGCTCTACTGCCTTCTTTAATCATCAGTGGCATGTCCTGACAATGTCAGTGGGTCTCACCATTTTATACCAATTAGGGTTCTGCAGTTCTCCGGTGGTTTATAAGAGTGGAGTGCTGTAGTAACGCATGGAATTTGGTTGGTAGCAGTGAAGTAATTCTATTTTTTTTTAATCCATTCTTTGTTTTGGCAGCCAGGCTGCTGTAAATCTACTGTTGCTGTCAAATATTGTATTTTTAAAAGTCGTCTAAAGCATTGTAAATTCAACTATTAAGCTGCATTTGGAGCTCTGCTTAAGTAGGAAATCATATGTGTTGGAAATCTTCACGTACTCTTACCAGTTGGAACAGTGACCTTTCACCTTTGACCATTGGAGCAGAAGGAACTTTCCGGTGTCTGTCAAAGATACAGGATTTGTAATAGCTTCCAGAAATCATAAAACATCATACTTACGCTTTCTTTCCACAGATGGCTCCTTGGTACCAATTACGGCAAGTGCTGAAGTATTTCTTCTTTGTCCCCACCACTTGCTGGAGAGCGCACATATTTGGTCTGCAGAAAGGTAAAGGTAAGACAGGACGAAATTAGTAAAGCTAAGACAGAGGAGTGCAATAGATGCACTTTGTGTGTGTGTGTGACAGCATGGTGCTTTTCTTTAAAACTGGGACTATAAGGTATAGACTGGATTAAATAAATATAAAATTAAAACAATGCACATTAATATACCTATTTCTTAAATATACCCATTAAATTATTATAAATGTATATATAAGTATACCCAAAGTAATATAATATTAACTTTAATATGCATATTAAAGTTTTTTGTACAAATAAATAAATAATACACAAAGTTCAATTTTGATAAAATTATTAGAAAATTACTATAATAAAATACAATTTCAAACAAAATATGAACAATTTAATTAAATAAAAATAAAGTAACATTATTAAAATTAAGATTATACAAATTATTTAAAAAACACAAATAACATTCTACCAGGTAGCCTAAATATATACTTTTAAATAAACTGTTTTATTCTTAATAGACTGTTCTATAATACACCAATTTTTTAATTGGAGTTTTACAGTTTACTTATGCTGCACAAGGACAAAGAAAGTTTAAATAATACAATAATAATAACAGCGACATATGTAAATTTTAAAGATATATATAAAAACATAAATATAAATCATAATAACCGTTCTTATTTTAATGCTAATAAATAAATGTAACAATATCTCTTACCCTTCTTTCTTTGCTCGAATACGACTATGGGCAACTATCTTGTCATAAGCTGAGGAGTCTGCCTGGTCAAAGGCAGACAGCACAAAGAGCGCAAAAGTAGCTGTAAAGAGTAGCTTCATCCCTGCTTTCCCCACTGTGAGACTTCAGACCAAGAAATGGGCTCCAGCTGAAGGGGAGAGGGCTTTTATACTCTAGCTCGGCTCTCTGCAGCAGGAGAGACTGGCAAACCATCAGTGCACCAGCCTTTCCTGTGCGCCAGTGTGTCTTTATGATCTCACCTCTTAATACTGAATAAGCAAAACACAAAGAGTGGAGGATCCATTTAACAACAAGACTGGGTGCGAGAAGGAAATCTTGTAGTTCCTAATGAATGAATAATAATATACAGGGGAGCTATTTTAGTCCATATTAGAAGTGGTATAGACCTTCCCATTTTTTATTTATTTATTTGAAAACAGTTCTTCTTTACTAGTGATATTACAAATGTAAGAAAATCTAAAGAAACATACAGTACATGTTTATTTCCAGTAATAAACAAACATCATCCTCTCGCTTCATTAGAGTTATGTTAAATTCTTTCATTTTTTTTTTCAAGGAATATTGTTAGGTAAACCTGTAACTTAAATGGCAAGTGTTTCAGTGAAGTAAAACATTCCAAAAAACCAAAAGCAGCAGGATTAAAAGTATAAATCAATTTTACGTAACACTATAGCTTCACTCCAAGTATCCACATTTTGACACTAATATAAATCAAACCCTGAGTCATCTGATACAGCGGTCTCATCCAGAATCACGTCTCTGCGCTTGGCTCACTCTTGTGGCCAGATGCAAACATAACTATGAAAAGATGGTGGTATCTATAACAGCCTTTGGAACCTTTTGGATGCGTGGCTCCATCTCGTGGAAAACCTTTACAACAACAACAAAGAAGATCACTCTGACATTAAATTGTACTGACGGAATTTTTTTAGGGCGTCCAGTCTGAAGACATCCATCGTTCTTCCAAGTGCCAGTTCTAAAGTGCACTTTGTAGGCCCTGGACTTAAAAAGAAAACAGATATTTTAAATATTATTTACAGTCAGTTATAAGACATAAAGGTGCAGTGGACTTTTCCAAACCCTCACTCCAGTGGTCGCCAAACATACTGGCATTCAAGGGCTTTTTTCTTATTACCTACTAACAATCAAACTGCAATGAAAGAGTGTTGCTTGACCTCACCCATACTAATAAACACTGGCTCTGTCAAAACAAGATTTGGGTTATCTTTTTAAAAAAATACGAGATGTTTAAAAATGTCATATTCAATCTCACAGAAACATGTTTCTGAAGTCAAAGTGCGTACATGAGATGCATCTGGAAATAGCTTGCTCACTTTCTTCCCACTCTTTCTCTTTTCCCTCTCTTCTCTGTGGCTTTTATTCGTGCCGCAGTGTTGCATGCAATGCTGGCGAGCCGAGAGACATTGGTAGTAAATATCAGAACATGAACATAATCCGCTCAAGCTGCAGAGGGATTCTGCTGCAAACAGATGCGAAAGGAAAACACAGAAAAAAAGAACAAAAAAGAAAACAGTAAGACGACATACACACACACACACACACATATATACATATATATATATATATAGCTTTAACTGAAAACCATTAGTTAACCGGTAGACCTAAGAACTTTCTGGTCTTGGAACGTTAGTTTATGATTATAAAAACATAAAAAGAATATTCCTTGAATAACGTTAGGAAAAAGATTCACAGCAAATTTTTCATCGCTACCACAATTACCTCAAAGACAGGGAGCGACTCATTTCAAAAGCAACAGAATCTGAGAAACTATCTGCTGACAATTTATTCACTGCTAATTGAAAACAGCATGGTGTGCTCCCAGATAAAGGAACCGCTGTGAAGTCAATTAATTAAAGAACAAGAGCAGCCACTGCATGTTGCCATAGCAGCAAAAGACAAATAACAAGCAATTGTGAGAGTGAAAGATTCTATGACTGCTGTAATATTAATCAGCGAGTGTAGCGCAGCCAGATTGGAAAATTGAGAGACGACATACTGTGCATAATGAAAAACCTCCAGTATATCAAATGTCTTAATTTTTCAAAAATAAGTTCAGAACGTAACAAGTGATTAAGCATTATTAGTGGGCATGAAATTGGAAAAATGACAAAATTGCATGCTAGCAATTGTGGGCAGACTTTGTAAGCAGAACATAAAGATAACAAAGAATCCGAACTTGTAGTAGAGATTTTATTTCTCTTTTAGTTTGAATTACAGTTTGAAATATTACTGTATGTCATATGGTCCATGAAAGTCAAGTTAAACTGTTATCTATAAGAACGCTGGATACTTATCCAACATCACAATATTGAGGATGGTGCTTAGAAATCTGTAACAGGTGTAAACAGATGTATTATGAGTGCTATACATAAGATTGCATAGTCTTTTTAAATCAGGCTGTGCAGCTGTTATATGTCATGTGCAACATATTTTTATTTATACACCGATGTTCAAATGTTTGGGGTTTGTAAGAGTTTCAAATGCTTTTGAGTCTCTTATGTAAAAACAGTAATAGTGTTAAATATTCTTACAATTAAAAATTTTAGTTTGACCATTTTTAATTAGAAATTTTCAGCAGCCCTTATAAGAAACATTTGTTATCATCATCAACGGCTGTGCTGTTGTGTTGATAATTGTTTTTAATGACCGGGATTTAATTAAAACAGAAATCTTTTGATACATTAGAAATGTCTTTACTGTCAGTTTTGCTCAATTTAATGCATCCTTGCAGAATAATAATAAAAACATATTAATAATAACAATAATATACAGTTTCTCTGGTGATTGATAAGATGATTGTTATTTTTCAAGTTTTTTTCACAAAAAAGGAATGAGAGGATGCTGCACATTGAAAACGTGAGGATAAATACATAAGATAAAAAAAAAAAAAAAAATACACCTATCAAACAAGTCAGTTGGACACCATGTAGCATTTTCCCTAGCTTTGTCCATTTCATATCCTCCAGATTTATGGTTGCAACCAAGCAAATACCTTTTCCTGAGACAATTAATCTTGCAAAACCTCCCCTCGGCACATTAGAAAGAAAACTCTGTCATCTCTGACAAAGTATGTCGGCTAAATTTGAGATTTGGATAATCCTTGGATACAAAAAGAATGAGAGTTTGTTTGTCTAATGGTCACGTGGAGATGCAATGTGCTCTTTCTCTTGGTCCTGCAACACACTTTCCTCTTCCTCCATCAGGCACTTTGATTCATTTTCTTCCTGTTCAGCTTCTTCTGCCAGAGGATTCTCATCCGTTTCCTCTCTAACCCAGTCCAATATGTCAGAATCCAATTCCTTTGCCTCTTCAGCGAGTGAGTAGATCTTATTTGGGTTGAGACTCTTTTGTTTCTTTGGAAATACCCCAAAGTCTGTAAAATCCTTAGGGATGTCCTTCCTGGCTTTGTCTTTGAGTATCAGGTCAGTCAGAACTACTGATGATCCATTGGCCAGACAACCAAGAGACTCCCTTGTCTCTTCAGATTTGTGCTGCTGTAGCACTGTAGTCACATTGTACAAATGTAGTTTTTTGTTCCGCGGAAGAGTCGAGGAAAATTGAAGTGAACCGTCTGGATGAGAAACATCGGAGGCCGCTGTGCCAGTCTTGTTCGCACGAGTACTTTTCCGGTTGCCTTTCATCATTCCAATGACTTCGTAGCGGAAGCTAGAGATGTCCTGCTTCAGCTCCTGTCGAAGTGATCAGAGTCCTCAATTTACTTGTGTATTTTATTTAAAGGTGCACTAAGCAGTTTTTGTCATTTAAAATGTTTCTCGCAATGACTAGAATTTTGATGGTTTAAAATGCACACTGAAATTAGATCAAGACTCCAGTTATACTGTATCAGCAGGCAAGAAAAAGCTGTTTAACTATACATTAGGGGGGCCCACCTCATGGTGGATGGCATTTTGAAATCTAAATATTTTACTATTTTTGGACACTTTTGGTTGTAATACATTAGTCAAGGGTCATAAATATGGAATTACATTTGGTTCAATAATAATGAACGAAACTGAACGTAACTTTTTCTGAAACTATTGAAAAAGAACTCAGAAACTCGGAATTAATTCAGAATCCACGATTAGCGAAAACAAATCTTTGAAAAACATTAACAAAGAATGAAGCATATTTGAATAGCCTGTTAAATTTGTGCGACTGAGTTCATTTTTTTTTTATTTTCATTGTGTTTTTCTTCTTTTGTAATGGCATATTTTTGATAGTTCATTTCAGTTTTATAAAGTTTTGTTCATTATTATTGACCCGCATGTAATTCCATACATAAAGAGCATTCTTACAACGACACTGAGAAGTTAAAATTTGTAATGCTTCATTCAGTATAAAGTACAAGACTGTTGTTGTATGTAAGGACCGGTAAAATCATAAGCAGGAAATTACTTAATCCTTGTCTCAAATCAATGTGAAAACAAAAGTAAAATCTGACATAAAATGACTATTTGGTAGACAAAGTCATTTTCAGAGCTTACTTTGAAATTCTCCTCTGTAAGTCCTTCCTCAGTCTTGGCGTCTCGAATCATAGCTGCCACATATCGTTTTACCAAGTTTCTCAAGACCTCCTGCATTTAGGGGAACAGCAGGACAATTCAGATAAAATAAAGATAAAAGAAAATCAATTCGATATAGAAAAACTGTACAGAAACAGTATTTTTGGTGATAATCTACCTGGTATTGGTGGTTGAGTCTCACGTTTTCAGCAGCTCTTCTCTGAAAGGAGGAAAGGAAGGGCATTTGAAATTGAAGAATTCTATGTCTGTCCCCTAAAATATTAAAGTATCTTCTCACTCTAAGAAAACCAAGCATGCTGGACATCTTATGACAAATATTTAGTTTGGTGCATTACATACTGTAACCTTAGCATTGTCAATTAAAAAAAATATATATATATATTTTCTGTTTATCAAATAATAATTTATTTAAACCAAATTCTATATAAGAGCCAAGAAGAAGAAGGATTCTCACCCCTAATGTCCCAAATGTCTCAGTCCTCTTTGACTTCCTCTTGAACACATGCACCTTGATCCATGTAAACAGGTAACATATGGATTTGGGACTGGGGATAATGTTGAAGGGAGGTGGCAAGGTGCCACCTTCCTCAAAATAACTCATCCATAATTTAGTTCTGGCAAATTTCCACTCAATATCAGCATGGTCCTTCAGAAAAGCCAGAAAACATTATACGTCAGAAGCAGGTAATTACTGAGAAATTAACACTTATGGATTCATACCAGAGTGCACAATGTACAGAACACTTGCAACACTTGTATTTTCTGGAATGTATATCATGTGGTGACTTAAATAATCCAGTTAAGGTCAAGCGTACAAAACATGCACAAAGCACAAAATCACTATGACCTCAAGTTTATATGTATAGTGCATTTCCTACAAGATGGCAGTTTCAGTTTTGCTTTAAAACCATTTAGACTTGCCATTTATAGTTAATGTTGTTTAAAGTTAGCTTCATACTGAATTACATATTTTTAATTCCTTTCTGTAATAGTCATGTGCAAGTTGTTTTCCTGGAAAATACAGTTCATGCAATATGCAACAAAAACTGGAGTAGGATATCATAAAAATATGTCTAAGTGCTCAGACTTTAGAATGAACTTACAGCGATATGCTGATATGAATTGTTCATCATGGCAATGAGCATATTGAGGAGGACCACCAAGGAGATGATGTTATAGGTGCCAAACATGGTGGCACCCACAAATTCGGTGAACTTGTGGTCAGCTTGGACATTGGTCACATACAGATTGATCAACCCAAAAATGGACCAAAACAAAGACTGCAAGGTCTCAAACAACCTACAAACAGAGGACAAGCAAGATTAGAAAGGGTAGTTGCAACTCAAACACAACTTTTTTCAACATTTTCATTTTGATCTAGGAGTTCAAATTACTTTTGAGGATTATACTGATTTAGATCTGGTATAGTTGACAATGAAAACAGATCAATTAAAGGGATAGTTCACCCAAAAATAATATATATAATTACTCACCCAAATGTCATTACGAACCCATTAGACCTTCTATCATTTTTGGAGAACAAATTAAGATAGTTTGGATGTAATCTGAGAGCTTTCTGACCCTGCATAGACATCAATGCAACTGAAATGTACATGGTCCAGAAAGGTAGTGAGGACATTGTTAAAATAGTCCATGTGACATCAGTGGTTCAACCGTAAATGTAACAAAGCTACAAAAATACTTTTAATATGCAAAGAAAATAAAACTAATGACTTTATTCAACAATTTCTTCTCTTCTTTGTTAGTCTCTGCCACGTGTTCGTAAAAGTATGTCCCCTAATGATGTTCTTACTACATTTCTGTGACTTGGAAGGTTTCAGTTACATTGCCGTCTATGTCTAAATCTCTCAGATTTCATAAAAAAATATCTTAATTTATGTTCCAAAAGATGAACAAAAGTCTTAAAGGTTTGGAATGACACAAGGTTGAGTAATTATTGAAAGAATTTAAATTTCTGGGTGACAAAAAAGACTTACGTTGAGAAAGCGTTGTTTTGACGTTCACAGCGGATGCCTTTGCAGTTCATGCCTTCACTAGTCTCATAGTAGAAATAAAGCTGATTGAGTCCATTAGCAAAGGCAAGCAACACCAGACAGTATATAAAGAGGAACTTTAGGATGTCCAGAAGCATCCGTCCTAATGATATCTGCAAAGGACCTAGGTGAGAATTGGCCGTGAAGAGTGAGATGAGGCGTAGAGAGCTGAAGATGTTGGCAATAGCGAACACCGCCTCTGCCACTAGAGTGGGGTGCCACATTTCCCAGGTTTCCCTGGGTTTGCAACCACTGTACTGTTAGGAAAGATGAAAATAACAGTCAGTAATTCTTGATCCATTCCCAAGTGATTCCCACCAGTGACTGTTGTGATGCAATGTACCTTCACGTAGGCAACAATCTTCAGTGAGATGGTCGCAAGATACAAGGAATTCATCACAAAGTCCATGAGATTCCACCAGTCATGGATGTAATCCTGAAATCCACCATCCCACATCTGCTTGATCTCCGTCCATATGAATCCTGCAAGGGAAGCCAAAAGATTTTGTTGGTCTCTGTTCAAAGACCTTCATGGTTCTCTGGTCCAAGATGAACCATGAAAACGTTGCATGGAGAACATTATAAGCAAATATTTCAATTTAGGGTCAGTTTATGGAATTATATCAGTTCTGTCTTACCTAGAACCCAGGGTAGGATCATCCACTCCACAGTGGTGGGCTTTGGACCTTGGCGATCGGGATTGTTAGAGACTATGTGCTGAGAGGCCAGCAGCAGAAGGAAGAGGAAGGTCAGGTAGGAGGCTGTGTGGCAAATAAACTTGATAAAAGGCTTGCGGATGAACAGGCCATAGCGGCTCTTGGGTGCCACCAGGTAACAGAGGGAGAGCAGGGGGAACATGAGGCCGATTAAGACGCATGTGATGAACTTGCCAGCCCAGTGACGTCTCCTCCAGCCAGGAAATTCATCATACCAGCGTGAAGCCAACAGCTGCTGGCAATTTGGCTGTGCTACAAACTGAGAGAGAAAAGAACAGAAGAGAATACAAGGGAAATCACATGTTACTATCCAAATATGAACAGGTGGTCTGGCAAACAAGGAGCCAATGCTGTGTTTTTGTTTTGACATTTTATCATCAGATTTCCCAGAATTTCCATTTATACTATTTGCCATTTGCCAAATGCCATTTATCATTTGCATATATTTTATAGGCATAGTTTGTGTATGACATTATGGGATGCATGTATTCCACTCTAACTGAGCTATCAACTGTCAGTAAAATTGTTACAGCACAAGCAGACTATACATCATGTATTTTAGCAGACTATACACATGTATTTTAGCAGATTCTCCAAAGCCAGACTACAGGATACCATGTGAAGTGTGCATTAGTGTCTTATAAAGTCAGAATGATAAAGTGAACATGAACAGTGAGGCACGAGGTCTGAGTTTCTTTCATTTCTTCCCCATCAAGCTGCTGAGCCTCCTGTGGAATAGTTAACATGTTGCTTCATACTGCTTGAGCATCAAACACTTGCACAAAGGTTTGCGATGTGATTTGACAACCATATTGTTGTAGCCAAAATGATCTGAAGGCAAAATGCCACCTATAATTTGTAAAATCATAAAAATGTAAATAATTTTGATAAGAAGTGTATTGCAAACCCATTTTTCTAACTGGTCCTACAGTTTCTATTAATCCTCCCCAAATTTTTGTCAGGTCATCTTTAGGCCAAGCTGGTCCTTAGTTAGTAAAATGTTATTAGGTAACAACTAATATAATTAGAAAAAATAATTTTAAAATAAAATAAATCCTTAAAATGCAAAAATAATCAGTAATCTATAGATATGTAATGTGGTTATTTAAAGGACATCAAATTAACAGATAATTAATAAAATTTGACATCTAAAACAAAAATTAAAAACATAAAATTCTTATATAAAAACAAGCTAAACTACATTCTAAATTCTTAAAAAAAAACTGTAGTAAATCAAAAAAGTCAATGAGTGAAAATAATAAAAATGTAAGCTGAAAGGAAAAACTAAAATATTTACTGTGGATATATATATATATATATATATATATATATATATATATATATATATATATATATATATATATATATATATATATATATATATATATATTTATTTATTTATTTATAACCGTTTTATTGATCAAAGAATGCTGAATTAAAGCTGTATGGTTTGACCTTAAAATGAAATTTATAAAAAATGTGTGGTGAAAATTAATTATGCTTAATGCAATGTTTATTTTTTATTATCTGCATGGGCAAGCAAACGCTACAGTACTTGCAGCCATATATCGACTCTTGCTCTTGATGCTTATTTGTTCTCTCCATCATCCTCTTCATCCGTCTCCAGTGATTTGCCCAAAGCTATTAACAGAGCATCTTAAATGTCATGCGGAAGTGGGATGGTGCCTAACCAAATTACAAACAAATGCATCCTCATTACAGCAGAGCCAGGGGTTCTGGAGGCGATGAGGTCAAGTCTGAGATGATTTTAAGTGTTCTCCGTCAGGCCTGATTTGCACGATGCAATCTGTTCTACCACTCAACTAAAGGACTCTCTGGCACAGGACTGCTGTACGAGCGAAGACAGTATCTTAATACACAATACACAATATAATCAGCAGGACAATTAAGGCTACCACTTTGAAATCAGGCTCAGTCTAGAGCATGTGTCTATTTACTGCTGTACTCTACAGAAACAATAAAAAAATTTAAAAAAAAAACTTTATATCGTTTAATTTTTAAGGCTTTCAGAACTATAAAACTTGAAAGCTTCAGAAAACATCTCCACAATAACTAATTAATTAAATAAATAAATATAACAAGCATTATTAAAGGCGATGGTATTTTTCTTACCCATTCGCAGCAAACAATATGCAACATGTTATTTACTCATATAATCTAATGGCTGACATCTTTTAATCTGAGCTAATACAAAGCATGCTGCATCTGTTCTGAACTGTTCTCTTATATTGTAGTGGACATCCACACGCACCGTTTAATTGGAGGCATTCAAGTAACATTTACAGTAATAAGATTAGCGCTGATGTGGCCGTCACTGCCATTCCCAAAGACTGTTTGACTGCTGGAACAAATGCCATTTAAACTGAATTTAATCATGTCTAATATAATCACGAGCTGAGAATAATATAACCAATGGATATATAGGTAATTCGCATACAGTAAACAACAAAGTGGATGTTTAGGGTGTAATGCCTTTGCAAAACCAAAAGAGGGCAAAATAATTTCAGCAACAAGGCTCCAGGATGTCAAAACTAATTCCTGCATTAATCTATTATTTATTAGTATTTTTATCATTGTTGTTTCATGTTCACACTGTGTTAAATAAAGACTAAATGTGGACTATTTTCTAACCAAATTGGAACAGACTAAATTCAAGAGGCAAAGTAATTAGTAGCTATGAATCCACACTACATGCTAAAAGTGGATGACTCCTTACTCCTACACTGTAAAAAGTCATACTGGGTCAAAAGGGCTCCTTTTATGAGATCTACACAGCGCTGAGGCATGTGATGATGACCTTGTCAACTGTGGAGAAAATTACCCGCCTCTTAGATTGGGCTTGTAACACTTCAGTGCTTTTGAATTAATGCACAACGGAGGCTTGAGTATCATCTGGCTCACCTCAGGTATTGCTAAGAGCACTTTCTTGAGTATACAGTATACATGGGAGTTAATTTGTCCTTAGCTTAGTCAATCTTAGGGGAGATAGAAATCACAATCTGCAAGAAATAATTAGCTTATTAAAACCTTAAAAAATATCTGACCCAAAAAGCCAAAACATATCTGCACATTGTAGCTGTGGATCATTCAGGTAAGAACACAGTGTTAAGAATCAAGGAAATTGAATATTTTGAACGGGGTAATTGATATAAATTAAACTATTCATTTTTTTCTCTTGTGGATTATATGTAAGCATATTTTATGTGAGTCATCATATTCAGGTCAGTACTAAATAAACAATAACATGCATTTTGTATGATCCCTCTTATTTGGTAAAATAATTAATATTTTGCAGATTCTGAAAGGGGGATGTAAACTTTTGAGCTCAACTGTACATGGTTGCAATACCAGATCTGTACCTCTTTTTGGCGGTATTTGATGGCTAATTTCAGTCGGGCCAGCTCATTGTTAGGCTCATCTTGCAGCAGGTTGACATCATCACGGAAATTGAGGATCAGCTCCAGTTCACGTGAGGACCGGGTTTGGTCCAGGAGGTCCTTTGCAAAGCGCTTGCACTGATGGGAGAGCTCCTCGTATTCGGCCTTGAACTCGTTTTCAACTTTGCTGAGCTCCTGGAGCTCCCAGCTGAGCTGGAAGGCGGTGAGGAAAGGATCCTCGCTGGACAGGGCGATGAGAGAGGGGCTGGCCAGGGCCTTGTAGATGTTCAGCCGGGAGCGTGAGTGCCGCAGACTGTCCACGTCTGAACTGGAGACGCACTCCACGCAGTTACAGCGCACCTCGTGAGGCTGGGGGACAGACACACCTTTCTGCACCAGCATCTTGATGATCTCGTAGTTGTTGGTGTGGGCAGCCAGGATGATGGGAGTGATGTCAGGGGTGAAGTCTGAGAACTGTTTATCCAGCAGGATGGGTGGTACCTGGTAAGAAAATGAAAAAGATGGTTCAAACTAATCTGATAACACATACATATGCCATTCATTATTTTTAACTACACAATGGCCCCAAAAACTATTAAAATGTTTAGAAAACTAATATGAAACTGAACATACTAAATACAGTATATCATGAATCAAAATGTGTTATGTTTTTAAATAAATGCCACTTTGTTTGATATTTTGTCATATAATGCATATACTGTATACCCTAGTAAATAAGTAATATATTCAAAATACAGTTATTTCATACCAAGTATAGTTCAAATCTATTAACATTTACTGACATATCACTCGAGACTTACTGATATAAAAATTATAATTAAACTTTAATTTAAGTACACAACAGACATTTCTTACTATTAAGCCTAAAATGTGTTTTAATGTTACTAATAATGCTTTGAATAATGTAAACCTTCAAATGCAGGATATTTAAAGTGTACTTGAAGTGTACTTGCAATAGCTCCACTTTAGTACAATCAAATATACTTCTCTTTAGGTGCACTTCAGCAATGCTTGCTCAAATTAAAGTGGATTCAGTACAAAAGTAGTTGTACCAATTCACTAACTTTAAATTCACCAAAATTAAAAATTAAAAAAATTGTACTACTTTAAAATATCATGTTTAATTAAATGTCCCTTTTTTGTTATTTTGTAATTACTAAAAGTTTCTGAGTAAAAATTGTTTCTACTGAATGTTTTTCAGTGTATTTGTGTCCACTGAATATAATAATAATAATAATAATAATAATAATAATAATATTAAATGTGTAATTTATTTTGAAACAATTTTCAAATAACAGCAAATAACACATTGAAAAATCTTGAAAAAGTTTTATTCCCCTTTCTACAGCAATAAGCTTTATAAATGAATAATCTGTTTAATTTATCTCTATCTTTTTTTACAGTGTACTGAAATACTGCAATATTTATTACTGAGACATTATTTTATAGTATTATATATATATATATATATATATATATATATATATATATATATATATATATATATATATATATATATATACATACATATATATATATATATATATATATATATATATATATATATATATATATATATATATTTTTTTTTTTTTTTTTTTTTTTTTTTTTTTTTTTCTTTACAAAATAATAAATATGCAAAAGATTGGATAAGACTGTGCTGCATTTACAATTGGCATCTCACCATGAGTCGCTAAACACACTTGCTGGATAAAACCCCCACAATTAAGGCCTCGTTATGATTCAGACCTCAATGTGAAGGACAGCTATAACAAATGAAAACTAAAGAATATTCCAAATGAGAGAGGAACACAAATGCATAAATTAGGAAGAAGAGTATAAAACAATAGGAGGGCCCAATATTGGTTTAATAATGATGAAATCAAATGACCCAGACACTGACAGGGAAAAAGGTCTTTCCTAAAAACCCTCTGAGCACATAAGAAAGAAGAAAAAAAAACACTTGGGAAAGAGGCTACAGAGAGGCCTGTGATCACTTTGAAGCAGCTACAGAGAGAGCTTCGCTAGCAGAGAAGAACTGTGTGAAATCCTGTATGGAGTTTGGCAAGGTTTTTGCTTGAAAGGCATAATAGTGACCCAGTTACAATGGGAAATGTTTCTGTGGTCACATAAGACTGAGCTTTTCTAACCAAAGCAATATGTGTGGCAAAACTAAAAGTGTCCAAAACTACAAACAACAATGCATCCAATAAATTACACTGGGGGAGCACAATACTGAAGCACTGGTTTTCATCAGCAAAGATGACGCACCTTATTAAAACAGAAGAAAGAACAGCTGGCACAATATAGCAAGAAATACAGCAACCTATTTCAGCCTCACATTTGGGAGGTAGTTCATCTAAAGGACAATGTTTTGGACAAGGGCAAGGATAAATGAACATTAGCCAACTTAAGAACAAGATAGTGAATGTCCTAAAATGCTATGGTTGAAACATAAATCATAATCGTAATTCAACCGTGAAGTACATGCAGGACTCGAATTGTGGCGCACGAGTATAATCCATTATCTTAAGAAATAAGAGCATATCTGCCAATATGTCTGGCTAAAATCACATGAAAAAACAAGTGCTGACATTAAAAGAGTTAAACATGTCATTCTTGCCTAACCATATTAAAATAACCTATAAAACAATGTTAAGTTGTTGAATGAACAATAACCAGTCACATATTACAGTCACAGTGTTTCAGCTTTAGCTCTGAAATTAATAAATGTTGCATTAAATCATTGACTTCCAGTGCTTTAAAATATACAAAACTCAACCACTATGATCTCCATACCCTAGTAAAAAAGTTATATATTTAAAATACATTTATTTCATATTAAGAATAGTTCAAATCTATTAACATATTTACTCACAGATAAATAAAAGCTTACTAATAAAAAACTTATAATTAAACTTTACTTGTTTAATCTTAATCATATCTAAAATATGTTTTAATGTCCGTTTTGATGAGGACCGTATATGATCTTGGAATAATATCAGACTTTAAATGCAAAATTTTAATTGTACCTGAAGTATACTTGCAATAGTTCAACTTAAGTACAATAAAATTTACAGTTTAATTGTACTTCTGCACAATTAAAGTCCATTAAGTACAAAATTAGTTGTTCCAATTCAGTAGACTTTAAGTATACCAGTTTATTACACTAAAAAAGTACAATTGCACGACATTTTAGTAAGTACCTGAATAAATACTTAGCATGAAATAAATGTATTTTAAATACACTTAAGTATATTATTTTTCACCAGGTTAGTCTTGACAAATAATGACTATCCTTAAACGACATGCGCCATCACTTGTAAATGTGAAATCTGGAACTTAAAGCAAAACCAGCTTTGAACCACGGTTTTAATAGTGAATAGTGAAGTGGATAATATCTAATCCTTTAGTGCAAGCTTTAAATCGGCATGAACTAGCGAGTTGTAATATATACACTGCTACATGAAGACTGGGTTCTGTGATCACACCACATTTGGGGGAGATGGATAAAAAAAAACTGTGAGACAAAAAGAAAGAGCGTGAAAAAGAAAACCAGGCAGCATGCGCAAAAAAGTGATTAAAAGTGAGAAAGCGTAACGAGTGAAGTGAGAGAAAATGGGTCGAGAGTTTATGAGTTAAAGCCACTTAGAGAAGAGAAGGTGTGATTTGAAGGTAGGGGGTGATTAGCACATTTCGACTGATATCTTCATCCTTTTCACAAGAGCCCACAATGGCAACAGCAAAAGCTCGACTATTTGAAGAAGATAATGAAGGCTCCAGTAGGAGAGACATGTTCAGGCTGGCAGCCATACTGATTATCTGCTGCCGCAATATGACGCTTTGAAGCTCATCCTTAACCACAATAGACCGCAGAGGTGAAGGGAAAAGAATTGGAGAAAGTAGAGGGCTTGACTCAAAATGTCAGCAAGATGACAGTTCAAGTCAGTTTTGTGTTTAATAAGTGAAAAGAAGCCAGTCTCATGATTCATTACGCACATCTCCAACAAAGCTGAGGGATCGCTTCTTTTTTTTTCAATCTTTCAATCTGAATTGTTTTAACTGCTAAAGAAAGAGACTCTTACTCCCACATAATGATTATAATGAAAATAATGCTAAAAGTGTAATTTTTACATGCACATCCAGGAGGTAGATAAGTTTGTTGCTTCATCAGAACAGATTTGCGAATGGGTGCCGTCAGAATAAGTATTCAAATAGCTGGTAAAAACAATGATGATAAAACAATGATTAAAACCAAAATCACAATTAAGCGCAAGTAACTTAAATCCATTAAACTAATATCTTGTGAAGTAGAAAGCTGTATGTTTGTAGGAAAACAAGCTAATTAATAAGAAATTTTAACTTTAAACCGTCGCTTGTGGCCAAATTATGATTCCATAATGACGCCTCCTCCAAAACCCGTTTCCTGTTGTCTTCTCACATTAACATATACCATTAAGAACTATTTTTGGACTGTTTTCGCTTGTAAACAGAGCTTGATCTGTTCATATTTCTCGCCTGATTCAGACAATACAACCTTTTCACTGGAGAAAGCAATACAATGAACAGAGGACTCGTTTGAATTTAAAAACATCTTAAAGATGGATTTGTTTAATACACACAGTTTTTTTCACTTAACAAGACAATCATTGATGGACTGGAGTCATGTTGTGGATTACTGTGACGTTTTTAAAAACTATTTGTAATTTTATTCCGACGGCACCCATTCACTGCAGAGGATTCATTGGTGAGCAAGTGATGTACTACTACATTTTCCCAAATCGGCAAGGAAGAAACAAACTCATCTACATCTTGGATGGCCTGATGGTGAGAAAATTTTCCACAAGTTTTCATTTTTAGGTGAACTGTTTCTTTAAGAAAAGAACAATATATTTGTTTTGACGACTACATAACAGCCAGTTACCTTATTTAATATATATTTTTTCATAATTTACAAGAACTCGCTAATGTGATAAAAGACATGAAGAGAGCCACATTATATGATCATCAGATTCATAATTTAGAAAATCAAAGCAAACAATGTGTTCATGTGTACTTACTCGCCCTCTTGTGGTTTTTAGACATGCTGATGTAGTCATTTGCATATCAAAACGTTTTATAAATGTGTCATTAATAGACATAGACAGGAAGAGACACAGAGACAGAGGAAAAGAAAACACCCTCAGGGATTGAGGAAGGAAAGATCAGATACACAGCTGCTCTGGTTTGTGAATGGTGCATCCATCCCATCTTTTTTTGAACTAGTGCTGCAACATCCAGTCTATTCCTAGCCAATAAAGGGAAATCTAATTGAAGTTATAAGGAGTGGACAGACCAGTAAGACCCATATGTTAAGTCACTCAGTTGGTGAGAGAGCAAAGCTCGCTCCAAAGTAAACAGCATTAGAACAACAGTAATTATTCATTTACATGCCTGAGTGTCTGAACACTGAGCTTTTTATAGCAAACAGTTTTCTCCTCTGAAAAGAAGCAGACAAGCACACTTTTTCTAGAGTGTTCTTGTGTTGACATCTGAGAACTTCATTCCTTTCAGCCCTAAAAGCACTCCTATCTACAGTAACGGGTTGTTTACATGAGAAGTTGATAAGAGATCGTTTGAAGGTTTTGTGTCCAGGGAGAACCAATGAAATATCTGGATAATAAAGCAAACATCTATATTCAGATATGCTCTACAAGTTCTGTTTTGGGGATGCGATTTCAGAACTTAAAATGGCACAATATACACAACGTGTATAATGAAGTGCAAATAATTATGCATAGTTAGTACAGCAAAATAAACAAGCTTTATGACCTTTAGAAGTTGCCACAAATTTATCTGCCACTTGGCACCTGCTTAATTTGGCAATTAATTGTTTTGTGCAATTAATTATTGGCCATCAAAATTCAAAGAACAAAATTGTTAATGTGTTTTTGTATTCATGCTAACAAATGTATTTTTATGATGTTAATACATATTTCAATGCATTTAATAAATCACTGGCTTAAACCAACCAACCAACCTTCTATAGTTTCCACTAGACTGGTCTAGTTTGATGGTTTTAGAGAAGTCTACTTATTAGCTGGTCAGGGTAGGCGACCCAGCTAAACCAACTGAACACCAACAGAAGAGACCAGCTTTATAAGACTTCTAAACTAGACTGGTTTAAGCTTTAGTTCTAGCAGAGATAGATGCCATTTTCATTTCTTTTACTGAAAACTGTTGTTTTGTAGAATATTGCCATGTGATGTGATCTAGATAACTAGAGCAGACAGTTCTTCGAACAAACCTGTTTCTCTCCGCTGGGCTTCTTGTGGTTCAGCAGGAGCTCCACGGCTCCCACCACCTCTTTACGGATGGCGTGGAGCAGAGCATCCCCGACATACACGTTGAAGCTGAGGAGCAGCTCAATGATCTCCAAGTTCTCATTCTCGATGGCGATGAGCAGCGCCGTGCGCCCTAGAGGATCGATGCAGTTGATGTTGATCTTGAAGTAGATCTCCGCCTCTTCCAGCGCTAGTTTCACGCTGGCGTAATCGCCCTTCTCCACGGCGCTGAGGTAGGACTTCTCCTGCACCGAGAGCTCTGACTCGGAGCGCACAATCCGCAGCGGAATGCGGTCCCGGTACGAGGAATTGTCCGTTCGGCGGTAGTACAGCTGCGACATCTTGACTTAATCCATCACAAAACAATTGAAGAGTGAGGAGTAATGGCAACCTAAAGACAAAAACATCTTGGGATTTGATATGGACACAGTTTAATGGCTTTATACAGTCTACTGAAAATCCAGCTAGCAGGTGCAACGTAATAGACCACAAAGAACCAGCAATAAAACAGATAGCAGCTAGTCATACAAGTGGTTAGTTTTTAGAACCTTTTATCAGTTCGCACAGCTAATAAACAACTTCGTGGGGTCATGCAAACGGCTTGGCACAACTGGACAGATCATATTTTCATGGAATACAACGACAATTACCATTTCTCTTGTGTTAATAAATTGTTGAATTATTATCCCCTTGTGGTGTGAAATAGAGCAAGAGAAACTGAAAAGAAAAAAAAGAAACTAATCTTCAGATTACGCATGGTATGGTATCACCTTCTGGGACTAAAAATGAAGCTCATAATACAAAATATATATTTGTATAAGTTTACAAATATGCAAAAAACAACAATTTCAGTGTGTAGTAGTTTAAATTAAAGCACGCAAACCTGCCAAAACCCACTAATCTCCAAATTGCGCATGCTTACGCAATGAAACCACTCTAAACTTCACTTATAAACAACTTCCGTTTCATCATTAAGAATCACGACTAAACTTATGAAATTGCAGATGAAGTACATGAAGGCTGGATTGACATCACGATTCGCATTAAACGCTTAACGGTTAAATACACGCACAGTTTAAAGCCTTGGATAAGGATGCTCTATCGATTTACAGATCGCAGTGTATTGTACA
The DNA here is from genome assembly GCF_023724105.1 of Carassius gibelio. NCBI lineage: Eukaryota > Metazoa > Chordata > Actinopteri > Cypriniformes > Cyprinidae > Carassius > Carassius gibelio. The sequence goes on from NC_068410.1 coordinate 8,407,119, forward strand.
GAAACTCACCTTGCTTAAGGAACAACTTTGATTCTCACATTTATAAAGCTGATGCAATCAACTTCACCGATTCATCACCGAAAATACTTTTGGAGCAATATTCCTACGACCACATGAGGACTGTTGCGCATGGCGACTGTGTTGTGCTGCCACAGCACCGACGCACCGCTGTCATCATGCTGGAATTGCAATGATCCATTACACATAGTAGACGTCTGGCATTGTCCAAAGTGCATTGTATTAGCATTTCCTTTCGTCTGTTACTCCAGTTCAGATGAACCCCAGTCTGACGTAGATGCTGCTGAAAATGATTACCAAATTAGTAGTTAGGCTATATTACGTAATTCACGTGCTCCAACAGAGGCACAGTAATGCAATCTAATTTACAACCTATGGGGGGGGGGGGGGTAGATTGTCTTAAGTGTTTTTTTACTCTCCGCTTATTATTATCATCATCATCATCATCATTATTATTATTATTATTATTATTATAGATTTAGAAGAACCGGCTCTTAAGAGTCATTTGTTAGGGAATCAGACTGGGCCAGTCATGTATGTTATTTATAAATTCGTTCAGCCCATTCATTGGTCGCGTTTTATGTTTTGATTCATCAAAAAATAAGCCAACCTACAGTATAGGCAGGGCCGTCACAAATGGGGCGAAAGGTGGTTACATTATATAGGCACACAGCTCGGAGGGGCCCTCTGATGATTTCAACCGACTGGCCAAGTCCAGCGGGCAAGGATGCTCAGAACAGATGACAGTCCACTGCTGTGCATTTTCACGAAAGCTAATCAGTTGAACATGTTTTTAAGCATTGCCAATTTAAACATTCAAAAGGGTTTAAAGCATTCAAGCACAAGATACAAAAAAAAAAAAAACCTAAGCACTCGCGTGTCGTGTTCGGTGTACACACAGAAAGCCGTGTCTCACAGACATTTCACAAACACCGAACCAAGCTCTCCTTCATGTCCTCTTGTACCTGAATGAACAAATACCCTACAGACCATACACAAAAACAAAACAAAAGACGCAAAAAGCTTAATTCAGCACCCAGGTTCTGTGTTCTTTGCGCGTGCAGAGAGCCGTATCTCATAGACCTTAAACAATGAGTTTTGCCTCTTCTAGCACTTGAACCATCAAATACATAGAAACTTATGTCATAATACCCATCTTGGCAAGTAACCTTAAAAAAAGTGTTAATGTTTTGAAGTCTGCACCTAATTTACTAGCTACGGTTGACATTAATATAAATAAATTAAATGGGAGTGTCAAACTGTAATGGTTGTAGGAACCGTGTAGTTTTTAATCAGCATCAACACACTGAAACTATTGAATCCAACACAAAAGAATGACAGAAACTGAGGGCTTATAAACACATGGAACCAAGTAGTAAAGGAGATGAGTAATGTAATGCAAGTGAACAGAATGAAGGATGATTAACTAATATGAGAACAGGAAATGAACCAGATAAGGACACACAGGAAATAAACTGAAACCATATAATAATAAGAATAATACAAATTTGTGATTCAGACAGCTTCTGGCTGCTTTGTTGTGTTTTTTTATTCACTAAGGAGAACCAGCTAGTCATTTGATAATACTGTATGTTTGATTCACCAATACGAATCGGTGCATAAGAGTCATTTGTTCGGGGATTGTGTTACGCCTGTCCCAAAATGTTTCTCTAAATTAGTATAAAGAACTGGCTAATAAGCATCATTCATTCAAGAATCGGAGTACACTGGCCACACTCTATGTTTTGATTCGCTGAAAAAACATCTCATAAGAGGATTATTCTTTCTTGAATCAAAGTGGTGGCTTTGTATGTTTTTGTACTCTGCATGTTTTGCACTGTAGATTCAGTAGCACTAATGCAGGTGAATACCTATAGTGCGCTAATACTGTCTCTGTGTCCAAATATAAATTATGTCCATATTAACAAATAATTTTAGCAGTTTCGAAAACGTCTTAGAAGACAAATGCAGTACAGTACATACCTAAGTTTCTCCTTATCTGACACGAACGGAAGTAGACTACTGAAATAGTTTTTGACATCAATTTACAAAGTATGTTTAGTTATAAACTGTCAGAAATAAATATGAGAATATTATATACATTTTAAGTTCCATGAAGCAAAAAGGTTACAGACAACTGTTTACTCCGTCTCAGTCTCCCATATATGAGTTTCCTCAAAGGTAGTCGCATCCAGAAGCAATGTGATACGATCATGTGATCATGCAATTTGATTAAGCCAGATGCAGGTGCAACTAATGTTTTTTGTAATATTATATGCAGAGCTCATGTTTCTGAATGATGGTGCTGGCAGTGGGGTCTTTATACCAATATCAGATAATGTAGAATAAGAATAATTATATTGCACATCCTCATTTCTGTAATTTTCTTTATTCTAATAAACTTTAATAGGTATCAAATGAAAAATAGAATTATGGTTAAATAGGCCTTATTGTGCGCAATAACCTACTTCTGTTGAATTTTAAGTTCTGGTTTTTATGTTTCTAAATGCATATGTATGTTTAAGAATCACACATATATTCAGACTGATTTGTTAATGAAACATTCAGACGAATTTGTGAATCAGTTAGAAAGACTTGTTAAAAAAAATACAATACGAAAATAACAGACTCAAATGAATATAACTGGAGATTATATAATTACTCTCAATAAGCAAGCAGATTAAATATTTAAAAGCCTTTTAACTAGAAACACATACGGTATACCCATTATAGAAATTCCTATGAGTTTTTCATGGATTTATTTACAGATTTAGGTTAGAACATAAAGTATATTTCAGTAACATTAAGCCCATTTGATGAGTATGGAAAACAAATATCAGTAATTCAGTACCGTAAGAACTTGTCAATGAATATTAATTATCCTCAATTCAGAAAACATAATGACTATCTAGCTGCTTCTGTTCTTGGGGTGTATTCTATGAAATGAGAGTACACAGTACAATATTAAATTGATTATCATAAATCACTACTCAGGCATTTCAGGCACTTTGTTTACCAGCACTGACTAAATTAGAACATTTTTTCTAGGGGGGAAAGTTTCTAGAATTGTTTCGCTGTGTTGTCTAGACGTCACTCCCTTGAGAGATTGTCTGACCTGCATTCTGTCACGAGGAACAAGATTGCAAGGAAATTCTGTTGGACATTGTTAATAATGAGATTGTAGTGTTGGTTAATGAAACATTTTATTCTGCTGCAAGTTAAGTATATTGTTCAGGATGAGACCGAAGTGAAGATTATCATAAAATCATGGAAAATAACATTAAAATACTTTCATGTTGAAAGCTGATTCTACAGACAAGCGGGCCCATCTGCAAACCAAAAGGCATAAATGTCACTTCTAGTGAAATCAGTGTCACTTCGTGCAGCTTGTCAGCATGTCTCAGTTCTGACACTTCCTTCATGCCAAGCAGTTTTGTTTAAAAGGCATTATAAACACTCATAAAATGTCTTGCTTCCCACAAATTTATTTTCATTTGCAAATTTATCTTTATTTCTTATCTATTTATAAGTGAAACATGCAGCATTTCTAGCAGCGTCAAGCACGGGAATATTCAGCAATCATGGTTGTTTTCAGAAAGCTTGAAAATAAGTCGAACCCTCAAGCACGATGTGTTTACAACAAACTGCGGTGAACACAAATCAGACTATTTTGAGATGTGCATTTGAATATTTGCATTCGATATTAAACCAGCTTACACGATGATTACCCTTAAACAGGGATAGATTGTGTGAATCACCTGTTAAAAGTGTTGTTTATATTCCAAGGGTCAACAAGACCACCTTTTTCTAAACAGGTAATTTTATAGACGTCACTGAATGTCTCCAGCACAGAGCACCAGTATGATTCTGCATACACCTAATTACATTTGACCAGTTGGATAACAAGATAATGTTTCATCCTCTTTGGCATATGAGAGTCTGTGAGAGATATGAGAGTGTCAAATAATGAAATAAGGTGAGAACAGGCATTCAAGCAAGAACCTCAGCAAATTGCTGCATGTTTGTTTTCTACTTGTCATCTCGACTGTTGAGGTTTGTAAGATGCTTCTTATGCTCTCCAGATTGATGTGTAGTCATGATACGTCTAGCTACAATCTGTTTTTTTTTTACATTTTCTTTTCCTTGTAGTTGTTTTGTTTTCCGAACACTACTGTTCAAAAGTTTCATGTCAGTTATTATTTTTTAATGAATTGAAGTTTATGTTCACCAAGGCTGCCTTTTTTGTCAAATACATTTAAAAAGGTAATATTGTGAATTATTGCTACAATTTAAAATAACTGTTTTAATATATATTTTAAAGTGTTATTTATTCCTGTGACCCCTTGCCATTACTCCAGTCTTCAGAGTCACATGATCCTTCAGAAATCATTCTAATATGCTTATTTTAATATCTGAATGGTGCATCTGACTATATTATTTATATATAAATGGCTCAAAGTACATTAAATAAATATATAAATAGCTCAAAGCATTCACATAAGCTCTGATCTGGAAGCACTACACAATTAGACCATGCAAATAATGATGTGTGATTGTTGCACCAAAGGACTCTCCACTTGCAAGCTCTTCAGATGTGTGGTGCAGTGTTTCGTCTCTGAGCCCTTGGGGGCGAAAAGGGTTTCTGTATGCTCATTTAACCCACCGTGCATTATGCAAGTTTATGCAATCCTTTGAAGGGAGGGTAAGTTGAGTTAAAATGAGTCCTCTGACTAAAACCCGGAGAATTACTCATCAGCTATTAATAATCTAATAAACCTGCACAAAACATCACAGACAGCTGAAATTTCTGCAGGTTGGATTGTTTGAAAGGTAATTTGAATTGAAACCCATTGATGTTGTAAGGTCTTCATATTATGGGACTTTTAAATATTACAACTGATATTCAGTTAGCATCCTGTTAGCACATAGCATAGTGGGATACAAAATGGAAAGTCCTTGCAAAAGCAAAGCCACAAAGATACATTCAAGCATTGAAGAGTGTTTCTGTCTAACACTTGAAATAAACCCAAGTAGTCTTACAAAACATTGTGTTTATGGTCAAATTATGTTGTCACATGACTCTTTGGCGGATGTTCAAAAATGTGGCTTGGAAATTGAGCTGTAGATGTTGTTCCACTGAAGTGTAGTTTAGTGGCACATTTCCTGTTGCTTGTGTTGTGCGTTAGATCCTAGATACGGAGCAGGCAGTCTGGAGACATGTTTTATGTAAGCAAAATAACTTTTGTAAACCAGTGTCTGGATAATGTTTACTTTACAACTGTAATCAGTTCTCTACAGCTGTCTGACCAAACCATGCAGCTCTGTAGCTTTGTTTCCATTACGAAACAGCTCCTGTTAAGGTTTTTGAGAACATTATTAAAGACCAGATCACTTTGAGCAATCATTCTATTAATGTTACTGGAAGAATGATTGTTAATAACTTACAGAGAATTTCGCCAGATCATGAGCCAAATTTCTGAGAATGTTTCCTTTTGAGCTGGAGGGATGGCATGGACTTTTTGGATGAATTATGTCTTTAAATATATTCAACTGTCAATTCTTTTTGTGTGGATTAGAGGCTGGAAAGAGTGAAAGAGAAAATGATCAGTTCAGCTATAGTTCATGATCAAGCCATTGATCTAGGTCGTAGGAAACACAAAAACCACCTCTGTAAAAACCGTGCTGCCTCGACACATTGAATGCAGCTGTTGCCATGCCAGTGTGTAAAATGTGGATTAATTGCAGCTTTTCATTCTCTGATTTGCATATTCCTCTATAAAGGGGAGTGAGCAGCTTTTCTCATTCCTGATGGAACTGGATGAAACCCAGACAAGAGAAAAGGGTGATCTGTCTCTTTCTTTCATACCAACAAATGCAAACACACACATAAACACACAAACCGAACAAAGCAGAAAATGACAGTAAGCACAGCCGGAATAAAATTGAACAGAATTTGTGATGAGGATGATGGTGACAGATCTGAGGACAGAAAAAATCAAAAGCTGGTGAATCACACTCATTTAAGTTCCTTTGTGGATTGTATTGCTTTGTTTCGAAGTTTTTCTTGTTTTGAATGAAGCAAATAAGGAATGTCTTTTTATAGTGCTTCCCATCTGATGTGTGAAAAAATGCCATACTTGTATATTTGAAAATTAGATTGAGTTTCTTTTGCACCTTCAGAATGTAGGTGTATATTCAATTATTCTGCAGGAACCATAAACAGCAGTCACTTTAAATGTTCATATTTTGACATTACTTTTAGATTATGTTTAGTAGTTATTTTTAATCAATTAATTTGAATTAATAATATGTATTATTTTCAGATGACCCTTGGTAAACCATCTTCTTTGAATAATGTTGTCCCTGTCTTAACTAGCTTGACCATCAAGATATCTTTGTTTAGCCTAGTTAATCTAGACCAGCACTAAACCAGCCTTGACAAACATTGCAGTTCATTCTGGTTTAAACTTGCCTTTTCAGTTGGTAGGGCTCTTTGATATATAACTAATTATTCTGTCAGACTAACTGAAGTGCTGTTACTAAAAGCTAAATTACTGACATTTAGAGAGAGGCTCTAACTCCTGTCTAGCCACAGTCAGCATGACACAGATAAATTTGTCTCAGGTTTGAGACCTGTTCTCATAGGAGAAAGCTACTTCTGAAGCACATCTCTCATCCTTTCTCGTTTCCACAGACGGAGTGGATGGTTCACCTCACAGACATGCTAATTTGCATTTTTACTGTTAGTGAGTAGATATTTCTTTCAGACCTGAATGAATGAATGATCGTTTAGTTCCCTTTATTGTAAATTATTGTGACAACCACTGCGCATGATTATTTACCCAAAGCAGACTGAGAAATATTCAGCTGTCACTGAATATCACACCTGGTTCATATTAATTGATGCAATCAGTTCTCGTAGCAGTGTGTGTGTGTGTGTGTGATAAATGGTGGTTTTGTGAATGACTGACCATCTTATCAGACATGAAAAGTCAGATTGCTTATGGGCTTTGTTGCCATTAGATTGGCTGGAACAGATAAAGCATTTGCATGAATTTTGCCTGATTAAAATGACCACTTTTTTGTTGGTAGTCCAAGTCCAAATCCATCCCGAGTTCGAATCCCAGCTTGAAGACCTTTCCCGAAGGGAAATTATGTTATATGTGAAGTTTGCCAAAATAAAATCTTTAAATAATTTCCATAAAGAGACTTTTCTCAGCAAATACTGATATATGCAATTAATTCATTTTATGTAATTAATTATAATAAAATGTTTTTTTTTTTAAATGAATTTAGCTATAGAAAATGCACAAAACAGCACAAATAATTAAAGTATTTGATTTTCAGATATAATATGATGGCATTTTTTGGAAAAATTGTCAGTTAAACTACACTCTCACATATTTGTGTAGACCTTTATTTATTATTATTATTTTTTTGTGTGGTTTATGAAACACGTTTGCAAAAGACTTTCTCCTGGGTTCTGACACTTGCGCTGATAGAGCTATAAAAAGCACAGGATATGTTCTAAACCAAAGATTGATCAATTAAAAGCCAGGTTGAGTAAAGCGGCAGCTTGGGCGTTTTTAGTTTTTGTTTTTTTTCTGTTAGACTTTGAACTTATCCTCATGGAACATCATTCTACATTCTGTTCTGTTCTGTTCCTTAGACAGTTAGTGTAGGAGTTTGTGTGTCCCACAGTTTCATCATTCACTGATGGCTCCTCAGGGAGCAGATCCTTCTAACCACGAAGTGAGACATGTCAACTTCTCCACACAGCCTCTGATCCCCAATGTGTGAACTCTGAGTACTTACACTTCAGCCCGTGTCACTTCCTGTTTGATATGTGCAATGGTGTTATTGCAGCTATAGTCACTAATGACTGTTTCATTACTAAGAAGAACAGAAATTGTATTTGGCATGAAGTAACACGCAGCTTTGAAATTCTGAAAGACCACAAATGTATATGCATCCATTTAATAGAACAAGTCCAAAGAATTTCCACCTTTCGATTTGGAGAAATCCCAAACTGTAAAGTTCACAAAGCAAAATACAGCAGCAACTGATTTTTAATCATCTGCTAGTTTATTTTAGCAGTCTCTGGGAAGCATCACCTGAAAGGAATCTCCTGCTGCAGATTGTTGAATGATTCAGTCATTCAAACAGATGAAAGTATCTCAGGAACAAGGAAAGAGATTCATTGCCATTATGAAGGTTCAGTTATGTAATGGGAATCTACTTTCAATCATGTTTACGGATGTAAAGCATGCTGCAAAATGGTGACAAGCATGTTTTAGCAAATTCATTTTAAAACTGAGCTAAATGAATATATCCATCCATCTGTTAGATGTCGCCCTGTGTTATCACACATAGCAAAGGTATATTTCATTCAGCTTATCCACATAAGTCACATTTAAAAAAAACATTTTGTTGAATAGAACCATCATCTAGTGTCTCAGTAGTCATCTATAATGAAAATCACTTTTTACAGTCACTCTTTTGTATGCATAATAGGAAATAGTTTCATCCTTGTGATGCCACTTGTTAGACAGAGAGCTCTCTTTACAAGGAAACACTGACATGCTTTGACACTGTACCTTTTTTCTTGCTTACACTGTCTGGTTGCCAAATGAGAGAGAGTAATACAAACCATCACCATCATTTTATAAATCATAATCTGTGCCCAGGTCACTGTCTCAGTATAACTTGTAGATACGTCTCTGGTCTATGAGATACATATCTGTTGGAAATGGCAAAGCATTCACAAGGTCTCCTATAAGATTTAATGAGTAGCATGGCTTCTACTCTCACATGACCGTTGTCTACAAAGAACCAATATAAATGTTAAGCAGCCAGTAAACCAAATCAGTTTCGATGAGGGCTCTTTTGCTTGCATTTTAATTCTGCTGTTTCCTCACAGATCAGATCAACATTCAATGATTTCATGACACACGTTTTAAAACAGAAGGTGCTCCTTACATGACAAAATAGGGTGTAGTTTGAAGGATAGCCATGCAGGACTAAGGCCAGTGACCTTTTAATCCAAGTAAACATTTTTATATTATAATATTCGCAACAAGCTGATCTGTGTTGCTGTTTTTAAATGTGTCTTCTAAAAGTAAAGTTAAAAATACTTTTTTTTTTAAAGCAGTTAGGAATGTGACCGTTTTTATTACAGCGCCATCTATTGACTCATAAACATTTTTCTGCTAAACAAAACTCTTCTTGGTTTGAATAAAAGAGAGCAGTTCTGGGTGAATCTGATATGTGTGCTTTATGGATTTATAACATTGCATTTCTTGTAAGATATAATGCAAGCATTTAGGCATGCAATCTTAGGTTTCTAAAAATAATGACATTTAAATTGTTGCATGTCTCTAAAGTGGACACAAGAGGGCGGTTCAGAGCTACTTACAATCTAACTTCACATTCACAGCTGAGATAAACATTTTATTATTACATTTATATACTTTAAGGTTGTTTTCATTATCCATGTGTTTTTCTAAAAAAAACTTACAGCATAAAAAGTAAAGCAACTTTAATAATAGTAAATATAGTATTTTGACCACTTAGTAGGCTTTAGTAGTAGCAGAATAACATTGTTTTGGGTGACTTTCTCAAGAGCATAGTGGTGATAAAACAGGATCGACTTTTTGTCAGGCTACCTTGAAATGAACGATGATATTTTAACAAACTAGACTTAAAGTAGATTCAAGGTAATCTGACATGATTAGCCATTTTAAAAAATCTATGTTGTTTCTGAACACTGAAAGTCAGCTGAGATGGTGTAACGTGTTTAGGTAAATGGGAATTAAAAATTTAGTTCTGTACCTTATAAGATGGTAGAAGTAATAAGCCTACCTGTAAAATACCGGTTCATCCACTCAACATAAAAAAAAGAAGAAAAACCTCAATCCCGGCCTCGAGGCAGATATTTTGGACTGTATAGTGTCATACCTGCTGCTAAGTCTAGTGGAAAAAGCTTAACTTTTGGAACTTTTGAGCAGCTCAATGAAAGATTAATGTTGCGCCTAATTAATGCCAAGCAGGGAACAGTGAAAATATTTTTGTCAACCCCAAAACAAACCAGCATTAGCCACCATTGATGTTAATCTTTAAAAGGCAGTTCGACAGCTCACTAAAATGCTTAAACTGTTCTCTGTGCAGTATTGACATTTGTTTTTTGTATATATATATATATATATATATAGAGAGAGAGAGAGAGAGAGAGAGAGAGAAAGAGAGAGAGAGTGTATATATATATATATATATATATATATATATATATATATATATATACTCATAAAAACATACATCAGAAACAGTTTTTTTAAGAATGTGGTATGCAGTGTTATGCAAAAAAATATATATATATTCATTAAAAAAGCACTTACAGACCTTGGTTACTCGTTTATTTATTTATTTATTTTTTTGACAGACTCGTTAAGTGATTCTATGTGGGTAGATGAAAGGGACGATGGCATTTGCAAAATGTAATTTTCACTTTTTTCATCCAACAAGAAAAAAACCTTTTTACTAGGAGCCATAAAAAACCAAAACATCTCAAACAAACAGTGTACACTATTATACAATGTGAGATAAAACCATTTGAAATTAAATATTTATGTGTTATAGACCTTGTAGGCTTTCAGAACTCTATAATAAGAAAAATATTTATGCAAAAGCATTTTCTTTCCACAGTGTACTGCAGTATAGTGTGGATATACGGCATGTGCTAGCTGGGTTTAGAGTCCATTGGGCAGAAATTGTATCGTGCTGGGTGTGGACATAGATTTGGCCCAAAGCAGGATTAGAACAGGTGACCCCAACTGCGCCTTACTGACCACAGAACAGCTGGAGGCCTTGAGACTTATTAACAAATGTTTAAATGTTTAGGGTGTTAAGGGTTTCTCTTGAGTGAGCTTGTTTTATAACCGAGTAACTCCTGATGTTAATTATCTATGACTAATTTATTTCTAAGCGCCTCCTCCGGCACAACTATAATGTGAATTTATCTTTCTGCTCATTACTATTTCAGCATCACTTATCACTCTCATCTCATACAAATATGGTTTGAGGCCATATGTGAGCATTTCAAAGCAAGATATTAGTAGATAAATCACATTAGGGAGTTTAATATAATGTAAGTAAACCACTTTAATTAAAATAACTGTTATTAGAGATAGTTTTAACTTTAAAAATCTATTTAGGTATGGAATTTGTGTTATACACTCCAATTAAAAAGTCAATAAGATTGTATTTTAAAAGATGTTAATATGTTCAAATGTTTTTACTCAGCAAGGATGCATTAAATTGATCATATGTGTGTGTGTGTGTGTGTGTGTGTGTGTGTGTGTGTGTGTGTGTGTGTGTGCATACATAAACATATAGATTTACACACATTTGCAACAGTAGTATATCTTTTAAATTGATGTAAAGGTAGTTTAGATGAGATGTAGGTGAGAATAGGATCATTTATATCCAGCTAAGCTGGCTTTATAGCAATTCCCAGAGACTCTCATTAAAACAATTTTAGAAGCATTTTGTGCAAATGCATATGAACAATACAGCTTGATAGCATTTGGCTGTAGAACTTTTTAACATCTTCATAATTATAGAGGATACTTTCTTTGATGTTTTCACTCCCAGTCATCACTCCTCAACCATTTCCTTAGTCTCAAAGACAAGCCCAGACATCTGCACCTCTGACATATTCTGTTGTGACCCCTGTTTGCTGACCTGAACACATCTGTCATAAAAATTGTGTAGACATGTTTTAACAACAAACTTCCTTCGTCCAGCAGGAGAGCATGTCCAATCAAACACAGGCCATACCCGGTGAACTAAAATAGCACTAATGATGAACCGAGTGCATTTTGCAGGCAAAAAATAGACCTGATAAGCTCAGCGATTGTTGCAGTGGAAAGACTGAATGACAACTGCGATGCTTGGCAGCTATGAAAGTTGAATTCCACGTGGAAAATCAGCAGCATCACAGAGTCAAAGTCAAAGATGTCAAAGTTATTCATTTGTCCTGTTAAGCCACCTTAAACTATTTTAATCTTAATTTATAGGCTTATGATTTCAAATGTAAGACAAATCCTGCTTTTATTCTTCAACATATTTGATTCCACCACAGGAAAATTTGTGCCAGGTAGTTGATTTCATTGTTGAAATATGTCTGTAAAACTATAGTGATTTTTTTTTCTTCTTCTTTTTTCGCTTGAGGAAACTCAATAATTCACAAATGCATGAAAGGCATTGCTTTTAGAGTTACAGTACCTGAGTTGCCTTGTTTTGTCTGTTTGCATGCTTTAATATTTTATGAACTCGTAGAAAGCATGCCGCAGCATCTGTTTTTAAATAGCTAAAAACAGTCAAACATGACCATGAAATATGTAAATTAGTTATGTTATTTAACATTAGAACAATGTAATGTTAAAACGCCTCAGATCGTACTTGGGTTCTTTGTGCATTTTCCAGTAGTGTTAAAGTCCTTGAAGAAGCATTTAAGTTGAATAATGATCTGATTAATTAAACCACAGAGTAAATGAGATTTACAGTATATATTGTACTACTGTTAAAATGCTTAGATACATTTTGAAAGAAGTTTCTGACCAAAATACAGTAAAAATTAAATATTGTGTTATATTATAATTTCTAATAACTTTATGTTATATTTTATTTTAAAATGTAATTTATTCTTGTGATACTATCAAAGCTGATATTTCAGCAGCCATCACTCCAGTATTTTAAAGAAATCTCGAAACAATTGTGCTCCACAAATGTTTTATGAACAGAAAGTTCAAAAGAAAAGCATTTATTTGTAACATAAAATCTTTTGTAGCATTGTAAATGTCTTTACTGTCTTTTAAGGCATTTTTCCAAATAAATTAATTTCTGTATTTTAAATAAATAAATAAATAACACCCCAAACTTTTGAGTGGTGTTGTATGTGGCGTGAAGTGACCAGGTGTACGTACCCCCTCGGGGCCAAATGTCCTCCTGAATAACAATCATCCAAGACGTCAAGTCTAGGCACACAAGTGATGTTCTGGAAACTCTAAAAGAAGATGAACCGCTATAATGTCCGGTGGCAAAGTACGTTTATCATGTCAAGGAAGGGGTATTCTTAAATCAAGCCAGGAAGAGAACATAAAATCCTGAGTGGAAAGTCCCCTGGAGGAAGCGCTTTGGTGAGTATATGGGTTTGAATAGAGCCCAGGTAATGCTGGGTTTATACACTACAGAGATGTAGAGAACTCATGCTGTAATTGACGAGTTGGATCAGACTAAGGTAATGACAATAATCTGGGGATGTAGGAAGTATTACAGTCTCTTTACTGTTACAAGACTTTATCACCACTAGCAAAATAAATGTAAAAGATTGACATGTATAAGAGTGCATTTCATAGAAAAGTATAAGTGTAATATCTGTTTTAAATACACATGATAATGCAGACAAGCTAACGTTCGAACTGCTGACTGTTTCCCTGCTGTCTTTCATCTTTTGAGAACATCTGCAGCTTCCTCCATATCCAATAAAACCAAAATAATCATTATGTTAAACACAGGACAGCAGCTGGGTGATAATAAACACTCCTAGAGCTTTCACTTTGCCCATTTCCCTGAAGTCAGTGTTGGAAAAGCTTTTTTTATTCTTCACGCAGGTCAAAAGTGACAAAGCTCTATACCGTATTAATTGTGTCATATTCAATTACGACCATTGAAGCTCTTCTGATTGTGCATTACAAGTAGAAAATTGCAAATCTCGAGAATGGATAATAGATCCATAAATCAGCACTAGGCACCTCTAATCTGATCTGTCTGATTCACACTGGGGGTGTTGACAGGGCTGAATTCCTCTGTGAAGTGCATAATTTTAAGCCTTACTGGAAACATCAGCCAAACAGCAGGATGCCAGAATAGTTGGCTGTCTGAGTTTGTGTGTGTGTGTGTGTGTGTGTGTGTGTGTGTGTGTGTATGTGTGTGTGTGTGTGTGTGTGTGTGTGTGTGTGGATGGAGCTTTCTTTGTGCATTTATGGTATTTCTCAGTAAGAACGCTTATCTCTCAGGGTTATTCAAAAATACCATTGGTTGAAATTGGTCTCAACTAAATTATCATTTATCATAAATGATTTTACACTGGCATTTGTTGATTGAAATTAAAAAAGCATTAAAAATTTTAATATAAAAGGCAATAACTCTTTGTATCCCCTATATTTAATAAACACTTGCTTTTATAATTTACCATGCAGCCATTATTGTATTTCACACAAGTTTCGATGCATTGATCAAATAAAATATAAAGATATGGTTTGTAAAGACCATTGTTGAGTGTATTATCTTCATTCATGTCTCTCTCTCTCTCTCTCTCTCTCTCTCTCTCTCTCTCTCCAACACCTGCTCTCTTCTCTCACATCCTTTGGCAGCTGCACAAAAAGATGTGCACATCTTATCAGTCAATAAAACCCATCACATGTGTGAAATGCAGCTATAGTCCCAAGAAACATTTGACCTAAATAACTGACATACCTGATTTAGTGTCTCATTTTGGGGGTATCATACACCTTAACTGAAATAGAACAATACAGGACTATTTGAATGACATAGATTATATCACTATGGGGGTTTTACATTTTATTTCATTTATTTATTTATTTTATGCAGAAGAATCCAAATGTATATATATTTAGATTTAAATAGGCTTGTATGTGGAAAAATATTTATTTTGTATCAACAGGGTGGCTTTTTTCTTTCCAATGTTACAGCATTGTAAGTTTAAAATATTTAATTTACAAAATAATAATAATGATAATAATAATTTAGTCCAGCTGATTATCTTTGCATTTTTTTCTTCTTTTTCTTTTACCACAGTGAAGTTCATGATTTTCTTTTTCACCACCAGAGAGAGCTGGCACAATGCACAGCGCCTATCATTCAAATCAGACCATTATAGAAAGGAAAAGGCCTTTGCATTATCTAACCATTTGATCTTTTGTTTTATTTCATTTCTGCTTTCTCACATTTTTTTCACTTTATTTGATGCTGCCAAAGCTAACAGCATTGCCTCAACATAAAAAAGCACCAGGAAATGTTTATTTTATATATTTATTTACTTTATTTTATCTATTTATTTATTTATTTGAATATTTAATGAAAGTGAAGAACAAAAAACTTTCTGACCAAGTCAGTTTGATTGCCTTTGCTCTTATGAAGTGAAGCATTCTCCTTTCCAGTGCAGACTGTGAGCCAGGATCAATTAAGAAGGCTACACTGAGGTAATAAGATGTATGACTGGATGAGTCGCTTTTATTCTTTCAGTTTTTCTAGGGAAAAAAGTACACGAAGCCATATAATAAATAAAAATAGATATGCCTACTAGTTATTTTAAAGGAAGGAATGCTAAAACGGCTTGCCATAATATGCCACAACAAGTTATTCCTTCTGAATTCATGCAGATCTGTCCCCACTTGCCTTTGTGTGACACTGTTTGCGACCAATCAGACCACTCTGGACGCATTCCATCGTAAACGTCAGCCAATGGCGTGAGAGCGGGGCGTGATTTCCCTCGCACGGCTCCGCGAGGCATGAAGTTTATTCGGAGTGCGAGCTGGTCAGAGAGAATGATGCACCTTTGCGTGGATGCGAATGGGCGATATTTCTGTTGTGCGCTTTAACTTTCTCCACTTTCTCATCTAGCCACGGATTGTGCCGAACGTGTTGTAGTAATTCTGGCTCGCATCACAAATGGCTCGAAGTATTACAGAGCAGCGGCAACGTAGAGCGTTTCATGTGCACTTGTTTCTCTTTATACTGACTTTGTTTCGCGATGCATCTGCACAGGGATTTGAGAGTTTGGGATTAACGTACGGTTTAAGATCTGAACTTTCAGAGGATGCTATTCTTGTTGCCAATAATGGAATACGGGTTCCTTTCGGTAGATCTGTCTATATTGATCCAATCAATGACCTGGTTACCCAAGTTCAGCCCGGAGACAAGTGCATCATAACAGTTCTGGATAATGACCCGCTGTCACAGAGACCGGGACAGCTGTCCCCGAAAAAGTTTCCTTGTGAATTTGGTCCCAATGATGTAAAATACTCGCATTTCGGATCCAGGAGCCCTTCAAAAGACAGAGTAAGACTTCAGCTCAGATATGATACTCAGACTGATACGGTCATCATTCCCTTTATGATGGAAGTTGAGGTGATTTTCACTCAGCTTGAGATTCTCACCAAACACATGCCTGTAACTGTAGAGAAACTGCTTGGAATGAGTAATCCTATTGATAAGAAAATCCTGGAGTTTACGTATGATAGAAATGCTCATTTATGTAAAGTTACATCTTTGGCCAGTGGCAGCTCATTACCCAGGTATGGAAAGCTGATTGATAATGGAAAATTGGGGAAACCTGTGGGTTGTGATGAATTTGTCAGGATGGACATTCGCTATCAGCACACTTTTGCACATCGTTCTCCAAACCGAGATTATATTCCGATGTATTTAGAGTTACAAGACAAAGAAGCAAATGTACTGAAGCAAGAGTTTTTCCAAATTGTGGTGCTTATAAAAGAGGGTGAGGAAAACACAGCTCCTAAACCGAGTTTTGTGGCAATGATGATGATGGAAGTTGACCAGTTTGTAATGACTGCTATAACCTACGATATGCTTGCCGCTGAGGATGTGGAATCTAATCCTGATGATTTAATCTTCAACATCACTTCCCCGCTGTCCTTTGAGGAGGGCTACATTGTGAGCACGGATGACCGGAATTTGCCCATCACGTCGTTTTATCAAGCAGACCTGAAAGATCTTAAAATAGCCTATAAGCCTCCATCTGTGGATTCGGATGTGGAGAGAATTTTCCAAATTGAATTTGAAGTTGTAGACACTGAGGGGGCTATATCAGATCCCTTTGCATTTATGATAGTGGTTAAGCCTATGAACACTCTAGCACCGGTCGTGACCCGTAACACTGGCCAACTGCTTTATGAGGGTCAGTCCAGGCCACTGTCCAGCTCACAAAACCTACAAATTAGTGACGAGGACAATTTAGACAATGTCCAAATCACAGTTATTAATGGACTTCGCCATGGAGAGCTCACCGTTCTGGGGTCCAGGCGAAAATTCTTCACCCCAGCAGATCTTGATGTAGGGAGCGTCATCTACCAGCATGATGGCAGCGATACATACAGCGATAATATAATTTTCAGAATGACAGATGGAAAAAATGAAGTTGAGTTTTTATTTCCCATTACAGTGGTGCCAACTGATGATGAACCTCCCATAATCAATGCCAACACAGGCTTAGTTTTGTTTAAAAACCAAATGATGCCCATTTCTCCTTTAATGCTTAGTGCAGCAGACATAGACTCTGAGGATTCAACTATTAAGTTCATCATGGTGCCTCCCTACTCTACTATTGGAGAAGTCATACTTCGTCAATCAGATGCACCGGAGGATCCATCCACATGGAGGTTCAATTCCGTGGATGAGATGTATGAAAAAGTAGTGACAGAATGGTTCCAGCAGGACATCACAGAAGGCAAGCTGTTTTACAGGCATATTGGACCACATAATACAAAGACCATCATGGACCAGTTTGTTTTCCGTGTGCAAGATGACAACGACCCACCGAACCAATCAGGTGAGAACTCTTTCATCATCAAAGTTCTCCCCATTGATGATATCCCCCCAGAGCTCTATCCTGGGACCACTCTTCAAGTGACCGTTCATGAGTACCAACTCACCTATTTCCAAAAAAAGTTATTGCGCTACACAGACTTAGACTCAGAAGACAGAGACTTGAAATACACAATTACCCAGCCACCCACTGACACAGATCAGAACAGCCCTGGCATTCTAGGAAGCATCGTTTTAACTGAGAGTCCAAACTCAGAAGTCACCGAGTTCACTCAGGCGCAGATAAATCATCACAAGATAGCCTACAGACCTCCTGATCTAGAGCTTGGAATAACCCCGCATGTGGTGCAGTTCCATTACAAAGTTGAGGACACGGCGGGAAACAGCGTCAATGGAGTTTTCACTATATTTTTACAGCCGGTTGACAACAAGCCTCCCCAGATCACCAACACAGGCTTTACCATTCAAGAACGAGGGGCACACGTCATCACACGCGCCGAGCTGGACACCACAGATGCCGACACCGACAGCTCACAGATTCTGTTTACAATCACCCAGCCTCCAAAGCACGGCCAGGTTAAGTACACATTCACTGATATGACTAAAGGGAAGTCATTCAATTTGGATGATATATCTAATGGCAGAATATCTTACATTCATAATGGTGATGAGTCAACCAGCGATTTCTTCCAGCTGGATGTCAGTGACGGTGTCCACGTTGTCACAATCACGGTTAGGATCAACGTAAAGCCTATTGATGACGAAGCACCAACCATCAACCTTCCAGAGGGCACTATCGGTTCTTACATAGATGTACTGGAGAACGGAGTGACTGAGATCACTACCAACGTCATTCAGGGTCGGGACGAGGACACTGATGACCTCAGGCTGACCTTTATCGTAGAAGATCCCCCAGTGTTTGGTGAAATATTAGTGAATGGTGTGCCCTCCAATAGGTTCACTCAAGCAGACATCATTAGTGGCTTGGTAGTATATGCCCATAATAGTGGAGAAATTGGTTTGACAACAAAACATGACTTCTTTAATCTTACACTTACTGACATGTCTGATGAATGGACAGTTGGGGGAAATAAAATCAAAGGGGTTCGTGTGCAGGTCACCATTTTGCCTTTGGACAGTCAGGCCCCTGAGGTCTTTGTGGGCCCTCAATTCATTGTCGTAGAAGGTGAGAAAAGTGTTATAGAAATTTTGCATATTAGTGCTAATGACATTGACAGCCCTAATGATGATCTACTTTGCACAATTATTGTGCAGCCCACCTCAGGCTACATAGAAAACATCTCCCCTGCACCAGGATCTGAAAAATCCAGATCTGGGATGGCTATTAGTGCTTTCACGATTAAAAACATTCGGGAAAACCACATTTATTATGTGCAAAGTATTCATAAAGGTGTCGAGCCAGTCGAGGACAGGTTTACTTTCAGGTGTTCAGATGGGATAAACTTTTCAGAGAGACACTTTTTCCCAATCGTGATAATCCCATGCAATGATGAAAAGCCAGAGATCCATATGAGAGAGTTTGTTGTGATGGAAGGCATGAACATTGTGATTGACACTCCAATATTAAACGGGGCTGATGCTGATGTTCCAGCGGATGAGCTCACGTTTATCATTTCAAAACCTCCGAAACATGGATATATCCTCAATCAGTTAACCTCAGGCACCATTCCTGTGACAAACTTCACTCTTGATCAGATACGAGAGGCTTCAAGTATTGTCTACGAGCATGATGATTCAGAAACCACAGAGGATAGTTTTGATGTTCTGCTTACTGATGGGAAATTCATAGTGGAGAAAACCGTCATGATTATGATAATTTTGGTTGATGATGAAACACCAAGGATGGCGATTAATGATGGCCTTGAAATAGAAGTAGGAGAGGTCAAAATAATCAACAATAATGTTTTAAAAGCCACCGATCTGGATACAGAAGACAGCATTCTGACCTACATCATCCGTTATGGTCCAAATCAAGGGTTTTTACAAAAGCGAACACAATTTGGAACATTTGAAAACATAACCGTTGGAATGAACTTCACACAAAATGAGATCGACCAAGATATGATCATGTACATTCACAATGGACAAGAGGGAGTTCGGGACCTTATCAAATTTGATGTCACTGATGGCATTAACCCTTTGATTGACAGGTACTTCTATGTAACTGTGGGTGGGATAGACATGGTGTTCCCTGATGTGATCAGCAAAGGTGTTTCTCTGAAAGAAGGAGGAAGGGTCACTCTAACCACTGACCTGCTCAGCACTAGTGATCATAACAGCCCTGATGAACACTTGGTGTTCACTATCACACGTGCCCCTATACGAGGACACTTAGAGTGCACTGATGTTCCAGGGATGCCCATTAGTTTGTTCACTCAGCTTCAACTAGCTGGGAATAAAATCTACTACATCCATACTGCTGATGATGAGGTAAAGATGGACAGCTTTGAGTTTGAAGTGACCGATGGTTACAATCCTGTCTTCCGCACCTTCCGTGTGTCCATTACGGATGTGGACAACAAAAAGCCTGTGGTCACAATTCATGGACTTGTCGTTAATGAAGGTGAAAATAAGTTAATCACTCCTTTTGAGTTGACAGTGGAGGACCGTGATACTGTCGATCACCTTTTAAAGTTTACAATCACCCAGGTTCCTGTACATGGCAAGTTGCTGTTTAACAATACCCGTCCTGTCACATCTTTCACCAAGCAGGATCTGAATGAAAACATGATACGTTATAAACACGATGGAACCGAGTCTGCTTCCGACAGCTTCTCATTTACTGTTACCGATGGAACTCACACAGACTTTTATGTGTTCCCTGACACAGTTTATGCAACTCGCAAACCCCAGATGATGAAAATAAGAATTTATCCAGTGGACAATGGAGTTCCACAGGTTGTGACTAATAAGGGTGGTACCACATTAAGGATTCTCCCTACTGGTCACCTTGGGTTCCTTATCACTAGTAAAATACTAAAGGCAGAGGACAGAGACAGCCTTCATGGAGCAGTGACTTTTAAAATTACTGTGGCCGCTGAGCATGGCTACCTCATTGACTTGGGGAAAGGGAATGCCACTATCACCACATTCACCCAAGGTAAGTTGTATTATGTCAGTTTAATAGAATATTCTGTGTTTATTAAAAAAAATTTTCAAATGAATTAGTGGTACTGGTAGATTAATACTTAGTGTGTTGGCATAGTATATGAAAAAATATTGGGCTAACATAAATGTGAGAATACTGTATTAAATGGATAGCTCATGCAAAAATAAAAATACTGTGATTATTTATTCACCCCCATGTCATTCCATAAAGGACTTTCTTTCTTTAATGCACAAAAGGTGATATTTTTGAAGAATATCTTGATTACTCATTTGCATACAATAAAAGTGTCTGTCAATGCCTGCTTGAAAAGAAATCAATAATCAATCAATACAAATATGATTAAAGTTGTTTGTCATCTGATCACCCAGCCTGACCAGAAGCAAAGTTCCTAGGACTAGGAGACTGACAAACAAGCTTCGGTTGTTTTATTTATTTATTTATTTTATTTTGTTCGGCAGGGCAGTTACAAAAAAAAAAAAAAAAAAAAAAATATCAAAAAAGTATTCTGTACACTGGTTTAGTTTGTCTCTTGACAAAATTACGTAAATGACAATAGTCTGAGTTTTGAGAGCTAGTGCAGATGGGACAATTTCTTTTTAGTGAAAAAGTAAGTCTGTTCATCACAGAAACATATATAAAGTGCTTTTTCCATTTTGGAACCGGACGGGATCTTTCATTATTATTTTATGGAGAGGAATATCCAGGATGGGAGGGTGAATAAATTACAGCAATTTTCATTTTTGTGCGAGCTGTTTTAAGATTCTAAATAATAAGTCTTATTCTAAATAGTCTTATAAAGGAATATTTCTGCTGAAATAATGAAAGGTATTCTGGAAAAGTGCAAATATTGTGACACAATGCACACAAAACGTTTTTGCCTTCAAAAAAGACCAGTATAGTACTCATGGGTAAAATAAGTCTTTTTCACCAACGGAGAGTGCAAAGCAAATAGCTGTTATTGTCATAGAATGATAGTAAAGGCCCAAGCTCTCAAGCCTTAGTATAGTTGTAAAAAATGTGTAAATGTCAAAACTAGCAGGGGACATGCTCAACTTGCCACTGTGCTTCCCCTTTCTAAACAAGCTCCTTTTTTAGGATTCTCTTTGAATATTTCAAGGGAATTTCACACAGTTGGGGGTGGGGGGTGGGCTACTGACAGTAAATAAAGTTGCTGCTCCCTTGTGGGCATTTGAAAATGATGGGCTTACATTTTTATGAGCTGGCCGCTTTGAAGAGAAATGTTTTGACATCAAATATTGAAGATTGGCTGGCACTGTGGTAACACCCTCTCAGAAAAACCCACGTACATGAAATGCACTCCAAAGTCTGAGCACAAGAAAGGGTGGTGGAGAAATTAATAGATGGGTGCCAGTTGGAGACCTGCTGCTCTTTGTGGCTCCTTTCAGTCAGAAGGGAATTGATGTGTCACGGCTTCAGTGCTTCATATTTCTTTCAGTCTAAATTAAACACTGCCCAATTGATAAATCTCAGACATAATGCGGTTTGGTGCCTGCAGCTCTCTGTGAAGGAGCAGATGGGCAAAATGCCCTTATTTGAAAGTGCCTTTCAATCTGGTTCATATAGAACCTGTCCCAAATGGCACCCTCCTCCTCCTCAGAGTTTGACACTTTGACACATGCGCTGTTGGTAATGGTTCCTGTGGAGTTCAAGTGGGCCATCTGGGTCAGGGCTACACTTTTAGGACAAAATAGCAACAATTGTACATTTAGGGGAGTGTCTTTGTGCCTTCTCTACCCCATGGTGCGCATTACTACCTTAAAAGCAGTTCTGGGGAAAGTTACTTGAAGTAATTTGTTACAGTACTGGGTTACTCCAAAAAAAGTAACCAATTACATTAGTTATTTAGAGTTTATGGAAGTAATGCATTACGTTACTTTTTGTCATCTGGGCTAGGCTTGCGTTTTTTTTTTTTAAAACAAGGGCAACTGTAAATGTAAACCAAAAGTGTAATTAATAAGCATCAGACTGAAGTAAGTGCCTCTGGTTTGCACCGCATTCCCAATTTCTCTCATCATGGGACAGGAGAGATGAAAAAGTAACTCAGATATTTTCTTTGTAAATTTAAAAGTAATGTGTTTCTTCACTAGTTACGTGAAATAAGTAATCTGATTGCGTAACTGGCGTTACTTGTAACGTGTTGCCCCCAACACTGCTTAAGAGTAATTGGAGTCCAGCAGCGACCCACAGTGAAATCTATTTATTTATTTATAGCTTTAGTTTAGTGCAATGATAGCACAATTGCCAATTTCTGAATTTTTAATACCACACACTTACCATTTTTTTCTTTACCAGTCCTAATTGGTCTTAAAATATACTGTATAGCTGCCTTCATATATTTGGATACTTCTGAAACAAATCTCTCTGGAGTACTTGATTTTGTTTGGTCATTCTGACAAAAAAAATAAAAAATAAAATGGATGTTGATTTAGTATTTTGTGCATCCCAACTTAATTTAGAATTTAATATAGTTTCAAAAGTAACTAATGCTTTGAATATTTTTCCTTCTTCAGCTGACATCAATGACATGCATATATGCTATGTGCTTCGAGACGGAGACAATGCCACAAGCGACACATTCCGCTTTTCCATCGAAGACAGTGGTAAGATTTTTCAACCTTATTGTTTTGGCCTCAGGATGTTTCAAATAAGACTAGTTGGATTACAGACGTGTGCATTCCTATCTGCATCATCCTTCATTTCTTCGTGTGCCCACCCATTGCTTGAGAAGGTGTTACTGTGCGAGAGCAATAACTAAAATCTGTGCACGCTAGTTCCTTCTGGGATGTCTTTTGATTGACACGTTGGCATATTGAACTGGAAAACTTGAATAGATCTTTGGTTGGGTTTTAATCATTTTATTGAAAAACATTTTTCAATCTCAAACTTTCTTTGATGGGTTGAGTGAAACTGGCCAATTACAAACCTGCCAAGTGCACTTGCAGAAAGCATTATTAAAGACTTATTGCTTGACTGCCAAAAGAATTTTAGCTGATATGTTAGAAACAAGTGCTCCACTTTGAAGATGACTTGCGTGATGAAATCTTTTGTCTATATTTAGCCACCATAATATCATTTTGAGATGGTGATTGATGACCACCATTGTCAGGCTAATTAGGTAATGCTAAATAAGTTTTATGATAGTTTTGTTTGAAATCCTGATAGATTAGATACATTTTTACAAAGATCAACTCCTTTCCCTTATTATTTGATTTTCTTGCAAATCTATCATCCTACTTGTCTTTCTTCCTTTCTTTTTGTATACATCCCACTTCAAAACATTAAAGGCTTCCGATTTTTACGTATGCAAATGCCAATCTCTTCTTTTAGTGGGAATTGTGTATGCTTTACATTTCAGAGACCCTTCTGACAGCCTGTTCATTGTTCTCCTACGCCATTTTATGATGGCACGGCTCTCTTTTCCCAGGAATATGAAAAAAATGCTCTCACCTCCCACTCCCAATCTTCTGCAGCCACAGTGGAATCATCTGGTGAAAACCAGTGTCATTTCACACGGTTCTGTATGAAAAATGTACTGGAGATAGATCATTTTTAAAGAGGATGGGACAAGACTAAATCAAAGTCTGAGAAGGTTAATTTGTTCATCTTTTTTATCATAAAAGCATTAGATGAAGACTGACTTGGTTTTTATGGATTTGGCAATCAAATGCTGTTGTTCTACGTGCATGCTAATTAGATTATTCATTCGCTAAGTCAATTGACTGGCACAAAGAGCCTGTGTCTAACAGAAGTTGGCACGAGATGTGTGTGTCTTCTGAAGTTTGGCAACTATACAATGGGATTCTGCAGAATGTTGTTGCATGCACTCCTTTCAGAAAGGGTTCAAGATGCCCTCATTGTGTCTTGTGGCACTTGTTTGTTTTCTAAATGAAGTTTTCTCTTTTTCAGTTGACTGCTTGTCAAATTATTAGGAATCGTGCGCTTCTTCAGTTATTAAGTCTCAAGACTGCATTTATTTGACCAAAAATACAGTAAAAACAGTAGTATTTAAAAATTGTGCCGCTTAATGTTTTGTGTGAAACCTGGTTAAATTTAAAAGAGACCAGCTTTTATTTGAAATCAGTTTAATACATCCTTGTAATTAAAGTAATAAATAAAGTAATTCATTTCTTAAAAAAAAAAGAGTACTAACCCCCAACATTTTGAAAAGTATCGTACATACATAAATGTTTGTATTAATTTTTGTGTATACTGTAACTAGGTACTGTAAGTTACCTTGATGTTTCTTTTTTTACATATTTCACATCTTTCAGTAGAACTTTTTTAGTGGCAAAATTGTAAATTTGTTCGAAATTATGCCTCAATTGAGGGACGTGGGTTATAAAAAGGAGCTTGATTTCCAAACGCCAAGAACTTCTGTTTGTATTCAGTGTGCAGCTTCTTAGAATGGTTTGCACCTCCTTAAATAGACAGAATTTGTCCTCACCCTCATGAAACATCCATGAAATGGACTTGATAAGATCTAGAGGCCCACTGGACCCTCATATGCCTCAAGTATGCCTTAACATTTACTCACTGGTGAGTGCTCATGTTCCTTACATGTTTAAAATTGTGCCCTCCAGGTGTGGTCACTTTTTCCCACCTATAGTGGAAGTTGTTACCTTAAACGTATTGGACATTTTCATTAACCATTCATTAGTCTTAGCGCCTACCCAATTCCCTACTCATTTGATTCATTTTGGGGCTTTTTCATACTGTCTAGCCGTGAAAGTACACATATTGGGATGCAGGGAGTGTTATTAGATATTTAACCTGACCCGGAGTCAGTTTTCAGAATTTAATTTGTGAATCGTGTGCTTACGAAACTCTAATACAGAATCATTGATAGCGTGGCTGCCAGGCTGCTGATGTTATTTGTAGGCATGAGAGCCACTGTGTGGCAGCCACACTAATTCCCCAGGTACCCCCTGCGGCTGTGTATCAGGCAGCCGTGCTGGATTGTGAGTGTTCAGACACAGCTGTATCCTGTCATGTTCCAGCAGCCAAAACCACTCTGCAGGTAGTGCCCTAATATTAAGAAAGAAAATGGAGATGAATGCATTTTTGTTGCTTGTAAAGATTAAGCATCGGTTTATATAATGTTTATTTAGACTAAGCCGAATAGTCAATTCAAGAAAATGCTTTTAGCTGTGTGGTCAGGTTTGTTTTATAAGGCAATAACTGGGTTTAAATATGTATCTGCCTCGTCAAATAAATATGTTTTAATCTCAGCCATGAGCTGGTTGGAAATTTAGCCCGTCGTACTGGAAAAACAACAACATCAGTTTTCCCTGTCAATTCGCTTGGGGGTTCGCTTTCAGAATTACAATAAGATTAGCCAAGTAAGTTACACATACAGGGAATTTGGCAACAAAGAACACATGGAATATGTAGTACTGTTGATATAACATTACATATGTATATACAGTACATATATGGGGTGTATATAAATTATATTATACAGAAGATGCACTATAGCCATTCATTGAGTTGAATTATACTTGAATGCTTATATGATCCAGTATTATTAGTAGTAGCATTTGACTTAAGTGTGATTTGATTTTAATTGTGAAAGAAATTTGTGGTTAAGTGGTTGACAATGTCAAAATTAATTTGTCGCCAATAACCTTTGTCCTTCTTCTACTCTAATGGAGGCCAAATTACAACAAGTTCAGTAATTCATCAACATCATTTAATGAAAGGAGTTGAAATTGCCCTTCAAATTAATGCTGTTAGTTGGCAGCAGATTCTTTAGTAGAGTTGTCCTAAAAGCGGAGTAAATGATTTGGCTCAGATTCCCAGTGAGAAATATAATTGGTCTCCCAGAGGATTATTAAGTTTGCAAACTTTGACACAGATATCAGCAGGTGGTTAATGAAGGATTCAAAGTTGATGATGGTTTTTGGATGATTCCAATTTCTTACTATTTGGGGAAGTGATTACATTGCCAAAAGCATGCCAGATGATGAATGCTTGAAGATGAAATTTTGATAAAGCTTTGTGCGTATGAGGCTAATGCAAATTCCATGTTCTTTGGCAAACTGGGATGCGAATGTTCTCCGCACTGATCCGTGAACAAAAAGTTTAGTTTGTGACCTAAAAACAGAACAGCAAAAACCTGAGGTGATTAAAAAAGCAGAGATATTATTCTTTTTGCTTCCAAATTAAGATGTTGATGCTCGGTTTTCTGAAAGCAAGTTTAAGAATGGCCTAGTTGGAATCTGAAATGCTTTGAGCACTCTTAGACAGTCGGAAGGATTTTAAAGTATAAATGTGTTTGAATTGGATCGCAAGATTTCCATATTAACATATGGAATTCTTTTCTAAATGTTTTCATTGTGATGTTAGTGTTTGAGTTGCTTGCGGGTGTGATGAATTGCTGAGTCCTTGCACAGATATGGAAGCTTTAGCCTAAGTTCTGCCAGGAAGACTCAATCAGTTCGTCACTAATTACCTTCATCATTATCCAATCACGTCTTTATACTCCTGTATAAAAGATCGTACTTACACATGTTTGAGTTCGCAGATGCCAACGCGACAACAACCTCCACCCTCCCCACCACCACCAGGATGGTCCTGTCCTTTCCTTCCAGGGGGGGGTCTGCTGCGCCCCTGCCTTCGTCTTCAGGCAGGAAATGCAGATTCGCTACCCTCGGATTACGAACCATGGACGGGGCCTTCCGCCAAAGAAATTTATAATTGTGCTCGCTGAGCTGTCAATAAATGTATGCTTCGTACATTCTTCTATCTCCCGAGTCTTTCTGGTAGAACTGTCAAGGGACTGATGATGGTCTTGTTGCGCCGTGATTTATTTTAGCTTCAAAAATGCTCACAGCCTTCAGTGAGAATAGAGGAAACATTGTTGTGACTAGGTGGTTCTGATTTGATCAAAAGTGCTAAGAAAAAAAAAAGGTTTGAGAAGCACCGTTCTGCCTTTTTCAATTCCCTCTGGAGTTATTCAATACAGTTTCAGACGAAAACTGCTCAACAAAGAACAGATGAGTATGACTTGTCATGTTGCCAAATAAACTTGGAAAATAGCACACTTACCTGAAGGCACCTCGTGAAATCCTCAGTGAAGTTTTGTGAAATGTTTGTCTGGCCTCTCAAATAGTCTAGTGGCTCATTTAATGTTGAGTCAGGCAACAAAATCTTGACTTTGCTCTGACCTTCTAATTTTTGAGAAATAATACTCTCTTTTCATCAGGCACAATAATCTTTACCACACCTTTGCATTTGTTTGAATAAAGGAAGCTGCTAAGCTGCATTTTTATTTTTTTATGGTATTAAGCCATTGAATTGGAGGCAAAAGTGGCGGTAATTTGTGAGACCTGCCAGGTTGCTGATTTGAGATGAACTGAGAGTGGTTCCTTGTGCTTCAGAAAACTCTCACCTTTGTCTGTACAGCTTTCCCTCACCACTGGTCAAGCTATGGAGACTGTGTGGATAAAGATACAGTACCTTGTCTGGTTTTTGTTTTGTAGATGGACATAGAGGCCCAGGGGCCATTTTTTGGCATGTTTGCTCACTTCATTGTTCTGTGCAGCCACCTTAACCCCTCCCTTTCATTTTGCCCTCTGATTCTGCTCCTCCTTCCCGGTAAATTGAGCTTGCCTGAGCACACACAAGTTCTAGCACTGCCTGTGGGTTGTTTGTGGAGCTTTAGAAGAGCTGTCTGCCTCCAACCTCTAATCCACTCAGTCAGTCAGCGGAGGAGACGTCCCCACTGACAGATTCCCGCCTGCACCTTGCTCTTTGTTTTCAATTCCTGCCTTTTCTTACTCTCTCTCTCTCTTTCTCATTCTCACTTTACCTTCTTGTTAGTCTCTGTTCTTCCACCTCTTGTGTCCATGGAGGCTTGTTTTCTCAATTTGTGTAGAGGAATACACACATCGAGTATGAATTAATTTTGCATCTTTTCATGTTTATTTGATCCTGGGATTTGCGGTGGATTGATTTTATATATATATATATATATATATATATATATATATATATATATATATATATATATATATATATATATATATATATATATATATATATGTGTGTGTGTGTGTATGTCTATCCACTCTCGAAATTCAGTCTGTGCAGTATAATTGTTAACTGTTTTCTTTACATGTCAGAATTCTTTTTTCGAGACAAAGACGACAAAGAATCCAACAATACAACCAGTTTGCATGGATGCTTCCTCAACTCATATAACTAAACTTTTATAGTGAGAAAATATATGACCCACAAACTTTAAAAAAATAAAGTTCTACTATAAGCGAAAAACTTCGCTACAAATATTTTGCTCATGTTCAGATTTGTTTCACCAATTCATCAGTTTGACCAACAAAAATCTGCTTGGTTTGCAAGATACTTCTGCTTGGTTTATCTGTTAACAACAGACAACAATCATTGCCAATGAAATCTGAATGCATCTTTAGTTTGCAAGTATTACCGTAAAACCACAAAACACATTGGGGTAAATTCACCGAACAGAGCAGTGGATTTTTTTATTGTTAAAGGGAATGTTCAAGTCACGTAGCCTTGCAAATCCATACACAAGCATTGATCGCTCAACACAAAACTTTTGTGTTCATTCATAGCCATTGACAGTGGAGGGTTTCTTTCCAGCTCATCTCTGAAGCACAACCTCTCTCCGATCTCAGGTTAGCTGAAGGATTATGTTTCACCACATGCCATGAGGTGCTACGAAGACAACAAGCTCATACATGCACCGTTCAGGTCAAAGAGTCTCTAACAGCCTTTATCCTTCATCTTCACAGCACAGGATGTGCATAGATCAGCATATTTTTTTCCACTCTCTCATCTGTTCACATTCCATTATTAATGAAAATACCACCTTTGGCTTGAATGCTGCTTTAGCGGTGGTACAGATCCTCCAGCGATTAGAGCAAAGTCCTTCATAATTACAGGTTAAGCACAATCATAAATCGCTGCAACCTATTTCAGGCCATAAACAAAAGCATGCTGTTTGGCACATTTCATTGACGGCAGGCTGTGTAAGTAGTGATTTTGACTTTATAGACACGGATTCACATAAACCATCTGGTCTCGGATTATAGACCATACAGGTAACATCTGCTGCCCACAAGGGTGTCATTATTATTTACCTGGATTGACGCATTGTTGAAGAAAATAAAATGTGAAGTGGTTTGTTTTGAATATCTCTTCAGCTTCCATATCCACTATCTGGAAACATACAGAAGGCTCTGGAAATATAGGAGTTACTGTACACTTGTTGCCATTACAGATGCTTCCTCGTCCTCCTCTGCACACTTGTTCTGCACAGCAGTACCTTCAGTACTCTTGAGTGGGAGTTATGTTTCTCAGCAGCGTAGCTTGCTTACAAATACATGAGGTTAGCGGGTCATGAGAGCACAGCTTGTACTCCATTGCCATCTGTATCTGTTCTTTTGCCTGTCCGTGAATTGAATGCTTTAACACTGGGGTTTGTGTTGTGCATCTCAAGTAGGAACTGTAAAAATAGGGTAACTGTCACTGTACTGTTGATTGTTAGCTTTCTATAGCTGGCAGACCTGGTTTTGTTAACGCCACAATAAATTGGTACCATATCAGCTATTTGATAGATATTAGAGATATTGTTTAATTTGGCGGTATTGGTTAAGATTGATTTAGTGATTATTCATGCCCCCCCCCCCCCCCCCAATCTTATAATTGGACTAACTTTGCATTATTTAGCAATCTTAATCTTTTATCTTTAACATTGATATTGTATGTTCATAATGTACGTGATAATGTTGTGATACCTTATTTAACTTAAACACTCTGAGAAAATAGTTACAACGCTGTCACTGGGGCAATATCCTAAGGTACAAAAGCTAAAAGGTACATGTTTGTACCTCATTTATCTCTAAAGAAGGTACAGTTGAGAATAGGGGTGTTATTCTTTGTCATATTGTGCCCTAGAGCAAGCATTTAACCCTAGGATTCTCTAAGATGAGACTTTCTGGAGACTGGAATGGATTGTAAATCACTTCAAATCCAAATAACTAAAACTGTCAGTTGACAAAAGGGAGTTTAAATGAACTTGATATGGTAACTAAATTCGGATGGTCTTCCTGGTCAAATTCTAGCTGTGAAGTCAACAAGATGTCAACCTTAATCCTTTCTCTGTATATCGTCTTTGTACTGAAATAGTGTTTTAGGGTCTCTGCCGGGGTTTGCGTGCCCGACACACATTATCCCCATTCTGTCCAGACTTGCCCCGCCGGATCATTCAGAGTGTCGTCATTCCCTCCCTCAGGATGTTGCTCTTGTATTGGAGGGTTTGAAGACGAGTTTTTACCAGGCTGCACATTCCTTTCCAAAATCAAAGTTTACAGAAAACCAGCTATTAAACTGGGTCAGTTTTTCCATGCCAGTGCACCTCAAGACCTGTTCTGCTGAGAAAACTGGATATTTAAATATGGAGTAGGGCTTTGAAGTATACATATATATGCTTTATCATATTTGACCATGGACCACAAAACCAGTGGTGTCTTAAAGGTACAATTTGTAAGATATCTGAAGTAAAATATCAAAAAAACACTAGGCTAGTGTTATATATTTTGTCCAGCTGAAGAAACTGAAAAAAGCACAAATATCAGGGCATGACAAAACTTCCCCAGGCCCCAAAAGACTCCAGAGGGTTAAGTGTTCCTTTTTTTTTTTTCAAAATTGAGATTTATACATCATGTGAAAGCTGAATGAATAAGTTTTCCAATGGATGTATGGTTTATTAGGATCAGACAGTATTTGGCCGAGATACACCTATTTGAAAATCTGGAATCTGAGAGTCCAAAAAAGTCAAAATACTGAGAAAATCGCTTTTTAAATTGTCCATATGAATTCTTAGCAAAGCATATTACTAATCAAAAATTACGTTTTTATACATTTACAGTAGGAAATTTACAAAATATCTTGGCAACAAAGAACACAAATATCTTAATGGAACATGATCTTTAATTAATATCCTAATGATTTTGGCAAAAAAGAAAAATATTTATAAGCAACTTAAGATTGGCTTTGTGGTCCAGGGTCACAAATAATATGATAAAAAGGATGATATATATATATATATTCATGCACACAATCTATCATTAAAATATTTTTCGTCAGTAATACTTCTTGTCTTTGAAAAAAGTATTTTATGCTCGTCATGGCTGCATTTATTTGATCAGAAATACAGTAAAAACAGCAATGGTGTGAAATACTATTACAAATGAAAAGAACTGGTTTTATTTTAATATATTTTGAAATGTTGTTTATTCCTGTAATGAGAAAAATGAATTGTCAGCCTCCATTACCTTAGTCATCAGTGTCACATGATGCTTCTTATCAACCTTATCAAAGCATATTCAACATTTTGTGTAATTTTATATTGCCTACAATATAATTGCAGTTATATTTTAAATATTAAATATATTGCCCAACACTAGTTAAATATCCAATGTGAGTGTGACATTTCCAAAACATATTGTCTAGAATCACCGAAATAGACTTGACAATGACAGGATGGTAACTATGACACAATGTATGATACACTGTCAGGGATACAGTTTTCTTGTTGGCACATGAATACCTCTGTATGGTAAAGCCAATCTTTCATCTTATTTCTGTGGGCCTCAGTCATGGTTTTCAAAGGTGTAATATCCCACAAACAAAAAGACCTTGTTTGCTGTTCTTTCTGATGGCCCAGTGCTGCAGACACGCTGTCACTCTGCATATGTAAGCCTAGCACTATCACTCAATACATCAGGCTACATAATTCTTCCCTAGGCCTTCAGTTTCTAACCGCCTCCTTCCTGCTTCTGTCTTTGAGGAGCTGCTGACAACCTGGGCCAGGCTGCAATCTCGCAGTCCCTTCCCACAGGGCCTGGGTGTCTTGATTCGAATCTGACAAGCCTTCCTCCCCCCCGTCTCTCTCTCTCTTACCCTCCTACTTACTGACATGGGCTGAAAGTGATAGCTCACCTCAGCGTACATCTCCTTCAGAACACTGTACCATCTTGAGAGTTTGGAGAGAAATGAAATCCTGTCTGAATTCCTCGTATAAAGATGTAGGTGTTGTGTGGTGCTGTCCAGTGTGGAATCAAGTGTTGGAAATGTTATTTTTGGACTGCAGGATCTTTGACAGCAGTGTAACAAAAATGTGAGATTTGACTTTTTCCTACAAATGTTAAAAAAAAAAAAAAAAATATATATATATATATATATATATATTTAAACATTTGTAGGAAAAAGTCAAATCTCATTATATATATATATATATATATATATATATATATATATATATATATATATATATATATATATATATATATATATATATATATATATAATGTAAATAAAATGTAATTACATAAAAAAATAATACTTAAAAGTTTATTTTATTTTATTTTATTCCTAATGGTCAGAGACTTTCAGATTCCTCTATACCAGTGGAAAATCTTGTCTAATATTTTGTTTGGTGCTGTCTAGTATAGAATAATATTTGAAATGTTAGTTTTGGATGACAGGATCTTTGACAGTAGCATAACATTTTTTTAGATGACATTTAATTTTTTATTAAAAATACTTACAATTTATACAGAAAATGTATATTTAATGTATTATTTTATTTTTATTTTTTTATTTACTTTATAATATTTGTTATTTTTTCACTAATTGTCGGAGACTTATGGTTACCACTTTCCACTATACCAGTGGGATATTCCATGCAAATTACTGTTAAAAATATGTAGGTTATTTTTGTACTGTCTATTATGAAAAGTGTTTGAATTGATGGTTTTGGACTGCGGAACCTTTGCTCATGACAGTGGTGTAAAAAAATATAAAACTTTTTCTTGAAAAAAAATTGCAGAATAATAAAAAAAAATGTGCCCACTCTATTGCTTCCGAGCTGCCCTGTATGTTCTGGCACTGTTCAGTGGTATCTCAGGGGAAGTAGTTGTGAGTAGCCGGTGCTGTTGAGCATCTTCTCCTGGGAGTCGACCTGCGAAGCACTACCCACCTGCCCCCGCCTCCACCTCCCCTCGGGATAAGGGAATTTTTAGAGCTGTGTAATGACTGGAAGGAAGTGCAGAGGGAGATGAAAGATAGAGAAGTGGCTCAATCCCTTGTAGTGGTTATGAGCAACTTCCTAAAGCCCTGAGCCATGTCACGCCATTCTTTCATACTGTTGCCTCAAATAAATTCTAATTTCAGACTTCTGGCTATTTACTGTTACGTGGCTCTTCCGAAAAAGTGCTCTGTTGAAAAGAAAAGCACAGTTTAGTTTCGTTCTGGATATTCTTATAGGATTAGTTCGCCCCAGAATGAAAATTCTGTCATCATTTACTCATCCTCGTGTCGTTCCGAACCTATATGGCTTTTTCCTGTGGAACATAAAAGAAGTAATTTTAAAGACTTGTAATGTTGACTGAGGCTTTCATGGTTCGAAGCGGATGCAAAGGAATCATAAAAATAGTTCATATGACTCATGCTCTATATTCAAAATCTTATGAAACCATGCAGTACTTTTGTGTGAGAAACAGACCGTAATCAAAGTTATTAAAGATTTAGTTATTCACCTTAGCATCCATTGATGTGTTAATGAGAGAAGTAGAGATGCCTAATTTGTGAACAAATTATTCTTTTGAATAGGATATTTTCAATGAAACAGTTCATCATATCAGGTTTGAAGGATTTGTTCAGACTTCTAGTTCAGTATTTGACTCTGTTTTCAGTTTGCAGAGGTTAAAGGTTCACTGAAAGATTACTGGTGAAATAAAGTTTTAAATATGTGCGAGTTTTAAAAACGATACCGTTATTGCCTACGAAAAAGCACATTTTTGAAAATGGTGATATCATCAGCATGCATATTATATGTTCAAAAAGTGTTGCTCTACCAAAATGTCATTGCCAACTACTGGCCTGGCATACATAATGCAGCATTTTAAGTCATTTTTTGTGTTCTGTATGTGGAAAAACTACAAGTCGTCATGTAAACTTACTGTAAATATTGTTTCACATCTGCATATCAGAAAGGATTGCTTTCATGCTAACTCAGAACCAGACTGTTGCCTCCCATTTTCAAGGTGTTATTCGAGAAATAGTTTTTATACTAACTAAACTAACTAATATTTGACACACAACACGACCAGACTTGTTACTCAACTACAGCTGAAAATGCCTTAAAATTGAATCCTAGTGTTCTGGATGACACCAGTACTCATTAACATGAATGATGAGCACTGTGACTGAACTGCTTTAAGTACCATGAGGGTTAAAGCTAATGAAAGGACAGGCTTTGCAGCAGCAAAGTGAAGTTTCTTTTTTCCTTCATTCAGTCAATTTATTTATTCATTTATTCATGATTAGTCAATAGATGTCGTTAACACTGCATGTCTTTAGCACTTGTCTAATCATCAGTCAACGCCTTTGCCCAAGCTGTAGCACTTTTCGCCGCTGTCCTCATAACCTTGAGTTTTACAAGGAACTAAAGGGGATTTAGCGCATGTTGCAGACTGTGAAAGAGCCATCAGCGAGTGCAGCCCAATCCCAGGGGATGAAAGTCAATCTGTCCTGGCTGTGAGTGTAACCTTCGTCCTGTAAATCAATGACACGCACACTGACCGCCTCTTCAAGCCCCAGGACAGCAGCGTGAGCACCTTAGTTTGTTAAAACTGCACTGCCTTTCCTATTCGCTGCTCTTCTTCATAACGCTGTATATATGTGCAAGCTTCAGCATGCCTTTTTTGCCCTACTAAATCAAGTAAATCACTTGATTTATATGTTTTATGTGTCACTGGGGCTTTAGTCTGTTTGGGAACATGTACTGTATGGCCTATGTTTAACAATATGTATTTACATAGCACTAAGATGAATTGATATTTAGATATTTAAATTCAAGGGTCATTACTTAACCTGGACTTTTTTTTACTCCAGAGTATTGGGCTGCAATTACAGCCTCAGGAAATGTTTGTCAACCCTTTGTACTTGTTTCACGTGAGAAGCAGTGTTTTTATACTGTAGGTCAGACTGGATCTGATCAACACCTTCCATCTTGTCGCAGTGTTTGAACTCCAGGTTAATTAACCCTTGAGCTTAGTTACCCTTTAAAGTCATCGGTTTAGGTATTTATATACTTTTTCCAGTCTGTACTGTGAATGTTTACACAGTGAAATTATTCGTAGCACAACAGTTTGTCTGTTAAAATTACTACCCTAGTGACATTTACTTCATGATAAGTACACTATAAATATATTTTCATATTTATAAAAATACCCTGCTACTGTACTTTTAGTATAATAAACTGGTACACTTAGGGACAGATTTACTGTCAGTTTGCGCTAGTGCACGCCCTTAATTGGTATTAAATAGGATATACAAAATATACAAAAAAATATATACAAATAAAAAGCAGTGGGAAATTAGCGCTAAAAAGGCATGGACATTTTTGTGACTCAACTTATTGAATAAGCATTTGTAGGAGTTTCCCTTTTGACCAATACATTTATTGGAGGAGAGTATTTAAATGAATCACGCAACCTGATTTAAGATTTGCAGTAGTCCCTACAATGGTATTTGCTGCGTTATTTAACGGCCAAAAAAAGCATGTCTCAAAGCAGGCGATAATTTGTGCCGCTTTTGGTAGATTGCACTGATCATTATGGAAATTAGATATTTATTTCGTGTTCTTTAAATGCACCTTGTCAGTAAATCACTCACAGAATTTTTCCCCTCCCATCAGCGCTTTTATGGAATTGCGCTCTAACGCTAATTTTCTGTTTAGTAAATCTGGCCCTTAAAGGGGACACGTCTGATAAAGTGGAACAACTAATTTTGTGCCCAATGCTCTTTAATTGTGCAGAAGTAATGCTGAAGTCCAACTAAAGATACAGAATTATATTTGAATGTACTATTTTGTTTAACTGTTGCAAGTATACTTTATGCATTTAAAGACCAAAATTATTCAACATTATAAAATCCTCCCCAAAAGTGACATTAAAACACATTTTAGGCTTAAATAGTAGGAAATTATTGTGCACACATAGAACTCCAAATAAAGTTTAATTATAATTTTTATTGCAGTAATTCTCCAGCGATATGTCAGTATATATGTTAACACATTTGAACATTTAGAGAAAGAAAGAAAAAACCTTGCCATATATTGGACATCTTTAATTGTGACATTTTAAGATCAGATCAAATTTCATTGCTTGTTTATCACTGAAAATCTACATTTACTTGTATCTAACCCTTATTCAGAGGTTTTTTGATTGTCAGTTCTTCCACCCAGCTGTGTTTCTCTTCTGCTTTTCACAGCTTTCTAAGTGGAGTTAGAAATGGCACCCTTAATACCACTTTTCAGAGAAAAGGTCACCGACTGTCCAGAATGCATCAGCATGCCACTTCAGAACATGGTAGTGGCCTTTCACGCTTGTGCACTGGGAAAGTTAAGGGCAATGTTCATTTTTAGCCACTCTTAAGGTCTGTGTACACATTATCTGTCAGACTACTCTGCTGTGATGCTCACTGTGTAATATTATATTACATCAATCCATTGTTCTTCATGATAATAATTTTGACAGACTTCCTTCTTGCCTTCTAGCTTTATTTGCTTCTTTTCAGTATGTAGGAACCACAAAGTATTACACATCCAGAGATGTTATCCTAGTGTTTTAGACTTCAGTTTGTTCTCAAGTGAAAGTCTTTGGATGAGGGAGATAAATGGGATAGAGTTTCATGGCAGACAGGGAATAAACTAGGCTTATACTGAATTAACTCGGACTTCGTCAGTCCCATTTAAAAGTTTATTAGCCTCTGGAGTGAGACCGAAAGGGACATGATGGACATTTGGAGACTTTGTTTAGAGCACGTTGTTTAGAGGGTTTTTATGGTGTGCTTTAAAACCAAATACAGCCATTTGAAATAAAGTCTCTTTTGAATGCTCTGAAAATTCACATCTTTGGTGATAAGCAGGGAAGTGGTTGCATTTAATTAGCTGTGATGAAAGAACAGTGTTTAAAAGCATAAATATGTGTTTTGACTGCTGCTTGCATTTACGGATAAGTGTTAGCTGATAAATCTAATATGAAACATTTATTTGCATGTCAGTTAAAAAATAAATTGACCAAAGGAACATGTTGCTTTGCTGTATTGTTTATATATACAAAAAAATTAATGCATGTAAATAAATATTTGATGTAGGGTAAATCCATAGATTTTCAGCAAGATTTCTGATGTTTCAAGTTGCTTTTATTTGATAAAAATAAATTAAAAACTATTTAAAATAGTGTTGTAATATATTTTAATATATAATTTATTTATGTGATCGCAAAGCTGAATTTTAGAATCATAACTCCAGTCTTCAGAATCACAGGATCCTTCAGAAATCTTTCTAATATGCTGATATTGTGCTTGAGAAACATTGTGTATTATTATAAATGTTGAAAACGGTTTTCTCATTCTTTTACAAATAGAAAGTTAAAAACAGCCTTTATTTCAAAGAGAAGTATTTTGCAACATTATACAGGTGCATCTCAATAAATTAGAATGTCGGGGAAAAGTTCATTTATTTCAGTAATTCAACTCAAATTGTGAAACTCTAATTGTGTATTAAATAAATTCAGTGCACAGACTGAAATAGTTTAAGTCTTTTGTTCTTTTAATCATGATGATTTTGGCTCACATTTAACAAAAACCCACCGATAACTATCTCAACAAATTAGAATATGGTGACATGCCAATCAGCTAATCAACTCAAAACACCTGTAAACGTTTCCTGAGCCATCAGTCTCTCAGTTTGGTTCAGTAGGCTACACAATCATGGGGAAGACTGCTGATTTGACAGTTGTCCAGTAAATAATCATTGACACCCTTCACAAAGAGGATAAGCCACAAACATTTATTGCCAAAGAAGCTGGCTGTTCACAGAGTGCTGTATCCAAGCATGTTAACAGAAAGTTGAGTTGGAGGAAAAAGTGTGGAGACAAAAAAGCACTTCATGCTTCCTTCTGCTGAACAGCTTTTTGAAGATGCTGATTTCATTTTCCAGCAGGATTTGGCACCTGCCCACACTGCCAAAATCACCAAAAGATGGTTAAATGACCATGGTGCAAGTGTGCTCGACTGGCCAGCAAACTCACCAGACCTGAACCCCAGAGAAAATCTATGGGGAATTGTCAAGAAAAATTGTCAACAATTCACAAAAAATTTTTTATTGGTCTTATGAAGCATTCTAATTTGTTGAGATAGTGAATTGGTGTTTTTTTTGTTAAATGTGAGCCAAAATCATTACAGTTTAAATAACCAAAGACTTAAACTACTTCAGTCTGTGTTCATTGAATTTATTTAATACAGGAGTTTCATAATCTGAGTTGAATTACTGAAATAAATTAACTTTTCTAATTTATTGAGATCAGCTGTAAATGTCTTTACTGTGAT
This sequence comes from Carassius gibelio, assembly GCF_023724105.1. Taxonomy (NCBI): domain Eukaryota; kingdom Metazoa; phylum Chordata; class Actinopteri; order Cypriniformes; family Cyprinidae; genus Carassius; species Carassius gibelio. The sequence goes on from NC_068410.1 coordinate 8,446,372, forward strand.
TTTTGGATGGCAATGTACCTAAAACATATTAAATTTCCACACTTATGAAAAGTACTAGCTGCCTCTACATTATCAATTTCCGGAAGTACTGTTACTCCAGTATGCTCTGCTTTTTTTAAATTATTTTTTTTATTATCCTCTTCTGCGTGTTATGCACTTGAATCTTGCATCAAATATACCAATGTTTCTCATTTTAATCACTCCAACAACACAGAAACTCCCTTTAAATCTTGTGCTTTCGAAGCGCTTTCTGTTTTTGTCTTCCCAAAATGTTAATTTATTTCATAAGCTGTCCAGTTTCATATAGAACCACTTTAAAATCTGAGCTTCTTTCCAGTAGCTAGTTTAAGTTAAGAAACCTCACCACAGGCAGTCCAGTAATTCCCCATGTTACCTTTTTGACAGGTTGAAAGCAGTTGTTTCAAGCGACACAAATTGGCATTCTCTCTCTGCATGAATTTGCAGGAGAGATCCTTCTTTTTGAGAAAAGATTTTTGGCAAACCACTCAAAAAAGTAACAAGTGACTAATGCTGTTCAAACATGTCCTTCCAAAAGAGGCGGCTCAGTTGGAACTCTCCCAGAAGGGAGAATAGGCTCACCACAAACAACCTGAGAGCTATTAGCATGAAGCTCCACAGTCAGGGGGCCCAGATTTACTCGCCGTGTCCTTGTGCTGAAGCCATTCAGCAAACAAGCTGTCATTATTCCGCCTGATGAGCCGGCAAACATTTGGCATTGAGGGGTCAAGAAAAACCACAGTCCTGCTCTCATTGTCACGTCCCTCTTATCCTGAATCGTAATATGCCTGAGTTGTTTTTTCCTTTCTGCATCTAGTGTTCTCACTCTGACCCCTTCGCCGCCTCCTCTTCAAGTCCTGTTAAGATTTGCACCGGTTCGACATTAAGGAGTTTAGTACAGTAAGTTTACAGGAGTTTAGTTGGTTTAGTCCACAACAAAAAGTTGGTTTTATACTTACTTTGATTATTTTTTCTTGTTTCCAGCCAAAATTTAGAAAAATTCCTAAATCAAGAAGGATTTTCTAAACAAGTAACATTTATTGTCTAGTTTTCAGAAAAAAAATAAGTCAAAATTAAGTGAGTTTTTGCTTGAAAGAAGCATTTCTTTGGTTCTTTCAACCAGTTGACATGTTAGTGACTTTGCAAAACTTGAAATGACATGCTACCATACGTGACTTCAGTAATGAAACACTTTTTACTTTAGGGGCATATTAATGAAACATTGGCAGTGTAGCAATTAAACTGAATTTCATAAATTAAATTTCAATTTAATTTAATTTGAAAATGGAAAAAATCATATATATATATATATATATATATATATATATATATATATATATATATATATATATATATATATATATATATATATGATTTTTTCCATTTTTTCCAAAAATCATATATATATATATATATATATATATATATATATATATATATATATATATATATATATATATATATATATATATATATATATATGATTTTTTCCATTTTCAAATTAAATTAAATTAGAGCATTGCACTATCAAGCGCAAGGTTGGGGGTTTGATTCCCCGGGAACACATGTTAGCCTGAATGCACTGTAAGTCGCTTTGGATAAAAGCCTAAAATGTAAATATATTATTTATTTATTATTATTTTTCTCTTACAAAAGAAACTGTGGCCTCCACTGGGTCAGGTAATAATAACATCAACCTGCTAAAATGTCCATGTCATGCTTTGGTTATATACAAGTGTTTTTGAAGTGCATTTGACACACCAGTATCAGCTCACAGTATTTCTGAAACCTTTGATTAATGTCACCTCAGTAGAGATGTCCTTTTTGAGTGTGCAGAGGCTGTGCATAATTGCTACTTTCAATATTTAATCGTCAGTGACCTTTATGTGTGCACATGAGGTTCTGCCATGCTAAAAGACTACACTTTGTTGTTGTTTCCAGTGCCACCATGAATTCCTGATCTTAACATCACAACAAAGGTGGTAATTAAACTACTCAGTGGGTGGAGAGGACTTTCCTACAGATATAATAGCTACACAAGGACATAAATGAATGTTTTTGAAGTCTCTCATCATGAACCGGTTCTTCAGACTGCAAGATAATTCCCTTATTCTATTTCCACGGCAGTTTTCCATTAGCCAAAAAGTGGATCCGCAGTGGCATTACAGCGAGTTATGAATACAATGATGTCAGACAAAGGGATTGGGAATATATTTCTGCTATTAATTGCTAAACTATTTCTTGCTATAGATATAGAAAAGGGTTGGATTATCCTCGAGAGGTTATGTTATCTAAAACTGAAGAAAGGAGAGATTTTTTTTTTTTAGGAGGAGGAGAGTTTACATTAGAAGAGGCTCAATAATGTGGATTACACCTACTATCGCTTACTTGTATTCAAACACTTGCTTGATCCCAGAGAAACTGTTTCAGAGCGAGCCATTCAATCAAAAAGCAGTGAAAGAAAGCACTGTTTAATAATCTTGTGTCCATCCAAGTCTGTGCTCTAATCCTCTTTTTTTAATGAGCAGTGGTCAGGGATAAGACCCGACCTTGGTGCTTTGGAATGACATTCTGCCTTTCTCTGCCTTTAAAGGAGATCACAGGGAAAGGAGAGAGAACGTTTCTTCCACTTAGTCTATGGTTTTGTGGCATAAAGATAATATATATATATATATCCATCCATCCATCCAATAGTAATTTCGTTTAATAATAATTTTTAGTAATAAAATAATGATTGAATAATGAATAAATAATTAAATTATTACATTATTAATTATTTTTATATTTGTAATTATTTTAGCAATCATGCACAAAGTGAGTTTTCATGCTCTAGCACCACTTTTGCTTGCTTCAACAGTTTTGCCTATAAATCATGCTAATTTCATATACCTGAGAAAGGGACTGGTTTGAGTCTAGCATGAACTTGTGTGAAGGAAATATTGCTAATAGGATTAGACTCCAAATTACAGGATTTAGTTTTTGTGTGCCAGTGTTATCCAGGCATATAGTGAACACTGACCTTCATAAATCCCCCTGCCCGGTGTGATAGCAGAGTGCATGCACAGCGATACCCGCAAATGCAATGCACTAAACGAAGGATGTGCACTGCAGATTTGTCCTTTAAAATGTTTAAAGAATGTTAAAACACTTTGCACAGCTGAGAGGTGAAGAACAGCTGCAGACAGGCTTTATTGGTGAGAAGCTTTTACTGACAGTCTGTCGTTCTAGACTCTTACAGGATTTAGTGCTTTTAGAAGCTTCTACAGCCTCTTAGAGTGTTCTTTTTCCATTTGAAAAGGTAAGTAGTGAAAGGTGTTTTGCAGTGAAAAGACAAGCAAGGTATTTTAAGGCACTTCCTCCGTCTGTCTGTGTGTATGGGGGGTTGGGAACTTGGGATGGCAGGGGACTTAAGGCGATGTGTAAGAGAACTGATCTCAGCGGCGATTGCAAATGCAGTCACTAGAGCATGGTGCAACTCCCAAGGCTCAGGTTGACCTTTAGCCACAAACACTCTTGATTTCTCACTCCCTGTCTGCTTGAGACACAGGTAAACGAGCCGCGCTGACTTCAGTGAATTCCAGCCAGCTCCTCCTCACAAGAGTGCATGGGAATCCTGCTTTTGTGACCCAGGAAGTGAGCATCAGAATGGTTTCCACAACAACGCTGCTTTGCAATGTAGAATCAAAATCAAATAAATAGGCACGAGAGAGAAAGACCGACGCATTTTTGAAAAATGATAAATTACATCTATTTAATATCTCATCTGCTTCTCAGGAATGGGTCTCTGTGTTTTAATCCAGAGCAAAATACCCTTTTAATATGTTAATAATTATTACATTTCATAATTCAATTGAATATATATATATATATATATATATATATATATATATATATATATATATATATATATATATATATACTGTGTGTGTGTGTATATATATATATATATATATATATATATATATATATATATATATATATATATATATATATATATATATATATATATATATATATATATATATATACTGTGTGTATATATACCACAGTTTACACAAAGATATTAACCAGCACTATTGATTTTAGAATTTATATAATAATAATAAAAATGTTTCCTGAGCACCATTTAACAAATTGGACAGAGGACTGGAGTGAAGGCTGCTAATTAATTAATTCATCACAGGATTAAATTATATTTAAAATATTATATTAAAATAGAATTTAAGAATGCTGTAATTACCTTAAAAAGTAAAGAAAGCAAAATGAAAGTAATGAAAAAACAGGAAAATTGGGTTTTATTTATATTCTATAATGGTAGCCACAGACTTTCCATTTTGCTCCAAGTTGTTTAGGCACAGACAGCTCAGTGTTCGGCAGTGGCAGGTTTGTCTGATGGAAGGAGAATGATGGTGGGCACTGTGGGCCCCTCGCTCTTCTCTGTGACCAAATAAGGGCAGTCTGCAGACTCTGTGCTTACGGAGGAGACAGGGGGCACAGAGTTGGCACATCTCAGGCTTAGCAGAGCCTTCGGTCTCATTCATAACAAATCTGTCCATCAAAAGCTGATGTCATGCTTATTATGTTCTGGTGAGAGACAAGACATGCTATGTTAGGCCTGTAGTGATTACTAAATCTATATTAGCTGTACACAGAGGAACTTAAAGGCATACATTTGTTAGTGACATAATTTCTGTAATGCATAAAGTGACGAGCAGTTGTTCATGAAATGGAAGCTCACCATATGCATATTATTGACCTTGCATATGCATTTCATTATTGCATATGTTTACATTACTGCTTTTTTTTTAAAATCAAAGTTTGTAATTTTTAATTAAAATGTCATCAGAGTGGAGTATGCTAGACTTCTCTAATCATTTAGTCTGCTTAAATCCCAAAACTTTCTCGCAATCAATCACTGACGCACATTCAGATCTGCTTCCTTCCAATCAAAAACAGATTAAATGAACCAAGTCCATTTATTTCTATTTTGACAGTTTGTTTCACTCTGTTGTACATCACAATACAAAAGACAAGAGCTGTTGCTACTACCGTTAGGTTGGGACTTAGATTATGATTTAGATTTTTGACTTTAAAAATCATTACATGTATACGGGTAATTTTAATTTAATTTAATTCTAATTAGTTAAATTTTTTCCCCAAAAATATGAAGCATAAGAGGTAAAAAAAAAAAAAGTGTCAGCAAAAAAAAAAAAAGTGTCAGCACTTATTGTCCATGAGTATTTTTACAAGGTGATATAAAGTGCGATTGGTCTAAAATTAAATTAAATTAAATTAAATTAAATTAAATTAAATTAAATTAAATTAAATTAAATTAAATTAAATTAAATTAAATTAATATGATTTTTTATATCCCCCAAAATTTGCTGAATAAGAAGTAAAAGGATACAGTGTCAGTAACTGTGAGTGTTTTAACAAGGTGATATAAAGTGTGCTTGTTTTAAATTAAATTAGTAATTTAGTTTTCTTAACATATTGCTTTCAGGAACCAACATAGCATCAAAGAGAAATGGGGGGGGGGGGGTAATTTTAAGCTGTTTTTCAAAGCAGTGGGTAGTGCCTGCCTGCACTTTACAAAAGGGGGTTCGGGAAAAAGCATTAGACCGAGACCTAGAAAGGAGGACCTTGAGAAAACATTGGTGTTAACAAAACCCCTGCTCAGCAATCTTAACCTTCGGTTGTAGATTAACTGGGAGGTTTTCCTTGAACTCTTTGAAGTGGGTTTATTCAGCTGAAACGCAATCTCGCCTCCAATACCTGAACTGTGGGCCGGATCTAGAACAATGGTAGACCTACCGTATGTTGGTTAAACATAACTTATCATATTGCATGTGCATAAAAAACAAAGCTTGAGCTGGTCTTTATGTGGTAAACATGTGTTGTGCATGAGATTGCCTCTGAAAATGCTCTTTGAAGGTCCCTTGCAGATAAGGCTTAGTGAATGAACATGCTGGATTTATTTGTTTTTTCAAACTGACAGACACACTATTGAATGTTTAACTGAATAAATTTTCTATAGCATATGAACCTGCCGCCTGATCTCTCCCACTCGCAAAACAACTCCCATACAAACCTCCAAGGAGACTATTGAGTTCATTTTGTGCAACCAAAAGTCTTTTCGATTTGCGAAAAGGAGAATGTGATTAGTTTTGAGTTGGAACTTTGACATACAGTAGTTCTGTATTTTGTCATTAGGAGGAACAAATCCTCTAGAGACAGAACAACATTTCATATCAAGTCTTTCCTCAAAGGTGAAGTGAATCCTGTTTATTCGCCGTGTAACAGGCTTCGGTGAAGTCCAAAAATCTTTGTATTCTGCGAATCTCGAATTCTCTTTCATCAAAAGCACGTTGACACAGCCAATTATTCTGCAAAATGTCGGACTTTGAAGGTGAGCCAGGTACTTCAGCTCAGATCTGAATCTTCTGTCATTCTCGGTTAATTTCTTTGAAGTGAGGGTTTCATCAAACTCACTTTCTTGCAGTTTGGAGATGTTTTCTCTGCCGGTGCTTGTTACGGTTCATAAAAGCAGCTCTCACAAATGCTTCAAATGAAACTTTATGATTGGAAAGTGTCTTGTTGTTTTCTTGATCCATATTTGTCAAGGTTAGAATGTGAAACATATGCGATGACACCCTTTTAAAGGGTATTTGTTGAGGTATCTTACTTTTCTTTTGTGAATCTTCTTTACGGACCATGCTACATGTTTGGATTAAAGTTTTTTTTTTTAGAATTATAGGTGTAAAAATACTTAGAACAGGTGCTACTATTCAGCTTTACACGCATTCATGTTCATGTGAACTCTAAAACACCTGGACGTGTGTGTCTTGCCCTTTGCATGAAAGGGAAATGGGGATTGTTGAACGTGACAGGTTTGCAGAGCGTGACAACTGGACAGTGGAGGAAGGAGAGAAGGAGTGCGGGCTGGGTATGGCCTGTGTAGTGCTGCCAAAAGCAAACAAACCGCAGTCCACTGATAGCTCAGTACAAAGAAGCCAGAACAGAGCAGACCTATAGATTGAAGTATCTCTCTTTCTCTTTTCCCACTTCCTCTTTATCTCTTATTCTCTCTTTACATGCCAGCTGGACTGGGCCGGACAAACGATACATGCCAAATTCTGATTGGACGAGTCCATCATACAGATCAAGCTTTCTCTTTGCTATACAAAGATTTGTTTGTGTGTGTGGTGTGTGTGTGTGTGTGTGTCCCTTATGAAACAAAAATATATTGCAGTATATTGGAAAATATCATGTAATATATTAGGCATATATTCTTATATATATTTATTTTTTCCAATATATTGCAATATATTGAAAGCGGCAATCATTTGTATATTTTGCAATATATTACATAATATATGTATCATCAATATATTATTAAATGTATTCAAATATATAAAATATTAGAAAATAAAAAGGAAAAATAATATATTACAATATATCACAATATATTTTAAGAAATATATTGGTAAATATATTTTCCTTTCGTAAGGGGTGTTTGTGTGTGTGTGTGTGTGTGTGTGTGTGTGCAAAACTTGCCATTTTCTGTTGAAACAGGATGTTGACGTAACATATATCAGTAGATAAACTGTTGTCTAACATAAAATTAACCATGAAAAGTTTGAAAAGTAGCTAGTTTTAAATGTATCATATCGCTGTTTTCCCTTCTTTAAAACAGTAATTTTCTCAATTGTATTATGCAATTAAAATCATGTCATACAATTATTTAGTATATTTAATTTCTAATTTAATCAACTGAAACAGTATTTAAACCCTATTTAAAATGTAGGCATTATAGTTGTAATAATGATTAAAAAAAAACATTAAATTAGTGATGTTCCTTTTAACCGGTTAACTGACTATAAGAATTTTGACCAATTAATAAATCAGTTAAACGATTTAAAAAGTAAAAATACAAAATAATTTAGTAATTTATCAAAATATTAAAAAAGTTTTGTTGCATGGTTAAAATACGCTACCCGTTGAATTTTTTTAGAGAGCGTGAGAAAAAAAAAAAACATTAGTCACGTATTAAGTCGCTTTTTTATTTAATTCAGAAATAGACCTAATGGCAATGCGAAATGTTTACAAACATTATATTAACCACTGTAAACATAGCTAAGCTATTTTAGTTTGCCTCACTCCAAAACAAATCCTTTCAATTGATCATATGCACGAAACGCTATTTAGAACTTCCGGATAAAGATAATCCAGCTCGTAATCTTTTGGTGAAGCTCATTTTATATGTGCCATACATGGGTTGAGATTCTCACAGAAACCTCTCCTGCCTCATTCTAATCGGAAACTGAAAAACAAAACAATTGCATTGATAGCGGATTTAACATACAATTTCATGTTATTAAAGAACATATAATTTTATATGCAGAGTCTGTTAATCCCAGGAAAGTACCCAGTTTTTTATAAAGTCTGTGACCCAGACACATAACTGTACATTTGAATGCTGACAAATAAACACTATCGAAACTGTTTAGGCAGTTATGCTAATCTCTTAAACTACATCATAATGGTTTTCTCGATAATCAATCTCTTACATTCATGAACATTTTTAAAATACAAATTTAAACCATTTATTATTTCTCAGTGTTGTGCAGTTAGTAATTTAAATTATTAAACTTTTTAAGACTTTTTAAGATGAAAATGAAATTACTCATTGGCTGCAGCTGCCATTTCAACACCTAATTTTTTTCACGTCTTTTGATTTATTATAAAATAAATATTATAACAAATGTAGTACTTTATCACACTATAGCAAGTCCAGGAAGTCACAAAGTCACTTGTCATTTAAAGAAATACATAAGGCCTGATAGTAATGCTGTAATAATGCATAACAGCCTATAATGCTGAATTATTTGAATACCTATATAGTTACATACAGATTAAATAAGTTAGAACAAATAAATAATGCACTGAATATTTTGAAATGTTAAGATTTAATTTGAAAACTACATAATTTAAGTTTTATCCAACACAGACTTGCTGCAGTAGTTTTGTTAGTCTGTATAACTTAATGCACAGCTCTATTTTAACATCGGCTCGTCAGATGACTCTTTCCGTTGCCACTGTCAATCATGACTCGCGGCCTGATTTAATGGATTCTGACGCGGAAATTTTTTATTTGTGTTTGTCATTCCAGAAATGGTATATGTGGATAATTGGTCATCTTAGATAAACAAAACTTTTCTCCAAATTGTGAATGGATTATGTAGAGAAACCGAGCAAAGGGTGCTCCCTTTACGGCACAGTACAGCTGACCGAAAATGACTGAGCTGACTTATCTAAAACCAGGAAGTAATTTTGCATATGGTCAATTAACAGTATTTAGAAAATAACAAGAATTAAAAATATAAGAAGCTAAAGCTATATAAATGACAAGCCAAAATCAATTCATTTAGACTAAAAACAAACTGAAGCCAAAATTGGGTCTCTAATTCGGCACAAAATCAAATGTTTCCGTGTTTGCGATGTATCCAAAGGCAAAATATTATTTATTACCTATGTACTTCACTCACTTTCCAATATCCATGTTAAACAAAATGTTTTGCATAACATTACCCTGGTACAGTGATAACCCTTAACGGCACAGATGTTACTACATATTTGAACTGAGCAGTTTGTTTTTTTTCCATATGTTTGACTGACTGTATTATATTATGATAATGAACAGGCTGCATTGTCAACTATGTGCGTGCATGCGGCGCAATCACTTGAATTATTTCCTTCTAACAGTGGAAGCAATTACTCTTTTTAGTCATGAAGATAATTGGAATTGTAAAAGGTTTGGCTTTATTTGTTTACATTCACAATAAAAGCAAATCTTTGTGCTTTTGTAAAATAAGCCTTGAGAAAAATAGGATGCCGCTTTCTGCCATCTGTGCATAAAAAGGTTACCAAAGCTTAAAGACAAGGTCAAAATGCCACAAAATTCCAATTTAGTTTTTATTAAACCATATCTTGTATTTGCATAATTATGCCTGAATTGTGAATATTTAACATAGATTGTGTAGACATATTGCATTTTATAGTATAGGTTGTTATTTTGTATAATAGTTGTGTCCCACATTCTGTGCATAAAATTGTTCCCAAAGCTTACCAGAAAGGTCAAAAAGCCACACAATTCAAATTTAGATTTTATTAAACCCTATCCTGTATTTACATAATTGTATCTGAATTCTGAATGTTTAACTGAGCATAGATGGACTAGACATATTGTACTTTTCCAGTATTTGCATCCCTACATGGCCAAGAAAGCCGTGTTTGTGTGTGTTTGATGTCTGTGTGTGCAGATTTTAACTGGTAGGGATGCCCTCCAGGAGCGAGCCCTCACTTTGAATCCCACTTCAAACGCTGATGATAAAACAGACGAACACAGATAGAAAGCAGACAATCCTTTTTTATTTTAATTAGAAAAGAAGCAATTAGACCTGCGCTTCCCCTCTCGTCTGTATCATAGTTTTTGACTGAAATCACACTGTTCTTGTTGAGATGAATAAGGTACCCCGTATGAATTGGAGGAGTCAGCTCCATTAAACCTCAGTGGGCCATATTAAGGCTATTACTTCAAAGAGAAAGCCTTAGCATACTTCTAAAAAAATGCATAGAGCGATGTCTAACTTTTGCACATTTTGTACAAGGATTGATACAATCAATACACAGCAAACGGTTCTATTCAAATCATCACTGCACCTTTGATACTAATATATACCTGAGTCTATGTTCAAAATGTTTCTTCTGTTTGCTCTGTAGGGGGCAACAAGCTGAAAAACCAACATTTCCGACTAAACTGGGCTTGGATCTCCCTGGAGAAAGAGTACTACCAGGTGGATGAGGAGAGCAAGTTTCTGGAGGTCGTCTTGAGACGCAGAGGTTACCTTGGCGAAACTTCATTTGTTAGTAAGTGATGTTAAGAGAGTGCTTAATTTTCCATAATGCATTACTGATAACATTTTATCAAGCCTCTCTGTAGTGGTAAATAACCGTGACCTCTAATTTGCTGATTTGAGTCTCTTTATAATGTGGCTTTTTCAGGCTCTTTGAACTTATATTGATGTTGCTCCTCATCTCTTCTAATTTGGTTGCTTGGTTTGCAAGACTTTGTTATGCTTCCGCCTACATACACACTGATAATACTAGTTTTTATGACTCATAACAGTAGAAATAAAAATCAGCAACCTACATATTATTCAATTGGCAGTCGAGTTTCCACGGTCAGCAGAAAAAACGTTCAATTCATTGAGGGACAAGAACCTTCCATGAGAAAAGTCGTAAATCAAAGTTAAGCCATGGTTTTCTATATGCACTTAAAAAGCACATAATTCAAGCAAGGCAACTTCATTATAATGAGTTTCTGTTGTGTTGATAAGATATGCTCAATTTTGTATACTAAATAATCACTTATTTCATTGGCCTCCAGAATATATGATTTAATCATAGCCTTCTCCAGAATATATGATTTAATCATAGCCTTCTATGTTAATTTTTTTTAATGACCATTTAACTTTTTTAAACTCCACTGACCCTGGTATACAATAACCTATGTAGTAATGCAAGTTTTATATCTCTTTCAGCACTACAGGGTCTCTTTCTTTATTTTGCAGTCATTTACTGGTTGACTGTACACTACCATTCAAATGTAGGTCAAAATTCTATATTCATTTATTTATATAAAGAAATTAGTACTTTATGTCAGCAAGCAGACATTAAATTGATCAAAAGTAACAGTAAAAACTTTTACATTGTTGCAAAAGATTTATATTTCAAATAAGTGCTGTTCATATTAAGTAATATTTAGTAATATAATATTTAATTCTATTTTTTTCATTGTTCAACATTTTTACTGTTTTTATTGTATTTGTTTTATAAATAAATTCCCTAAGAGAGACCTTTTTTCAAAAATGTGGAGAAAAAAATCCCCAAATTTACAGTGGTAATACAGATACAGAGGTAATAAGTGTACCTCAACTTCAAGAATTCTGGATGAACAGTAAAACTTCATGAATTTGAGAAAGACTGAACTCGTATCTCAAAACTATATCAAATATTTAAAATATGACAGCAAAATGTAAAAGATAAATACATAATAACTGATTAATTTCATAATATTTTATTCTAAACCAATAGCTTAGGATCTAGTTTAGTATTGTTTTAATTATTTGGACAACGTTCTATGCACTTTATTTTAAAAGCTTAGGAAAAATTGAAATTACTGATGTAAAAACAGCCCTGAAAGTCATTGAAATGTTACACCTTAATATAATTTTTTCTCTTCTTGAATGATATTTTATTAGATTTTAAGCTAAATCAGTTCCAATAGCCCAACACAGCATGACACTAGCAACACCAAAGTCATGAGATGGACTCCCAGAGAGCATCAGCAGTTCAGTCATCCCCAAAAGGGAGTTTTTCATTTGCATGAGCTACAACCTAGCATGGAAAACACTGTAAAAATGAGAGTTACACTGTCAGGATCACACTGACAGCCTTCCACAAACTCTGATGAAACAGATGAATATTCCATCCACATGCTGAGCTTGACCAGCAGTCCACGACTCACCTCGGTTCCGGTCCAGGACCTCTCGATGAGACGAGCTGCTTGCCTGCTGTTCATCTGCCACTCGCTGGGTCTGGATCAGAGACCTTCCTGTACTGAAGTGGGGAGATGAGGAAGTCTTTGAAATGATGATTTTTATTCAGCTATTATTTTGATTTTTCACTCCCTTCCTCAGTTTCTCTTCAAGGACTGCATTTTATACAGGCACGTGATCTGACATGACAGGACCCCTCCTTTTTTGTGATGTACCTTAATATCAAAGTGCCTTTTTCTAAAAATTGCTTCAAAGAAGTCTGTTTTTATTTTCTTTGGCAACCCTATTTCTACTCCGTTGCCAAAGCGTTCTCCTAATCTGGTCTTTCCTCTGGCAGTTTCCCCCAAAAATGATTCTTCAAACTGATTTTTTTTGTGCGATATATAAATATATCATTATACATTGGTGACCTTTGAGATCTCTGTGGTGGGAAGATAGTGTTATCTGCTAGCTAATAATGCCCACCTGGCAACACCTGCTGTGAAGCTGCTGGCGCCAGACAAACCTTTGTCAACCCAAGTGGACAGAGTTCTACCAGTGGGAATGCAGGGCTAGGATGAGCATCTGATCTTCTGAGGGATGTGGAAGGACTAGACTTTATATTCTTGGCTTTATTCTCTTTCCAAAGAATGGCACACCGCACTCTTTGAAGCTTTTATTACAGAATGGTTGCGTCACGCACACTGCAACATCTCTACATTGGCTGTTAACAAAGCTCTTCTGTGATTTATAGAAACACAGATGTGGTGATATAAACAGGAGTTTTCTCAATCCCTTGACAGTGGTCTTCATTGGCTAGCACACAAACTTGTATATAGCAGTTTATTGAAAAGACACTAACAATGTTTTTGTCAATGTACATCTGTAAAAAATATCTTCTTTTCACTCCAATCCACTAGAAAAGATATTTATTATTTATTGTATTTTTTTTTATTGCGTTTATTTATATAGTTCTAATGTGAAAACAATTTTAGCCCAGAGGTATTCATTTTCTGGCATTTGCAGAAGTTTGGTTATTTTTACAACATGCAACATAAAACACACAAAACATTTTATTTTATAAGTTATTGTATTGTATTTTAGATGTTCTTTGCTTTTTCTATTTGTAATTTTATTTTATTTGATTTCATTTTTATTGTAGATTTTATATATATTTTATAGTCTTTGTAGTTTTATAGTTTATAGTTATATATATTGAGCCACTTAACCACTATTATAAAATAATTTGCTTACATTTCTTTTCTTTATTTAATGTTTATTTACTCTTTTATTCTTAAGGTATTGGTACCAAAGATGGTACGGCTGAAAAGGACAAAGATTTCAGAGGGAAAGCCCAGAAACAAGTCCAGTTTAACCCAGGTCAGACCACTGCTACCTGGAAAGTGCGCATCTTATCAGACAACCTATATGAGCAGTCCGAGACCTTCCAGATTGTCCTGTCAGAGCCTGTCATGGGAGCACTGGAGTTCCCAGAGGCAGCAACTGTGGAAATTGTTGACCCCGGAGATGGTGAGCTCACAAAACAAATTCAAAACATGGGTTCCAGGTGCTGGGAATGGGTTGGGGTGTCGACAAAGGTCAGTATGTGGGTTCAAAAGCCAGCCTTATTGAGACAAACTTCAACACCAAGCAAACAAGTTCAGACTTCAGCAAATGAATAGAAACGTTGCTTTAACATGACATATATTTAGTCTAACATAGGTTATGTGTTTAGTCTGTTACTCAGTCTAGTCTTATTCAATCTAAGGATGCTGATCCACTATTGTTCAAAGGTTTGTAGTTGGCAAGATTTTAAAATCTTTTTTAAATAAGTCTTTTAAGCTCACCAGGGTTGCGATTATTTGATAAAAATACAGTAAAAACTGAAATTTTGTGAAAAATTACAATTCAAAATAACTTTTATTCTAATATATTTGAAAATGAAAAAGAACATATTCCTTTTAGAAATTCTTACATAGTAGTGAAAATATTTGCAGTATGGAAGCCTGTTTCTGCCACTGAAAAAAAAAGTAATTGCGACATTTTATCTCACAATTCAGGCTTTTTTTTGCAGAATTCACTGATACAAACTCGCAAATCTGACATTTTTTCTCATAATTAAGATAAAACATTTTTTTGTAGAATTGCACGATATACAGTAAACTAGTAAAACGTATAAAGCCAGTATTGTGTGATATAAGCTTGCAATTGAGAGGAAAAAATGATAATTGAGATATTTAGACTAGCAATTCTGAGAAATAAGGTCACAATTCTGAGGACATATTCTTTTTTCACTTTCAGGATTGGAGTTTATAACTTACAACTGCAAGTTTATAACTCACAGTTCTTATAGGAAAAGTAAGAATTGTAAGAAAAAAGTCAGAAATGCTAGATATAAACTGGTATTTTTGAGAAAAAAAAGTTGTGAGATGTTAACTCGCAATTGCGAGAAAAAAAAGTCAGAATTATGAGATGTTATAACTTGCAATTCTGAGAAAAAAAAGTCAGAATTGTGAGATAAAAACTTGTAATTATTATTCAGTGGTGGAAACAGGCTTCCATATTTTAGACTTTAGATATCAGTCAAATCTGAACTGACAGCTCAAATGTCAAATATTAAAGCCAACATGAAATGTCATTTGCAACCTATTTTACTTCTTTGAGCTGAGTTATTTCTAACTGAAACAGATGAGAAACTGTCGGACAGGACTTGATGTTATCAATAAGGAATTAATTGGATTTCGAAAAAGTGGCTGAAAAATAAAAGTGATTGGCTATGTCAGCCGAAAAGGAACGCTGTATTTCTTGGGAATAACTTGCAATGATGAAACTAAGATTACATGTATTTAGACAGTAAATTAGGGCATTTTTATTGAATTTTTACTCTAGCAGATTAATAAAATTAGATGTATTGTATTTTAGATTTCATTTGCTGAGAGAGTGTTCCTTGTAGGCAATGTAATAAGTTGTGCATGAGACAAATAGTCCAACCAAGCAAAGGTAAGCCAGAAAATGTAAAAAAAGGAGTGTCGGTGGGGGCGGACATCACAGCTGTCACCCGTCTGTACATTGTAATCATAGCATAATATCTCCAGAACATCTGAATAACATCCTGGTGCCTCCCCATCAAAACACAGCAGCCAAGCCTCTGAAGTTGTGGCAGGATCTTTGGCTGATTTAGCAGGAGCAGTCCCTTTGTTCTCTGATCTGACTGAATGAGCGCTTTCTCCGTAGATCTTACACTTACACTGCTTAAGATGGCAAAACTCATATGTGTGTGTGTGTAAAGCCTAACTTATATGTAACTTGTGTATAACTTTGCCTCAGAAAACACGCCTTTTAAGCCACATTCATCAAAGATCAATTTCGATCTTCTCCGTCTTTTTTTCATTACTTACTTAAGAGGATAACATTACATAGTCTATTTGAGCTGAAGTGCAGAGATCGATGGAGAGGCGTATAACGCTGCAGCCACTGTGGCCTCATATGACATTTATCAGTTACAGAGATAAGTCTGTGTAGTTCCTTTGCACAAGGAGATAAAAACAACTTAATGCCACAGTCTGAAAGGTTAAATCTCGTTTAATTATCCTCAGACTCTAAGTGCAAAGAAAGCTTCATGCAGATTTGAACGAAGCATATAATTGAGTCTTTTTTTGAAAGAAACCCCACATAGATGTCCTTAGAGAGCTGCTCGGTCATATATCATCTCAATATAGCCTGAAAATCTAATTTTATACACATAAAGGAAATGAATTTATTTGAAAAGTGGTGACCCTGAAGTTGGCATAAGTTTTGAACTCACAAATGCTCACAAATAGTAACTTTCATGCTGTCTTCTGGGTTTTCATCTAGGATTCATGTGATTGTTTTAGCCGTTCCCGACCCGTCTGATAAGGGTGTTCATATCTCTCCCACTACAAAACATCAACGGTTGAGGATTTCTTATCATGAAACTTGGGTCTGTCAAATTATTATACAGTTCTGATCCTTTTGACAGCAATAGAGAGAGATCAATCCCGCTTTAAAAAAGCTGTAACAGAATCTAAGCTAAACATACATTTTTTAAATGTTAGAAACTTTGAGAACTAAAAAGTCAAGCTCTGAAAGAGCTTCACATCTGAAATGCAACTGAATCCACCTGGACTCCTCACACAAACGATGATTTCGGTAACTTCACTAACATCTATTTACAGTTTCTATTTAAAATTAGCATAATGCTAAATTTGATGGTTGCTTTTTCTCCTAGAATCCACAGTGTTCATCCCATTGTCTACATACTCGATTGAAGAAGATATTGGAGAACTTCTGATTCCTGTGCGAAGATCTGGAGATGTCAGTCAAGAGCTCATGGTTATCTGCTTCACACAACAAGGTGAGCGATAATAAGAAGCTTAACTTAAAGGTGTTTCCATTTCTTACAAACCAAATCAAACTTTATGAATTGAAACTTTCAAGCTCATCAGATTTCTTCAACTACATTTTTGAACTTTTAAGTGGCGTTTATCCCTGACTAAACCCGTGAGATTCAATTTGAATGTTCACAACTTCCTCTAATCTTGCTTTTATTCTCATCCGTGCAGGTACAGCCAAGGGCACGGTTCCCACCACGGTGCTTTCCTACTCTGACTACATTTCTCGACCCGAGGAACACCACAGCGTGCTGCGTTTCGATAAGGGCGAGACGGAGAAGCACTGCCGTGTGGTCGTCATCGATGACTCACTCTACGAGCCAGAGGAAAGCTTTAATGTCACCCTCAGCATGCCCATGGGCGGCCATCTGGGTCAGGAGTTCCCCACCACCAGGGTCACCATCCTGCCTGATATGGATGACGGTAAGATACTTCACTGTGTTGGATGTGTTAGACTTGTTTGGTATTTATATGTAAGTTATGCAATGTTTCGCCAAGAGAGCAAGTATATTTTGAGTTTGATGATCAGAGGATTTAAAAAATGAGGCAAATGATCCAGTGGGATTCAGTTCTGCTGTGCATAGTGGAAAATATAATTGCAAGAGTTTCTAACAGTTGCAGGACTTTTTGAGTGGGATTTAACTTAATCAGTAGTGTTTTAGACTGTTTAAGTAATGCACAAGGAAGACTGGAATATTCTTAATCTTGAAATATTTATGAGCTTTCTAAAGTTTTCCAGGCAGGTAATCAAATAAAAACAAACTATTCTTTTAAATCTTTGGGGCACTTGCAGGCTAAGAGACGCTTGAAAACATTTTCTTGACAGTTGCTTCCATTCGCGGCTGCAGCTTGGGAAGCTGTCGGAGGCTTTGTTTTAACACGGGCAATCCCTTGGCGATCTTGCTCAGAAATTTGAAGGCGAGATCACACTGAATGTTTAATCTAAATTCATAGGATTTATTGAACACCACAGCAAACCTTGAAATGATTTTCCAGCCATAATTCATGAAGTATGAAAGCAAAGAATGGTGGAGTCTCACCTTAAAGTGGGGAGAATGGATTATTTTGCCTGTAGAGAGATAGTATTATTCCAATATGGTGTGGATTTCTTTCTTTCTTTTTGTGCCTGAAAGAGCCACCTGTCTGAACCTTTCAGAGTGAAGTTTAGCTTGAAAAAAAATGGTTTGTGGGACAATTGTAATTTAATTATTATTGTTTGAAAATGTTCAGGTTCAGAAAAATTAAACAGACTTACATTTAAATATATATATATATAAATTTCAAATGTATTTAATTTTATTTAATTTTATTTAATTTTATGCATAATAAGAAATTCTAGAAAATCTTCAAATAAAATTAAAATAATCTACTCACCTGGATATTGCTCATAATATGTGTTTTATTTTTAATACACTGGAATTGATCAAATTTAATAAAATGTACTGACTTTTATAATAATACTAAATCCATAAAATAGCTATGTAAGAACATAAAATGAATATGGGGTATTATGTGCAAAAATAAATTAATATGGGGTTCAAGCAACATGATAAAATTAGATGATCATATGATTTAGTTTTTAGGTTAACTGTCCCTTTAAGAAAATCAAATTTTTAATGACCTTTAATTCTAAACAAAACATAACAAATCCGATCATGTATATTTGATCCATGAGCCTTTTTAAGGTTCGAGTTCATCTAATATGACTTTAAATGTGCATCAAAAACAGGGCTATCCATTTTGAAGCTGAAAGCTTTCCTCAGGCGTGTACATGTCTGTGTTGCACATCTGTGCCCCAGAAAGCACCTTATCGCTCATCTGCAGGCATAGTTACAGGTGCTGTTCTCTATCATATCTCCCCACGGTGCCTCTTTGTTCAGCAACACCTCCGGGCCTCCCCTCTTCTCACAGCTGCCTGGCTATCTCCTGAGACCGATGCTTATCCTGCACAGACAGGGTAGACTGGAAGAAAAGATCCAACAAAACCGCTGATTTTTTAATTCTACCTATACATGAAACTCAGATTCTCCTTGAAAGAAGGAGCCCTCGAGTTTGTGGGAGGTCTGAAATCTATTTGCATTTACACACACACACACACACACACACATACACACATACATAAGCCAGAAGAAAATGTATTTGGCAAATTAAATTTATTCAGTTTTCTTTTGATGTGAAACAGCATTTGAAGTTATTTGGTTTCATACAAGCAAATCTTCTATTAAAAATCTCATGGAAAACAAAATGTTGATGGATCAGATGATGGACAGCTTATGTATTGAAGCTCTCCTATCTCTGGGCAATTGAATTGTAGATAGATTGCATTTATTACTATTTATGGAAGGGTTTTTATGGTGGTGAAAGTGTCCTTTTAAGAGGACAGGGGTTACATGCCTGAAATTCCCAACAGTTGGTCGCAGCAATGTAATTTAAAACGTTGCGTGTCGAAACACTGTGTTTGAGTCTCCAGGGTCAGCTCTAGAGGCGTCAGCACAAATGTGGTGCCACACTGATGTCTCTGTCAAGGTTTTTCTTATGAGGGTAGAATATTTTTTCAATCTGTAAACCTGTCCTGAATGTCACCAAGCCATTCCAAATGTCTGAAATACTGACAGGAAACATTTGGAGATCAAGTGGCTGGAAAAGTGATGGTTACATTCATAGTTCAAAGAAAGAAAGAAAGAAAGAAAGAAAGAAAGAAAAAGACGGACGGACGGACGGATAGATAGATACTTATTCATTTATGTATGTTTTTTTATTCAGATTTTCATAGTCTCTGGTAATGTTTAAGCTTACTGAAATAGGAAAAAAAAATGTTTTGTTTATCGCTTTTTGGTTTTACCTCAGCTCTTGATTTTCAAGGTGAGGTAAATGACAATTGGAAGCCTCTTACACATATCAGTTTGCAGGTTGATCCTATTTCTTACGGCTGATTTGTCAAGTATCAGCACACAGGGTGGAGGACAGCACTGCCGTGTAGAAACTGGCTTTGTTTGCATCTTCATTGTTATCTTGTTTTCCAATCCAGATTCTTGGCTGATGTCAAGAATTTCAGCAAGGAGGAGTAAAAAAAAAAAAAAAAAAAAAAGGAGAGAAAGAGAAAAAACATTGCCTGGAGCTACTGTCTGACAGCAGTGCAGGTTCACTTTTGCAAATGACGCATACACCTGAAACCTGATCGACTGTTTTTAGAAAAGACAGCACCATGTCAGCTTATTGAGTGCCACCTACTTAGAGTACTCAGAGCACGCACAGACAGCTACAACTCCTGGTAAAAATAGTCTGTTTAGACTGGACTTTACTGCAGTTGGTTAACAAATTAGCATGGATGGAAATGTCTTAACATGAAACATACAAACAGTCAAACAGACAGAAAACAGATTTATTAGAAAAAAAAAAAATTAATGATTCCATTGCATAAGTATTCATACCCTTTTCTGGGACAGTTGAAATTTTGCTCAGGAGCATTCATATCGCTTGTAGATGTTACTAAACTTCTAGTGGCGTTAACCTCTGTCAAATTCAGTTGAATGAGTATGATTTGGAAAGGCACACACCTCTCAATAAAAGGTCTAATAGCTGAAAATGCATATCAGAGCAAAAACCAAGCCTTGAAGTCAAATGAACTGCCTGTAGAACTCAGAGATAGGATTAAATCAAGCCACACATCTAGGGAAGAGTTCAGAAAAAGAGACACTTACAGAAGGACAAATATCACTGCATCACTCCACCAATCCTCAGTGAAGACACATGAAAACACACTTAGAATTTGCAACAAAGCACCTAAAGAACCCCTCAGATTGTGAGAAACTAGATTCTCTAGTCTGATGAAATGCAATTCCAAGCATCATGTTTGGAGGAAACCGGGCATTGCTCATCAGCTGTGGAGTAACATCCCAAAAGTAAAGTGTGCTGGTAGCAGCTTCATGCTGTGGGGCTGTTTTTCAGTGGATGGGACTGAGAGACTCGTCAGAGTAAAAGAAAAGCTCAGTGCACCAAAATATTGAGATATCCCTGATGAAAACCCAGTCCAGAACATTCAGAACCTTAGGCTGGGCAGAAGGTTCACCTTCCAACAGGACAATGACCCTAAGCACACAGCAAGACTGGCTTATAGACAACTCAGTGAATGTTCTTGAGTGGCCCACCCAGAGCCTGAGCTTTAACCCAATCAAACATTTCTGGAGAAACCTGAAAATGTGCATCTACCTGATATAGCTTCAGAGTTGAGGTAAGGACAGGAATGGCAGATAATTAAAAAATTTGATGTGCAAAGATTGTCGCATCACACTAAAACGACTTGAGACTGTAAAGGTGCTTCAACTGAGTACTGAGTTAAGGGTATGAATACTTATGCAATGTACGTATTTCACTGTTTGAATTTTAATACATTTGCAAAGTTGTCAAATCTTTGTCTAAAAGTTATTTAAAGCAGTTTAACATAAGGCTGTGACAAAAAAAGTGGGAAAAAAGGGTATGAATACTTTTTATAGGCACTGTAGATAGACAGACAGACAGACAGACAGACAGACAGACAGACAGATAGACAGATAGATAGAAAAAGGGCATTTTGGTTACAAGAATCAGCTGGCAACATCATCTGTGTGTTGATAATGAGTGCGGTGGGACGTGTTTTCGCACGTTGTGGTAACTGCCGCTGGATACAACAAAAA
Organism: Carassius gibelio; assembly: GCF_023724105.1. Lineage (NCBI taxonomy): Eukaryota > Metazoa > Chordata > Actinopteri > Cypriniformes > Cyprinidae > Carassius > Carassius gibelio. Next base: position 8,468,074 of record NC_068410.1, read on the forward strand.
TCACCATCGCATGCATCGAGGGAGAACCACATTTGAGTTATTGTAACTGCAAAACAAGAGGATACTTGTACTTCAGGATCACGCTCACTATTTATACTGCTGTGAATGTGTGCTGGGAGAAAGATGTGAAGGGAGGATCCGGAGGGAGCAAAATTAGCGTAGGTGGCTGTCTGTCTGGAGCCTATTATTAAGATCCAGTCTTCTGATTCTGGGTCAGCCTGGAGGAGACGAGGCGGATGTCCTGTGGAGAAGCTGGTGATTGAAGCGAGTTGTTAGGTCACATTTCTTTTACCGTCTGTTTGTTGATTCCTGGCTTTACATCAATTGAAGAAATATTTTGTCAACAGTAACAAAAATTATGGTTCAAGGCAAAATTTTAATGGATTGTTCACACAAAAATTCAAAATGACAGTAGCCTTTGAGTTTCATAGTCTGTATAAAAATCTAATGCATACAATCTACTGTTTGGTTGCTAGCATTCTTCAATATATTTTTTGTGTTTAACAGGACAAAACTCATACTGTTTTGGAACAACATGAAGGGAGAGTAAATGATGAAAAAAATCATTTTGGGTGAATTATTTCTTTAAATGGTTTTAAATCAATACATAAAGTTGATGCAAAAATATAACAAGAGTATGAAAGAGCAGTTGAAATTATGTCTGAAATCTTTAATTTGGTCTTTACAGTACATGCAGGTCATTTTTTAAACAGTCATAAATAGTGGCAACGTAATATGGCATTAGCCAGCAATCACAGATTTGGCATTGTCAATCACAGAAAGCACCCTGGCGAGTCAATTGAAATACACGTGTCCGGATGCTTTTTGCAAGAGAATCACCCGTTCTGGTGCTTTTTTAAAACGAAAATTAGAGCAAATCAATTCCGCTCCTGTGGAAATGTGTACAGTGTGTTCTCGCTAAGAAACACTTAGCGCTGTGTTAATGTGCTCTGCCATTTTCTCCTACCCAGAGGTCTTTTTATAAATGCTGTCTCTCTGTGGGAATGCTAAGGAAAGTTCAAGCACACGTCTGCATGTAGACGTGTGAAGTGCACACTAGACTCCCAGAGTACATTCTCCTTCTCTCACTGTGTGTGCACTTACATAATTTCATATCATATTATAATGTTATGTGATTTATAATAATCATATAAAATTATAATGTGATATGTATATTTGTGTGTGTGTGTGTGTGTGTGTGTGTGTGTATATATATATATATATTTATATACAGTGTGTATATATATATATATATTAATTATAAACATACTATACATATAAATATATATTAGGGCTGTCAATCGATTAAAATTTTTTATCAGATTAATCACACAATTCATGAAATTAAGCACAGGCCATGTATCTTGTTTCAAATGTTTATTTTTACATTATTTGCTACATCCAGAAAAGTAAACCAAAAGACTAAAGGGTGATTCTCAAAAATCTGTATTTTCTTTCAACATAAATTTAGATGTCTTTTCAAAAAAGACACTTAGAAAATCTGAAAGGACACCAAAGGAGCCCATATAAGTATGAAAGAAAGAAAAAAAACTGAATTTTATAGTTTGTGTACAGTGCAACAGGAAATTATTTTAATTCGTTAAGGATTGTAAAATTATTGTAAAAAAGTAATCACACGCATTAACACGCCAACGATGAAAGCCCTAATATATATATATATATATATATATATATATATATATATATATATATATATATATATATATATAGTAAAAATATTATTTTATAGTTATGTAGTTTTATATTGTGCCTGAAAATACATGTTTTGATTTTACATATAAAAATTTATTTTATTTTTCCAAAATAATAAAAAAAAAATATCAGGTTCATACAATTGTAATGGTATCATAATGAAGAAAAAGTCTCAGTTAAAGAAGAATTCTTGAAAAAGATTCTATTAAAAACTAGATTATCTGCAACCCAATTTAGATGTTGTTTGTTTGTTTGTTTGTTTGATAACTGTACTTTTAAATTTATACAGTTTAAAATAAGTAAATAAGGAAAATTTTACTTTTTTTTTATCATGGACATTCAAGACGAAACATTTTGAACCGAATCTATCCCTCTACTTATGAAACAGTTACAACCTCTACTGTGCAAAAGAACAATCAGCAAACTCTGAAGAATAATTCTGATGTTCGAACTGATGTGCAGTTATTATGAAGAATTCGTCAGAGAGGAAACGTTGACAAAAAAATCTAATAAACTGCCAGGGGTGGGCGTTATACACTAAACAATAATTTTCCTTGATTACATTTCCCTGGCTTTTTTGATTACATTTACTTTGGCTTTTTCCACCAGGAGGTTTAATTACAGTGAGTTGAAATGAGGTGAGAGGAAGCTGTGCGTTAATGTCTCCAGGGGCCATCCTTGTGAAAGCTTTGCTGGCTAGAGCTACTTTGAAGAGCTGCTTTTGACCAAAGTTGTCAACCGTGCAGTGAAATAGATAGAATACAGTTAAGAGTGAGTGTCAGAGCATACTATAGTGTTCAGGCCAGATCATTTAAGTTTTGGAAAGCTAATGCATTAATGTTCCAGTCTGCAGTTCCTATGAAGGAAAGAAAACCCTCAGTAGTTCAAATTTAGCCTACTAGCAGCATGGCAGCCTGCCACACGGGTAACCTAATCCACTCAGTGGAGCAGTTGAGTTTGGGTTTGGGTCGTGTAGGAGCCAATGGTTTGCTTTTCAGTTAATGGACTGTGGTGCTTTGAAGCTCACTGTTTGTCCCTTTTACAAATGATCCTTATCTGATTGTGGGAGCAGCGAGACACACACCAAAGAGCATCCACACAACAAGCCAAACAAAAGAACTCATTTCATATCACCTTCCGATCGCCCACAGCGCTTTATATCTCTGCAGGGACAGGCGCTGGCAGTGCCAAGGCCAATCATGCAATTATATTTAATGTGTCTCCAAGACTAGATAAAGCTAGAGATAACTGCTTCAGGTTTTGTTTTTCTTTTAGTTTTTTGAAGTGTGCACTTTATAATGGGATTTTCACCATGTGAACAATTTAGTTATTTTCGCCCTTGGACTCAAACCTCTAGGCAGTGCCTAAAGATGTATTTGCCCCTCGAGAGCTTTAACCCAGCTTCACACGAACGTAACGTGCATTTTATTGCAGGTAAAACACTGAGTTTGTTAAGCTTAGCCTTTGATCATTAATGAAAGTTGGTAATTTAGTAGTTTCAGCACATTAAAGAGGAAACATAAAACACAATATAATTAATATTGCTCTTAGTTTGGCAGTAGTAATCAGCTGCATTGGGACGGCAAGTTTGGAATAGAAAAGCAAGTTTGATGTTGGTATTTATACATTGTTTCTATTTCATATGGGACCCTGGTTTTCTACATAAAACCATCCTTCATAAGGTAAAGAACATTCTGTGAAAATGTAGCCTTGAAATCAAACTTTGATGCTTATATCTTATAACTTTTTTACCTTATAAATAACTTTACTGTCACTTTTGATCGGTTTAATGCATTCCTGCTTAATTAAAAGTTTTAATTTCCTTAAAAATAATTAATAAAATATTTAAAAATTATTGTAAAATCTTACTGACCCCAAACAATGGTGTACACTTTAATTTAATTTAATTTAATTTAATTTAATTTAATTTAATTTAATTTAATTTAATTTAATTTAATTTATAAAAATACCTTAATGTGACATTACAAACTGTATACTGTATGGTTATAAAACTGAGGATTTATTCGTTTTCCTTGCCTTGTTGACCATTTTATAACAAACCTGTGTCTTATTTATTTATGCATTTCTATTGTTTTTTATTTTATTTTTTCATTTATTGCAGAATGTCCAAGCTGCTCTGTTTATTCAAGCTCATATCCACTTCTAAACATCCAAACTTGTCACTCACAAGACATGCCTTCAAACATCAAACCTACCATAATGTGGCATGAGATATTTGTCATATTTTTTTCATTTTTTTCAGTGAACTCTTTCTGTCAGTCAAACACTCTTCTCTGTCCCCATCAGTATTTTCTTGTTTCACTTTTCATTGTTGCTGAGTTCATAATATAAGAGTTGGAGCTTGAATAACCCTTCAGTGGCAGGTAAAATCATTCAATAATAGGGTCTAACAAAAGCTCAAATGTTGAAGTGGTTCTATTTGAAGCTTTTTAATGGAAAAAGTGCAATTACAACAAACCAGACTCACCTCATTAGTGCATTCCATCCTAATGTGTCAACAGTTCAGTGTTGGTTTAGGGGTAAAAATGAACCTGCTGTTTTTTTATCACGTCGCCTGTGAGGCCTCCAAGCCACACGGGAATAAAATGAGTGAAAAAAAAGTCTCATTACACATATTGTTTATTTTCCTTAGGCTTAGATGCGCTTCCTACCGTGGACATATAGCAGCTTAAACTCTCTCAACACCCTCAGTGTCTTACCCTCAATCAGTTTCAGTACATGACACAGTGTCTTCCAAGAAAACACATTTGGAAGCTAAGTTTGACATAGACCTTTCAGCAGCAGACAGGGTGTTAGGGAGCTATGAACAAGGATTTGTCCGTGGATTCTAAGTCGGGTAAAGTGTTAATTGCAAACAGACAGGTCCACGCTAGCCCGTCTATCTCCACATCCCCCGTACCTTCTGTTAGAGCCACCTCAGACAGCTCCTCACTCTTAAAAAGACACTTCACCCATCATTTACTCACTTACTCACCAAATGTCATAACCAGACTTTATTTCTTCACCAGAACACAAAATATATTTTGAAAAAAAGGCTGTCTTAAAGGGATAGTTCACCCAAAAATCTTATATGTTTTTATTTTTTTTATTTTATGTGGAACACAAAATCTATTTTGGAAATAAATATATAATAAATAATCCATATAAATATAAATTCAGAGGTGTTTGGACCCCACTGAATTTTATTATATGAACAAAAACTGATTCAAAACTGTTTTTCCTTGAGTGTTATGACTAGTATTATTTTAATATCATTGATGTGTTATTATAGTATTTTTATTTTTCATATGTTCATTTTAATTTTAGTAATTGTATTGTGTTTTTGTCCTTTTTATCAGTTTTTGGAGTTGTCCATATGGATTTTCTCGGTTTTTATTTCAGTTTCTGATGTACAAGTGTCAGATTTGGCAATTTACTCAACTTGCTACATTTATTTCAAGTAACAGAATTGATATGGCTTATTTATGTTAGTTTTAGTTAACTATTCCATGGTTAGATTAATGATAATTTAGTGATCAAACTTACATCTTGTTCCATCAATAAAACACCTCTCTTTGTTGTCCAACAGCGCCAGTGTTTTACTTTGGAGAAACTGAGTACCATGTGGATGAGAGTGATGGTTATGTCGAAGTCCGGGTTTGGAGAACCGGAAGTGACCTTTCCAAAACCGGAACGGTCACAGTACGGTCTCGAAAAACTGAGCCAGTTTCAGCCGAAGGTATGTAGCAGACAGATTGCGTATGCCAGTTCCTAGTATTACATGTGTAGACGCTTTCATATATAATTACTGTAAACATGCTTGGTTGATCTAATACATTATCTAGCCTGTATTCCGAGACATCTACACCAATAATATGTTGCTACAGGCCCCTCAGGCTTCAACAATAGACAGCGCCAGACGACAAGAGCCCATCCTATGACTTACTGACAAGATGTAAACACAACATGGTCTTCAGTGCCTCTTTCTAACATGATCTGGAAATACTAATGTTGTACAAACATCCACATTTACAGTCTTTTGTACACTCTCCAGATTGTTGAAAGGGTTGTCTTCAAACAGTTTAATCATAGAGTCAGACTATCGACTGTCTGGTTCACGTTGTAGCTCATTCTGGCCAGGAAAGGTCCAGTCCTGTTCAACAACAGTGAGTGAATTTAAAATTAATGTCACCACAATAAAAGGCCAGCATATAACTAAACGGCAGCTCATTCAAACAGTTGCACACGCTACAATACCGTGGGAAATAATTGCAGTTTATTCAATAAAAAATAAATAAATAAACACCTTGTGAATGTTAAAGCAAACTTGATTAAAATAAATCAAATTAAATTTGATGAAAACATGAAAAAATCTGCAAAAAAATGGATTGGCAAAATACACTTTAATTATTATTTCACTAGTAATAACCAATGTTATTTATTCATTTTTACTAAGATAATACACTATTGCATGTCTGATATAAAGGTCAATGTATTTAAGGAATGAGTACATAGCAGTAAACTTACATCAATAAAATAATTATTTGCACAGCAGGTCAGAAATATAAAGTATCTCCATAAAAGTATTCTCTCACAGGTCTAGTGTCAGTATACTTTTTTTTCTTTTTGTGGAGAAAAAAGTTTGGTCAGTTCTGCGCTTGAGAGAGGTTTATTTTCTCTGTTATTTAACCTCTGATAACTTTTTTATGTGCAGTTGATATTTCTAACATATTACTAACATTCTGTAAACCTTAACACAGCTGGCGTGGACTACGTTGGGATTAGTAAGAACCTAGACTTTTCCCCGGGCGTCAACATGCAGACGTTCAAGGTTACAATCCTGGATGACCTGGGCCAGCCGGTGCTGGAGGGGCCAGAGAAATTTGAGCTGGTTCTCCGTATGCCAATGAACGGCATATTGGGTGAACCAGGAAAAGCTACGATATACATCAACGACTCCATCTCAGACTGTGAGTGACCTTACACTAAACCATAAAAAGGCTAAATATAGCATACCGTTTCATTCTTATTATCTTAGACAAGAAAAAAAAACAAAATAAATAAGATTTGGGTTTGAATATAACACTTTTTTTAAGTGCCCAAGGTGCAGTTTCGAGATCCTACGTACAGAGGTAAAGAGAACGATGGACAGATATCTGCTATTGTGTACCGGAGTGGAGATTTGAGCTACAAGTCCAGTGTGCGGTGCTACAGCCGTCAAGGTTCTGCCCAAGTCATGATGGACTTCAACGAGAGGCCGAACACGGACATCTCCACCATTGTCTTTTTACCAGGTATTATTTTTGACTTATTATTAAGAGTGTTTATCTCTATAAAAGATGGAGAAAACCCAGTAATTTATTCCCAATTTGAAGTGTTGACATTTGTATGCATACTAAATAACAACTCCGTATTGATTGCTTGCATAGGAGAGGTGGAGAAGCCTTGTGTCCTCATCCTTGTGGATGACACCGAACATGAGGAAGACGAGGAGCTGAGATTGGTGCTGGGAAGTCCCAAGAGCGAGTCTCCATTTGGGGCCTCCATAGGGGCTCAGAATGAGACACTAGTCAAGATAAAGGACGATGCTGACAGTAAGACATTCATCTTCCACTTTATCACATTTCTGTGCCGACTTTTGTTCCACTTGCAATTCCTGTTATCTGTCGGAGTCCTAGAAAGTTCTGAATGAACTGTAAGGCAGTGTTTTTTTATTCAGAAAAAATGCAGATATTTAAGGTATATAGAAGTATGCATTATTTCATAATAAATATTTAAAATAGTATGAAAGAGACTAATGTAAAATTTAATTGCACACTAAGATCAGGATAAATGTATTATGTCAACATTTATAGGCACAATTCCAAATATATAGATTCAAATCTCATAGATCTGGACTAGAGGCTACAAAACTCTCGTTTTGATTTCATGTGATCTTTAATCATCTTTCTGTCTAGGATGATAGGTTCATATCAACCCCAAGTTAAGTGATATTCTGGTGCTGACATACATCTCTCCTTTCCCATGATCTTTTTTCCCCAGAGGCCATTATCAGGTTTGGAGCAACCAAGTTTAGTGTCAGTGAACCCAGTGAGTCTGGGCAGATCTCAGAGGTGAGGATCCCGGTCCAGAGGACAGGAGACACATCCAAAGTGTCTGTGGTTCGGGTCCACACAAAGGATGGCTCGGCTTCCTCTGGAGAAGATTACCATCCCATCTCTGAAGGTGGCTTCAAACACAACATCATAGCAGGGTTTTCTGAGACAGCTCACTGGGGAATCTCACAAAACCTCCCAATGACATATCTAGTTCCTATTTTACCCCATAATCATTATTTTTTACCTAAAAAAAATCTCTCGATCAAAGAATAATATGCTTATTTCTAGACCATTTATTATTAATATTTTTAATTGACTATTTTAAAGTCTTTTGAATTTTTTTTTCTATAAAAACATTCACTGTATTGTTATATAAAAAATAAAAGACAGACAATAATATGTACAAAAATAGAATTTTTATTACTGTAAAAAATGTTTAAGTATTATACATCTTAATAGTATTTATGTTATATTTACCCAATTTATGGTAATTTAAATATAACAAGTACTAATGTTGTTAATACTACTATACATGTATGTATAATTGTGTGATTATTATTTGCCTAAATTATGCCAATTTAAATAAAAAATTTATTTGTATTTTTTTACTCTAGTGCTTTTAATATGTTTGCATTACAGTATTGAGAATTAATGAGAATCATCACTGAGAATAACTGTTTTTACAAAAATAGAAAACTAAAATATCTAAAGATATTGAGTTATGAGAATTTGGGAAGAACATTTATTTAGTTTTTATAAAAACAATGTTACAATGCAAGTAATTGCAAGACTTTTCATTTCTAGAACAAGATTTTTTATATTTTAAAATTGTTAGTGATGCATGAGCTGGACATGTTTTCTTTTACATATATGTTGTCAAACACTGGTTATTTATCACACTTTAAAAAAGACCTTGTAATGTACTGTACATATAGAACACGTACAAAATCAAACATGAAAATGAAAATTTTCCAACTGCAGATGTGGAGTTTAAAGAAGGAGAGACTGAGCACATAGTGGTGGTGGAAATTCTGTATGATGGTGTACGAGAGATGAGAGAGGCCTTCACTGTCCACCTCAAACCGGATGAGAACATGGTAGCAGAGATTCAGGTACTCATACGTAATATGTGCACAAACTGATAGTCACCACTTATAAGCTATTAGCATATTTTCTGAACTATAAGTCACACTTTTTTCATAGTTTGGCTGGTCCTGCGACTTTAAAATGAATTTGACATGAACCAAGAGAAATGAACCAAGAGAAAACATTACCGTCTACAGCCTTGAGAGGGCGCTCTATACTAGCGCCCTCTTGCAGTAAATGTTTTCTCTTGGTTCTTGGTTCTAAATAAATGCAACTTATAGTCCAGTGCGACTTATAAATGCTTTTTTTCCTCATCATGACGTATTTTTGGACTGATGCGACTTATACCCAGGTGCGACTTATAGTCCGAAAAAATATGGTACTAAATATTGTAGAAACATAATTTTCTGTAAAGTTGCTTTGTAACGATTTGTATTGTAAAAAGCGCTATACAAAAAACTTGAATACTCCAAAATATGCCAAAAAATGTCTTTGTGTAATCAGTAGTATTATATCTGTTTTTATTTAATTACCCATGAAGGATCCACACTGTTTTCATTATTTCTTCTTTTTCTTATCTTCAGGTCACCAAAGCCATCATCTACATTGAAGAGACGAACAGTATGGCCGATGTGACCTTCCCTGCGGTGCCAGTTGTTGTGTCTCTGTTGCAGTATGATGATTCAAGCAGCACTAGAGATTCTCAGCCAGTCGCAGGATATCCTGTAGTCTGTGTCACGGTAGGTTCACTACATAGACAAAGCAATTGTAATTTAGACACAGTGAATGTGTGTAAACTTACTTAACAAAAATAATCGAAATATAAAATAAACTGTTCAAACCCTTTGTGATTTATATGTACATATTCCTATATTTATTTTAGTCGTGCAACCCCAAGTATGCTGGCTTTGACCGTACGGGCTCCATCTGTGTTGCTGAGCACATCAATAACACCCTGACCCGGTACCGCTGGCTGGTCAGTGCCCCGACAGGACCTGACGGTGTGACCAGCCCCATGAAGGAAGTGGATTTTGACACCTTCTTCACCTCCTCCAAAACGATCACATTAGACTCAGTGTACTTCCAGGCAGGCTCGCGTGTGCAGTGTGCAGCCCGGGCTGTCAACTCCAACGGGGATGAAGGCCTAGAGCTCACCAGCCCCATAGTCTCCATCAGCCAGGAAGACGGTGAGTTAATTGTTTTACAGAATTAACACCAATATTGAGAATGATCTAATGATGAAAATGTACCTGTGGGAGCTTTTTGCAAGACACAATATATGGAGCGCCATGTACGTTCCGTGATGTATTCGAAGTGAAATGTCCACTTTTTTTTTTTTTTCTGGAACAGATGAATGTACATATGGTATGTTTTGCTGTATGTGATGCTGGTTTTGTAGGTGTCACCATGGTTCTGACTGTTTTATTGAGTGACTCTATAAGTCCAATGCGCTGTGACGTTTTAAATAATAACATACCATCTGCACTACACCTAAACCTACCCGATAGTATGAACAAAAGCAAATCTGATGTAAAAAACACAGTCGCAAAAATGCCATTTTAGCTTGTTTTTCGATCTCTCATCTTTCAGCTTTTTCATCGTGAGTCATGTTTTTCACAGGATTCGTACCCAAGGGAAACGTACCCAAGTATTCTGCATCCTAAGTCCAATTCCGTGCCAGCCGAGTTATAGTGCAAGCTTATTACGTCCAGAAAGTGAAACATATGCAGCTGTAATCATAACTGTATACAAAAACGATTAAAATAGCTTGTTGTTTTACCGCCTCTAGCGTTAATTTGAAACTGAACTGATATGTGCTTGTTATTGGTATGTATTTCGTGTTTTGTGAAAAAGTTCCCACAGGTATGTTTTCATGATGAGATCAGGTTGCCAATATTAGACGATTTCTAGGCACACAAATGAGATAAAAAGAAAAGTGACAATCTGACTTTTTTTTTTTTAGAGCTCTTCATCATTTGAACCTGATAAAAATCCAAATTTTCTTCTTGCTATGCTATTTTTCAGGGCTGCTATCATTTTCACAGCTAATTTCTTTATAGAGTATGATGATATTTTTTCTTTCTTATTTTTTTACCCAAAGTCCACTTATGTTAGTCATGTTCAGAATTTCTTTAAATGTTTACTGTATGTAATTCACACACAATAATCTGATCCAATTTCCAATGGATTGAAATTAATACTGCCTTAAAAAAAAATGTTGATTGAATATACTATTTCAAACTGGGCTGTTAACTTTGTTTCATGTTCCTTGACAGTGTTTTTCCTAAGTATACGGCTCCCTTAAACTGCTGCTGTTTCATTTTTTTTTGTGATCAGGTATGTGCCAGCCTCGGCATGTTGGCACAGTTGGAGCCGAGCCTTTCTCTGCCAGACTGCGCTACACTGGAGCAGAAGATCCAGACCACCCAAACCTTATTAAACTGACTGTTACCATGCCCCATATTGACGGTCAGTGCACCTGCACACCAGTTTTATCACAGTGAAAGGCAGATTTGGCTTCATGCAGATTAATTATAAAATTAGAAAGGATTAAAAAATGCTTTTCACTTTCCGTGTCATATCAGATGCATAAATGTTACATCATTCTCCTCATTCCCTTTGACAGGAATGTTACCTGTAGTCTCCACTCGGCCGCTCTCCAACTTTGAGCTGACTCTGAGTCCAGACGGTACGCGTGTAGGAAACCATCGCTGCTCTAACCTGCTGGACTACACAGAGGTTCAGACACGCTACGGCTTCATCACAGACGCCACCCGCAATCCAGATGCCATCGGTGGGACTGCGCCCTACCAGTACAACACAGCCCTCAGGGGCCAAAGCACCCTACGATTCTATCGAAACCTGCATCTGGAGGCCTGCTTGTGGGAGTTTGTCAGCTACTATGACATGTCTGAACTTCTCAACGATTGTGGAGGGACCATCGGAACTGATGGACAGGTGAGGAAAGAGAAGGAATTTTTTCTATTTAAATCATGCCATGCCTTTAGCCTTTTAGCGTCAGCCAAATAAGAAGCTATAGTACATACACTACCATTCAAAGGATTTCTTTGAACTTTTTGAATTATGACTTATTATATTTTACTTATTATATATTAACGTTATAAATATTTTATAACAAAATTATTACTTTTATTGGACAAGGACACATTAAATTGATCAAAAGTGAAAGTAAAGAGTTTAATAATATTACAAATTATTTAAATTTCAAAAAATATTATTTTGACCTTTTCTATTCTTCAAAGTATCCTAAAAAAAACATTTTCTACAAAAAAATCTAACAATGCAACTGTTCTCATCTGTGATAATGCTGCAGCAAATCAGCATATTAGAATGATTTTTGAAGGATCATGTGACACTGTACAATGGAGTAATGGCTGAATATTCAAAATGCATAAATTACACTAAAATCTATTTAAATAGATAACAGTTATTTTAAATTGTAATAATATTTCACAATATTACTGTTATAACAGTTGTTTTAATCACATAAATGCAGCCTGGGTGAGTATAAGAGACTTAATTAAAACATCTTAAAAATCGTACTGACTTTTGAACAGAAGTTTAAAATGTTTTGTGCCCTTAAAAGGGGTTAACATGTCCTTGTCTCTCTTTTGTTTTTTTTTCAGTGTCAGTTTAGGAATTTATTCAAACGTTTTAAGGTTTAGACTCCTGCTCTTGATATATGGATTCCCTGTCTTTGCCAAACATTTTAAAGGAAAGACTTTTTTCACAGTTGTGAGATCACATCAATCCATTATACTGTAGCTGGCCATTTTAGCTTATTGGCAAAGGCATTTGTTTTATGTACGCCTTTAAGCCACTTACTGCTTGTCTTTCGCCGACAATGAATCAAAACTGGCCTTTAGATCATAAAAAGTGTCTCGTTTTTCTTTCCTCCTCTTCAAACAGTTAGCTAAAAGAATGTATAGCTCTTTAAACAAGCTTTAGACAACTGTTTACATGCCTGTTTGAGCCTGTCGTTTGTCTTCACCATGGACACAAGCTGTGTTGGTTTACTCTGCAGTTAATTAAAGTGGACAAGTGTCACTAAACAGAAATGGATGGGTGTACAGGACACATTCAAGTTCAGGGAAGTTGATCAGTGAATTTATCCAAAATTTTCCTGGAGAGTAGCAGTTAGTGGATAGCAGTTAAAGTCAAATTAAACTGACATTTTTAACATTAATTTGCAAGGAAATTCTAAAGATTTTAGGATTTTTTTTAACCTTTCAATTAAATGTTTGTGATTCTGAAACCTAAAGAGAACCTGTGTAAAACATTTTCTAATAGTTATTTTTATAACCACTAACTATCCTTCCTAAAAGCATATAATAACTCTGCATTGTTAGCTGGGTAGTTATTATACCCTGAAGTATTGCCCTTTCTGTCCTGTGTAGGTGCTGAACCTGGTGCAGTCTTACGTGACCCTGCGCGTGCCCCTGCACGTGTCATACGTCTTTCACTCGCCCGTCGGCGCTGGCGGCTGGCAGCACTTTGACCTGCAGTCTGAGCTGCGCCTCACTTTTGTTTACGATACTGCCATCTTGTGGAGAGATGGCATCGGTAGTCCACCGGAAGCTGAATTACAAGGCAAGACAGCATGTTTTTTTTCTTTATCTAAATGCAAGACACAGTATAATAAATCTAGCAATATATATTTTTTACTATTTTAGATAATTTTTTTTATTATTATTTTATTTTTTATTATTAGTCAGTAATTTTGTTTGTTTGTTTTTGTTGTGAGCTTCTTATGTAGAAGACTGCTTTTATTTGATCAGAAATACAGTATATATATATATAAAAAAACTACTATTATAAAATATTTTTGCTGCTTTCTATTTGAATATATTCTAAAATGTAATTTATTTATTTTTAGGTGCCCTCTATCCTACAAGCATGCGCATCAATGAACAAGGCCGTTTGGTCGTCAACTTCCGTACAGAAGCACGTTTTCGGGGATTGTTTGTCACTGCACATTCAGGTGTGTTATTAAACATACTATATATAGTACCTATAAATGATTTTATCTGGTTCGAATAATTATTTTTTATTTGCTCGTATTTCACTCAAATATCGAAATGAATTAACAAGAAATTGTATTTTGAATATAGAAAATGAAGCTTATTTTTGGAAGCAGAAATTGTTTTTGACATTTTTTTTACTAGAATTTATTTACAATTTAGTTATTTAAACATTCATATTTAAACATCTAATTAATTAAATTTATGCTAAAAGTGTGTTAAAAAAATTTATCGTAAAAAATTTTCCCCCTTTTAAAAAACATTATAAATGCTAAATATAGTGTTTTTACATTTTAAATTTTGCTTTTGGGGTGAAACATTTTTCATATTTAGTATTAAGTAAAAAAAAAAAAAAACAAATTGAACCAGTTATGATGAGATAGTGTCTTGCATTCATAACAAATAATAACATTTGTGTCAACACAGCCTCACCTATGACTTCCATGGTCATGTGTGCGGACCATCCCGGGCTGACCTTTAACCTTAGCTTAGTGAGAAGTGAGCCGACATACAACCAGCCGATGCAGCAGTGGACCTTCATCTCTGACTTTGCTGTAAGTCTTTAGGATGTCTCTTTCTGCCATTTTTCTTTATTCAAAGCAAAATCTGCTCTTGATATGCTCATGATTGGATTTGTCATTATTTGGTTCCTTTACTGTCTCTTCTAATACAGTAAATGTTGAAATACTTTCACTGCAGGTGAGGGATTACTCAGGAACGTACACGGTGAAACTGGTTCCCTGCATGGCTCCTCCCGGTTTTGAGTACAGCTTCCGTCCCGTGTGCCACCCCAGAGAGCCAATTACCTTTGATCTGGACATACGCTTCCAACAGGTCATTACTGAATCACAAGCACTCATCAAAGGCTGTATAGCCAAGCTCAGAGACAAGGGTTAAAGCAAAAACCAAAAACCCATTCCACAGCCATACCTGTCACACACCCAGTTTAAGAGCAGTTTTTTAATCTTGTAATTAGGAGCGCTTGTCCTCCTAATTAAAAAATTAGGAGCACCTTCTTATAAATAATAAAAAATTCTGATAAAAAAAATTAGCCTTCCTAATAGGAGGTGACATTTGACTTAAGGTGATGTACAGGGTCATTTTCTTTGTACCTTTGTAATGGCATTTTTTTAATTTTATTAAATGTTTACAGTGTTTCCTAGGATTTTTTCCAGCTGTGGTGACTGGACTATATCTCATAGACCACGCCCCCTCCCCACCCAAGAATCACGCGCACTCAGAATTGAATTAATTTGAACTAAAAAACACAAGTAGATATTAAATAATAAAATAAGAACAAATAAATTAATGACCATTAATAGCACAAACAAAGAAAATAAGATACAAATTAAATGAACAGTACTTACATCTAACTATAATCTATTTAACTGTGTAATAACACTGGGCAGTCTTCACTCTAATGAAAAGCAGAGGCAGGTTTATTTAGGCTGCTGTCTCTTTAAGACCTCATGCACAGATCTTATATACTGTTCCACATGGCTCTATTCTTACTTTTCTTTTTAGCAGTGCTTGTCCTCCTAATTTAAAACATTTAGGAGCACCTTCTGATCAATAATCACAAATTCTGATCAAAAATCATCCTTCCTAATATGAGATGACATTTGAATCCTAAAAGTGACGTACAGGGGTATTTTCTTTTTACCTTTGTTATGTCATCATTTTCATCTGTCAAATTCAAAGATGTATGCTTGTAAGCTTTTTAAAAATTGATATTTAAAACAGTACAGTAAGAAGTAGAATAAGACAAATAAGTTACCAATCATATGAAATTAGTATTAATAAAAAAATTGTTTGTACTACAGAGGTGGCATGAGTGCAGTTAAATTCATACATTCATGTGGACATTCAGGTTTTAAATAAAATGTATACAGAAATATTAAATTATTTTAAATAACTGAAATTATATGCTAAAAATGTAACTAAACTTTTATCTTGTCTGACTATATTTGTACGGCTACTTTGTTCAACTTAATTTATTTTATGTTTATTAATAAAGATAAAGCTATTACCTTTTAAAAAAATCTAAAATTATACAATATGTTAAGAATAATGATAATTTGCAAAACACGATCCCTTCAAAAGCCACTAAAATTAAGTATAAGCTTTAAGACAGACAAGAAAATCTGACATATACTCAAGTTTTCCTAAGAAGAGTAACTTTTGTGTTGATGACTCTAGGTGAGTGATCCAGTCTCCGCAGAGTTCAGTCTTAACACACAGATGCTGCTGCTTTCAAAAAAGACTCTCTGGTTGTCAGACGGCTCCATGGGCTTTGGTCAGGAGAGTGATACGGCTTTCTCAGAGGGTAAAATGCTACGACCAACTATTTATTTCTGCTTGAGTATTTGAAATATGACACCTGTCATTTATTTATGGGTGCTGCATTGTTTAGGAGATGTCATCTACGGCCGTGTAATGGTGGATCCCGTTCAGAATCTTGGAGACTCCTTCATCTGTAACATTGAGAAGGTGTTCCTGTGCACAGGGGCGGATGGATACATCCCAAAATACAACCCTGACAACTTTGAGTATGGCTGTCTAGCTGATTCACCGTCTCTTCTGTACCGATTTAAGATCATTGTGAGTATGCACACTGTTTTAAGGAAGCCCAAACCATGCATAAAAAGTTAAACAACCTAGATTAGATGTCCAATATTATTGATTTAATAAAAAAAAAATGTAAAAAAGCAAATAGCACATTTTGAAAACCGCAAAGCCACCAGGAAAATGTAGGAATTTTGTTAAAATTTAATTTGCATATTTACTTATAAAGTGCAAACTTGTCATAAATATAAATCAATCTCTAATTTAAAGTATGTTTTCTTAGACTCGAAAAACAACTTACCTGCAGTAGCATCTAGGAAATACATACAAACAGTTGCAAAGTTACAAATAATCATATTTAGGAAATTTGCAGACATACAATGAAAGTAAATATTACAGCTGAAATCTAGATCGAGCTGATACAGTGTTAGTTTAGTATCTATAATTTATTATTAGTGTTTTTCTATATATGTGGCCCTGGACCACAAAACAAGTCTTAAGTTGCTGGGGTATATTTTTAGCAATAGCCCAAAAAACATGTATGGGTCAAAATTATTGATTTTTCTTTTATGCCAAAAATCATTAGGATATTAAGTAAAGATCACGTTACATGAACATATTTTGTAAATTTCTTAACGTAAATATAACAAAACCTAATTTTTGATTAGTACGTAAATATGCATTGCTAAGAACTTCATTTGGACAACTTTAAAGGCGATTTTCTCAGTATTTTAAAAAAAAAAAATTTATGCACCCTCAGATTCCAGATGTTCCAATAGTTGTATCTCAGCCAAATATTGTCCTATCCTAACAAACCATACATCAACCGAAAGCTTATTTCATTTTGAAAAATGTACACTTTGGTTTTGTGGTCCAGAGTCACATATATTTTTCGTTTTCATGTTAGGTTTAAATTTTAACAATTTTGTTTTGTTTTTGTAATCTGAATTAATTTGTATTTATACATTTAAAAAAAAGCTTATATACATATATGTGTGTGTGTGTGTGTATTTGTTTTTTATTCATTTTTATTCATTCGTTTTGTTGTTGTTTTCAGTTAACAAATGTTTTATATTTAGAATCGTTGTATTAATTGTAATACTTTCAGTAAAATATAACACTGTTCAGTTCTAATAATTGTTCATCAGAGTCACAAATAAAACTCTAAATTTAATGTTGAATATTTTTCATGTCAAGTAGATCTAACGTTTCCTTTAATATGGAGAACATTCTTGATTATTAGGCAGAATAATGTGCAATTTTAAACTCATTCTGCTTTGCAGGACAAAGCTCAGCCAGAAACTCAGGCGAGAACATTTGGCAGCATTAGTTTCAATGCTTTCCTCGCTGTAGACGATCCTGAGGCGCTGCCGCTGGTGAGGCAGCCAGGCTCTGATGGCTTTAGGTTGGATTCCACAGCTTTGTTTCAGGTAAGAGAGATACAACAGCTGCCAAAATTAAGAAACACTGTGATAATGTTGTGATTCTAACACTATAACACTGTCCAGGTGTCGGTAGGCAGGGAGTGGTACATTCACACCATCTACACTGTCCGGTCCAGAGACAACGCTAATCGAGGCATCGGGAAAAGGAGCCTGGACTATCATTCTGTGACACACAGCCACTCGATTTCCAAAAGGTCAGCCAACCGCGCTCCAGATTTGGCTCAGGATATTGGCACAGAAAATAACCGTGGCACAAACATCTTACATATAGCGCTGGAACGCAGCGCTCCGAAACATCCCAACCTTCATGAAGAATCCCAGGCGGAGGGTATCATACCTAGAGAATTGAATCAAAGGGACTCTAGTGACGACCAGCTTGTCTTGATCATAGGAATCTTGGTAGGTCTTCTCTTCACCATCCTCCTCGTCATTCTCGTCGTTCTGGTGGTGCGGTCTAGACGGAACAAGAACATCACAGAGTCCCCGAAAGGCTCCAGCAGCACAGAGCCCATGATGACACAAGGCCTCAATAGCAATGACAGCTCAGAGGTTTGATTCCCCAACAGTGGACCCTTTTATTCAAATCACTTTTCTTTTGCAAGTGCCTCTTGTTCATTTGCTCGGGCACGCAAGGACACATAGTGACTGGGAGTGGTTGCGCTCTACCTCTCCTCTGGATTTGGTCCCAAAGTGTACTTGAATTTCAAAAGCACTTCTTTTCTCACTGCTTTAATAATTGTAGTAAACTACTACTGCTTGATCGCATTGATATTCATCCAAATGAAAGTTTTACTTTATATCCAAAGGTGCTAGATGAAAGAATGGTATTATGGGAAAGATGATATTGTATAAATACAGGTTGTTTTCAGTCACTGATCATTTTTTTAATGACTTGTTAGTATTATAAGGTTGAAAGAATCTAATTTTAGTCTATACCTGATGGGTGATGCATAAATAGTTTTTTTTTTCACTACTATTGTTTCTACTTTGCAAATGAAATGGACTCTAATACAATAACGTCAAGAACATCAAACGAGTGTTTTTGCTTTAAATCAAGTTTCCAGAAGAGTGAAATAGTTTCAGTTTTGGCACAACAAAAGCACATTAGTATTCTTTTTCTGTATTTTACATTATGGTCACTATCAATTTTGCATGGTTTTATTTTTAGTTTTTATCTAAACTTACTGTGTATAAATGTATTATAGTGTATTATAAGTCAGATAAAGTGTTTGGGGAATGATCAGTGATTTTTGCCATGTAACATTTCTTTGATGTTTCACAGTCAGCCATTTTTTGTTTGTTTGTGGGGGTATTTTTGAGACCGTTGTCATGACTTTTGTACTGTAATGTGATGCTAATTAGCATGGTATCAAATGAACATTAATCAGATAAAAGTGAGCTTTTCTTTGAGATGCCTCAACACGCATACAGTCGTGGCCAAAAGTTTTGAGAATTACATAAATATTGGAAATTGGAAAAGTTGCTGCTTAAGTTTTTATAACAGCAAATTGCATATACTCCAGAATGTTATGAAGAGTGGTCAGATTAATTGCATAGTCCTTCTTTGCCATGAAAATTAACTTCATCCCAAAAAAACCTTTCCACTGCATTTCATTGCTGTCGTTAAAGGACCTGCTGAGATCATTTCAGTAATCGTCTTGTTAACTCAGGTGAGAATGCTGACGAACACAAGGCTGGAGATCATTATGTCAGGCTGATTGGGTTAGAATGGCAGACTTGACATGTTAAAAGAAGGGTGATGCTTGAAATCATTGTTCTTCCATTGTTAACCATGGTGACCTGCAAAGAAACATGTGCAGCCATCATTGCTTTGCATAAAAATGGCTTCACAGGCAAGGATATTGTGGCTACTAAGATTGCACCTAAATCAACAATTTATAGGATCATCAAGAACTTCAAGGAAAGAGGTTAAATTCTTGTAAAGAAGGCTTCAGGGCGTCCAAGAAAGTCCAGCAAGCGCCAGGATCGTCTCCTAAGGAGGATTCAGCTGCGGGATCGGAGTGCCACCAGTGCAGAGCTTGCTCAGGAATGGCAGCAGGCAGGTGTGAGCGCATCTGCACGCACAGTGAGGCCAAGACTTTTGGAAGATGGCCTGGTGTCAAGACGGTCAGCAAAGAAGCCACTTCTCTCCAAAAAAAAACATCAGGCACAGATTGATCTTCTGCAGAAAGTATAGTGAATGGACTGCTGAGGACTGGGGCAAAGTCATATTCTCAGATGAAGCCCCTTTCCAATTGTTTGGGGCATCTGGAAAAAGGCTTGTCCGGAGAAGAAAAGGTGAGCGCTACCATCAGTCCTGTGTCATGCCAACAGTAAAGCATCCTGACACCATTCATGTGTGGGGTTGCTTCTCATCCAAGGGAGTGGGCTCGCTCACAATTCTGCCCAAAAACACAGCCATGAATAAAGAATGGTACCAAGACACCCTCCAACAGCAACTTCTTCCAACAACCAACAACAGTTTGGTGAAGAACAATGCATTTTCCAGCACGATGGAGCACCGTGCCATAAGGCAAAAGTGACAACTAAGTGGCTCGGGGACCACAATGTTGAAATTTTGGGTCCATGGCCTGGAAACTTCCCAGATCTTAATCCCATTGAGAACTTGTGGTCAATCCTCAAGAGGCAGGTAGACAAACAAAAACCCACTAATTCTGACAAACTCCAAGAAGTGATTATGAAAGAATGGGTTGCTATCAGTCAGGATTTGGCCCAGAAGTTGATTGAGAGCATGCCCAGTCGAATTGCAGAGGTCCTGAAAAAGAAGGGCCAACACTACTCTTTGCATAAATGTCATGTAATTGTCGATAAAAGCCTTTGAAACGTATGAAGTGCTTGTAATTATATTTCAGTACATCACAGAAACGACTGAAACAAAAGATCTAAAAGCAGTTTAGCAGCAAACTTTTTGAAAACTAATATTTATGTAATTCTCAAAACTTTTGGCCAGGACTGTACATGCACTAAAACCCTACTGACTAATTGGTCAAACAATGTGACTCTTGGAAGTCTTAAGTATTAATACTTTTCATATAAATTTGTCCAGGAGTATAGAACAGTATATACAATAGATGCAGCTCTATAAAAAAAAAAAAAAAAAAACAATAAGAGACCGCTTCAAAATTATCAGTTTCACTGGCTTTCCTATTTATAGGTATGTGGGTAGCACTTTATTTTACAGTCCTGTTCCTCATGTACATACCATGTACATATTATAGTAATTACAATATGTAATAACTAGGTACTAACCCTGAACCTAACCCTACCCATGTAGTTACCTTGTATTACCAGAACTTTCTTAGATAAATACACCAAGTACATGTACTGTAAAATAAAGTGCAACCGGTATGTGACTAATGCCGCGTTCCAGGCAACCAGTAACTCATGTTTTTCCAACCTTAAACCCGTAAGAGTACACTGGAACGGCAGTCAAACCCGTGACTTCCCACCTGTGAACTCGTACTAAATCGATTTACTCCGAGTTCTGACGTCACAGCACGCGAAACACCAATGGCAGCCCCTACACACAGATAATATTGCCTACAGATACGTAAAAAAAATTAAAACGATTTTAGGACAATGTAACGTTGCAATAAAATTAATAATCTAGCTACAATTCCTTGCACTCAGGTATGAAGGTATTTTTGATTCAAAACAACTGAACACCTGTGGCAGTGTGATTTGTAGTTGTAAAGAAAAGCCACACATGTGTATCAGTAAATTTGAAGTCAAAGAGATAAATGTTTTAAGAGTTGCAAACCTGTAGACTTTTTTTCTCTCCCACAAACACAACACAACAGTTACACCTTCTCAAATTCTTCATTCCAGGTGCACAAATCCTATTCTACAAATCACACATTTAGAAACTCGTACGCTCACATTTTTGAAACAATTGCTGCAGTGAATGTGGTGCAAAACGCATTTACACACCCGCATCAAGAAATGTGAAGTCGTGGAGAAATGTTGAACATCCGCAAATCAATACGTGAATTCATCAAATGAGAGTTGCACACTTGCAGAACATTTTCTCAGAAATGTCTTGTATATTTTTCTAACACAAACACAAAGTACATAACTACATTTGCTTGAATCTGCTGCGATGAATCTCAAACACTGTTTTTCGCTTTCAAGTGACAAGTTTCGCGCTCTCCCTTTTGCACCGAGATATTTGGTTCAAAAGTGATTTGTGCATCTGTAGAGGTAGTGGGCGGGACTGTTTAGAGATTAGTGAATTTCAGCCAATCAGAAGAGCTACTTTGGCTCGTTGCTGAGTAGGTGGAGGCTTGGGAACTGTAGCCGGATACGCCCCAAGCAGTTTTACGCCCCTGTTGTTCCTCATGCGTCCAGTAGGGTGTCCAGGAGGCTGCAGACCAATGACCTACTGTAAAATGTATTATTTATGTTTATTTATAAACTGTTTTTATATACAGGAGACTGACTGATATGTGATGTTGTGAATTTATATTAAGTTATATTTAGATATTAACCATATTCAGGCCATTAGACATACAGCACTGTGTAATCATATGGATCCTAAATGAAATATTTGCTGTACAATTCACAATTGCTCGTCATACAGCAACAAAACATGTCCTACACAGCATTTTATGAAGACAAACACAATGTAACCCTTTTCTAAAGTTCCAAGGGTCATTTCAAAGAAAGAGACAACATTGTTGTTCAAAAAAGATATTTATTTTTTAACACCATGACTTAGTTATTTCTTAACAGCATGACTCCTGTAGATGACTCTCCTATGGCTTGCCACTCTTCTTTAATTGTTTCTTTATCCTGCTGTCAAAGTGCTCCCACTCACTGATAAAAATAAATAAAAAAGCAAAAGTTGCATAGTGCTATAAACAATGGTTATTTATATATTATGGCAGGATATCATGTTTCAACATTTTGTCCTTTATAGGATCCTTACAGTAGCTTGCGTCAATGACAGGTCCTCGAAGGAATTTCTCCTCAGCCTCCAAGATGGACACATGTTTCACAACAGCAAGAGCACAGATGCTGGACTACCAGAGAAAGATTTATCACAGCCCAAATAAACCAGCATCATTTAGCATTTTTATTTTTTATTTTTTTACAACAAAATCAAAAGTGCCTTTTCTATATTAAGAACAAAACTATTCTTTTTTAGCAATGGTCTAACATTATGGATAAACTATTTGACATTAAAAACAATGTGAATATGACACCATGAGTCTATGCTCAGCAACGAGCCAAAGTAGCTCTTCTGATTGGCTGAAATTCACTAATCTCAAAACAGTCCCGCCCACTACCTCTACAGATGCACAAATCACTTTTGAACCAAATATCTCGGTGCAAAAGGGAGAGCGCGAAACTTGTCACTTGAAAGCGAAAAACATTGTTTGAGATTCATCGCAGCAGATTCAAGCAGCTGTAGTTATGTACTTTGTGTTTGTGTTAGAAAAATATACAAGACATTTCTGAGAAAATATTCTGCAAGTGTGCAACTCTCATTTGATGAATTCACGTATTGATTTGCGGATGTTCAACATTTCTCCACTACTTCACATTTCTTGATGCGGGTGTGTAAATGCGTTTTGCACCACATTCACTGCAGCAATTGTTTAAAAAATGTGAGCGTACGAGTTTCTAAATGTGTGATTTGTAGAATAGGATTTGTGCACCTGCAATGAAGAATTTGAGAAGGTGTAACTGTTGTGTTGTGTTTGTGGGAGAGAAAAAAAAGTCTACAGGTTTGCAACTCTTAAAACATTTATCTCTGTGACTTCAAATTTACTGATACACATGTGTGGCTTTTCTTTACAACTACAAATCGCACTGCCACAGGTGTTCAGTTGTTTAGAATCAAAAATACCTTCATACTCAGGAAGTTTGGTCAGACTTTTCTGCAACGGTACAAAGTCTTTAATCGTTGTTTGAAATCTGGACTTGCGAGCTCAAAAACCGGCTTGGGACGCAGCATAATGTTGGGTTGTTGGGTGAATCTTTGCCACTCCAGGCACAAAACTTAAAGCAACTCTGCTCTGGTTGTCCGCATTTTAGGGGCTAAATATCACGTTATTGGTATTGCTTCGAACCACGGACATGAAAAACAACCGCAGACTTGGCAACACTGGTTCAGGTGGAGCGGCAGTTACTACACAGAGCCGTAGTCTACCGACAAACTAACAAAAAAAAAAAAAAAAAAGCTTTCAAAATCGGCAAAGAATCGCCACCGATTTTAACACTAGAACTACCAAGGCAGTCATTTTGACCGTTTTAAAGAATTGCAATGTAATAACTTTGTTGAAATAAAACCCATATAACTACAGTTCCATAACTTTTCTTAAGTTAATGTAAATTTTATTTTAACATTGTTATTTTATTAAAATTACAAAACAAAGGAGTTGAGTATTTCTACCTTGAATGGCCATAGCGGTCAATTTGACCGCACATATTACAGGCGTTGTATCTCCTCAGCGCTTTTTCCTGCCGTTAAAGATGTGCGTAGCTGTTGCCTAGCAACCTTTCTCTGGCAGTTTTGTATGCTTTTGCTAAGCTAAAACTTAGCTTTACCGTCAAAATGGCAACAAGAAAGAAAATGACTGTCACTAAGGTTTTATCCTTGCTTGAGAACATTGATGATACAGAGTCTGATGGAGGAGCAGAGAGCGATGTCTCTCGGTCTCTTGACACTTTGTCTGACACTGATTCAGAGATAATTCCGGTTCGTAAAACAAAAAAAAAAGGAGTAGTAGTAAATATAACATGACAAAAATGACATTCACTGCTGTCTGGTATGAACAGTCAAAATGACCGCTATTGGCAGTTCTAGTAGTTATAGAATTCCGCTAGTGCTAAAATCGATTTTGTGTAGATTGTCAGTGAATTACGGCTCTGTGTAGTAAATGCCAACCAATGTTGCCAAGTCTGTGGCTGTTTTTCATGTCCGCGGGTCGAAGGGACCCCGGTACAATAACATGATATTTAGCCCCTAAAATGAGAACTTTACCAAGGCAACCATGCCATAAAACTTACATTTTAATCCTGGAAAGTAGGGATGCACCGAAATGAAAATTCTTGGCCGATACCGAAAACCGAAAAAGAGAAAACCAAGGCCGAAAACTGAAACCGAAACACCGAAAGAAATTATGCCAATTATTAGTACCATTGCATTTATTGCTATGACCGTGTACTAACTTTACTAAAATTAAGACATTGCAATTGCATAAATTAACATTAAAGTTTCAAAGATAATTACAATTACATAACTTATTTAAAAAAAATAAATAAAAATACATAATTACAAATGATGCAAATATTTATTAAGCACATTGCAACAATGCACAGTATAAATTAAAATTCAAACCAAAAATGTATCCCACTCATGAGTATATTTAATAATAATGTACAGGCCTACTGGCCTGCAGAAAGGTTTTAAAATGAACAGTTCTCTCATAAAAACAAAGTGCATTTAGGTGAAGTGCATTTGAAATTGTTCTCTGTAGGACTAGAAAGTGCATTACTTCTCCAGTATAGGCAAGAGGGTTGTCACTTCTGGGGATGGGGACTTCACAGCGATATAAAAACACCCGTGCCTCGTTTTGATATTTAAACATAAATGTAAGGAATTATTATTATTAAACGTGCAGTACATTATGTAACGTTACGTTACTCATGTTTATTTAACGAAGCCTTTTTGAAAATCGATCAGTTTTAAAATTGTGGGGAGTCTCCAAAAATAAATAAATGTATGGGAAACACATCCCGCAGCACAGCCACCTGAGCCCAACTTCAGTCTACTCATCACCTTGGCTTTAACTGCGTTTGTAGATGGCACCGCAGCCATACCGATATACACAACACAGACCGGAAGTTAACTTAGGTCCAGGCGCGTGCGCCCGATGAAACCGTCTATAGCTTCTTATCGCCCGCTGTAATCTCAAACAAACTGCTGAAAAACAGTGAGTGACACCAATAAATATGACCCCACAATTACCGTATACATAATATGCAGGGCTGCCAACTCATGAGTTAAACTTAAGAGTGAGAGTTCCCACAAATTGGGTGGAGTGTTTTACTGTGGTTGTTTTGTTATTAAACAAGTGTTATTAAATTACGGGCATACTTCATAGTTAAAGTCACAGAGACTGGTACTGTTTTTAATTATAATATTATGCAATGCTGCAAAACAAATGCTTTTTCACCACAACAAGAATAGCAGTACATGGTAAGAGAACAACAAGATTGACAAGTCATTACTTGTTTGCAACAAATAATTGCAAAATTATAATCAAAATATTTTTCTATAAATCTATCAGTATGCATTTCCATTGCTTAATGCAGTCTATTTATCAAATTATATTTATAACCATTAAAAGCTGTTACATCATTGCAATCTCACAAAGTTATGTCTAACTTGAATGCCTCTGATTGGCCATTGCTTTCATGAAATCAAACATATGTCTGTGATGGTCTTCATCGTACAGGGCTAAAAAACATGTTTGTCTCTCAGGCACTAGGTTGCATTTTAGGTTGTAAAATTGCGGGTGCTACAGACAAAATAAGTCCACAAATCACTCGGTAAAACCCGGCCGAAACTGGAGTGTATAAACGAAGACAACATTTTTAGCAATTAGCAAACTGAGATTGTAAGATCTGTAAAATATGAGTTTTGACTATGGAATTAGCTGAAACACATTTCCCAACATCTCTGTACTGTACTTTTCTCGGTTAAAGTCTTAACCATCATACAAATATTTTCATTTCCAAGAGAACAATTTTTTGATGATGCTCTTCTCTCCATTGAGATGCACAGCCACCTGAGCCTCACCGACCCACAGCAGGAGGAAACGCACAGAGTAGGAGCTGTTGAGCAGGTCCTGCACCTCCCCAAACACACTGGCCTGTGACAGAGGAACATTCTCAATACAACTCTCTCTCTCTCTGATCCAGATGCAGAGTTTAAAGACAACAGACCAGTAGTTCAAGAATCTACACAGAATCTTGTAGATTACAATCTGCAACTAGATGGATGTACTGTTACTTCCTCTACAGTCAGAAATCTGGGTGTTATATTAGACAGCAATTTTGTCTTTTGAAAGGCATTTCCAATGTTACAAAAACTGCATTGTTCCATCTTAGAAACATTGCCAAGCTACGAAACATGTTATCTGTTTCTGATGCAGAAAAGCTAGTTCATGCATTCATGACCTCTAGACTGGACTATTGTAATGTACTTCTAGGTGGTTGTCCTGCTTCGTCAATAAACAAGCAACAGGTAGTCCAAAATGCAGCAGCTAGAGTCCTTACGAGGTCAAGAAAATATGATCATATTACCCCAATTTTACAGTGTCTGCACTGGCTACCTATTAAGTTCCGTATCAGTTACAAATTATCATTACTTACCTATAAGGCCCTAAATGGTTTAGCTCCAGCGTACCTAACTAGCCTTCTACCACGCTACAACCCATCACGCACCCTAAGGTCACAAAACGCTGGACTTTTGGTAGTTCCTAGGATAGCAAAGTCCACTAAAGGAGGTAGGGCTTTTTCACAGTTGGCTCCCAAACTCTGGAATAGCCTTCCTGATAATGTTCGGGGTTCAGACACACTCTCTGTTTAAATCTAGATTAAAAACACATCTTTCACCAAGCATTTGAATAATGCATCTTAAACTGAGTGTAGTTGCATCTGATCAAGTGTGCATCTTTATTCATTAGCTTGGGTTAAACTAATTTTAGTTTGTTGGATCAGCAGCTATGCTAATGATGTCTATTTTGTTTCTATGTTTTGCCACGGGATTTACATCCCGGGGTAGCTAGGATTTACACAAGCTCCAGTCTGGATCCAGAACACCTGAGAAGAGATGATGCTGACCCTCAGAGGACCTCAGATGATGCTAACCCTGAATCAACAAACAGAACTAACAAATATTGCTACAAGTGTAACTGCATCATATAACAATTATTAATATTAATAATGTTCATCGTCTAGCTGACTACGTCTTGTAATAATTTTTTCTAAAAATCCTGTCAAACGTGCACAAACTGACAGTCACCACCATAAGCTACTAAATATTGTAGAAACATAAATTTCTGTAAAGTTGCTTTGTAACGATTCGTATTGTAAAGCGCTATACAAATAAACTTGAATTGAAGTAAAATAACGTTTACAGTCACTGACCTTAGTTTTAGACCAGAACAGCTTGGCTTGAAAAAAGTGGCCTCCATAACTCTTGTATTTATTCTCAATGTCCTTTGCGTGCACCGTAAAGTTAAGTTAAATTCTCTTCCAATTTGGGAGCTGTCTTCAGGTTCGCTATGATGAATTTAGTGTGAGCTGGACTAGCACTTATGGACACATTTGTGATTGATCTTTCTGGCTCTGCCCATTTAACAGCCTGCTGTAACCTGGAGTAGGCATCTGCACTAATTCCTAATTCAGAATAAAAAGAGCTTGTGTGTCTGAAAACTGATTCCTGAATTGATTTCTGCAGAAGAGCTGGAGTTTGAAGAGCTAGTGTTCTACTGCGTGCAGAGACAAAAAGCTGGGTGGAGGGCGTTTCTCTCTTTTGTTTCATCATACAAGACCATAAAACTTACAAAAATAAAGTAAATCGTTATCATCTTGCTTGTTTGGTGGTTACTGAACTAACATGGATATCTTCTAAAAGAACTGCATTTCAATAAAAAAAAAAAAAAATTGAAACGTTATCTAGTCACTTTTGTTTTCTTTGCATACAAAAAAATTTCACTGCTTCATAATGTAACAGTTGAACCACTGATGGCAGATGAAATATTGTGACAATGGTTTTCATACTCTCTGGACTTTAACAGTCTAATTTACAATATTTGGCAATCTATGGGGCAGTCACAATAAGCCTCCCAGTTTACCTCCAAAATCTCTTAAATTGAATTCCAAAGATGAACAAAGCTTTTATGGGTTTGGAACGACATGGTGGTAAGTGATCAATGACAAAACTCAAATTTTAGGGTGGAGTATCCCTTTAAGTAAAGAGTGCCTGAGAAAAATGAGCTGTCCCGATCCAGTATCTGTGGTCAGATGAGATGCAAACAAGCTTGATGTCAGTGCCATTTTTTCATTTTCATAACCTGTTATGAAATAAAAAGTATATTTCCTCAGAAAAATTAACTACCCAGCCAGATGTTATAACGTACTCATAGCGCACACTCCGATAGCACGTGTGAATGTGGTGTCGTGCTATGTATATATATATATATTTTTTTTTTTAATTATTATTATTAACTGAGCTAATCAGAGTATGTTAGTTAATATAAGAATAAACAAACATGCCATTTTTCATGAATATTTCATTTAATATTAATTACGAAAGCTCAGACAATGAAGATGCAGGAGAATCATTAACAGGCCAAACAAGTGCAGCCATTACACACCCCGATTTGGACTCGCATTTATAGCCAATTATTTATAGCCAATTATATGAACCTAGTGAAATGAACCAAGAGAAGACATTACCGTCAGCCGCGAGAGGGCGCTCTATGCTGCTCAGTGCTCCTGTAGCCTACCAAAGAAAGCATAGAGCTCCCTCTCGTGGCTGTAGACGGTAATGTCTTCTCTTGGTTCATTTCACTCGGTTCATGTCAAATTAATTTTGATAAATAAGTCGCACCTGCCGATAAGTCACAGGACCAGCCAAACTATGAAAAAAAAGTGCGACTTCTAGTCCGGAAAACAAGGTACTTGAGTCTTCGATCGGCATCGAACCAACACTATTGAACCTCCGCTTAGCGGTGCATGGAATTGAATGCAAGACCCTGAGTTTATGTCCGCTAACAACATTTTTAAAGGAGTTTTCAAACATATTCGATGATCCGGTACAGTCAGAACATCACATTACCCTCCGATTTCATCAGAAGACCAGCAAATACTGAAGTGGTCTGCTCCACTTGACCCTGCAACCTGAAAGGATTATTATACAAGGTGTGGTATGACATAGTTACACTTTGCACGAAGAGGGAATCGACAACTTATGCCAGACTTGTTTGAACTAAAGAGATAAAAGGTACAAAATTTATTACGTTGACATGTAACCCTCTGAGGTCAAGGCGGGTTTTGAGGGCCTGGAGAAGTTTTGACATGCCCTGACTTTTGTGCTTTTTTCAGTTGCTTATAAACATACACATGGCTAAAGTCTGAAAACACTGTATTCAGTACAAACTGGGCTACAATAATATATAAAGGAAATGAAAACCCACTGGAGGTCAACAGGGAAAATCAGAGGGGCGCTTTGAAGAAACCACATGTACCCAGTTTCTTCACTAGAGAAATCTCTGCAAACTCCCACCTGACGCAAAAAACTATCTGCAACGTGAGAAGAAATTTGAAGATAATGTCAAGATATGATAAAGCACTGTTCCTTTGGGCATTAATCAGCTGTCAAATGCTACAGAGAATGTGCAAAGAAGCTGGGTTGCGATCGTCCTACACCATCACTAAACAGAAAATGCTGGAGTGCAGTACCAGCATCAGATCAATCAGAAACCACACCAGGAAAAAAAAAATAAAGGACTTTCTCTGAATAACGAATTTAGCAGGAAGCATGATAGCTATACGACAACGTACAAATAAATGTGAACAGTTCATCCGAGAACCACTACTCACTGTAAATCAGAAATGTAATAGATTGAGCAAACTGTAATTGTTTAATGAAAAACAAAAATAATTTTTATTATAATGACTGACTTTTTAAAAGATAAACCTGACTTTGAGAGGAAAAACAAAAACCTTAGGAACAAAAAATGTATATAAATATATCTGATGTTATGAAATGCTGATTACTTTTGAGGGAAAAATATCAGTTGTTTAACTAGCCTTTTTGTATACGTTAATGTTGCAGAAGATGCTGGAAATTAATTTCTTATAATTGCATACAATAGTTTGACTAAACTAGTAAAAATGTTGTCAAGTTAGACCTATAAATCAGTATAAACTCATACATATTAGTCTAGCATCGCGGTCTCTCGCTCTCATTCAGATGCTTGTCTTGCCACATTGTTTCTCTTATAACTTCATAAATAAACCAGACTGAAGCTGGTTTATATCATATTGTATCAAGACATGCCCTTGATACAAATTCTAAAAGTGATAGCTCATATAAGGTAAAGGGCTTGGGGCTTGATAAACACGTGAAAACGTGGGCCCCAACAAGGCCAAACCACTTGTGATGTTAATGTATGAAGGTAAATCAGTTGCAAAACTCGAGAGGTTGTAAGTTGGAATTTGAGAACTTGTCATATTAATATTTGTATTTGTAAATTGAAATTTACACTCACGACCCTGATGTGAAAAGCTGAATCTTTCGATTTGCACACACAGACAATGATCAAAACACCCCTGTTTAAAGCTGAACTTGCAGATTAAAAGTTACAAATGTGTAAAATGTCATTCACATGTACAAAATGACAGACACAAATGTGTGTATTTTGCACTTTACTTCAGTTTCGCTGTACAACCTCAAGTCGGCGCTTACAACCTCTCAGATCTGGCAGTACAAGTTCAATTCCTGGCGCTTTGACTTTTGCTACTCTTTTTGCGATACTCCTGTTGCAAAACTGACTTGTGCACTTGTAAACGCAGACGCGAGAGAACACGGGGAGGGGAGGGGGGTTGGTATGAAGGTATTTTTGATTCAAAACAACTGAACACCTGTGACAGTGCGATTTGTAGTTGTAAAGAAAAGCCACACATGTGTATCAGTAAATTTGAAGTCACAGAGATAAATGTTTTAAGAGTTGCAAACCTGTAGACTTTTTTTCTCTCCCACAAACATAACACAACAGTTACACCTTCTCAAATTCTTCATTGCAGGTGCACAAATCCTATTCTACAAATCACACATTTAAAAACTCATACGCTCACATTTTTGAAACAATTGCTGCAGTGAATGTGGTGCAAAACGCATTTACACGCCCGCATCAAGAAATGTGAAGTCGTGGAGAAATGTTGAACATCCGCAAATCAGTACGTGAATTCATCCAATGAGAGTTGCACACTTGTAGAATATTTTCTCAGAAATGTCTTGTATATTTTTCTAACACAAACACAAAGTACATAACTACATCTGCTTGAATCTGCTGCGATGAATCTCAAACAATGTTTTTCGCTTTCAAGTGACAAGTTTCGCGCTCTCCCTTTTGCACCGAGATATTTGGTTCAAAAGTGATTTGTGCATCTGTAGAGGTAGTGGGCGGGACTGTTTAGAGATTAGAGAATTTCAGCCAATCACAAGAGCTACTTTGGCTCGTTGCTGAGCATAGACTCATGGGGCCCTATCTTGCACCCAGCGCAATTGACTTTGTACACCGACGCATGTGTTATTCCTATTTTGCACCTGCGCAAAGCGCGCTTTTCCCTCCACAGAAGCACGTCGCTAAACTAGTGAATGAACTTGCGCTCCCTGGGCGGTTCAGCGCAAAAAAGGAGGCGTGTTCCGGCGCAAACAATCCCTGGTGCTATTTTGCTGTTCCATTAAACAATTGCGCCACTGACCAGAAAAAACCTAGTCTAAAGTCAGTGGCGCGTTGCGCGTTGTTCCTTATGCTATTTTAAGGGCGCATGCTTGACCATAATGTATAGCGTGCACAACGCGCATACACTTTGCTCATGTAATCTACACAGATGCAACAGTTATTTTTGCAAATCATAAATTGTTACACTAAAAAAATATTAACACTTGAGATGACGGAAATCATTGTGGTGTGCCACGAAGAAATAATAGGCATAAATCTAGCTTTGAAATTATTCAGGCTAATTGTAGTAATTAAGGATCAGACATGTTTGAGGTCATATATGTATATAAGGACATCTGACAAATTGGTTTGTCCGTCAGGAACCAGGAAAAAAAATCGATGAAACAATTGTGGCTATTTCCTCCCACGCCTGTTTAACCGACGCTATTTTGGGTGGGTTTCTCCCATCCCCATACAACACAACTTCTCTGTCTTTCACTGCTCTTACAAGAACATCAGTCTCCTCGGCTGTGAACCGCTCCTGGCGTGCGCCTGGTAAATACGCCATAATAATAGCAATCCATAATGGAACTTGCGCACCTGCTTTTAAAGGGAATGTTGGATGACGCTCTGATTGGTTTATTTCACGTTACGCCCAAACCACACCTATGAATAATGAAGCTACTTCAGACCAACCCATTTTAGATTTGCGCCGGGCGCAAGAGCCATTTATCCCGCCGGGAAAATAGCAACAGCGCCGAGACCCGCCCACAAAGTTACTTGCGCTTCGCGCTTTGACACTTGCGTTTCAGATCGTTAAAATAGGGCCCATGGTGTCATATTCACATTGTTTTTAATGTCAAATAGTTTATCCATAATGTTAGACCATTGCTAAAAAAGAATAGTTTGTGCTTAATATAGAAAAGGCACTTTTGATTTTGTTGTAAAAAAATAAAAAATAAAAATGCCAAATGATGCTGGTTTATTTGGGCTGTGATAAATCTTTCTCTGGTAGTCCATCATCTGTGCTCTTGCTGTTGTGAAACATGTGTCCATCTTGGAGGCTGAGGAGAAATTCCTTCGAGGACCTGTCATTGATGCAAGCTACTGTAAGGATCCTATAAAGAACAAAATGTTGAAACATGACATCCTGCCATAATATATAAATAACCATTATTTATAGCACTATGCAACTTTTGCTTTTTTATTTATTTTTATCAGTGAGTGGGATCACTTTGACAGCAGGATAAAGAAACAATTAAAGAAGAGTGGCAAGCCATAGGAGAGTCATCTACAGGAGTCATGCTGTTAAGAAATAACCAAGTCATGGTGTTAATAAATAAATATTTTTTTTGAACAACAATGTTGTCTCTTTCTTTGAAATGACCCTTGGAACTTTAGAAAAGGGTTAAATTGTGTTTGTCTTCATAAAATGCTGTGTAGGACATGTTTTGTTGCTGTATGACGAGCAATTGTGAATTGTACAGCAAATATTTCATTTAGGATCCATATGATTACACAGTACTGTATGTCTAATGGCCTGAATATGGTTAATATCTAAATATAACTTAATATAAATTCACAACATCACATATCAGTCAGTCTCCTGTATATAAAAACAGTTTATAAATAAACATAAATAATACATTTTACAGTAGGTCATTGGTCTGCAGCCTCCTGGACACCCTACTGGACGCATGCGGAACAACAGGGGCGTAAAACTGCTTGGGGCGTATATCTACCGGCTACAGTTCCCAAGCCTCCACCTACTCAGCAACGAGCCAAAGTAGCTCTTCTGATTGGCTGAAATTCACTAATCTCTAAACAGTCCCGCCCACTACCTCTACAGATGCACAAATCACTTTTGAACCAAATATCTCGGTGCAAAAGGGAGAGCACGAAACTTGTCACTTGAAAGTGAAAGGTGTTTGAGATTCATCGCTGCAGATTCAAGCAAATGTAGTTATGTACTTTGTGTTTGTGTTAGAAAAATATACAAGACATTTCTGAGAAAATATTCTACAAGTGTGCAACTCTCATTTGATGAATTCACGTATTGATTTGCGGATGTTCAACATTTCTCCACGACTTCACATTTCTTGATGCGGGTGTGTAAATGCGTTTTGCACCACATTCACTGCAGCAATTGTTTCAAAAATGTGAGCGTACGAGTTTCTAAATGTGTGATTTGTAGAATAGGATTTGTGCACCTGGAATGAAGAATTTGAGAAGGTGTAACTGTTGTGTTGTGTTTGTGGGAGAGAAAAAAAGTCTACAGGTTTGCAACTCTTAAAACATTTATCTCTGTGACTTCAAATTTACTGATACACATGTGTGGCTTTTCTTTACAACTACAAATCACACTATCACAGGTGTTCAGTTGTTTTGAATCAAAAATACCTTCATAGGTTGGGGGGTGATTGAATCCGTTTTATTGGTCGATGCCTGACCAATGAACAACGCCAGCCAGTGCGACTTGTCATGCTGAAAAAAAAACATTTTTATGCATATGTATGCTTCATTTTTAAAACACTTGGACAATATTTTCATTAAATATCCTGACGGGATTTTATATTGCACTAAAAAAAAAAATTCGTTTATTGGTTGGAGCCAATGAAATGGGACGTTTTTATGTATGCGATGACGTCACTTCATAGAGCAGATCGCGCCGTTTGGCGGTCAATGTAGCAGTCTGTCATCACGATGGAGGCATCAAACAATCCCAGGGTAGGTTTTTATTTTTAATAAATTAAGACGGT
This sequence comes from Carassius gibelio, assembly GCF_023724105.1. Lineage (NCBI taxonomy): Eukaryota > Metazoa > Chordata > Actinopteri > Cypriniformes > Cyprinidae > Carassius > Carassius gibelio. Next base: position 8,503,271 of record NC_068410.1, read on the forward strand.
TTCAAAAATCAAATCATTATTATGTTTTCCTTGACTGATATGTTTCACTGATGACGACTACCATCCACACAAAAATAACTTTTTGCCATTTGTTTAAATGTGGGTGTAAAGCCAAAGTGACAGACGTGTGTAAAGCCGTTGTAATAAATGGTTCAACAACAATTCCTGCAAGATGATATGAATATATCAATATATCTGCAAGTTCAGCTTTAAAACAGGGGTGTTTTGATCATTGTCTGTGTGTGCAAATCGAAAGATTCAGCTTTTCACATCAGGGTCGTGAGTGTAAATTTCAATTTACAAATACAAATATTAATATGACAAGTTCTCAAATTCCAACTTACAACCTCTCGAGTTTTGCAACTGATTTACCTTCATATTAATGCTCTGAAATTTAAATATTGTTTGTGATATTACAGTTGTGTGGAAGGACAAACTGTAAACCCTTTTCACACCGGATGACAGTGAAAAGTAGTGTGTGCGCATTTCTTTGAGACTCTTTTGGCTCCATACAAGTCTGCTTTATGGTCAATTCTTCTACGTGTACAGTACATAGACAACTGAAACTGCGTTACTTTCAGACCTTTGGTGCATACAGCTAACACTAACAGTTGAACATTAAAGACATAAAATATAAAAAAGGACAACTATACAAATACACAAATGTAAGAAGGATAATAAATCATATGATAAATGTACATATTAAAGCTCACCAAAATCTACATTGAGACACTTTTAGTGCACTAGAGATCAGTTTCATTACAAAAAGTTACAGAAATAAAATATATTAAAAAAAATAATAATTAAGTTACTTATTTTAAATAAAAAAAAGCATTTCAATTAAGATAAATCATTAAATGCAAAAAGTCTGGCTGTGCTTTTTTTGTACCCTTTAAAGCACACCCCTGTTCCCATAAACTCACATCATGTTTTATTAAAAATGTAAAAAGGAGATCAAACAGGTTTTATATTTTCAGCCAAAACACAATTTTAATTTGTCCTGTGTAGGGCTGTGCGATTAATCGAAATCGAATCAATCGCGATTTGAGACGTTGCGATTTGCTAATCGTCAAAGCCTGCGATGTGGACACGATCTTACTCTGCTCCGGAGCATATGCATGCAGGACTGTCAGTCTTCATCCGTTTAAAAAAATAAAAAAAATAAAAAATTAAAACTAAAAGAAAAACGTTATGTAACTTAAGCTTTGAAAAGACAACGAAAAAAAAACACTAACAAGAGCTGCGTCACAATGAAGAGCATATCTTATTGCATGTTCGCTATTCCCTGTGTCTCTGAATGCCTCATACTCGCTCCTCTCTTCCCCACGCGGCGCGAATCCCGCGTCACGGACGAGTTGTTGCCGCACTCACGCAGCCCGTTTCGTATGGTTATATTCGCGCGCGCACTGCACCGCAAATCTCCACGAGCGCATTTGGCTATGGAAGGCCATGAGGGTCAAATACACGTGAGTTTTAACACGTCAACAACACGTTAAACGTGTTAAACGTGTAGTATGGAATTTTTGGAATTTTTGGCCACCAGGGGTCACTCAATCAAAATAATAACATAAGACGTACTTTGACGACGTCGGGAAAAAGCCTAAGGCTCATGGGTGTTGTTGTTCAGTGGAACACGCGCTCTGTCGCTCCCTGTCATTCCTCACTCATTCTAACTTAGTATTTTGACAATCATGTCTTTTCCAACGGAGAGATATAGACTGTTTCAACGGCAACAACATAAACAAACGTTACTGCGCATGAGCGCTTTTGTGACAACAGTAAAGTCCCTCTAGAGAAGATATTTTTTGATAACAAACAAAATGTTTGCTGCGTGGATCATGTGGACTTAATGAAAATGCAAATTCATTATTTGCCAACAGGAGATGTTTTAAAGCATAGACATAAAGCGCGAGAAATAGAGGTTTCCCCAGTAACAGCTGTAAACGAAGCAGAGCTGGTACGCTCATACGCTGCTATCAGGCATATAACACGCAAGTCTTCCTTCAAAAATACAGCGACATAAAAACACCTGTGCCTCGCTTTGATATTTAAACATATAAATGTAAGGAATTATTATTATTTAACGTGCAGTACGTAACGTTACTCAATGAAGCCTTTTTGAAAAAAGATCAGTTTTAAAATTGTGGGGAGTCTCCAAAAATAAATAAATGTATGGGAAACACATCCCACAGCTCAACCACCTGAGCCCAACTTCAGTCTACTCATCACCTTGCCTTTAACTGAGTTTTAGAAGGCACCGCAGCCAGACCGATATACACAACACAGACCGGAAGTTAACTTAGGTCCAGGCGCGTGCGCCCGATGAAACCGTCTATATGAATTATGAGACCCCTATCAAATCAATATTCCATCTAGCTAGTAGTAATATATGTTAAAAAACACGGTCGCCTTTCGTTAAAAATTATAATTACGTTATACTATGATATCGAACAAGTTAGAGAAATGCATTTGAAGCTACTTTATTCAGCTAGATGTAGAACACATGTAGATTTACATGAGAGCTAGTCCGTCTGCGTTTCTTGTCTGCGTTTTACACAAGAAATCATCGTTTAACAAAATATACGGATAGATACAGTTACGTTAGCTGAATGGGTGCATACCTGTTTATCAGAATGCAAGCGAGTTCGGCATCTCTCTGTAGTTTCAGCTTGTCACGAAGCTCTCTCTATCTTGGAAATGCAACTCCAATATTTACCCGTGTCTTGTTGCTTCTCTTGTCCCAAAACCATCTCGCGTCATTTATTTCACCCGTGCGTTTGTGCTTCACAGAACGTGCAGGCAAAGCATAATCATGATCCATAACAAAGTTATTGATTGAGGTTTAAATATAAATATAAACAATATAAATATAAAATATAATAGTCTCGATAAAGGCAACTACTTTTTCTTCTTCGTCTCATCTTTGTTTCTGTTCGCCTTTGTATTTGGCAGTTCCGCAGGAAGTTAGATAAACTAGAGGGGTCAAAGTTTATATGACGCCATAGACGGGCGACAAAACGGAAATAAAGAAACGTGCCGTGTCTTCTAATTAAACTATAATTTTCTCCGGATTTGAAAGTTCGTGGAAACTGTCGGGATGATGCAAGTACACAACTAAAAAATATATATATAACATACATATAGTGATTTCTGCTATTTTTAAAGCAGAAAAATTACATATTGCGCCTTTAAATACACGAGAAATACACGTTAAAAATCAGTTTGAACGGGTCAATGTCATTGGCTGCTGAGGACTTGGGTCAAACCACTTCTGTGAGCTTAGAGGGGTGTACCATTCACAGACAGGCAACCATCATTTAACATGCTATCGATCAACTTATTCAGCCTTATTTGGTCTTTTTTTTTGTATAGCCTGTAGAATTAATTTATTTATTTAAATTGCAGTTTTATGAAATATTTAATATACACAAAATGTGTATGTGCCATACACAAAAATACCAACTCATAACTCCACGAATATAGCAAGGAGAGTCAAAAGTTATAGTCTGATTCTACTGTGACGATCCAAGGGGCTGTAGTATTTTATTTTGTCCAGCAGGTGTCTCGGGGTAACACTTTGAGTCTTTAGGTTAAGTGCTGTGATGCAGGTGTGGAAAATTGATTGTGATTTACCATGCTGCCTATAAGATGCTGGCTTTCTTACCCTCTGGAGGGAAGGAGATTGGGGCTTGGTCTCTGCTGGTCTTGCCGTTTGGTGGTCAGGTGGACTCTCATGCGCTCCAGTCGAAGGCTTGATGTTGTGTTTTTGTATCTTTATATTTTTTGTTTTACCTCAATGTAGCTGTTGTCTGTTTGTCAATATCTGTTTTCTGATTAAAATACATATTTGTGCAATTTTGATTATGTTGTATGGACTCTCCATTCATGTTGCTACTCCTTTGTCCAAGGGGTTGGATCAAAATATAAAGATACAAAAACACATCAAGCCTTGGACTGGAGAGCGTGAGAAAGTCCGCCTGACCACCAAACAGCAAGACCAGCAGAGACCATAGCAACAGCTATGAAATACTTTTCTTATTGTTGACGCACTAATGCAGTGTGATTTTCAGTATTCCCTTTAAGCTCACCTTAAAACACGAAATCTTTACAAATTACAGTGTAAAACCACAGACCAGCAATAAACTGTCAATTTATATTATGGATTTAACAATTTCAAGTCAGCCTGTGAAGAAATATTCGCGTAGCACAGTCTTCTACTGTACAGCTTGTGACGTCTTTCTGAGTTCGGTAAAACTGGCAAGATATTCACATATTCGACTTTTCCGGATCAATAACTCGCGAGCAAAACGTTTTTGGTACACGAATTATGCCTCTTTTTACTCGTAGTGATGTAATAAACGAGCTACAAGCGAGTTTGCCTGAAAACAAGCTTTCCTCCGCTCTGTACAAAATACGCTGATCTCAATGCGCTGGCGTCTGAGCGACAAGTCCTAAGGGACCGTCTGCAAAGTGCGAAACGTGAAAAAGGTTACTAATAAAATACTCAATAACTTCACAGTAACACACTGTAGTGTCACCAAATTCAGTTCACACATCACTGCTCTCCTGCTGCTTATACTACAATGTTGGTTTTAAATATAGTTGCTTTTGCACAATTTTTATAATTTTTTTTATTATGAAAACGTTAATAACGTTACTGTAATACACTGTACTTTCACCAAATTCAGTTCACACATCACTGCTCTCCTACTGGTTATACTATAACACTTATATTGAAAATAGTTGCTTTTGCACAATTTTTATGATTTTTTTGTTATGAAAAACAGTTAATAACTTTACTGTAACACACTGTACTTTCACCAAATTCAGTTCATACATCACTGGTCTCCTGCTGGTTATTCTACAACAATCATTTTGAAATTAAATGATGTTGCACATTTTGTATTATGAAAAATAGTTAATAACTTCACCGTTATAGAACATAATAGTTAATAACTTTAATTTAACACACTGTACTTTCACCAAATTCAGTTCAAACATCACTGCTCTCCTGCTGGTTATACTACAACTTTCATTTAGAAAGTAATTGCAACATTTTTTTTAATTTTTATTATGAAGAATAGTTAATGAATTCACCATTATTGGACATAATAGTGAATAACTTTAATGTAACACACTGTACATTCATCAAAATCAGATCACACATCACTGCTGTCCTGCTGGTTTTACTACAACACTCACATTGAAAATAATTGCTTTGGCACATTTTTTATTATTTTTTATTATGAAAAATAGTTAATAACTTTACTGTTACAAACTGTACTTTCACCAAATTCAGTTCACACATCACTGCTCTCCTGCTGGTTATACTAAAACTTTCATTTTGAAAGTAATTGCTTTGGCACATTTTTAGAATTTTTATTATGAAAAATAGTTAATGAATTCACCATTATTGGACATAATAGTTAATAACTTTAATATAACACACGGTACTTCCACCAAATGCAGTTCACAAATCACTGCTTTCCTGCTGGTTATACTACAACTTTCATTTTGAATGTAATTGCTTTACAAATTTTTTATGATTTTTTTATTATTAAAATTTGTTAAAAACTTCACCATTTTTGAAAATAATAGTTCATAACTTTACTGTAAAAGAGTGTACTTCCACCAAATTCAGTTCACACATCAATGCTCTACTGCTGGTTATACTACAACTTTGATTTTAAAAGTAATTGCTTTGGCTCATTTGTTATGATTTTTTATTAAGAAAAACTGCTAATAACTTTACTGTAACACACTGTTTTTCAACCAAATTCAGTTCACATATCATCTCTCTACTGCTGGTTATACTACAACTTTCATTTTGAAAGTAATTGCTTTGGCACAGTTTTTATATTTTTTTATTTGGAAAAATAGTTAATAACTTCACCATTATTGAACATAACAGTTAATAACTTTACTGTAACACACTGTACTTTCACCAAATTCAGTTCACACATCACTGCTCTCCTGCTGGTTATTCTACAACACTCATTTTGAAATTAATTGATGTTGCACATTTTTTATTATGAAAAAAGTTAATAACTTCACCGTTATAGAGCAAAATAGTTAATAAGTTTACTGTGACACACTGTACTTTCAACAAATCACTGCTCTCCTGCTGGTTATATTACAACTTTCATTTTGAAAGAAATTGCTTTGGCACATTCTTTAGAATTTTTATTATGAAAAATAGTTAATGAATTCACTATTATTGGACATAATAGCTAATAACTTTAATGTAACACACTGTACATTCATCAAATTCAGTTCACAAATCACTGCTTTCCTGCTGGTTATACTACAACTTTCGTTTGGAATGTAATTGCTTTTGCAAATTTTTAATGATTTTTTATTATTAAAAATAGTTACACTTCACCGTTATTGAACATAATAGTTAATAAGTTTACTGTAACACACTGTACTTCCACCAAATTCAGTTCACACATCACTGCACTCCTGCAGGTTATACTAACATCGATTTAAAAAAAAAGTTGCTTTTGCACATTTTTTAAAGATTTTTTTCTTATTAAAAATACTTAACGTCACCGTTATTGAACATAATAGTTAATAACTTCACTGTAACACAATGTATTTTCACCAAATTCAGTTTACACATCACTGCTCTCTGGCACAAAACACTTTGCAAAAATTTTATTCTTTTTCAAATTAAAAATGTCCAGTAACTTCACTGTAACACATTGTACTTTCAGGAAATACTGTTCTCACATCACTGTTGGTTAGGTTCTCTCCTGCTGGTTAGGTTGACAAAATGTGCTTTTGCATAATTTATATGGTATAAAAAATATATAAGGATTTCACAGTTGTATTAACTCTGTTTTATTAATGTCACTAGTCCCACTTTATATTAGGTGGCCTTAACTACTATGTACTTACATCAAAAAATAAGTACAATGTACTTATTGTGTTCATACTGTATTGTAAAACACTTTTGCTGCTGTTGAGGTGGGATAGGGGTAAGGTTAGGGAGAGGGATGGAGGTATGGGTAAGTTTAAGGGTGGGTTAAGGTGTAAAGTATGGGTCAACAGTGTAATTATAAATGTAATCACAGAAATTAAATACTGATGTAATTACATGTCATTTTTTTAAATATAAGTACAATGTAAAAACATGTACACAATATGTACATTGTACTAAATTATTAATTAAAATGTAAGTACATAGTAGTTAAGGCCACTTAATATAAAGTGGGTCCATGTCACTGTTATACACTTTAATACTTTCAACTTCATTTAACACACACATGAAGCCTTGCTGGTTTAAGTACAACCTTTGCACTTTGACACTTTTACAGAGATCAACAAGAGATAATAGTAATGAGAATCACACTGCCCTAGAGCTTCTCTATTTGGGGCTTTCGCACAACACACAAAAAAAAGTGAAGTGAAATTCAGCCAAGTATGCTGAATTTGTGCTCTGCATTTAACCCATCCGAAATGCACACACACACACTGTGAGCACACACCCGGAGCAGTGGGCAGCCATTTATGCTGCGGCGCCTGGGGAGCAGTTGGGGGTTCAATGTCTTGCTCAAGGGCACCTAAGTCGTGGTATTGAAGGTGGAGAGAGAGCCGTTCATGCAATCCCCCCACCCACAATTCCGTCCGGCCCGAGACTAGAACTCACAACCCTTCGATTGGGAGTCCAACCCTCTAACCATTAGGCCACGACTTCCCTTTGGTATTTGTGTTTCTGTCATTCCAAGGCACTGTGTGTGGAACCATCTTGCACATGTTCCACACTGAATCTGTATGGGGATGATTGTTATTTATATTAATGAAGGGTTACGTTTAGGAATCCTTTATTGCATAGAATAATTCATTACTTTAAAGCTATCCCTAGAATTTCACTCCAGATGTTTTACAGAATATCCACTAGACTGTTTTAAACATTTTATTTTTTAAAACATTTAAACAATAAATCTCACCCAAACAGCATCCACTGGTTTTGGCAAGTCCTCTTTTCCACAGTAGGAACAGAAATCTTCCTTTGAAATTGAAAACAAAAATATACACAAATAAATAACACATAAATTAGTAAAATAAAATGTTTGCATTAATGTAAAAAAAAAAAAAAATAGATGTGTATGTGCATACATTACTGTTAGGTATGTAAGAAGTACTCCATATAAATAAATTACAATGATACCTGATCCATTTAGAATTTCCTCAGCCATGTCTCTTCTTAGATTTTGTACAGATTGTTTTGATGGGTCAATGTCAAACATTTCTGGAATGTTCGGTAATTCCATCACCGTCATCTTGGCCATCTGTATGGATGGAATAAGTACACAAGAATTTACACTGTCTTACACAGTAAAAATACATGTTATGGCATCTATCATAATGTTAACAATGCTGCATATGTAGATTTACCTGCATCACAAAGACTCCACAACTGGTACAATCTTTTTGGAAGGTGTGGGTTATTTTTCCGGGTTGCCACTTGATGTTAACCCAGTCTTTCTTTGACAGTCTATTACGACGCAATACTTGAAATACTGTCTAAAAGACAAAATTAAAATGTTTATTTTTATTTTTCTTATTTATAACTGTCCTTTATTTCCCAAAATCTGTCTTACATTACCCAAATTTGTAGCCAGCCTGTTTGGAGTCCTCAACTTCATTTGAACCTTGCATGGGGTCAACCACAAAAAATGTGGTTTGAAAGGGCATGAAGATACTGTTACAAAAAAAACCCACATGTCATTGTAGCATTCCTTCAGCTTATATATATATATACACACACACACACACACACATTTCAATATGAGGGTTGTAGTATAACCAGCAGGAGAGCAGTGATGTGTGAACTGAATTTGGTGAAAGTACAGTGTGTTACAGTAAAGTTATTAACTATTATGTTAAAAAACGGTGAAGTTATTAACTATTTTTCATAAAAAAAAAATCATAAAAAATGTGCCAAAGCAATTACTTTCAAAATGAAAGCTGTAGTATCACCAGCAGGAGAGCAGTGATGTGTGAACTGAATTTGATGGAAGTACAGTGTGTTACAGTAAAGTTATTAACTATTATGTCCAATAATGATGAATTCATTAACTTTTTTTTTTCATAATAAAAATTAAAAAAAAAAAAAATGTACCAAAGCAATTACATTCAAAATGAAAGTTGTAGTATAACCAGCAGGAAAGCAGTGATGTGTGAACTGAATTTGGTGGAAGTAGAGTGTGTTACAGTAAAGTTATTAACTGTTATGTTCAATAATGGTGATGTTTTTAACTATTTTTCATAATAAAAAAATCATAAAAAATGTGCCAAAGCAATTACTTTCAAAATGAAAGTTGTAGTATAACCAGCAGGAGAGCAGTGATGTGTGAACTGAATTTGGTTAATATACAGTGTGTTACAGTAAAGTTATTAACTATTATGTTCTATAATGGTGAAGTTATTAACTATTTTTCATAATAAAAAATGCAACATCAATTAATTTAAAAATGAGTGTTGTAGAATACCCAGCAGGAGAGCAGTGATGTGTGAACTGAATTTGGTGAAAGTACAGTGTGTTACAGTAAAATTATTAACTGTTTTTCATAATTAAAAAAAATCATAAATGGTGCAAAAGCAACTATTTTCAATATAAGTGTTGTAGTATAACCAGTAGGAGAGCAGTGATGTGTGAACTGAATTTGGTGAAAGTACAGTGTGTTACAGTAACGTTATTAACGTTTTCATAATAAAAAAAAAAAAATATTGTGCAAAAGCAACTATTTTTAAAACCAGCATTGTAGTATAACCAGCAGGAGAGCAGTGATGTGTGAACTGAATTTGGTGACACTACAGTGTGTTACTGTGAAGTTATTGAGTATTTTATTAGTAACCTTTTTCGCGTTTCGCACTTTGCAGACGGTCCCTTAGGACTTGTCTCTCAGACGCCAGCGCATTGAGATCAACGTATTTTGTACAGAGCGGAGGAAAGCTTGTTTTCAGGCAAACTCGCTTGTAGCTCGTTTATTACATCACTACGAGTAAAAAGAGGCATAATTCGTGTACCAAAAACGTTTTGCTCGCGAGTTATTGATCCGGAAAAGTCGAATCTGTGAATATCTTGCCAGTCAGAGAATAGGAATTTTGGGTTTTCATGAGCTGTATGCCAAAATCATCAGTATTAAAACAATAAAAGACCTGAAATATTTCAGTTGGTGTGCAATGAATCTAAAATATATGAAAGTTTAATTTTTATCATTACATTATGGAAAATAATGAACTTTATCACAATATGCTAATTGTTTTGAGAAGGACCTGTATGTTATAGACTTTTCATTAAGCCCCTAAAGAATCATATCAATTTAAATCAAATGGGCATCCGATGACCCCTTTAACAAATGGGCAAAATGGCAACTTTAAAGCATATCCCAGATGTTTATTAATTAGTCAGTCACATTTATTAAGCGTTGCACAGAAACATAAAATAGAAAAATAAATCAAAATCATCAAATTCAATCATTCAAAATGCAATATTTTGAGGCAGACAATAGGTGGTGAAAGAAATGCCCAAATGTACCTTTTTGAAGATGTTTTCAGCTTGATAGGAGGTCATTTTTCCAGGTCCCTTGTGGTGATGGTGGAATCAAATGAAGTAGGAGACAAATTTATGCAATATTGCTTTCCTATTCTAAATAACAGATATGACAACTTCAGGAAAAAATGCACGAACACATAATATAGATAATGCAAGAATATAAATAATCTTATTTTGAAATATAATCTAACCTTATACATCGATTTCATCCTCCTTTACAGCTGATTCCGAGATCAGTAGGGTCCTTTAAGGTCTTGATAGAAGCTAGGAACTTGGCTTCTTGATGAAAAAAAAATAATGATGTCAATGATATCTTTTTTAAGGAACCATTCTGCTAAGTTGATTGTGAAGTCACACAGTGGCTCTGTTCACACCTAGCATTAACACACATCTTGGGTGATGCACAAGTCAACAGACACAAGATGCATATGGCCATATTCTTTTATTACATGGTTATTTAAAAAATTCAATTTTTTACTCACCCAAGACTTTTGTTATCTCTGAAACACAATTGAAGATATTTGCATAAAATATAAGATTTCTGTCCCTTGAATGACCATCCACCATTTTGAGATTTTAAAAATATCATACAGAGATCTAATCTATAGAGAACTAATCCATACGTACCATGTGGTTTATTAAAAATTTTGTGTTTTTCTGTTTATATTCCCTGTTTAATTTTTAAATGTGAGAAGAAGAAAAAAAAATCTGTTCATTGTATAAAGCGATCAAGTCTCTTCAGAAAATGTGGACTAAATCTTTCAATGCATTTGGATTAGTTTTTTTGATCTCTTTATGAACTTCTTGAAGTGTCAAAGTCTTAGCTGTGTAGACTGTCGATGGAAGGACAGAAAACTTTGTTTTCATTTAAAATATCTTAATTGGTTTTTTGAAAATTACATTTGCAGGTTTGGAATGACAGAGAGTGAGTGTCAGTCCTGTGTTTTCTTCCCCTCACATGCTCCATGACCCAGTTTCACTATCATTTTGATTGTTTATTGATTTCAGGTGTTCCTCATTGTGTACTCCAGTCCCCAAGTTTAGCCTAGAGAGGCTCCAGTCCCTGAGTCCAGCCCAAGGAGGACTCCACTTCCCAAGTATTTTTTAAGGGGGGGGGGGGGGGGGGGGGGGTTATAAGGCTCCATGCCAAGGCCAATATCCCACATTATCAAGTTAAAATTGGTAAAAGGGTATTGGTAACGGTGGATGGAGAGTTCTCGACCAGTGAATGTGATGATATGCTCAGATTCTTTCTCAGTATTACCAAGTCTGATTAGTGGGAGATGCTCAAGACAAGATATTCTGTATAAAATTCTGTTTAAGTATATACAGGGTAAATACATTAGGAAGTAAGATATGTTTCCTGTGGATTCCAGCACATGTGGGAGTAGATGGAAATGAGGAAGTGGATCATCTAGCAAAGGAGGCGCTGAAATTATCTTCTATATAATGTAATATTCCACATTGTAATGAAGAAGTTAAGGCGTAACAGCTATAAAATGCAATTGGCAAGTACAAAGAAATGAGGAGGAAAAAGGAAGACATCTTTATCAGATTCAAAATAAAATTGGTGGTGAAAGAGAAAGTTGTGACAGTTGAAGAGAAAACACAATCATTACCAGGCTTCGACTTGGGTATACAGTTCTTAATTATTCCCTGTATAAAATAAACAAACATGAGTCTGGGAATTGCAAACTGTAGAGCATGTATCAATATATTGCACTTATCAAAATGAAAGGATAATCCTGGTGGAAGAGTTAAAAGAAAAGTGTATATTAAATATTACACTTAAAAAACAGCTGAATAATGGATTGGAAGGTTGAAGAGCATATAAAGCATTAATGAAATATTTAAGAGAGGTGCATCTGTTTAATAGGATTTAGAAACCAATTTATTAATAGGTTGTTTTTTTTTTTTTGTCAGATTAGTCTTTCTTCTTTTTCCATTAATGAATCACACTCCAGCTCAGTAGGGTGAATGCACCTTTTCGTTTGTTTGCCAAACACCATAAAAAGCCAGAAGAAGAAGAGAAAAGGAGAGCCGACAACTTATTGTGGACGAACCAGCAAAGAGCGTCTCTGTGTCTTATCCTGTGTGTTCTGTTTTTTTTTCTCTCTCTCTCTCTCTCTCTTTCTTGTCAGTTGTTGTCCCTAATTGGTTGATAAGCTTGTCTCAACTGTTACGTTACATTAAGTGAGTGAATAAATATTCTTGAACAGTTACATCACACTCATTCTTGTTTATGTTACATAATCTGTCTCTTTTTTCTGAGCCATTTAATGAGAGGTTGTAACATAAAACGGGGGCTCGTCCTGATAATTGGATTGCATTGTAGGGATGAAGTAAGTAAATGCTTTGGTTAGTCAGAGTAACCTGACCATGTTTAGTGGGGACTTTCCATCAGATTACTGTTTTTTTGTTTTGAGTTTTTTGTTTTATTTTTGGATGTACTCCAGGGAAGAGATTTATCTCTTAACTGTTAACCCTCTGAACACTAGGAAGGTTGTAGCTAGTATTGTGAGTAGGAAGTTAAGTCTGAGATGTGCTTGTTTGATTCTTATGTAAACGCAGCAGTAAGTAATGGCAACGTTTGAGATGAAAAACTTTATTAAGCAACCAAGTTTTGAAAAAATTGACAACTATCCAAAGGATGATTTGATCATTTTTGCTCAGCATTATGAGATACTTGTTTCTAGAGGATTACTTAAAAAGGTGGTAAAGGCTTGTTTGCTGGCTGGTCTTATTGAAAAAGGGGGGTTACCTGATGCTGAATTAACAGAACAGGAGGAACCATCAGCTGCTGTTATAGAGTCTCTAGTAGGTCCTGTTGCTCCATTAGATGCTCGCAAGGTAAGGTCATCATTGTCTATGCCAAAATTTTAGCCTTTGTTACTTTCTACTGATATATCCATTACCTCCCAGTAAGCTCCACTGCAGTTGGAGGCCTACGAAAAAGCTCAAGCACAAAGAGATGAGTTTCAACATCAATTGGATAAACATCATATCGAGGCAGATACTAGAATTTGGTTATGACAGTTGGAATTACAGGTAAAACAAGAAGAGACCAGGTTAGAAAGTAGTTCATATGTAGATCCTATTGGTCATGTGAACTCTGTTGCTGTTTCTACTGATTTCTGTAATAATCCTGTGTCCACGTCGATGTCTGTATCGAATGATTCTCCGTTAGCAGTGCCATTTAATGTGGCAAATAATATTTCCTTAGTGCCGCCTTTTCGAGAGAAAGTGGTTGAAGCATACTTTCAGGCTTTTGAGCATAGCTATGGCTTTAAAATGTGTAAGCTCACTGGGAAAGCTTAGGAAGTGTGTGCTTCACTATCTTTGGAGGAGAGCATTTAAAATGAGGCAGTAAAGTATGCAAGCATACGAGTTGGTGCCGGAGCACTATAGACAATGTTTTTGAGTAACTAAAAAATCCGCTTCTGAAACATTTGTTGAATTTGCTTGGGAAAAGTGTGTATTATTTGACAGATGGATTAGAGCATTCAAGGTTAGTGATTATAATTCTTTGCACAGACTTTTACTTATTGATTTTTTTATTGAGTTTATAAACTGTTCCAGAATTATTTGAACAAACAAAAAGTGACTACTGTGCAACAGGCTGCTATTTTGCAGATGAATACACCTTGATGCATAAAACTGTGTTTGTTAGACACCAGTCGGAACCAGAAAAGAAAATGTTATGTAAGTAAAGTCTTCAGGGTTGAAATTCAGGAGACAATGCAGTTACTGTCATAAAGTAGGACACACTACGGCTGACTGCTATAGTCTGAAGAGAAAACAAACACGACAGGATGTGGTAAGTCAGTCTTGAGCAGTGGTATTGCTTAAAACCATGTCTAGCTGTCTAACTCCAACTTTCTCTGATCTGGCCGATGATACTGAGGACTGTTTCAAACCTTTCGTGTTTGAGGGTTTTGTTTCTTTGATGGGCAAGGTTGATGATCAGCATTTTGTGAAGATATTGCATAATACATCGCAGCCATTCGTTTTTGTACGTTACCTTTCGGCGCAGGGTCGGCTTGTGAAACTAGTGCTACCATACAAGGAACTGAAATGGGTTTCGTGCCTGTTCCCCTCCACCGAGTATAGCTTACCTCGGTCTAATGTGGCAGTTCGTTCTTCGTTTCCTATAGGGGCGTTAAGTTTATTATAGGTATGATGTTTTTGAAACTGGAAAGCTTCCTTGTGAACAAATAGATGAATCTAAATTAAACCTTGAAACTTTCCTTGTGTTAGAAATGGTTACATTTTTGCCCATTTTTGCCCACCCCTGATGAAGACAGTAGGCTACACAGGGGAAGTACATGTGATGCGCCATTCCCAGATTTTCAAAAGTATGTGAAATATTTAAAGGTCACGGCATAGAATCTTTCAAATATGTCCGAGAGTTTTACACACGGGTCTGTTGTTGTGGCGACATTTCCATGCCTCGAAACATGACGATGAACGAAACAAAACGAAAACTGTGATTGGTTGTTGGACATGTCGGTCAATGAAAGCTGCCATGAATACCAGACCTTCAGCCTGAAGATCTGGTTACACAAGACTTCATCTGCCTTAATATTCTCTTAAAGTTTCCATGTTCCCTTACAAATAATAACCATAATTTTACTACTACTACAAAAAAAAAATGGTTCTTGTAGCAATGGAAATGAACCATGGCTTTGATACTTCAAATTACTTCAAATAATAATTTACTAAGTATTCAGATAATATTTTTGTGGTAATAAAAACAGATCTAAGCGAACAACCTTGCCATAAAATGCATTATAAAAAACAATTAGGCAATAAAGATTGGTTAACTGATTCCATAAAACTTTTAAAATACATAATTTAATACAAAATTAACAATTTATGTACATTACATAGGCTATTATTACAAATACCTGCAAAGGGTGCCAAAGGCCTGATAATTGCTGTTGTAACAGGATGATCAAATCCTTGTTTAATATTGACCAAACATTTAATTAAAGGGGGGGTGAAATGCTATTTCATGCATACTGAGTTTTTTACACTGTTAAAGAGTTGGATTCCCATGCTAAACATGGACAAAGTTTCCAAAATTAAGTTGTACGCTTGAAGGAGTATTTTTGTTCCAAAAAAACCTCTTCCGGTTTGTCACAAGTTTCGGAAAGTTTTTTTCGAGTATGGCTCTGTGTGACGTTAGATGGAGCGGAATTTCCTTATATGGGTCCTAAGTGCAGAGCGCGCGCTCCAGTATAGCAGAGCAGAGAGAGGCTGTGCACAGCCTGATCAGAGCGAGAGCGTCGCGAAAAGTCACAAAAGAAGTGTGTTTTTGGTTGCCAGGGCAAGACAACCCTGCACAGATTACCAAAAGAGAAACAGCATTAAGGGACCAGTGGATGGAGTTTATTTTTACAGAGCATCAACGGAGTTGTGCAAGTATTTTTGTTTGTTCCCTGCATTTCGGATTGCACATCGTTTATTTCTTAAGGATAATGCAGTCCCAACGGAAAAGGGTCAGGATTGTGTGTTGGAACCACATGCGGTGAGTAAAACTGCTTCAAATATCTCTGTGTTGTTAACTTAGCTATCAGCTCATAAGCACATCAAGTAAACAACATGCGATGTTGTCATCAAACTGCACTTTCCACATGTACAGCTTAAAAAAAAAGAAGAAGAAAAAAAAGACGACATAAAGTGGAACTTAGTCATTTTCCAAAACCGCTAAGCAAATATATACAGTTTCAGTACATACACATAGCATACCGCCTTTGCAGATTCTGCTCGTTCAATTTCAGCCTCTGGATCTGTGTCACAGCTTCCACATGCTCTCAACTCAAAAGCCTACTGGCCCTCGTGATTCTTTAGCTCCGCCCACACGTCACGCCTCTAGGCGCTCGTGTTTTTCCGGGAAAAATCGGTACAGACTATCTTTCTCTTATTAATATAATAAAAATAAAGACTTTTTGGAGTTATGAAGGATGCAGTACTACTCTATAGGTACTCAAGATTAACAGGATATTGAGTGAAAACGAGCATTTCACCCCCCCTTTAAAATATCCACTTAATCTTTAATTTTTGGCATTCTTTGTGATAGAAATGCTAGACTCTATAATTTTTTCAACAAAAACGTGGACATCACAACCCTTACAAAAACTAATCCTTGGTTTTATTGAAGTAAAAATTTATAAAATCAAACAGACAACTTTAGTAGTGCAATCATAGCCATAGGCAACTGTCTAGCTACAACTGTAATTTTTAAATAAAATTTAATTACAATTGAGTTATTTACTCTTATATTTTACTAAAGTTCTATTTTGACCCCTATAGTAGCCCTCTAGTAAAATCTTTTAAATTAATTCTTGCAAATAAAAGAGAGTAAAATGTCAATCTCATTTTTGATGATGACAGGGCCTGGATGGATGTCTTCTTTGTTGTAGTGACAGGCTGTCATTTGCCACACATCCAAAATATAAACACCAACATCCTGAAAAGCCCACCGCAGAATTCTGTCCAACTGTAGAGAATACCAGTCACTGCCGAAAATATCCTATTATAAAGACAGAGGAACCCAACGTCAACCCTGAACCTGCCATCACTGTGTTGTCCTTGTATGTGAACATATGATACAGTATAAGCTTACCTTATAGCCAGTGTTGACAGTCTTGATTATAACAGTAGTGTCAGGGGCCCGCTGTAACAATGCTAGAACAGCTTTGCGGATCCTCAACACTCTCTGGGTGAAGAACTCCAGAGGGTACGTGGTGAAATGGGGCCCCAGATTGAATATAATGACCGTGTGGGGTCCTCCTGCCAGGTCATCGATCTCATTACTGATGTAGTGCAGATTAGCAATTGCTGTTTTCATACAGCGCAGAGGAACACCGTGAGCCCTCCAGTGTAAGTCAATGTTGTTCTCCACATCCACTGCTAGGAGCGGCCCTGACTGATATTGGACATGCAGGTTCATCTGCTTCAGCGCTGAAAAATATGATTCCATTTATTGCACATATATAAAACAATTTAATATGTATATATAAACAATAAGCAGCTATTTATCTCACTTGGTACTTCTTTCACAAAGAACTCAAACCACTGCCTCAAAGTCGAGTCTCCCATCATGTAGATGTGTTTGTCTCTCAGGCACTCTGTTGTCGTTTGGGTTGTAAAATGTCTTGTGCTACAGACAAAAGACGTCCACACATCATTCAGGTAAAACCCGGCTGGGACTGGAGTGTGTAAACCAGGACGACATTTTTCTGTTATGTCTGCAGGACGAGTAAAGAGAAACAGTAAGTTGTGTAAAAAAGTTTGCCCAAAATGTATTTAAACTGTTTATTTTAAATTGCGGTGTCAAATTATTAATTACTTTTTTGTGTATGTGTGTGTTTGCAACACATTTCTCAGCATCTCTGCATGTCTGTACTGTACTATTCTGGGTTAAATATTAACCAACATACCATTAGTATCATTCTGATGATGAAAAATTTTGATGATGCTCTTATCTCCATTGATACCTTTATTAGTTTGTGTCCTGCCAAGAGAACATGTTTGTCTGTCATACTGCCTTACATCAATGCATTAAATAAATAAAATATAAATTCAATCAAGAATACTTTAATCTCACATAAGCATCTTGTCATTATTAGTCAAATGGTTTTTATAACCACCCATAGAGTGGTACACAAGGGCACTGCATGGCAGTGATTTGGGTCTCTGACAGCGCCATGTTTCTCCAGTACGGGGATCTTTGTATTCACAGCAACAGTCTCCTGTTCCCGTTCTCTCTAGTCCATTCTTGTCCCACTTCACATTACACTTCATCGTTTCACTCAACCTGGTCTTATTTGGTCCTGGTCCCTCATAATATCCATTAAAGTACACTCTATCAGAGTTAGTATCTCTGTGACGCTTCAGGACCTGCACAGCTTCACTGGAGTGAATGAGACGCACAGCCACCTGAGCCTCACCGACCCACGGCAGGAGGAAACGCACAGAGTACGAGCCGTTGAGCAGGTCCCGCACCTCCCCAAACACACTGGCCTGTGACAGAGGGACATTCTCAATACAATTCTCTCTCTCACTCTCTCTGATCCAGGTGCAGAGTTTAAATACAACAGATTAGTAGTTCCAGTAAAATAACATTTACAGTCACTGACCTTAGTTTTAGACCAGAACAGCTTGGCTTGAAAAAAGTCGCCTCCATAACTTTTAGACTTATTATCAAAATCCTTTGCATGCACTAAAACTAAAAGTTCCTCTCCAATTTGGTAGCTGTCTTTCAGGTTCGCTATGATGAATGTGGTGTGAGCTGGACTAGTACTCATGGACACATTTGTGATTGATCTGTCTGGCTCTGCCCATTTAACAGCCTGCTGTAACCTGGAGTAGGAATCTGAACTGATTCCTAATTCAGAATAAAAAGAATTTATTGGTGACTGAGATTGAGATTTATAAGTTACTGAGACTTCTGAATTGACTGCTGCAGGAGAGCTGGAGTTTGAAGAGTCATGGCGCTCTGCACAGTGCTGAGACAAAAAGCTGGGCGGAGGGCTTTTCTTTCTTTCATTTCCCATATAAGACCATATAACCTACAAATACAAAATAGTCAGTTATTTTCCTGTTTTTTTACTGTTATTAAACATTCAGCCTTCATTTGATTCTAAAACAAATTTTGATAGGGCAGTTTGGAAGGAATCTGTTTTTTAGACAAATCATATCTAATCATTCAAGTTCAAGTTCAAGTCTGCTTTATTGTCAATTTCCATATGTACAGTACATACATACAGAGAATCGAAATTGCGTTACTCTCAGATCCCGGGTGCATACAGATAACCTTAACATTAAAGCCTAAAAAATCTAGATCAAATATAAAATGTAGATACAACTATACAATAAGGTAATGTAAAAAAAAAAAGGCATATAATAAAATTAAAAATAAAGTTAAATAAAGAAGCACAAGGCAAATGACAGATAAAGTGCAAATCAATGAAGTGAACAACAGTGCAGATAAAAGATTTTTAGTGCAAAAAAAATCCCTTATTAAGAATATCTTATTAAGTCTAATTAAAGTGACAAGTGACAAAGGGCTCAAGAGCAGTTATTTTATTTCAGAGACCTGCATGCATTTTTCAATATAAAAGCTCACTGATCAAAATGTTTTCTATGACTGTGGGGTGGACCTGAACATCACAGACATAAGCTTTAACCCCATACAACCATTTACAGTATAAACACTCAACTCTATAGTTTAATTAAAAGACAATAAAACTTGCATTACATTTTTTATTTGTATAAAAAAATGGTTAATTTGAACCTTGTATTAATATTACTAGAGAACTGAAACAGTATTAAATGTGATATAAATGATAAGAGAAATAAAACTTATCTGCATAGTAATAATAACACATATTAATATAACTTATTAAATGCATGTAATAATAAAAAGAGTTTAACTTTGTTTATTCTGTAAGAAATGGGGCTGTCAAATTAACTCATTCATTGTGCTATTAATATTTAATGCAGCATCCATTTTTTTCCCCTGACATCAGTTTGTCTTGCATTACAGGCACGCTATCTGAGAAGCACCTCTCTGTTTATCATGGCTCACTTAAAATCATAGAACTATGAGTGAGGGCTGGTATTTATTTAAGTCACTTTAAGCAATAATGTAAACCTAAATGTACAAAGTACAATGCATAATAAATACCAAGCAAATTGTAAAGGATCTCAGACAAACAAATAATTTGGCCTTATGATGTGTGCAGGAAAATGCATAGCCTTAGGACCAAAATAGCAGTAAATTTGATTTAGGAAACACCTAACAACAGCCACAAAATGATCTTTTCATGAACTCACCAGAAAACACATAACTATCAGTAGACACAACCCAGTAAAAAGCTTCCGTAACCAAGATCCTTCCCTGTGAACTGTAAAAGCAATAGCAAGTTACCATATTTTTATTTATTTTTTATTTTTAGTGACCATTCCGTTTTAAAACAGCTTGGAACGATATTAAAAAGAAAATAGACAAAAACATTTATACAAACTGTATATATATATATATTGTGTTTTATTTATTTCAGTCGGTAAAGCTAGCCAGTATGTGTTCTGCACGTCAATACTGGTGTCAAGGGTCAAGTACCTTTTAAACAAAATTGTTTTCTTATAATAATTTGGATAATGTTATTTGAAAAAAACAGGATAAAACCCAAATAATCCAGTGACAATTTACAGTAACTGCAATTTTGTCTGTATATCTTAATATTTGTATTAGCCTACTACTACCAGAGGAAAGACATGTTATTCTGTAATTTCTGTTGTTCTGTCATTTCAGTTTTTATTAAACTTAAATTTAAAAAGAAAATATGAAAATGTAATAATTTTTGGCTAAAATAAAGGACAAAATATGTTTGCACTAACATATTAACAAGGTCGTAGTCAGGTATCTTAATAAAAATAAGAGTAATAGAAAAAAAAATCTAGCTTATATTGTAGCGTTTCTTTTGACCCACCTGTGTGTTACTTTCGTCCCAACCAACAGGGTCGAAAGTAACAACGTGCACGTGCAACTTATGTTCAAAGTTAAATTATACTGAAGTCTTTCTACATTTCTACAAAGTTCCACCTGGTATTGTTAGACCACACTTCTGAGTTACTGGCCACAGAAGAAATATATCTCTGTCTACAACATTATCTTTTAAAATAGTTGTTCTGAAAAACTGTACTTTCGCCCCTGCTCTCCCCCAAAGGGACAAAGATGGGTGAAAGATGCAGTAAGATAACCCTAAAATAGTATTTTAGATTGATGGAATTTTAAAAACATAGTAATGAGAATGATATCACGTTCTGTAAAGTATATCCAGATCTCATTAAAATGTAGAAAATGTTATTCATTTCCTGTGTTAACATATTGGCTTTAGCGTCATCACATGCTATACTTACTAAATATGTTCATCTAAATATGTTTAAATAAATGTCTAAATATGTTACAGTTTAAAGGTAAATGCATTGTTCCCATGCACTAGTCTTACTCTGTTTATATAAAAGTAGGCTAAATTAACATTTTCTGTGCATTAAAGTGTTTAGCAAACCATTTAATAAGATGAAGAAGCATTCATAAACTTACAGTTTTGTTCCCGAGCTTCAAAGTCCGACTTTTTTAGGTTATGTTTTTGAAAGCATGAAATTAAATCCATTTGGTGCTTTTTGTTTCTAATTTTGTGTGTATTCTGTTCAGCCTGTCTTCGTACATTTGGACTTGTCTACAAGATTTGTACATTTGTTTTATGCTCTCTCTCTCTTCTTCTTCTTCTTTTTATTTCCTGTTGTGGCAGTCCAACCTTTTGGGGTACACGTAAGCTGTAGCCTAGCCTACTGGATCATGAAATAATGGGTTAAACTTGTTTACGAAACTGAAGACTTGCCTCATCGGCTCTTAAAATAAACGGACAACGGACCATTTTATTACGTTTTCGAAGTGAAACGTCAATCAGAAGCGAATAGCCTACTTTACAGTAGGTTATGTGTTTTGAAGCATCTATTGCGTATTTATCAATACAAATTATTATATTAATATACGCACTCGTAAATCTAAGATTTAACAACCAGGAAGAAAATACTTGTGCGAATTTATATTCATTAGATTAGGCTATTTCAAATGAAAACTTCTGCCATCTGACAACTGAAACTGATACAGCTTTATATTTGCAATCTATAAAACAAGGGCATACAAGAAGGTTAGTGTCTAGTAGCCTACAGCCTTGGACGAACATTTTATGGTCCTACGCCTTCCACAGACGATATAAATAGCCTACATATAGACCTCTTAAGTTATTGATTCCTTTCGCGATGTGAGGAGACTTTCAATCAGAATTACAAAAATATGTGGTAGTACAGGTCCTAGCGCGATATTTAAGACTGAAAAGTCCAAGAAAGAAGAATTGAATTAATCACATTACTAATATTAATACAGATGGCATAAAATAATTTATAAAAGTGTTAGATTGTTGTTTTCTTTTCTTGTTGCCTTTGCTCCAAACAGCTGTTCTCCCTGCTGTGTTTTGTTAGAAACAAGAAGTCTTGTAAATCACATGACCATGTTGTTTTTTTTTCAATTTCCTTCATTTTTTTTTTCTTTCTCAGTGTCAAAGCCCGATTTTGTTATGGTGGCCAATAGCCCTTGTACTTTGAGTTAGTAGTAGGTTGGTGATGTTAATAAGTCGAATTACTAACAACTTTTTACAAATTATTATTATTATTATTTTATCCTTTCAGTGTTTATGCTGTTAATGCACTTATTGCACAGAGTTACAAGAGAGGATAGGACTAAGTGGATCCTTAGGGATCATCTGCTAGTTACCTGTTAGTGGCAGTTCCATCCTAGAGCACAATCTCTCACAATATATATATATATATTGTGGCGGGGTGAGGAACTACACGACAACCGATGGACAGAGAAAGTCCCCGAAGGGTGGATTTATTAAATTAACTGTGCTCTGGGTGAAGGCGGTGCTCTCCGTAGCGCTTCAAGTCCCTCGTGCTCGCTGTGTCCTGAGTGGTGGATCCCGTGCTGTGCTCTCCTTGGTGGGGCTGACGGTCACACGCTGCTCTCTGAAACAGAGGAGGTAAGGGTTAGCGTCTTTGTTGGGAGACATTCCTCCCCACTCTGCCTTCCTCCTCTGCCTAAGTAGGCGCCGCTTGATGAGCTGCAGGTGCAGCCGCTCAGCCCGTGATGAGCTAGTGCCGGTGATTCCAGTGTGTTGCCAGGGCGACGCTGACGAGCGCTCGGGACGCATGTCACACTCCCCCCCCCTAAGCGTCGACCTGCGCCTGCGGGACAATGGGGAGATATGGGGAGGGTGGGGAGTGGGGCCTGACAGACCTGCGAAAGCTGCCCCTATCCTGGAGAGGCCGTCCGCGTTGGCGTTGGCCGTCCCCGCCCGATGTTGTATGGTGAAGTGGAAGTCCTGGAGCGCAAGGAACCAGCGGGTTACCCTGGGGTTGGTGTCCTTTGCGCGGGCCATCCACTGCAGTGGCGCATGGTCTGTCAGCAGGGTGAACCGGCGTCCGAGGAGGTAATAGCAGAGCTCCAGGACTGCCCACTTGACGGCCAGTGCTTCCTTCTCCACGGCGGCATACCGTTGTTCGGTCGGGGTCAGCTTCCGGCTAATAAAGATCACCGGGTGTTCCTCGCCGTCCTGGATCTGGGAGAGAACGGCTCCCAACCCGGTGTCCGAGGCGTCGGTTTGCACCAGGAAGGGGCAGTTGAAGTCGGGGGCTCGCAGGACTGGCTCCGTGGTGAGGGCTGACTTCACCTGCTGGAACGCCTCTTCCGCTTCTGGACTCCAGGCTATCTTCTCAGGTTGCCCCTTCCTGGTCAGATCTGTCAGGGAAGAGGCTAAGGAGGAGAAGTTAGGGATAAAACATCGGTAGTATCCTGCCAACCCCAAAAAGGCTCGTACCTGGGTCTTGGTAGAGGGCCGCGGTGCCGAGAGGATAGCTGTCACCTTCTTTTCCTGGGGGCGGATGAGGCCGCGTCCCACGCAGAAGCCCAGGTACTTGGCTTCGGAGAGAGCCAGGTGACATTTCCGGGGGTTGGCGGTGAGCCCCGCCCGGCGGAGGTCCAGCAGCACCCTCCGGAGCCGCTCCAAATGTTCCCCCCAGGTCTCTGAATGGATGACCACGTCGTCGATGTAGGCCGCGGCGTAGGCCATATGGGGCCTCAGCAGGACATCCATGAGCCTCTGGAATGTGGCGGGGGCCCCGTGCAGGCCGAAGGGAAGGACCCGGTACTGCCAGTGGCCACTGGGGGTCGAGAAGGCTGTCTTAGGCTTGGCATCCTTAGACAGGGGGACTTGCCAATACCCTTTGGTGAGGTCGAGAGTCGATATGAACCGGGCCCTTCCTAGTCGATCCAGGAGCTCATCGACGCGGGGCATGGGATAGCCATCGAATTCAGAGACCTCATTTAGGCGGCGGAAGTCGTTACAGAACCTTAGGGTGCCGTCGGGCTTCGGGACCATTACGATGGGGCTGGACCAAGGGCTCCGCAAGGGCTCAATTACCCCCAACTTCAACATCTCCTGTACCTCTGTCTCAATTGCGTGTCGCCGAGCCTCCGGGACACGATAGGGCCGCTGCCGGACGATAACTCCTGGTGGTGTTCGGACTTCGTGCTGGATGACGGTCGTCCGCCCTGGCAGAGGGGAGAACACATCCGAGGACTGACTGACCAGGTGCTGCAGTTCCGTCTTCTGGGCTGCGGAGAGATGGGGATCCATGTCCACAACCACGGGAGAGGTGGCGGCGAGGGCCGAGAGCTGGGGCCCGGTCCCCACCCAGCGCTTCAACAGGTTTATATGATAGAGCTGCTCTTCCCTTCGGCGACCGGGTTGGCGCACTTTGTAGGTGACGGGTCCCACCCGTTCGGTGACCGTATATGGGCCCTGCCAGCGGGCCAGGAACTTACAGGCTGAGGTGGGGACCAGTACCATGACGTGATCTCCCGGCTGGAACTCCCGGGGTTGGGCAGCCCGATTGAAGAGGCGCTGCTGGTCTTGCTGGGCCTTGCTCAGATGCTCCCGGACCAATGGCATGACCCTGTCGATCCGCTCTCTCATGGCCTTGATGTGCTCGAGGGTGGTCCGACATACCGCAGGCTGTTGTTCCCAGGCTTCCCGGGCGACATCTAGGAGCCCTCGGGGTTGGCGGCCGAAGAGGAGCTCGAAGGGCGTGAAGCAGGTGGACGCCTGGGGCACCTCCCGGACCCCGAACAGCACATACGGGATCATCTGGTCCCAGTCGCGTCGGTCCTCGGCCACGACACGCCGCAGCATCTGTTTAAGGGTCTGGTTAAAGCGTTCCACGAGCCCATCGGTTTGTGGATGGTACACGCTGGTCCAGATCTGTCGGACTTTGAGGAGTTTGCAGAGGTCAGCCATGATCCGGGACATGAAAGGGGTGCCCTGGTCGGTCAGGATCTCCGCTGGTAGGCCAACCCGACTACTCAGTAGGAAGAGCTCCTGTGCGATGTTCTTGGCGGTGGCCTTGCGGAGGGGAATGGCCTCTGGGCAGCGGGTGGCATAATCCACGATAACCAGGATATGTTCATGCCCCCGGGCGGACTTCGGCAGCGGCCCCACCAGGTCCATCCCGATGCGCTCGAAGGGCACCTCAATGATCGGCAGCGGGATCAGCGGGCTAGGGGGAGGAGTATGAGGCGAGGTCCGTTGGCACGTCGGGCACGCTTGGCAGTACCGTTTGACATCCGCCTCCAGTCCTGGCCAGTGGAAGCGGTCCCGGATCCGTTGCACAGTGTTTTGGGCGCCGAGGTGGCCAGCCATCGGATGGGCGTGGGCGAGCTCCAAGATCGCCGGGACTTTGCTCCGCGGTACCACCAGCAGCGTCTTTTCCTCCCCCCTCCGCTGGCCGACATAGTAGAGCAGGCCGTTTTGGATGACGAAGTGGGGTGTGGGGTGGGGAGCTGGTTGTAGATCCTCTCCTTCCGCCACCCGCACTTGAGACCAGCAATGCTTGAGGCGTTCGTCCCCACGCTGCTCTTTGGCGAGCGTCCCCCCTCCCGCTATCTGCTGGAAGACATCGAAGAACAGGTTAGAGTTTTGGGAGGGGGACTCACCTCCTCGAGGGCTGTCCGACGTCAGCAGCGCGGGGCCTCGTCGAGGGCGCCTTGCTGGACTCCGGCGTCGGCGGTTCCCGGCCGGGCTAGCAGGCTGTGTGCTGGAGGTGAGGAGCTGATCGAACCCCGGCCAATCCCGGCCGAGGAGAACGGGTACCGGTAGGTTCCTTAGGATTCCCACTTCGACGGGCCAGGAACCAGGTGTCGCGGTGATGGTCACTCGCCGGGCCGGCACATGTCTGGTATCCCCGTGCACGCACGTTATGGCCAGCCGGGCTCTGGAACCTGTTCGGGGCGGAAGGACAGTCGGTTGTATCAGGCTTACCCCGCTGCCCGAGTCGAGGACGGCGACGAATGGCCGGCCGTTGATGCGCACCTTGGCCCGCGGTGCCTTCGGCGCTGGACCGTGGACTGAACAGCCTGCTAGCCACGTCCGTCCTGGGGAACGCGGCGGCTCGGTGGGCATGGGCTCGTCCTGGGGGCCGGGAACCGCAGGCCTGCTCACGGGTCGCTGGGTGCCCTCCGGCGAGCGTCGCTCCTGGACCACCCATCGGGGAAAAGGCGGCGCTCGCTCCCCTATCTCCCGGTGTTGGGCGGCCTCCGCCAGCTCAATGGCCTCCACGAGCCCGTCGAGATCGGTGGGGTTCCTCATGCCAGCCGCCTGCCTCAACGCGCGGGGAAGGGCGCGGAGGAGTCGGTCGATCACCACACGCTCAGCTACCTGGTGTGCGGAGGGACCCCCGGTCAACAGCCAATGTTGGGCCAACCGGGATAGTTCGGCCGCCTGGGCGCGAGCGGGCTGTCGAGCTCGATATTCCCAGTCATGGAACTGCTGCGCCGCACAGATTGGGGAAAGGCCTACTTGGCTCAGGATCTCCTTTTTCACCTCTCCATAGTTCTGGCTTCTCTCGGCCGTCATGGTGAAATACGCCCGCTGCGCTTCCCCGGTCAGCAGCGGCGCGAGGAGTCGGGCCCACTCGTCCTCTGGCCACGCCTCCCGGACTGCGGTGGCCTCAAACATCCGAAGGTACATCTCCACGTCGTCATGCGACGTCATTCGTGGCATCAGCTGGACGGCTTGGACACGGGGGTCAGGCAGCGGCGTGCGGTGGGCGGCGGCGCGGAGGGCGGCGAGCTCACGTTCGGCGTCTCCTTGACGTGAGGCCATGTGCTCCACTATCTGTTGCTGGCGGATGCTCACCTCGGTGAGGTGTTTTAGCAGTTCTTCCATGCCGGGGGAGGAGCGGCCGCCTGTGGAAACAGAGCAGATACAAATGAACGGGGGAAAAAAAGAAAAACAAAAAAAAAACAAACGGGTGGCTTTAACGGTCTCCTCAGGGGTCGGTTGTCGATGTCCACCTCACACTCTTTGCCCGCATTCTCCACCAGTGTGGCGGGGTGAGGAACTACACGACAACCGATGGACAGAGAAAGTCCCCGAAGGGTGGATTTATTAAATTAACTGTGCTCTGGGTGAAGGCGGTGCTCTCCGTAGCGCTTCAAGTCCCTCGTGCTCGCTGTGTCCTGAGTGGTGGATCCCGTGCTGTGCTCTCCTTGGTGGGGCTGACGGTCACACGCTGCTCTCTGAAACAGAGGAGGTAAGGGTTAGCGTCTTTGTTGGGAGACATTCCTCCCCACTCTGCCTTCCTCCTCTGCCTAAGTAGGCGCCGCTTGATGAGCTGCAGGTGCGGCCGCTCAGCCCGTGATGAGCTAGTGCCGGTGATTCCAGTGTGTTGCCAGGGCGACGCTGACGAGCGCTCGGGACGCATGTCACAATATATATATATATATATATATATATATATATAATAGGCCATAAGAAACGTCAGTCTCAGGTGATCTCATGGTGAGGAAGAGCAAATGTTAAAAATGTATTTTTTAAAAGAACTTTTGTCTAAATCTAACTCTCTGTATTTCTCTCTGTATTCCATGATATTTCCAGAACTTTTTTTTATTATTTGATTATATTGTAAATTGTATGTTATTTTAGGAATAAGCATTAAGCATCAAAATAACAAATAAATATCAAACATAAAATATAAAATAAGGATAAAATAAAAAATAAGAGTAGTTGGGTAACAAATTTAGTCCAAACTTAATAACTTTGACTTAAGAAGAAGTTGTCTTCCAGTAAGCATCACATTTTAGAAGGTAGCCTGTTTCAAAGTACCATGCTATTTCGATCTATCACCAGATGTCATTTCCTGCCTCTGTTTTGTTATAGACAGAGCTGTTGAGAAACAGTTGCGACACGCTTTGATCTTGCCGCCACATGGTCACGAGGTTAATTGAGCTCTCAGTAGTTCCAAACAACTCCGCGCTGTCAATATGTTTGAATGCGTTTAAGTAGGATAGACAGCAGTTTCACCACATTTTCAGTAATTTCTAGTGATTATTAACACATCATGTGCATTTCTACGTTTTCTTCCTTTTGTAATCTCATTTTATTCTGGGGAATGATGAAGAGACAGTATTAATATTTTTTCTAATATGCTTATTATTGATATTACAATTAGTGTAGGAGTTAGGGTTAAAATAGAGAAAAAAATTTGAAATTCCAGTGCAAAGAGGCAAATTAAAGACATTTGGTGGCCAGAAAAATAATATTCCTATGTAATGCCATGGTTTAACCACTAGATGCCCATGTGGCTGTTTAATAAATATAGTCTACATATACTTAGCTCTAGTTTAGTTGCTGTAAAGAGTTTTATCGGTTGTAATAGCGTATTTATTTATTTTATGTTTTGCATTTTATACTTAGACATTGTCAAACACTCAATGTTTATAAGTTTTACTTTTTTAAATGTTGAATTTAAAAATTTTTTTACTCGTGTCCCAGTATTATTTTATGACATTTATGTAAGAAGATAATATAAGTCAATGTTAAAAAAGACCAGTGAATATGGAATTTAACCAAAAAAATAAAATAAAAAAATAACGTAAAAAAAAGCACAAAAAAAAAAAAAAAAAAAACAAACAAAAAAAAAAAACAGGTAAAACACCAACTGCATTCAGGGAAACTCTTTCTTTTATTTCTTTAATGGGCAGTCTTCACTGAAACTCATTCCAAATTCCTAAAAGGGAGAGAAAGATTGCAGAAAGACTAAAAACTTACTCTGGTTATGAACACTATTAAGGTATTTCTCATGTTATCTAACTGCAGATATACCATAACTGCTTATTATCTAAAACTAAAACATCCACCCGAGGGTTTAAAATTAGTAAAAACAGTCTGTGTATTGTAAATAACAATGTTTTTTACTTTAATAATTGTGTATAACAACACAAACGTGGTAAATATGCATTTTAAGTTTAGAAACATTTTGAGTCTCCCTCTCCTTTACCTCACAGTGCTTTCTTCTGTTACATCACATAGGCTACACACACACAGTGTCACCAATTTAGCAATCTTGTTGCTAAATTTAGCAACTTTTCAGACTACCCTAGCAACATTTTCGTCCAAAAGCACCTAGCTACAAATTTATACATTTTTATAAATTATTTGACAACTTTTAGCAACTTTTGATAAGTGACCATCCAAATTAACCAAAAGAGGAAACCAAAGATGCCTAGTAGAACACATCACATGAATTGAGTTAGCTGCTGTGCAACTGTCCAATATAATAATAATAATTTAATTATTGTTCATTTACACTTGTACCTGTGATTGTTGATCAGTTAGTACACCGTAAGAAAAATGGAAAAGATATTACTAATTTTCCAGGATATTATCCATTATCCATTGTGACCCTGTAACCCGAGAACACAATGCATAATTTAAAATGCAGTTATAAAACCAATACAGAAAATTATTTTATATTAACATGAGTGTAGCATTCTAACTAACTACTAATACACTGCTTAAAGCATAAGCTAATTGTTGAGAATGTGTACTATTACTCGTTTACTAGCTATTAAAAAAACAACAATAAAAAAACGTGTAACCATTCAAAAAAAATTATTTTCAATAATTCAATGTATTTAAAAATACAGATATTTATATTTTAATATAATGCTTATTGTTTTACAAATAGTCTAAATGAACATATACAAAATATATATTTCTTGACTGATGTTGTGACAATTTTGCGTTGTGATTATGCAATGATGTCATTGTACAATAACATAAAACTAGCAACTTTAAGCAAGAAATCGACCTTCTTTAAGTTTAGCAATTTCCACTGAAAATTAGTTTGCAGCATTGCACACACAACTTGTGTGACACGTTCGGTGAGAGAGAACAAAGTTTTTGGAACTCCAAGGCTTTCAAGGCTATTTTATTCACTTAAAGGTCTGATTAAATTATTATTTTCTCTTTATAGATGAAGCCAATGTATTTTTCGCTAGGAATAATAACGTTACCTACCTGATGGAAAGGGTTGCCAGGTTTTTTATTTATTTACAACAAATCCCTGCCAATTGCTACCTACTGTAAAACTAACCACCTTTCGAGGGGTTTCCCGGTAAAAATCGGGTTCTGAGGGCCAAAGTACACTTTATTGGAGTTGCTTCAACTCGCAGACATGAAAAACAACCCACAGTCATAAAGTAACACAAGACAAAATTTACGCCCCTGGTTGCACATAATACATAGGTCACAAATGAATTAACCTTTAACATTTGAATGTTTTTTTCTTCTTCTTCACAGAATGTTTAGGGCTCAGAGGTACATGGATCAATATGAAGTCCACCATTATAAAGTCTTTATTTTGCAAAGGTAATAGAAGAGTTTAATTATTCCATGAATCTGATATATATTCTCGGCGTTTTGCTTCGTTTTCAGTTTTTCTTTACTGCTGAATTTAAACATAAATGCCATAATGTGGTTAAACTGGCTCATCAGTATTTATGCAACAAATCAATAAATGATTAAATAAATGGTTTGATTTTATGTCAACAGATCAGTGAGATTCAGTGAGAAACTAAAATCAAATACCGTATTTTCTGGACTATAAGTCACACTTTTTTTCATAGTTTGGCTGGTCCTGCGACCAGGGTCGGCGCCAGGACATACAAAACGCGCGTTGGCTGTCACTGAGCCAGAGACGGACGCGCTTAGAGCTTGTCATATATCACAATTTATATGCAATGTTTTCAACCACATAATATTTATTTTGGTTTCATACATTTAAATATAGATAATCACTAGTAAAACAATACATTGGAAGCATCAAAAACTATCTAATCAAATGTAATTTGCAGACGTGTTTTATTCATATATCAGACACACATAGCAGAACAATAAGGTTTACTCTATTCTTCGCCCAGTTCAACAGCCACTTACTTTCATGTATTTCGGGAGAAACTGGGGAATTCAAGTGCTGTACGTTAAATCCGGCTGACAGGACTGAACTGCAGCGCTCATCTCGTTATAGATCAAGATAATTTATAAAGAAGAATCGGAATATCAGATAGTTGACATGGTAAGCAAGTTTGCATATATATTTTAATAAAAAATGAAAAACTAAATAAAACGAATAGCAATACATCTGTTAGTTATTGTGGCTGCTGTGTTGTCACGTGACAATCATGACGCGTCGCCATGGAAACAAGGGGTCATTTAAAATATTTGAACTTACGCGTGAAAGAAAATATAAATATTTTTAAAATCAACCCCAAGTAAACAACAATATCCAAGTTAATTAAATATTTTTTATTGAGACTATAAAAAATAATTCTGTATCTATTTTTACGTGGCTACTCCACTGATCCAAAGCACTGAAGTACAGCCTGCATAGCTCAACTTTATCAATGATGTTGGCTCCAGTTGTTTCTTCAACTACATATTCAGTCAGGTTCTTGTTTACCTGTCGCCTCCGTTTTGCTGAAACAGGTGTATTATTAGTGATTGCTGTAACTGTGTCACAAAGAATGCAGAATTCATCTTCGCTGCGGAGATTGCGCACACATTCGGCAGGTGAAGATACAAGTTTCATCTCAGTTAAAAGGTCTGTATCCTCTGCAGAATGATATTGGCAGGATTGAGCAACAAAATAACCTAGGGTGGCAACGATTTAATTAAAGGTTGCGTTAACTGAAACTGAACATTGAATGATAGGCCTATCTCAAAATGAATGCTGTTTGTCTTTTTTTTTTTTTTTTTTTTTGACATTTAAAAAAATTAAAATAGGCCTAAATAAAACCAGGCTATTTAAACCCATATTACAACTATCTTTAGTCGAACTATTTTAATTTTTTAAAATCCCTTTCAAGTTTAAAGATGTCGTTTATGGCTATAGTAAAATGTCATCAAATTGAATTGAATAATCCTTGCACATTATTCATATTATGAAATAATTTGTAAAAAATTGAGCATTATAAAGCATTTTTAGATTAAGCAAAAAGGGAATGGACCATTTAGTTAAGATCAAGCCTAGTCCCGCTCTGCGGCTGCCCGATCTTGATCTGCCTAGCACTTCTAGCACTAAATTTTCTGCCAGGGTAACTGCTTCCTATCCACTACATAGTGCACTATATGGGGTGTCATTTTGTTGTGCTGTCCGAATTCTGAGTGAACTATTCCATTCCCTACATTTGTCCACTACTATTATTTTCTAAAATTAGGTACATGTAATATAAAAGTAGGCTACATATGGCAGTGTTTTTGCAACAGCTCCAAGTCTCACTCGCAGTGTAGGCTATACGTTACTGTCCAATTCCGTTAACTTATTTATTTGTTCACTCCTTCCTGATATAGTGAAACTGCCATACACTATGGATTAGTGAATGAGTGAGCGATTTCAGACACAGCATGAGTCTCAACGGCTGAAATCGCGCTCCGAATCAGGGTGGTGTGCTGACTAGAGGTGAGGGGGCACAGTAACCTAGGTGGCCGGGGCAGGCCCCCTGGGGCCCCCTCGTGGCGCCGACCCTGCCTGCGACTTATAGTCAGGTGCGACTTATTTATCAAAATTAATTTGACATGAACCCAGAGAAAAGATTACCGTCTACAGCCGCGAGAGGGCGCTCTATGCTGCTCTGTGCTCCTGTAGTCTAACACTGAGCAGCGTAGAGCGCCCTCTCGCGGCTGTAGACGGTAATCTTTTCTCTTGGTTCTTGGTTCTAAATAAATGTGATTTTTTTTTTTTTTTTTTGGACTGATGTGACTTATACTCAGGTGTAACATACAGATATGTTGACAAGTCTCAGTATACTAATTTATAATTTAAATGTGTTATTTTCTATGGTCTGTGATCAAAATTCTCAGCTCAAGCACCGATGACAGTTTTATGTACTACATCACAGTCACTGATATTCTTCAGATTGTTATTTTGCTATTTTAAATACTTCATTTTGACGGGTACATTACGCCATCCAGCGGTTAAAAACTTACTGTATAATAATTTAAACAAAATAAATAATAGAAGTAATTTGATCATAGCTTGAATTAGAATTTTAGAATATTTTTGAAAATATATTTAAAAAGACAGATAGATATATAGATAGATAGATAGATAGATAGATAGATAGATAGATAGATAGATAGACACTAATGCTGTTAACATAGAAACTTATTGTAAATGGTTGCTGCATAAATAATACATTAACACTTTTCGTGTTTAAGGAGTGTTGGATTCTGGTGTCCAGAAAAATGCCACACATCAGAAGACATCTGTGCTTATCTTGTGATGAAACGGAGCTTACTATCTGATCCTGGAGAAGGATGGTGTAACATCAGAGCTCAATAAGGAAGCACAACAGTAAGCCTTGAAATCATTTATTGAAAAGACAAAGGAATGGAAATTGCTGTTTTTGATTTGTAAAACATTCTTCTGTTGTTTCTGAAGTTTCAGGTGTGTTGAACAATGACATGATCGAGAAGATACCAGAAGAAAAGAAATGCAAGGCATACACAAGTCGCTCTGCCTGCTGTCTTCTTAATGAATTTATAAAGCAACATTAAACGCTGTGACATTTAGAAGACAAAACGGAAAATAACCACTTCCATCATGGTAATATGGCTTGGTAAATCATGTGCTTTTATTTCTAGTGCATACTGACATAAAGAGACTGTTACAGTTGTTTGGTACATTGGAAACTATAGAGTCTGAAGCATTTCAGTTCAGTTTTTTACTGTATGTGTTTTCACTGTTACATAGTCAATTGGAAAGAATTCTATTACAAAAACCTCTGACATGATGACCTTTACCTTTTCAATGTCACAACCTTCATTTTTAGGGGTACTTTAAGAGATGCAGTTTAAATACTGTTTCAGATGCTTCACGTGTCCCATTGTTGCTATACACTGTACAGTTTTACAACAGAATACTATATTTAGTGGCTTAAACAAGTGGCTTTCACTTTGCACATGTTTGTAAAACCAGAATCATGACACTATATAAAGTACAAATGCTCTCCTGATTCAGAATTCATTGCTTTTGTGGGCCAGAATGATCAAACTGTCATTTCTAATGCACTATTTATTCATTTTTTATTTGTTTAATACATTCATAGAAAACAAGGAATAAAACTAAATAAAAATAATTTAAAAAACAGTAGTAAATGCTTCAATAATAAGGTTAACTATGGCAAGTACCCTGCAAATTGTTATTTTATAAATTTGGCAACTTAAAAATGCAACAGTGTCTGTGTAACTTCATTTTCCCTTTTTAATGTTCATATTCTCGGCGTCTTCATATGACATATATGCATTCCCTTTAATGATAAGGTGTCTATCATGTGCATTAAAAAAATCCCAGCTGTACTTCACAACACGTTAGCTTTGCGCACCTTGTGAAAACCACTGAAGGCATTGAACCGCAGATAAACAAAACAACAAAACTTTGAAAAATAACATTATTAACCATTGTTTACAAAATAAATAAACTTGCTTTATAACCTTTTTTTTTCGTGAATAAAATGCATGCGATATGTCAATTGTGCTGTTGTGGTCAGTGATATGTAGAAGGCCATGTGACGTATAGGCGTAGCTTTTGAAATCAGAGGCACGATGAACCTACAAGCAGTTTTATTAAAGCACAATGACAGCCTGGTTACTTTAATATTGAGCTTCAGCGCACTAAGAGAGAGTGGATCTCTAAAGCCATATTACAGCAAATCAATGGTGATCCGATTTACACCATATGAAACAAATGCGTACACATGTACTGCAAGTCAGTGCACCAAAGGTCAGTTTGATGTGAGATAGCGCCATCCGTAGGTCATTCTTAAGCTGCTGCATTAATGATTTGCCCGAAAAACATTTATTGATCACTATTTTGTTCCCTGCAATTTAATGGAGGGTTTTTTTTTTCAAGCAGCTTTTAGGGTTTAAAAAAAAAAAAAAAAAAAAAAGACTTTTGTGAAAGCACAGATAGCTGCCCTCGGTCACTGTTACATTCACAGCGACTGTGTTATTACTTGCTTGGGTTCGATATACATTCATTTAGGAATGGACTGTTAACACAAATCAATGCAAATTGCTCAAATAGGGATGCAACCTTCATGAAGCCCTGGGTTTTCTGACATCAGCATGAGTTAGATGGCTGGAAATTTGTGTGCAGAGACCTGTGCAAAGGAAAACAAGAAATGCCAAAGAAGACTGTGGAGCTTACAGTATATTAACTCTTCCATCACGGTGAGTTTTTACTGCAGGTATCGGTAGACTTTGAAGCAGTGGTTTCCGGAGTCTGCCACGGCCACATGGCCATCAGACGTGAGAGCCAGACCCTGCGGACCGTACAGAGGATCCGCCGTCGTGTTGATGTACGACAGGAAAGAGCCAGAACTGTCAAACACCTAAACAACAAAAGGACTTTTTAGTAATTAATTAGCATCAACATTTTTAATGAATGTCCATTAAGTGAATTCTAATGTACTATAAAACTTGAATTATTTGCTTAAAGTAAAAATATATAGTTTTTTTTTTTACATTTACAAAAAATCTATAATTTAATTAGAAAATAAAATTAAATAAAGAGTTTAAGAGTTTCTCTCTCTCTCTCTCTATATATATATATATTAAATAATAATAAGAAATTAAAAAAAAAATTAATACAAAATAATCAAATAAAATCAGTTTAAGTGGTTAAAAGTTATTGCAAAAATGACTAAGAAAAGTGGAATAGATTCAAAAAAGTGGATAAAAGTGGATAGATAATGTAAAAATACATTTAAATTAATAAAATACAGCTAGATAGCTGAAAGTTAAAAAAGTTAAATAGATTTTTTTATAGTAAATATTTATATATATATATATATATATATATATATATATATATATATATATATATATATATATATATATATATATATATATATATATATATATATATATATAAAATGTTAAAAAAAAACATTTTATTTGGAATAGAAAAAATATGTCTCTGTGAGTAATTACACTTTGCACCTGCTATTATTTTTGATCTTTTGTTATGTAAAGCAATACAATTCATACATTTTGAATTATGTCTCGTGAGTAAATACAGTACTTAAGTCATTGTCTATAAACTGTAAAGTCACTACATAATTTTTTTTATTACTTAAATGATAAAATAACATGACAAAAACGAATAGCCTACCTGTATCCTACTGTTACCCCAGTCTGCAACAATAATATTCCCATTGCCATCTACAGCCACACCGGTGGGTGCGTTGAACTGGCCGTTCCCCTCGCCGTGTGAGCCAAATTTAAACAGGAACTCGCCATCAGCATTGTAAACCTGCAGGAAGCCATAAATCCAAAATAGTCCAAGTTATGACATGTGGAATAACTTACACAGCGAAAGAGAAAAGCTTAGCGTACCTTAACAGAATGATTGTGGAAGTCTGTCACAACAATTTCATTCTTGTTGTTTATGGCCACAAAATGAGGACCTTATGGCCATAGAAGGAGAAAGACAGAGAGAGGGAGACCATTACATTCTCAACATGTTGTTTCGTTTCTAAGGAACTATCCAGCAACACAGAGAACACTTGATTCATGCAACCCCTACCTACATACCAACAAAATAAAAACCTCTCCTGTGGATAATCAAGTATCCTACAAGGCTTTTTATATCATTCTAGATAACCTCATTCAATAATCAATAATTCAATCTAACTGCACAGAATTAAACTAATAAATCAACTAAAAATTAATCAAATTGAATGCTCACTGAAGGCAGGGGCAGATTTACTCTGTTTTGGCTCTGTCTGTGTATTTGCAGTACTTTTGTCTGCAGAGAAACAGAAAGGAACATCTGATTAAAACATGATCTGGCCATCAGTTAAATGCTGATAAGGATATATTACCTGCAAGTTGCCTCTCTAATGTTCCTTTGGCACCAAATTTGGTCACCAGCTTGCCGTTGGATTGGAAAATGAAGACGCAGCAGGCTTTGTTGTCTGCCGTGATAATATGACCATTCTTGTCCACGGCCACTCCTTTAGGACCCATCAGCCGCCCTGCACCGATTTTATTCTGCCAGAAAACCAAGATTAATCAGATCAATGTGGCTAATATTCTTGGAGTAACACAAGCAACATAAATTAGTAAAGGCTATCTGATGTTTGGAAAAAGTTAGTTCAAACTAAATATATATTTTTAAATGTTGACCACAAGAGTTTTGTACTAGTTTTAATATTATATATTAATAATTGCAATTACAAATCGTATTTTTTTGATTACAGTTTTATAATTTTTTTTCCCCATGACATATGTCTAGAAATGTCTAGAAATGTCTCAAATATACTTAATACATGTTTTTGGTCTTAATGCTCTTAATGTTTAAATGCTGATTCCTTAAATATTTATTATTATTATTGTAATTATATATATATATATATATATATATATATATATATATAAAATACGTATTTTTTTAATTAATTAAAATTATGAAAGAAATGTAACTGACCTTAAACTTGCCGTCTGGAGAGAAGATGCTGAGCCACCTGTTGTCATAGTCGGCTACAATAATGTCACCATTCATATCCACTGCAATGCCAGTGGGGCGCTGGAGCTGGCCAGGGGAGCGACCTCTGACCCCGAACTTCAGTTTGAATTGACCATCATTGGAAAACACCTGGAAGATCACAGAATGCAGCATAAAATTGATTCTGGCCAAATGGTACACATTTATTCATATATCCATCAGTTAATGGCTGTTATTCTTACCTGTATGCACTGGTTGTTGCTGTCAGCGAGCACGATTCGCCCGTTGCTGGTGGTAGAGATGCCCTGCAGGTTGGAGAACTCCCCCCGCTCTCGACCCCTCGTCCCTGTCACATCAAATAAGACGTCAACTGACAAATTGTGACGCAGGCCAACAATAAACCAGAATGCAGAAATTATATTTTCATCTTAGTATACTATATATATATATGATATATACTACATATACGATCTGAAATGTATTTGAAATATGACATTTTTGGCATACAGCGCAATTGTTGAAGTAGAGTTTGAGAAAAAACCAACAGCAAGCATGCAACTCTTGACTCACCCACTCTGTAGATGAGTTCATCCTCAATGGGATTCTCCTTCTTCTTCGTTGTACTGTACATGCTTGAGGGTCTGCGCACCGCCTTCTGGCGCACATGTCCTCCACCCCCTCCACCTCCGGCGGGAGACTTCACACGTCTCTTCACGTCATCGGGTGACTGCGGGGCGTCGCAGGGTTTGACGGCCCGCAGGCGGAAGGGGCTGCCCCTCACTGGCTGCCCATAGAGCAGGACAGAGAAGGAGAACTCGCCCTCTGAGCGGAGAGTGTAGCCGATCTCGTAAGTGCCATTCTTGTTGTCTGTTATGTCCGTTTTGGTGACGGTTCCATCTGGACCGCTGATCTGAGCCCTCAGTGCAGCATTTCCAGTCTTTACTAGCTCACCGTCTTTGTCCTAGGGAAGCAGTTGGAGGATTTTGTTACAAACTTAAATCAAGCAACAGCATTTATCACAAGGATAGTCCGTCTGAAATGACCAGTGGTATGTATCTTGCTCAAGGGCACAATGGTGATTTTCATAGATCAAATTGACATTGCAGATATTAGAAATTTGTATTTTTGTATTACAAAAAAATTACAATTTAAACTTAAATAATATATCTGACAATAAAACAAAAAATAAAACTTAAAAATTATTTATAATCATATATAAATAAATGTATATACTGTGTGTGTGTGTGTGTGTGTGTGTGTGTGTGTGTGTGTGTGTGTATTATAATTCATGTTTATAAAAAAAAACTATTATTTTTAAAATTATTTTTCCAATAAATAATTATTTTAACATATGTAAAATAAATGATAAAATAAGTTAAATGAAAAAAAAAAAAATATATATATGATTTTCATATATATATATATATATATATACTTTTTTAGATATTACAGATTTTTTATTATTTAATTTCATATACGGTATTTTTTTTAATTACATAACATTTTAATAATAAATAATTTGTCAATAATCAATAAACAATTATTTCAATAAATAAAAATAAAAAATAACATTACTTTTTTAAAAAAAATCTAGAAATATAACCCTAACCTAACCCTCACCTAAGCAATTATTAATTTATTATAGATTATTTACATATCTGTATCAGGCCAAATTTTGATATCAGTGTTTACAGTAAATTACACAGTATGTTTTCAAACTGAACTCAAACATCATCACCAACCTTAGTGGTCACTGTAACAGTGGCATTTTGTCCAACAACAGCATGTCTGAGACCCTCTCCAGTGGCCACACTGGTGTGCCCCACAGCGCTGGTGGTGAGCAGGACTCCCAGGTTCTGGATGGAGCGGCGCAGCCCCTCTGTCTCCACCTGACAGTCCAGGTGGCCGTTCTCATGGGGCTGCTCAGGGAAGGCGTGGCGGGTCAGGGCGCCCATCCGCTCCCCCATCTGCTTCTGCACCAGGAGCACCTCGGTGGGGCTGCCATGGTTCAACGCCTGCTCGGTGAAGCTACAACTGCTTTGGATGTTTTCTTTCCCTTGAAGTAGTGCAGTGAGCTGTGCCTGCAGCACCTGCAGCAACATAAACATTTGATATAATTACAGATGTCCCTTCAATTCAATAAAACAAAACAAACAAAAAAAATATAAATGTAATAAAATATCTGAGCTTTAAACAAAAAAAGATTCTGCGTACAAATAAATGTTAATTTGGCACCTAACTGAGACAAAATAAAAAATACATTATTTACTAAAATTACTGGAACTGAAACTGAAAAACAAAAACAAACTGAAACTGAAAAAAAAAAATATACATACATACATACATACATACATACATACATATATATATATATATATATATATATATATATATTACAAAAAAATCATACAACAAATTTATTAAAACATAAATCAAAGTTCGAATTAAAACTAAAAAATACAAAAGCTAATTCAAATCATTAATAATTACAAAAAATCAGCTTGATGTAATCATATGCACATCAAATAATACAATAAAATAGGAATTAATGTAACAAAATTAATGTTCATTTTTGTTTTTTTATTTTTAGATATTAGAGATGTAAAAAACTATTTTCAATTTCTTTACACAATATTTAAATAATCAATAATTTGTTAATAAATAATTATTTGAATACATAAAATTAAAATCAATGCACGAAAATCAAAATTAAATTTAAAAATAAAATTAATATAAATTATAATTAAATTTGATATGTAGTAATATTAAAATATTAAGTATAATTGTAAGTAGAAAACTGAAAATATACAATTAATTCAAGCTAATTCAAAATAAGAATAAATGCTATAAAATAAATACTATTGCTCTCTGTCTCACTATACATACATACATACATATATATATATATATATATATATATATATATATATATATATATAAACACACACACACATGTACTGTATGTAAGGAGTAAGTTTTCACCTTCTGCTTGGTACCGCAGATGTTCTCCAGGTCAGTGATGAGGGCAGTCTTGCGCTGATGCAGTGCTTTCTCCAGTTCCTCGAAAGTATTGCTGATCTCCGTCACTGCCTCATTCTTCCTGTCTGTGAGCTGCTTGGAGATCTCATCTACCAGCTCTATAGCTGCAGTCAACTGAGGAAGCCTGCGGATGCAGAATGACGGCAACATTCAGTCAAACTTCCCAAGGAGAATGTGACTCATGTGACTCAGGCAGCTGAGCTTTGCAAACACAACAGTAACCATATAAGAATGTTAAAAAGAAGGGAAACCAAAACTGTAGTATTAATAAGTAACCAAAAAAAAAGAAGAAGAATGATTCAGTGTACAGTATAAAGAATGGGTTAAATATGAGCTTTAAATACTGGCTCAGTTTAACAGTGAGCTTAGTATTATTTTTGGCTGCATGAACCTGTTGCGAATAGCATCCAGCTGGTTCTTCAGTGCAGCTTTGTGTTGCTCCAGAACATCCCGCAGTGGGACAGTCACGTGTTCTCTGTGCTCTCCTTCTGTGCATTCCAAACACATGGCTGTTTCACAAGACTCGCAGTAAAACTCCATCACCTGCAGAGGGCGACAGAAACTCATTCAAATGCTGCACACTGTGACAAGCTGAGAATTTATTTATTTTTTTATAATAAATTCACAAAAACTTCGATTGTGTTGTTTTTGTGAAATTGAATGTATTCGTTCAATGTACTGTAATTTTATTGTTATTGTATAATGTATTGTATAAATAAATAAAAAAACGTAAAATTAATTTCCACTATAAATTACTAGTGTCGATATTGTAAACTAAAACAAAATTTTTTTTAGTAAACTTAAAAAATAAATCAATAAAATAATAATTAAAAAATAAGATGAATAACATGAACATTAAAAGTCTTTGTAGCTTAAAATAATAATCAAAAAGGTTTAAGTACTAAGATTATGAAAACTCAAAATTAAAAGGAAACCTGAAAATATAAAAATCAGAACTAATTCAAAATATTAATAAAATACTATAATATTATAAATAATAATAAAATATCACTGCTGGTAAATGAGAATTTGCTAGGGTTATTCCTATGCACATAACTACAAATAATTACATCCATTATATATATATATATATATATATATATATATATATATACATACATACATACATACATACATATATATATATATATATATATATATAATATAATACATAGTATGTATGTGTGTGTGTATATATTTATTTATAATAATTTATAATATCTCCGACTTGAAACTCGCAAATGTCCCAATACTTGCAAATGTCCCAATACTAATACACAGTCTTACCACTTGTTCAAAAGTGTGTACTTTTCCTATCAGCAGTGAAGTATGTACATGTCATTCGTAGTAGGTACTGCACTGTCAGGATGTGTGTGTGCATACCTTGCCCTCGTGGTTGGGGCAGGAGAGGGGCGGGGCATATGTAGCAGCACCGGCTGACTCCAGCCCACTAGAGGCCTCGGGACGGGTGCAGTCTTGCTCCCTCTGCAACACCTCCATCAGATTAGTTATGAAGAAATTGTTCTGCAGTGCTGCAACACCCTTTTCAGGCAGGATGGAGGTCTGTCTGCACACCGGGCAGGAGAGGGTCAGGGACTGAGAGGGGATGTAGTTCTGGAGGCATCTGTGATGAAAAGAGTGCGAAAACAAGTGCAAGATTTACAAGCAAGCTGTGAAGATTCCCTCCGAGGTCGAATGGATTTTAAATGCACTGGGCGTATCCTGAGACTTGTGGTCTGTCTGTGTTCAATTGTTCAGTCTCATTAAATTACAGTCGTAAATATTTTGACAGGACGATATAAAGTAAAAAAAAATGAGAGCTATTATCTTTCATGTGAGGACACATGAACTGTTGACAGAAGCGGAAAAAACTGAGGCTCACATTCCAGCTCAGTGACGGCAGAGGGAATACGGTCATCTCTGGTTTTGCCTTAATGGATGGATTTGAAACATGACATCATATGATAGCCAAAAAAATAAAGCAAAATCCTGCATCTGTGACATTGCTTTGCTTCTATTTAGGTCAAACTGTGCATGTGCACTGGCGTGTTGGAACTGGATAGGGTTTTTTAATTTATTCTCTATTCGGTTGTTAAGTGATGACGTGAGAAGCGCTGTTTCCGGGTCCAAGCCTCAACTCATTTCACTTGAGAATACGACCTCAGCAGCCGTTTATGAGCACTGTTTATTCATATTAATAATTTAAGCTAAACACTTTCAAACTTATGGTATATACTACAGTCTCCGTGCTCACAGCATCCCAAACACAAAAAAAGTTTATATATATTTTTTAATATTTATATTTTCATTGTCTGGCTATCAGGGACTTCAGTATGGAGTTAAAGGTTAAGATTATAACTTTTTCGCCAGTATTCTTATCACATTGTGAGTTTATATTAGCACCTTTTGTTGTTTTCTCGTGGTAACTGATAGAGCGTTTGGACACGGAAGCAGTGCTAGGTGACGTCAGACTTAACAAGCGAATAGGAGCAGAGCAGCAGACCAACGGAATAGAACAAGGGGTGAGAGTGTTGAATTTTTAAATTATAGAAATAAAAGACTAAAAACAATGGGAGGCAGCCAATCACTGTGAGGTGAAGGCAGTGGCATCTGTCACAAATATTTACATTTTGTTACATATCACTCAGTAATCATACTCAGTAATTTCATATACATATTACTTGTTATTTTAACTCAATATTATATATAATTAATTTCAAATGCAGAATGTTTGTGCACTTAGGCAATTCAAAAATAAATACGGCTTTTATTTTATTATTATTTTAAAATGAATACATATGACATTATTGTGACATATTTTCAATGTGGCTAGGCTGTGCCACGATTAAAATAAGTGCATTAAATTTACTATGAATGTGTAATCAGACTAATTTGATTACATGATTCAGATTCGCTAATTCAGAAATGGTTATTATTGAATTGAATATATATATATATATATATATATATATATATATATATATATATATATATATATATATATATATATATATAGCTATTTTAAATGTAATATATATATTACACTATTTTGTACAATTTTCAAAGTGGCAGGATAGTTTGCTCTGCTATAATACAACATTAACAAAAAAATAAGAAGATATTGTACACTGCTATTTGCCAGAAAAGGTATTTTGTACTAAAAAACGTCAAGGTACTATCATGCTACTAAAAATGAGGCTGATTTAGTGTTTTA
Source organism: Carassius gibelio (assembly GCF_023724105.1). Classification (NCBI taxonomy): domain Eukaryota; kingdom Metazoa; phylum Chordata; class Actinopteri; order Cypriniformes; family Cyprinidae; genus Carassius; species Carassius gibelio. The sequence continues at coordinate 8,547,565 of NC_068410.1, forward strand.
GTTAGTCATTCCCCACACCGGATCATCTTCAAGTCAACCAGATTCCTGTGATTTTACAGCGTTTTGGGCGCATTTAGTGGATTCTTTCCACACCAGTGAACACAGAGTCCTTAGCATATTGTGAAAGCAGCATTAAGGCTAAGATTGCTTGATTGAAATAATTTGTTCATTCATACATGAGTTTACCTCTCGCAGAAGGTGTGCAGGCAGGGCAGGACTTTGGGATTGTGGTAGTGCTCCAGACAGATGCTGCACACCAGGAACTGCTTGTCTATTTGACGCACCACCGGGCTGGTGCTGCCGCTTTCCCGCTTAGCCATCGTGAGAGGCATTCAGATGAAGAGACAAAGGCCTCTCAGACTACAAGAGAGAGAGAGAAAGAACGGTAATCTCTGAATACAGCTGTAGCTCTGTCTTTTCACATAAGCAAAGGGAAACTTGCGTAAAGGTGCATGACAGGGGTCGACTACATTTTTAAAAGCAGCAGTAAATACAACCATATATATATATATATATATATATATATATATATATATATATATATATATATATATATATATATATATATATATATATATATATATATATATATATATATATATATATATATTTGTGTTTACATAATATACGTATGTATACTGTGTATATTAATAAATGCACACACATACATGTATATATAATTTTATATTTATATTTAATTTATATTTAAATATAAATATTTTATAGATACATATGTCATTTTTCTTCAATATATGTGTGTGGATTTATATAAATATGCACAGTACACACATATATTACGTAAAATAAACTTTTATTTTGGAAGCGATTAATAGCGATTAATCGTTTAACAGCACTATTATTTATTTGTTTGTAAAAGACATTAATACATTTATTTAGCAACATTAAATTGATCAAAAGTGAGACAGAAAACATCTATATTGTTACAAAACATTTATTTTTCTAATTTATGCTGTTATTTTGAATTTTCTATTGATCAAAGAAAAAACAAACGTAACATGTCCACAAAAAAATATTCATTGTTTTCAACATCGATAATTTCTTGAGCACCGAATCAGCATATTAGAAAGATCATGTGACACGAAGATGAAAGACATTTTTATATTATATTAAAATAGAAAACAGCTGCAGCCATCAGCTATATCCATGACACACATCCATGTGAACATCTGTCAGCTCAGACTGAACAGATTAACCCTGATCCCTCCATCTACTAACAACATGTCCCTGTTTCAGTATCAATGAATGTGCATTCAAGCATCAGTTTATCTTCCACAAAAACAAATGGGAAATAAAATCCCACAATATCCAACACATAACAGTCTTTCTGTTACATGTCAGTCTGTCTGTCTGTGTGGATGTGTTTGTGAGCACGTTTTTTTGTTTGTTTGTTTGCTGTATAAGGGTTCATGCGGTACCTCGTCTGCTGTATTTTTCAATTCTGCCCCACATCTGATTCGGTTTTTTTTTCTTCTCAATTTTAGGATTAGAGTGTGAGGATTTTGTCTACTGAAAATATGACTTTTATATTCCATGTTGCAACACAAGCCACGTGCCAGGCAATTCGCCTTAGACAGCAAGAATGAACAGCTAGAGAAACACTAACTGTACAAATACTGTAAATTAAATGATTTGTCCATGTAACATCTAGTGGGTCATAGGAGGCAAGATCACACTCAATTTTTACAAATCATGTGTATTAAAATTTTGTCTACTTAATTCAGTTATTAATTATAATTTTTTTTATATAATATTATTTTGTCACATTTTGGCCCAGACAACTAAGGAATAAATTTTTTCATTTATTATCATGTAATCAAATTTTTTATACAGTAATTAATTACGTATTATTCATTTAATTATTAATTTATCATTTAGGCATTTTTTTTATATATTATTGTAAATATTACTTCAATAGCTAGACTATGGCAGCATAAAAAAACTTTTTTTTTTTGTTGCCCGTCTTAATTTGTTAGGAAAGACGCTTCAAACAGACTGTATTTCTTTCTCTGACAGCCTCGTTTTTAGTCGTGTCAAATAAAATACGGTCTGTATCTCACATTAATGCAGTCTGATGAATGTGTGAGAAGACTGGAAAACTGCAGACTCATCTCTCACATCCTGAGACTAGAAGCCTCCCCATTCCCTCGTGACTAACCTGTAACGTCAGATGTTCTGTACTTCATGAGTAATCTTTCATTTCCAGCTTGTGGAAAAGCAGTTGATTGCGGCACCCTGGAGCTGCGGAGTTTCACTCTCTCATATTCTGTTCTCTTTATCCTCCCTTAAGCTGTTTACTCAGACTTTAATAAAAAACACATTTGAATTATTATCTATCAAAGTGCTGCACCTCTCATTTCTGTCTTCACAGGAGGAAGGGGAAAAAAGGAAGTCTTTAAATTGCACTTCCTAAAAATCCTCCCAGTTCCTTCCTATGTGTTAACAGCAAGAGAGAGAGAGACAGAGAGAAAGCTTAACTAGTCATTGCTAGTCATTGGGATGAACAGAAAGAGGAGAAGACTTGTCTCTCTCTGTCCAAAAAAGGCAGCTGTCCTTATTATTACAGCAGAGGGAAAACCCTAGGGAAATTTTACTAACAGTAAATTTCACTCGCCGATAACATTGTTTATTTGCACACGTCTGCGGCTGTTTTTTCACTAAAGGAATTATGCAAATCAGGCAACGGTCATCCAAAAAAGCAGCGGACCTCTTGGAATTGGCATACTTTGTTTTGACCAAACAGAATCAGCGCACTGCCTTACTGTCACCTGAACCAACACTTTTTTTTAAAACGCAAAATATGTTTTCAAGATTTAAAATTGAACTTCTTTTAAATTAAAGGGATATACACCCAAAGATGAAAATGTACATTAATTACTCAAATTCATTCCGTTTCAAACCCATAAGACCTTTGTTCATCTTTAGAACACAAATTAAGATATAATTTATGAAATCCGAGAGCTTTCTGACCCTTCATAGATAACATTGCAACTACCATGTTCAAGGCTCAAAAAGTTAGTAAGGACATCATTAAAATAGGTCCTGTGACATCAGGGGTTCAATCGTAATGTTATGAAGCTGGGAGAAAACTTTTTGTGTGCAAATAAAATAAAATAAATGACTTCTATTCAACAAATGCTTCTTTTCTGTGTCAGAATTCGATACACATTCATGACAGTTCTATGACACATGCAAGGATTAAGATTTTTTTAAATATGTATTTTATGTACAACTTTTACCCAATTAAATATTTTAGCGCTTGACATTTTATTAATTTACATGAATTTTCCAAGCCAAAGATTATTAAATTACACTAAACTCGGCTTCTTCATATATGCAGGTTTTCAAAGAAAAACAAAAAACAGTTTTTAAAAGTGAGAATTAATAAGAAACATCATGATTTAGGTTATAGCTTATTTCGATGCTAGTTTTAGCTTGTATGTTTTGTTTTTTAATATTTTAAGGCATCTGGAAAGTTCACTGAAGCCCCCCTATTGGGCCCCGGGCCCCTGATTGAGAACCACATTTAGTGCATGTTTACATAGAAAAACTATGCAAAAGGAGTGTATTGGTATTGGTTCTGTGTGAACTGCCCCTACTGCTACCATGATCAGTAGAAAATGCATACATCACAATGCAAACATCACTTTATCACTTCATTACTTTTTGATAAATAATTGGACTAATTTAGCATAAAAAGCAGTAAAGATAATGAAGACAGAATGAGTGATAGAAGGATGAATGACAGTCGGTGAGACTATTAAACATGTTAAATCCAATCAGTTCCAAAATGGCATAATCTCTGCAGAGACACAGAACAAGGGATCAACAGACAAACCAATACTTTTTCTGACTTCATTTAAGACATACTGCTGCTGCACAGAATAGAAAATGACCGGTAGCAGATACAGGTGGAGCTGGGGAAGGTGTAGGGTCTCAGAAAAACTCTGAAAGCACGCCACAAGAATCTCAAGTGATATTAGCCAGTCAAGCTGTAAGCTCATTGGCTGCATATGCAGCATGAACCAATCAGATTGTGCCAACCGGTTTAACTCTCTGAATGTCATCAGCTATGTTAACAACCCGTCAACCTTGCTCCATCTAGAGTTATATATATATTGGCCTTACTGTTTAGTTACTACACACTGGTGTTAATTCCAGTGTATACACACACAAAACAAAACAAAGATTACCCATAGTCATGAAAAACACACCAGACAGGGTTGTGGATTTTCTCCAGCAGAGCTCATTGTCTTGTTTCTAGCATGTTCTAGCCAAGCCCAGTAACCAAGAAACACCAGCGTGGCCCACCTCGCTCTCTCGCCCCACCCCCTTCACCAGCAGCTCAACGCTGACATCACAGCAGCCCTTCCCACTTTTTTGACCGCTTCTCACCGTCTCTCCCTCTCTCGTCATGCTTTCTAGATTCTTATGCTTACTCTCAGCAGAAATTTCAAAAGACTAGGCCTTAAGGCTGATTTATACTTCTGCGTCGGCCTACACATAGATGCACTCCCTTACGACGTAGCTTGATGTGCACCTCTTCAGAAATCTAACAGCCCATCAATTCTACGCGGACCAAAAGCAATGTGACTGGTCTGCCAGAATCCCTCCCTCCATATGTACTTGAGTTGTGTGTGTGTTTATGTGCACTTTAATAAATCTTAATGTTACACCTTCTTATATAAAATAAAACAAAGCAAAGAAAAAGTGTCATCATTTATTATCTAAATAGCATTATACAACAGTAATTGTCCACGACAAACAATGTTGATCTGCCGTGGTACAAGTCCTTGTGGAGATGGAAAGGGGATCTTCTCCTGTTCCGTTTTTGTCTCCTTTTGTAGTTTTAAATAATGATTTAATGATTTAATATTTATTTGCCGCTTCTCCGACAAGCCGCTTCTTCTTCGGCTTTTGTCGTGGTACTGCAGGTTACACCAGAAACATGCACGTGGACACTGCAGACTAGTGGTTTGCATGTGTACTGCACATCGATGTGGACAATGGCACAAAAGTATAAATTAAAACTGACGCATAGCCTACGGCGTACAGGCTACGGCATAGGTCTGACACTGAAGTAAAAATCAGCCTTCAGTCTGTCTGTCATTAGAGTCTTACGTCCTAATACACACAAAAATTTCTTTCGAGTTTTTGTTCAGATGTCATATTCAGACTCAAGCTTAAAATGAAAGTTTGGACATTTTAGCTTAGTTTTTCAAAGGCCATGTTGTCCCACAATATGGGGTAAGTTGTCACAAAGCAATATGCAATATTAAAAGTACATGATGTAATATTAAGAAACTGTTTCTGTTTTAATGTTGCTTAGCGTGTGAAATATAAACTTGTGGCCATAAGCCATATTATGTGATACTCTCACCCAATCTTTCTCACACTGTGTTAATGAGCTTAATGACCCCCCGCAGCCAAAACGGTCATGAACAGTCTGGATCAGATACACGACACCTCTGAAAACACATCCCGACTATATTCACACCCTCTCAAAATCTGGTCTTGAGGAAAATGTTTACCCTTGGTGAAGATATTAAATGAGGTCATTTTTCTGTGTTCAGACAGCCAGCCCATTACTCCAGTGATCCTTCAGAAATCATTCTAAAATGCTGATTTTCTATTCAAGAAACATTTTTTCTCATTGTTGAAAACTGTGCTGTTCACACAGTATATACCACCAAGTGAGCCTCTACCTCAAACTTCACAAGTATGTCTTTAGATGTCCCAGATAGCTTCAGATTCAGAATAATGAGGACCCACTAGCAAAAACTGCAGTATTGCAAGTACTGCTCTAGAGTACTTTCTACAGCAGTCAGTACATACTTCACCATGCGCTGATTTATGGTTTCCTGCTGAACAGATATCGTTTATGCATTGTGTTGAAGCATAAATATTAAACAATAGCTATACTTTGTACTTTGTAGTATTCATCATCTGATCTGAATGTTGCTAACGGATAAAAACAGCCAACTAAATGAAAAAAAAAAAAACTATCAATACTATATAAAAAAATATAGGTTACATAATGCAGCATTTCAACAAGCTAATCTGTAAGCCTTCTGGGTTGTATTATGCACAAGGTTTTAAGGGCCTTTAACATATTTCTTTCTTAATAGCCCATTCTACGACCTTTTCTCGGCAGGGATGGCATTTAATCGGATTGTAACAGAGGCTTACGTTCCCAAAAAAAAAAAAAAAAAAAACTGGTCTGGTTCTAATCTGCCTGGGACAGAGACCGCCGGCCCCCCCGCCACCTACAGCTCACAAAAAAATATTAAGCTGCCTGTTTAGGACAATAGAGCTGAGCAGAGAGCCCAAGTCTGCATCATTTCCATAAACTCCACTTTCTTGCAATTAATCAACATTAGCCAGACAGCTCAGCAAGACAGCATGCGACTCTTTCTATTACCTGGGTCTAATTAGGATATTGCATGCAGCAAGCAATAAGCAGTTTAACCACAGGCCTGAAGAAAACAATTACAAAAGACCCTCTCGACACAAGAAGTGAGGTCTTAGTACAGATATCTGCATGCTCAGACTTTTAAGGAATCTTTGAAATCTACAGACCACAAGGAAGCAGTTGCACTGACATATAACTAGGCTGATCTTGCATGCTGAGAGAGTTGCATAAGCGGTATTTACAGTGTTGTGTTTGGGGAGATGCCATGAGTCACAGAGCGCTAACAGAAGAGATGCATCTGTGCTTCTTTATCCTTATATGTCAGGTTTAAAATGAACAGACGTGGGCTGGAGAGGCTGGAATGAAAGAGTTATTTCCTGACGCTGCATCCACATCCGGTCTGTCTATCCATTAATGATGAACAAACAGGACAGACTGCTTTTAAGATGGCTCGCAGCACTGACTGAGGATTTGTAGTATTGCACTATATGCTTCACAGTTGGACTGTGAACTATGAGTAATGATCTTAGTGTTATTGCTCTGTCTATAAATCTATAAGTTCAAAGTTCAAGGTGCTGTATTTAACATTTGAGTGTATAATTCCACTGCTTATTAAAGGGATAGTTCAGTTTCTGTATAGAGTACAAATAGAGGATAATTAAAGAATCTTTAAACAGTTTTCTTTCATAACAGTTCATGGCGACCACATCTGTCAAAATACAAAAAGGACAAAGAACAGCATAAAAGTGGTATGTATGACTCATGTGCTACATTCGATATCTTCTGAAGACAAATTATATTGCTTCTTGTTTATCCAGTTCACGAACTGGACTGAAAGATCCATTTATAAATCAATAAGATCATTAAGTCAGTGATTTGAAGAATCATAATCCTAAGTAGATTGAAAAACACTGGCATCAATAGTGTTCATCTATTTCAGGCCTGTTCAATAACAACAAGGACAATAACAAACGATAAAGATATAGTTCTGAAAATTATTCCAAATATTAAAGAACATTTAGAAATATAAAAATAATTATAAAGGCAGAGAGATACAATACCATTGGAATCACTTTCAGAACAGTTTTTTTTCCAGCTGACGAACAATAAAAACATTGAACAGAATCAATCCTGCTATAATGAGCTCGAGAATTTAAAAGGGCAGACAAGCATGCATTTAGAATAAACAGACAGATCTTGTCCGAACAAATAGATACTGTTGCTGGTGTAGACTGGACACTAACACAGTTTACAGTTATAGCTATCGTTCTTAGTGTTAATGGGCCTTTAAATGAACACTCCACTTTTTTTAGACTCATTTTCCATCTCCCCTAGAGTTAAACAGTTGAGTTTTACGAATCCATTCAGCAGATCTCCAGGTCTGCCGGTAGCACTTTTAGCTTAGCTTAGCATAGATCATTGAATCTGATGAGACCGTAAGCATCTCATTCAATATTGACCAAAGAGTTTCTATATTTTTCCTATATAAAACTCTTCTTTAGTTACATTGTGTACTAAGACCAACGGAAAATTAAAAGTTGCAAACTATACTCTAATTCTGGCATAATAATCAAAGAACTTTGCTGCCATGCCATGGGTGCAGCAGGCGCAGTGATATTACGCACTACGCAGTGCCTAACATTAGTACCTATTTTCAGACTATTTTTAGTATGAGAGTATAGTTCCTAGCCATGTCAGCCTAGAAAATCACAACTTTTCATTTTCCGTCAGTCTTAGTACATGATGTCACTACAGAAGAGTCAAATTCTGTCATTATTGAGCGAGATGCTAACGGTCTAATCAGATTCAATTATCTATGCTAAGCTAAGTTAAAAGTGCTACCATCAGACCCAGAGATCGGCTGAATGGATTTGAAAACAGTAAAACTCAACTGTTTAACTCTAGGGGAGTTTTTAAAAAATTAGCATATTTTCAAAAAGAGTGGAGTGTTCCTTTAACTTACAATTCTTTTGGGAAACGCAACCCAGTCTGATTCATCAGTGAATCATTCGGTATAATTTGTGAACAGAATCAATAATTCAGTGAAAAGAAGTGACTCAAATAAATGATTCGTTCATCAAATCTGACTAGTCCAGTTCAAGTTTAAATCACTGATTCAGTGATTCAGTTGAAATTGTCTTTTTTTGTAATTTTTGGAGCTTGAAAGACAGTCGCTATGATGTTATGATCTGTCAAGGATGTGTGAAGATTCTGATTCTTCACAATGATACTTTTTCTATGAAAAGAGTGTAAATATGACTAAAGAAAAACAAGAGATTTATTTGAAGTGAGCATGTTAATGCAATCAGTGTCACAATAAACAGTCATATAAATGCAGAGTGGCTTACTGAGACAATGATGTCACTCTTTTGGATCTATGTACCATCAGATGAACTAACAGTCACCGGCCATTGTTGCAAGAGAAGATGTGATCCGTCAACCCTGATCTTAATCCACACCCAACCAAGACTGGATATCATCACAAATGAGACAATTCATGAATTTCTTATCACATTTGATCCTGAATAACCCAACAGTGCTGATATGAGGCATGAAGTCCTGCTGCGCCGGCCCAGATGTCAAGTCCATTGAGAGATGCTTGGCTCCCGTTCAGCCTAATGAAAGCCTTGTCTGCTGTTCCGCACAGCTCCCTGCATCCTTAAAACTAGATGGATGAATCTGTCCATTAATGCCAGTTACTCAGTTACTCCATATCATTTACCCAACGATTATTCAACAACATATTGACTCATTAGTACACTGTAACAAGCAGAAGGATAAAAATGAAGCCATTTGTCTTGTGGGAAATGATATAAGATGCAGGGAAATTTGCTGTAGTACAAATTACGTATGACACATTTTCCGAAGCAGACATTAGTCACACAATATCTAAACTTGTGTTACTGTCCACCAGCAGTGTGGTGTGGTCATCTGGACATCTGCACTAACCTACAGTAGCATAACAAAACCGATCTGGGCATGAAAGCAGATTGAGGAAAACGTCATGTTTGTTTGATTGTTTTATTTAAATATGAATTTATTTATAAATATAATTATTTTTATATAATTCATAAAAATAAACTAGTAAAAAAATGGTCTGAAAAACCATTTCGAATGGTGTAAATTTATTTATTTGTTTATTTACTTATTACATTTAATAGGATATTGCATGATGCATTAAATATGATATAATTGTAATGAATTACTATTTACACTTTTTAACTAAATTGGGCATTTATAATAATTTATAATTTATTACATATGCCAACTGTAACTGTTTTATTTTTCTTGATATTTACACTTTTCAAATAGGAATTGGTTATTTCTGTAATTTCTTCTTTTAAAAAGACAACAACAGTCTTTGTTGGTAAAATTATGCATATATGCATAAATTAGGTATATTTACATTTATGCAAAGAGAGACTAGCAACCTTAAGCTTAACAGTAGTTTAAATTTGCAACCATTTAAATTGCAAATTAAATGAGCATAAATATAAAATGCATGCTTTTATTTATATTTTACATATTATAATATATTGCATGTTCTATTGTGTGTGGTTGGTTTTTATGTTTGCAGTCCACTGATTATTCATTTCTTATGCTGTCAAAAACAGAAATTAAACATTAATAAAAAAAAAACATTCAGTTGTAAAAACAATACCAGTCAATCTGATAACTACTTTATAATAACTCCAATACTTTATAATGACTCCAAAAAAAACTTATTTTAATGTCTCATTACTTTGAGTGCACAGGTTAATAGAGTTCTTTCTCTCTCTCTCTCTCTCTCTCTCTCTCTCTCAAGAAGGAGATAGATCCAACACATTCAAAAAAATCTATCACACACTACAAATCTATAGTCAGCGTGATTGGATTCACTGTGATGCATGAGTGCATTTGTGTGTATCAAGTTAAATTCTGTACACACACACACACACACACACACACACACACACACACAGAAATACACATTTCTGCAAGGTCAAAATATTCCAGACCACCGGGCGCCACCCAGTCCCCTGTCAACTCGATGGCAGGACTGCAGAGTAAACTGTCACTCACACAAAGACGTGATTCCCGCACATCGATTCACCTGATACGTGCTGCTGTCTGTCTGCTTTGCTTAACATCAACCTGTCAGCATCTGTCCAGCGTGAACCTTCACCAGTCCCGGTACAGACACTAACCATGACACGACAAGCAGAATATTGACTTCTCCACAGCTATTCTTCTTGTTGGATAAAATGCACCATCAACAACAAGCAATCAAATGATTTCATTTTGTTCCAATCGTCACGTTCAACACCAATAGCACGTTATCTTCATCACAAATCTTGCAGTGAGTGTAGCATCTCACTATCCAACCTGCTAGGCTCAGAATTCAGAAGCATTTAGTAAGCAAACAACAAAAGGCCACTGGATATGCATTTACATCCTACTCAGAGCTAAAGCAGAATCACTGCAGCAAAACATTTCTACATGTCACTGATAATGCAGTTAGATAATGCACAATCTGTAGATAGGGAAAAAATGTGGAACTGCTGACATAAAGACTACTCTTTCATCCTTTTTCTCAAACAGATGAAGACAAAGTATAAGGAACAGCTGAGCATTTACTGTGCCAAAGCGGGTAACAGCTGCAATATTGAGCAGATGGGGCTGGTGAAACTTTCTCAAGACTACTGTTTCTACTTTATTTTAGCAGATTGAAGATTCCCACTTTACATAGATGTTTCTTGTATCAAAAGAGGATACGGTATAAGCTTAATGGAAATGGGGTTATGTTATTATTTTATGAAGAGCATTATGTTATTATGCTCTTCATGTTATCTTAAAACTAGTATCTCCTTGGTAACTGAATGGACTTATTGTATCATTTCTGTGGCAAATCCATCCAATGCCACTTGTCTAATGATCGTGTTGGCAGTCTTTCAGTATCTGGACTACATATCAACATTATATATTTAATCGCTACATGTACTGTATCAACACAACATGGAAACCTGTTCAGCATAATTATACTGCCTTTGTCACCAATGCACCTGTCATTTTTAAAACAATCCCAATTAGTCTTGCGCTGCTTTTACACCAAATGAAATATTTAACATGGGTTTTACTCACTTCGACAAACCGCAAGAATAGTTAAATAACATGGAACATGATGCATGGAACACCGGGCCTAAATTTTTCCCAATTTTCTAGTGAAATTCATGTCATGCATGAGCAATGGTGCATGATGGAGGAAACTGCCTGAAAAAAAAAACTGTAAAAGCCATTATATATATATATATTAGTGCTGTCAAAATTAGCGCGTTAACGCATTCGATTAATTTGAAATATTTAACGCGTTAAAAAAAAATAACGCAATTAACGCGGTTGCAGTTTTTTTTATTTCCAGTTGTGGCCATGTGTGTTCAACGTGCAAAGAAATATGGATAAGACCAAGGAAGGACTTTTAGACGGAAAGTTTCAGTATAAAACTCTGCCGGATTACTCTTCATTCTGCCACAAGAAACATTACTCTTCATTCAGTCTGCCACAAGAAACAGCAACATTAAAATCATGAACTCAAATGTCATTGTTTAAAAAAAAAAAAAAACAATGACTGTAACAGTGCGTAAATCAGACCTTTCTGTAAAGCTAACGTTAATAAGCTTAAACGAAAATAACGAAATAATTGTGTAGCGGAGTATTTTTTGTACACAGTGCCGCGAACTGTCAATCACCCCTGTACGCGTTGATCACTGTCCTCCTCAGCTGCAGCAACTTGCGCTCTCTCTCTTCATCAAGCTTTAAAACAAAAAGGGGACAAAAAGATAATATTGTCTTTGTGCATAGGCTATAGATTAATTAGATAAATGAATATCTAAATTTGTGCCTTGCCGTCTACGGTATTTTTTTAGAACTTAGAAAAGAGATGCTGCAGCCAATGAGCAGCCAGCGGGGGCTGCAGGACGACTCAACCTCCTCAGACAGTTTTTAATGTTTATCAGACAATAAATACTCAAGATTTTGCTTTAGTATAACTCACAACGAGTTTCACACACCTTCTCCGGCCACGTTGAGTTGTTGACACTTACAGTGGGAAAAGCGACACATGCGCTATTCACTTGTATAACTTAAGGGTGAATGGGTAATGTAGTTTCTGCTCTGGGTGGGATGAATTAGGAAGCTTGCATTGTGAAGGGCGCTCTGAAAATCGGCAGTGCAGGTAAAAGATTAAAACCTCTATTAAAACAGATGTCCAAATGAGCGTACCGGTACGCTACAAGCACGTTCTGGGCGCACGGAGAGGTGGCGGTACGTTCAAGAGCTATATTTGGAAGTGGCGGTACCGGTGCATACCGGCCCACTTAAAGCACTGGCAATGACTATACTTTGGAATTTTTTTGCAGTCCACTTAGAATTCAACATGGAAATCATTTTTGTTTTTTATTGGCATTGATTGTTTTGAAATTCAAATGGTACTTACATGCCTGTGTTTTTATTTCTGTAATAAATATGGCTTTCAAGCCAACAGTTAATTTGGAGGATATTGATGGTTTATTGCAGGTATGTTGTTTACATGAGAAAATCTGTGTTACAAGTTAAACAAAAATTCCAATAAACAATCATATTTTGAATTTAAATAGTTTCTTTATCTTGAGTTTACATTAATTATTTACATTTTACATTTACATATCCAAAAAGTTTCAGTCTTTTAATTGCGATTAATCGCGATTAATCGCGATTAATTTTAAAATATTGTGCGATTAATTAGTTAATTTTTTTTAATCGATTGACAGCACTAATATATATAATTGTTTATAATATTTACTAAAGACATGCAGTGATATTTTAAAGTATGCATTTTAAAAGTCATATAATGCACCTAATTCAGATCATTTATCAGTAGACATTGCATGAACTTTACTAAATATGTACTTCAGGAGACAAAAGAAGTCTATACAGGAGTGGTTACAGTGTAAGCGTATACTAACAGCTATAAAAAAGTGCAAATATTATGTGATGGCATGACATTCATTCTGCATTCACAGTGAAACAAAGAAACATGAAGACAGTCACATATACCGTGTCAAACTCGATGACCTAAAGCACAGCCTCATGACATACAGGGGAATGAATCTACATCCTGCTGATATTTTAAGACTTCCTCACATCCTCGGAGATGGTGGACAATGAAACTGTAAAAACCGCGAGGAACGTTTAGAAAGAACAGAGGCTGATTTCAGCCGTAAAACCATAGAGATGCGTGTCTCCTGTACAAATGTCAATGAATTATTCAACATATGTATCAGCGTATTCACCGCAATGACAAAACTAGTGCACTCACGTGAAATTTGGGCCTGGTTTAGAGCAGAGTCATCATGAATAACGAGATGAAGCGTTTTTCATCGTCAATATCTGATAAACAATCCGGGTTTTACGGTTTATTTTGCTTTTTCATGAAAAACTGCAGTCCTTTTCTCCGAATGGGAGAGTCGGTAAGGAGGGGACGGTGAGCTGAGACTGTGGGCGTGTGCGAATAAAAATGATGTTCGTTCATTGGTTAGCAGCGGTATAGGAGGAGCTACGGTAGCCAATGAGAGCTCGTATTTTGGAATATGTAATTATTTAAAATGAAAAGGAGTGATTCGCTGGGCTTTTGGTTGATTCCAGTGAGTTGAATCTTTTGAATCCAAAAGAAAGATTCGTTAAGTGATTTGTTCACGATACATTCTGAAGGATCCAACGGTAAATGCCTCAACGTGTAAACAAGTGTTTTCTGTGTTAATAAGTCACCAATCACCCAACCAGTTCGTAAAAAAAAAAAAAAAATCCAAGAGAACTGCAATCATATTACACACTAATTCATTTCACAGTTTAGGAGACATCGTAGGACCTTGGAAAGACGTCTTGAGATAGGAAAACATCTGGTCCTTTTTTTGTCCCTTTTTTTTCTTAAACACTATTCTGCCAAAAAGAAAGAAACAAAAGTCAACTTATGACCATAGATTATATGAGTGAATGGCTGTATGGGTGGGGTTATGAGACTGCATAGGGCTGGGCTTTGTTTACAGTTGGGTGGGTGGGGGAGGTATGACTGAAGTCTGCTTTCGTTATGAAGGTGGTCGTTGCTATGGAGACTGCATCCAGCCTAATAAGGCAGCCAGATGGCAGAGGCAGACTGTCTCCTGAGCCACGTCAGCAGACATTAAGACATAGACTTAACATTATTACACATCTATCCGACATGTGTGTCATAGTGTCCTCTGCCCCCCAACCACACCCAAAAAAGTCAGCTGATGTTATTTTTCATTAACTAATTTATTCATTTACATTTTATATCACACTTCAAATCAATAGATACTAAATATTGGTTAAAATTGTCTTATGACATTTTCCATTCTACTTGCAACCAATATATTATATACTGGAAATGATAATTTTGTTTTATAAAATATAATTTAACAAATTAAATTATTTCATCTTGAACATATTTGTATTTTATATTATACTTTTAAATACTGGTAAATCAAAATGTGTTTGTGTTTTATATAATAATAATTTAATCATTTGTAAGAATCATTCCAACAATTCTGTTAATCAATTTACAAATGTTTTATTCATATATATGTAAAGAAATTAAATACATCTCTAAACAATTCAAGCATCTGAAATAAACATCATCCAGCATTTGCATGTACTGTAACAGCATAAAATCATACATATCACACAGAGCCATTTTCACTGTCCGCTGTCCTATGACCAGAGCATGTTGTGACATTCAATTAGTGCTTGAGCCTTTATTCTCAGTTCTTTGAAACTGATGATGATTCACTCACACAATCAGCCAAACACCCCTTCCCCCAAAACTCCACCCCCACAGGTTCTCAGGCTGTCTAGAAGGCACTTAGACCACCTAATGCGGACCTGTGGGGACCCTACGACATTATCTATTCTCCCTAACTAAGCCCCAATGTATTTTTTGAGGATAAGCTCCCTTTAGCTTTTCATTAGTCAGAAGCTCAGCAGGCTAAAACATTTACAATTACAACCATCAAGTATCACAGGATATCTTGTTATAGGTCACATCTACATAACACACACGCACACACGCACACGCACACACACACACACACACACAAACACACACAGAAATATAGCTGGCCTAAAACAGGAAAAATAACACCATGTAAAAATGCACGTAAACATCTTAATGTACGATTGACTCCTAACTGGAACATGGTCTTCTAAATGTTCTTGAAATCTTGTATTGAAAATCAAATGCAGAGGTCTTACCAGTACTGACTCAAATAAAAGGCCTTCTTTCATTTCTAGAGCACTGAAAACCACAGATTACATGAAACTCTGTATTCCCAAGTTCATCGTGCAGGCGAGTGTTTTGATCCGTCATCATTTCAGACCTACAGTGACCGGTCAGAGGCAATTTTCAGAAACATGATATGGTACGAGCCAGATCAGGTCAATAGAAAATGAATAATAATAACATTGGATAAAAATAAAACATTAAATTCTTCATCAGACAATACAGTGTACATATTTTCAATAAAAAAAAAATTGTTACAATTTTGTTGTTTCTATGTGGCGAATAGCCATCAGGTTTACCAGCTATTTTGATTGCTTAGTATAGAATATAAAATAAGGATATTTTCTCTTAGTCTTGGCATTGTGAATGGTTCATTTTTGCAGATAGAGATGCAGTATCATCATGGAAAATCATGTCGTGTACTGCCCCCTTGTGTTTAAGAGAGCACACTGCAGGTAAAATGTCTAATTTTCTACTGATCTCAACAGTAGACTGTTTTTAGATGCTGTGTCCTTTTATAGTAGACATTGAAACAAATTCCTATTCACTGTTTCAGCAAGCAACAGTGAAAGAGCGCCAGCTTCGTTTTTCATAAACGCAGCATGACACCAAGCATGAATGTCTGAATAAATAGAAATGTTAAGATCATGGGTCTACGCTGTCAGAATCAAGCTCTTTTGATTTTGTATCTTTTTCACGCCAACGCTTAAATAAAGACATTAGGCTGAAGCCCTCTTTAGTGCTTTTAAATGATATTGTTTGGCTATTTCTCTTCCCAGTACTAAACTGCAAGCTAGGCACTGTCTCTTCAGTCTTCGTCTCCGGCTCGACTGATTGTGACTGTGTTGAGTCAACAGATTGGGATTCCTCTTGGGAGTTAAGTGGCTTGGTGTCTGAATCTTTAACCATCTCTGTAGAGTTTTGCAATGTAGCAATCATATCACAATCCACAGATTTCCCTTTTCCAATGACACCTATAGAGGGAGCCGGAGATGCGTTTAGATTACTAGGCACAAACAGATCCTCTTGGCTGGTATTTCCACTACTGGCCTCGGGAAGTGCGATTGTGTGCCGGCGATTGATGATCTGGCCGTTCTGCAGCAGAGAGCTGGATTTAGAGGTGTTTTCTTCTATGGTCATGATCAGCAGTCTTCTGTCTTCTTGGAAGAACGTCTGCCTGGGAGAAAGGATCGGTGACAGGGCCTCACCGGACGAAATGCTACTTCGACTGGACTGGTATTGCAAAACTTTCCGTGACACCTCTCTCATATTTTGCACCTCTATCTCTGTCTGCACATCTTCCTCCTCCTGCACCGTGAATACAGACACATGTTGACTAATTGAGGAATCTTCACTTTTCTGCACAGGGCTTGAGACTGTAATCTCTGGGTGCTTGGGCGTCTCATCTTTATCAACGCTCTCCATGATCAAAGTGGATTGCATGGCACTTTTGACCCAGCTGTCTCTCTTGACCTCTCTGTTGTCAGCGGGGCGTTTCTCCGGCGTGGTGGTCTCAGTAAGATCGCCCCGTGAGGGGGAACTGTTCCCGGCTCTACGGCGGGACTGACGACTGTTGTACCTCTGTAGGATGGACTCCAGAGCAACTCCTTCAATGTCTTTGTCTCGTGAGGAGCAGGTGGCGGTAGAACGTCGCTTGGCTGCGATCTGAGTACGCTCTCGCTGTCTGCGCTTCACCTCCACCGTTTCTCGTTCAAGATTCTCCTATATTGATAAGAGAAATGACACGGCCATAAGGTCATTCATTTTTATTAATTACTCACCCTCATGTTTATTCATTTTCAGAACACAAATGAAAGAAAGGAAGTAAGAACATTGTTAAAATAGCCCATGTGACATCAGTGCTTCAAGCTTACGAGAACACTTTTTGTGCACCAAGAAAAAAAAATATTTCAGTACATCAGTTCTCACATATTATTAAATTCATTAGGTATACAAACATTTTACATGTAAAATGTTTGCTCAGAGTACCCAGAATGCATCTTTAGATGGTGCAATCACCTGAACCGCTCGTTTGAACTTCTCACAGAAAGAGTAGAAAATGGAGCAACACTCCTCTAGTTTGAACTGAGCTGGATCCTCACAGAAATACTCCGCTACCGAATCACTCACGGCAGAAAGGTTTTTAAAGGCCGCCTCGGTCTCCTTTAACCTGGTGTCTGCATTCTAAAAAAAAAAAAAAAGAACAAATAAAAGATAGTCGAAATTTTATTTAACAATAACATTTGTCAATAGACACAATAGTGTTTTACCATAGGGACAAAAAACTTACATGCTCATATTCAGAGATAAACTAAAAAGGCCTTGAGACAAAACGCCTCACCTGCAGAAAATCCCTCATCTGTTCTTCCAGATCTGGCTGTTTACTACTATTCTGCATTGCCACCTGGACTCTATTCACTTCCTTTTGGAAATCAGTCTCGATTTCCTGCTTATGGATCCTATAGTGCAGAAGACAAAAAAACATTTTAAACTCTTTTTTGCTTTTTAAGTGCAATTTAGCATTGAGCACAATAAGATGAGCTTAAAAGATCAGTTGAAAGACTTTTGCTAAAGTAAGATTAAGATCTTCAGTGATGAAAAACTTAAACTTATAATCAGAAATGTTTCTTTGGCAGGTAAATGAAAGATTGTGAAATTAAAGGTAAATGAAAGTACAAGTGCTATAATTACTACAACTAAAACTGATAGATAATTAACATTTTACTTTAAAGCTAAAAAATTTTTTTTTTTAAATATAACAAAAAAACTAATGAAAATAACAAAAGAACAACAAAATGACTAACATTTAATTAAAAACTAAAAATGTAATAATAAAAGCTCTTCAAAATACAACAGATTTTTGTAATGTGTGCGTTTTTATATTCAGTTATAATTACATTTATAGCATAAAATAAAATAATTATTTTTCAAAAAGCAATGTGTGGCCTACTGTACCTTGCTGCATCTCCAATGTGTTGTAGTTTTTCTGGGAACTTCAGCAGCGATGCATCAATCTTCTGGGCTTGCTGTGGTAACAGACAAATGAGAAAATAATTCAAATGGAAATAAAGCCGTGTTTCTTGTGGCTCTGGCATCACAGTATAATATCAATCATCATAGCTACCATGGCTACATAGTGCATAAGGTTCATTCCAGGCTTGTTGGCTTTGGTATCTGCTAGCTTGAGAAGCGACGGTATCCGGAATCCCACTGCGCTGCCAGCGTACCCTCCCTGGTGGATGTGAGGAAAGCATCTCATGACAATGGAAACACACTCACATGTGCAGTGCCTTATGCTGTTTTGAGGTTGACCCACTTTAATCATTGTTAACAAGCGTCACTAGATACAGTGGCATGATTGTACTCACAGAGTTCATGTAGTTCCCTGTCTTCAAGACCAGACGGATGACTGAATGTAGATCGGCACATTCCAGCAGCTCTGGAAGAAGTTTCATGCATGGGTTAGGTGAAATAAAATAAATAACAATTAGTAATAAACAAAATACTACAGGATTATCATGTTTTTTTTATTACTTTTTTATGTTTCCTGGGAATCAAACTTAGTCATGGTCTAGCTGCTAGCAAATTGCATAAATAGGAAGTAAATAAATAGGATGTTTTTTAAAAGGTGATTTAAATTATAATCAAATATATTTTTAGTAAAATGTCATAATATGCAGTACTTTAACTTTTTATTACATACACCTTGCTGGCCACTTTATTAGGTACACCCTTTTGCCTTCAGAACTGCCTTAATTCTTTGTGGCATAGATTCAACAAGGTGTTGGAACATTATTCAGAGATTTTGGTCCATATGGAGATGATAGTATCACGCAGTTGCTGCAGATTTGTCGGCTGTACATCCATGATGCGAGTCTCCCATTCCACCATATCAATAAAAGGTGGTTTATTAGATTGAGATCTGGTGACTGTGGAGGCCATTTGAGGAGAGTGAACTCATTGTCATGTTCAAGAAACCCGTCTGAGATGATTTGAGCTTTGTGACATGGTGCATTATCGTGCTGGAAGTAGCCATCAGAAGATGGGTAGACTGTAGTCGTAAAGGGATGGACATGGACAGCAACAATACTCAGGGAGGCTGTGGCATTTAAAAGATGCTCAATTGGTACTAAGGGACCCAAAGTGTGCCAAGAAAATATCCCCCATTACACCACCACCAGAAGCCTGAACCCTTGAGACAAGGCAGGATGGATCCATGCTTTCATGTTCTTCAATTTCTGACCCTACCATCTGAATGTCACAGCAGAAACTGAGACTCATCAGACCAAGCAACGTTTTTCCAATCTTCTATTGTCCAATTTTGGTGAGCCTTCATTTCCTGTTCTTACCCGGTGTGGTCTTCTGCTGCTGTAGCACATCTGCTTCAGGGTTCGATGTGTTGTGCGTTCAGAGATGGTATTCTGTATACCTTGGTTGTAATGAGTGGTTATTTGAGTAACTGTTGCCTTTCTATCATCTCTAACCAGTCTGTCCATTCTCCTCTGACCTCTGACATCAACAAGGCATTTTTGGCCACACAACTGCTGCTCACTTTGATAGTTTCTCTTTTTCGGACCATTCTCTGTGTACTGGGTTTCCAATGCCTTTGCAGTTGATAATAGGAGTAAGCAAGTTTGGAATGCGTACAGGCAGAGTCCATGCAGACGGATATAGATGCATAAAAATTTCAAATTTATTTGTGAGCTCCATTATAAATGATCTCAAACTTCATGTGGCCTCTCTTTCTTCCAGTGTACACACAAAGCCACACCTTATGGACCGCATACAAATTAGAATCCACTTTGTAAGCTACTCTGTCGTGCGGTCAAAAACCGTGTGCTTCCCAATTACCAACAGCACCCACTTGTTGCTCAGGTGCTCTAATTAAACCTAGCCACAGCACCACCCAGTGGACAAAACACTTTACCATCCCCTAAATGGCTCCTACACTCTGTAAACCCTAAAGATGGTCATGCAAGAAAATCCCAGTAGATCAGCAGTATTTGAAATACTCAGACCAGTCTGTCTGGCACCAACAACCATTCCACATTTAAAGTCACTTAAATCCCCTTTCTTCCCCATTCTGATGCTCGGTTAGAACAACAGCAAGTCATCTTCACCACATCTAGATGCCTAAATCCATTGAGCTGCTGCCGTGTGATTGGCTGATTATTAGCAATTTCAAAATAGGGAAGAGGGCATGTTGATAGGAAATAGCAGACAGTTTCAATTGTATGTCAATCTTACCTTGTCCAGCAGAGGTCATGACTGCAATAGAGTGATTCACTTCATCCATAAAATGGGGGAATTCCTCTTTGAGTACTAAACTGATCAACCGTTCCTCATAGCTAGAGGAAGAACAAACAAAGAATTTTTTATAATTATAATGGTATATCTAAAGTTCACTCCCATTCAGAGTAATTTGCAGTGACCTACAAATCCACTGTCTTTGATTGATAATCAATACCTGGCGATGGAGATAAAACATGAGCTGTACTGTGCAAATAGCTTAGTATTGAAAGCGCTCTGTGTACAGTTGTGTAAGTGTATATTTGTCTTTCTGTGGCTGTATACACCCACCAAGGAACTTTGACAAGTTGTACCATGAACCGATCTGCCTCAGAGAGAGTTGAACAGTCTCCTTTAAAATCACGAAGCTGACGCACCTATGAAATGAAGCAAATGCAATGCTTTGCAGTACGCTTTCAGTTCAAATCAAATGAAAGTTCAGTTCACAATTCAAATGAAATTGCTGCAAGTACACAAACGTATATTCAAATGCCATTGGCACACTACCAAAGCCTTGGAATTGCTCAACAAGCGAAACTAAAGACTGAACCATATATATTACACCCACCTCTCCATCCTCTGGCAGCAGTTTACACATCTCTTTCAGTTTCCCAGCACCAAATCTTTCTCCTCTGCCGTTGATAATGTCATCAATCATTCCACTCACTGACCTGTGGAGAAAGATGTGGTAGAATGACAGATCAGGACCACTAAAGACTACCGGTATTTAAGGAGTTACAAAAAATCACTTTTTTCAGAGATTGAATGGAACTGGATCTCTCATATTATCACTATATAAAACCCCAGTCTTCCTTATGAACCTTAAGGCAGATGCATTATGCAAAAATAAAATAAAATTAAATAAATATGTGATTTTTATTAGGCTTGCAATTCAAATGAAGAAGCCGCATAAAACATTATTATTCTGTTGTAAAATACAAATATATATATATCATTGTCAATAAAATGTTTATCTGCAAAAAAAAAAAATTACAATTTATATGCAACATATACAAAAATGATTTTATTTAATTGTTTCATTTTTGTATCTTAAAATGCTCTCTCCTATCCCAGTTTAATGTGGAGTGACAACTAAAATATTTGTAGTACTGTAAATACATTGCTCTGTTTGTTTGAGCGGCCAACACAGCAACAGTGACTCAACCAATGGCGTGGGTTTAGGGGCGGAACTACCTGTTTGTCCATCCAACGGCAGCTGTTGAGAAGGTCTGTGAAACTTGTAGGAAATCAATCAATACTTTCACCGCTAGTGGAATAGACACACTTCATCTTTGAATAGACTAATAACATCGTAAAACTCAATTCTAAATTCAGCATTGTTCTCCAAAACAAGTGTCCCATCCGTAAAAACAGTATAAAGGAAGTGGCCGACACATGGACTTCCACTCTGTGATTCATATTTCACCATGTTCTGACTGCTGCTTACACTTAATCTCAGTTTCCTGGCCAACCATAAAAAAATACCGGGACTAGACAAGCCCAATCTTGCTTTTTTAGAGATACACACAAGCACACCAAACTGGTATCACAAGCTCTAGCACTAAAAGCTGATGTATTCATTAAAGTTAAACTGTCACAATCAATTAATCAATATCTGCAGAGAAATACTGTATGATTAAGGGAACCGCTGATGATGTGAATAATGCAAAACCCCCATCTTATCTTTATGCTTGTACTCGTGTAGAAAAGATATGGACTGCCTGATGTTGTCAGAAAAAAATTCATTTGGCTTGCAGAGACATGTGAGCAACCTAAATTATGACTACTGCTCGTTTCCACCCTAGGATCTGCTGATGAAATGGAGAGCTTTTCTTAAAACACCTTCGTAATGCACTCACCTTTTGAACTGTTTGAGGAAGATACCAATGTTCATGTTCTTCTTGGAGTTGAGGATGGTCACCTGGCAAAAGAAAAAAAGCTATTATACTGTATTCTATCAGACCAATCATTTTCTTATGTATATTACATCATTAACATAAATGTAAACAGATTGTACCAAGTATTTGCGTCACCCTAAAGTTTGTCATCATTTATGAACTAATGATGATTAATGAAAACCAACAACCCTGCCTATTAATTTTTTGCATTAAGAATAATCACCGCAACGTTGTGATGATGTGATTCAAGGGTTGTAAAATTAGATGTTCTACATCACAGTGTTTTTAAAATGAAAGCTATTCAACATCGGTGGAGTCCACCTTATGTAAACACTTACAGAAAAAGAAGAAATCACTCCACCTTTAAAGAGAGCTCAGATCAAAGGACAAACACAGTCGAGTGGCATCTATAAATGCCACATCATTGTTTTTTGAATGACTATAAGCATTATTTGTAAGAGAAAGTTACATCAAATCAAGTAACTAGGATGTTTTTTCTGGCTGTGGGACAAAGCATGACTAATCATGATTACGACACTAAAATATGTCAAATCTTTCCAAACATGCTGAAAAAAAAATCACATGGGATTTTTCTGGAAAGCACGGCAGTCCTAATTTCAAATCACTGTTATTTAAATTTCCTTTTAGTAAACTTCTCATTTTCTTTATCTACCTGATTTTAGCAATAGTTACCAATTAGTTCTGTATCATGCGACTTTAGCAGAAGTAAAGCCAGTTTATAAATAGATGTTCTCTGACAAAATGTCATAACCTAGCCACCTTTTGCTAAAATGATTATGCAATATATTAAACTTGAAAAAGCATCCATACTTTACACTATAAGAAGTGATAACATGCAATTTTATTATAATTTATATATATATATATATATATATATATATATATATATATATATATATATATATATATATATATATATATATATATATAATGTTAATATTTATTCATATAATTTATTAATGTCAAAATATTATTTTAGGTAAAACTATTTTTTTTTATAGATTTTATTCAAGTCAAAAAGATAATTTTAATAAACCACTGAATCAAGCTAAATCCACTGGTTTGCACACATGCACACACACAAAACTAAAGGGTTAGATCATTTAGAAGTAGCTTTAGTAATAATCTGCACTACGGTATGTGAAAGATAAATGACCATAAAGAAACGGTTTATGCAAAACTAGCAATTATGACACTTTCTGCATGCAGCATGAAAAGATATGAAGCTTGAATCAACTTCAGCTCTGTAATCTTTACTACAGTGACAGTTATAAAGCCTAAAACAAACTAATTAAGTGAGGTTACAACTAACCAAAAGTCATCTCTATTAGAGACTGTCTGGGGCAGTCACTGACCCTACCCTGGTGACAAGCTTGATGTAAGCATATGCAAATCTCTCTAATGAAATTAGTCTGGAAACTCCCACTTACTGTAAGCCTGCAGGTACAGAAAAACTTTTCTGGCACATTCTACCTGAACTCACCATTTCGGGTCCTGAGGCATTGCTCGGGGACTGGCGTACACTGCGACGGTTTGTGGCCTGGACCTGTTTCTGATCATTGCGGCTGAATAACTCCTCCATACGTTTGGTGTCCAACTCAAACTCACTGCTCTTCTCAGCTGTCCATATGTTGTGTTTGCCAAGCACAGTGTCCTTAGGTATGGCGTCCCAATTGAAATTACGCATTCTAGAGGCCCGCATTGGGCCTCTGGTAAACGGGCCTCCACCAGAGAAGAGGGCAGGGGGTGGAGGGGGAGGGGGAGGTGGGGCATTAGGTGGTGGTGGGGGTGGTGGCGGCGGCGGTGGTATCATGATATAGATATCATATGCAAAGATTCTGTTGCATCATCCCTTTAAAAAAAAGCCAGAAAAGGAAACCATATGAAAACTGTTAACATATAAATGTTAACATATGCTGTCATTCAGCTGAAAAGCGAAGAATAAGTGTAGGGAAGTTAACCAAGAAACTCCAGGACTAGGTAATAACCATTAGTGAGAACACAACTGACAAAACCATGACAGAAAATATAGGTTCTCAAGTTTACATGACCTCTGACTCAGATATAATCATTATATATATATATATATATATATATATATATATATATATATATATATATATATATATATATATATATATATATATAGTTAGGTTAAATTCTCCACAACATCTGTGATGTGAGGAACTTTTAAAAGGTTAAATAACTTCTCTCAGTACCATGGTTGTTGTTGTTTTTTTTGTTGTTTTTTTTTTTACCAAAGTTCTCTAATGGTAATAATATTGTAGCCTACTTTTTACTCCAGACAGGTACTTAGGTACTAAAGTATAACCTACTCCATGAGGAAAAAACTTTATCGCCCGAGGTCTTTTTGGTAAAACCGTAGTATCTTTGTATTTTGATTCATATAAGTGATTTACTTACTAGTTTGTGAGGTATCCAGACGTCCCCCCAAAAGAAACTGCTATCTGGCAATATCTTAATCTACTTTGGCTACATACTCCAGACGAGAAAAACGTGCTCCATGTTAAGTCTGTCACACGGACTGCTGTTACAGCAAAGCCGTTCTGCGGAAGAATGTTGCAATCATCTGCTCTCTCTCTCTCTCTCTTACCTGTAGCTCACGCCCAGAACTCGTCCGCGCTTGTTCATGTTTCAGACCTAATCCTTCTCGTCAATGTCACTGTTCGAATTCCAGAAAGTACCATATTAAAATTGTTTATTTGTACAGTTAAGTTGAGTAAAGGCCGTTTTTGTGTAAATATTCGAATGGGGAATATAGACAACCAACCATAAAATCCCCCAAAACTTCCTCATTAAAGAATCAGATTTTTTTTTTTTTATGAAAATTCTATGTGTTTTTTAATGTCAAGGGCTGAGTTACTTTTGAAAAATATTGTACATTTGAGAAGAAAACCATAGCAAATCAGAGAGGTTTTTATTGTGTAGTAAAATGTAGCCTCCATAGATTGGTATTTAACTTGGTTTTAGTCAAGAAAATAAAAACCTCTCTGATTTCTGATTTATAGTCTCTGCAAGTAGAAGTGGGCTGTTACCTGAAACAGTATTTTAAGGAGATAAAATACCAGGCTGAATCAATATAAAAAAAAACTGTGTAACACAAGGAAAATGTAATTGCAGATGCAACACATTCTTGTTAAGGCGAAGTTCTTCCATCCCTTAAAGCATGACTCAATTTGATTACCACAGTGACACCAAGCCCTTATCTTAGTGGAGTACAGAGTCAAGGGAATAACAATCCAATCTAGGAAAAGTGGTTAATTTTTCTAGGTTTCACCAGTAGCGTCTGGTGGCAGCTAGTCAAAGTTTGAAGATGGAGCTCAGAAACTAAACCTGGCTGCCATGTGGCAGTAAAAGTAATGGAGACACCATTCATATCGCTTTCCAATGTGTTTTAATTTCATAGATAGGACTTCACAATTTACATAAATATAAATATATTATTAACCTTCTTATGACATGTACTGTGAGCAATTTTCATTCTTTTACCACGACACAGTCCTCTTTCAAACAACCTTACATTAAAAACAAACGGCTCTACTCTATGATAAAACAAAGAATATAAATTGGCCTGTGAGGTGCTCACTGTATATGGAACAGTTTTGTGAATAGGACTATGAATGCCTCAGAAAATGTTTACGTTTTTACAGAACATGATTTATGTGATTGATTTGAATTGTAATTTTGCGACATATTATTTTGAATGTATACGATATAGTTAAGGCAGCTGTAAAACGCAACCACAGTTAGTTTCCATAAGCCATTTGGATAAATGTAATATTTATTTCAAGATGTTCTGGGCATCTTTCCAAGGTTTGGCAATGTAAAAACAACTACTTCTTTTATCTGAATCATTCATACAAACCACTTTATCATCCCCGCCCATCCATTTTCGGGTTTCCATGTTCGAGTGTCTCTTTACATTGACAAAGTGATCACTGCTCCTCAAGCCAGGAAGGCTTGTCAGAACCCGGTGGCTTCAATTTCACGTTGAACTGTCTGAGAGTCTGTTCAAGCTGCTGTTGGTTTCCAGCGAAATACGCAGAGACAGCATTATGAAACAGTAGGAGCTGCTTGTGCATCACCTTTACCTGGAGAGTTAAAATATTAAAACTAAGTAATATTTGTGACTCATGAATTTCAAAAGTTGATTTCAACATGGTACCTTATTCTCCTCCAAAAATTTGAGCTTGACGCTGACATCACTGTGTAGTCGTTCATACTTGTCTTTATGGATTTGGTACTGCTGTTGAGCTATCTCAATGCGCACCATTGCTGCAGCGTCCCGTGGACCCACACTCATCTCCTCCAGGTCAGTTCTATAGGCATCGAACTCCAGTCTGAAACATCAATACTCATAAGTATAAGCTGATTCAATAAACCTAGCATAAAAAATAAAAAAATAGAAATTCTCCTTGATATACAGGCTGCAAATCCCTTAAAGGGGTCATATGATGCGATTTCAATTATTCTTTTCTCTCCCACGCTCCCATATAGCTACCTCACTATGTGGGAAGTTTTGCATAATGCCACCCAAAATGTGAAAGCGAAACTACTTTGTTTGGCCTTCCAAAAGAGGACGATGTCCGCCAGATCATGTCTAGAGCTGATCCATGCTGGGCACTGAGGAAATGAATCAACTTGGCGCTGTGGATCGCCATATCAGCTTTCACCGTGGCCGAAGCGGAGTCCAGCCCGCCGCCACACACTCGAGCCCATGATGTGACGCTGTGTTTCATTGTGAAAGTGAATCAGTGGTTAAGTTGTATGGCGCGTTACGCAACGCAATGCGTAAAAAGACAGTATAAGTCATTAATAAATCATGTCCCCACTGGATGCAACAAATGTCTCATTTGTAATGGATGTTATGGTTTTTGTCTCATCGCACCAAGTATGTAAAGGGGCATAACATTTCTGTCACACGCTTGAGGTATTTGGCCAACCACAACGCACTGGATAGTTGGCCAATTAGAGCACACCTCGCTTTTTAGAACGATGAGCTTTGTAAAAATCAACGGGTTTCAGAAAGGCGGGGCTTAGAGGAGAAACAATAGTGTACATTATGATATACTTGTCTTCTGCAACAAATGTAGAAAGTCTTTGATCCATCCTCATTTGGGGGGTTCTTAGCTTACCAAACAATTACATATACAGATTGAAAAAAATAGAAATTATTTTTATTTATATATATATATATATATATATATATATATATATATATATATATATATATATATATATATATATTAGTGCTGTCAAAATTAGCGCGTTAACGCATTCGATTAATTTGAAATATTTAACGCGTTAAAAAAAAATAACGCAATTAATGCGGTTGCAGTTTTTTTTATTTCCAGTTGTGGCCTATGTGTGTTCAACTTGCAAAGAAATATGGATAAGACCAAGGAAGGACTTTTAGACGGAAAGTTTCAGTATAAAACTCTGCCGGATTACTCTTCAGTCTGCCACAAGAAACATTACTATTCATTTAGTCTGCCACAAGAAACAGCAACATTAAAATCATGAACTCAAATGTCATTGTTTAAAAAAAAAAAAAACAATGACTGTAACAGTGCGTAAATCAGACCTTTCTGTAACGCTAACGTTAATAAGCTTAAACGAAAATAACAAAATAATAGTGTAGCGGAGTATTTTTTGTACACAGTGCCGCGAACTGTCAATCACTCCCGCGTGCATCACTGTCCTCCTCAGCTGCAGCAACTTGCGCTCTCTCTCTTCATCAAGCTTTAAAACAAAAAGGGGACAAAAAGATCATATTGTCTTTGTGCATAGGCTATAGATTAATTAGATAAATGAATATCTAAATTTGTGCCTTGCCGTCTACGGTATTTTTTTAGAGCTTAGAAAAAAGATGCTGCAGCCAATGAACAGCCAGCGGGCTGGCTGCAGGACAGTTTTTAATGTTTATCAGACAATAAATACTCAAGATTTTGCTTTAGTATAACTCACAACGAGTTTCACACACCTTCTCCGGCCACGTTGAGTTGTTGACACTTAACAGTGGGAAAAGCG
This sequence comes from Carassius gibelio, assembly GCF_023724105.1. NCBI lineage: Eukaryota > Metazoa > Chordata > Actinopteri > Cypriniformes > Cyprinidae > Carassius > Carassius gibelio. The sequence continues at coordinate 8,576,564 of NC_068410.1, forward strand.
ACACATGCGCTATTCACTTGTATAACTTAAGGGTGAATGGGTAATGTAGTTTCTGCTCTGGGTGGGATGAATTAGGAAGCTTGCATTGTGAAGGGCGCTCTGAAAATCGGCAGTGCAGGTAAAAGATTAAAACCTCTATTAAAACAGATGTCCAAATGAGCGTACCGGTACGCTACAAGCACGTTCTGGGCGCACGGAGAGGTGGCGGTACGCTCAAGAGCTATATTTGGAAGTGGCAGTACTGAGTACAGGTGCATACCGGCCCACTTAAAGCACTGGCAATGACTATACTTTGGAATTTTTTTGCAGTCCACTTAGAATTCAACATGGAAATCATTTTTGTTTTTTATTGGCATTGATTGTTTTGAAATTCAAATGGTACTTACATGCCTGTGTTTTTATTTCTGTAATAAATATGGCTTTCAAGCCAACAGTTAATTTGGAGGATATTGATGGTTTATTGCAGGTATGTTGTTTACATGAGAAAATCTGTGTTACAAGTTAAATTTTGAATTTAAATAGTTTCTTTGTCTTGAGTTTACATTAATTATTTACATTTTACATTTACATATCCAAAAAGTTTCAGTCTTTTAATTGCGATTAATCGCGATTAATTTTAAAAAATTGTGCGATTAATTAGTTAATTTTTTTTAATCGATTGACAGCACTAATATATATATATGTATGTGTGTGTGTGTGTGTGTGTGTATTAGAATGTTTATGTTAATTTGATTAATCAATCTGTACATTGTAATTAACTGGCACAATTTTTGTTAGCCCTAATCTAACTTAAGCAGATATTACAAAAGTTACTTATGTAACATGCAACTCATTATATCAAATGTTTGATACCTTGCATTCTCATACATCTTGATGGTCATGAGTGTGTCCTCCATGGTTTTGTTGACTAGTGTATTAATGCTGGACACAAAGAAATTGATGGCACCCAAGAGCGTCTCTCCATTTTTGCATAGCAGTCTTTGTGTCTCTGCATTATAGCCAAACTCATCCTGGAAAAGTAAAAAAAAAAAAAAAAAAAAAAAAAAAAAATAAAATAAATAAATAAGGTTTAGGATAATGTTATTTATACAGCTATAAAATCATCAAATAGAGTAAAGGCATATTCATGTTATACTAAAATTTTGTGGAAACAAATATTTTCAGACATTTAGAGAAATTTATATGTATGTATACATGTAAGCTGCTATGCAATGAAAGCAAAATCTACTCTAAATATAAATGTATAATACAAGATACTGTTTTGGACAGTACGTCTTTTTTGACTTACTGAACTATGTACAAGGCAAAAAAGTGCAGCTAATTCTTTCGTTTGCAAAAACCATTTAAAATGGGACACTATGTTAAGATTCAGTGGCGATATGTAACCTAATGGCCAAAAAATATTAGTACCTGCAGTTCTGGAGATTTCTGGCTAAGATCAGCAAAGGTGTCTCCAAGAGCCTGTTGAGTCTGCACCATGTTGTAGAAATGGCTGGTGAGCTCACGTGCTAGTCTCAGAATTTGCTCGTACTTCATCTTAGTCTCTCTTAGCACATCAATCTGAGCCTCAAGCTCCAGGTCCACCGTCTTTGTGCCACGACCGAAGCGCTCCGAAAACATCTGCTTTGTGCACTGGTGAAGAAGAGAAGGCAAGATACTGTACATATAAATCCCTACAGTACACAGTTTATCTTTATAAAGCCTAAATACCTACATAAAGCATTTAAAAAAATACTTGTGATCAGTAAGTAAATGAATAAATTAATACTTTTATGAAGCAAAGACAAGTTCGATTGCTCCAAGGTGACAGAAAGACATTTTAAATGATACAAAATTCTTAACTTTTATATATTTTCTAGTCAATGAAGGATCCTAAATGTAAATCACAATTTCCTAAAAATATAAAGCAGCACAATAGTTTTCGCCATTAATGTTTCCTGAGAACCAAATCAGCATATTAGTATGTAGAATGGAGTAATGATTTTGAATATTCAGTTTTGTCATAACAGCAATATATAAATTGTAAAATCTGTTAAAGTAAAAAAAAAAAAAAAACACATTTAAATTTTTAATAACATTCCACAATAGTAAGTTTTTTTATACTGTATTTTTGAACAAATTCTGTCTGTGAACATTTAAAACATGAAATTACTGTACCTTGTACGTGTTAATGCTCCACTTTTTCACACTGTCAAATTTCTCAACAGCTACTCCTCTTGTGGCCTCCTCTGACATCATGGATGGGTTGCTGTTACTGTGGTGCATGCTGGGAGCTGAGAGTACAAAATGTAGGTACTTTTATTATAAATAGGGGACCATAACAAAATACACAATATTATTTCATTCTGGTTTTGAATATCGCCGGTTGTGTCTATAAAGGTCACAACAATGACTTCATAGACATCTCATGTAATAGAAATTCTTTGCATAACCAGTCATCTTTAATTCCTCAGACTGGAAAATGAATAGGGACAAGAATAAAAGGTGTGATGACAGTAAATGAGTAATGACTGATAAATAAGGGCTGAAAATGTTGCTGGCAGTGACAGGAGGGGGTGGAGTCCCTGAGATACCTGGGTAATGTCCTGGCTGGTTTGCTATCCGACTGGAGGCTGAATGGCTGGGAGTGATGCCCCTGGATTTGGAACGGATATCTGAAATGAATGAATAACAGTGGACGGGTGGAGGAATGGGATGGAGGTTTAGTTTAAGTGAAAGGCCATTAGGGAAATTGCAACATTTAGTGTTTTGTGGTAATACGGATGAGTAATGCACATGAACTGGGTGGTACGATGATTATTCTGGAGTGGAGATTTTAGTAAACATAATCAAATGCATAATGATTTCATAGACTGAATAATCAAAATTGATCAAAACAACAATAATATTGGTGATTATGATGTATACATGAAGCATTGTGATGTTTTAACAAAAATGAACAGTGGATGCTTAAAAGGAGAAGTGTTATTAAGGAGGTTTATTTAGGACAAGGTGACCAAAAGAGATGAAAATGGCATCTTTTTTAAATGGTTAGGTGATAAAAGTTAGAAGTAGAGGATGAAACGAATGAAAAACAAGAATGCTGCTAAAAGACTGACTTTGTACAGTGACGGTCAGCATAAATGTGTAAAAAACTGTATACACAAACTACCATTGGTTGGCCAGATTTTTTTCAATGTTTTTTCAAAGTTTCTTATGATCACTGAGGCTGCATTTTATAAAAAACTGTAAAAACTGTTCTATTGTCAAATATTACTTACATTTACATTTAAATAGTGTCACATATTTAGAAAATTAAAACTTACACTTCTCGTCAGTTTTCAATATATAAAGTCATATTCAACTAAACTGTTTTAATTACTTCACAAATTTCAGAGGACAATAACAACATAAAGGCTCTTCTGATAAACTGACCAAACAGAATGGATATTAAAATGACACAACATATCAAATTAATTTATATAATACATACAGTATTTTTTAAATCCTCATGGACCGCCACTGACTGCGTCAGTTAGGTTTGTATTCTAGTATCTCTATTAGTGCTGTGTTAATGTGTTAAGGCCAGTCATGTTATTGAGCATAAAGAAACACCATTAAAGGAATTATTGTGCATTCCACACATATATAAATCAGCTCACAAACATTTTTGTTACAAACATGTCTACAGTCAATTTAAAACAAACAAGAGGTTTATGTTGCATGAGCAAACATGCATCCACCATGCGACTGTCCTCAGCTCCCTGTAGAAAAAGCCAAACGTTTGCTGTTAAAATGCTGACAAACACATTTTACACCAGGAGAGAGAGAGGACGCTGTAGGGACAAAGATTCTAAAAGAAGATCTTCTGTCAAGTTAGCATGCATATACAATACACAGACACCTGGTTTGGGCGCGTTGCCGCATCTTCTGTCAAAATACTCCGGGTTGAAACGTATAGCTGGTCCTAAACATATACGTCAGCAGAGATGTAAGCTGAACCTTGCCAGGCACATGACTTAGATGCTGCATCAGATCAGATCAGAATCGGACACTTGTCTTTACCTTTGATGGAACTGGTGGGTATGATGCCCTCCGCTGCCCCTCCGTAGCCTCCAGACACAATGCTGGTTTCATTCAGGTTTGGTCCAGACACCATCACCTGCTGCAAGTCCTGAATATGATGGGATTTACAGTAATATTACAGAAGATTACAATCTCTAGCAAAGAGAAAAAAAACACATTTACCACAAACTGGGCACACTAGGTGGGGAAAAAACATGTGGGTATCAAAAGTGAGGATGAAGCAGTATTATTTATATACTTTTATAATGTTTATAAATTGTTTTTATTAATATATTGGATTTTTTTATTAATATTTTTTGTATTTTCAGTTTTCATCTTCATTTTGCTTTGTCATTTTTTATGTGCTGCTGACACAACTATATATATATATATATATATATATATATATATATATATATATATATATATATATATATATATATATATATATATATATATATATATATATATATATATATATATATATATTCCCGATTAGCTTTAATTTATTTTAGCTTTTCTGTTCATTTTGATTACATTTTATGTCATCTTGTTCATTTACCAACAATTATTTTGTAAGGTTTTAGTTTTAATCAACAATTAGAAGACTGGGATGATGACAAGAAAAAATAAGCACACAAAATTCAAAATTATCCTTTAATAACCATTTCTAGTGTTCATATACTAGACTAAAAACTTATTTTTACTTAAAAATACAGACTTCTATTAATATTAAAGCCCTGCCTTCTCAAAACCTTTAAAAATGTCGATTCAAAAAGCTATCAATCAACTAGACATTCTTAGTTCAAGGGAAATCCTATTAAGAAAAGTCACTATAAAACATATGCAAATTAATCTACTGTATTTGCATGACTGTTTTCCAGGTCTCTGCTTGACTTTTCTGTTCCAGTAAACAGCTCCTGTTTATAATAATCCTACACCAACATTTGCCCAAACCCCACGATAAGTCAATGACTACTATGTGTGCAACTATGCAAACCATCAACCACACTAAATCAAAGGGAATGGGGCTCCAACGTACAGGGACACCCACAAACTCTCCCTCACCATGTTCACTGGCAGTGTGCCTACAATTTCATCTAAGCTCCCATCAATCTGTGCACCCTGTGACATGAAGAAACATAAAATGTGAAGACAGTGTCAAAAAAAGATGGTGAGACAGATACATACAGAAGACAAAAATGTGCTGAAATAACGGAAAACAACAGAGTCGCACGACTTAAATTAACAGGGTCTATATTTACAACAGCTCATTAATGTGTGACTGAGCCAACCGTTCAAGGCCTCTCAGAGCCTGCCACACGATATCCACAAGAACACATTTCACATCGCATTCAGGTGCGGTTCGTGGCATAACTGAATGGCAGGCCTGAAAATATGATGTTGATTTTCCTCAGGTTTGGTGGACAGTGGATACTCACCTGCTCAAGACTGTCATCCTCAGCCGTCCTGCTGTCCCCATTACTGTTGATGGGGATTTCCATAGTGGCGGCTTTGCTCAGAATACTATCTGTCATGATGAATATCTGCAAGAAAAGACACATTGCAGATGAATACGACTGACAGACAGACAGACAGACAGACAGACAGAGAGAGAGAGAGAGAGAGAGAGAGAGAGACAGCCCTAGATAAACACATACATAAATATAGACAGATATAGAAGAAAGAAAGAAAGAAAGAAAGAAAGACCAAGTGAAACATAGACATGTATATTCTCATCTACGTTTCACTAGGCTTATCTATATACTGTATGACAAACAGTTATTTGCATCTGTCTATATTCTTGTCTATGATTATTTAGGCCTGTCTATCTATCTATGATAAACAGACAGAAATATAGACATATAGAAGTAAGAAAGATGGACAGAGACAGATATTAAGAAAGAAAGCAAAACAGACAGGCAGACAGATAGATAGATAGAATTAAGAAATACAGCTAGATAGATAGATAGATAGATAGATAAAATTACAATAACTGTTTATATTCTTAATACACGTGGTATATATATATATATATATATATATATATATATATATATATAGTAAATGGGTTTAAGGAAGCATTATGCGTTTTAATATACGAGAAAAATAATAGAAGAATATTAAATAAATTGACAATACCAGATACACAAAGGACGTTTTACCATAAAATCAATATTATATACATTACATGCTACAGGCCAGCCGTTAAACACTGGGCACGCAAAAACAGACAAGCCGATTATGTACAGTAGGCATCGGTTGAAACTGTGCCCTGAACCGAAGGTGTCGGGACGGATTACACTCGGTACTACAGTCAGTGTGAACAGACGCCATGACGCGGTTCAGCCGGAGCAGCTACGTGTCACACCGGGACAGACACAAGAGAGGATGCTGGACCACGGATCCATCTGCTGCAGCTTTACTTGCCTGTTTGCCGTCTCAACCGCTGAACCGAACCGCCCGCACCGCATTTAAGATTATTCCATGATGACAATGCGATTTGTGTGTGTTTTTAATGGATGTCTGGAGGGCAAATAATCTCCACAGGCTCTGTCAATCCTCTTGGTCGCTCGGTAACGCAAATCCTCTGTTCTCTCCAAACGGAAGTGACGACGTGACATTCTTCAGGGTTACTGCAGCGTCGCCGCATTACTTAGGAATAAACATCCATGCCTTTATACATTTTCACACAAAATATATTCCAAATAGAATTAATAATTTGTGCAAAGGTTAAAAGTGACAACGTAGCTTAGTGATTAATAGAGGTTTTCTGCTGTACTCAGTATAACCAGGAGGTGTCAGTATTATTTCAGAAACGTGAGCATCATTTGGACAGGGCTCTGGTGAATACTGTTGGGTGAATAGCGCCAGTTGTTGTTGTTAACCCATTACTGCTGTAACTGACTGAAAGCATTCTCTCTCAATAATTGTGCAAAATAATATGTATGCATATACACATACGTTACATATATTGATGTATTGTTATTTGTACTAATTATTTATTTACATTTTAATTTATATAGCATCACATGAGGCACATTTTTAGGTACCTGACTTTTTTATGTTTGTTTTTACAGTTTTACATTTGACCAACAAAGTCTGATCATCCACAAGACTACTACAGTATATGCATACAATTTTAGTCTATGCACATGTCTCCTTTAATAAAGATTAAAGATCTACATGCTTTGTATTAGTCTCTGCTATGAACCGAGTTGAGATCTGAGTTAATATAATTCTTTAAGACTTTTCCCAGAAGACAATAAATCATAATATCTATGCAGATCATTTAAACAACAATTTTCTGTCTTACAGAATAGGACACATGAGTATTGATGGTTTAGATAAATGTCTATTTTGTAATTCAAGAAAGAATTTCTAAATCAAATTGGATAAATATACTTTGCATACAGTACTGCCATTATTTAAAACTAATTGATTAAACCAAGTCCAGAAGCTGCATTGTTATACACATACATATGTGTGTGGTATTATTATCTATTATTATTATTTAAAAAATGTCAATTAATAATATGATTTAGAGGCCAAGCTGAAGACGGAAGGAGCGATTACTGTCTTTTGGATGGGATTAGGTGTTAGCTGATGCGTAAACGGCTCATATCCTTCACCTTTGCAAGCCAATATGCATCAAGCATGAGGAGGAAGTGCAAAATTGGAAAAGTGTGCTTTTGCTTGACCGTTCAAATGAACATCCTTTAACTTTTAACCTTTGACCTCAACATTCTTGTGAGTTCCTAAACCAACCACAGTTAAAAAACAGTTATTTTGCCCCTTTGCACTGGAAGACTTTGTCTGCCAAAGCAAAGTAGAGAAAATAGCCAAATAAATGATCGCTATAACTGAATTTTGGGTGATGATTTGAAAAATATACATTACTAAAAATTATTTCTTGGACTTGGCAATCCATTAAATATCATAGAAATAAAATAACCTGCGGGCAAACATGATCTTTAAAAGGTTATTCTGATTGGGTGATCTGCTATAATACTGCTGGGTACACCTGGGACCAATAAAGTTAATGTAATAGCAGTTAGGGTTGTAATTCTAAGCACATACCTTATAGAAGTCGTGTCTTCACCACAAGGCTTCTGTTTAGAGCATTTTTTAGTCTGGGAACCTTAGGTTAAATCTGACAGTGAGGCAGACCAAAACAGCCACCCACAGTAGATGTATTTGGATGCAAGTTTACTGGTACACATAAACTGAAAACAAGGCCTGTTAAATTTAAAGTCTCCAGGTTTGAATTCTTCACAAGGACTTGCATTACAGAACCATTCGGTGCCTTCGAAAGCCCTGCAGCTTCCCACTCTTTTCCTCCCATTCAGTAAATATCCCGTCACGCTTTTAATGATCATTAAATGTGCCTCCAGATGTTGGTCAGCGGTTCGTCCTCACACAGCCCTTTCTGAGTTCCTCGACTGCAATCAAGACACAGAGACAAGGACCTCAAAGCAAAGCAAGGAAGAAAACATGGCAACACACCACGCTCTAGATTTCTTGCCCGCTATGTCATTATTCCCAAGCAAAATAATTACAAACATTGCTCCGTGTTTACACCGTGTAGCATATGGACCTGGTCCTTTTATAGTTTTCGTAATGTGCCATTTCAAACAAACTGTCAACCTTTTTTCCTCTTGCTTGCTGTTGAATCAGGCTGAGTGCAATTCGTCATTGTTATGGATCCATGATATGCGTGACTGTGAACATCAAACACCAAAACTCTTCCTGAAAACACAAGGTGAAAAGAGAGAAACAACAACGTAATGCTTAGAAATCAGTGCAACATTAAAAAGGAATAGTAAAATAGAAAGTCATTTTTACTGACCCAAACCTGTACAGAATGCTGTTTTTCCCCCAGTGTAAAAATTAAATTAAATTCAATGAATAATGATTGTCAGTTAGGCTTCACTTCATGCAATCTCACCTTAAAGGGATACTCCACCCCAAAATGAAAATTTTGTCATTAACTACTTACCCTATGTCGTTCCAAACCCATAAAAGCTTTGTTCGTCTTCGGAACACATTTTAAGATGTTTTGGATGAAAATCGGGAGGCTTGTGACTGTCCCATAGACTGCCAAGTAAGTTACACTTTCAAGGCCCAGAAAAGTATGAAAAGCATCGTCGGAATAGTCCATCTGCCATCAGTGGTTCAAGTATAAAGTTATGATGGTATAAAGACTTTATTCAACAATTCCTCTCCTTCTGTCTCTTCCCACATCACCGTAGTGCCATGTTGGAGAATATGAGCTGACGCAGGCGCCATATGCTATACTGTGTCAGCCGAGCAACAAGGATATGTTTTCTGCATGTGTTTATGCTTTGGTTTGAAAGAAAACAGCGCATCCGTGCAGTGCGGCTGACACAGAAGTGTGTTTGCCGCCTACGTCCAGCTCATATTTTCTCCAAAATGGCGCTACGGTGATGTGGGGAGAAACAGAGAACACAAATTGCTGGATAAAGTCATTATTTCTGTTTTCTTTGTGTACAGAAAGTACTCTCGTCACTTTATAATATTATGGTTGAACCACTGATGGCAGATCTGACGATGGTTTTCATACTTTTTCTGGACCTTGACAGTGTAACTTATTTGGCAGTCTATGGGACAGTCTCAAGCCTTCTGGATTTTATACAAAATATCTTAAATTGTGTTCCGAGGATGAACAATGCGTTTGGAACGACGTGGGGGTAAGTGATCAATGACAACATTTTCTTGTGACTATAGTAGCTGAATTAATAATCAATGCTGATTTTCAATCTTGCTAATTCTCTTAAGAGGAAAGATCACTTTGAAATTTGAAGAGCAAAGCGATTTTCAGAGCAGCTGTTCTCTCTTTCAGATCTTGGCGAAAAATGACAGTGATGTTATTTTCCATGTCGGCTATCAGCTATATTTCAGGGCTAAATTGGGTGGATTTCAGGCACTGTTTAATCCAGCTGGAATTAGCAAGAGTTATAGCTACGGCGAGGATGAACCACGGCTGAACCAGTTTATGCTGGGAAATTGGGATGATTTGACCAAAAAACAATTATGAAAACGTAGCCAGTGGCATTCCAGAAACTGTGGAGTGTTGTGGGTTTTCATAACTGATAAACAATATTGGTTTTCCAGTTCTATAGTGACATTTTTTCAAGATAATTCTGAGAAACCAAAAAAATCTATTCTGTAAGCAGAACTTCTTGTGTTATACTGACATGGTGGAACCGTATTAATGCAAAATTATTCAGGCTGCTTTCAAGAAGATGAGTTTTACCACAGCTTGTTCCTAACTCACGTCTACAGAAGAGTTTCCTACATGTCAATAATACACGGCTCTTTGCCAGGAATACTGTTTATGTACATAGCTTCTTTTGAATATTAATGAAATTGGTCTTGGCACAAAGGAAGACGACAGACTATTTTCCTAGTGTGTCTTTTTTTCTTTTCTTCTGTACTCACTATTCTCCAGAGTGTCTGTGAAGTCCCAAGCTACATTTCTGCACACAAAAAAGCAAGTTGGTCCAAAACACGATAATCTTATACTTTGCTATCCTCCTTAATTTATAGTCTGGGACTAGAGATACCAAGAAACCACACAGACTTTCACTTGGGAAAATGGTTTGTAACCAGAAAGCCATTGTCTCTTGGTTGTTTACTTTAAACAATTAACATGTTTTGCTTGATTTTGTGGTTGTTTCACTGCCACCCACAGCCCTGTATAAGCTTGCATGTTGTAAATGTGCACAGTATCACAGTGTTACTCCATATCCACTCATTTTATTCCATATTAGGACATTTAAAGGGATAAATCACCCAAAAATAAAAAATTTAAAATGTACTTTTTGGACTTCACTATCCATAATCTGAATATGATCATGTTCAGTTTTAGGGATCCCTCATCCCTCTTTCATTTATCATGATTAAAAACCCTTTCCATTCAAAGTTTCTATTGCCAACGTTTGACCCTGTGTGTCGTGACAGCAGCTTGTAAAACCCAGTAACAAGCAGCTCCACCAACCTGCTGGTAACACTGTGACCCTTCATGTTAATTTCACCTGCATAATCAAAATGAGACCAAAAAAGAGCCCGCAAATTTGTATAAAAACTATTTAGGCATCATAAACCCTTTTGGGGTTGTTAGCATAATATCCTAAGTGTTAATTTTGTTTTCTGTGAATACTAGTTGTGGTTGGCTCTCAGCGTCTGCAGACATGGCTTGCACGCAATTTAAAGGCGGCCACGTCCTGTGAAGTTACAGGCAGTAATCTGAGCGCTGTGTGCCATGCATTTTAACTATTTGTGCTGCTTTCTGCTCATAATTAATGTTTCTTCTTATAGCCTTTTAGAACACAGTTCTGTCTAAAGAAGTTACACAGCAAAGAAACACTGGAAATCAAACAACTAACCAATTTTTCAGAATTGAATAAAATACTCATTTACATCAACATTTCTAGTCCAGATTTTTTTTGTAAGCACTGGTTTATTGAGGAAGTTTATTTTTTTTCTTCTATTTATAATTTATGTTTATTTTCTCTGTTACTTCAATGGAGAATTACATTTTACCCCTCCATTTACTCTTTTTAATATCCCCTCAGCTGCCCGTAAATTTTATTGAACGCGGAGTGTGTGTCTGTTTTTGTGTGTGCTGCCCAACCTTGAACTTTCCCTGATTAGTAAAAGGAGAATGCATTCTGTGCTTGCTCATTATATTTACCACATTTCTCCTGACCCTGGCCAAAGTAACATCCAGAAAACTCTCACTGGAAGAAACTGTCCACAGACCAGATGTTCAAGAAATGATTTAAACCTAGAAGAGACATTTGAAAATGCTGTAAACAAATGAATGATATGACAGAAAATGACTAAAAAACGATCATCGGGTTTTACGCAAACTTGTGAAGTTTATGCAGCACGAAAGATGCGATCACTACTGCCAAGGACGATCGAAATATTAAAACATTATGAAATTAATGTCTTTTTTTTATTTACTAACAAGGCAATCAATCACTAAATAGACAAATAAATAAATGTATAATTAAAAATTTTAATAAAATGTATTTAAAAATATATATTAAAAATACAGTATTAATATTTAAACATTTTCTTTAAAAAAAATATATTTTTTTAAATAATATATTTAATAAAAAATATATATATTTTCCACATCACATCAGACAAATAATTCAAACACATTAGTTAAACCTCACTCTGATTGTAAATCTGGACAATGTATGCACAGATATTATATGACGTGAGATGCTCCTGTAGGTGAGAACATGAGAAGTTTCTCACATTTTATGTGATATCACACTTTTCTGTCTTGCGCAGTATCACTGCACATGTTGTTTCTCGGCAGGGTAACTGTCACTTATTTCAGGTCATGATCCCTGTAGATTCAAGACTTTTTGTGTCTCTGTGAACAAATAATACATAATATTTCTCAAGAGTTGGTCTAAGGCCAGTTTCCAGTGTTCTCTAAATCCTAAACTTAATATAAAAAGCGGGAAAGAGGAAATGGAAAAAAATAAAGAATAATAACTCAGCAGCAAGGGAATCACGCTGATAACCAGCTAAAGTCATTATATTAATTCCAGCCAAAATGAGGCTACGTCTCCCAGAGTTCACCTATTTTACACACCACCTGCGGACCCAGTTCTGTCATTTCCGGCTGTTTTAAGATTGTTTCTAGCATGATAAAGTGCTTGAGACTTGCATAAGCTCTTACTATTTTTCACAAGTGACTTTAACAAGCCAAACACACGTTCTGGTGTTGACCAGAAATTTATAACCCTCTACCTGGGTAAGTCTCACAGGGGTGTGCACAGGTTGTTGCTCCTTCCTTAACGTCTCTTCTTACCAAAAAATGACCATGCTAACCTTCAGTTACGTTTATAGAGTTGTTGTAAAGGGCCAAGCAGTATTTCTGATAGGGAAATCTTTCATTTCCATCTTTTTGGAGAGTTTTGGCGTGTAAACAGGCACCCTGACAGGCTATTAATGGAAATGTCTGGCCCTGACAGCTCAGACATGCGTCTTCCTTTGCCTCTGTCACCTCATGCGATTTACATCACACTAGGCTGTTGTGTTTGGCATCAGAGCACAGGCACTTTCTAGACTGCATGCAGATTCAGAGAGCCATAGAGAGGACATCTCATTTTCACAGGACATAAAAGAGACAATATTCCTATTTTCAAAGTAGAGAGAAATACTTCACACTATCTTAATCATCTAGTCTCAAAACATGCTGTGTTTCGAAGGTCTTATGACCTTCCCAGTTCCTAAAAAATATCACTTGGGTTTGGGCTGAACTGATAAACACTAGAAAAAACTGTGTGCAGACAAAAGAACACAGAATGCTGTTTTGGTAGGACTAGGATCTTACATATGTCACAGATAGAGTTGCCAACAAAGGCCGAAATCTGTGCACTGAGGAAAGTCATTATAGGCTTTTAAAAGAGGTCCTTTCTTCTAAAATTAGTGCTTTTGCATATATATATATATATATATATATATATATATATATATATATATATATATATATATATATAAATGTTAAAAATGCATTATAATTTGTCTTTAATTAAATAAAAAATAAAGAAATGTATTCTATTTTCATATACTGCAAAATATAATTTATTCATTTGAGACAAAGCTGTTTTTTTAAAATAAAATAAATGAATTAAATCAACTTAATTTGAATATTTTTAGCCATTAATTATTTAATCTTTCACAGCAAAATCTTTCTGCAGCAAATAAAAGGTTGTAATGTTGTTATTCACCTCATAGCTGGTTGGTTTGTTTCATGGCTTATACTTACATTAACAAACATTGTTTTTTAAATCCCAACAGACAAAATTGTGGAAAAAAAAAATGGGCAGACACTATTATTTAATTGACCGACCAATCATAATTAAGTGTTTTGATAAAATATAAAAATTTCTGATGAAAAGTGGAGAGTTTGCAGCAGCATGTTAAGTGTTTATTTTAATAGCCTATATATATTATATCAGTAATGCTGTTTTATAACCAATTACTACAACCAAATAGCTTGCCGAAACATTTTATCTTGCTAACCCTGAAGTCACTGGCTTTTGTAAACTCTCGGTTCATCCGAATGGATTTGTGTGGTCTTACTGTAAAGGTTAAATTGCCACCTACAGCAGAGTCTCCGTCTGAGCTGGATTTGTGCTTTGCTGGCATGTGCTCTTCGCAGTAATGGATGTCAGCAATGGTTGAAGCTGCTTTGCTGCATTTCATTTATGGCTTCTGTCTGCTAAACTGATTTAACACCTTCCCTAAAAACGAGACAGAATAAAATCAATTGCCCCTCAGGCAGACGATGTTTGGGACAGGGTAGAAGAGATGTGACAGCCTTGGTTCTGCTTCTTAGCAAAGAAGGATCGCAGCTCTGTAGGGAATCATGAAGTGAGAGAGGAAGTTGGTTTAAACACATTTTTTTTTTAAATTTTGCTAGAATAACACTGTAGAACAAGAACGAGAGGGAGCCTCCCTTCAACATGAGCTGATAAATTATACATGAGTTATTGGTTTATTGGCATAAAGGATATATCGCTTGGCTCAATGCCTTCAGCCTTTGATTTGGTACATACTAGCAGCGGTGGTGTCCAGGTTTAAAATGAAAAAGCAAACCACATCTGCATCTTTATAGGCCTGCCAGATGCATATCAAGGCAATCAAACGTGGTCTTACGATCCTAAAGCACATGTAGGATCCCAGTAACACTGCTGCCCACTGTGGACCACCGGTGAATAAACTTTGGTGTGGAGGGTTAAAGACACACTGGTGTTGTACGAATGTATGGTCTGTTAAAGATAAAGGCAACATATCAATTTCCCGAACAGACTTTATTATTGATTGTGACAGATTTTGGGCTCTCTCTTGAGCCAGAACAAAGAGCAGAGCACCTTTGGTTTTGGAATGCAGCGTGAGAGAGAGAAACAGCACGTTCATTGTCGGTTTTGAAAGGATAAAACACATTAACCTCTCTTAGCCACATTATTAGGTTTCATCGCTGGTTTGCCAGGTTTTCCTCTCCATTCAAGTGAGACCAGCTTTACTAATGCAACTGCTCACACTTAGGGTTATAAAGATTTAAACAAACTTAAGTATTAAACAAAAAGCCTAGACATTGAAATATTACTGTCAAATTACCCCACACTGTGATATACAGATATTAATGATGACTCCTCTATTTCAAGTAAATGCTGTTCTGCAAAGTTTTAAACTCTGTATCCACATTTACACAAAAGTATTGAGCCTCAAAACTGTTTTCAACATTGATAATAACAAGAAATGTTTCCTAAGCACCAAATCCCAATATTAAAATGATTTCTGAAGGATCATGCGACACTGAAGACTGAAGCATTATAGAAATAAATGAAATGTTAAAATTCATCAAACCCGAAAATTATTGTTTTACATTATAATCATATTTCCACAATATAACGGTTTTTACTGTATTTACTGTATTTTACTGTATTATCAAATAAATGCAGCCTTGGTAATCATAGGGGACTTACCAAAAAATCTTACACAGTATCTTGCATGTAATATTTTTGTAGATAATATCCATGAAATCAACAATAAATGAATACATAAATTGAAAAAAAAAAGACCTATTATTTATTTAACTATTATTTCATTTTCATTACTCCTACAACTGGCTATCAAGTTGCAAATTTCATGGCGTGATTAAAACCTGCTGAATTTATTTATTTTTTTTTTTTACTGCAGTGCTCATCAAGTGATTTCACTGAATCTTTGAGGTGTTCCTCAGACATTTTCTGGTCTTCCAGCTTTGTTTTTCTTTCCACCCACATCCTCTCCATATGCTCACAGATTTGTTTTTCCTCACCCTCCAAGCATTGTTTTAGCTGCCTGTCTGCATGCGAAATGATTTCCTTTATCGGGCAGAGAATAAACAAAAGTTCTGAGGTTCCCAAGTCATTTGTGAGCCCAGGCTACTTGTCAATGACAAACAAACCACCTCCCAGCCTTCCTTCCCCTCACCCTCTTGCTGAAGCCCAACTATGAGCCCCTTTGGGAATGGGAACCGTATGAAGTAGTATAAAATGTTATTGAGAAGGCATGAAAAGGCCAGTGCGCTGCTGGAGATGGTTCTGACTGCAATGGTGTCTCACCTCTATGTGCACTGCATTGTGTTCGCCAAGTTTTACAAGCTTATGAGAGAGCAGAGTGTGTCTGACATGAAACTGGGATCAGTTAACAGGGTCTAGACCAAGGTGCACAATAAATCTCACCTCTTTTTCTTCTTTGGTGTTGGCAAGGTAACATACCATATGAAAGCCTGTATTTGCACATAAATAAAGTGCACAGATAAGTTTACATTAAAGTCTGTTTATACAGTACTTTACGTTATTTTATTAAACTTCTCTGCAACCTTCTCCATGTTTTGTGTGAGCGTACTTATTATTATCTGGTTTGTTACTATACCTCAATTCCTCCTCGTAATTTTTTCCAGCATATGAAAATAAGGCAATTTATAGTCTACTGCGCATACAGTATTAACTGCATATGGTTCATTATTATTAATCAATATTGCATTAATTTTATATATAAGCTGTCAAATACGAACAGAATTGTATTTTCACCTCATCAGCTAGAAAACTGAGCTTAGTCCTCAAATTTCTCCACTTGTCAGAGACTTCACATTGCAATATATCTGAAAGAGTGGAAACTATCTCAGGAATTTGGCAAACTGAATGTCCATTTCAACTGCACCCCAAACAGAAATCAGCTTACTATGGGCTGGTTTAGCATTTTTAGTGCCCCAAGCAAAGATTGGATTTGGAAGAGTCTTGGATTTGGGAGAGCTCTTCAATGTGTCGTCGAGGGGTCCAACTATTTGACTGAATTATTTTGTAAGTAAATGCCAAGTGTGGTCTGGAATATTCATCTCACCGTATTGTTTCAGAAGAACCAGGGCATAGGAATAATCTGAAAAGTGAAGAGGAGACAATATAAAACTTTGGCTGTGCTCATGAATATTAATTATGAGATGCTGACTTAAGTAGAAGAGCAGATGCAGGGTTTCTAAGAGTGTTAAAAAGTCTTTATAATTCCTCCTTGTACAAATGATGGCCTTAAAAAGGTTGTAAATCAAAGCAGAAAGTTACAAATGTAAAAAAGAAAAAAAAAAGAATATCTTTCACTGTACTTTTCTTGCTTTCCCATTCAAAAATAGAAACATCCTGGTATCAAGATAAATTTACCTTAGATACAAAATCTAGAAAATCTTTTCTAAGAAACTTAATGAAATAGAAACACTTGTTTTACTTTTAAATTAAGCTTACATGTCTGACCTTACTGGCAGATATTTGTTTACATTTTAAGTATAAACTAACTTCATTTTACTCAATTTCTACAAAAAATTTGTGCATTTAATTTATATCATTTATTATAGATTATAGAACCTTCAGAGATTTTCACTGGAAAGAAACTAAGGAATAACGTCACCATTTTTCCCAGTGTTTTCATGCTGCATATAGAGTTAAGCTATTTTTTGTAAACAGTTCATTTAAATCTGAAGGAAGTTGAATTTTTAACTTAAAAGTGTTGCTAATTCAACCCATTGTGCACTCCCTTTACATTTAGAGAACATATTGACGTATCTAATTGGTCTCAAAAAGTCTTACATTTAAATTCAGAAAACCAGCAGAAACCCTGAGATTTTTGTATGTAGGCACTAGTCATAGTAGAATTACTGTTTACATTTTGCAAGTTCATTCAGTTTGGTGCTAATACTACCAATTTTTTTTTTTTTCATCCAGTCTTTATGCATGAGTGATGGTAGCTTCTGTTACTGGTTACAAAGTGTACGGTTTAAAATTGATATTGCATGCTATTTGTTGTCAGCACCCAATTCATCTTTTCTGAAGCATAAACAGTCTATAAGTGCTCCTTAAAAAAATACAGCATATTTGTGCAGCTCAAACACTGTGTCAATAGTTAGATGGAAAAATTCCTCCACTGTGGCCTTGCCTCCACTTACTGTACCCTCCTGATGTTGGCTGAGCGATCCCACACTTCAGACCTCTGACTCCATGGGATTTCTCTCACAGGACCTTTCCAAAAACCAATCACAGTTGGTGTCTCTTTTCACTAACACCTTTCTTAAGTTTAGCCCACCCTGCCTGTAACCAATTTCTTACTTCTATGCTGTTATTGAGCCGATTTTTAATCATATTAAATGTTAGCTAGCCACTGTGGATAAAAGAGTTCTCCTTTAAGCCCTTGATTTCTGCGCTATTCTAACCCCCATGTCTGTATTGCTTTTAAAATGTCATTAAACATTGGCTTTGCTCCAGCTGCTATACTGTGAAGTCGCAGCAGATTTATTTTCTTGAAGGGTTAATGTATTCCCCCCCCCCCTTCACTTTATCGCAAAACCGTTAAAATTTTCACTTGTGAATTTTGTAATAAAACAGTCGGGAGTCAAGTAACCTGTTTTATGACTTTCACATGAGCGCTGAAAAAAACACCCCAGAGCATGTTTCAGCTGAAATGTGCCTTGAATTCATGAAAGCGGTCAGTTTGACAGGCAACGCTTAAGAGCGCAGGGTATCTGATGGCCTCATTAAGATTTAAAGAGATGCAATTAGAGGTGCAAAATAAATTCTTTTAATTAGCAACAGAAAAATCTCAAGAAGCATTGTAAGTGGCAGGTGTGTTTTTATCAAATTTGTGGCCACAATCCTAGGATGCTGTGCATGCTTGCAAGGTTGTCGCTAAGGTGTTCTTAGGTCTTGTCATCCCTGGGAGTCAATTTTGGTAGTTTTATCATTTATCATATAAAAGAATTAATTTAATAAATTTTTCTCAATTAACTGCACAATTTAAGGTACAGTATCATTCATGTTCAAAGCATAAAATTCAGAGGAAAACAAAAACAAAACTCAGTACTTAAGTTAAGGAGTTTAGAACAAATTATTATTAAACTAAGAATAAGCAAAAATAGTCATTTCTGAGAGTGGTGTAATTTATTATGAAACATATTTTAGTATGTAACTGGAAATTTTTTGACTTGCTCAGCACTCTAGAGTAACTTTTGACAGTGTTCGATGGTCTGACTGAGAGAGAAAAAAGTTAAACTTGGCTTTATTTTTATTACCAGTCCAAGTGTGATTCTGGCATTGTTTTTAATTTTCCACTGTTGTTTCTGTTTTTTCACAGGGAGTCCAGTCACACCCTGGAAAAATAGAATTTCCATAATGAACATTCCTGTTTATCAAAACAAACTCAAATTAATAAGGATCATTTATCAGTGATATACTGTATGTATGTTGGATTTAAAGAGATAATAGAAAAAAGAAAAAAAAACGGGTCAAAATGCAATATATTGTTAAAAAGTATAATATACTATCGTATAAGTTATTTTTATTATATAATTGTATCACCTGCTGCAGGGAATTACTAGCTCGCAAAACTATTGCAAAGGACTAGATTAATGAGAAATTTTGTCTGCAAGGATTTCAACTAAGTGAAAATTGACTGAAATTGATTTGAAATTGAAATAATGTTTTTAACCAACAAGTAGCTAGAGATTTTGGTTGACAATGTTTAATTCAACATTGTATGAATTACCATCTTCATCTATCTATTTGCTTAGGTTAGAAGTTATAAATTTACATCTGTGATTTATTATATACAGCAGTGAAAGGGGGAAAAAAACTAGTTTGCTATTTTTGGACCTGTTTTTATCTTTTGGGAGGCCAATGTGACGATAACCACATGGAAAATGCAGCAGCGGGAATAAAAGGGCCTATTCTGTGAAACTTCTTATTTAGATTACTTCCAGTCTTGCTAGAGAGTGGCTGGATTAAGTTGTCTGCGGAGTCACATGACCAGCTGTCCAGTGGAGTAGCTGGGATATCAGAGTGTTTAATGTCCTCTTTACTCTCTGTTTAGACTGTTTGCAGCAGCACTTTCTCTGAAGAGAGAACAAAACAATCATTCTCCTGTTTTCTCTCCTCTCTCCATGTCACCAAGGGACTGGAAGCCGTCTGCGTTCACTCCATCAATCTCACTCTCTCTCTCCAACCCAAAGCTCTGATCCAGTTTGAGACCCAGAGTACCATGGACATACAGAACTAAGGAAAGTAGCCCTGTCTTGCACTAGCAAGGTTAGATAAATACAGTGTCTGCTCAAGAATAACAAAAAAGATGACAAAAAAAGAAGGAACTTAAAAAAAAACGATATATATATATATATATATATATATATACACACACACACACACACACACACACACATACACCTAATATAAATGGTCAACTGGGGACATACAGTACAGGTAAGTACAGGACTGTAAAGATTATTATTCCACCCAGTAATTTGTTTTTGTATTATGCCAGTTGCTGATATATGCAGCGCAGCCTCAGTGGCTTGCCACACGTAGTCTACCAGTTGCTGCAACTTAATCAAATTAATCAACCAAACGTTTTTACAAGTCCTCAGAGAGCACCTTAACTGAACCTAAAGTGTGTTTATGAAAGGAAACACATTTGAAAAGTTAATTTTTACCATATAAGAAAATGAGGAGTGGTTTCTATCATTCAGCACAGTGGTTCTCAGCTAGTGGGTCATGACCTAAAAATCTGTTTTGAAAGAGTCATGGTGGATAGTGGGTGAAAAAAACAGTGCTAAACGGTGCTTAAAAAGTCATTAACCAGATAGTACTAGATAGGTTGGACAGCAAACTTGATCAGTTTTTTTTAAAACTTTCTACATTTTTTAAAAGTATGCTGGACACATTTCCTTTTTATTTATTTATTTATTCATTTTGTGTACATCAGAGGCTGCGCATCCAATCAGACTCTACTTCGGCGCAAGTTCATCTGTCACCAAGTAGAAATTAGAAATTATTAACAGAAGTAAATCAGAATAGGTAGATGCACATAACCATGAACTAAACAAATGCAAAATAAAATACATCCCAGACTAGATTAAAGCTCATTAGCATTAGCAGAATACATGAACCAGGTGGACATGTATGTGGATGTATTTTTGTATGCATCATTTTTATACCCTCTAGGCCTCAAAAACAGTGCACTTCCTTACATTAAAATCACAATAGCACACTTCAGAGGCCACGGACTTCGAAGACCAGGCGTCTGAAGTGCACGATGGGCCGTCTAAAGTGTGTGAGATGCTCCGCCTTTTCAGGATTTCCTAATTCTGCCACCAGGTGTTTCCGATTACCGCTCTGTCACATAGCAATGGTGCGAGGAGAGCTGATGAAAGGACAATCCTGCCCGAATAGGTGGAGCCAGAATTGCAGATTTTAGTTTTTATGCTTTACATCATAATGGAGGAGACGGTGATGTACCAGACCAAGGCCAGGTAAATTACACTGGTTCACTGCGTTCTTTGTTGGATTACAACTTTAAATACAGGTACTGGCTTGGAGCTTACTTGAATAATGTAATGATACATATGAAAAACTACAAAATACACACGCACATAGCAGTTCAAATGCTGACTGATATCTTACAAAGGTGCGATTTTATGTAGTTTATTGTCTTGACTGTGGTGATCATATGTAGACAGTTTTGCAACCCAGATTTTTTAGGCAGGTAACCATAAAAATAAAACTGAAAAAAAAAGAAGAAAAATTGGGTATAGCCCAGTTTAATGTTTAGCGGCAGCTGTGATCCTTCAGATGCTATAACCAGCAGTGAAATGTGAGTAAAACATGCAGGCGTATTATTGGCCGAAAGAAGGCAGAACTGACTGATACTTCTAAATAAGATGCTCAAGGTGGGCTCGTCCGGGATTTGAACCCAGGACCTCTCACACCCAAAGCGAGAATCATACCCCTAGACCAATGAGCCAAATGTTATTATCATTTTCAAATAATCATGCGTGGACTGTAAGTACATTCGTTAAGTATACTAGTACAAATATAAAGTACTACGTTTTTTTATTTGTATTTTTTTCACAGAACAGCAGCACTACAAAAATATGGTCTTTTACAACATGACGACGCATTGTTTAAATTTAATAACCTTGAACATATTTAGAAGTAAAATGCAACATGCGCAGTAGTTTTTTTCAGAACAATACTGTGCATACCTTTACTTTTACTCTCAATACCTTAAGTATATTAGAGTATGCAAAATGATACTTTTACTGAAAGGATAGTTCAGCCAAAATGTTTTATTCTGTAATCATTTACTCAGCCAGGTTTGGAATTTTCATTTTTGGGTGAACTATCCCTTTGGCTAAGGTTTTGATGATGATTTCAAGTCTGTTGGTATTGGTCAAAAACAAGCAGACACCAGCAGGGGTATCACACTGATCTGACAAAATCTAATGAGTGTGTCTGTTGCCATTTGTCGGCATCTGTTGTCACAGTGTGAATTGTCCTTATCAGGTGTTTCATACTGTACATCACAACTTGAATATACAGCATGTAAAATTAAAATAAGGATGCTAAATCATTTATTATAATTCACTATAGATTTGCTTTTTGCCCATATAGATTTTATAATATTACCTATTTTATAGATCAATGTTTCCACGGTGTTTCAAATCAACACACCCCGTCAACCTCACGAATCTTCAACAATTTATTTTCCGACTCACAAATACGCCTTTGCTTGGTCAAAGTGCTATATCGAAAACTGTTGTTTACTTCAAACACACAAAAAACAGTGACCTCTAAAAGACTTTGCACTGTTTTTTCAATCAACATAATCTCCAGTGTTTTCAGTTTCGCACTGAGTCAAACTGAGTAAATATGCTAGATGACTATACATGACCACAGAACAGTGTCTATGAGTTCAAAATCATAAGTATTGTCATCAATTAGCCCATGTCAGCTTTGGACCCAGTAGCCAAGCCAGACTCTAGTTAATGAAAATGAATTGCGAGTGATTGAGGCACACCAAGCATCATATTTTCATCACGGCAAACTCTTTTCCTACAAAAGAGAGAAAAGAAATGAATCAAAATACAGCAAAGCGTGGAAGTCTGAAATACAAGCAGCTGGAGCCACTAACGAGAACCAGCCGCAGGTGGTTGCTAAGTGACAGTGTCTGAGTGGCAGGCCTGGAGCCCGGGCCGCAGTCGCTCACCTCCCGAGCCGCCCGCCTGCCTGCCTCTCTCTCCTCACTGCAGTGGCTCTCACTCTGGCAGGGCAAGACAGGGAAGCAGGGCGGCCTGAAATGAGAACCAGACCCCTTCAACCCTACAATTGGCTCTCTTCCCCTGGCTGTTTTTTTTTTTTCCATGTGTGTCTAAAGTTGAGAGAAAAAAGGAGCACGCTCCAAAAATAGATTAGGGATTGCGTGCCAATGGGTTTTGAAGACTCACTTTTTTCGCTCCCTCTAGTCACGCAAGTAGCCTGGCAAGACTTTGGAAAGCAAATCAGGAAAAAACAAAACTCGCTCAAAAAGACAGAAGGAAAGACAAAAGGCCCTCTGGAGCTTGTAAAGACCTTTGTATCTCATTCTATTGCACAAATATGGAAGTGGGTGGGGCTAATATTTGAAACCCCACCCCACAATGAATCCACTTCACATGACAGATGTAAAAGTGCATATGAAGTCTCATTTTGACATTTAAGCTCTCTTTCATAGGCCTAAAGAGACTGGGCTGCAATCTGATGGATGGAAATCTAGACAATATTTAAAGAAAGCACATTATGGGGCCCTTGGCGACTAGAAATATCCGTCTTTGTGGGACTGCCAAGCTTGGTCGGCATCGTTATGAAAGAAACCTTTAGACAAAGGGCAAAATAGACTCTCTTTTTCTTCCCCTTCTGCTAAAATCATTAAATTCGACAGTCGTTATTGTCATTACATTTTCAAAAACCCATGCCAGGCCTACCCAGCGAAGAAAGCCGGCGAGCCCCTTGGAAAGGTTGACTAAAAGGTTACTTTTCAAGCTAACTTTGTTATGAAGGGCCACAAGACTTTTTAAAGCCATCAAAGCAGTATGTCAGAATAAATTAGTCTCAGACCAGTTGTTCTAAGAGGCACCATCACAACAAAGCTTAATGTGTCTCCATATTGACCCATGCAGACACAACAAACTGACCTCATCAAAGCGAAAAACGTCAGATGCCATACACAAACATTTAACAAAATTGATGATGCATCATCAAAAGCCTTGCAATTAACCAACACAGTTATTCACAAAGTCTATTTTGCTTTCGAATGAGTGTTGTTGTGTCCAGAAATACAGTCCACATGGCCTGAGTGCTTTGACAGTGGTGTTTAACTCCAGCAAACACAAAGAGTGTGTCAACAGCAGAAACTGGTGTGAAAAAAATACAAGCTCTCCTACTGTGTGCTTTCCAACACACATAAAAAATGTCAAACTGAATTTCCACAAAAAGTTCTTGCATGTGAATTAGCTTATGTTCATATAAGTGAAATGGACTCTCCATCACCCTCTTATGTAATAGGAAAAAATGAATCCTCAGCGACCTTCCCCAAAACACCTCAATGAACTTTCAAACGAAGTGAAATAAAGACTAGTCTAAAGTGCTGTGCTGGCTGAAGCATGATAGATTTTTGTCATAGTTTACATCAGTAAATATTCATACCTTGTCTGCTGACAACAGCAGTGGATTTGAGTTTAGACAGAGCAAGCAAATGTTGAATCCCCTGATAGCACGCGTACATCATGGAGACGTCTATTTGACATCTGCATTTACATCTGCAAGATGTATTTTTTAGTGTTATCTCATCTGCAATAAACCTAATAGGACACTTCCTATAAGATGTCAAATAGATGTTTATTAGATGCCTTTAAGATGTTTAAGATTTAGAATGTACGTAAAACTGACATCTTACAGACATCTGTCAGATGCTTATACATAGCAGATGCTTTCCAGATCAAGTGATCTTTAACAGACATCTTGCAGAAGTGTGCAATCTGGGTCCTCACAAAATGCAGTTTTAATTGGCATCGTCCAACAAATGATGCAATGCTTTTTTGAAAGTAAATTAAATGCTTCTCCTTAACCTCATAAAGTTTCAGACAGCATGGATTTATGAATGCATCTTTACAGTTTATGTTTACAGTTTCTATTTTGAACAATGCAATCTTGCCTGAAGCATCCAAATATGCATTTCAAAGTGAAACTACCAAAAAAAATAAATACATTTTAATTCTTCATTTCTGTGCACAGAACAAGTTTTTGTGTTAAGAAATGAGATATGCAATGTTAAAAAGTCACTTAACTCGGCGGCCATGTTTGAAATGCCTCAAAGTCATACACCCACAGCTCTCTTTAAATGGGGAAACATAAAATTCTTCAAAGCTATTCATAAAGCTCACAGTTAAATTAAATATTTGAAATCACCAAAATTGAAATCTGCCAACAACTGTCTCATAAAGTTTGTTTCCTATGCTAAAAGCATATAAAAATGTAAGGCTAGTAGACCAGCTAATGTGCATGCACAAGGCAACCTTAAGCTCACGTCTCAATGCTGTCAACAATGATATAAAGCAACCAGAGATTAAAGTGCCGTGATGATTTTACCAATTAGCGATTGGCTTTTCTAGAAGGTTGTGCTTTCTCCCATTCATAAGTAATGTGCACCGTCTCATATATCTTAAGTCTTTGAACTGACTCACGTTCTTTAAATTTGATGTAGCTTCTCAAGAAGTGCCTACTGCACATGCGGGACATGCTGAATCAGCAGCAAGGTCAAATACGTCCATTTAGCTAGCGCATATTTACATAGAAATCTTGTGAGGTAGGCTTTAAAAACTTTCGGTTTCAATGTTTTAGTCCAACGAATGTCCTTGGGTTTCAATGTTTTAGTCAAACCCACATTCAACAACTAGTTTCAGTGAGTCAAAATATTTTGTGGTTAAATGCTAGACGGTTCTTTGTGTCTCCATGGCAATACTCAAAGGCAAGTCTTCATAAACACAGTGTATGACATGTCCTGTAATCCAAGCTGTCTATGGCATGGCTCTAATGATATGTTCTGAAAGATCCACAAATCATTAAGGTCTGCGTATGAGTATGGATGAATAATGACTAAATTCTTCCCCTTGTGTGGTAAGGTTTCTTACTGCCCCATTTTTTTTGGAATGTGTTACAGGCTCTGTGATTTAAAACCTTATTTTTTGGCTTTTTAAAGAATTAATTATAAGGCACCGGCTGTGAGAGATACTGTATCTAGTGTGCTGTATGTCTTTGCTCTCTACAGAGACAGGTTGGAAGAGACAAATTATCTGGTACTTCCTCTGCAGGACAGGTGGAAAGACAGAATTTTTCCCTCATCAATCTATGCATGAGCTTTGAGACCTGATGGAAACACATAAACATTAGCTAAACTAGGATTCGGTGGTCTTTGTATGCCTGCAGTTTCTTTCATGAACCACATATTAGCTATCCCATATGTAAAGTATTTATTTTATTCAAGGGGGAATCACACATATTTTTATTCGACGTACTAACAGTAAATCTACATCAATATTTCTCCCATATCTGGCTTTACATCTGGATTCTATTTGGAGTTCGTAATTTTGTTTCTCCATGATGAAACTACAGTAGATGACAGGACTACAACTACTTATGAACATCCTATAAAGATGCAATATGTAATTTTTCTGCTTTAAAAATAGCAGAAATCACTATATCTATGTTATATATATATTTTTTAGTTGTGTACTTACATCATCCCGACAGTTTCCACGAACTTTCAAATCTGGAGAAAATTATAGTTTAATTAGAAGACACGGCACGTTTCTTTATTTCCGTTTTGTCGCCCGTCTATGGCGTCATATAAACTTTGACCCCTCTAGTTTATCTAACTTCCTGCGGAACTGCCAAATACAAAGGTGAACAGAAACAAAGACGAGATGAAGAAAAAAAAGTAGTAGCCTTGATCGAGACTATTATATTTTATATTTATATTGTTTATATTCGTATTTAAACCTCAATCAATAACTTAGTTAGGGATCATGATTATGCTTTGCCTGCACGTTCTGTGAAGCGCAAACGCACGGGTTAAATAAATGACCCGAGATGGTTTTGGGACAAGAGAAGCAACAAGACACGGGTAAATATTGGAGTTGCATTTCCAAGATAGAGAGAGCTTCGTGACAAGTTGAAACTACAGAGAGATGCCGAACTCGCTTGCATTCTGATAAACAGGTATGCATCCATTCAGCTAACTTTATCTATCCGTATATTTTGTGAAACGATGATGTCTTGTGTAAAACGCAGACGGACTAGCTCTCATGTAAATCTACATTTGTTCTATATCTAGCTGAATAAAGTAGCTTCAAATGCAGTTCTCTAACTTCGATATCATAGTATAACGTAATTATAATTATTAACGAAAGGCGAAAGGTTTTTTAACATATATTACTACTAGCTAGATGGAATATTGATTTGATAGGGGTCTCATAATTCATATAGACGGTTTCATCGGGCGCACGCTGGACCGGTCTGTTGTCACAGTTATCTTCCGGTCTGTGTTGTGTATATCGGTCTGGCTGCAGTGCCTTCTACAAACGCAGTTAAAGGCAAGGTGATGAGTAGACTGAAGTTGGGCTCAGGTGGTTGAGCTGTGGGATGTGTTTCCCATACATTTATTTATTTTTGGAGACTCGCCACAATTTTAAAACTGATCTTTTTTCAAAAAAGGTTTCATTGAATAAACATGAGTAACGTTACTTAATGCACGTTAAATAATAATAATTTCTTACATTTGTATGTTTAAATATCAAAACGAGGCACAGGTGTTTTTATATCGCTGTATTTCTTAAGGAAGACTTACATGTTATATGCCTGATAGCAGCGTATGAGCGTACCAGCTCTGATTCGTTTAAAGCTGTTACTGGGGAAACCTCTATTTCTTGCGCTTTATGTCTATGCTTTAAAACATCTCCTGTTGGCAAAGAATGAATTTGCATTTCCATTAAGTCCACCTGATCCACGCAGCAAACATTTTGTTTGTTATCAAAAATATCTACTCTAAAGGGACTTGGCTGTTGTTATTGATTCCATTTGGAAGTCTACCGGAAGTTAAGTTAGGTCCACAAAAGCGCTCATGCGCAGTAACGTTTGTTTATGTTGTTGCCGTTGAAACCGTCTCTCCGTTCGAAAAGACGTGATTGTCAAAATGCTAAGTTAGAATGAGTGAGGAATGATAGGGAGCGACAGAGCGCGTGTTCCGATGAACAACAACTCCCATGAGCCTTACACTCTTTCCCGAAGTCATCAAAGTACGTCTTATGTTATTATTTTGATTGAGTGACCCCTGGTGGCCAAAAATTCCATATTGTACGTTTAAAGGCTACAATAGAGGCTATTTCTGCAATTGTAGGTAGAGTAAAAATAAAACACTTTTCATTTTAGCATGTTCTACACAATACACCTGGTGAAAATAAATATTGTAACTTATGAAGATTTATAGTTGAAAAACAATTAAAATTGCCCATGCAGTTCATATAATGTATTGTTTTAGGTATAAAAGAACATGTAAACCCTATTAACACAGAAATAAACAACATAATTTTGAAAAAAAAACAAAAAAAAAAAAACAATGATGTTTAAGACTCATTATTGGAAATACATTTTAATCAGGCACATTGTTAAGTATATAAAAAAGTATGTTTCAAAAGATTAAGGTGGAAACTGAATGAAAAAACAGTGTTTTCTGATCATTATTTACAATAAAATTGCCACCACTTATCATAGCAGTGCCCTTTGGATTATACTGGGTACAAAGGTAAGACAAATGGCTGGCCAATATTTTTGGACCACAGTGCTACTCAAAAGTAATGTAAACAGATTTCCTTCACCTATAACTGAACAGTGACTTAAACATCATGAGAAACTTTTTAAACTGAACATTATTTATTTTCCTTCAAGGCAGCACAGATATAACATTTTCACAGTTACGAGTGAGGAATTGTTCGTGTACAAAAGTGAAGTATCTGCCATAAATATAGGATACTTGAACAAGAACAGAGATTTTGTATCCTTACGAAACACTGAAATTCTTCTGTGACGTTGCGAATCTGAACAAAGAAAAATGTTAACAATCAGTTATAAACACAATCATGATTTTCTTCAATAGGCACTGTGGATTTTCAAAAATTATAAGTTGAGCCTTTCAACGAACCTCAAAATATGTTGACAAAAACAATATGGAAGAAAAAAAAAACCTCTAGTAATAACACTAGTAAACTTTCTAGCACAGAAATGAAGTACGGTCAAAAGGCAACATTTACAATCATTTTCAAAGTGTTAGAAAATAATTTACAAAATATGTTTCACGATCTTGCTAGAAGAATGTTCAATGCTGCTATTATTTAGTTTGACATTGTACAAACTGTACATTGTAGGAACAAATACATAACTCAAACCAAATCACCAGTGCTTTTCAACAAATATGGGTGTCATAATATTATTCAGCCATGTCATTTACATACACAAAGTAAAGTAATCCAGCATTTTATGGAATAATGAGCAACATTGACCAATTATTTCGAGTAATGACTGAAATATGCTACACATTTTTTTTTATCTAAATGTACCTAGTTTCAAATGAAATTTTCTATTTGCTCAAAGTAAGTATAATTGGATAGCTTGATGTATTTTATTCAAACATAAACATCCAGTAAAATTTATCAGTCTAAGCCCATGAAAAAAAAAAAAAAACAAGAAGTTATCAGGTTATCAGCCTATATATTGTAACAACAACATGATAACAATTTTCACTGGCCTTGAGAATATGTGTGAGACTCTGTTTTCAAAGAAAGACTTGATAACAAACATGAGTATAAAAAGGACAATACATTATTTCCAGTTACATTGGCAGCTCTTTCAAGGTGCTGTTAAGAGCTGCCATGACAATATTTTCCATTTCTGTTACTGTTATTTCTTTGCAGTTTTACAAATTTCCTGACACAGATAGCTTGTCTTAGCTAATTAAGTAGCAACCTGGTGCTTGATTTTATAATTCTCACAAAACGGGGAAAAACATTTTTATTATTATTATTTTTTTTTTACATTTACATTTATTTTCATTAGCTACAATTGTGTTCCCATTAGTCAAGCTAAGGGAGGGGAAGCAGCATGTAGAAATCAATATGATCACTGTGGTCTGCAACAAAAACTTCAAAGACTGTGTACATTGCCATTTTTGCAGATAATGTACATTTTCTTATTTATTTTTTTTTTTACTGTATTTATATAAATACTAACAGAAAATCATATTCCCCAAATATTTAAGAGCTTAATACTGAACATACTTAGAACACTTTAGAATGGCAACTGTTAATAAACTAAAACAAGCTCTGATAACAAACATACTGGTACGGCAACATATATACAAATATAAATGTATGTCAATAAAATCACAGGTTATAGCAACCGCTTGACACATGTCATTCAACAAAAAAAAAAAACATCAGTACAAAAATATAAAATACAAAAAGTGTTTTCTCTTACAAAACATTGACATCAAACATAACTGTCCTTTAAAATGTGCAAATGCTGGGCTAAGAAAATTGCCATTTGATCTTCAGGATCGTTAGGACAGCATTATAAACAACTCAAGTCAGTGAGTCTAAAGAAGGGTGGCAAAAGCACCACTTTCTGAAACCTCTGGCCAGCCAGTGGGGCAACATTACATACAACATGATATTGAGGACTATGCCAGAGGAGAGGCATTTTTAGAGTACCTGAGCAGGTGGGAATGCTTTCTGGTGAGCTCTCCTTAGACAGCATTAAATCCTCAGTTCTGTCTCCTCGTGTTCTAAGGAGTGCTCATTTGTACCCATAATGGAGGACGAGTGACCTCCAAAGGGAGCAATGGCTGGGGAATGGGCAGCAAGTGGCGAAAGTGATGGAGAAAAACTCGGAGACATGGCTATTGAAGAAACAGTGCCATCATGGTCGATGGGAGATCGGCGCAATGAGGACAGGTGTGGAAATGTTCGGCCTACAGCAGGTTTCGGCAAAACTGTTTTGGCCCCTGGATGTGCTACAGAGGTAATAAGGGGAGGAGGGTCAATTCTGGGCTTGGGATCTGTCTTTGCTTTGGGATGAAATGGTCGCCGAGGGTTAGGTGGCGCATTCTCATCTTTTAATCTGGCAATTTCTGTAAAGACATTAGCCAGAGGCTGAAATTGAGGGCACCAATCGAGGAGGTAGTCCCAGTTGTAGCTGCCCCTAAGTTCCTCATCACTAGCCACAATAGCTGTAAGAGAACCATCTACAGCAGGCTTACCATCCTCCGGGAAAGCATAATCTTTCGGCTGCGAGATATTAAGCCCTCTTCCAACCCCAAGATAACCACCTCCTTCATCCCGATAAGCTGGCAATTGGCTTGATAGTAGTGTCCCACTTAAACTTCCCAATTTTTTCCCTTTAAACCATTGATTTGCATCCATCCCCGGCTCACAGGAAATGTCAGACAGCTGGTCTGCATCTTGCTGGATACCAGAGTCGGGCCCACGAGCAGCTATGTGTTCCTGCATGGAGGAGGAGATGCTGGAAACTTGAGGATATTCATTAATCATCCGGATCTCATCATCTTCTGCTGCTTCCGCTTCGGCAGAACCACGTCCACTGGAGTGAGATGGGTCAAGAGACCCACCTCGTGCGTAGGTACCTCCTCCACTCCCTGTTTGGTCTGTTGCATACCCAGGAAGAGTCTGATGATACAGCTTATCACCCCCTGGAACTTTCGATTCTTCAAGACTCTCCAGAACGGTACCGTGGGATACTATTCTAGCACAAGCCTCTTGTTCTTTGTACCTTTGGGATCTCAAGAGGAATATCACCACAACAACTATGATCAGGAACACAATGGCTGCCAAGGAAGCTGTTATAGCACTGGCAAGTACCACATTTATGTCTGTGTTCAAGCCGAAGGATGTATGAGTGACGTCAATTGTGACTTGGGCAGAAACTTTTCGGGAATTCTCCAAAGGACTGTGAGCAGTAACATCCAACGTCATCTGACGTGACTCTCTTTTGGACCGGCTTGTATGTCGATGATATGCATCCATCTTGAGGGATATCACTCCTGTAGATGTGTTGACCTCAAAGTAAGGCGAACTGTTTGCAAGTGTGTAGAGGACAATGCCGTCCACCCCTCCATCCTCATCATTAGCATTTACTTGCCCAATGCTTTGCCCTTTCTTGGCTCCCTCAGGTACATGGAAGGTGAAATCTGAGTTAGTGAAAACCGGGTCGTACTCATCTTCACCAGTCACAAAGACTTGAACTGTGACTGTGGCCGAGTAGTTGCCTGCATCCATTGCCATAGCAATAAAATTGAAAGTGTTTACCTTCTCAAAGTCCAATGTAAAGCGGGTTCGCACCTCACCGGAAGTTTGGTTCACAAGGAAGGAATCTTTACCACTGCCGGAATTATACATGAGGAAATATCTCAATTCTCCATATGCTCCTTTGTCATGGTCAATGGCATGTAGTATGGTAACTAGAGCATTTTGGGGCTGGTTTTCACGAATGCTTGCTGTAAGTGATTTAAGAGGGAAGTAAGGCCTGTTATTATTGATGTTCTTGACCTCAACAGTTACAGGAGCAAGAGCGAAGTGGCCCTGACCGTCTGAGGCCTGAATGATGAATACATGAGAGGACTGTTTCTCACTATCAAGAGACCTCCGCAAACCAATGGACCCAGTCCAGCGATCTATAGAAAAGAGCTCAGACTCATCTCCAGAACTGATTGAGTATTGGACCTGCCCATTAGATGTTGAGTCAGGGTCCACTGCAAAAAGCTGAAGTATTTCTTTTCCCGTTTCTGCTCGTTCATTGACAATAACGTTGTACTCAGGCCTACTGAAGGATGGAGGGTTATCATTGGTGTCTATTACAGTGATTAAAACTGGAACACTTGAGCTTCGTTGTGGTATGCCGCGATCTGAGACCACAATAGTGAGATTGTAACAATTTGCACTCTCAAAGTCAAGCTTATCAACTAATATCAGCATTCCAACTGTCTGAAATCCATGGCCCTCAAGGAAACGAACACTGCTCTCGATTTGGAAGGCATTACCAATGTTGCCACTGGCAATGGCGAAATCAAACCCGCAGTTGTCCCTAGACAAGTCCCCATCCACTGCTTCTAGGGTGAGGATGGTTGAACCAGGAACTTCGTCTTCAGATACAGAGGCTCTGTACTCAGTCTGGTGGAATACAGGTGCATTGTCATTGATATCAGACACATGCACCTGAACTGTGGTAATGGCAGTCAACGGAGGTGTTCCACTATCACTGGCTTCAATCACCACTAAAATGGAGGGGCGCTGTGAGTCAAACTCAACCTTCTTCTTGATGAACAGAGTACCTATATAAAAAAAATTACATTATAAGGTAAGATCGGGGCTTTTACTAAATGCTTCAAAACAGTAGTTCTTAACAGTAGTGGGTTTCAACCCAAAAATGATATCCTGGACAGGGTCCTGGACTGCTGTGCATCCAACTATAGAGTATTTGGGCATAAACTGATCTATCACTTGTAATATAGTTAATAACAACACAATAATTGGAATAGTGTTTTTAAAATTATTTAGGCTTGTAAATCACATTTCTTCTGTTGTTAATGATTTGCATATTCTCCAAACATTTTTTCTATTCAGTATCACTATACATATTTTGTGATCTCTGTAGTTCACATAACTACATTTGGATGAAGAATAATAAACAAAAGGAAAACAACAAGCACAAAATTACAAATTACCATTGCTTGGGTCAATGTAGAACATGTCCTTTGTTGACACAACCCTGTATGTTATCCTTCCGTTGTCTCCAGAGTCCTTATCCATAGCAGTAACTGTGATAACTGAGCTTCCTGCTGGCGAGCGTTCTGCTAGAGTCACCTGCCAAAGACATAAATCGGTCTTAACACTGACGGCTTTGAGTAGTACACAGCATCGATTTACTATGATTTATTAGAATATCAAAGTTAGTGTAATCTGTTATTATTGCAAGGCTCCCTAAAATACGTTTGATTGGTCAAATAACTGTTTACTATGTATTATTAAAACATCTTGGGTACCAGTCTTGGGAAAGTTACTTTGGAAATGTAATAAGTTACTGATGACCACTTACACTATTTGAATTTTAATATGCAGTGTAACTATTTCACTTACTTTTTAAAGTAACGTAACTTTTCTAAATTTCTAATGAATGTTTTCAAAACCAGGCAGGGTTACCCTTGCAGTAGTACTCAACACTGATTAATACACATCAAATTAATCAAATTAATTAAGATTATAAAAATTTTATTTTAAAGCACAGCCAACACAAAATCAGACTCTAGCACCTCTTTTTACTTTGAGATCTATCTGAGGTTAAATACTGATTTAAGATCATGACAAGATAATAGTTTAATAAATATGATACTGTTTTTGAAATCAAATCTTTGCATTGCTATGACCCACTTTGTAATCATTAACATTTTCATAAGTAACTGTAATTTACCTACACATTTTTTCTTAGTAATTGTAACTGTTTACATTCACATTGATTTTGTAATTAAATTACGTAATTTGGTTACATGTAACCAGTTACACCCCAACATTGTTGGGTACTTGGGTACATCTTAATGTTCTTTATCTATCATTGTTCATCCTAAACGTGTGCTTTTTCTTAACATACCTCATAAAGGTCCTGGGAGAAGACTGGAGCATTATCATTCACATCCTCCACAAGCACGGTCAGATTTGCGTAAGTCTGTTGTCTGGAGTCCGAGGAGCTGACGGTCAGCATGTACCATGTTCTATCTTCAAAGTCAAGAGGGGCAGTCAAAGACACTCCACCTCCATAGCGATGTATTCCAAACTTTCCTTGAGTGTCTAAGTCCAGAAGTAGGGAATAGGAGAGAGCCGGCCCAGAGTCAACATCATTCCCTGTGACCTGAGTGATCACGGTCCCAATCAAGGTATCTAGAGAGAGAAATACACAATCCTGATAACCCAGTGTGAAATGTAATTTATTGTTTCCGTTTGTGGTTGCACCTTTCAAAAGTATTACATATTGCTGGACAACGCCCACATTTATTGGATACATTGTACAACATCAGTGACAGGAAATAACCATTAAGGACCTTGGCGAGAAAAACGCCTGGTAATTGAGTCAATCTTTCAGCACGGTGTGCCTCACTGTTTGTCTGCCAGAAAAAATAGGAAACTTACTTCATTAATTACAGGAGTGATATAGAGTTCAAACAGAAGTCAACTTACTCTCAGGGACCCGGACTTCACGTGGAACAGGGATGGTGGGACTGTTGTCATTCAGGTCTACGATGATCACAGTGAGAGTGGCAGAACCTGCTAACCGAGGACTGCCTCTGTCCGTTGCCATAATAACAAGGCTGGAGACACAACAACAAAATTAGAGTCAAGAGTCTGGACATTCTCACAGACTATTTTTATGCTGAGGGGAAAGAAATTTCAAGAGGTTTTAAAGTGCAAACTCTAATAATAATAAGCTTATTTTCAGGGAATTTAAAAGTTTGAACTGCATCAAAGGAACTGCATTCCATCAGTAAATACATGGGGATGAAATTTGTTTTCTTAGCTATTTAAAATGTAAAAATATATTACTTTTCAATCACTTTTGTTTAAGGATAAAGAAGGTAAAAGGAAATAATCTAAACTGCTTTAAAAGCAGATGTACTTGGTCTGTGTCCAGATCTCTCTGTCCATGATGGCAGCGGTGGATATACTGCCTGTGACAGGGTCGATCTTGAAAAGGCCGCTCATGGACGATGACCTTATGGAGTAGGTCACCTGTCCGTTCTGACCCTGGTCCAGGTCATTCGCCAACACCTGAGGAAATTACCGGTGAAATTGGCAATGAAAATACAGACAGATTCACAACAGCTGCTCGAGCGTAACATGAACCTCTAAGCAATGTTGGGCTTGGAACTCAAATTATTTAGAAAAAAGAAAAAAAAATGTTGAAAAAGGGAATTGGTTGTGGCTATGTGGGACAGCTGAGCCTATATTCTCACCATGGACAATGAAAACATTGTGGGAAACGCAAAGGAAACTCTTTTGGCTTGCACTGAAAATATGCTGCTTTAGGCCAAGGGATGTTGTACTCCACAGCTTTAATGAAGACTCAACCACTGAGAAAACAAATGGGAGATTACTGTACCTGAATGATAGGATGATCATAGCCCTGGGCCTCACGAACATAAGCAATGTAGTTGTGAAGTTGAAAGCGTGGTAAGTTGTCATTGACATCCTGTAGGAGAAGGTTAACTGCCATGAAGGAACTGGAGGATGCGGTTTCAGCCTTGACCACCAGGCGGAGTCGTGGGGTCTCCTCAAAGTCCAGATCTTTGGAGCTCTCTACCCAAATCTCACCTAAATAAGGAATGCATTATGACTAATACTGAAACAACGTTCCCCATTAGAAAGACTACTATCCCAATAATTTCATGCATTGACCTAGATTACCTGTCTGGGGGCTGATGCTAAAGGACTGCTGCTTGTTGCCACTAAAAATGCTATAGTTGATGCCACTGGTAGATCCATCAGGATAGTGAGCCTGTATCTGAACAACTGCTGTACCTATAAGAAAAAAAAAAAAAGACTTTTATTGATTAAAAGGAAATTTTCCATCAAATTGGCATGTATGATAGATTTAGTGCTGCACAATATATTATAACCATATCAGTTAACTTCTGATGTTTTATTTCATCATGCATCTCATTTCCCTTCACAATATTTATCTTTAAAAACTTCAGTTAATTAAAGTTGAATGTAATCTTTAGCAAACCTCAGAATTAATATCCATTTTTCATACTGTACTCTGAAATATTCTGATGCCTAAATTCACTTGTAGTTTTTAAAACGAACTGAGTTTAGATGTTACTGTTTTATTTTTTACAGTTACATGTTAACATTGCTGCGTTCTATTGTAAACTAGACATTCATATCCAATTTTGGCAGACGATTTTACCCAAAGCAACTTAAACTGCATGCGAAGTATATTATTATCAGCTCATGCATTTCCTGTTAATTGAACCCATGACTTTGGTGTTGCTAGCACCATGCTCAACAGTTTAAGCTACAGGAATATCAGTTGGATCACTGATGTACAGGGTCATTATCACACCTTTAGCAGCATTCTCCTGCAGGCTGACATCCCTGGTGTTGCGAGCGAAGCGGATGCCCTGGTAACTCTGCTCTCTGATGTACACGATCACAACTCCCAGAGAGGACTGCGATGGGTTACCCTGATCCATGGCCTCCACAATGAGGGTCCGCTGGCTCTGGGTCATCGTGTGGAGCTTTTCAGTGGCCTGGATGTCCCCAGTCAAGGAGTTTATGGTGAAGCCTTTGACAGGATTTGCAAACCGATAAAATACAGATCCATTTGCACCGAAGTCTTTATCTTCGGCTCTCATGGTGGCCAGCACCTTGTGGTTGGAAAGACTACTGCTGGACACATTGATGATGAGCGGGTCTGTGATGAAGAAGGGGGCATTGTCGTTTACATCTAAGATGTGGACGGTGACTTCAGCAGAGGTGTTTCGAGGGTTGGAGGCTGAGGAGTCTATGGCGTAGACTTTGAAGCTGTAGGAAGCTACTTTTTCTCGGTCGAGGGCTGCTGCTGTAATAATACGACCCGTGTGTTGGTCCACAATGAACATACCTCTGGATTCGTGGCTCAGAAAGTAGACCACCTGACTGTTGGAGCCTTCGTCCTTGTCAGAGGCTGAAACCTCCAGAACAGGAGACCCTTCTGATGCATCTTCTGATACCTCCACCGAGTAGCTGCTGCTGGGGAACACTGGGCTGTTGTCATTCAGGTCCAAGACACTGATGTCCAAAGTGACACTGCTGGTGAGGGATGGTATTCCTTGATCTTGGGCCTCCACGGTGAGGGTGTACTTTGCTCTGGACTCTCTGTCCAAAGACCTGGAAGTGGACAGCACACCTGATTTCCTGTCCAGGTGGAAATCACCAAAATGGTCTCCGTCTGAGGAAAGAAAGTTATGAAAATAACGTTGTCATCTGGCCTGTTAGTGTCTTCCCTCCCCGGGATCAATTTCATAAATGCTGACCAATGAAGGGTATATATATATATATCCTAATTTAGGAGGAATAAATAACTTTTCTTTCCTTTAAACTGTTACTTTATCAAATCACAAAGAACACTAAGAAAAAACTAACTGAATCAATTTAAGCAAAATATAATAAAATATTCATAACTATGATAGTTGGGTACCGTATTTTTCGGACTATAAGTATAAGTCGCATCAGTCCAAAAATATGTCATGACGAGGAAAAAAACATATGTAAGTCGCACTGGACTATAAGTCGCATTTATTTAGAACCATGAACCAAGAGGAAACATTACCGTCTACAGCCACGAGAGGCGCTCTATGTTTTCAGTGTAGACTACAGGAGCACTGAGCAGCATAGAGCGCCCTCTCGCGGCTGTAGACGGTAATGTTTTCTCTTGGTTCATTTCTCTTAGTTCATTTCTCTTGGTTCATGTCAAATTAATTTTGATAAATAAGTCGCACCTGACTATAAGTCGCAGGACCAGCCAAACTATGAAAAAAAGTGCGACTTATAGTCCGGAAAATACGGTATATTTCTTGTACTTACGTTGGTACAGGCTGCCACATAATGTTTGACAAACTTTTGTGGAATGATGTGGAATAATGAATATTTACTGCAAAATGATCCATAACAATCTTTAAAGAATTGACTAGAAGTACATTATTGTTCAAAAGTTTTCAAGCTGTTCTTTTTTGTAAATTATTTTTTATTTAGTATGGATGAATTAAATTGATCAAAAGTGACTTTAAATACATTATTAATATTATTTAGCTGCACAACTGCTTTCAACATTGTTAATAATAGGTAATGTAAACAGTGTTATTTATGTCTCTTAGAATCAAATAAGCATATCAGAATGATTTTGGAAGGAGATTGTGACACTGAAGACCGCAGTAATGGCTGCCAATAAATTAATCTTTGCTATTATATGAATAAATTACCATGTAAGATATATTAAAATAGAAATGATGAGTTCTGATAAGGATTAATGGGTATCTGTAGAACTGAAAATGATTTTAGGCATGAGCTAAACATATATGAAAAACTGTTTGTATACAATATATAATAATGATAAAAATATATTATACAACAACATTAGTATTGCTCATGGCATTAATACCAGTGATTTTGTAGTGCACCAGTCCACTGTCCCCGAAGTCTTGATCCGTGGCTCTAATGGTGAAGAGCGTCACAGGTTCCTGGTTCTCAGGTACCTCCAGACTATAGTACACTCTCCCAAAAGCCGGTCTATTGTCATTCTCATCCAGCACTGTGACGCGCACTGTGGTCTTGGCAAAATTGGGTGGAGAACCACCATCTCTGGCATAAACTGTTTATGAGAGAGAGGTTTTAAACTGGCTAAACAAATGCGTGCACAACCGTGACATGACATTGGCAGAAACACAAAACTTCAATCTATGCTCTTAAAAGCATATCATTCTCTTTTGCAATTAAGTGACTGTGTTTTATCTGAAGTACCTGTCACAGCATAAACCCCTTGGGCTTCCCTGTCCAAAGCCTTGGTGGTTGTTATGACTCCTGTCACCGGATGAATACTGAAATCATCTCCTACAATACTTCCATATGTCACAATTCCATTGGTCCCTAAGAAACAAGCATAAAGGCATTATAAGAGATGAATCTACACAGTTTTCTTGAATGCAAGTCCAAAATATCACATCTGTGAAAAGCCCATCATTCTTAAGAGGCTGTGTTCACTTTGCGCAATGGACTTTTCTCACGGAATGGGTAAACACGCGGCGCACCCTGTTTTTATTTGCTTGTAGTTAATACCGCTGTCTAAGCAGTTGGTCTCAATCGCCCTCCCCCTGGTCCTTGGATAGCAGATCGCGTGCAAAAGGCGAGCAATCTGGCAGAGTGTCACCTGTTTACCTCGCTAATTGTTCATGGAGAGAAAGTTTATGATCCTTCTGTTTTATTTGCCCCTGAGTAAGTCCAAGAGAATGCAGCACTCCCCCCGCCCGGCCTGGCACCAATTAAAACCACACACTTTTATTTGTGATGGATTTGGCTGTGGTATCCAGTGTTTCAGAGAAATGTTAGACAAACATTCGTGTCACTTTTAAAGAGGATGGTGTGACCACCGCCGACCTCAGAAGGTGGGAATGAACTCTTCTCACTCAATGCGTGCGTTCACAGACAGTACCGTTTAGCATCACATCATCAAGTATATACAGTATGAGCCATTGTGTGGCAGAGATACAGAAGAATGTAAACAGAATTATTACGGCTGCCAATTTACTGTTAATTTAGTGTGATCAATTAAATAAAGAACGTATTGTGATACAAAATTAACGTAATTAATCATGCTCCTGACTCAGATGTACATTCCACACAGGATTTTCCTACCATCAAGATTAAAGTACCAACTTCAAGTTTTTATGAGTTCAGGTTGCACAGAATGAGTAAAGGAGACATTTGCACAAAATGTGTTCTTGTTTGTAATTAATCAGCAAGATGTTTTGTTGAACTACTTTTATATGTGACACACCATCTTATAAACGTGGCACTCATGATGTAGTCTAGATTGATTTACATAGCAGTTTTTGTTATTGAAGTAAAGCTAAGATAAAGTAAATGTTAAATATTAGAGGAAATTAAATTTACAGAAAAACACTATAAACTAAAAATATTAATAAATACTAAAATGTCGCTAAAATTATGCTTATAAACAGTGAAGCAACAACCCCACTGGATATATTCTATTTTCATTAATGAACAATTATTTTCTAAATTGAATATCAATATTTATAATTATACACACACATATATATATATATATATATATATATATATATATATATATATATATATATATATATATATATATATATATATATATATATATATATATATATATTTTTTATTCTAATTTAATTATTAATTATTTTTACGATGAAAGGACAGTATTTAGACAGGAAGCAAGAGAGAGTGGAAGAGAGAGAGGAGAAACAGAACTAGGAAAGGTCCATGGGCCGGGAATTGAACTTGGGTTGCACGAAGCGCAACAATGCTATACATCGGCATGCTGCACACAAGGCTATTGGCGCCAACACAAACTTTTCTTTACAATTAAATTAATTTTATTAGTTAAAATCAATAAAATATTGCTTAATATAATTAAAAAATAATGAAATATGAAAGTGAAAGCAGTGACATTTGCCAAGTATGGTTACCCATACTTGGAATTGGTGCTCTGCATTTAACCCATCCAAGTGCACACACACAGCAGTGAGAAGTGAACACACACCCGGAGCAGTGGGCAGCTATAGATCCAGCGCCCAGAGAATATATTATATATTCTTCATTCATTCTTCATTAATATTATAAATACACCACCAGAGGTCATTATACAAATAACTGCCATGTTAATATGTCAGACATATATAGGAGCGTACTTTACCTTGGTCCAAATCAGAAGCTGAAACCACAAGCACAGTAGTTCCTGGAGGCTGATTCTCTGCAATAAAAGCTTCATATTCACTTTCCTCAAAGTATGGCGCCTCATCATTTATGTCAATCACCTGGA
The DNA here is from genome assembly GCF_023724105.1 of Carassius gibelio. Lineage (NCBI taxonomy): Eukaryota > Metazoa > Chordata > Actinopteri > Cypriniformes > Cyprinidae > Carassius > Carassius gibelio. The sequence goes on from NC_068410.1 coordinate 8,618,242, forward strand.
TTGACAGTAACTGGGAGCTGCTGTGCGGTTGTAAACCGTGGTCTTCTGCCACTATGGTCAGGTTGTAGAGGTCTTGCTCTTCACGGTCAATTGGTCTAAGAACAGACAAAGACCCTACAGGAGAAATAAGCAAAAGTGTTAGGCAACCATATGATTAATGTGATAAGCATAGTGTCTGGTATTTCTTTTAAGTGATCGCCTAGTGAACTGCATTTAAACAATTACACAATAATGAAGCCATGGTGTAAATTGTTTAAAGTAAAACCACTCGCACTTAAGCAAAGCCTCATTCACACGCTCGCACGATGAACGATTTCCATCTTGTAGCACACTTTGATCTCGCATAAGCAACATCACAGTACTAAAAGCTGACGCCTTTCCGTTATGTTAAAAATGAGAATGGAAGTCATGCGGCGAATTAAAAAAATTACTCTTTTTTTTTTTATCTCCATGCACAGCCCTCCCTACCTGAACACTCACTGAGGCACTGTAACAGCTCAACTATCTGGCCGCAGTTTATGAGTTTTTTCCACAGCAAACAGAAAGAGCGCATAAATAAGCACTCTAGACACGCAACGGCCCGGCCTACCGTGCCCTGCTCAAATTTGGGGGTGCCAGTGCCCCTGTTGTTAACCTACCACAAGCGAGCGGTGCTCCTATTGATCCAATCTTAATTTCATGCTTTTAAAGAACCAGACGCAATGATTCAAAGCAGGCTGTAAAGGCATGATGGGAACTGAGACACTAGAGGGTGTTTTCGTTCTGTTTCGACTTACTTTCCCCTCTCTTCTATCTTCACAACGCTGAGCTAACATGCCTCTGAGGTCTTAATCTGGTAAGAATTACAAGTTTGAATATTTTCAGACAATCTGACTCCTCACCAGTCATGCTCTGATAATGTAAGGGGAAACCAAGTGGAAGAAAGAAGATGATTTGTTTTTCTATTCTAATATTAATAGCTGAAGGCATTCATAATGAGTTTCCCAGGCAAGTGAGAATTTGCAAGATCGGTTTGTTATTTATAAAGCAGACAAGTGTTATTTTAAAGAGACAGACCACCTAAAATTAAACATCCTTTGATCATTTTCTTAGCCCTGTCATACAAAACCTGTAGGATTACAAATAATGTGGTATGATCTAGCTCCATATCTTAATAAATTCTGGTTAAGTGTGGGGTCCATAAGCATATCAAGGTCCACAATAACAGAGAAACACAATCTGTTAGTGGTGTAAAAATGCTGTAAATAGCTACCGGCTGAGTGGTGTGTACTGTCTTAGGCCCCGTTTCCACTACTGCATTTTCGTTTTAAAATGCATAACTTTTGCAGCATCGTTTACACTACTCCGGTGTTTTCGACCCTCGAAAATGGAGACTTTAGAAAATGCTGCAGACCTTGTTTTACTTTGAAAACTCCGGGGTTGTGTTTCAGTGTAAATGGACCAAAACTGAGACTTTTGAAAACGATGGCGTGGCTGCCCACATGCGTATCCTTGATGACCGTGTAAACAATAACATCATGCATATTGTTGTCAAACACGTAGACGCGTCCGCAATCTAAATAATAGGAAATCTAGATATTCATATCTATGGCTGTACCTGCATGAATGGTCATGTGACATGTTTTAGTTGTGTAGTGTAAATGGAGATCGCTTCTGAAACACAGCGGAAATGCCCGTGTAGACGAGGATCGTTTATATTCTAAAACACAGTTTTAAAACGAAAACACACTAGTGTAAACAGGGCCTTACACTCCTGCTTTATGTCATGACGTACTAATGCACAAACACACATACACACAGATGAGAGAAACTGTGCCGAACTCACAGCACAGCGCACAATTTCTGGAAATGGATGAGATGTTAAGTTGGCAGTTTTTAGGATTAAGAGAACTAAAGGGCATTTAAAGGATTGCAATTTGGGAGGAGAGGAAAGATGCGAGTCAAGCAGAAATGCAGAATCAAAATGAAATGTGCATTTTGCATGCAATCCAATCTTCCACAGAAAAAAAAGGAAGTCATAAGGGTCTGGAAAAACATGAGGGTGAGGAAATGATAGAAATTGAACAAATCCCTTAATGTCCTGTTCACACACATTTAATCATAAACAGTTTGCTGCAACTGCTGCATGTTCTGATGTTACTGGTGTGGTGAGTATTGGCCATAGTATTTTAAAATCACTCAAAATTCAAGATGCATCAAATACCAAGGTTTCAAAAGAAGATAAACAAACAAGATACAAAAATATGCTTGCACTGCAGTTGTGCTTACTATTCTCAATTTTACACAACTTCCTCACACAATCTGTATAATGTGTAGCATAATCTTATAAAATAAGAGAGAAAAATCACTGTTTAAAAACAATGTGTTTAAAATCCATTGTTTTGTCTTGTGGAATAAATGTAAATATACACCATCATTTAAAATATCACAGGAATAAATTACATTTCTAAATATTTTGAAATGAAAAACAATTACTAAAAATGTTAGTAATATTTCAGAACACTACTACTTTTTACTCTATTTTTGATCAGATAGATCGAATGGAAATCTTACTGACCACAAACTTTTCATTGGTGGTGTATATTTTGTCAAACAGCTTTATCGGGGCTTCAATTTAAAAAAAAAAATTTAATTATCAAATTGTATTTAAATTTAGAGCATAAATATATAGTGAACATCAAGAATTTCATTCAGATGAAGCTTTTGATTGGTTTACCTGTATCTGGGTTAAGGCTGAATGTTCCTCCAGTGTTTCCGCTCTGGATACGATACGTCACACGTCCGTTCTCTCCCTGGTCTGCATCTACGGCCATGATATAGACCACGACAAAGCCCACAGGCTGGTCCTCCATCACACTCACCACAGACGGTGAGATGAACACAGGGTCATTATCATTCACATCAGTGACAAATATGCGGGCTGTGACCGTCCCACGGCGCTGCTGACCGACATCGGGGGCCGAATCCATCGCCTGAACCACCAAGAGTAGCGAAGAGGTCCTCTCATGATCCAACATCATTCCCAGAGAAAGAACTCCTGTGGTTGGATCCAGGAACAGGAGATCTGGAATGTTTGGCCACTGCTGCACGATTGAGTAATGTACTTCACTGTTGGGTCCGCTTCCGTCTTTATCAATGGCCTGGAAGATGTAGATAGATGATCCAGGATCTGTGTTCTCAGGGACGACTATGATAATGGGGTCTTCAGGAAACTCGGGAGCATGATCGTTGCTGTCCTGGACATCGATTACCAATGTAACAAAGTGACTTTTGGGGAGAGGCATGGAGAAGTCATCAACCTCAATCTGGAGAGTGTGTCGGGGAGCTTTTTCGAAATCAAGCTCACGAGCCAGGTAAACATCACCCGTCTGGCGGTCCACCACAAAGGTGCCGTCGCAGTCTGTGCCTCCCACCACAGTATACGTGACCTGGCCTACTTCAGGAAGAGTCTGAGAATCAGGTGAACGAACAGATCCCAAGATTGAGCCGGGTTTAGCTCCCTCTACTGAATTCAACATTATTGGTTGGGAGTTAGCGGCGGGTGATCCTTTATTTGAGCTTACAACCTGTAAGAAAGACGTTTATGTATTAAATTTAGAAACTGAAATGATGAATGCAAAGCACAGATAAATGTTAGAAAACAGGCATGTAATATTTGGATAATACTGTACATGATTCATTGCATTAAACTCATGCTTTACATATAATATATATATATATATATATATATATATATATATATATATATATATATATATATATATATATATATATATATATATATATATATATATGTTAGAATTCCTATTCAGCTTTTTGTAAGTTTTGCATCATGTTAGTCCTGTGGTTTTGGTAAGACAATAAAAGCCATTTTATAGAATTGTGTACTATATTATTGTAGAATTACTTTTTTCTTTAAGACCTAGATTTTACATGGTATTTAAAAAAGGTTTATTTTTGTTTATTTAAATCAAAACGAAAATCACACACACACAAATTATTACTTGAAATCAAATATTAAAAACCTATTTCAGCTAAATAATCATTCATATTTTCTTTACATAATTTTGTTTGTTTATTTTATGAAGGTAAACTAAATAAAATCCTATATAATTTTTATTACCATAAAACATGTCTTACATTCATTTTTTTTTTTTTTTTGATTTGTCTTTTAATTAATTTTAAACTACATATCAGAACAGACTTGTAACCCATTTTAAAACTGCATCTTGCTAGTTGCATGTTAATGAAATACAACAGAACAGAAACAAACTGCAGCCAACATTTTCTTCTCTTTTACAAGGAATGAAAAACTTTTGGGGGGGGGGATTTACAAGCTCAAACAACAAACCTGCTAGCATTAATCAGAGTTTATTTGATGGATCTGTGACTGCCAGGAAAAATAATACTGGATTAAAATAAACATAATCATAATAGGAAACTGTTAGAACGTTCAAATGTGCAAATATCCTTAATAAAAATACAGAATCCTCATAGATGACTCAGAAACACTTCAAAGCAAAATAACCTCGCTTCCTAATATGGAAGCCTGCGGTTTCTCTTAGCAGATGAGACATTGTTTTGATAGTTGTACGTGACGAACGCAGAGAGAGAGAAAGAGAGAGAGAGAGAGAGAAAACTCAAAACCTATGCAAGTTTGAAAATAAAAGTATGCACTACAACACAGGTGCTCATGGAAAACCTATTATTTTTTGTACTATATGATTAAATCATCATTATGCACCGGTGTGATTAGTATATTGGCAGTAACGAGATTCTTGAGGCCAAGTCTTCTAATGAAACATAATAGGACAGAGGGGTAATTAATCCCACATTAAGCGGTAAATGACATGTCAAAGCACCTTCCAACAAAAGATCTACTTTTTTTACACAGCTGCTTTTGACTCAAACTATTGATTTCTGAAAGAATCAAAGCCTTGCCAGGGCTCTTTTATTCTAATTAGATCTCATTTATGAACTTTATTATTTGTCTTGGCACATCCATAACAACACTGAATGGTTATACAGCATAAATGTGTTTTCCAGGCATTTGCACGCTGGAATTTACTACTGCTGCTGTCCGTTGTGTCTGTTTCCACTCCGTTGACTCGTTCGAGAAATATTAATTTGATCACTGGGGTATTTCACAAGGAGTTTTCTGTTCTTCAAAGGGCTACTGAACTGTATTACGAGACTTTGACGCAGCATAGCAGAAAGCACAGCTGGCACTTGTATCGGTGCAGCTGGGAGTAGGTCACTCCTACTTTGAGTGTTTTACACCGTAATATCACGCTTAAAATGTTGCAGACAACAACGGAAAAAAAAAAAGTCTAGGTTAAGACATTCATCTTTGAGAACCTAAAATTAGCCAGCTGAGAGTATTTTTCCCGGCATTGCTTGGGGAAGGTTAAACGACTTGGACTAGGAGAGATGAGTTGGCTATGGAAATTAGCAATGCAAGAATCTAAGCCTTGATTGGGCCAACTAGACCACTTCATATTTCCTTTGCATGATGTTTAACCTGAAAGCTGATGTAAACGGATCCATTCCTGTAGAGGATAATTTACAAGTTCATATTTTCATATAACAGTATTAAATAAATCATTTTGCATATAATGAAAAGGTGATGAGTAGATCCATGTGGCGGACGGAAGGAGTTATTTTTAACTTGAGACAAAGCCAATCTCTGATATGACCAAAGACCGTTGTGTTAACTTCACTTTTTGAAGGTTTATAGCCATAACTAATCAAGGCACAATATGCATTGCTAGGAAATTTGTCAGGAAACCTGCCAAAGCATGAGGGTCCAGAAAGGCTGAAGGCATATTACTGCTCAGATGTTTAATCCATCTGTCATTCCGTGGATTTCATTTGCATGATTTAGAATGGTTAACAGACTCTAGGTGTATCTCAACCTAGTCACCGTTTCATCTGACCTGAATTTTCAATGTTATGGTGGAGCTCTGAGGGGGTGAACCTCGGTCCGAGGCCAGAACGATGAAATTATACTCCGGACGCTCTGAATGGCTCAAAGGGGAAGAGGAGCGCAGCTCTCCTGTGTTTGGGTTCAGTGTGAAGCGTTCGGCTCTGGGACCTACAGCAAAGACAGGATGGAACGGGTCAGGTTTGTGTGCATCAGCGTGATAAAGAATGGACTGACCATTTTTCTATTGTAGAAAGTGTGCATGACTTCAGTGTTGATACCATCTGGGTTTGATTTACAGATAAATAACAGAATGAAACAGTTATGTGTCAAATTCAGTAAATGTGTTACAAAACATATTTAATGATCTCACACGTCAACACATTACCTTCTACACTTCACGTCATGCTGTCATAGCTGATGAGCTATGATGAATAGCAGAATCTTATGGCATGGGTCAGGTATGATATATTTTTGTTACCAGCATGAGTTTTAGTATCAATATCAGTGCAAGCCTAACAATAAACGAAATCTTATATTTTTTAATTAAATCAGAAGTTTCCTGTTCATCGTTGACAGACAATATTCTTTACATCTGGTTTCGACACACTGTAAGACATCCAAACAACATGTTTTGATTCAGTGCATCTTTCTTACCAGACATGGAGTAGAAAATGGTTCCATTTTCTCCTTCATCAGGGTCTTTTGCATGAATGGTTCCCAGAAGAAATCCAGATGGCTGACCTTCTAACGCCTGTACAGAGATTTCAGTTAACACTTTTATCAATACAGCTCACTTCTGTATCTGTATCATTTTTAATCTGTAAAATCTTTGTAGAAATTTTTGAATATACAATATTTCATTCAAGGGTTTCGTAAACATTTTAATGGTTTTAAAAGAAGTTTCTTAATGCGCACCCAGGCTGCATTAATTTGATCAAAAATACATAAAACTTAAAAACAATTTAACTGTTTTTTACTTTGATGCTAAAACAGAAATTTAATCAGCCATAACTCCTACTTTAAGTGTCACATGAGCCTCAAGAAATATTCTTAATGACTCCAAAATCAAGAGTTTTATTGCTTTTAGCCCATGTTTATTATCCATGACGTGAACTCTTTGACAAAGCTAACCTGGCTGTAGCACATATACTGTGCGCATTTAAAATGTAGTCTTTCTCCTCTGGAAGACATAGCTTTGAGATTTAATATTATATCTCATACCTGCAGCAAGAGCTCTCTTCCTGCATGGATGAAGGAGGGCGCATTATCATTCTCATCCAGAACCGCGATCAAAGCAGTGCCTGTAGCACTGCGGGGAGGGGTCCCTCCATCCTGGGCCACCACCATGAGCTGGTAGCTGGACTGAAGTTCACGGTCGAGGGAGAGTTTTGTGCTTATCTCACCTATAAAAGAACAGAACAGATGGAAAAGCACAGAGAGAGAGAGTAAGACAAACTATTTTATTGCACTATTTCATCTGTGGCAGAAGACACAGATGGTACATCCTGACTTCACCAAGAGGAACCCCCACAGTTAGCATGGTGCCAGAAGTCTGGAGCTGTGTGTGATGGCTAGTATGTTCAACAGCTCCACATTATGGATTGGTCAGAACAGTCAAATAGTCATTCGATAACGGACTACAGGTTCACTGAGGTGGGCTAGTTTGCATATTAAGATTTCTACAGTTTTTAAAAATGGCAGATTTTCATGTTTTCCTGTCGAAATGTCTAAGAAAGCATGCTAACAAGAAGTCAGAATAACATTGTTTTCTGAAATTAAAGGTTATAGTAATTATTTTACCCATTTGTTAAATATCTGTCAGTTTGTATGCTAACAATCAGTACATGTTAGACTATCAGCATGACAAATCTCTCTTTGGAAAGACTTTCCTGTACATTTAAACTCAAACATTTACCACCTTCAAAATCAGACTTCAAATTCTTTGAGTAATATTCTCTATTTTTAGTGAGGACTGTAACTTGGTTATAGTTACAGTATTTTGCATTTCGAATATCTTTCAGTTAGCATGCTAACAATCAGTAACTGTCAGACTATCAGCACACTAAAACTGAAACTAAAGCTGCTACACAAGTTCACCACCTACAAAATTACAACTGCAGTTGAAATCACATGGTTTTAGCAATGTTTGTGAGGAGTGTGAAAGATTGGTTATAGTTGTTTAGCCTATTTATTTGTTGAAAATCTTTCAGTTAGCATCCTAGCAATAAGTAAATAAAAAAATACAGGGTGACTAAAAATCTATTTAGAATTTATACTCTGAATTTAAAATAAAAAATTCATATCCATCAAAACGAACCCTGAAACTTCAAATTACTTGCCTTTTTCTGTATAAACTATACAAGCTTGGTTATAGTTACTTAGCCTATTTATGTGCGAAATATCTAAGCAACAAGACATATAATGAACATGATACAAACCAGCCAACTTATATACTGCTTCCTTAAGACCAACTAGCTGACTAATTCATAAACAACTAACCAACTAGTCAATTTTTAAAATACATAGTTTCAAACATTTCCAACTCTATACACACAAAGATAATAACACTAGACTTGTCTAGGTGCCAGGATGATCTTGTCATCTTGGTCTTTAGGACCACATTTGAAACTCACCTGTGTGGGAGTTGATCTGGAAATGGCGATCCAGATGGAGCAGGCGGTAGCTCAGCCGACCATTGAGACCAGCATCCCGATCGCTGGCAGACACCCGGCCAAAGCCAGTGCCTGCAGGCAAGTTCTCACGGACTGCCAGGAACACTCTCTCTTGGGTAAACCGAGGGGTATTGTCATTTTCATCCATCACTGACACACGCACTGTAGCACTACCCGTTTTCTTCAGCTGTCCGTTGCCTGATGTGGCCAGTACAGTGAGCAGGTACATCTCCTTGGCTTCTCTGTCCAGGGCACTTTTCACAAACAGCCAGCCGCTGTCAGACACAATGCCAAACCCTGCAGCGTCACCGTCAGGGTGCAGGTGGTAGGCTAGTGGGGTGGAAGACGTAGAAGACGGCCCAGGGGTGATGCCACCATCTCGGTTTACAGCTCGTACCTGCAGGAAGCGAGTGTTGAGAGGTGTGCTTTCCTTCAGTTCTACCCGGTACGTGAGACTATCGAACATAGGGCCTTGGCCGTTCTCTGCTTGCACGTGGATGACCAGGGTGAAGGTAGAACTTAGCTGAGGTGCTCCGCTATCTTTAGCAATCACCTGCAGGTCATAGCGAGGCATGGCCTCGTACGACAAACTTCCAATCAGGCGGATTTGTCCGCTGTTGCGATCAATGCTGAAGGTTCTCTGGGCACCGCCGGTGAACAGGTCAAAACTCAGAAGACCGTTAGGTCCAGAATCGTGGTCTTCTGCTTGGACCTTATACACCACTGTACCCATCCGGGTGTCTTCAGGCAGAATTAGTGACTCGGAAGATGAGGGCAAGAAGACAGGCGCATTGTCGTTGACATCAGACACTGTAATTCGTACCCTAGTCTGGCCAAAGGCAGGGGGGTTACCGCAGTGCGCCTGGACTTCCAGGTTCAAGCTGGGTTGGGCCTCATGATCCAGAGGCAAGCTTGTTCTCAAAGCCCCAGTCTCAGAATCAATAGTGAAGTAGCCTGTGGGGTCACCAGAACGAATAGTGTAGGAGATATCCTTCGAGACACCTGAGTAGAAACAGGCAAATGGCCAGAGATCCATTACTTCACAGTGTAGGATGAAAACAAAGACGAAGAGTTATTTTTCAACACATGAGACCAGAATTTAGTGCTTCAAATATCCAAAGCAAATTGTTAAAAAACTAAGCGGTGAAACAGAATCAATGATTAATGTCGATTGTAAATGAGGTGTGTACAGTGGTTCCATGCATATTTGTACAAGTGGTCCACCATGGAGAAAAAAAGAAAAGAAGACGTCTTTCAGCACACTTGAACACAGTCCAATGTGACTGATAAATGTGGGTACACACTGAAGTCTGGTTTATGTGTTTTAACGTGTTGAATAGGGATTTGTGACCAAAGGGGGGAATAAAAAACCTCTGAGATTAGCTCACCCACCATTCTTAGTGCTGGCCCGCACAACACCAACTTTTGTTCCACGCAGGGCATCCTCAGAGACCACGAAGAAGTACTGAGCTTGCTCAAACACAGGGGGGGCGACCAGTCCTGCCACTATGCTGATGTTGACCCTGGCATTGACTGGAGCAGTAAGGCCCCCACCATCTTGGGCTGAGACCACCATCGTAATGACTGAGTTTGCCTTTCCATGTAGAGCACGCGACAGTGAAATCACTCCTGAGAAAATGCACACCCAGAAGAAATATTTTCATTAGGTTTAGAGGAATCAGAATACATCAAGACACAAAGCACAATATCTCTTCATCCTATACACACAACCTACCATTCAAGTTTGGGATCAGTATAATTAAAAAAAAGTTAAGAAAATAACACTCTTAATACTTTTCTGGTGTAAAAGTTTCTGAAAATTCAGCTTTGCTGCCATTAAAATATCAAATTGTTATTTTAAATTGTAATAATACTGCTATTATTACTGTTCTGATCTAGTAAATGCAGCCTTGTTAAGCACAAGTCTTATTTGAAAACATTTTAAAATACCAACCTTTACATTTTTTAATGGTAGACACCAACTAAAAATACATCCAAGCAATTAATAACTGAAATTGTTTACTTTTAATAGTCTCACCAGTATCTTTGTTGAGGGTGAAGAAAGGTGAGCTCCCTCCAGGTACAGTACGATATGTCACTCTGCCGTTATCTCCAGCATCTGGATCATGAGCAGTCACCTTCAGGACAGAGGTTCCTGGGGTGCTCTGCGTACTCAGGCTCACTGCATAGTTCAGAGGGTAGAACGCTGGTCGATTGTCATTTATGTCTATCAGGTCCACACGCACATAGGCCACTGAACTCAGTCCACCCTAGAAAAACACAACCAAGATTAAATGTTCGTTAGTTCGCTAGCTAGATAACAATACAACCAGTTGATGAAGGCTGACTCCATAGCCGTCAAATCTTAAGCCACAGGAAACATTCACAACTGACTTAAGTAACTATACTAGACAAAATATTTGGATTTAAAATTTGCAAGAAACACTGAAACACTTCAAAGGCTACTTCTAGGGAGAAAATAGATTGGTTATATTCCCTGTAGGGAACTGCAATCTGCCAAGGGCACAGTGTACATGTGGGATACGGTTCTTGCTGCTAAACATCTTGCCCGCCTGGCATCCCATATGGAGCAAATGGCATGTCAGGAAAAGCCTCAACTTATTAAATATTACAAGCTGATGCTCTTTAGGGGCCAGCTGCCCTTGATTGCTTTAATGTGTCTCCTGAAATTTCCTTTCTTTGACGCCTAGCGCTTTAAAGTATTACTTAGGCACAGGATGCTAAACCGCTACTGAAGAATTACTATGCAGGCAATTTTTTCCTTACTGGCTTCCTAAATAGACAATATTTGGTTAACTTCTGAAAACAATCCAGTCACAGGTGATGTCACAATTGAATTGGTGAGGGATGTGGTTGCTGGGAATCACTGAACACTCACCCCATCCACAGCTGTGACGGGGAAGTCGTAGTTGGCTGGTCCCTGGTCACGATCCAGGCTGGTGGTAGTACAGATCTGTCCATTGTGCTTGCCAACGGTGAACTGAGATGGGGTCACACTGCCTGGACCAGAGCCCAGAGAGTAGGAGATGGAGCCAAAAGAGCCGCCATCCGCATCAGTAGCTGTAACCTGGAAGACAAGAGAACACATTAGATTAATGTTTAGCCAAATGTCCTGAAAAGCTTAAGGAGAAAAGCCAGACACTACTCAAGTATCAATGGTATTTAATCAAAGGTCCTAACCTTTATTTATATTAAACAGTGATTGTCTTTACACCAAATATAAATAATTATCTAAGAATTGATATCCAACCAGCAGTAGATGGCTTTTGTGAGTAGGCTGAGTGTACAAATAAAAAAAAAAAAAAAAAATTAAAAAAAAAATAAAAAAAAAACATCTTATCATTTTTGAACAAATAAATTAAAAATTGAAAAAAGTAAAAAAAAAACAACAACAAAAAAACATAAAATTAAAAATGATCTATAAATATATATAATATAGTAAAAAATAATATATATATATATATATATATATATATATATATATATATATATATATATATATATATATATATGAATGATAATAAATTATATTTATATACTTAAATATACCAATATGATAATACTTAAATATGATACTACTAAAATCGATACGACTTCGATAATACAAAAACAAAATCAATTCAGTATTTACCAAAATATATTTTTATTTTTAAACATTTAGGTAAAAATGTAAACAAATTATTGAATCTGAGGTTGATTTAAAGCAAGTTCATTAAAACAGCTTGAAGAAATGAAACTTTCACTGCTAAAACTGAGTTGAGACTATACTATATGTTAAAAATGTATGAAAATATATAAAAAGTATATAAATTAGTTATTTGATCTTCAGGAAACATGTCTCAATAATATGTGCTTTGTAATACAATGTTGAATAAAATCAAAGAAAAAATCTTTTAAAAAAAGTAGATGTAATATATATTGTGAATATTCAACATACCCTCCAGTTCTAGCTTGAATTTACATTTTTATATTCTTCATTTTATATTTCAACAACACTCAGTACTTTCCTGTCACAAATAAACCTGTGACTCCACTGAGCAATACCACTGAACACATTTATCTAACTTGGTTCACAGCATTTGGCAATCAAACGCTGCTCTGGTGCTCTGCGGCAGGTACATATACTGCGGTAAACTAAGAGAGCACATGGAGAGCTCCTCTGCAACACTTGGGTTTGATCAATCAAGCCAAAAGGAGGGAAGCTACTGGCAGCTAGCAGACATAAAGACTTTCACAGTCACAGCGCACGGCTCAGGAGAGAACATCAGACAGATGGAAACAAGAGAGAGAGAAATAAAGACAGAAAGAGACTTGTATAGAGGTGATGGCTATCTGGGAGAAAATAAAATGCCATTCCACGCAAATACGGAAAGTGAAATTACTTTCTTTTCAGCTTCTTATCCATCAAATAAAAGGAAAAATACAGCTTCGGCTGACATTTACCAACTCAAACAACATTACACTTCGGCCAAGGGCCGTCTGGAGTGGATGATGGCTAAAACTGTTCAAACAGATCCTGATGACATTGAGATGAGGGTATCTGAGTCAGAGATCGAGTTCTGGCAGAGGCCGTGGAGCAAGTGTAGGAAAAATAATCATCATGAAGACAAGAAGTCTCAGCCCACAGCAGAGAGATGTTCAACCTTTTAACCATCCAAGCCTCTGAAGCAAACCTTGATATTTTACAACCCAGGGTGGGGGTGGGCACAATATTCATAAACACCACACTACCTATCTTTATTCCCCTCATGCTGGCTTGACAGAAGTTGGACGCCTGAGGCCTGAACAGCGAGAGCTTGAAGTAACAAACCATGGAAGGGGCGGTTTGACCAAGGATCTGCTTCATGGACAAAGCCATTTTCCATAAAAGCCTGGCTTGGGCAGAGCGAGCTGGGAAATGTCTGGGGGACTTGTGGGTCTCAATGTAATCCAACTAAAGAGCTCTAAAGCAGCACTGTAAGATAAATATTTCCTCTCGGTCACAGAGCTGCTTGAACAGAAAAGGAAGCTTGTTGGTCACAATAAGAAATCATGTATTTATTACTGTACTCAACAAGCCAGCTTTAAAACATGTGTCAGCTTGACTATACGTATGGTACATGCAATAAGTCGATGGAAAACAATCTGTATTAAGCACGTAAAAGCTTCAAAGGTACATGACTGAAACCAGAAGTGGGATAGAGTTTCTTTTTCCATCTCGCCAACAAAAAGGATTTAAATAAAGTGGCTTCTCAAAAATGGGGAGAAACCCAAGCTCATAATTTTTTAGAGTGTGTTTGAATATGTGGTGAGATGCCAGTAATAATGATGACTGATTGAATGATTGTCTTTTTGGGTCCTGAGGGGGCACCTAAAGTGCATGCAAACACAAAAATACGCATATACGTTTCACACACACACAGGAGCCGAGGGATTTGGGGATGTACTGTTCAAGAACTGGGATGCCTTTGCCAGTACAATAACAGTTCATAAGAAGTTTAGTGGAATCTCAATCTTGACTGAATCATAAGTGGGTCAAAGAGTGCTTGTGCTGCTTTCTCGAAATCTCTGCTAAATCCTCTGTGCTTTTCCTCACCTTAACTCATGAAGACACGTACACTCAGACACGCCATCAGCACACAAGAGCTAGTCCTAGATGACCTCAAAAACGGAATTTCACCCAATAAATTTCTTGACTCATCTCAAAAGTTATAAACACTACATCAAAGTTGTTTAAAAAAGCCCAAATGTGTAATTTCTGCACCACTGAAGTGAATTCCAAACTTCAAAACACATTCTCTCCCTCTTACATTAGTTGGAAAAACCAATAGTCCCGCCCCCAAAGTCGATCCATTGGTTGAGCCAATGTTACTGCCTTGGGATACTCAAACAAACAGAGGTTTGGTCTTTAAGTTAAGTGTGGTTTAAATGTCATACATAATTTCTTTTCAGGGTGTGAAAGTGAGGCAAGAGTGAGGACATTGGACACATTTTGGAGCTCTAACAGTTCCCTTGTCTCTCTCTCCTTGTGCGAGTGAAAGATGCGAACCGCCCTGAGCGAGCCAAGCGAGACTTTGGCTGGTCAAATTGTTACTGAGAAACAAGCCAAAGGAATCCAATGCTAACTTGTAGAGTTTTGTGGTTCACCCACCGTTCTTCTTGACTCCTTTTTTTGGGGAGAAAAAGAAACATTCAAGTAAGCGAACATAAGATTAATAGGGAGAAAAAATAAAGTTGTCCAGTTCTTGTTAGTTTTTGCTAATGCAATGGATCTGGTTTCACTGCATTGGGTTTTCTCAAGGCTACACAGCTCATTTAGTGACTAATGTATAACTGAGAGACCTGACTGATGCTTTCCCAAGAGGAACTGCTGTATATGACAACGGAGGTTTTTGATTTGCTAATTGAGCACCTTGGAATGAAAATGCACAGCTTTTACTTGGATGTCTGTAAAATGTCTTTTCGACAAACCACTGACTCAAGGTCACCTCTAAGTTGGTCATTTGATCACAATATTGCTTGGTTTTGTGATTGATAGAGGACTGTGAAACTGTTCTGTGGAACAATTTCCATGCAAATGAAGTTCAAGATCTATCATCCAACAATGTTACAAGATAAGTAGATTTGTTGCATATAGCTCATTTAGCATGCAGAACTGCTTCATTTAATTCTGTGGCACATTCCTATTCAAACAAACCATCTTACAGTATTGCTTTCGCAAAGCCTGTTCTGTACAACTGATCTTCCCAGTGAAGACATCAATAAACATAAAACCAAAGATTAGATCAGCCAAACACAGACAAAACCCCCAAATAACAGCGGTACAAGACAGC
Source organism: Carassius gibelio (assembly GCF_023724105.1). Taxonomy (NCBI): domain Eukaryota; kingdom Metazoa; phylum Chordata; class Actinopteri; order Cypriniformes; family Cyprinidae; genus Carassius; species Carassius gibelio. Next base: position 8,633,673 of record NC_068410.1, read on the forward strand.
GAGTTGGTGTAACTTGGCACTGGGGTCATCTGGAGCGACGTCTCTTATACAAACATGACATGGGGAGAGTACAGTGGTGACTTTGCTTAAATAACAAGCAACCCACAGAGTGATCCAACTGAAACAGCATGATCTCACGTAAAAGAGCTCAGTTTCAAACATCTTGCCTTCTTTGCAGCTAATGTCAAGAGCTTTGACTGAAAGAAATAGTTGTTTTTAATTTAAATGTTACACAAACTTGCAGCAAGTTCCACATATGGGAACTGTGGTTAAGTTGGGAAACTATAAAAGGCTAAAACACAATACAGGAACTAACAAAAATTTAAGAAATAGTTCACTCAAAAATAAATGGCTCAATTTCAAAGCAGATATTTGCAGAACAATGAAATTAGTGGGGTATGAGACTGTCAAACCACAAAAAAGGACCAAAAAGCAATTGAAAAAAGCATTGTAAAAGCTGTTACCAACTAAGTGTCTAATGCAGAGTTTGATGAAAACAGAAAAACAAGATTGAAAATGACAAGATTTCAATTTGGGGGTAAACTGACCAACCAAGGCCTCTAGTTTAAAAGTGGTGCTTAAATACAGGTTACTGTCTGAAATAGAGTTAATATCAAAAGTCTCTCAGTTTAAGCCACAATATGGCTTTCATATTTTCAATCTGGTGCTATATCTCATTTCATTCCAATGCGGGGAAGATAAGAGATCAAACAGAAAACAGCACATTCTTTTCTCAGAAGGATACTTACAGACAAAGCCAAGAACACCATAAACATACTATGCTCCCAATAATTTCAATACAGCATTTTATTGAAGCTATCATTCACATCATATGACTTCAGACAGACTAAAACTGCACACTGATGAACGATTCCCAAACCCACGGGAGGACATGCACGGACAATGACTGATGGATAGATACAAATATGAACACTGGGGCTGAGTAAAAATAGAGATGGATGGAAGTGTAAAGAGAGCGCTGAAAGGGGACAGAAAGACATGGAATGATATATATTGAAGGACATGCTATGAGTTATTACAGCTGTTTATTGAGCCATCTCTCCCTTTTGTTTTTCTTCTTGGCATGACTTCAGAGAGCTGAGGACGAGGGGGAAACGGGATACCTCCTACTACTTTCTGGCCCACTTGACCGGCGGCCGAGTGAAAGCCGCACATCCCTTCGGCTCATTACAGCCACAGAGCTGAAGCATCTGACATGTAACATGTCTTGCTTCTTTAAGACAGAGACTACAAAAACAAATCTACGAGTGAGCATTCTTTGTTTTAAAATGCATAACTTTAGCTATGGTTACACCATTCATTTACAACACTCGGGATATTTTCGAACCTCGAAAACAGACTTTTAAAAATGCTGCAGCCCCAATTTTCGGTTGAAGATTTCAGGGTGGCGTTTCAGTGTAAACGGACCAAAACGAAGACTTTTCGAAAACGATGGCATGGCAACTATCTAAATAATAGGGGATCTACCTATATATCTATGTTTGTACCGGCATAAACGGTCATGTTACATGCATTTTCGTTTGTGCAGTGTTGTCAAATGCAATTTATTCACACACATGCTGTTCCAAAGCCATGTGACATGCTTTCTTCTGAAATATATCTGAAATATCAAAGGAAATATTTAATGAACGTCTGACTGAATGATGAATGGAATTGTTCGCCTGCTTCTTCAGTGCAAAAGTTGCAGTCCTGCCACCTCTGAGCTGAAAAGTACTGGATGGCAAACAATAGAATAATAGTGGTCATCATGCTTAAAGTATAAATGATTACCAATTTGGGTTGTGTTTTAGTCTAAACCAGTTGAAACATGTATTGCTTTAATTATTGAGGTGAGCTATGGTGTACACTGCCACTGTACTTAATGCAGAGATAGTCATTAAATGATCTCATTTTGTGTGCCAAAAGATTTAAATGAGATGACTTGAATAAACAATGGCAAAGCTTTCATTTTTAGCTGAACTATACCTTTAAAAACTGCTGTTTATCACAGTTGTTTCTGACAATCACATCTTCCAATAAGCTATCCCGCTGTCAAAGCAGCTTAAAGCTTGATAAAACATAACAGATTCACTGCATTCACTCACTGCCAAGAGTTGCTCAAAAATCACCAATGGACGTCCATTTGGACAAAAACAGCAAATAACACAACACAGGCACGTGTTATGAAACATACCAGATGCATTCTCTCCGTAGTGAATATTTTTATGACGCGCTTTCATGTGACTGGCAGTAACCCCAAAGGTCACCGTGACCTGCATCTACTGCAAAGTTACACCTCCGAACAAGCTGTCAATGGGCGCAATATGGCGGTTCCATATTAGCAAACATCACTTGTACATATTTCCTTCCTTTGAGTAATGGATCGGGCATGACATCATCGGAGCGCTCCTCCAGATCTGTGAAGTATACGCGGCATTCTCCAGATGTCCATTAAAAGGGATCTGCAGTATAATGGGACGCCTGTAAAACATCATATACATGTCAAGATCACTGAGCACACTAATTATTTCTTCATGCAAGGAAGCTGGGCTCCATCCCGGTCCAAGCTGCCCGCCAGGACACTATCATCAGGAAATGTCCAGAAAGAGTCAAAAAGTCTTGGGTTGAAAGAAGCAGCTGACACGGACAGGTCATGTTTCGCATTTATATCAGATGCAGACTCGTATTCTGGTAGTCGACCGCAATTTATGTCAGGTATGGTGTAAATGTCGGAGTTTTGGATGTAAATATTGAGGTTGGAAGAATTTTGAAAGGTGTTGGTTTCTAAAATAACACAGCTTCGAGCTTTTTATCTCTGGCCTTGACGGGGAAGGGGAGGGGTAGCAGCAGGTATTTTCGGCTGGGGTAAGGTGCAGATTTTTGGCAGAAGATCACAGAAGGGCCAATTCAGCATAAAGAGGACTAATGACACCAGGAGGACCGGTGCAGAGGGACTATAGAGTACAGTTTCCCCGTATTCTCTCATGTCTCCATAACTGTGAGTGTTTGTCTTTCATCTGGCCTCCACAGCTGGAGGTGATTAAGGCATCAAACCGTGTACGGAGAAAAGTGATAGATTGGGGATATCAGAGAGGAGAAGCAGAGACAGAGGGGTTAATGGCTGCAAGAGGAGTTATGGCCTCAAAATGGACTCTGGGTAATAATAACTCGATGTGCTTTCAGAGAATGTGACATTCAGATAAATGTTTGAAAATGCATTTGCATAAACACTGATGTGCTGACAATGTCTGCGCAGTTTAGTCAAGAGATCAAATTAGACTCAAAAATGAAAATTCTGTCAGTAATTCTTTTAGCTCTTTCCATACAAAGATTTCATAACAAATTCACACCGAGCATGTCCATTAGGCTCTAAAAAGATCAAAAACCTGAAAATATCTTAACAGTAGTCAAGTCAATATTATAATTTATTACACACAAACTTTTATATTATATTATATTATATTATATTATATTATATTATATTATATTATATTATATTATATTATATTATATCATATTATATTATATCAGACAGACAGTTAATACAGCTTTTGATTCATTTATTTTTTATAGGCAGGTTATCTACTTGTACAAAAAAAATGTTAAGAGCTGGCTGTGTTTACTATTGACCTCTCTAAGGTCTACTAAAACTCAGAGTGAGCAGGAAGCCAACCCTATCAAAACTAAGACTCGTGCCACCTCTGACAAATCTTCCCGTTGAGAATTAAAAGAGCAAGAATTTCCAGTGGTCATTTTAACAGGAAAAATAAACATGCCAAAAGCACCTCTGGAAATGTACGCCGGGTGACCCTTTGCACTGACCCCCATCACGCCTTACGTCTCAGAAGAACTCTGTGCTAGAGTCCCAATCACTGTCAGTTCAATTTTTGAAATGCAACACGAGACACGGCTCTTTTACGTTTTCACACAAGCATGAAAGCACATGCCTTTGTTAAAAAAACAGAAAATGCAATGGTAAAATCATATGAGATGGTGATTATTTTGAACAACAACCTGCTAAGCGGATGTGCATATTGATGTTTTAATAAATGCATAAAATAAAATGTAATATAATACATAATAAAAAATAATACAATTTTGGATTTAATTGATTGATTAATTAATTCTTTTTTTTTTTTTTTGACCACCCTAATTTGGAAAAATGGCCAAATAGTTTATCTATTTCCAGCATATTGTTGACCAATGTTGCCTTTGAAACTGTAAACCAACTCCACTCTTTAGAAACTTGAATGAACCCATATGAATTGCACTGAGAGTTTAGTGGGATGCTGAAGGGATGTCAGCAAAGATGGAATAATGCGAACCATGCTCGCTATGGGATCTAACGGTACTGATGTGGCTTATGGCACCGCTCTGCTGGTCAATAACTCCCTCGCAGGACTGCTTGCACAAACGCAACACGCACACGGTAGCAAATTCCACCCGCAGCCCTGCCGCCTGGCACCCGTGTTGGATGGGTTGTTGAGAGGCCAGTTGCAGAGAACAGCAGGGATTTTCCTATGGATTGCGGCCGTCGCACGCCTTCATTGAAAAAAGTCAGAGAGCACAGCTTTTATACGGGTCAAATGTAGTACGGGCCGGTGCTTTTGAAGTATGACAGTGGTAAAATTGTCTGTGGCTTACATGAAAATACATGGAATGTAAGTAGACTTGACAGTATGAACATATCATTTGAGTACAAGGTATATTGCTTTCAGTTCATTGTCATTTTAGATGCTGGTCAGTAGGAGTCACTGGCCACATCACTCATAAATGTCCTCAAGGCAAAAGCTAATAGCCCTTCTCCTGAACTCAGTCTGGCCTGGTATCAATATAGCACAGCACAGCAGAGGGAGCCAGATCAGGCTGTCCACAGGTTGATCGTTTCAAAGTGATCTGTGAGTGGCTACAGACAGTGTAATAATTTGCATATTCCTAGCCCGGAGATAATGGATTTGCATCTAATGGAAAGGGAGGTACTTTTTCCACAATTTTACTTTCCCTCTTTTCCTGATACACTGAGCAATATGAAAATTTGACATTTCTATTAGCAGACTCAAATATATTAAAAAATATATATATATTTTGGTGTAGATTTTTGCATTTCTACTAAATGTAAAAATGATTATATAGTATCTATCTATCTATCTATCTATCTATCTATCTATCTATCTATCTATCTATCTATCTATCTATCTATCTATCTATCTATCTATCTATCATTACCATAAATACACACATATGGCCCAAAGTGGACTTTATTTGAAACACTCATCCACTCATCTGTTTCCATTATGCCATTCCATTATCAGCTTATATACTTTATGTACAGTATACTGCATCTGTTTTTGAGTGTGTTTTTGAGTTATAGCAATCGTGTTCTCCTCCTAAAGATGCATGAATGCTGGGTTGCTGTCATGGCCAGATGTCTTTGATTTGTTCATGGTTGTTTCCAATTTGTAAATCAACTTTCAAAGCATACATTTATGAGAAAACAAACAAAATCAACAATGCCCACAAAAAAAAATCCTCCATGGCATGGGTCTTATTTATTGAAAAACAGCTATTGTGAGTTTAAAGGAGAAATAATACGGAACTATAAACATGTCAAGTAAGGTATGAATTTAGATGTATTTCAATCAAAAAGACCTACTACAATAGATCTGATGTTTTGACTTTACAGCTGTCACCAAACACGTAATTCCAACAAACCAATAACTACAAATTTAAAACTATGGTGTATAATTTGACTCAAAATGTGTGATGAGAACAGACCACACAATATCACACAAGCTTAAGATGAGAATCTCACAGACAATGTAAAAAACAAACCCATATTCTATAAAAATGTAGTTGGTAATATCTTTTAAATATCTTTTTGCCACTTTGTTGTTTGACATAGTGAAAAAAGCTTGTATTGCTTACTCACAATGTGTCGTTCCATATGCACTAACATCTAGGCTCAAAATATTTCTATTAACATCTGACATCAACTTCTTACAACCTCTATAGAAATGCTCCCTGAGCAGAAAATTCCACGATTCCATTGTTTTTACATGACACTCTGAAACAATAAGATCCTGAAATGGGATGCAGTAAACTCTTGCTTTTTCTCTGTGGCTGCAGGCACTTCATGGTCCAGATACATATGACAATGGAAAGGTGCTTTACTGTTGCAAAGGGACCTGGAAACCACTTCACAAACACGCTCTTTAATTTCAGAAGGCTTTAATCACAGTCTCTGCTGGAGAGAAAGCACTCACTTGCCTCAAGCTCATCACAAACTGGCACACTGAGATCAGCTTGCTGCATAGTATGGGAATGGAAACTTCTATTTACACCACAATTCTGTTTAAAAGCACATTTGGTTTTGGTTTCTTCTGTGAAGACTTTTTTGTAAAATATTTTGTGGGTTTTCATACAATGGAGTCCAGCGTTATTTAAGACCTCATTGACTTTGATAACATGGACAAAAACATTCTTATAAATACATTATTTTGGGTTTCACTGACAAAAGTAAGTCAAAGTTATGCTAACATGGCATGAGAAATCATATAATGTTCAGTAAATAAACTGAGTATAAAGCTAAATGAAGTGCCAACTGTTAAACAAACAGCTGGTTTTTACCCAAATGACGAATTGTTATACGGAGCCCCGCACATGACATGCAGGAAAAAAATATAAGGCTAAATCGTGTGCACGATTTACTAATTCGTTCCCTCAATGAACTAAAAAGTGCACACGATTACTATAGTGTTCCCTCGATTTACTATTGCGTTCCGTCGATTTACTAAATCGTGCGCACAATTTATGTATTTTTTCTTGCATGTCATGTGCGGGGCTCCGTACTGTTATCTAAAACTTTGAATTTTTTTTTTTACTGAAATAAAGCTGAAATAAAATAGTGTAAATATTAGATGAAAAACTAACAAAAATTAGAAATGTTCCCTATTTAGTTTAGTTGGAGTTGAAACACTAAAACTGATAAAAGCTGAAACTAAAAATAAAAAATGAAAGCTAAACAGAAGTGTTAAAAATAATAATAAAAACTCAAACTCAAAAAAGTAAAGGAAAATAAAAACCTAAAATATTAAAAGCTAAAATAAAGTTTAGTTAAAATCTAAAAATAAAACCTAATTCAAATAATTATTAAAAACTGTAACCATAAAAAACTACGCACACACACACACACACACACACACACACACACACACTCACACACAAAATACCTTATTCTTTACATAAAAATCATATTACACATTTTCTCCAAGATTCATATAACATCTTGTATTTCTTTTCCTTCATTAAAGTGCCCCTATTATATCATTTCCTTCCTGCATTCGTTCGAAGCAGTTTTAAGATTCAATTTCTCTAAACCCCTCCTTTCTGTAAGCCTACTCTGCTCTCATTGGTCAGATGGACTAGTCTGTTGTGATTGGTCTGCCCTGTACAGCGTCTGTCAGAAACAATACTCCCATTTGCCACAGTTCCGTAATTTGATATAAACGTCTAATATTTATCATACTTACAGGTTGTGATTAAGCTGAGTCAGCTCGTCCAAATAAACTGGGTACTGAGCCATCTTTCAAGAGCAAATGCTCTGTGAATCCCACATTGAATTCCCCAAGATTAGAGAAGCAGTTGTCAGTAAAAAAGATGTGTTCAATGGTGAGTCAAGTTGTTTGTGGCCGGCCAACATAGAATGGGAATGGAAATGGGATTTTAATTACTAATGACTTATTTACACTGTTCAGAAATGATTGTCTTTCTTTTGGGAGACAATAACTTTATTTATCGTGCACTTTTGGCTTTGCAACTTTGCAGATCGCTGCATTGCACACTGCATGAAAGGCAGTATAATAGATGGTATAATGGGGCACTTAAAATTTTAAGTTGTCGTTACCCATTCCAAGGTTCTTTTATCCTGCCTGTCCATCATTTTCCCCACATCTTTTAATCTCAAAAACAATATATTTGTGATTACAGTGCATAACAACCCCTAAAGATTTGTTAAGATCTGAACCAGCAACGTTTGGTACAGAGGGCCATTATTGTGTGTGGCGGGCCGGACGCAATCATTTTAAAATAACTGTTTAGGTCACACAGTTAATATCAGTTCTCTGGAGCCGTCCTTATAAACACATATGGGCCCGTGCCACTGGCCGATAAACACAGCTTTCTGTGAGGCCCGCTGGGGCTGCTTACTGGCATGTGCCAAGCCATTCTATGATGCTCAGACGACTGTTTTTAGATCAGTGGGACGGTCCCAGCGGAGGTCATTGCTCCTCCGGTTCAAGCCAGGGTCGAGTATAGAAAACACACAGTTTGGTGAAGGAGACGGCACAGCTAGAGTGTGTTTAGATCAATTTCTTCGGTTTCGCTGGCACTTGTTCGCGCAAGTAAACAGACTATTCATTTAGCAGCCTACACATGGTTGCTAGAGGAATAATGACCTCTGTGAAAATGACAGTGAAGTTGCTTTTAAAAGCGAGGCAAAAACTGAATCTGTTGGGCCAAGTCAGTAGACATCCCGAAATAAAAAAAACATGCGATAAAGATTCACAGTTTCTGATGGCTTGGAATGTATTAATGTTTGACATATTATAAATAAGTGACACGAATCTGGGTGGTGTATATTATGACAGATGAAGTGATTAATGCACATCTGTATGTACAAAATCGTTTGAAAATGAACAAAAATAAAATTAAATCTCTTCTCAGATACAAAATAATTAAGCTGTCTGCATCAACGCACCCATTAATTAACTTTTTCAAGTTACACTAGGAAATATTTAACTTAAGCCTAAACATTTATAATGATGAGTGATCAGAATGTAACTTATGCAACTGTCACGTAAATACAAGCACACTTCTTTCATTATATAGAATTAACTGCATAATTATATTGTAAAATAAGCTGTACATAATATATAGCATTGAGAGGAGACAAATAAATCACTTTCTTGACAAATAAATCCAAAAAACAGGAGGTAGCCTATCAACAACTGTATAGTTTGATGCATTCTCTGTTATTTTCAGTCATCCAAGTTTCACTGTATTGGCAGACAGAGAGTTTAGCCTCTGCTATGTTAACTTCTGTTTTGTTTTGTTTTTTGCCACAATGCCATTTTTCGCACTCATGAAGAGCTCCAAAAGCTCAGAGACAGAGTTTGTGCTTCAGTACCTGCCAATTATTCTCTTGCTAAAAAAAAAAAACAGTCTAAGATGGTTTACCAGACTTAGATGGTGTCTCAGTCTGGTTTGAGGGTTTTAAAGGAGTTTTGGAACTGAGCAGCCAGCTAGAAATTAGTCTGCCAGATCTAGAGAACTTAAATCAGCTAAGATCAGCAAAACTCTTGAAGCTGGACTCACTGGTTGAAGATGTCAACATTACATCATTGGTAAGCTAAACAAATTGTTTAGTGCTGTGGTAACACACACACACACACACACACACACACACACACACGACTCTGTGTTATGTAATACAGAACCAGTGTTCTGGTCCAGCTGCTTCAGGCAGATCCCAGCCGCTTCTTTAGAGAGAAAACCAAAAGAAATGGCGTGTGTTTTCTCACGAAACAACAGCTGGTGCCCAGATAGAACTTCTATTTCTCTGTTATGGGGTTTTTCATCATGTGGGATTTCAATCATTTTGGAATGAAGACAGCTCTATCGTAAAGGGATACGTTATCCAAAAAAATAAAAAAATGATATAATGACTTACTCACCCTCATGTTCTAATCCTGACTGTATCTCATCTATCGAACACAAAAGAAGATATTTTCATCAAACTTGGCATCAAAACAATACTGAACCCCATTGATTTTTACTGTATGAACAAATAAACAATTTAAATTAATTACATTTTTGTGCTGATCAGGGTTATTATAGTTAACTAAAACCAAAACCATAAAAAACACTTTTGTTACTTGAAATAAATGTAAGATGAAATAAAAATCCTTTTTTACAACAATTTATAAAACCTATATAGACATATTAGAAAAGCTATAATAAAAACACAAAACTTAAAAAAAATAAATAAATCTAATATCAAAAGAGATTTCATTCACCTATAGCACTATTCGGACGGGACTAGTTTTCTAAACTACGTTTGAGTTTCGATTCTTACCACCTGACGTCTGTGATTTTCATGTACCAATTCGGACGGGACTAACATCTCTGTGTTTATTACAGAGGTGGGAGGGTCTGATTTGTGCATCTGGGCGTCACAGAGATCACGCGCTCTGTATGCGTGCATTGCGTTCATTCAGAATGTTTGCCTTAGTATTATTACACAATAAATACTAAATGGCTAGTATAGCAAAACCATGTTCATGTGTGGTTCCTTTAGTTTAACTTGTTTTCCTTTTTTTTTTTTTATTAAATGTAATTAAAACATTATGTAACTGAGTACATAAATGAACGTGAGTAATCTTACCTGATGCTGATTTTTCAATAGACGTTATTAACAGTTTACGTGATCTTGCTCTTGATTTATTTTTTATTTTTTTATTATTTCTTTGCCGGTAAGCAAATATATCAAACATCTGCGTGGTAAGAGCATCTACGGTAATTCGCGTTGGCCAAAACACACAAGGAAACACGTTGTGAAATAAAATATCACCGGCAATCACAGACATTCGCATTCGGACGGGATTAGTTTTCTCAGAGGATCATGGAGTTTGCTGAAAAACGGTAGGTAATTTGCTCTGGAATTATCACAGAGGTTGTGTGAGAAAAAAACAGACGTGGCAGATTCGGACGGGATTAAAATCACCAAGTACGTCTGTGAAACGCAGATTTCTCTAACGACCCCCTGTAAAACTAGTCCCGTCCGAATAGGGCTATTTATACCATTTATGTAGTTTTGTTCGCTTGGCTGTTTCCTTATGAAAGTCTAGAATTTTGTCAAGTTTTTCGTCAGGTGTCTATTTTAATTATACAATGTCATTACGTTGCTGTCTTGCCACCAGCCAATCGCTGCATTGCTGATCGTGGTCGAATATCGATACATCTGCCCTTTTCGGGGGAACACGACAACACACACTAATCTTAGACAACCTATTCCAGATATTTTAATTAAGTCCGCAAATTCATTTGAAGAACCAAATTAGCCAGTGATAAGTTATCACGATTACTAGATCTGGAATCTTTCAAATCATCTCAGATGTATTAAGCAAGGAACTTGGAGCGCCTTACAAAAATGAAACTAAACTCAACGTATAGGCTACTTGGTTCACATATATGAGAAATATATTATTATATTATATAGAAAGCTTCAAATGTCTACTTTAAAAAGAAATAACTAAAATCGAAAGATCTTCATGCAAACATCTTCATCTGTCAAACTACAGTCAAAATTGAAAGGAATTGTTAAATTTCCATTTGATTACATTTTAAAAGATGAAACAATCCAAGTCAATGTTTTATATTTGTAATAAATTACAGACACAGAAAAATTAAAACAACATAATTTCTGAAATTTCTAATAAAATTTAAGACTTATAAATTCACAACTTATCAGACATGTTTTAAGATTACTCATAACATTTAATTAACCCATTAAATTAGAATCTAGGAAAATTAAAAACGGAAGTTCTTATGACATTTAAGAGTAGAAATTATATACTTAATCACTGTTATAATTATGAAGGGGTCCTTGGAAAATGTTCTCTCCTGTAAGGGGTCCCTGGCCCCGAAAAGCCTGAGAACCCCTGCTCTACATCATTTAATACACCCCCTGTTAATTTACAGCACAGTTATAGTTGAGTCACTAAGATGATGCACTTCTTGAGGCATCTTAAAAACAAGCTCTCCCATCCTGGTCCAGACCTACATAAAACATCCTCAAATCTTCAGCATCCTCCCATTCCCTCACGTTATCACTCTGTGGGGATTTGAAATTTACTTTAGAGAAAACTATCACTTATACAGTTAAATATTTTAGTTTGTCTTATGGTTTCTGTCGGTATATGGATGATACAACATGAGTGCTTTTCTTCCATCGTGATGACTATCCTAAGGATCACTTCTGATGTATAAGCCTTCTTATATTCAAATAAACAGACCTGATTCTGATTCATGATTCTTGTGAATATGGAATTTGTAAGTACAAACTGTCTGCTAGTCTTTCAAAAGCAAAGCCAAATGCACTTAACCTGAGGGTCAGCCATGAGTACATGATGGCAATAAATACTTCTGAGTTAAACTGTAAAAGGATATGACCGTTATTATAGGTCTGTGTCTGCAATATCCAGGAGATGTCTTAAATATGATTTACTCATCTGCAAAAACAATTAAAAGGTCATTCTGATTTAATTTTTATGTGGTTTAAAGGAATACTTCACTCAAATGTAAATTTGCCGAAAATTTACTCATCCTCATGAAGGCCATCCAAGATGAAGATTTTGTTCACAACTTGTTGATTACTCAAACTACTTATGGATTATTGTGATGGTTTTATCAGCTGTTTGGACTCACATTCTGACGGCACCCATTCACTGTAGGTAAGTAATGCTAATAAATATAACATTATGCACTTTTAAAGTTCTCTAAAATTCCATTTCAAATGTCATTAAAATGTGTCATTGTCATTACAAAAAACAAAACAAAAAAACATCAGTTTCACTTGAAAAAAGATGATGAAGTCTTCACAGCATCCCTCTCTTGGAGGAAATTTACTAGCATTTAAAATTCATACAAATATGTTACAGATATAAGCTGCACATATTGAGCATCACATATTGAACATTTTAACACTGTGTCCTCTGCAGTTCAGAACTGCTTGCAGTGAGATGAAATAAACCTTCAGCAAAACTTTGTTCAAAAAGAAGTCTGCATGCCCTGCATCATTTATTAGGTTTGCTTAATGGTATGAGGGGTAATAAATTATTTCCTATGAAAACTAAACTGAGGCACTACAGGGCATCCACACACTCAACCCTAATGTATCACAGTTCCCCTTCAGTCAGGCACGTTCGAGGGTTACATAAGTAACCGAGATGATGTGAGGATAACACTTTATCTAATCGCACACAGTCAGAGAATGTGTCGGACACAAGTGAGGACTGTGATATCACACATTCTCTAGATAGAGAGATGTCACTGAAAACGTTTCAAGGTTCATACGTGCAGCCAGAAACTGTGAGTTATCAGATTGGCTCATGAATATTAATTCGGTGACGTAAGCGTTCGCATTCTCTCGGTTTATATAAACCAGTACAAACCACAATCTCACCTAAGCCTTCTAAAAACACAAATATAAAGTGTTTTGACTATTTATTATATTAAAGAGATAAGACATGTCAGGGAACTGAATAATAAACCCATTTAATGATATAAAACTATTTAGTTGTCACACTGTAAAGGCTGAGTGCTCGGTTATATTTTATACTGGCTCCTCGTGGCAGATTAAACTAAGACTAATCTGATCAGTCGTGGGTGTGACTGCCATATGAGGTCTGGGATCAAAGGTCAGCTAAACAGCCACCTGCCCCCTGTGACCTTTAACCCCAACACTATCCATTCTGTCTTTTATGTGCAACCCAAGCACATAGCACATGGTGGGTGTCTGTATCTACCTGCATTGGGATGGGAAAACGGAGATGTCCAGATCAGTTTCTAGAAAGAAAGGTAATACAAGAACAGGAAAGAACTAGGAAAAAATTCTAACAATTTCTTGAATTATAGCACCTTGTGATATAATTTTTTTATTAAAAAAAAAAAATACAATAACATTCAAAAGCTTGGGGTCAATAAGATGTTTTAATGTTTGAAAGCAGATAGCAGGCTGTATATATTTGATAAAAAATACAGTAAAAAAAGATTACGTTTTAATTTAACAACTGTTCCAATTTAATATTTTTTTATGTTTATTTTAATATTTACATTTCTTTTTGTTAACACATGATAGGTAAAAAAAAATTGATAGCCTGAATGCACAGTAAGTCGCTTTGGATAAAAGCGTCTGCTAAATGCATAAATTTAAATTTAAATTACATTTTTAATTTAATTTAATTGAAATTTAATTTTTTGTGGTAGCAAAGCTGAATTTTCAGCAGCCATTTCTCCAGTCTTCAGTAACATTAGATCCTTCACAAAAAAAAGAAAAAAAAGAAATATTATATATTTTTATTTCTATATATATATATATATATATATATATATATATATATATATATATATATATATATATATATATATATATATATATATATATATATAATATGATAATTTTATGCTTAAGAAATATTTCTTATTATTCTCAATGTTGAAAACAGTTAATATTTTCGTGGAAACCATGAAAGATTTTTTAAGCATTTTTAGATTAACTGGAATTAAGTAAAAGTCTTCCATGAAATACAACAAATCCATGTCCATATGTTTTCTTTGTTTAAATTTTCCGTTTTTAAAATTCAAATGCTATTTTTGCATCTTTGTTATTCTCATCTGCCTCTGTAATAAAGTATATGCAATATCTCCTGCCTCTAAATAAAGCAATGATCTTTAACTCAAGTCATTATTAAAGGAGAAACCCAGCAATGGAAAGTTTTCAGTGAGCGCAAATATAATTTTTCAGCCTTAATATGAGACAGTGCTGTTTAAAGTCTAATCCTACAGTAGAACCTTCAGAATGAATTTAGAATCCTTGAGGATTGTCTGAACCACACAACTCCGTCCCAGGCTGGGATCAGATTCAACTGTTACTTTGCCATTTTTCTGAAGTGGCTTTTTCATCTAAAAACATTTCTTTTTCACTGAGCCTGGTGTTCCTCATAAATCAGAGCCTCTATCACAGCCTGCTCTATTGTTATTAGTGATTCGTCGTTCCAATGACTTTGGACAGGTCACAGTTTGAGTTAAGACATCTTTTAATGTCAGGGCATATATTGTTATCTCCATGAAAACATTACATGCAACAGCTTAGGCATATGAAAGAGATGACTTCTAGACAGGACGTGTGCGTTTGATTTCCAATGATGACTGTGTCCACGCAGTTACCAATGCCGTTTAAGAGGGGGACGGGTTATAACAACACACACATGCTGGGCAATTTGTCTTTCAGGCCATATCTGTCACAAGACACTCAAGCAATACATGCAAAAGGAAATTAAACATGTGCAGCACACACCTGCACAAAGATGGACTTCGAATTCTGATTGGATGAGCCTTGTTTGAAGTCTTCAATCATCAATTCATTTCTATATTAATGCAGCCATAAACAACCTTTAATAACTAGTTTCTTTTCATCTTGACATGTATAGGACACGTTCTGCTCGATTTAAATGAAGTGAAGCAGTCATATGCCATGAATAAATCTATCATGGTATAAATGGTGTAGGTAAATCTCTAGCAGACACGCCATATACCATCCAGCCCAGCTTATACACGTTCAAAAACGTGCTCACAGCCGGCTTGCAGCTCTCCAGAGACTTGACCCGTAACTTGACTCACTGCCCTTTCCACTTTCTTTGTTTAATTGAGTGGAGATGCAATAATAAGAACATGTCCATAAGGTTTACGCTGATGAACACCACACTAAATACCTTGTGTTTGCTTTCCAGATGTTTTATATGAGATTTGAATGCTAAATCACAAGAAATCTTGGAAGTTTTATATCATAAAGCTTAAAGACAACACGAAACATTCAATTTGTAGGCCATTTAAGCTGCCTAATGAGATATATATCCAAATAAAATGTAATAATCAGTGAGAATTATCCACTTGATTCATTAGGTTAAGAAATTATTGGATAAAAATGGTTATTGGGTAATATTATTTCTCCTCGCCCACATGGACTGCCACATGCATCTGCAAAAGTGGATTTAGAGAAAGTTATTACATTTTGATGAAAGATTATGAAAATAAGCATTTTTATTGTATATCAATTTTTTTTTTAAACTGAACGCATTATAAAATAACAATTGGGTAAATTGTTTATGTCTTAGTCAATTTTCAGATGCACTTTGGTCTCTAGCCTACTTATTTCATTCATCTTGTTTCTAACTACACAAATATATAGAGGTAACAATATGTAAAAACTAATAATTTGCTAAAATAACCTATAAAAATTTTATTTTAATACCAATGGATTTCAGGTGAAAATAAAATACATTTAATTCAATAATACATTTATTTTTTATTTATTTTTCATTAAAGAATAATACATTTGAAATAAAAAATATATATATTATTATATTAATTATTGAAATTCTAAACTGTTTATTTTCTATTTTTCCAACTCTCTGGGGTCATATGGTTCAGCTAATCCCACATTCCTACAAGATCATCCTTTTCGCTTCCTCTTTCTCTTTCATCTTGACTTCCGTCCTTCTGTTCTCAAGTTACGCAATACTGTGAATTGCATTTTAAGACTTCAAGCACAAGCATGAATGTGCATAACAGAGAATGTGGTCTCAAGACAGGAAGATTTATGTCATCTGTAATACACCTCTATACGGACATCCACGTGAGGCTGCATATGGTCTTCATAACAGAAGCAGTAAACAGGCTAGATTCGTAAAGCACCTGTAACATGAAAGACGCCCGTATCTGCGTGTGTTGTGTTCTGACTTCGTAGGGGCAGCTTCTGAAGCCTCTTTCCAACACAGGCCTCTCGGTATTAAACTGTCAGTATGCTTCCTCAGCCGGATGCAGCCTTGCTGGAGTAATATTGAGAGGTTTACTGACCCAAACTATTAAAGTTAGAGTTATTATAACCAAACAAGCAAAGACAGAGGGAGATGGAGGAAGATAGATTATTTATTTATTTTTGTTCTATTTAATAATTTCCTATTTGTATCAATGTAAAAACATGTTTCTCTTGAGTAGATCAGCAAACGGTAGACAAAGAAGAAAACACTGAAGGAATAGGGTTCAAACTTCCAGTTGGCACTGCAGAAATTACAGGTCTTACGGGAAGATTTGAGAGTGTTGGACTGAAATCTACTGAAGCTTTGCAACACTTAAGGGAAATTATGGTTTTTCTATTTTTCCGGCTTAAAGGGGAAATCTGCTGATGGGGCAAAAAGAACCACTGGTCGCAGAGACTGAACCACATTAAAACGCAAGTACACAACCTTAAATTACAGAGAGCCAATATTAGGTCACCGTTAACTTTAATTATTTAGCAGTAATTGCAAAACTACAGCATTGCATTTTCCAAAAAAGAAAGTAAGCACCGTTCAACGATGACTTCTGTATGCATTGCAATGTATTTAATTGCCATGTTGGTGGGAAAAAATCATCATAGGTCACTAACCGCCACATATAAAAACATCAGATCAGTGAACCTGGGAGGTCCTGGTCTGTCTCTAATAACAAGAGACGAAGCATCATTATTTTCTTTTTCTGTACTGAAATAACATGTTATGAATAATATAATTTGGGTTTAGTTTATTAAATCCAATGCATCACCGATAACTAGTCACTTCTTTATGAATTAAAGATAAGACTCTATCCCAAAACCTTGAAAGCCATGAGTATGCATAGCAGAAAATAAATGTATAAAAAACATGCATTAACACACAAAATAGGCACAACAATACACAAACAGCGTTTTTAACTTTTAACATTTTTAACTATACTGAATTATTATTTTAAAAATGTTTTTATACTGAATGTAATAAGTGCATACACACTCTAAAAGATAAAAAAAAAAAAAAAAAATTAAAAAATGATTGAATACTTCTCTCGACCGATCTCATCACCATGCATTCCGGGATTGTTTTTCAGAAAAAAAACCCCACAATTCTGTATTAGATTTTTGCCTAAAGAAGCTTTCTTTGTACCTGGAGTGCTTTCTATAAAGTCATAAAATGTTGCCTAAATAGGCAGTTTACTAAGGCTGAATCCTTGCATACTGTTCGCACTACTACTGCCATATAAAGATAAGGTAGAATAAAAGATACGGCACATACAGTATGAAAAATATTGCTGAATGCTCTTCGGAATTCAGCTTATGGAACGTCACTGGAGGAGGTCAAAGGTTATGAAACTTTAACTTTATATCAAAATCCCTGCTATTTAATTTAAAGTGCTCCCTGGAAGCATAAGATGCTGTTGTCACAGTTGGTTTGGCTAACTTTTTAAATTGCCTTACATTTTAAAACAAAAAAATTTGAGTTCACTCTAAAGGTCCGAAAATCTTTTTGCACGTTAAAAAATAAATACGACCTCACATTGTGTTAATCATGTTTACACACTGCCTCCGAAACTTCTGTCCATCATAAAAAAAGCATTTTGATAGGATGATGAATATGAAAAAAAAGAAACGCATGAACATTTTGGACTCAGTGTGCAATGACCTTAAGAAATTTTTTTTTTGCTAGATGTGACATTTTTAAGTAATCCGGCATTTATAAGAAATTTAGAAAAAGTTCCCAAAACACAAACACATGGAACTAAGGTTTAACTTATTCACATAAACAGCAGAATTAGGGTTAATGAAGGATTTGAACATGCTTTCTGTAAGACTGAGTGGTGCTCAGGACAGGCAAGTGTTAAGTAGAAAAGCTGAACTCACTCAAAGAACAAGTGTATTGTGCTCGTGAGCGACAGAAAGAGAGAGATGAAGAAAAAACGAAGGGAGAGACGGATTAATGATGAATCATGGGATCTAGCACACTTTGCCTCACCAGTAAAACCTAAGCTCATTTGATGGGTTAAAGACTCAGGTCTCACATGATAGCCAATGTACTTTGAGAAGGAAAAAACAGCAGAAAGTGTGTGAAGGGTATGGAGAAGGAAGGGGTCCGATACTCAAAGAGGATTACGTCTCATTTCTGGTACATGGCGAAGGGCTAAAGGCAGCCCGACACCACCAGATAAAAGCTACGAGGAGCTAAAGAGTTGATGCTGGACTCTTATAAAACATTAAGAGAGAATGGGGGGCCACAGCTGTCATCACAACGGTTTGGTTGAATTAAAGATGGGTTGAGCTGACACAGAGACCAAACTTTTGAGCCTTCACTACTAATCTCTCAGTAACTTCAAAACCACATTTAAAATCCAAATTGGCCATTACAGTGAGGTTTTATTTTTTATAATAGCATATGAAGTAGGGCTGCACGTTTTCAAGTTTTTCATTAACCGTTAACCGAGGCCCTTAGCGGTTAATACTCGGTTAACCATAGTGTGCCATAGTAACCATAACCATAGCAATTTCCGGACATTGGCCGAAAAAAAAAAAATCCGACAAAATGTAATCTCTCCGGTCAAATTGTCCTATTAAAACTGCCTAATAATGCCGCCCATTAACACAATCTGAATTTGAGAAGAAGCCTAGAATGTATAACAAGGAGACTCCGCGGCCGCCTCGCTAAGGCTATGACTATGAGTATGTTTGACAGGTACAATATTTGAAAATCGATAATTATTTATTTATTTACTTTAATTACATTTATATCTTTTTTATATTTATATCAACCCATAGACTTTCAAATATCAAAATGTCATGAATTAATATGTATTTGTGTACAAAATGACATATAAACATATTTTCCTATTATACTTTGCCTGGAAACGCTTCCAACAAGGCGTCGGTTCTATTTCTAGCATGCACGCGTCGAGCCGCGCCTGAGCCGCGCGTCTCACGCAGGCAGTCGGCAAACTATAACCTGTTAACATGAGAGCCGAATTAAAAACAGACACGCAACGCAGCTGAGATGCTTTCGCTCATCGCCACGCATCCAGTGAGTCCTGACCGGCCTAATGATGCCCGGGTGTTGGCTGCTGAGATTACAACAACGAGGTTTTACTTTAAGTATATCTAAGCACTGTATTGCAATACTTGCATTTTGCCCCGTCACTCTCAATTTTAAAGTGCTCCAACACTGTACTTTTTTTTGCCCGCTTCATATTAGAAAAATTACTTCTTCTTGTGGACATTACAAATGTCTGGGAGCGCTCTGGCGGTCTCTGGTGGTGCAAAAATTTATTACAACTAAATTCAATGCACGCCATTGACGTAACTTAACCGAGCAAAATGTTTCACTCGGTTACGCAATTTTTAACGGTTAATCGGTTAACCGGTTAACCATGGACACCCCTAATATGAAGACATCGAATTGCATTTGAACTTGAAATAAATTCAACTTTTTACAATCTGCAAACGCCATACACTTTGTATTCTGTGAATTATGCGTATCCCGAGAGCTAGTTCTTTGTTTTTGAAGACATAAAGGCCTAACTGGAGCCAGTATATGTGTGAAAGTACTGTTTTTAAGGCTTCTGCTGTACTTTTAACAGTGTGTATAACACATATTAACACCAAAATACCAATCTCAAGACTTCTTACAGCTCAGAGTTTTGTTGTGAGGGCAGCTGAGATGCAAGATGCAAGATGCATGATTTGTGGGTTGTGTGGATGGAATGTTTCTTGCATTTTTTTGTCCTCATCAATCATGAACACCGCTGACACTGCACTTTTGTCCATTCACAAGTACATCCACAAAGAGGTCTATCCAAGAAACGCAGCATAATGTGAATAGAAACCGCTATGGTAGGGAAATCACTTTATGTCCGTTCCTTCGCCTTTCTCTTGACAAAGTCACGGAAAAAAGCACTTGTTTTGATTTATTGCTGCTTACAGAGACTATTTCTGACAGCATATATCTCACGTTTAACTACACACTTAAGGAGGCTAGACGTATGCAACTGCGCAAGCGAGTCCTCAAACAAAGGCCAAAAAACGAAATTCCTTGGACCACCTTTGACTACACAATATCCACAAATACAGAGTTAACTGTGGTTCTCATAGGAAATAGTGCAGTTTTATCCGCTCTTCTTGTTCCATGTTCACAGTTCTCTGGTTTTACATAACACATTAACATTTTTTCAGGAGTATTGCTTAATACTGTTTTCTTGCCTGCACCAGACGTTCAGAGAGAAACATTGTTAACCTTATTTTTATTCAACATTCAGAAAGTACAGCATTTTTCTAATCAGTTTAGAAGTAAACACAAGCTTTGATTAAAATGTTCTCACCTGTAAACATTTATTTAATTTTACATTATCAAAGATCATTCCTCCTTAGTTTTTGCAATCTGTCTTGAGCAATCGACATAGCACTTTTCTTGTTTTCTAAAGCTACATTGTGTTGTTCAAGATCAAACTCCTTATTAAACAGGCTTTTGAGAAGCAGATGAAATCACTAATTGGCAAGAGTGCTGGGTACAGCGGTCAGTGAAAACCAACATAAGATTTGGCAAGAGCGTGTCGGTGACAAACGAAAAGAGTTGCAGGTACGCTAATAAAAGTCCGTGAGGATATGTTATGACAGGCCAGATATATCTACTGGGAAACAAATGCAATACAAATGATGCAAAGCATGTCATAACATCTCAGAAATATGAACTAACTGCAATTTATTGAGACCCTTGAACCTGAATTATGAGCGACTATAACCTGAATATGGTACAAATTAGATATTAAATAGCCCATACAAATGATAAATGAGTATTTACATCAGCTCCTACAGGTTTCTCAATCTGTATGGTATGTATTGAAAGAGCATGAGGTAATCTTTACAAACAAAACTGCAGTAAACCTAGCAAAACCTGAACTATCAAACCAAGTATAAACAACTTCCTCTGCGAAGACAACATGACCTCTCACAACCTTCCGTACAGGAATGTGACTAATGTTCACTTAACTGTAATCAGTGACGTGCAGAATTAAGATGTATGCCATATTTTATATTAAGGCCTATGCAAGCATATGCCTTTCATAAAGACTTGGGACAACTCCATGAACGCCGCGATCCAAGAGTGGGTTCACTCTGGGTTCAGGGAGTCTTGCAGTGTATATAATTCACATGTAAAATAAGGTCAGCGTGAATGGAAATATGGTCCCTGGTGTACTCGAGACACTGTTTGTCTTTACTCCCAAAGATTTGGGAGGTGAAGAGGGAGGTAACTGAAGCCCTGTGCACTTGAAGGGACAGTATCATGAAGATAAATTTAGCTTTTAACTAACTAAATAGCCAAGTTTCATCTGTGGTATACGTGCATCTATGGCAAGCCTATAGGGAACGTTTTTCTCTTTGCTACCTAAAGTTCAGCCATTTTATATTCAAGATATGGTACTGAAACAGTACTGATGTAAACTACTATCAATATTTGCTTCATATTGTTCCAAATCTGTTTATTTAAAAGAATGTCTCCATTGTATTTTGTCCTTAAACTGATACAATAATGAACATCAATCACTGGACCTCACAGACTTATATCGACAAAGAACTACACACATATATAAACATTTTTCAAAATACACAACAGTTCAAAATTTTGGGGTCCGTCAGGTTTTTGTAAGATGGGGTCAGCATGAATGCATTAAATTAATCAAGAGTGACAGTAAAGTTCTATTTGATAATATTACTGTTTTATAGTATTTTCGATCAGATAAATGTAGACTTGGTGAGGATGAGGTACTTCTTTCAAAAACATAAAAAAAATCTTACTCCAGGTTTAGATCAAGATGAGGTTGCTTATAACAGCGTGTACTGCTTAGAGAAACCCAATTTCAGAAGTAGCTTAAATTTAAGGATAGTCAAACCAATGTGTGATCATGCGTGAAACCACACGGTCATAAAACTTCGGTGGTGATGCTGAAAATTACACCATAGTTCTAGTGGACTGTAAAGACAGGATTAGCTTATAATTACAGCTGACTGACCAGTCTTTGAACGTATTCTTGTTTGCCATGCATGCGAAGAGGGGCTCCAGATGTCCTTGACTTCATTGATTCTCCAGATGTTACATATAGAATGGATAATGGATTCGCTGGCCCAGAACATACGTTTTCAGTATTTACAGTGAAAGGTATTTAAGGGTAAGAAAACACTGACCTCACGCAACCATTCCAAGTGATGGGTTATAGTCAAAAAAGTCTCTTCAATAAAATATTAAACACTTGCAGTTATACTTGCTAGCTGTCCCATGGTGTGCACCAATTCATATTTCTGTTGTATGTGAACTGCATGTTAAAGCAAGACCCTTTGAAGCCAACTCTCAAGCAAAAGTATACCAGTGACTGTTTAAGAGAACAAAAAGTCCTTTGTCTTTCTTTAAACACTGGGAAATTGCCTTGAGAACTAGTTGATATCTACTGTAGCATTACACCAAATTCTTCTCATGTTCTCTACAATGCCTGCATTTTCTTTCATATCTCTGTGTTCTTCTCACACACACACACACACACACACAAACACAACCTATTCATTTGCTAGTTGTTGACTCTCCTAGTAGAGTGATGTGAACTCAAGGCAAACTGCCCAGTGTAGCTGTAATATTAAGGATTCTTCGTTTCATTACATTGTAAAAAGCAAAAAGTGCTGTTGTGATCTTTAGGAGCCATTTCGAACCAATCTGACCCTTAAACATGACCTTTGTTTGTCTGATCCAATGCATTCTCATTGATTCTCCATGAACGCTCATGGAGAAATCTGAGCTAAGCTCAGCCATAGAAAATAATTCAAACTGTCTCTCAGTTTGCAAAAACAAAAAACAAAATGTGTTGACAGTTACGTGGTTACAATGGAAGTCTACGGGGCAAATGTACAATAGCCACAAAGGCTTCCATTGTAAGTGGATTTCTGTCAGCATGTTGTTTTGTTTGTTTTTACAAACTGAGGGATTATTTACTGTTAACTCCAAATAAATGGATTACATATGCAACAAGCAAATATGCATTTGATCCTCAGATCATTTATAAAAGCCATACTAGTTCCTGACACAAGAAAACTTAAAAAAAAAGCTTCCAATGATCATCACATGCAGGAATGAGCATTTCACACTAGTTTTTGTTGTACGAATGTTAGAAACTAGTTTTACCTTCCATATACTCTTTTATTTCATATTTTGTCTCTGAAATGCAGCAAACAGCAGTGCAAGGCCCATGTTTATCGCAAACAATGCAATGTGTTCTGAGAAACAGCAGTGAAACCCTAAAACCGCAATACATATTGGAAGTGTGAAAACGTTTTGTGCAGTTCATATCTCAAATGCGAGGATTATCTTTGAAGAACTAATTAAAATGCCCGAGGAAAGACCTTGAAGTCAGTTAGAAATATATATTTAAAAAAAGTTATTAAGTCCAGGTATCAAACTACAGAAGAATGTTGAACGACTTCCCAAAGTGGGTCTTGCACTGAAAATGTGTGGAACTTGTCAAAATAACTGACAAATAAAGATGAACATCAGAATCTGAAACTTATATAGTGGTGTGGTTTCTTGTCTATATGTGTGTAATGTATGTCTAAACATTTAGTTAGAAAAGTTTATACAACTAGTGAAACAAGAGTCTGCTCAAGTGTCTCACATCTGTGGTATTTTCTGGTGTGTTTATGGGACTCCTGGGAAATCTTTGGATGTAATGTAGCCTAATGTCGGTTTGAGGCAACTAACAACTGTGTTACATCAACCAGCAGGAGGCAGGTGAAATTTAATCCATTTAGTCTGGTTTATCTTGTGTGTTTTTGAAACGAGTAAACTTAAGCTTGTCTTGAAAGTTCAGAAGGGACAAAGAAACTACGGGGTAACATCCAGATGCAGCATGATGAAGTGATAAAAGCTCTTTCTTCAGTTTCAATCTGAGCTGTTTCCCAACCAGCTGTGGCCAAAACAAGTGACAAGGACAATCGTATGAGGGATAAATAAAAACAGAAAAAGGTACAAATGTGAATGCCGACAGGTTTTGTGACATCAGCAGTGCGTTGCTGTGGTAATCGGTCAACAGTTGCCAGGGCGATATGTCGTCATGCAGAAGGAACATTAGCAGGTCTGCCCAAACCAATGAACCATGATGATGAACCCATACAAAAGCACCTTTTTTTTTTTGCAATAGCTTCAATGAAGAAAAGATTCCAAGTATTCCTCTAAGTGAATGCATATAATCTTAATGGACATGCAACAGAGTAATTTAACCCTATAAATTACCACACCCATGCCCATTTATCACAATTTGCAAATTAAACCCATTCTTGCATGGTCCCTAAATGTCTAGAGTATTAAATAAAGGCTGTCAATGAGTAAAACATGAATATTAGTTAATTAACCATATTAAATATTAATAAACAGTATATTAATTATGACCATTAAAACCACTAAAAGCCCTTGCATTTAAGTTCATGCATGACTGTGTTGTAGTTATTGTTTTTCATAATTTTATTACAAAAATAATTACTGCACTAAAATGAAACATTAAAGAAGCTGTTTTTTTAAACAAAATAGTGTAGTTAAAAAGAGCAGAATTTATTTGAAATATAATCTTTTGTAACATTATAAATGTCTTTACTGTCACTTTTGATCAATTTAATTCCTCCTTACTCACTAAATGTATGAATTTCTTTAAAAAAAAAACTCTTCCAACCCCAATATTATGAACAGTAGTAGATATACATAAACAGCGCACAAAGGTAATCAGTCTTAAAAAGCAATAAACACCAATCAACCACCCCTCATGTATGTGAATTGTTGTGTAATCATCTAATAAGCATGTGTTGGGTAACATTTGTGAGCTATTTCTGTACTAATGTTGTTTAGCAACGCCTTACCTGACAGCTTTGCATATTTGGTTGTTCTTACTGCAGGGTTTGTGGTGAGATGAGTGGGTTTAATTGTCAGGTAATCTATGGTTACCGCATTCCACCGAGATGAATGCAACACTCTGGAAACCAAGCAAGCCATTATTCTCAGGTCAGAAGAACTCTTTAGGGCTCCATTCTCACACATAAAGCTCTAGAAAGTGTATATGTGGCTGTGTTGAGTGGGAGAGGGGGTATTTGCGAGGAATGAAAGAACAGAAAGAGCAAGATCTGAAAAACATCATCTATATTGCAAATACGTCAACATGTCTACCAGGCAAATCAGCTCTTTTAATTAATAAAACAACATCAGAGCCTGCATTGTGCGTGTGTGAATAATTGGTGTGATCAGAAACCTTGGGGGCTGTTAAATAATCATGACATTAGTAAATCAAAGGCTCAGAGAAACCATATAGAAGTAACAGCACCAGTCCAAATCACAAGTCCCATTTGTTTTCAATCACATAAGTCAACTTTCCTTTCATTACATTTACACTTTAGCTTTTGGGGTTGGCAGCAGCTGATTAATCTACCGCATTAAAACCAGAACAAACACCCCGCTTCCAAGCTTGCTTCCAGTGGGCTCTGACAGTTTCCCGGGCCAACAAATTAGGGATGGATGGTGTGTGTGCAGAAATCCTGTTAGGCTCTCTGTTGATGGCTTGAGACTTTGTGACAGTGGAGACAATGGCTCTGCTCTCCGCACCGGGGTCATTTTCATCAATTAGCCCACATAGTGCTCAAAAGCTAATCCAATAGCCCGCCAAAAGTGTTCTCACGGTTACAGGGTGCTGTCTGAATTAGGCCGGTGGGCCAGCAGCCCAGGAGACGCAGACACACAACAATGCAGTCTTCAAAATGAGATTTGGACAGAAAGAGAGAGCGCTGCGAGGAAATATACGATGGATACGAAAAGTATTTGCACAATAGGGCTGTAACTGGATTATGCATATTTTAGAAATGTATGTTTTATATATTTATCTTTATATTACTTATAATGAAAGAAAATTCATGAATTTTTAGATGTGGTTTAAAGGAGTAGTTCACTTCCAAAACAAATATTTCCTGATAACAAAAATGTACTCACCTCCACGTTATCCAAGATGTTAAAGGTGCTGTATGTAGGATTGACACAGTGTGGTTGAACTGGGTATTGCAGTCCAAATTAAAAATATTGTAGACGGGTTTTTTTTTCACTCTGCCACTCCCCTTTAGATTTGACGTACATGCAGGTTGCCAGATTGACGACACCAACAGGAACGAGTGCACTTGACGATGAATTAAATGAAATACGTTGTGTTTCTACCAACTGGCAACCCCGGGTGCCGAAATACAATTGGGTAAACTGGCAGTGGGTGGGTTCCACAAACCAAAACAGAGACTGACATTCTGGCCCGGAACACAAATTTTCATGGAAGAATAACAGACTGTAGCATCGTTTTTCAAATGTTAACTTAGCATGTTTCATAAATATATGCAAACATATTATGGTATTTTTATGCTTTAGTAGAGTCAAAAACTTACATACAGCACATTTAATGACTCCCTTTTTGCAGTCACAAAGAAATTAAGTCTTTTGAGGAAAACTTTCCTTGAATTTTCTCCATATAATGGATTTTAATGGTGGCCTATGGGTTGAAGGTCCAACCCTGTTGGAAAAGTCACAGGCAGTTAGTTCTTTGTCTGTGTAGTTTGGTTAAAAAAGGTAGGACAAAAACTACATCATATTTTCTCCTCCAACTTCAAAATCGTGTAAAGCCCTTTGAATCTGAAACTGCAATTTGGACTTTCAACCCTTTTTCACCTTTGAAGTCCACTGTATGGAGAAAAATCCTGTAATGTTATCCTCAAAAGCCTTAATTTCTTCTGAAGAAAGAAAGACATGAACATCTTGGATGACATGGGGGTCAGAAAATTCTCATTCTGGAAGTGAACTTTTCCTTTAAGTGTCCAAATACTTTTGGGGCTAAGAGAGAGAGAAAAAAACCCTTCATGACTCACACAAACCACTCTCGGTTTCTTTATACAAAGATTATGTAGAGGTTAGCCAGGGTCATGCTGACGTTTGCCACCAGGGCAATAACTCATCTGAACAGTCAATATAAAACATCGAACAATATGACTGAAAATGATGGAATACCAAAATCTGCCAACTAAAATTATGCTTTAATGTCTACAACTTTTGAAACAAGCAACCAGTCACCATGAATGTCCCAATTGTCCTTTTTTGGCTGAGTAGCGAGACTCTATTTACAAAGGCTGTGGAAACAGAAGATAACTTTTGGAGTAAAGCCTACTTTTTTTTGGAAAGACATGAGGTAAAACACAGAGTCACTATGTTGTATCAGTCAGCCTGGGCCAATAGCACTACTTCACTTAGCATGAGCAATAAATACATTTACAATCCAAACAATTATAGGAGATTCTAGATTTAAACCTTCTGTTAGCATTTGGCTAAATATCACAGACAACTTAAGAGAGCTATAAGATATAATGTAACTTTCAATTAATTGATCATTTATTTACAAAACCTATCCAGACTGGAGCAATGCTAAGTATTGATGGAAATCCTGCTAAAAACTAGCATCACTGCTAAAACTGGCATTTCAATGTGATGGCACTCCAAAATTCGTGCAAAGGGCTAGATAGATCCGCCCATCTGGACCACAATATTCAGGCAGTTTGGTCCAACTGTGTGATTGCCAAGCTAACAACAATGCTAACTGGCAGCCACAACCACACGATTTCTTCCAGGAACTGTATAATTTGTGTTACTCAACAAGTGTCATGGCATTCAAGCCAGGTGCTTCATTTCCAAAGGCCGCACAATGAGGTTCAACTTGGGCGAGTAGATGAATTAGATTCCGTGATTTATTAACAAAGCAAAAATATACGCGGATTTGGCAGTCGACATGTGAAGCTCAAAGGATTTTGTTTGATCGCAAACAAGGCCAAATCAGTCATCTGAGAAATTGCCCCAGTCCGTTATTTTAGAAATCTAATTTATTACTGTTACTTGGAATTGATGCTCTTATTTATTTTTCTGCAGACATCCACAGAAGGTATTTCATTCAAAACTTTTATTTGATTTCAAAGAACATCCAGATTCTGACATTCACTGAACGATATGTAAGTAGTTAACATCAGTGGTTGCTAAAAACACTAAGAACAACTTAGGATGTTGCTATGTGGTTGCAAGAGCGGTTAGGGTGATTGCTAAGGTTGCTAAGGTGTTGTGAACAGTGTTTCGAATGTTTTTAGCAAGATGCAACACAATTAAAAACGTTTTATGGTAGTTGCTAGGGCACATGGTTGCTAAAGTGGTTTAAAGGTTTTTTTTTATTATTATTTTGTTTTTGAGATTTATATTTGCCATTTTTTGCCTTTATTATGATAGGCCAGATCAGAGCTGTGGGGTGGGGGGGTGGGGGGGGTTGGGGAAGGTCCTTGAGTCAGGATTCGAACTTGGGATGCCCGAAGCGCAATGACGCTGTATGTTATTATGCAGTTGCAAAAATGTCCTGGGTGCTTGTTAAGGCAATTTAATATGGCTGATAGGGCATTCTGGTTGCTTCTATAGTCTACTGCAGCATGTATAGAACTATCATTCACGTCTGTAGCACTGCACTCTGAGATGATTGCATTCTGAAAAGCCATTAATTAGATCAATAGGTCTTTATATAAAAATTTTTGTTTAAATGTGAACATTAGTATCAGTGATGTCAATACCAGTGAATAATGGTGAACTGGGTAAAAGGTGAAGCCATGACGATGTGAATGAAGATTTGTGAGGTCAACTACAATGTACTAGAACGAATAAAGCAGCAGAAGTCAAAGACGTACAGATAAGGCTGGAAGTTATTGCAGCTGCTGCCCTGAAACACCTCCCACACACACACACTTTATCAGTCTGGTGTATCCTGAAGATACCAGCCGAATAGTTTGTAAACACACTGAGAGAAAGCAGAAACAAAAGTGCAAAAGTAACTTAGATAGCAAGTTAATTAGAAACATACATGATTTACTATTTTAAATACATTTTTTATTTCAGTTCCAACTGAATTTTTATTTTGTAATCCCAAGTTCAGTTTGGGTCATGAGAAACCCTCTATGTGGCTCTTAACCGAAGTGTTTGAGAAAGACGCACGCAACTGCCAAGCAGTGCAAGTGAAAAGATTAAAATCAGCGGAATCGGAGCCTTGCGGAGTGCCTCCAGTGTATCGCTGGATTTGGACACGATTTGTAGGAATGTGAGGAAGCTAAAAGACTAACTGAACCTGTCGGACAATCTTAGAAAAATATTGTTCCCCGGTCTAGTCAGACCACAACAGGCAACTGGACTAACTCACTCTGACGTTCACCTCTTATATCCCCGTCCATCCGCTACCCCTGCCAGACCAGAATTTGAACCTGTGGGATGATGACTGGGGGGGTGATAGTTGTGGGGCGCAGACATCCCTCCTCTCCATTTCAATCCTCCGGGAGTCGCGCTCTCCTAGCATTTCATAAACAACCTCAAGAAGTGTGATTCAGGATGTGGGGGTTGGGAGGTGAACGACACCACAGATGAATGAAGAAGGGCATGGAAATGCACGGAAGGGCAGCTCAGTTCCCAAGACCCAGCGACCCGAGCGTCTGAAGCCCAACAACAATCTCTCTTTGTTAGGCATGAAATGTGGAGAAAATTCAAACAAATTCAATCTATAAACTCAAGCTGTTGACTGATATGTTAGCACACTTGCTAAACTGCTCATTTGTAAGCGGATCACCAAAGGTGTGAGTGAAGTGTGTGTGTATGTGTGTCAAGATGTGTGAAGCCAACCAAATGTGCCGCTGTGTGTGGTCATATCACACACTCTCGGCTTCGACATGTGGGCCTTTGTTTGGGTGTGGCAAATGATCTGCACTACATAATAGCGCACACATCTCACCAGGCTTAGCTCAGACGACCAGACGCAAATGCATGAGCAGGCCAAGCCCTGCATGATGAGATGAATATTAAAAATCTGAGCTGAGGGGAAGACACATGAGGGGGAGTAAGAGTCAGGACAGCTGGCCTCGGAAGCACCCTTTGGACGCCTCAGACTGTGTTGCTGTGGAATCGCAGAGAGTTATGCTAACCTTTCCACTGGACAAACAAAATGAAAAAGGGGTTGATGCTCTTAAGGTTGACAAATGAAGCCTGTTCTAGAGGTTTCATCTAGTCTAGTCAACTCAAAAATGTCATCATTTATTAACTCATGTCGATACACACCAGTATGACTGCACAAGACAAACATGTTTTTTTATACAATAAATCGGGTTTAAAACAACACCAGACCACATTACATTTTACTGTATGGAAAGAATATTGTTTTATTTGCTTATTTAAAAAAGTCAACTTACTGGCAACATAAAACATACTGATTAGCAGCATCCTGGCAACACACTGGCAACTATCCAGCATACTTTCAAGTCAGCATGTAATGAAGCATTGTATAGATCTTACTGTGAACTATTGATTCGTATGTATGATTTATTCCTAAAAAGATTCTTTGACCTCATAATTCTTAATCAAACTGTCATAACTCAATTGGTGAAAAATTACAGACTTTGCTCTGGAGACATATGCTTGACTTCTCAAGTCATTTAGTCCATTTAAACCCCATCCCTCCACAATTGACAAAGCTTGCATTTATTTTTTAATTTCTCAAAACTCAATCAACAACCTATGTATAGAAAGCGCTCTGCTGATTGGCTTGCACAACAATGCATCATACAAATTTTCTATCAAACTGAAATGTTTCATTTTATAAAGAAAGTGTGAGCCGTATATCTTGTGTTCGCGCTAATCCCTTCATCCAATTCATGTCACCTTGTGCAAATTTGTGTCTTTGCACTGACTTTGTATCCAGAAGTCAATCAAACCCTAGATTTTACAGACAAGTATGATCAATAAACATTTTACATTTTAAACAAAGCTTGTCAAGGTAACATCCTTACAAACTACAGTTACATGAACTGCAATTCTACTTACTGATAAAAAAAAGCGAGATTCACTCCATGCGGGGGTGTGGGAGGACAAAGATATTATGAACCAGAGAGAGATTTTTGTGGTATACACTGGTGTCATCTGACATGATGTCTGACACTTCGAGGTTGAGGCCTTTAGTGAAGGATATTAACCTCTGGCACTGCCTGGCTTTCCCCAGGAGATATGTAATAAGGGAGGGGAAATCTGTGCACCATCTCTAATTTCAGTGCCAGGCAGCTGGGTTTCTGACATGAGTCTATTCCCTCTAACTAATGACAGAGGGCTATCTATGGCCTATTGACTCCTAGAGCTTCGGCGAGAAGAGCCCTTGCATGCTTGTTCTGCCCGACTCATTTTGGGCGGCTTTGCGAAGAGACTCTTAATTTCCTCCCTAGTGCATAACTAAGAGCAGACGTCCAGTATCCCACAAACCCCAGGGGCAGGACTGCACTAAACTTACCCTTTTTCCTTGACGAGAAACTTTCTAATGGCTCACATCGGATGTCTTTGTGTGCGTCTCAGACAGATATTAAGTTCAGAGATGGGCGTTTTATCTTCATGCAAGACCTGCTAATATTACTTTGGATCCTGGTGCTTTAGGTCTTTCACGCTAAGCGGATATGATTGGCTCACATCTTTTTGATAGCTAAAGGCTATATTAAACTTCCATTGTATTGAATGCTGTAGTATGCACTGATTACTGTTACGGTTCTAAATCACCTTAGAGTACTATTTACACAAATAATGTCCAGTAACTAGGAAAGGATTAAAGAAGCCAGAGTCATGTGTCCAATTAACTCAATGTATTAATGAAAAAATGAATTATTTTCTCACAATGTTAACACAATGTAAATGACACAATAAAACAGCGTAGGCCTACGCAAAATAACCAAAACAATAAAACAACAATGTTCTTTAAATAAAAAGATACAATAATGTTGATTTAAGGCAGTGAAATGTGTTATTGAGAATACTCAGTCCCAACAAGTCCCAGGTTTCCAGAGAATGTCCACTTAATGAAAGGAAGGCACAGATATCTTCAGACGTCGATCCTCAGACGTGATGTCATCACATTTGGAACTTGAACAAACGGTATGTTAGTAGGGATCTTTGTTTGATACTGATAGGGTTAATATGATGTGGTGATAACAGTGAGGCCGGTAGCTTCGTGTGCTGCGATATTCAGTGTGTGTGTTGGGTTTGTGTGATTAAAGTCCGCTGGCCAAACGTGGATAAACATGTGGTTCTATAATGAAACAAATAAACTCAATTAGTCTCTGTTACATTTTGTACAACAAAGTGTTGTGTCATTATCACTTCACATGATTAAACGCGAGAGACATCGAAAACATATGATAAAAGCATAATATAACAGCTGTTCTCTTATAACTGAAGAAATATCTTATTGATGCATCTAGCAGCATATCAAACGATGATTATTAGACTGAATAATATGATATAAACACTTACGTTCTGCAATGACGCACGCGCTGATATTCACCATATAATTCCAGCAACTTCTGAAGCGATCACACAACATCGGCCGCCCATCACATCTGAAATGCCAAACTGCTCACCAGCTGAGAGCTATATTATCAATCTATAGCTTGATGGCTTTAATCCAACTTGCCGCATGAATTTACAATACTAACATGGACCGCATTTCTTCCTTCTTTTTCTCCATTGCCGTATATCTGATCTCACGCTATTTTCACCAAACTCGCGAGACTTCCGATTAAACTCCGCCCACTCAACAGGCGCAACACTTGAACAGAATACTAAACGACTATAATATTAAAATAAATGTAACTTGACCATGACCTTTTGCACAGCCGCCCCCAAATTTGGTATGCAAATTTGCCATTAGTAGGGTCTATAAGGAACTTTCTGTGTCTGGGGGTAAGGAAGGCAATTCAATCAACTTAGCTACTGGTCTTGTGTACGTTTGATCTTTCACTTTGACCACTGCTGTTCTGACTCTCCCATCTGAACTAGGAATGACAGCAGAGACAGTACCAACTCTCCAGAGCGCTCTTGGGATCTGCTCATCAACAATGAGTACTACAGTGCCAACTGCAATATTCTCTTTCTCTCTGTACCATTTCTGCCTTGACTGCAATGTGGGTAGGAAGTCGTGAATAAAATGCTTCCAAAAATGATCACTCAGAACCTGACTATGTCTCCATCTTTTTCTACTGAGTAATTCATGGTCTGAATAGACAACTTGGGGCAAGGAGGAGTCAGGCCGCCCCATCAGTAAAGAATTTGGCGTTACTGGGTCTGGATCTGCTATGTCGCTAGAGACATAACCCAAGGGTCTAGAATTAAGAATGCCCTCCACCTCGATCAAGATGGTTCTCAATACCTCCTCAGTAACGGTCTGAGCACCTAAGGTGATTCTTAAGGCTGTCTTTACAGACCTCACTTCTCTTTCCCATGAGCCGCCGAAATGAGGCGCACTGGGTGGATTAAACTTGAATCTGATTTGTTCCTTTGCTAGCTGGTCTCTAATGCTGGTCTGCATATGGGAGAAAGTGTCCTCCAGCTCTTTACATCCACCTCGAAAATTTGTTCCCTGATCAGAGAGAATCTCATAGGGTTTCCCTCTTCGGGCAATAAAACGCCTGAGAGACAGCAGGAATGAATCTCCATCCATGTGATCCAACAGATCAAGATGTACAGCTCGAGTAGTGAGGCACTTGTATACGACACCCCACCTTTTCTCAGTACGGCGGCCAACCTTCACTAACAGTGGTCCAAAACAATCTACTCCGGTGGAGTAAAAGGGGGGTCTACATAACCTCAGACTTGATGTGGGTAAGTCTGACATTCTAGGAATCTTTGGTTTGCCTCTCCATTTATTACAATCAAGACAGTGGTGCTGATGTCTTTTAATTGCCTCTCTTCCTCGCAAAATCCAAAACTTACGCCGCAGCTCAGCATACACCCTGCCAGCTCCCGGGTGGTGCAGTTGATCATCATAATGTTTTATTAGGAGTTTAACTACTGGATGATCTTGTGACAGAACAATAGGGTGTAGAACTGCATCACTCAATCCATGGCACCTACGAAGTCGTCCTCCTACTCTAATCAAGTCTTGTTCTTTGTCATATTCAGGAGCAAGCTTAATGAGTCGGCTATGTACAGAAATGTCTTTTCCTCCCTTGAGTAAAGCAAATTCGTCAGGAAAGTCATGCATCTGACATTGTCTAAGGATAGACAATTCTGCCTTCTGAAACGCATCTGCACTGAGTGAATCAGTGTTATCAGCCGCCCCATGAAGGAATCGTGCTGTAGCCTCTAGTAAATCAGGATAGCTACTAAATTTATTGGGATCAGGTTCAACTTGCAGTTTATGTTCAGTCAATGAGCCGCAAAACACAGATTTCTTAAGTTCCTGAACTTCTTCAGGGGCCTGTCCTTCTGGTGGCTTAGGCCAACAACTGCTAGACTGCATTAAGAAGGCTGGTCCTTGTTTCCATCGTGTTTCTTTAGCTAGTTGAACCAGTGATAACCCACGCGTGATATCATCAGCAGGATTGGCTGCTGAATCGACATAGCGCCAAGCTCCAGGGTCAGACAACTCTTGGATTTCGGTGACTCTAACTCCTACAAACACTCGGTATCTGCAAGAATCAGACTGCAGCCAAGAAAGAACTGTAGTGGAGTCAGACCAATAGATGAATTTGGAGATATCTAAGGTCAGCTCTTTCTTCAAGACGTCTCCTAGTTGTGCTCCTGTCAATGCAGCACAAAGCTCTAAACGAGCTATGGAGATTTGTTTCCGTGGAGCGACTCTTGACCTTGCTGCCATGAAGGCAACATGCATATTACCCTGACTGTCTTCAGAGCACAAGTATGCTACAGAGCCGTATGCCTTTTCAGAAGCATCACAAAACACATGAACACTGCGGCTCTTGACAGGATACTGAAGGCTGGAACTGTAGCATCTTGGTAGGTGGATCTGAGACAATTGTGGCAGCTCGCTCTCCCACTGATGCCAAATGTCTAGTAGGCCCAATGGTAAATTAGGATCATCCCATCCTCGTTTTTTATCCCACAACAACTGCACAACAATTTTGGCTCTGGTGGTATACGGAATGAGATATCCAAGGGGGTCATAAAGCTTGGCTAAAGTGCGATAGATGCTCCGCATTGTAATTTCACCTTCATCTTTCTGGTACGATTTGTATACCAATGTGTCTGATCTACATTGCCATATCAATCCAAGAGCATTCTCCTGAGGGTTGGTCATTTCTTGACTTAGCCAAATCTCCCCACTCTTTGACTTTAACTCAGCAGGAAGGTGGTGAATAACTTCAGGGATGTTACTGGCCCATTGCCTCAATTCGAATCCACCGTTCATAAGATGGCCCTGCAATCGGTTTACCAGCTCTATAGCTTGGGCTTCAGTAGAGACACTCTTAAGACAATTGTCAACATAGAAGCTACGCTCCACCGTTTGACGTACTTCATCAGTACCTTCGAGATCCACCTTGGCATGGGACTGAAGTGCGTAAGTAGCACAACAAGGGCTACACGTAGTGCCAAATGGCAGAACTTGCCACTGATACACAATGGCCGGTTCAGATGTATTCCCATGACGCCACAGAAAGCGAAGGAAGGGTTTATCTTCATCAAGGAGACGGATTTGATGGAACATACCCTTCACATCACTACAGATGGCCACAGAATGTTCTCGAAAGCGGATGAGAACTCCCAACAAGCTGGCACTTAAGGTAGGACCGGGCAAGAGATGTTCATTCAAAGACTGACCCTGGTACTCAAAAGAACAATTGAAGACAATACGGTTCTTTGCATTGTGATGAACCATATGATGTGGTATGTACCATGACTGGGAACTCCGATCACATTCTGCAGCTGTCAACGGTGTGACGTAACCTGCCTGCAGCAGTTTCTGAATTTCTGATTCATAAGAGGCAGCCATACTAGGATCTCTAGATAACTTTCGCTCTGTGCTGCGTAGCAGGGCCATGACAGCCTCCTTGGGTGCATTCAGAGGCGGAGGCAACTCTTTCCAGAGTAGAGGCGTGGCGTACCTTTTTACCCCATTCACATCAATCCTGATGGTTTTCTCCTCTAGGAGGCGAATAGCTTCTGCATCCTGTCGTGATCGACTGACCACTTTCTCAGATTGATAAGGAAGAGTATCCAGTTGCCAAAGCTTTTCGACTTGACGGAATAGCTCAGCTTCAGGAGAAACACAAGAAATGAATAAACATTCTTGAGCCTGCAAGTGAGGTTTAATAAGCCTTGAGGGACCTTGCAATGTCCAGCCGAGCTTTGTATGAACCGCCGCTGGACCTCCAGGAGGACCTAATCTCACTGGCTCAACAGGGGTTATCAAGTGAGGATAATCTGAGCCGATAAGTACCAAGGGCTGCGCTTCATGGATGTCGTGCAAAGGTAAGTCACGGAGATGGTGATATCTTCTTTGCAAGTCAGAGATGGGGTAAGTATGCTGAACCAGGGCTAGCTCTTTTGCGGTGAATGCACCCTTGACTGGGTAAGATCTGTCAGGGTGTGAAACAGGGGCTATAAAGAAAGATACTGATCTTCCATGAATGGTATGGACATCCTGCCTCACTGTTCGCAGAGCCAGATCTTCAATTTCACCCTGAAGGTCTAGACGTTGAGCAGCTTCATTCAACAAAATAGTTCGCTCAGATCCGTCATCTAGCACAGCGTAGGTTTCTAATGACTTATCCCCATTCTGAATGATTACTCGAATTAACTTCAGTAGCACTTGCCTGCTACTCGTAGGTCGATCCAAGTATAATGCCTGAGAAGTAGGGCTTACTGAACTTTCCTCCGATGTCCGGTTATTACTTTTACTCATCACATCAACGTTGGCATTGACTTCATGAAGAACATCAAGATGCCTCCTTTCACACCGTTTGCATTTCGCCTTTAACGTACATTTAGAGGAAGAATGCCCTCGTCCGCAACGCCAACATCTATGTCCTGTTCTGATCCAACTTTCAATTTGCTCTTTAGTTAAGAGTTTGAAGTTAGAGCACTGATTCATATAGTGTTGAATTGTGTTACAGAACGGACAATATTTTTTCAGCTTCTCCTGTGGTCTTTCTGAGTCCATGCATTCAGTCTTTGGTAGCTCTACTGATCCTACTTTCTGCTCTTTACCATGTAGGACAGTAGTTGGCTTTCGGGGAACAAAACCAGTTCGCTTGTCTTTGTGAACACTGTGTTTTGCATGCTCAAAATAGGACCCATACTGTGTTCCTTCTACCTGCACGCGAACCTCATATTCCAGCCATTCTGCGAAATCAATCAGAGTTGGAATAGGTGTCTGAAGGGGGTTAATGAATCTCTTGAAGTTAGCTCTTAGGTCATACGGCAATTTAGCTAAGAGACGAGAAACATGTGAGCCACATTTCAGTTCAGTCCAACCTGTGCTACCTAATTGATTTAACATTCCAACCAGTGCTCGGACACGAAGGGCAAATGCCTTAAAAGTCTTCACATCCCCGCTCCTGATATTGGGCCCATCCATCAGATTAGTGATCCTTTGCAGTGCCAATTGATGTGGCTGCCCATACATATCAGTGAGCGCTCTCATAGTGTCACTGAATGGAGTACGACTGTGACTATATGAGTCAGCGACAAGTAAAGCGTCTTCCAGCTTAAGGTGGTCCATAAGTATTTGGAACTTAAACGACTCAGAAGCGTCTTCAGGAAGAACATTGTTTAATGCAAGCTTAAGACGGGAAAACTCTCGGGGATCATCCCGACCGAAATCGGGAATTGTAGGAGTCGGCCCTCGATATTGCATTGGGGGTGAATGCACAGGACGAGGAAGCTCAGAATTTCCAAGGGAATGGTGAGAATGATCTGATGTACGTAACGGTCTATTATTTCGACTGTACTCTTGCCTCCAATCATTTGGAGAATGATCGAAACGATCTGTGAAGACATCCTTCTGCAGATGCTCATTTAAGCGGCGATGGTAAGGATCCGTTGCTGGATGATAATAAACATCATGAGGAGGCATAGTGGACCGCAACACTGGTGGGTCATCTGGATATTGCTGACGAATATCAGATAAATGAGGTGGCCGCAGAGGAACATTAGCATCATAATAGTGATCATACCGTGGCAAGTCATTCTTACTACTATGTGGATCATTATACGAAGGGGTCGACATACCTGAATTAGGCGGACTATCACTAAGCCGACCTACTCTCTGTAGACTGTCTGTAAGCTCTTCAATGAGCTCTTGCTCACGACTGCGAACTGTAAGGAGGGATTCATCTCTAGGTGGCACCAAAGGAGTATGTTCTGTCTGGCTAGAGTTTCCATCGCCCTTAACTGACTCCTGCATACTAATAGACTTTGGTGTAGATGACACCACTGCTCCTTCATTCAAAAGCTGTTGATCAGATAATGAAACCTGGGAAGCTAACACAGAAGAGTTAACAATCATATCAGATAAGCGTTGCATGTCTTGCCTCATTCGTCTATTTTCCTCTCTCAGTTCACGCATACAACTGAGCATATCAGACTGCTCATCTGCAAATGCAAGCTGTTTCTGTGGATAGCTAACCTCATAATCACGCAAATGTGTTGGCCGTCTTATTACTCTACGTGGGCGTACAACCTCTGGCTCTATAACTCCCTCACTAGTTCTGGACATCATTGCTAAAGTGGTTATAGATCCGGCTCGAAGGACCATTTAATGTATTGAATGCTGTAGTATGCACTGATTACTGTTACGGTTCTAAATCACCTTAGAGTACTATTTACACAAATAATGTCCAGTAACTAGGAAAGGATTAAAGAAGCCAGAGTCATGTGTCCAATTAACTCAATGTATTAATGAAAAAATGAATTATTTTCTCACAATGTTAACACAATGTAAATGACACAATAAAACAGCGTAGGCCTACGCAAAATAACCAAAACAATAAAACAACAATGTTCTTTAAATAAAAAGATACAATAATGTTGATTTAAGGCAGTGAAATGTGTTATTGAGAATACTCAGTCCCAACAAGTCCCAGGTTTCCAGAGAATGTCCACTTAATGAAAGGAAGGCACAGATATCTTCAGACGTCGATCCTCAGACGTGATGTCATCACATTTGGAACTTGAACAAACGGTATGTTAGTAGGGATCTTTGTTTGATACTGATAGGGTTAATATGATGTGGTGATAACAGTGAGGCCGGTAGCTTCGTGTGCTGCGATATTCAGTGTGTGTGTTGGGTTTGTGTGATTAAAGTCCGCTGGCCAAACGTGGATAAACGTGTGGTTCTATAATGAAACAAATAAACTCAATTAGTCTCTGTTACATTTTGTACAACAAAGTGTTGTGTCATTATCACTTCACATGATTAAACGCGAGAGACATCGAAAACATATGATAAAAGCATAATATAACAGCTGTTCTCTTATAACTGAAGAAATATCTTATTGATGCATCTAGCAGCATATCAAACGATGATTATTAGACTGAATAATATGATATAAACACTTACGTTCTGCAATGACGCACGCGCTGATATTCACCATATAATTCCAGCAACTTCTGAAGCGATCACACAACATCGGCCGCCCATCACATCTGAAATGCCAAA
The DNA here is from genome assembly GCF_023724105.1 of Carassius gibelio. Taxonomy (NCBI): domain Eukaryota; kingdom Metazoa; phylum Chordata; class Actinopteri; order Cypriniformes; family Cyprinidae; genus Carassius; species Carassius gibelio. Next base: position 8,673,888 of record NC_068410.1, read on the forward strand.
CTGCTCACCAGCTGAGAGCTATATTATCAATCTATAGCTTGATGGCTTTAATCCAACTTGCCGCATGAATTTACAATACTAACATGGACCGCATTTCTTCCTTCTTTTTCTCCATTGCCGTATATCTGATCTCACGCTATTTTCACCAAACTCGCGAGACTTCCGATTAAACTCCGCCCACTCAACAGGCGCAACACTTGAACAGAATACTAAACGACTATAATATTAAAATAAATGTAACTTGACCATGACCTTTTGCACATCCATAGTCCTTTGTGGCATTAGTTTTGACCCAAATAAATTCAAACTATAAGAAAAAGAACTTTCTTCCTCTGGTTTTGCTCCATTGGAATTTCCATGTTAATGCATTGCCTTTGATGTCAGTTATGTTTCATTTTAAAGCTTTTGTTTCTATAAGACATTATCATTTAAAAAATCCATGTCTAAGATCATTTTGTCGAGAATAAAAATGTAAAAACAGGGTAATTAAATATGTTTGGCATATATAGTATAATATATCATGGATAGATAAAACTTTCTTAAAAATCTCTTCTACAGAAGTGACCTGGCCAAGATGCAGCACTACATTTCATAAGAAGAACATTAAAACATGTTGAAAACAATTCAAAACATTTAAAAAATAATTCTTCCTTTAAAAGCTCATTAATCAAGAATTTCTAATTGTTCATTGACACTAAGGTCTTCAACTTGTAAAAAGTTCCAATCATTGAGGCTGCAAACTGAAAAGCTTGTTTATGCAAATGGAATCAAAATAATGTCCAAGTCCTGTGAGTGCAGGGAATAAGCTCCAGGAGCTTTAGGCTGGGTGAAGAAACAAAGATATGGAGGCAGTAAACCCAATATTGATTTATAAATAAACATGTACCAGTGATTAGGTCTGTGTGTTAATAATGATATCTAACTAACTCTATTATACAAATCACAATGATGAGTACTAACAATACAATTTAATGTAAATCTGTGCGTGAAGAAAACCTAAAAGTTTGGTAGACGCCGATTTATACAGAATGTCTCCATAATCAAAGACTGGCATAAATTTTTGCAAAAACCAAACTTCTTCTTGCCTCAGATGAAAAGCAGGGTTAATTTCTGTAATAGAACCTAAGCTTTACATTTAGTTTTGTCCTTAGTTGATTAATACAGGATTTAAAAGATAAGGAGTCATCAACATAAAACCAAGATATTTATATTCTGTCGCTACATCAACTATACCAGTTGCCTACCCTGTGAGGTTTTGAGTGTTTTTTTTTTATCTTGAAAATAACATGGCTTCAGTTTTAGTAACATTCACAGTCCGTTTTAGGCCACAAAGCCTTCGTTGCACAACATCAAAAGCACTCTGGAGTAAATACACAACTTGGTGTAATTTAGGTGCACTACAATAAATCAAAGTGTAATCAGCATTAAAATTAAAAATGAATTTGACCAATATTCAAATCAAGATTAATCATAAAAATAATAAAAAGCAGAGGCCCCAAAACAGATCCCTGAGGAACAAGGGTGCAGATGACTGGCCTTCCATTTGCACAAATTGTGTTCTACCCACTAAATATCATAATCTAATGCTTATTTAAAGTAAAAAATAAAATAAAATAAAAAAATAATAATTCATTACATTTATATTGTGGTTATGCATTTAGCAGACTCTTTTAACCAAAGCCACTTATGCAAAAACAATTTGTCAAAGAGCCAACAATATTCATAATATACCATACACTTCCAGGCCTGTGAGAAAACTCAAATTGGAAGCCAAGCTAGAGATAAGAAGAAATGCAGAAAAGAAATAGAATGTTTATACTACTTTCATGTTACTATTACTGCATATAATTCATTTGTATTAATTATTAATATTAACAGGAATATTAATTGAACAATTCCAAAATTAATATAATTAAAAAATATATGTATGTAAATATCTGAAATTATCATCCATTTATCTTTTATCATCCACAACATGAGAATAATTATTGGCTTATTGGTATCTGCCAACATTTTTAAACCATTCTATGTATATATTATAATAATTATCAGTCTATATTTTAGCAATTACTGCTTGGAGACACTAGTAGTGATGCACCGGTTGACCGGCCATTAATCGGAACCGGACTGTTTTTGCTTCAAATACGCGATCGGCAATCGGCCGATTTTTCCGGAAGTGAGTCCATGTGCACAGACTACATTGTAATCATTCGCTATCATGTAATTTTTGTATAAGTATTTTGAAATCTGTGCGCAAGACAGGAGCAAGTCTGAGACACAGATAGCAGGAAGCGAACAGCTGTTGGTGTACTGGCGCACAAAAAAGAGTCCCTTTCCTGCACTCACCGATTTCGCGAGCGTACTGTACCTGTCCGCATCTGCACAAGCGGAGACAGTGAACAGATCAACTTCTCATATGTTGGATGAGAAACGAAACTGACTAAACTGTGACAAAACTGAAATGCTTTTTTTTTTTTTTTGCAAAGTAGAACTTGCATACACGTTTGAAAAGCCAGAAGTAAATGTCAGTTCTGTATAGGATTATTATTTTTATTTTACATTAAAATTACATCGACTTATTTTGATTTAGAAATCACCTGCTGTCATTCATCCAATTAAAACATTTTAGGGAAATGATTCACATCTATTTTTTTTAACTTGAGACAATAGTCATTTATTTTTCATTGGCTCAAGTAAAAAAATAGATGTGAATCATTTTGTGAATCATCTTTTTTTAATTTTTACAAATTAAACACTTTGCAACTTTTTTTTTATTCGCACCAACATTATTTTATTTTAACATTTTTGAATAATTTATTTATATAGCATACTTTTATTTAATCTCACTGGTAAATACCTTTTTTTAATTTAAAATCAAATTTAAAAACTAAAACAAATACTGAATGCTGATTAAGAAACATCTTATTGAATGTGTGTTGATTGTGTTGTTTGGACTGTAGAACTATGAAGTCGTCACCTTTAATTTCACATGGTTACAGTTAATCTTTTCATTTAAGGCCAGTTCTATGTAGTTTCAGCCCAATTCAAAAACAAAAGCTAAATGCTGACGTCTGTACCATCTATGTTTGTATTAAATGTAGGCTACTTGCTGTGCAGATCCTGCTGTTAATTTTAGATGGTTACCGATATTGTTTTCAATAGCCAAAAGCCAGTTTGGCCCATTAAATACCAAATAAACTTTGTTTATGCATAATTTCCTTCTTGTTTGTTGCTTAAAGAAAAAAAAAATGGATATCGGTATCGGAATCAGCCAGTTTGCTTGTAAAAAAAATTGTTATTGGAATCAGCCATGAAAAATCATGATCGATGCATCCCTAGACACTAAGTTAAAAAATCTGAAAGTACTACTGAGCAGCAATACTGAACGGGCTCTCTAAATAATAAGGATCCCATCTTTGATCTTCTGTATGCCATTCATCACAGCCTGCACCTATTCACACTGTTTTCTCAGGAGCCGCTGCAATTCATTGGCAATTTAAATCGACTTTAACCAAACAGACCACGGTGACAGTCTGTCCAACATGAAAAGGCAGACCCAATCAACTCCACGCATAGTGCTTGACAAAATTAGCCTCATTACCCTCATAAGCCATTGTTTTCTTAAGAATAATGAGCAGACAGTTACTGCCGAGCAGAGGTTCCATGTCGCATTAAAGAGGTCGAGTTTGTCTTAAAATAAACACACCACATTAACAAATCTAGACCTACATCAGCTTCATCCTAAAGCAATTACATACAAATGGTAAAGCTGAGTTGGTGTTTTTCCATTTTAAAAGATCATCTATTTCTCCCCACATTTACACTCAATGTCCTTCCTTCCCCCATCCATTCACTTTTTTTTCACTATTCCATGGGCAGATGACAGTTTCTGATGAATTGGACTGTGGTTGGATGAAGCAGGCTCACAGAAAGATTGCTACCAGATGAAGTGTCTTAACTTCTGCCTGGAGATAAAGTAATCGGCCCCTGTTTTCCTTCAAGAGATGGTACACTCGACGCTCAAATATCAAAATGAATGGTGTCCCGACTCAGAACTGAGGGCTTGGTTTGGTAATAAAATATCTAGGCAAACAAAAACCCCATTTGGTAAAGCCACGTCTAGTCCTCAGACTCAGCAGGTTTCCAGGGTAACACATTATGCGGTGACATTTACTGCATATACCCAACAGGAATAATATGCTAAATACTCTTAAAGAATTTGCAATAATGAAATGGACTGCCATCCTGCGGCATGAGAGATTTTTTTAGGAAGGTGTCAAGGAGAAGACAAAAAGAGACTGAAAACAGTTCACTGTTTGAGTTGGAGAAGTCAATAAAAAGGTGGCAGAAGACTGGAGATGGTGACAGATATTCCAGAACAAGACCAACAGTGTAAGAAAGGATAGCGGCCAGTTGTTATAAAGTAAAATGAAGTAAGTGCTTTTCGGAGTGCCTAAAACAACCAAAACCTATCCACATTAATCAAATGACCTACAGAGAACAAAAACACACCAAATGGAACAAATACATAGAAAGGCAGATACTCCTAACCATTATCTACAGTAATGAGACCCAACTGTTCATAGGATTGTACAAAATGTGATTAACTAAAGAAGAAATTCATCTATAATTTTCAGATAAGATCTGAAAGAATACATTTGCAGGTATAAAAAAGTAAAAACACCCACACAGAGCTAATATCACTTTGATATCAGTCGGGTATGCAATACCAGGAATAAATTATGAATGGGTTAAGTAGCGAGCACTAATGCACATTAACATGCTAAATGTATGTGTTTATAAATAAATGTACATGTGTGTGTGTGTGTGTGTGTGGTTATATTACAGCAAAAAAGTTGAAATAAATTGTTTTACAAACAGAAAACTAGCAGCCCCTGTTTAAACACATACATACAATCAAAAGAAGCAGTGTCAAGAAGACATACGGAGAGAAATGAAATATTGTCCTTAAAGAGCTAACAGAATCCAGATGTTCCTCTGTAAAAAGAAGAGAAAAAATGGCATACGATCTCCTTAATCCACTTAAAATCTAAAATTTCCAACTGTTACGAAAATATTTTCCCATTAAATGCATTCCATATGAGGATGTATATACAGTTCTGTTGCATTTCCCTGCTGCATTCAAGTTAATTGCAAATTCACTAATGCTACCTGGCATGTCCTAATGGAGTAAATATGCAACTCAAGTCACTCAAATCTAAGTGAAATAGTCTTTTCTACTCATACACAAAAACCTTTCTGTTCTGATTGAAAGCTTATCTAATGTGACGTTTTCCTGAATGCAAATCAAACAATGCTTTGCTTCAGCTGTTTTGCTATGAGAAGAACCCAAAGAAGCAATGTTGTAAGTGATGAAGTCATCAGCTAAAGGGTCACTGCATCCCCTCAGGGTTGTGTCAGGTGGAACAGGCCCCTCTTTAAAGAAACCAATGCTTCGGTGGATCTTTTTCTGTTTAAATGGCAGAGTCATGAGTATCAGTCTGACTCATTTTATCCATTTGCAGTCTGCTGGGTCAGTGTCAAGAACTGTAGAGACTCTTTAATCAAATGTTGGACCGTTCCTCAGTGACGTCTCTCTGAAAACTGGGTTAGCAAGACTTTCTGCTCGGATTTGCTGCTATCTTAGCCTTTTGAGAGACTGGATATGACACCCTTAAAAATAAAGGTTCTTTATTGGCATCTACAGTTCCATGAAGATCCTTTTACACATGGAAACTTTCGACTTAATAAAAGTTTCTTTATAGTGGAAAAAGTTTCTTTAGATTATTGAAATGTTCTTATAACTAACAAAATAATTATAATAATTTCTTTAAAAAGAAATATTCCCAAAATGGTTCTTAAGAGTGATATGACTAAAGGGGGTTTCGCAATGGGGGTCATTTTCCACAGTTCCTTCATTTACCTGTTGTCTCCAGCATTATATGCCTTTCTTAGCCTTGATGATACTGTACGTGACACTGCATGCTGTCATAGGAGATTTTGTCCGATTTTCGTGCTCTTTCAATTGTAAATTGAAAAACACACAACAAGAACAGCGCCAATCACGGCACCCTCCATTCAACGGATGTTGATGTTTGCAAATGCTGCGAATAAAGAGGTTGATGACAGCCGCTTCAGAATTCTTGCTGCTTGTGCGAATGCAACCAGGAAAACGACAGAAAGAGAAATTGGTTCACTAGGAACCATCATGCTGGCCAGTTCCTAGAACTATGCTGTGCAAAAGCCCCATAGAAGAACCATTTTTGTTCCCCAAAGACCCTTTCAGTGAACAGTTCCTTAAAAAAAAAACTTTCCTCATATTTTGATCATCTAAATAACTTTTTTTTTCCCACTATAAAGAACCTTTTGTGAAATTTTTGCATGGATATTTTTTAAGAACTTTTGTTTTTAAGAGTGTAGATCAACACACTTCAATAGTGAAATACAGTTTTAACTCAAAAGCTATTTATAGTTTGTAGTAGCTTTAGACCCCCAAGTGAAGAGGTACAACAGAATCTGCAACAAGATGGTTTTGTGGTCTGGCCCCTCCCGCTCCTGGGGCCCGCTTGAGCAAGGGGAGTGTGGCGCCTGAGAGGTTAGCGGGCGGCCCTCATCAAGACACCATCTCTATCCAGACTCTATTTTTATTTCAGTCGCTATCAGACCCCATAACCTTCTATTTTCCCCTCGTTTTTTATGTGTCCACAACTTTTTAGATCTGTCACTCCTTTTTATCCTGATCTCGTGAGTTTGTGTCTCTGGAAAACAGACAAAAATGTTGGTTTCTGGATCCCAATACATTTTAACAAGTATTTGTTTTCCTTGCCAATCCTTCTCTCCGGCACACCATGGCAGCTGTAGTCGAGTCCAAATGCATTATACAAAGTTCTGTCGCATTGCATGCTCTGATGACTTTTCTATTGCCGTCTCTCAAAGTCTATGCTACACAATGGCATGCATTCACCAAACGAGGGATGTCTCGACACTTCCGCATGGGGCATTTTAAGTGGATGCTTTCAGGGTTGCCAAGCATGCCGTTGTGATCATCGCACTGAACGGCGTGTAGAAATGGAGCTGGCGGATGCTGAAAGGACCATGGTGGCCCTTTCTGAGACCTGCATTCAAATACGTTAAATGTCACGATTGTGCATCGGAGGGAAAGGATCACTGTATTTAACCAGCTAATCCAACATGAGGAGTCAATTCACGTACAATGTGGTTATGTGTATGACCCCAGCTGGGGATCCCTCTGCTTTCAGACGGGATGTTTACCATCACAATATGGTCATCCCGCATCCATTCCCCCGGGAGACAGAGACACAACCTGGTGTTGATGATTCAAATATAAAGGTTTAAACAAGAGATCTACCCCACTTCAAATGATCTTCGAGTTGTGGATGTCAGTTTGCGTGATGATATGTTGTCACAAAATAAGTTGAGTCAGTCAACAGTCAAATCGACTGTTTGGATGAGGAGGGGATTTGTCACGGCACACTCTTTGTGCCAATGAAGACTCAGTATTAGCATTGTGAGCTTAAAGGATCAGTATGCATACAATGTTAAGCTACACAGTTCTCTTTGTTCACAATGAGGTGACAGATCATACTTGTGAGACTCAACAGTGAGCCATAGAAGTTTATTAAAAAAGCCCAAGTGACAGAATCAAAACTATCTTGAGAGTTTTATTTGAAATTATTTATGAAATGAGTCTCATAATTACCAAAAATGTCACTAATGTTTCAAACTAATGAGCTCATATCAAAGAATGTAAGAACTTGAGATTTGCTTTCTGAATCTTGAAAGATATGTTCTCACACTTTGCACTACTGTTCAAAAGTTTGGTTTCAAAGATTTTTTGAAAGAAAACTTTCAAATTAATGTTGTTTTGAAATTTGAAGTTTAAAATATAGTAATACAGAAAACTGTAATATTATTTCACTGTTTCACTAAATAAAAATTGATCAAATAAATGCATCCCTGTTGAGCCTAAGAGATTATTCAAAAACATTGAAAAAACACTCATTAAACAATCTTTTGAGTTAGTGGCGTGCACTTGTACCCTGCTACCCCCGCCAATTGTTCTTCGTCAAAGTAGTCTCCATCGCAACTGAGCCCAAACAGACTTTCTTCCTCTGAGAGATTTTGAGAGGGGAGCTAAAGAGAGGGATTTGGGGTTCGGCTAAATTCATTTGAATGAATTATGCTGTAAGTAGGGGTTGCTGCGACTAGTCGACTTTAAAGCTCTGCCATGACACTTAAGCTTGATAGCTTCCACATTTACACTCTGTTTCCAACAAGTTTAAATTACAAATAAATGCATACTCCGAAATACGAAGCAGTTCAAATCTGCATATAAGGAAGTTCAAATGGCGTGGTTACATCAACAATTGAGTTTTTAAATCAGTTTTGCGTTTGTTAACACTACCAGGCAGGTTTAGGGTTTGGTTTGGTGTAGGGCATATTTCCAACACCATAGAGTATTAACTTTTTGCAACAGTCCCTGGATATTTGAATTCTGAACCAGAATTCTGAAAGCAACATGATAAAAACACAGCAATAAAAACCTATATCAACATAATAAAAATGTGCCATGGTTCACAAATTAAACCAGTGTTTTAGTGCCACTCAGTGGACATTTGTCTTTCAAACTCCAGCGAAACGTTCAGTAAGGTATGTAAAAAACGGTATTGCACAAAAAGTGCACAGAGGTACATATTTTTATGAGACCAGTTACGATAAATGACAGAATAATATATTTATACACACACACACACACACACACATATATATATAAAATATAATTTAAAATGCCCCATTAGAAGTTCTAACACTCGCAACGCCTACAACTGAGATGGTTGTCTTTTGAAGTTGAAAAGTAGGCATTAATATTGTAATACTTACAGAAAGAACCCTGATTTTCCATTAGAGATCCCCTGACATCACACAGCTAATACGGTCACCACAACACGCCAGCTTTTCTCAAAGACCACACCAAACCCTGGTGTCTCCAGCATTGCTGAGCCTAAACTACCAGTTGACTTTAATGAGCTTCATTATTTGAGCCAGCGATGGTCTGCGATATGGAAAAACGATGGTTGCTTAGCATGAGAAAGCAGCCGCCTCTACCACCACAAGTCATATCAAAGCACTGAAAGCGAAAGCAGAGTCTGAAGTGTTCATTAAAACTATGCTAGTCTCAGAACCAAAACCTCGGAGGCTAATGAACTCAACAGGGAGAATATGCACACAGTGGAAAAAGTGTCACAAAGGGTCTAAAATGCGACATGTTCTTAAAAGCTTTTAATCCGGGACTGCTTTTTTAGTTATATCTTAAAAAAAAAAAAAAAACTTTAATTCTCCAATATAGTGCACTTCAAACCACCTGCCAGAAGGAAACAAAGAGGCAGCTGCCATGTTAATGAAACAAATTAAAGCATTTTCAAGTAAGCAAGGATGTACAATATTAGCTAATCTCTGGTTCTTAGAGGAAGAGTTGGGCTTTAACAGTCCTCTAGTTGTGTAGACACTGGTTCAAAAGCGAAAATATTCATTTTAAATTATTCTTTGGTGTATAATGCTCTCAACCAGTGGGAATTAATCTGTATTTCACTGGGAGAGACACAAGAACTAATCTTTTACAAAACACCAATTTGCCTGTATCAAAGGTAGTTCGTAATTTATTACCTACTAAGTGCTATAAATATTTAAGAACATCTCCAATTACAATCGTCAACACTTTCTCTGAAAAAATTAAAACAGATGGTATATATAAGGATCTGTGTGGGGTTCTTTTCTTCTTCTAAAAATTCAGACCAAAAAAAACCCCAATCAGTTCACTGAATGAGATGATGATGAATGGATTGTTTTGGAGACTCCTATGTCTGTGTTGGACCAGAGAGCTCAACTCTACTATGGAATATCATCAGAGTCTCGGGCCTGTATTCAAGTTCCTGACAAACAAAATGTGACATAAAATCAAATCACTTAAGCTTTACTGGTTTCGCTCCAGGGAGAAAATCAGAAAATTAATTAAAGGATGGATTGCGAGGTGTTTTAATGGATGTCAGCTCTAGCCACCTTGATCGACACTCCAGCATTTTTGGTGCCAAAAAAAATCCTCACCATTTGTGTGTTTTGGCCAATCTTTTGACAACGTTCACAGATGCAAAGTAAGCCAAATCTTGTAGATTTTGCAGTTTCTTACAAGGAAAGAACATAACTCAGTGAAAGCTAAATTGGAAAACAAAGATCTCTCTACCATGTCAACATTGAATTCATTGTAGCAATTCATTGTGGTCTCATTCATTCCATTGATATTGTTATTAGGATCAATGATGAATTGGGCGTCAATGAAAAAAGAAAGAAAATATATTTTAAATACAATTAAAAATAGATTGTTTTGCAAAAAAAGGTTTACTCTAACAATGTAATGTGGTGTAAAAAGTTAAAATATCAATATATTTCCTTTACATATCACTTACATGTGAACAAAAAAAGAATTACATTTTAATATATATATATATATATATATATATATATATTATTTTACAAATACATAAGAAATATTTAAATATGGCATATATATATATATATATTTCTTTGTAAATATTGTAAATAAATAATACAAATATACGAATCAACCACAATATATGAGTCACACCACATAATGCTTATTATAATCAAATCAATGAATGCATGCCATTTTTAAATGTATTTTCTAAATAAATAAACAGATATGTGAAATAAATTACAATAAGCATCATTTACAGTATATATGACCCATTAACAACCCTAGCTGGCAGTGATTGCTTATCAGTGAAAATAAGTACAAGTGTTGTTTGCTTCGATAGCGCCTCACTTCTTCTCTGTTTGGTGGAAAACAGATAATAAATTTATTCTAATCATGATGGCACCTCCTCAGACCACCCAGATCTCTTATCAGGACCCCTGGAAGACAGATCCACAAAGACAAGGAAGTCACCTCATATGTACACAAATGGGAAACAAAGAAGAGAAAGAAGCAGAGGAGGAAGGGGGGGAGATGAGTCTGCCGGTGTGTACTTTGAGTTTGGCCATCAGTGACCCATGCCCTGCTGCTGCCACTGTCGGCCAGGCATACATCACACATGATAAACACACAGAGTGAGCAGGCTTTCATTCAACAGACTCAACAAATGTATGTGCTCTTAAACAGCTCATTGATTTTCTGTAGAATAAACTCCCTCACTTGGAGACATAATCTACTAATAGCTAAGCAGCCTTTGATGAGTATATTGAATAAGACATGTTCACAATGAAGAACTTCACAAAGAGAGAGATGCTCTATTTTCTTAACCAATAAAGAGTCTAGAAGTGGTGGTCATAGTAAAGCATAATTAAGGAACAGCAGCACAAAAAATGGCACTCTCAAAATGAAACTTTCTTCTTATCATGCACACTTTGTGGGTCCCATGCACTGATGCGCAGAAAAGGTTTAACAAAATTTTAAAATGCTCTTATCCACCAATGCTGCATTTATATTTTTCTGTCATGCCATGGTTATGTACATGACAATGTTAATGTGTTTGGTCTTGGCAGAATAGATCTGCTTATACTGCTGCTGTGACAGAGCAAGTACCGAGACTTGCTACTGCCACTATATCCAGTGGTGGCTGAGGAAATTACCCTCTTCTATGTAAAGCGCTTTGAGTGCCCAGAAAAGCGATATAAGTGTAAAGATTAAGAATTATTAATTATATCCACAACATGCTGCTGTGAGCATGTAAGAAATACTGCCGCTGCAAATATACAGTAACATATATGGAATAACCTCCATACAGCATACATGAGTCACCCCACAGCAGATCTATACAGGTGGTGCTGGGGAAGGTGGAGGGTTTCTGAAGTGTGCTGCAACTGCTACAGCAAGCACTAGTCAAGTATTTGAATGTTGAGCATCAAGCTCATTGCCTGCTGATACAAAAAAAAAAACAACAGTCATCTGTGTCATGATAATGATGTGATTGTGTCATATTGAGTTTGACCAATTGGACTACACCATGTTTCATGACAGAAATTTGGATTAATATTGTAAAAAATATATTACATTTTAAAATTATTGTCTGTATTTTAATATATTTTTAAATCGTATGTATTACTTATTTACTACTGAATTTTCAGCAGCTATTACTGCAGTCATCCGTGTCACATTACCTAGAAATCATTTTAATATGCTCATTTGATGCCAAAAAAAAATTTCTTATAAATGTCAATGTTGAAATCTTTTCTGCTTAATATTTTTTAGGAAATCAAGAACAGCTTTCTCAACTATCGCTTTTGATTAATTTAATGAGTCCTTGATGAATAAATGTATTAATAAAAAAAATTAAAAAATTGCAATAAACTTATTGATGATTCATAATTTCAGCATAAAAAAATGCATGTAACTACAGGGAATAAAGCCCAGGCCAAAAATAAAATCTAAGAAAGAAAAGCCTCCATAGGGTAAACCTAGTTAGCAATACGATAGCAGTCCCCTTCAAAACTGAAGAAAGACAGATCAAAAGTCTGTTCTCATTGTCATGTCAACCAATACTGCAGCCCAATTCCTAAGATGGCTATTGCTCATCAAAGTGAGTTGTTTAAAAGTCCCTCCACCTTTCTTTATTTTGTCTTCTCTATCTGAGCCTCCATCAATCAGTATTGCTCTACTTTTTTGGAGCCTTCGCCAGTGCATGCCAATCACCTCCTTCCTGCTCTTTGTTCTGTTCGCTCATATTTTCCGGACTTGTCCCAATCCATTTTTCTCTTTATTTTCTCCGCCTTCAGTGGCCGCTCCGCACACTACCCGTGCCAAGGAATGATGAATAGCTGTAAGTCATTTCATCGATGGCAAATGCAGATTAATAGGGATATTTAAAGCCTTTACTTATGCTAAAATCCATTGCGAGACATCAACAAAAACCCTCACAAGTTTCTCCTGTAACCCACGTCATTAGGCCCAGATTCAAACAACCCGCAGCGGCACCTCTTACTCGATCATAAACCTTTTCGGCAGTTGCCAGTGGTCATTTTTCCTTTTGAGCCTACCAAGTGTGGTTCTCCGAGATGATGTGCTGACAGAGCTTCAATTGAGATTGGAATAAAGACAGAAACGTCATTTTTTCTCTGTATACTTTTCGAGTTTACATACATGCAAATCAACAACTATAACAAACCTTTGCTAATGTCATTTGCAATGATCTGGACATTTGAATTGGAATCCAAGGTTAATTTTTTCTTCTCTGCAACGAAAGGAAGCATGCATGAACTTTCTGGTTAATATAAGGAATAAATGAGAAATAAATGCCTCTGTAATGGATCCTCCAGGATACTAAACTCGGCAAGCCAGGGAAAGGTCATAAATAATCACATTTGAGTAAGCATAGATGATGGTTAGCAGTGTTAGAGTTTATAGACACTGACACCAGTACAGATTTATGCCACACAGACTTATAGAAAAGAAAACCGCATTGCAGCGTGTTTGCTGTAGTTGAATTAAAGCACAGTACTGAACGCATTTTTAAATATTTCCAAGTCAAGATGAAGCATTATTCTTTGCCATCCAGCAACCCATTCAACATATTTTAGAGTGAAGCAAGACATTTAATAGGAAAAAAATACTTTTTATAACAAGCTCAAAATGTCTGTAAAACCAGCCAACAGACCAGCTTGACCATTCTAGGACCAATAAGCCAGTTTAGGCTGGTTTAAGATGGGTTTCTTCAGAAGGGATTTAGCTGTGCAAACTACTGTTAACGCTTTAGAAAAGCTGCAATAATATATGTGGTTCACGCTGGACTTTTGAGATGATGTTAATGGAAAAATCTTTGAAAGATAGAACGTCATCAAATTTTGATAAGTATTTTTCTTTTAAATGAAGATTTGTCAACAAAAACACCAGAAACCTGTCAAAAGAAATAAATACGGTCCATTTTGTTTTCATATTGTCTTTAAAGAATAGTTTCTGAGTGCCATCCAGGAGAAGAGGTGATCAAGTTTGTGTTTGAGGATTCTGCCTAAAATGTCAGAAGCACTTCTCAAACAAAAAAAGGAAGGCTTTGATAAAGCAGTCAGGTTTACACTTGAACCAGACTTCAAACAGAAAGAAGAATCGCTATTGCATCAGAACCTGGTACATCTACATTTTCTTCCCTGAGTCAAGCAACTCTATTCTGACAGCATTAATGTTTTTGATTAGAGACAGTTGATGACATGACATGTCCTGAAATTTTTGCCCTGTACAAGGTGCATAAGAAATGCATAAATCATCTTGTGTGGGATACCTCCTGGCTGTCTGATATGAGGAATACATTTGAAGGGAAAAGCAAGGTTGCAGTTGAAACGGCACAGGGATGCTAAAAGATCAAAGCGTTGATGCTTCAGAAGATGACTGTGCACTGATCTGATTCTGAGATCGGATTCCAGCGGGACACCTAATGAAAATACATTAGACCAGTGGTCTCAAACGCTGCTGATGCGCAGTTGACAAGCCTCATGAAAATTACGACATAAAAAAATGTATATAAACATAATAAAAATTGTTAATGTTATTTTACCACATTTGATATCTTATTTTGGAACGACATGCGATTTTTATATTTAGGGATGCACAATAAATATCGCGCAATATTTAATTTGCATCAACCACGATCATATTTTGTGCAGCTTTTCAGTGAACAATGGCTCGGTGTTGTAAATGCAGCTCCACATGAAATCATGCACGTGTAGAGATTTACCACTGATGACAGAACCAGCTTTGCTGACAAGATGTAGGGCTTGGCGAAATATCGCATGTGATGATCACGCGCATCTCGTCAGTAAAGCCGGTTCCATGATTATTGTCTTTCAGTGTCTAAGTGCATAGCATATATTTGTACTTTCTTACAGAAAAAAAGCTTCAACCAGCCTAAGCAAATTTTTCTGGTCTTAGCTGGTCTCCCAAACTAGTCGGGCAAATCACACTGGCTAGTTTTAAAGAGGTTTGGGACGTTTTGACCAGAGAGACAACTTGACCAAGTTTTGAAAACCAGCATAATCCAGCTGAAACCAGCAACCTGACTGGTGTGGCCACTCTGCTTTAAAAATATATATATATAAATAATAATTGGAAAAAATGTATCAACTAACAAAAAGGCATTTTTCATTTTGCTTTTAAATTTATTTTAAAATAACATAAAATATTAAAGAATACTATTAGTCAAAATATGGAATTATGCTGCTCACAAAATAAGCTTTTCTCAATGCTAAAGCATGAATGAGAACATTTGTGGCGAGTAAGTGGTTCTTATCATACGTACTGATTAGCTGTTGACTGATATTTGCAAAAACTGCCTTTTTTGTTTTTGGTCAATAAATGTCAAAAGCTTGACTTCTAATCTAGAAATGTAAAATAAATACAAATTGAATTGCAGCATGTTATGCTATTTATTATCTCAATTAAATAGTGGGCTATTATAAACATTATACCAGCCATCGCCACCCTGCTCTTTAAGATATCGGTAATAAAAAACACATCAGTTGACCAGTAGTTCTAGTTTGATCACAGGTGGAAAAGTTTGAGAAGCACTGCATTAGACCATTCATTTCCTCTCCAGCACTCCATCATGAAGCCCCGATGGATTCTGACTTGAGGCAGAGCTGGAAACATGTGTCCAACCCCTGCTACCCTCTCAGTAACATCGCGCCTGTTTTACAGAATCATTGACAAGCCCTCTGCGCTCCTAGCTACCGCCTCTCGCCTCTTTTAATGGAGCCGAGGAGGATTTGAGAAAGATGAAGGTACTGTCATTGAAGACAACGTTTCTGGGCAATCCACCATGAAGTCTTTCGAGACTGCACTGCCCTACTCGAGAAGAGGGAAAAAAGTTACTCCAACACCTAGTAAAAACTCAGGAGCGGAAGGTCACCAGTTTTCCATTCGATCGGCAAAAAGTTCTAAAGATCCTTCCTCCTCAAGGAGGGATGCTTTAATTCCCCTATTATTTATGAGCTGTGAGGGATGGCGTATGGAACATCATTTTCAGGAGTGAAAAAGCTTTAAGATCACTAAGCTTGACACTCATTCTTTCGGAAGCTAAGACTATCTGAGTAGTTCCCCAGCTTACCATAAATCTGATTCTCTCCTGGATTCCTCCTGGCGGTGCATTGTGTCCCACAGGTGCATTTGAGTTGATCTAGAGAGGAATCTAAGGCAGATTATGATGTCCCTTCCCACCTTAACACCTTACGATTATACAAATCACCTACGAAGATGTCCTCAAGAGATCTTCTAATGATGATTTATAACACAACTGTGATTTTTATGAAAGCACATCTGATTTACTCTAAAACTATGAGGGCACATCTGATTTACAGCACAATTATACATCTTCATGGATGCACTCAAAAACATCCTAAAACAAGCCTTTTGGTTTCTGGAGCATCAAATAGACATTTTTATTAATGTAATCAAATAGTGATGTGAGCTGAGTGCACAACTCTTAAAGTACATAAAGAAATCAATTTTAAAAATGCCAAAATGTCAAATCTTCTTTCACCTTTTCTGATGCAGGACATCTTGTGTGTTCTGCTGTTTGTATATATGCTGTACTTAACCTTGAGATTTAGAATCAGAATCAGAATCAGAATGAGCTTTATTGCCAGGTATGTTTACACATACGAGGAATTTGTTTTCGTGACAGAAGCTCCGCAGTACAACAGAATGACAGCGACAGAACATAAAACACATAATAAAAGAATAAAAAATACAAATATGTAGACAGTGAATGACAATATACAAATGACAATTGTAGGCAGGTATATTACAAAGTGAAGTTATGTATGTACATATATATTGTGTGCAAAATTTAAGTGTATACTAAGTATGTGTGTTAGATAAATAAAGTGTGTGTGTATATAAATATAAAGTGTAGTGTGTTCGCCATTATTGTCAGCTGTTCATAAGATGGATTGCCTTAGGGAAGAAACTGGTCCTGTGTCTGGTCGTTCTGGTGCTCAGTGCTCTGTAGCGTCGACCAGATGGCAACAGTTCAAAGAGGGAGTGTGCTGGATGTGAGGGGTCCAGAGTGATTTTGACAGCCCTTTTTCTCACTCTGGATAAGTACAGTTCTTGAATAGATGGGAGAGTTGAACCGATGATTCGCTCAGCAGTCCGGACTACCCTCTGTAGTCTTCTGAGGTCAGATTTAGAAGCTGAGCTGAACCAGACAGTTACTGAAGTGCAGAGGATGGTTTCGATGATGGTGGAGTAGAACTGTTTCAGCAGCTCCTGTGGCAGGTTAAACTTCCTCAGCTGGCGAAGGAAGTACAACCTCTGCTGGGCCTTTTTTACGATGGAGTCAATGTGAATGTCCCACTTCAGGTCCTGAGAGATGGTGGTTCCCAGGAACCTGAATGACTCCACTGCAGTCACAGGGCTGTTCATGATGGTGAGTGGGGGGAGTGCAGGGGGGTCTCTCCTGAAGTCCACGATCATCTCCACTGTTTTGAGGGTGTTAAGCTCCAGGTTGTTGAGACTGCACCAGACAGCCAGCTCTTTAACCTCCTGTCTGTAAGCAGACTCGTCACCGTCCTGAATGAGGCCGATGAGTGTGGTGTCATCTGCAAACTTCAGGAGCTTGACAGAGGGGTCCTTAGACGTGCAATCGTTGGTGTACAGGGAGAAGAGCAGTGGGGAGAGAACGCAGCCCTGGGGAGCTCCGGTGCTGATTGTACGGGTGCTGGATGTGTAGTTACCCAGCCTCACTAGCTGCTGCCTGTCTGTCAGGAAGCTGTTGATCCACTGACAGATGGAGGTGGGCACGGAGAGCTGATTTAGTTTGGGCAGGAGGAGGTTTGGGATGATCGTGTTGAAGGCCGAGCTGAAGTCCACAAACAGGATCCTCACATAAGTCCCCGGTCTGTCTAGGTGTTGCAGAACATAATGCAGTCCCATGTTTACTGCATCGTCCACAGACCTGTTTGCTCTGTAGGCAAACTGAAGAGGATCCAGCAAGGGCCCAGTGATGTCCTTCAGGTGGGCCAGCACCAGTTTTTCAAATGACTTCATGACTACAGACGTTAGAGCCACAGGCCTGTAGTCATTTAGTCCTGTAATTTTGGGTTTCTTAGGGATGGGGATGATGGTGGAACGTTTGAGGCATGAAGGGACTTCGCACAGCTCCAGCGATCTGTTGAAGATCTGTGTGAAGATGGGGGCCAGCTGGTCAGCACAGGATTTCAGACAGGCTGGTGTAACACAATCTGGGCCTGGTGCCTTTTTCCTTTTCTGCTTCCGGAAGACCTGGCGCACCGCATCCTCGCTGATCTGAATTGCAGGTGTGGGGGAGAGGGGGGACGCAGGAGGTGAGAATGGTGAGAGTTTTTGATTGGAGAGGTGTTCAGGATGGGTTGCAGGAGCTGTTAGTGGTGTGAACGGTAGTTTGGAGAGGCATTCAGGGCTGGTTGCAGGAGTTGTGAAGGGTGTGAATGGTTTTGTGGGGAGGCGTTCAGGGCAGGTGATGGGTGTTCTTTCAAACCTGCAGTAAAACTCGTTCAGATCGTCTGCCAGTCGTTGATTCTCTACGGTGCTGGGGGGTGGTGTCTTGTAATTGGTGATCTTCTTTAGACTTTTCCACACTGATGCGGAGTCGTTGGAAGTGAACTGAGTCCTTATTTTTTCAGAATAATTCCTCTTTGCCACTTTGATCTCCTTTTCCAATGTGTATTTAGCCTGTTTATACAAGACATTGTCCCCCTTCACGTAAGCATCTTCTTTGGCCTGACGGAGCTGTCTGAGTTTTGCAGTGAACCACGGTTTGTCATTATTGTAAATTAGTTGAGTCTTTGTAGGAATACACATATCCTCACAGAAACTGATATAGGATGTTACGGTCTCTGTGAGTTCGTCCAGATCGGTGGTAGCAGCTTCAAAAACACTCCAATCAGTGAGGTCAAAACAAGATTGTAAATCCTGCTCTGCTTCATTAGTCCATCTTTTTACAGTCCTTGATACAGGTTTAGCTGATTTTAGTTTCTGCCTGTAGGACGGTATAAGATGAACCAGAAGGTGATCAGAACGTCCCAAAGCTGCTCGTGGAACAGAGTGAAATGCATCCTTTATTGTTGTGTAACAGTGATCCAATATATTACTGTCTCTTGTGGGACAAGTAACATGCTGTCTGTATTTTGGCAGTTCACGGGACAGATTGGCTTTATTAAAGTCCCCGAGAATGATTAAAACAGAGTCCGGGTGTTGTTGTTCTGTGTCTGTGATCTGATCAGCGAGTTTCTGTAAAGCTGAGCTCACGTGCGCTTGCGGATGGATGTAAACACTGACCAGAATGAACGAGTGAAACTCCCGCGGCGAATAGAACGGCTTACAGTTAATGAAGAGTGTTTCGAGATTTGAGCAGCACGTCTTCTTTAACACAGTTACATCTGTACACCACCGTTCATTGATGTAAAAGCATGTCCCGCCGCCGCGCGATTTCCCCGTGGATTCTGATTCGCGATCCGCTCTAAACAGCTGAAAGCCCGGCAGATGGAGCGCGCTGTCCGGTATGGTGTCATTCAGCCAGGTTTCCGTGAAACACAGAGCAGCAGAGTGTGTGAAATCCTTATTAGTCCGAGAAAGCAGGAGGAGTTCGTCCGTTTTGTTGGGTAGAGAGCGGAGATTTGCCAGATGGATGCTAGGCAACGGCGTTCGAAATCCGCGCTTCCTGAGTCTGACGAGCGCTCCCGCTCGCTTCCCCCGTCTGCGCGTCCTGGAGCGCTTGATCAGCGCCGCCGCTCCTCCGATAACAACGTTCAGTAAAACATCTGAATAATTGAAATCCGGAAAAACATCTTGTGGTGCGTTCTGCCGAATGTTCAGCAGTTCTTCCCTGGTGAAACTGATGGCAGGAATATAACTAAAGACAGGACAAACTAACAAAAACACAAAAACATATGCGGAGCTCGTCACGGAGGCAGCCATCCTGTATCGGCGCCAGCGAGAACAGATGTGTTTCTTTCAAGTAAGCAATACACTTTCAAACATCTTATTCTCAGCGTTATTTAACATGGACCCAAGTCATAAATAAAGCAAAGTCAAACAAAATTATGTTCTCTCACCTTTACACTAACAATTACTCATCTCACTGAACTCGAAGTAATCCTACTCACAATGAGAAACAGGACAATCTTACTTGGGTTCAGTTCCAGAGCACAGCCTGCTTGGTAGCATTATTGCATTCTCGTTATTGCAACTGGCAGAGTTTAATCAGGGGCCTGAGGTTGCTGGCAGACATAAAGGATGCATTCTTTAAAGCTGCAACGCTCGGAATATGGAGACAATTTGCTCAGCGGTTATGATGTTTAGGCCGGAATATATATAAAAAGACAAGAAGAATTACGAGAGGGCACTTCCATGAAATTATAGTGCGCATTGCAACAAGATGTGCCTGAAATGTAAGGAAGCCCATTTCCGCCTCAGAGCAAAAAATAAAACCGATAATTGTGAGATGATTTTTTTACAAATTATTTTTGGGAGAGCCATATTGTGAGACGTAAAAACCCAATTCTAAGTAACATTGATTTATTTAGGTAACAGACTTATATTAAATGTGTTAAATAATTCTGAAATAAGTAAATTTACCTTGTTTAGATATTTTAGCTTGAAAAGAAGAGACAAATAACATGTATATTAAATGTTTTTTGTGAGTGAAAGAGAAGGCCAAAATAAAGAAGAATAAGAAGAAGAATAAAGAGACGCCATGAAAAAATTGAATAGAGGAAGAGACACCGGTGGGGAAGCATTCACAGCTAACTCCAGCTGCTGATTTGAGGCTTCTCTCCAACTGCTCAGACACCACTGTCCCTCTGGAGTGTATTTTCCTTACTCTCTTTTGCCGCTCATCCATCACTATTTTGGCAGTGATCTTCAGAGGTCCTGCTCACCTGCAGCACAAAGTCTGGCAAAAAAAACCCTGCATCTAATGACAAGCACCCAAACAGCACTACCCCCCGATTCCAGATGTGAGCTTTGGACCCCCAAAACCATAGTAAAATCCCGTCCCTCAAGACCCATTTGCTTCCAAAAGAATGCAACTCTGTCAAATATAAAAGAAAAACAAGTGTTTGCTCTTGTGAATGACACAAAAAATTAGGGATGCACCGGTTGACCGGCCATAAATCGGAACCGGACGGTTTTTGCTTAAAATACACGTTTGGCAATCGGCCAGTTTTTGGTCTTTTTTCGGCCGATTTTTCCGGAAGTGCGCCCGCGCGCACAGAGTGCATGGTAATCATTCGCTATCATGTCATTTGTGTGGAAGTATTTGGAAATCTGTGCACAGGACACGGGTAGCCGTTCAGCACTGGAAGTGCAGAGCTACATGTCTGAGGCACAGGCAGCAGGAAGTGGACTGCACCAAAAAAGAGTCTCTTTCCAGTTCACTGAAGCTGAATCGGCCAGTTAGCTTGTAAAATAATCGGTATTGGAATCGGCCATGAAAAATCATGATCGTGCATCCCTACTAAAAATCAAATCAAATTAAGGAAATATCCTGTTTGTCAATCTGCTGTAAAAACAAGCTGATAATTGCTTATACACAGAGTTTTTAAAGATTTATTTTAAGTGAGCATTAAGCGATGACAAAGGTAATCTAAATTGTAAAAATAAAGGAAATGAGCATGCATAATATAAACCGATATCTGAAAATCTCCAGTACTGTCTGCTTAGCCTCACATTTTCATTTTTGTCAAACTTAATATGGCATCTACCTTGACTGAGATTCAATGCCTGACTAGTGACTACCAAACAGCTGTAATGAAAACACAGAGCAAACCACAAGACCTGTTCCAAGTAACTATTCAAAAATCTCTAATACCAAAACAACCGAGGGGTCCATAAGTCTTTCATCTCCCTCTTTCTTGCTGTTGTCTTACCACACAAATACATCTTAAATTTGTCACAGCTAAGCAATGCACTCTGAGCTCTTTCCTTCACACCCTAGTAAGTCAAACATTTCCCCCCCACTTTGCTACAGTTGGACAGACGCATTGGATTTGAATTGATGGGCTCTACGTGCTATAAAAACACAGGCAGTTGCCTCAAGTAGAGCAACTTTGACCTGGACACCCACAAAACGTCCAGATGTGCGTCCATGTTTATATTCGCTTCAGTGCGCCCGCTTGGCCTCAAACAAAGTGCTCGAGGAAGTATTATATTTGCAAACACATTAAGTAGTACATCTCGTTTCCTGCAATTTGGCTGCTCTGTGTAAATACTGTACTAAACCACAGAGCCGGGGTAGCAGGGGATGGCAGTTAGCGGCAGGAAAGAGCAGCATGGAGGAGAACTAAAAACAGCGGAGGCTTGGCCCGAAAGTGATAGAGTGCCTGCAGGGGAGAGGACAGGAGTATGCCACCAAGACTGTCTAGATGGCTTTCCCTCTTCTTGTATTTGCTTATTGGTTATATTGACTGCAAGGTTTGCCTGTAAACAACGGCACACAACTAAACAGGGAGCTCAGATGTTAATATTAGCAAGGCAACATTCAACAACATGAAGAGAATTTGGAACCGTTCAATGGGCATTTCTTTTTTTCTGTTTACGCAAAAACATCTACAAAACTTGCAAACATTTGGAAGCTACTTGTAATTGTTTAAACTGTACAGTGTAATGACAACAGCAATTTATCAAAGTGCACAAAACAACCCAATAAGTGTGTGTGTGTGCGCATTTTTTCCCAGTGTATTGCCTTGCCTTTTTTGATATGTTTACTTACTCTTTAATATATACATGATAACTGCATTTTATTGAAGTATATATGGTATTTAGATAACACTTCAGTGCAGGGACCAATTCTTTATTATTAACATTTGTTTATTAGCACTTATAAAGCACATAGTTTGCGTTGCTGTATTCTACATCCCTAATCCTAATCAATTCCTAAACTTAATAACTACCTAACTAACTAACTATCAATAAGCAGCAAATTAGGAGTTTATTGAGGCAAAAGACATAATTCATCATTGTTTGTAAATAACGAGAATTGGACATTAAAAAGTGTGACTGATATTTGCTAAAATGTGAACCTAGACCACAAAACCTTAAGTTGCTTGTAGCTATTGTAGCTATTGCCAAAAATACATTGTATGTATGTATTTTATACCAAAAATTATTTGGATATTAAGTAAAGATCATGTTCCATGAAGATATTTTGAAAATTTCCTACCATAAATATATTAAAACTAGTGCTGTCAAAATTAGCGCGTTAACGCATTCGATTAATTTGAAATATTTAACGCGTTAAAAAAAAATAACGCAATTAACGCGGTTGCAGTTTTTTTTATTTCCAGTTGTGGCCTATGTGTGTTCAACGTGCAAAGAAATATGGATAAGACCAAGGAAGGACTTTTAGACGGAAAGTTTCAGTATAAAACTCTGCCGGATTACTCTTCAGTCTGCCACAAGAAACATTACTCTTCATTTAGTCTGCCACAAGAAACAGCAACATTAAAATCATGAACTCAAATGTCATTGTTTAAAAAAAACAAAAAAAACAATGACTGTAACAGTGCGTAAATCAGACCTTTCTGTAACGCTAACGTTAATAAGCTTAAATGAAAATAACGAAATAATTGTGTAGCGGAGTATTTTTTGTACACAGTGCCGCGAACTGTCAATCACTCCTGTACGCGTGCATCACTGTCCTCCTCAGCTGCAGCAACTTGCTCTCTCTCTTCATCAAGCTTTAAAACAAAAAGGGAACAAAAAGATCATATTGTCTTTGTGCATAGGCTATAGATTAATTAGATAAATGAATATCTAAATTTGTGCCTTGCCGTCTACGGTATTTGTTTAGAATTTAGAAAAAAGATGCTGCAGCCAACGAACAGCCAGCGGGGGCTGCAGGACGACTCAGCCTCCGCAGACAGTTTTTAATGTTTATCAGACAATAAATACTCAAGATTTTGCTTTAGTATAACTCACAACGAGTTTCACACACCTTCTCCGGCCACGTTGAGTTGTTGACACTTAACAGTGGGAAAAGCGACACATGCGCTATTCACTTGTATAACTTAAGGGTGAATGGGTAATGTAGTTTCTGCTCTGGGTGGGATGAATTAGGAAGCTTGCATTGTGAAGGGCGCTCTGAAAATCGGCAGTGCAGGTAAAAGATTAAAACCTCTATTAAAACAGATGTCCAAATGAGCGTACCGGTACGCTAGAAGCACGTTCTGGGCGCACGGAGAGGTGGCGGTATGCTCAAGAGCTATATTTGGAAGTGGCGGTGAGTAGGGGAGACCGGGGATGGTTGTAACACTTTTTTCTTCAACGCCTAAAATTACCTTTTTCTTTTGGCTACAAGTCTAAAACTTCTAGGCAAAGTACCCACATGTTTATACTACAAATGGCAACAATTTAAATGTATTCAACTATATCACAGACTTTGTGAGATGATGACAAATACAAGGTGGTCCTTTGTTACAACCTACCCCACTACTGGGGTAGGTTGTAACACATACTGGGGTAAGTTGTAACAGGTAGACAAAATATACAAAATCTAAGGGTACTCCAAGTGATTTGACACAAAAACAGTTTTATTTTAAATGAATGACTGCAACAATAAATATGTGTGAATATGGGGAGTGTATGAGCATATTGTGTGCCTTTGTGTGTGTGCATGTCTGTACGTGCACATTCATGTGTGTGTGTGTGTGTGTTTGTGTGTGTGTTCTTGTTTTTGTGTCATATCAGGACACAACTCTGTATAATGACATGGGTATGACACAGGTATTACAAGGAGAGGGTGACTTATGAGGACATAACCCATGTCCCCATTTTTCAAAACACTTATAAATCATACAGAAAGAGTTTTTTTGAGAAAGTAAAAATGCACAAAGTTTCCTGTGAGGGTTAGGGTTAGGTGTAGGGTTGGTGAAGGGCCATAGAATATACAGTTTGCACAGTATAAAAACCAATACACCTATGGGATGTCCCCACTTTTCACAAAATGTGTGTGTGTGTGTGTTTGTGTGTGTGTGTGTGTGTGTGAGCAAATTAACAGACGTATGTTTATCCCCACTCCAGAGAATGAACAAATGAAATGCATTCCTTACCAGTCACAAGTTCTAGTAATTCTGTAGAATTGTTAAAATCACAATAATGTTCTTGGTTGTATGTAAGGGGATGGTTGTAACACTTTCAAAACACGTGTTACAACCTACCCCTTCACTGTCACCCATTGTTTAGCAAGCTGTATTAGCATGGTGCTTTGAAACTGGCAAAAGGTTGATACACCATTCTTTACTAGAGAAACTACAGTTTGACCTGATATAACTCATACAACATTATCTACAATGGTAGAAGTACTAAACAAAATATTATCTTGTTAATTTTTTTTTACTTTCTGACCTCAGAATTAGATTTTCTGCTGTAGCTTAAGGAGAGATAGCAACACAGACTGGAAAACCTCCATGTGGGATTGTAAAGGAAGCCTGATGAAACTGAAATTGTCACATGACTCCTATCTTGCCCCTGATTCATGGAATTGGTAGTGTTACAACTCTCCCCGTGTTACAACCATCCCCGGTCTCCCCTACCGGTGTGTACCGGCCCACTTAAAGCACTGGCAATGACTATACTTTGGAATTTTTTTGCAGTCCACTTAGAATTCAACATGGAAATCATTTTTGTTTTTTATTGGCATTGATTGTTTTGAAATTCAAATGGTACTTACATGCCTGTGTTTTTATTTCTGTAATAAATATGGCTTTCAAGCCAACAGTTAATTTGGAAGATATTGATGGTTTATTGCAGGTATGTTGTTTACATGAGAAAATCTGTGTTACAAGTTAAACAAAAATTCCAATAAACAATCATATTTTGAATTTAAATAGTTTCTTTGTCTTGAGTTTACATTAATTATTTACATTTTACATTTACATATCCAAAAAGTTTCAGTCTTTTAATTGCGATTAATCGCGATTAATCGCGATTAATTTTAAAAAATTGTGCGATTAATTAGTTAATTTTTTTTAATCGATTGACAGCACTAATTAAAACTTATCTATGATAAGTGATTTAAATTGCTAAGAATTTCACTTGGACAACGTTAAAGGCGATTTCCTCAATATTTAGATTTTTTGCACCCTCAGATTGCAGATATTCTAATAGTTGTATCTTGGCTAAATATTGTCCGATCCTAACCATACATTTATGAAAAATTTACCCTTATGACTGTTTTTGTGGTCCAGGGTAATAAATATAGATAGCAAACCAATAAAAAAAAATGTAAAAAAGTTATATTATATATATATATATATATGTTTGTAAAAAATTTCCTCGTCAACTAAAAGAATCACTACAAACACTGCATTTTGCATTCGCGCAAATAAACAGCATTCAAATCGGTAGATTCTGTCCAAATCTCTTTATTCTTTCAAAAACCAACTACATAAATATCAACTTCCATAACCAAAAGTGCCCATGTTGAGCTCCCCATGAATTCTCTACAAAGTTTCTGCTTCAGAATCCAAAGAGATTTATCAAAAAACGGTTGCTTTGATCCTCTTATTCAAGTCTGTTGTGAAAACGAGCAAAAACTATGCAAAGTTGTCTGGCACCAAACCAGACTGGAGGAATGATCATCTTTTGTGTCCACTAAAGCAGTGTGACCAAGTCATTGGAAAAGCAGAGAATGGCTTTTGGAGACTGGGGGAAAGAGGCAACATCTGAGGCATATTCTGAAACAAAAAAAAACTGGACATCTGATCAAGAGAAAAATGCCATATGGTAGTATGTGTGCAGCTTAATGAGGCATGCAGACATCCACTCCTCCTCCGACCAGGAACCAGGTCCATGCAAAAGCCTGCTGAGCTCCGCTTGTCGATATTTTGTGTCCAGCATTCAAAGAAAAACTGATCCAGTGAGTAAAAGCATATAGCAGTGAGTTAAATGTAAATTTGCTGTAAACAATTTTTTGAAGCAACACACCAAAAACGGATTACATTAAATGCATATAATTTCTGAAAGTTCTAAAATATTCATAGACTGTCACTCCTTTAGATCCTATTTCATCAAATAAATGTTTTGGTATTTGGAAACAGATGACTCAAATTGATTTAGAGTGCTTGTACATAATATGTAAAAATGAATTGAAGGCTAGTACAGTAGAAATAAAAAAAAGTCTCATTTTAGATGATTGTTTATAAAAATATACATTTATGAGAAATGTTTCATAGTCCATGCATTCTGGATCTTCTCAGTGTTCTACTAATTGCTATGGAAAAGTGTGGGAAATAAGTAAGCTAAGGAACTGCACATACTACTATCAAGTTTTTGGACAGCAGTTGCTGTCAGTATCCGGAAACCTCTTTCTGCTTCTGACTTTCCAACAATTTGGCTGATTTAATGTCTAAAGATGGAGGAAAAGAGACACAGCTGGAGTGCACTTGTCTGAAGCTGTGAGTGATCACATCTCTGGCTGTAGTGATATGAGTAATATGCCCCAAATTGTCCCGAACACGAATACACCTTTGAAAAACCTGGCAACGAGGTAAAGACATATAGTGCTGCCCCTGACCAAAGAAAGCCCTGCACGTCTATTTTTTAAGGCACGGGGGCAATCAAAGACTGTGGAAGATAAATGGAACAATATCAGTGATGTCTTTTCAAGGACAGTGCAGGGCTTGGAGTTCACTTCCAGCAGAGAGTTGCCAAGGCACGAATGAGACAGGAAATGTCTTTGAGGCTATAAAGGAAAGCTGATAGACGCGCAAGTTGTACTCAGTGTTCTGAAACAGGCAAATGCCAAAATATTTTAGTTTGGCTCAAATATTCGGACTCCTCTCAAGTTCTTAAAGAGCCTCCAGTGTTGACAGATCTCTCTAAGAAGTTTTTGGGGTGATGAGGTTGGTCTGACACCCTCCTAATGAGCTGTGAAGTCAGATCAGATAAGGAGCTGTGGAGACACACAGCTCCCCATGAGGAAGAAAGAACTTCCCATAAAAACCGAGGAAACTTTTGCAATGACAGTAGAGGACTGTTGGCACTCATTTTGCTTTCTTAAATTACTATACGACTTGAAGATCAAATTTATGTTAATATTTCTGACATAAGAGATCCAGAATGCATATGGACTATGAAACATTTCTCATAAATTAATATATTTATAAACAAACATCTATATATATATAAATATGATGATGAAAACAAATGGTTCAATCAGAGTTTGGAATCAATTCACTAAAATCGATTCAAAGAAACTGATTCAGTGATTCACTTAATCTATTCCTTGAAACATGAAACTTAAAAAAAAACTGCTTAATATATAATGCTAAAAGAATTACTGCTTATATACCCTTAATATTCAATTTATCTCCAGCCATACTGGGCATGAGAACGGTACTGATTTCTGGAGCCCATTATTTATCATAGAAAAAGAGCACAAACAAGCACATAGATGAGTGTTTCAGGGGGAAAAAAGGCAAATAAAGGGGTTTAGAAATAGAATGCCATGCTAACAAGACTACGCTAACAGATGATTGTTCAGGGCCCTCAATGAATCTGAATAGGACAAAGGCCTTTCCTGGCTTATTGTGCTGTGGAGACCTGTCGAGCAACCACACTCCATCTTTTTCACAGCTCTCTCAATTCAAACCATTAAGAAAAGGGAGACTTGACTAAATGTACCAATTATGCAGCTGCCTCACACAGAGTGAAAAACGCTCGTCACCCCGGTGGTGAACATGTCCAAGTCCGCAGTTGGAGTGTGTTGTGAATAGTAGCCTTTAAAAGTGAAGTGTCCTAGCAGAGGAGACAAAACAGCAGCTGAGTTCAAGCCATTCTTGTGCATTTACCAAGGAGAAGCCTTTCATCTGTGTCCTCCATAGGAGCACCAAACTCTCAGACTGGTTAGAGGGTTCTAATAATTACACAATAGCAGGGTTGGATCAATACAGAAATTTTACCAGCTGGGATCGTGGCTTACGTACTACATAAACGGCCTCAACTGATGAAATGACTGCTGATAAAAGTTTGTCAAGTATTACAGTAAAAAACTCAAAAAATGTTCTACATGAAAATTACAGATGCACAGATCGACCTGCCAGGGACCAGAATCAGCCAGTTCTCCACACGATCGGCCTATTTTGACGACTTCACTCCTATGCTCACATCTGCATGTAAAAATGTCGTCAACATGGACATTCTTCACTGTGAGTGAATGTGTATTGCCATAGTAAACATTAAGCCCCTTTCACACTGCACGTCGGACCTGTCACATTGCCGGAACATGCCGGGTCGCCTTCTGTGTGAAAGCAACCACGTCCCGGGATTGATTCCCGCATTGAACCCGGGTCGGGGACCTAGTAACATTGCCAGACTCAACCCGGGATGAGCGCTGTGTAAACAAAAGCCAGATCTAATTCCGTGTCGAAGTGATGATGCGATATCGCGCGACTCTTTTACCAGCTGTTTTGAAGTAAGATCAACGTTCGCGCCGAAAAAATATGTGCAAACAGTAATGAAGCAGAGATCAGTTAGTTCCTCACTTTACACGCTAACGCCGAGATCGTTCGCTTGCTTCAGTGAAAGTATAACGTGCCTAATGTTTTCGACTCGTACATTACACGTCACGCCCTGATGTCATGTGTCGTTACGGGATCTTTACGGGTTGTGTGTGAAAGCACATGCGGGAATTGTAATTCTTAATCATTTATTTTATTATGTCAATAAGTTTGTAAAAATGTAGATTTTTGTTTGTGTATGCTGTCAATTATAGCTCAGAATCCGCAAAAATCGGTATAGGCAGGAAAAAATTGGAAATCAGAATCGACCAAGAAAATTTCAATCGGTGCAGCATTAACGAAAATTCATAAAACAACAACTAGCATAACTGGGAAAAAATAATCATATTATAAAGCAAAATCTTTACAACTTGCCTCCATTAATAATAAAAAGCCACTTAACACAAATAACACTAGACTATGAAAAGAAACTGAATTGAACTGAATTGAATTTAAATGGAATGACACCAGTTAGCACAACTTTGGCAGCCCTACAATACTAAAACTTAAATAAAACCATATTGAAGCAGGAATACTCCACAACTAACAATGATATCATATAAATGAGTGAAAACAAAATTGACTGATAATTAACTCAGTTTTATGCTTTATTAATAATAGTGTGTAGTAATTGAAAGCAGAGTTCTGGTCATAACAATTTAGTAACATATTTGATCATTTTAGTCACCCTTGATTCCAATGCCACAAGTCTTTTGCATGTTATCTTTACGGTTAAAATAAAACTGGGTATAGTCGCAAGAGTTTTCACACTACAAAGGGTGGAAATTCCACCAAAAGAAAAATAAAACCCAGTTAATTATTCCTCAGCCCAATGGCAGCTACGCACAAGTAAAGTGACAAAACCTAAAATGTAGTAAATCTGCAGTGCCAGTACACATTAAACTAATCATGCTCCGCTGAGAGGGATACACTGGAAAAAATGAAATCAAGCCCAGTTCAGATGTTAAATGAATGATCACAATAGCCCCATTGTAATGGCATTTGGACAGAAGCTTTGATTCAGAAAAAGGGAGGCGGTGGGAACTCTGCGCTCAGGGATCTCTGATGAAGGGAAAAAAGCAACTCATCAAGTACCGTGCTGTGATGCTTGGATGTGGATTTGGCAGTGATTTCTGCAGTCTGTGCATCATCAAACTCCCAACTGCTCTTGAGTGGCATGCCAGCTCCCATATACAGCAGTCGTTCATGCCACAGCCTGAGAGACAGTTGGTTTGGACCTCATCCTTGGCAAGTTCGCTTTGATGGTTGTAAGGATAGACTTAGTAACTCCTTATATTGTTCTGGTGTTGAAAACTGAAGTCTTTTGGCAACTGTCTGTAAACCATTAGCACTCGTTCAATGAGGATGGAAACTGACAGCAAGACAGGAGCCACTCGATCAGATATGGTTTGCACTTGATTTGTAGACCCGAGTGCTGCTGATCCGATTCCTAATTCCGAACTTAAGTAATACCACTTTAAACTTCTAATTTTACTCCCAGACCTCCCACTTGACCCTGCGCAGCTACTATTCCCACTCTACAGCAGAAAGGAGTCAGCCAGTCCCAAAACCTCTCCCAGGCACGATCCTCCCTCTCTCCGGAGAAACCCCAGGGCCAAGTTCCCGTCTGCTGGGCCCTCTGTCAGCTCGCTGGAGTGTGTCTCAACCCCCGCCAGCACAAATCCACCACAGAGAAAGCATTAATGTGCCTTCACTTGATATGTGACCATGTGAAATTACAAGTTTTGATTTACTAGGAAATGTATTACGAGCTTTGAATTTGCCTGTGGAGAAAATTATTAGGAAAACACTTTGAAGTACCTGTACAGACCGTGATAAAACACAGAGAACAAAAAAAAATTGGTGTCTTTTATAGTGAGCAGACAAAAGGGACTATGAATTCAAGGCCAGAAGAGACCAAAGTGCAAACCTCAAATGACCTCTTTTCACACGACTAGTAAGGTTATGAATCTAGAGCTGGTTCTTTGTAAATACCAGAACCAAAAGAGGTTCATCCACAAATGTGGACAGAATACCATACTAAAGTAATCTGGCAGAGTTTCCAACATTACTTGTTCAGTGACGCACAACACCTACTGAATCTACAGCTTGAAACAGAGAGCAAGACTAGTCCAATTACAGAACAAATGACTCTAATGATTTGGTTCACTGTAGTGAATCAAACACATACAGCGTAACCAGCATAGTCAAACTGACTCTTTATTTCGCAATAGAATAATTTTTTCAAGAAATCTTTTTAGATTTAATATTTAACTTAATATTTAATACAAAATAACTAAAATAATCACTAATGGAACCATTAAAAAAAATATTGTGAGGTGTATGGAGGACAAGAAATTACTCAAGTATAAATAAATGCAGAAATAAATACATAAATAAATAAATGTACAAATACATAAATAAATTAATGTTGTTACAGTATCAAAATTTCAGTATTCGGTACCGATGCCAGTGAAAATCCATGGTTCTCGGTACCAAAAAAACACAAAAACATGCTAATTAAAACATTTGACTATACCTTCATTAAATTCAAACTGTGTACATATTTAATTTTAAAGAGCTTTTGAAATAATATTTGAGTTATTCAGCGAAGAGAAACATCTAAGTTAGCTAAAAAAAAAGTATGTGTACTGTGTATATTTATTATGTTTATATAAATACACACACATTAAAGGGAAAGATTATACTTTTTTTTTTTAAATGTGCACACCACTTTTACAAGCTATTTAAAAGTGGGGAAAAGAGGGAATGCCTCCTTCCCTTCCCCAAGGTGATACCGGTATTATTGGTATTGTCACACATCGATTAACCAGTGGGAAAATTTCCTTACCATCACAACCCTAATTCCAGTGAAATTTACTATTGATTTTTACCGTTGACTGATTTTGCAGAACATCTAGACAGATATGCATACTGCGCATATGCGGCTAGTTTGTCACAGGACATTATACAAAATACATTATTTTTATATTAAACATTAATTTATCAGTATGTTTGAAAGTATATTTTTTAGATTATTGGTGCTTCCATAGGCTCACTCTCATGCACCAGCATGGTTTAAAACACTAAATAGTTATGATATGACAAGTACAGAGAGAATCTCTTTTGCCCATCCATGCACGAGAATATTGTGCATTGTCGATCTCATGGGCTGACCATATGCTGATTAAAAAAATTACCATATTGCCCAACACTATTCCTGTAAGCTATCATGGCATGTACCCTAAATTGCAACCAGGGTGCTCTAAAATACCAATTGGTATTCTATTTAGAATTTATTATAAGAACATGAATGAACTTTGTACATTACATAAGTGGTCGACTGATATTGTTTTTTTGACAGCTGATGCCGATATCTTTGAAACCTTTGAAATTATTATTTTTATTTTTTTTACATCATTTGACAATGGAATTAAAAAATGTGTAAAATAAACATACAAGGTAACACTATGACAATGGGCGAATGCATAAGCAGCATCATTTGAAATCAGGTTTAAAATTGAAAGCATTCAATTAACATAGGCCAACCGTCACACAGAGAATATGCGATCATGCTGGATAAAAATGCACACTTCACAAGATCTCACAGCTGGATCTCATAGTTTGTAAGGTTTGTGAAATTAAATATGAATTAGTCATTCAAAGATTTGTTTAAATGAAATAAATGCGTATTTGCTTAATGCTACCTCGAACACATCAAACAACAAAACTGATATTGTGAAATAAAACAAACTAATTAGGTTTTTTTCTTTTTCTTTCTTTCCTTTTTTTTTACGACTTTTTATTACCCATGCTATTTATTCATGGATCCAATTCCAGTTGGGGCTGCATAGAATTGTTTCTGATTTATGTGATCCAAACATTTCGAATAACTCCAGAGCGTTGTAAAGTACAAAAGTAAAAATATATTGAAAAAAGATGCATGTAATCACTTCCGAAATTCACAACATATTTTATCTACAGAAATATTCTGCTTCAGTTCATATTTGTTGGCATTTAGACGTTCAAATACAAAATTTTCACTGCATTGAAAAACTTTTGCTCTCCCGCTTGCGGGACACAAAGTGAGACATGCACATTCAGGAGTGATCTACGTAGCTCTTACACAATTATTATTATTTTTTTATCTAGTATGAATGGTCAGAATGACTGCAATGGCCATTCTAGTAGTTATAGAATTCCAGTAGTTCTATTGTTAAACACATATCATTAGCAATGGTACTTAAAAAAACTGCCATATTTAACAGAACTAGTATCCACAGTAGTCCAGCCATAATGATAATTATCCAGTTTAACCAATCCTGCACTGAGAGAGGTAGGGACCGCCTACCTTATTAACATACGGACACAGAAATACAGAAATAAATAAATGTAGAAGTGCATAAATAAATGTACAAATAAATAAATGTAGAAATACATAAATAAATGTAGAAATAAATGTAATATAGCACAATGGTACAAAAATATCACAATTAGATAATTTATTTTTTCATTGATTTATGCATATCTGCATTTATACATTTATTTAGTTCACTATTTTATTATTTATTTATTCATTTATTTATTTCATAATTTAGTTTATTTATTCAATTAAATATTTATTCAATTAATTATTTATTCAATTAATTATTTATGTATTTCTATATTTATTTATTCATTTATTTATTACTTCTACATTTATTTATTTATTTCTGCATTTTTTATTTTATTTTTTTATACGCAAGTCATTTCTCATTCTCCATAGAGGTGTAAGTAAAAACAGCTAGTAAAAAACAATCCCCACACAGCCTGAGGAGAGTGAGTAACTCCCAACTGACACAGTCCAATCTAAACAAAGCTTACTTAAGCTCGCTCCCCAATATCTTACAATTTATCATGCTGGTTTCCAAGTCAATTTCCTAAAATGACTATTTCCATTTACTCAGTTTACACACTTTAAAAGTGCTCTCTAACAATCTGTCTTAAATAGACAGACATTCTGCATTGGGGTTTTCACACACTTCATGCCCAAAAACCTCAGAAGTCGGCATATTAACCAGTATAATACAAATGTAGCATTTCTAGACAAAGAAATAATAGTCCTACCTCCATGAAACAGGTCCCTGCTGCTGTGTTCTCCTTAATGGATGCATTGTAGAACTTGCTGCCAAACACAGGTTCATTATCATTAATATCCTGAAGGATCACTTTGACCACAGCTGTAGAAGATAAAGGTGGTTGACCCCTGTCAGCAGCAACCACAGTTACACTTGGCATAGGGTCCGCTTCGTAGTCGAGTTGGGTCAAGGTGGTGACGATACCAGTGACTGCGTCAATACCGAACCAGTCTGAATGAGTTTCTTCATTCTGTAGGATGCTGTACTGAACATCTCCGTTGGGTCCCTGGTCTTTGTCCCGTGCTGTAACCTGTACAACAAAACTTCCTGGAAATGCAACCTCTGGAATAACCTGGGTGTATTCTGGCTGGTCAAACACAGGTGGGTTGTCGTTAACATCCATGACCTGAATGGTAAATGAAGACTCTGCCCGTAAAGGAGGAGTGCCAGAATCCGTGGCCAAGACTCTGAGTTCATAATGGTCTTGCTCTTCACGATCAAGGATCTGATCTACACAGATGAGATAGATGATGCTATCTTTGGTGGTCAAAGCAAACTTTCCATCACCCCCTTCCAAAGACACATTCACATTGGCATATTCTCCATAATCAGGGTCTGTGACCGAAATCCTTGCCACGTACTGGCCAGGCTGTGCTCCTTCAGAGATGTGTGGAGAACCATCCTCGCTGAGGAAGATGATGGTCATGGTGGGCTGGTTGTCATTGTAGTCTCGCACCTGGATGGTCACGAAGGCATTGGTGACCTCTGGTTGACTGGCATTGTCCCGAGCCTGTACCACAAGCTCGTGAACTCTTCTCATCTCGAAATCCAAAGGCTTGTTCAGAGTAATAACCCCAGTTCGAGTGTCAATGACAAAGTAGCGATCAGGATCACTCTGTCTCCTGTTGATGTCATAGAGCACCAACCCATTGTCGCCGTCATCAGCATCTGAAGCAAACACCTGCAGTATATTGTTCCCAGGTTGAAGGTTCTCTGAGATCACAGCATGGTAGCGACTCTGGTTGAAGACTGGGGCATTATCATTGATGTCCTGCACAATCACATCCAGGATCATTTGTCCCGTCCTCTTGGGCGAACCACCATCAAATGCTTCCAAGAGTAGAGTGTATGAAGATCTCCTCTCTCTGTCCAAAACTGTATTGACTACCAAATCCAAGTAGAGCACTTTGTTGGATCCTCGTTTGGTTTCAAGAAGAAAAGCCTGTC
Source organism: Carassius gibelio (assembly GCF_023724105.1). Classification (NCBI taxonomy): domain Eukaryota; kingdom Metazoa; phylum Chordata; class Actinopteri; order Cypriniformes; family Cyprinidae; genus Carassius; species Carassius gibelio. Next base: position 8,709,788 of record NC_068410.1, read on the forward strand.
CTACATTTCCATCCGTTATGATGTAGCCTTGCGTAGTGAGCTGGTCCTCATCTGCATCCAAAGCAGGCTCAAGAGGAAACTTGGTACCAATGGTTGTCTGTTCTGGAATCTTAAACGTGGCTCTCTTTCTTGGGAACACTGGAGCATGGTCGTTGATGTCATTTACTAAGATGGTAACTTCTATGGTTATTCCTGTTATGGTGACTGCTATGAAGCTGTAACGGTCCCGCACTTCCCGGTCCAAGACCTTTGCGGTTTTTATGATCCCTGTACTCTCATCGATGTCTAGATCGGTGCCGACGCCTGTACCCTGATGATCTGAGATGAAATAATGGGTGGCAGTCATGTCAGGTGGGAGGCCGGCACTAATGTCACCTACTACAGTTCCTGCTGGCTGTTCCTCATCTAGCTGGAGCTGCAACGTTCCTGGCACCATGGATGAGTGGATGGTCATGACTTGTAGCGCCACATAGAAGACCACCAGTATCCAAGTCCTGTTTTGATGCAATGGATCCATAATCGTCCTTCCTTTACTCTTCATTGAATATTCTTCTTACAAAACCTGACAGGACAAATGGAAAAGGACATTAGTTAGAGAAACAAGCATAAGTGAACTAACAGAAAGCGGTTCAACATTATCCCAAAATTTTTAAAATCATGCATTACAAAAAGATGAATTACACAAGCAGGCTCAGTTACAGTTATGACAAGAATGCTTAAGTGGCTTTCCACATGTTGCATGGGTTCACCTTTAAGAAATGCAGCAGCACACCATGAGCACACATGTTGTACCTGCATTCTACTGTCACCTAATAAGTCAAGATATTATTGCTATAATTAAAATGAGAAGCTTCACTGTACTAAAATGAAAAAAGAAACCACAAAGTGGTTAGCCACATCCAAAAAACGGTCTTACAGTCTTATTGTCTGATTGTTTTAGTCATTAGTCATTTAGTCATTTGTTTTTTGCCTATTAACAAAAAGATCCTTTAAATTTCTGTCATGATGATTATTTTAGTTAATGTTGGCATGGCATGTTTGTTATAGATAGATCTAAACTTAAAATACTTAATTTTCCCCTTCAACTCCCTTTTCTTTTGGGGTGTAAACTTAAGGAATGTTCTCCTACAGAAGAATATCTCTGCAATGATGGACATGAACCTAAAATAGAGACTGTGGCTAACTTTTTTAGTAAACTATTCAACTGCAGCCCACAGTGATGCAAAAAAAGAGCCAAGAGGACCCTTTAAAGCCAACTGAGTGTTAACCCTGTCGTATATTAATGCCAATACTTATGCCCAAAATGAAGCTAGAAAAATGCTGGTGGGCCAAATCTTATATATTTAAACCACAAAGGTCTCCTCTGAGTGTTCCTCCAGCTCCTTTTTAAATTAGCAATTCCTCATGCATAAAATTGCAGCTTGTGGACCTGCAAACTCTGGCAAACTTATTGTTGAAATTATGATTCCTGGATTAGGCCCTTTGCTAGGTCAAAATGAATTATAAACATTCTGTAAGACGGGACCTTAAATATTTACATATGCTTGTTAGAAGAACTTGAATCATCCAGTCCAGCTACTCAAGAATGAAGGATCTGCAAAGCAGAAAGGAGATGAAAGATTGAAAGTTATGAGAGAGCTTATTATCCGAGATATTATGAATTGTGTGGTTTTTTGTTCCCTTTGTGGAATAAGAGCATTATAGGAAAATTGTATTCACATGCAAAGGGACAACTGAACCCCGCATTTGACTCTGCCTTTGACTAAATCACTTGAAACAACACTGTAAATCAACATTGATCCCCTTTACAGCACATTTTTAAAAGTAAGCTAGATAGAAGTTGCCAGTACTTTGATTTAAACACAAACAGAATGGACTGTATGCAATGTAATTTTCCAAGAAAAGTGAGTTTATGAATTTAAAGGCACAATTTTTTTATGAAAATGTCCAAAAACCACTAGAACAGCATTATATATTTTGCTGTAGTGACGGAAATGTACATATTGTGCATTTAAAGCGATCGTAATAAAAAACATCTTAATTGTTAAGTCCTGCACATACATTTTTAATTTAAAGCTTAAGTCTTAACCAAGGACTGAAGACAAAATGAAGACGTGAGCAGTTCTAAGATGAGCCTGTCACCATCTGCACTACTATGAAAAGCCACAAAATCAATTTCAGTCCAAGGGAAATAATCATGTCATTCTCAATCACTGTGAAAGAAAAATGACTTCACAATCAAATTCTTTACAATCGACCACAGGATTTCACATGTTTTCATAAAGTAAATAAAAACAGAATCACAGGAAATACTTTTGCTCTGTCATACTGTAGGAATCAGAGAGGCTCCCTCCGGTGGTGGACTACAGCTATATATACCCCCCCCCCCCCCTCCCCTCCAAATTTTACCTCTTTCACTTTCTACCCCACAGGGTATTTGTTTTAAGTAGGTAAGTATCTCTCAATGTGTCCGCAGGTTTAACTCGATTAACTCCAAAGTGACTTGTGGTGTTGAATCTTGCACACAGCTGCACACGTGGTTAATCTAAAATGTGTGTGAATGAGTACGATGATGCAGGTGTCCACATAAAAGTGTGTTTGAGGGCCTGTGTGTGTGAGTCAGATCTGTGCGTGCTGTGCGCCTCATTGCGGTAGTCTGTCAAGTCTGTGGTAGTGACAGCGTGTGTGTGTGCCTGAGCGAGGGAGCAGACCAGGAGGGCTCCACACAGTCTGCCCTGCACCCTCTCTGGCTTTGCTGCATTGTAATTGGGGTCTGCTGGAAGCCTGCCCTGTGCATATGGGAATCCAAAGCTAATTTCAGTCTGTCAGCATCACAGGGACTGAGAAACACACACACACAAGAAGGAACACTCTCATATGTTTAAGAAAGTACAGGCACACACACCCACACATAATACCTCCAACGTAGATTATGTGTACCGAACACTTCTTCTCGAAAGTAAAGCTTCCAAATACATGACGCCCATAGTGTGTGTATACACACACACACACACAATTTAAAGTCCATTTATATAAAATTATATAATACATTTTATTTTATTGTAAACACACTATAAGCCTTCTTAAACTGTTCAATAAGGTTTTAAGATAAAATTTTGACTGTGAACAAAAGTATTATAATTGGTTCTCCAGACATTGAGGCAATGTCCCAGACTTTGTCAAAGGCTGAAACAAAGTTACACAGATGTGTTCAATGGGCACTGCCACTTTTACTAACGACTGGAACCAACCTCCAAAGGGCTGGACATGTACCATGGCAAACGAACCTAGACAACTGCTATTTTGTCCAAGATAAGTTTCTTTTTCTTGCATTTAATGCCTCGTTAAACTACATGGCATGAAGAGAAATACTCTTGGATTCCAGCTAAATATAAAAGGGTTGCAAACAACTATACCATATTATTCATAAACCATATATTTATAAAGCGGAGTTCTTACCAATCAAACCAGGTCAAGACGTTGGCCATATATCTTGTATTGCTAATTTTATAAGAGCATGTTGAAACAAGTGTTATACTGACTTTCCATCTTTGGGAATCTTTCCAATACTCTGGGTCATGTGTTTAACCCAGACTACTTAATATGACAAAGGGCTTGTGGTTTAATTATAGAAAAAGGCCCACTTGAAGAAAAAAAAGAAAACTCTTGGTGTGCAATGCACAGTCTATCCCTTGACAAAGTCTGACACAGATGAAATGAAAACAGGTCTAGCCTATTTCATTTAAAGTATGCCCTCAATAACATTTAATAATGGTCTCCAAGCTGTTCACACCTGCTAATACCAAGCACCTTTTTAAAATCTTCCATTACGAAAAGGAGAAGATAGCAGATTTGTGGGTATGTAGACCACTAATATTTCGGAGCAAGTGTTGCTGCCTTCCTCCATTAGCCAGAACCTCCATTCCACACAACGGTTCCAAAGATCTGACAGAGCAGAAATCTGGAGCTAAACAATCCCAAAGTAACTGCTCTGTTAAACACTGAAACCACTCTGGCCAAGACGCTGGGGATGAAAACAACCACAGCTGGCCAGACCAACGCTGATCATCTATCACTCGACGTCCAAAACGCTTTCCCAACCAGTGGAAGACGTCCACGTCGCTCACGACACCTCAAACAACACTCTCGCTGGAAGACTGTAATGACTGCAAACATGGCTTTAAGGAATTATGTTTTTTCTAAAGTTCATTTCGGTTAGATTGAGAGGGCGGATGAGGTAAAGACAATATATTGGCCCCTTCAGTGTAAATGATGAGTGAGAAAAGACCCTGAAAGCCAAGAAGACCTTAAAAAGAAACCCTAAGCATCCATAAAGTAACACCATCAATCTCAACATTGGGCAACTCAAATATTTCCATTGTAAATGATGTTTTGTGGTGGGCCAAATTAACTTCACGATGACTATCATTTGATCTCAAGCAAACATGCTGTCACACTAGGATTGTTTTCCTAAAATCTCTTGCTTTTACAAGATAACGGAAAGAAATCCAGGAAAGCAACAAACCTGGCCAAATGTGATCAATTCCAATACAGTGAGACTTGGCAAAAGAGGCTTCATGTTGAAGCACTTTTCTACAATAATATAGTATCCTGAATATCTGCAAACACCAACCGCACACTGAGCCTTATAACTACAGTTGGAAACTAAGTACCAATTCTTATTCAGAAGCAGTTCCATTAAATAAAAAAAAAAAATAATAAAATACCAGAACTGACCCAAATGAATTAATAAAAAATGAACAACTAAACAATGTAGCCTGATTCAAAAATAAATGAAACTAATGAGTTGATTCTTCTCACTACTGCGGTCCAGTTCTTGAGCAAATGACTCATAATGACTATAAACCAGTTCTTTTTAATGAATCAAACACGTGCAACTTACAACTAACTGTGAGACTTAAATCAATGTAGGCCTAGTTCCTAACTGGTTGTTCAAATGAATTGTAGTTGTTGTTTTTTTGCAGTGGTATTTAAAAAGAAAATGACCACACATATGCATCCATTTCAGCTCTAAAAACTAAAAAGCCAATAACCAGTGTATGTAAACACATCCATAAGTTGTAAATTACTCCAAATATCTAGTCCTTACAAATACTAAAATACTCTTAACTAGAACTGATGGGAAACCAGACAAATCAAACCATCAAAATTATTTTTAATTTCCATCCATACTCATAATAAACCAGCAATAAAGGATTCTAGGCTTCATTAAATCCATTGTTTGCCACCATCCCTTTACCCGAGTTCTCAATACAGTAGTCCAGTATAAGTCATGGTAGATGAAAACCATCTGCGGTTCTCAGATATGTATGTGCACTGCTAATCTAAATTAGATACATTTGTGCCATGGGAAAAAAAAGAAGGCTCTATCAACCTTGGTTTGGCCAGCATTTAAGGTATTCTGGCTTCAGGGGACCATCTTTTTCCCACACCCTCCAACCTGCTGAGTGTGTTTGTGGAAATGTTTGTGGAAGGAGGTCTGCGTGCTGAACAAAACAAAGAACCACACGTGCTGCTGGGTCCTTTGAACATGACACCAGCTGATACAGCTTCGGTTACGGTGTGTAATTGGAAACATCTGGCGGCAACGAGTGGACGAATTCAGTACAGAGTTTATGAAATTCACCGTGTGTAGTTTTAACTGAACACAGACTGTACCATCCCATTTGCAGATTGTTTCAAAGAGAGGTATCGTGTCCGGTATGCCTGTTGCCATATGGAGAACCGTATATTTGAGTGGTTGCCCCCTCAGTCAAACAAATCCATATCAGACTGAGACGTAGAAGCCATAGCTGCAGTATTTTGTCTTCCTCTGTCCCTCAGGAGATTCAAGTTACGCTTATAACAAATGCTACTTTGACAGTTATCTATGTTATGTTCATGTACTATCTAAAGCCAAATCTTTGTTTTTTTTTTTATTAACATCTACAGAATACAAGGTGAGAACAGATTCTGGGGCCAAATCTGCACAATCAAGAAGAAGAAACAATTTTTTTTAAAAATTCCAGATGTCAAGGAACATTCAATGATAATGCACTGAAACTGTCTAGGCAATAATGAAAAGCCATAATAACTAAAAATATATTACAGTTGAGTTGTGCAATTTTATAACCCCTAAATCAGTGCAGAAACATGACAACCATCATTGTCTTTTTAAGTAACATTTTTAAACAATCACTTGACCCTAGTACAGAAACATAAATGGGATAATGATAATGACATCTGTAATGAGTGTAACTTGATTCTCCTTAGGGAAACCAGTGAAACCTAAACCTAACCATAAAGCACAACCCCTCACCCAAACCCTAAACCTAAACTAATTTTAAAAAGAAAAATAAATACATTTATAAAAACCTATAAATGTAATAAAATTATGTAATAAGAAAGACAATAAATAACTATATATATATATATATATATATATATATATATATATATATATATATATATATATATATATATATATATATATATATATATATATGAAACTATTAACTTTCAAATCCATACTTAATGAACACACAAGGGGCAACACACATGTATAACTTCTCAATTTTTTGCAGGCATAGCCCAAAGGCACAAAGGTGATAGTTCATGGGTGATACGAACCTACACCTTTTCTGTAAATACAAGGAGGAGGTCACACTGACCCTACATGGCTTTACAAGACATGTGCACAGACAAACCTCCCTTCAGAACCTAATGAGAAACGCAGATGCAGGGCCAACAGCTTTCTGGCATGCAATCTCTGCCGTCCACTCTGTACACCACTCTGGAGACCAGATGCTGCAACTGCGCACGGCTTTAGTGCTCCACCAGAGACCTGTGAGGATGAGTTTAACTACACCACAGCAGAGGTACTGGAACTGTCTGATCATAAGAGAATCCTTGCCTAAGCCAAAAGGATGAGATCAAGAGTGATGTAAAGTTGTGAGTGGATGACTCCGCAACGACCCCGTTTTTTTTCCTCCTAACATCCGACTGGCTCTCTTTTAACCCGAGACAATCCGAGGTCAGGGATGGAGCTGAGAAATTAACCGATAGTCCACTGGGACATGAGTCTGGTGACATAATCTTTGGAATTTCTTAAAAGCCTTTTGGCGTTCAATCTGGTTCTGCTCTGTCTGAGGGTCAGACATCAATTCTGCGGCTATTTTCATTGCAAACTTTATGAATCTCACTCAGTCCAGTAACTAATAAAAAATGGTTCAAGTTCTAAACCTTTCTTCGGCTCGGCTCACACCAGAATCAACTACACTTCCTGTCTAGCATGCAGCCGCCTCCTAGTTTTATCTTGATTTATTAGATTCTCAATATTTCGTTGTGGCTGTCGAATCAAACATGTTGTTCTTATTTAAACACCATTATAATATAAACGACCCAGCGCAGTCTGCTTATTTGCGTGAGGAACACGGTTAATTTTCAAGCTTATGACTTCATCTGAACAAACTGGAACTTGAATTAAGTCGGGATGTGACTCACTAATCTTATGGATCTATCCCAACACCGAGTGCGAACATGTGGTGCTTAGCAAACGAGTGATGATGGGCGGTACTTTATATTCTAATAGACTCTAAGTTCAACAAGAGTGACGCAAACAGTAGCTAAATCACTGTGGTATCGCACTATGGCAACCAACGAACCAGACAAATGGAAGTCAACTGAGCCGAATGAGTGAAAACAACCTTATTATCTTGGAGAATATTAATTATTGTCATCCTCAGAGGAAGATTTGGAATGTGGTCTAGATGAACCCCAGCCAGTCACCAGCACAAAAGCACAGCACTTCTCTACGTCTAACAAAAGAATTCCACTGATGAACCAATTCAAGAGGAATGTCTTGCAAGGAGAGAAAATCTATATGCTCTGGCGTGTCAAGAAAGTTAAATAAATGATCACTGCACATCTGCCCCTGTTATTCTGCAACTGATTTCCTCTGAGGTGCAACATGTTGCCAAAAATATCATCTGAGATACACCAACCAAGAAAGGTCAGGCTGTGGGTGACATTAATAAATACATTAAAACTGCAATTTAATTGGAAATGTTGCATAGCAGATACAACGCTTTTATTTGTTGGATTTGAAATCAGATACAATAATTTTGTAGGGTTTATTAGATAACCTACTGGATGTCTCAAAGTTATACTGCACCTCTCAAAGTTTTTACAGGCTGCCACAGCTGGTATATTATGTTTTCTCAGATTCATTTTCAAAAGCAAAGAACTAAAAGTTAAGCAATACACATCACCCCCTCAATGAAAAGAATCGTTGGGGAGGCTTTTGTGGCCTGCACAACGGTTACACCAATACCAGGCTAGATTAAAAACAGCAGTGCAGAATATACAAATAACTGGAGCTCAGTGGTCAAACTGCAGCAGTTGCAAGCATATCTCTGAACCAATAGACTTCTAATGTGTCTTGTGAGTCATGGTTAGGAAATACAATAGCTCCTAACTTCAAATTTAGTATTGATTTCAATATCAGCTGCATTTTGACACTGTCTGATTAATTGCATTGATTTATTACAAACAGCATGGTGTAGGTCGGATTCATTTCAGTAAACATTTTTTTTTTTTTTTGAGTTGCCTAACATCCATTTCTACCACATTCACCAGAAACAAACAACGATGCATGCACTTCCACTTCAGACAGTTTACAATAACCATCATAAATCAGTTCATATCATACTCTAGAGTGCACATAAACTGCAGTAAACTACAGAGGCAGTCAACTGACTTGATGCATTAAATCCATTAAATTAAACTGTGACTAAGAAACAATGCACCCAAGTTTGAATCACAACTTTCCGATATCTCAATGGCTTCATCTCAGCTTTGGATTGCACATGAAACATTACATAGTGCATGGCTGTGGGCTTCTTAGCTAGATAAGTGATCAATAAGTGCAGTGATTTCAGTGTTTACAGAAATAAAACATTCTAAATGTATTTTCTGTATATTAAAGCAACCCTGCATGCACAGTGATACAATCTGACATTATACTTTCATTCTAGTCCACCAAGTCTTTCGGCAAAATACTATGGCAGGCTGGCTTAACATTTATTCCTAAAAACTAACTAGCATCTGTTACTATGTTACTAGTGTTTAATGACTAATAAGTAGCCAAGTAGTGAAAAAATAACTTAGTAAATATTAGAACTTATAATGTATTGCAATATTTCATGTTTCCCCATTTCAGTTTTACCATTAAGGATTACCAGGTCTTGTTTCTTTACTTATCCATTCTAAACTATCTAGGTTATACACTTCTATATACTGTAAGTACCAAATTTTTCACACAGTACAGTCTATCCCAATTTTTACTACATATTTTTTTAAATCTCATTATTACAATTGCTTTATTTAAAACTGCAATTGTATGATTCATATGTAACAATTATAAAGGAGTACAAATATCCAAGAGATCCAAGTTAGCCTTAATAAAGTATTCATTACTACGGTTCTCAATTCCAGACCTCGCGACCCCCTGCTTTGGACATTTTGTATGTTTCTCTTATTGCTTCAGACGTTTGTTCTATTCAAACTTAAGTGCCCTGCAAAGTGGACATCACAGGGTATTCCACCATGATTCCAGTTCAAAGCGAAAGAAAATGTTCCATTCAAAGTGCATTGAAGTGTGTGTGTGTGTGAGACGTGAATTGTATTTGTTTACCAAGGAATATGATGTACTTGTCCATGTGTGAAGTCGTTGTGCAGTGCAAATCTAAACTGCATCAGATTTGAAAAGGAGTATGGAGCAATGAGCACTGTGTAGACACCATGTCAATGGGAACTCAGTTAATGCACGGAGCTCTCTTCTAACGAGCTGATTATCTAAATCAGGAGTGTTAACAAAGAGAGACATGCAAAATATACAGAGCTGAGGGGCGCGAGGACTGGAATTGAGAACTGATGCATTACTAAACCAAATATAAGACTACTAACATCAAAATAGACACGTCCGTTTTAAGGAATACATGTTAAAACAGCTTGCCATAAGCGCGCGCGTTGACTGCGATGGAAGCGTTGTAGTTTGCCGCGTCTTGGTATGATGGAGTATAAAGTAGTAACTTAGTTTAACACCACTGACGCACTTTTTAATTAAACACTTACACTCATCTGTTCTTGCTTTTCAGTGATAGCGATCCGGTCTGTGCCAACGTAAAGTCAGTAAAACCAGCCAAAAATAAAATGCCGTTTCAGAAAAAAATCCCTTTTAGATTATATCCATCTTCCTACAAGTTATCTTTCGCGTACCACAGCAACTTCCACTAGTAGATTTCCAGTTTTCTGTATTTTTCCCGTTGTTGTCAAGCTCAAAATACGAAGCGCCAATTCAAAAGGGCTCTGTCCTCCAAACTGAGCGCAGCAGACAGGATGAAATCGGTCCGTCAGCATCGACAACAGCATCCAACTCTAGAATCCACACTTCCAACACACGCTCTCAACCTCCTGGAGTGAAACTCGACACCAGCCCTTCCCACTCTCTCATGAATATTAATGAAGCACGTGTAGCAGCGGTGTAATAGCGCCACCTCACCGAGCGGCGGCGACAGCGGGCCAAAACACTGTGACGTGATTCGCTCAAGACTTTGGTGCCACCAGTCTTCTTCAGACGGAACTGAATTTATGTGTAGTTACACATTTTGGATAGAGTGGGGGGAAACGACCCCCGCCCCCACACAAATACCCCCAAAATAATCACAATATAAAATCAAGATCATTTTTTTATTCTAACTATGGACAACGTTTACAAGATTGAAGTAGAATTATTCACCACGAGGCTTATACTGGTGATGTACCTGAGAAAACAAATTTCACTGTTACAGTATGATCTAATTTTTAACAGTAAGTAAATAAATGTTTTAAAGCTTGTTGTTTTGTAGAACATCACAGTTATATATGATATAAACAGTGTGTCCTGTAGATAAGGAGCACTAGTTATTTAAGGAAAACATAGGCTAATATATTACTATATTTTCAGAATGACAATTATTATTATTATTATTTTTCAAACATGGTCAGTGGGGTAAAAAGTAAAAAGCAATGGGCAATTACTCTAGATATTCTGTTCTGAACAGAGGTGTAAAGTACTTGAGTATATGTAACTAATTACTGTACTTAAGTATCTTTTCGGGAACTTTGTACTGAGTAACACAGATATGAGCAACTTTAGCTCTCTACTTCACTACATTTTTGAATGAGTATTTGAACTCGTTTCAAATGTAGTGGAGTAAAGAGTGATGCAGTTACACATTACATTTTGCATTCCACCTATTCTGCAGCAGTTTATTAAGATGTGATATTGCCAACTGCAGGGCTCTGAAAGTAGTACTATATCTTGTGCATTTTCCCCTTACCCACAACAAGGCATGAACTTGAGTTTCTTAGCCAGTAGTTGTGTATCACAGGTGTTTTATAAATGAGATGAGGACAAGTCTGCAGCTGCCGATGAAGCCGAAACCAGCACATCCAGTGAGAAGGCTTTGACGTTTTAATTTTATTTAACATTATTTTATTTATCCATCACACCGAAGTGACCTTTTTGAAGGATATTGTTTTTTGTTTTTGTAGTTTTGAGGTTTTCCTTTTTATTTTGGTTTTTAGAAAATATAGATTGCCACATAAAAATTCCACACAAATCAGCTCTTTCTGGTTTTGTTTTATTGTGCCTTATCTTGGACATTTATGTTACTTCCTTTCTATCTTGGTGCTTTTAGTCAGTTTGTATCTTATCCTATCTTAGCTTAGCTTGTTAGCCTCCTGTATACAGTACAGCCCTAGTGTTTGTTTAATTCTTTGTGAGTTGTTGAATGTAATGGTTGTCTATTTGCCCATTGATATGTTCCTTGTTCCCTGTGGTTTTGGCTTATTGTTTGTAGCTTTTCTATGTCATGTCTGCACAAAGATCCTTGCCTCTGCCTGTTTTCTCAGCTTCTCCACAATGTAACAGTTATTGATTGGCATGTCTCTTTAACTTGTGCATCTTTGAGCCTATATTTAGTATAAGTAAAATGCTTAAATACCGCTAAAATCAGATACTCCAATACTTTTACTCAAGTCTAGCCAGTTAGCATGAGCTAATAGTTTTTCAAATTACCCCACAAAACACGCCCCTTGGTACAACTTTAATATTTGTTCAAAGTTATTAGTTTTTTCTAAAACAATGTTAACTTTTCTGAACAGTTTTAACTTTTGTTTCACAGAAAAAATTGCACAGTCCTTTGTTTTCCCCCACTCTAGCCGAATTTAAATGTAGAATGAATCTATCTATCTATCTATCTATCTATCTATCTATCTATCTATCTATCTATCTATCTATCTATCTATCTATCTATCTATCTATCTATCTATCTATCTTTTTCAGTACCATGTTTATTTGTTATTGCCTGTGAAAATAATTTAGCACACCATCTGATTTATAAATCACGCCACACAATCCATATTATATAATATACAGTTCTGACAACAAAAATAAACACACATGCAAAATATATAAGGAGAAAAAAGGTGTAGGAAAAAAATTGATCTTGAGAAATCCATCATTCTTACAGGTTTGCGATGTGGTCTGGGTGCGAGTGAGCGAGAGAAGGCCAAGACAACAGATTTAACGTCAGGTCATGTAACTGAACGATTCCTCCCATCTGGTGGTTGTCTAAGAGAAGCATGTTGAACGCCCTGGAGGACATTTTACTTTCATCTGCTGCAGAGCTGGAGCCATGACCTTAAATCACTTTCTGGCCCCATCAATCCTACGAGACGAAAAAGAACAAATCACTGTCTGTTTGAATATAAATCCTTTTGACACAGATAAAGGCAAAGTACTCCTAAGGACCTTGTACTGTGCAGAACCCACTCAATAGTTTCATTATGGCGCAAAACACCTTTCCAAATATTTTTATCAATGCATCCATCAGGAAAATCACTTTTAGCCTCAAAGGCAACTGCAGTCTACTTGGATGAGCTCCCATATAATATGTGGCAAGAAAAAAAAAACGTATTTGTTTCATGGTAAGTTCCATTCATCTTGTTTAAACAATAAATTGACAAATAATATAATTAGTTTGTTCCATTTAAGTATATTGCAGCTATACATTCTATGCTCCTTCAAAATAACAATAATGATTCTTAATAATACTTTTTTTTTTAGAATAGATAACATCCTAAAGCACTTTGCAAGATACATAAAGTTTTATATTTGTGTCAACCCTCTTTAAAAAAAAGCGTTGTGCAGCATTTTTAATGTTGTTTTATTTAAAACATACATCTATACATAAACAGAAATATTTCATATTTTTTAATTAGCTGAAAGAGAGTGCAAATAAACCTTGACAATGACCTGAAAGTTCATCCATCGAGCAGAAGCGACGCGTATTACAGTCTACATGGTATATCAAGTGATAATGTTTAAGAGCTCATGGGATTGCAAGGCCATGCCAAAATCGAGATACAAAAATACATTAGACAGGAGATGAAGTTTTCCTGAAAAAATATACTATATAGTTTATTTATATGAAAGGAGTTTAGGGAGAAGACAGGCTTGGCAGCGAGTTAGGCTGAAAAATGAAGAAAAATTTGTCTCATACACCCTCGAGTCCAAAAAACCTGCAAATTTTCATGTGTGCTGGATGGGAAAGAAAATAAAGATATACTGTAGACCCTCTTCCTTCGGTAGCACATGGCGAGAGACATCTGGCTATTAAAGGGACAGTAAACAAGTTTCAGACAGTTTTACTCCTTAAACAATATGTTTCTTAAGTGGCGACATGCAATGATCACTGATTCAAGCTACATTTATTTGATCCAAATACAAGAAAAACATTTAAATTGTGAAATATTATTAAAATGTCAAATAACTTTCTATTTAAATATACTGTAAATATAATTTATTCTGTGATGACATAGCTGAATTTTCAGCATCATTACTCCAATCTTCAGTGATATTTCAGAAATCATTCTTATATACTGATTCGATGCGCAAGAAATATTTCTTCGTGTGATTGATATTATTAACGGATCAGGTTGTGGAAACCATGATACATATTTTTGAAAAGACACTTTAAATGCAGCATTGATATAGAAATCATTTAATACATTTTAGATGTTTTTACTGTGACCGTCAGCTCATGTCTTGTTGAATAAAAGTGTAAACAAATAAAAATAATAATCACAAAATCTTACTGACCCCAAACTTTTGGATTGTGTAGTAGTGTCCTTCAAATGTAAAGTTCGAAAATGTTAAAAATAGCATGTTCGAAATAGGTAAAACCTAGCCTGCAGTTGTGGTAGTTGTAGACCTTATGTACATTTTTAAAGCAAAAATGATTGCAGTATTCAGATTTGTGGTGCATATGTGGTATGAAAATAGGTGTAATTTATTACAATCTCTTCAAGTAATGTTAACCACAGACCTTATTTTCCTCATAAATTAAAAGTTATGCTAAAAAACCATTTAGAAACCCCCAAAGGAACAAACAGCTTTCCAAGTTGGCCTTATAACTGACGTCTTCACTGAAAAGCTCTACATGCACCTAAACGGGCTAAAAACAGCCTTCAAAACAACTATGACTGTATCTAAGCTAATAAACGTACGTCCACGATTTGGTAAACACTTAATGAAGTGTTTACAACCAAGACGACTAAATGTTTTTGGGATCAGCAGAGAAACCAGAACGTTTGTATCTGGGTGGAGCGGAACCCATCGTGCAAACAAGACTTTCAGATTTTCAGCATGCAGTTGATTCACGATGTCTGAGTGACCACAGTTATTTCCTTTTAAATTCAAAACTGTCGTTCTGTTGGATTTATTTGTTTGCGGTGAATATGTTAAAGTGACATAAAATGCTGTGGGGGCGGGGTCATTCTTTTACTATGCGATATCTGATTCGGATTATGACTTCAATGGCAGTTGATACACTACATTTTGCACAATGAGGTCATGTTTACAATGTTTACTTAATGTCAGATTGATGTATGCTAGAAAGAAGGTAACGGGCGCCGAGCAAAGTACTTTCAGTACAACATCTTTGATTTTGCTAAATAAAATGAAGCGGAAATTAAAATGTATAATTTAGCAGACATTTATCCGAAGCAATTGCCTGTAAGTCAATTGCAAACACAGTCCCTCTGAAGCAATTTGGAGTAGTAAAAGTCATAGTTTCTGGACTAATATCACAAAAAAATAAAAATTCCCACCAGCTCTGCACAAACAGCTTTAATCAGAAGAATTCAATCCAGGCCTTCTGCTGACAGGGGAAATAAATAAATAATATAGACTTAATATAGATTTTTAGATAGATTGTCACACCAATTTTGATTTCAAAGCGCAACCATCATAAACAGGATACTATGAAAAACCGAAAAGATTCGTCAGTCTAACGTTGCCGCCAGCAAACTACAGCAAGATACAAAACACACTGAAAGATTAATCTCACGCTGGAAATGTTTACGGTCTGCACAATGCTAACACTGATTAGAATGATCTATCAGGGGAGCATATGTAGCCAACATGTCAGAGACGAAATAGAGATGGCAGGGCCGAGCCGAGCTCTTGTGAAACTGCAAGACTGTCTCGAAGCTTTTGTGTAAACCACAGGAAAACAGCGTTAAGATGCTTTGAACGCATTGCAATGTCACTGTCATTCCTGGAAATAACATTCAAATGACTTTCCACAAAGTTCTAAACAAATCCCTTATCAAACATATCAAACCAACACATATTCACTAATAAAAGAAATCTGCTGAAATGTGTTTATATTGGCTGATGCACATCTCTTACCGGTTGTCAACAGCATTTTTCCATTGCCGTCTGCGTTTTTTTCCTGCGAGGAATCCAAACAAACTCTGCATGGTGCTTATTTCGAATGTTCACATCTCTCACATTTATCACCCAGACATCAAGACGTGCAAAACACAATTGTTTGTTAACTGAGGGATATTGCCCGTTTTAGCTTATAAACCACTCGAGTGGAAAAGCCAGGTAATGTTTGGAGGGATCTGCTGCAGTGCTTTGTGGTTAGAGTTTTGGCCACATCACACAATCACAGACTTTGAAATTGCTCCACCATGGCTATTTCAGTGACAGTGGTCTGAATTAATCTGGGGCGCTTATGCAAGGGTCAGTAGTGATCGGTGGTCTGACTTGTTGATTTGTGATAATGTGTTGAGAAGTTTATTGTGAGGCGACATGAAAAGTCATTTTGCTAATTCATTTAGTCAATCATTTGCCTCTTGTTACCTTGCTGTTCTTGGCTCATGACATTTTTTTTTTTTTACAAATCACAAAAGTGCAAGTGTCTGTTTTAAAAAAGCATCCAAAGCACCTGCTAGTCGAATCCCTTCACATAACATCAAACTGTCACTTACCTCATTCACATTGGATCCATTTACCGAATGTTTTTCTCTTCTCCTGGCCAGCTTCCCCACACTGCTGGGTGTGTTTGAGGCGACTTTTCATGAGAAAGTGCCTGAAACCTTCCCATCTCATCAGTGGAATTACAAGAGGTAGATTTAGATGTTACTTCTGAACATTAACAGAAAAGGTAATAAGTTAATGTTTAAACATATCAGACTTTTAACAAATAGTTCAGTTTTATTCTTTTTAAATTTACCTTTGAGAAAATACTTACATGTTGCCTGAGGCCCTTGTTTGACGGCTCCTCAGTCTGTTTACACAATCTCTGTCATATCAGAGAGACACATCCCTGGCAATCCCAACTGCTCTGTCTGCAGTGATTTACAACTCTGTCAAAATACTCCTGCTTAACTGATTTAATGGATAAAGTGCAATCCAGACAGGCTTGATCTTAGTGTATATTTCATTCTTTTCAAACTATACAATAAAGTAAAGCTCTAAAGACTTGCCAAGAACCCATCTAGTAGTATTCATTTAAACTGCAAATAGATGTAGAGTGAAACCTTAAAGGGGTCATATGATGCGATTTCAATTTTTCCTTTTTCTTTGGAGTGTTACAAGCTCTTGGTGCATAATGAAGATCTTTAAAGTTCCAAAGACTGCAGTCTCAAATCCAAAGAGATATTCTTGATCAAAGTTGAAACTCTGCCACACCCCCACATATCTATGTCACTATGTGGAAAACAAAAAAGTTGGGACAAGGCCATGTTTACCACTGTGTGGCATCCCCTCTTCTTTTTATAACAGTCTGCAAATGTCTGGGGACTGAGGAGACAAGTTGCTCAAGTTTAGTAATAGGAATGTTGTCCCATTATTGTCTAATACAGGCTTCTAGTTGCTCAACTGTCTTAGGTCTTCTTTGTCGCATCTTCCTCTTTATGATGCGCAAAATGTTTTCTGGCTTGCCATATCAGTACCCGGATCCTTCTTCTACACAGCCAATATGTTGTAATTGATGCAGTATGTGGTCTGGAATTGTCATGTTGGAAAATGCAAGGTCTTCCTTGAAAGAGACGACATCTGGATGTGAGCATATGTTGTTCTAGAACTTGCATACCTTTCAGCATTGATGGTGCCTTTCCAGATGTTTAAGATGCCCATGCCACATGCACTCATTCAACCCCATACCATCAGAGATGCAGGTTTCTGAACTGAGCGCTGATAACAAATAGGGTTGTCCTCGTCCTTTTTAGTCTGGATGACATGGCGTCCCAGTTTTTCAAAAAGAACTTTACATTTTGATTCGTCTTACCACAGAACAGTTTTCTACTTTGCCACAGTCCATTTTAAAAGAGCCTTGGCCCAGAGAAAACGCTTGTGCTTCTGGATCATGTTTAGATATGGCTTCTTTTTTGACCTATAGCATTTTAGCCAGCAACGGCGAATGGCATGATGGATTGTGTTCACCAACAATGTTTTCTGGAAGTATTCCTGAGCCCATGTTGTGACTTCCTTTACAGTAGCATTCCTGTATGTGATGCAGTGTCATCTAAAGGCCCAAAGATCACAGGTATCCAGTATGACTTTCCGGCCTTGACCCTTACGCACAGAGATTGTTACAGATTCTCTGAATCTTTGGATTATATTATGCACTGTAGATGATGATAACTTCAAACTCTTTGCAATTTTTCTCTGAGAAACTCCATTCTGATATTGCTCCACTATTTTTTGCCGCAGCATTGGGGGAATTGGTGATCCTCTGCCCATCTTGACTTCTGAGAGACACTGCCACTTTGAGAGGCTCTTTTTATACCCAATCATGTTGCCAATTGACCTAATACGTTGCAAATTGGTCCTCCAGCTGTTCCTTATATGTATATTTAACTTTTCTGGCCACTTATTGAAACCTGTCCCAACTTTTTTGGAATGTGTATCTCTTATGAAATCCAAAATGAGCATTACATTAAATGGCATTACATAAAAAAAAAAAAAAATATATATATATATATATATAATTTATTAAATATGGTAATGCTGAAGTTTGATTTTCATCTGAAAATTACAGTTGTTTGAAAAAAAAAATCCAAAATGAATCAAAATAAAACAAAACAGTAATTGAACTCTTGATTTAAAACCTTGTACAGTAACCAAAATATGGCAAATTGCAACAAATATCCCTGGTGCTTCTGTAGAAACTGGCAACGGAAATATGTGCAAGCATATACCTTTATTTTATTATGAGCCAACAAAACAAAACAAAACAAAAACTAAACAAAAAACACACACACACACACACACACAAAACAACAACACTTGGACTCTTGATTCAAAACCTCATAGCGAACAAAATATAGCAAATTGCAAAAAATATGCCTGGAGCTTCTGTAGAAACTGGCAAATACATATATACACATATTAGTGCAGGGAAAAAGCGTATAGTTAAATTTTTTTTTTTTTTTTTTTTTTTACTAGCCAGCCAGTGTTTGTACCTTTACCATTATTTATGACAAGGAAACTTGAGCTTGGGTCCATTATTACTACACATTAAAACCAGGAAGCACATATTTAAAGATCAGTAATATGGCCTGGGTAGATAAAAACAAGGCAACACCTGCCCTTTTATCTTTACATTTGTCTTAAAAGGGCTCTAAACACTGCACTGCATTCATCTACTGATTGAACACAAATGGTAGATTCCATTTTAAATGTAAACAAAACCATTAAAATTTATATTTACTGCCAAATTACCATGTAATGGTGTGTCTGTATGTGTATGTGGTGACAAAGTAAATTTAAGCAGAGGACAAAACCTTAGACAGACCCCAAACGGCACATGGGTTCACAGCTGGCTCAAATCAAGGGGAACCGTATACCAGCCCTCGTGTCATCTTTTTGTTCTCCGTCTTTAGACAAGAGCACTTTTACAGACTCCCTGTTTAGTGCTGTTATACTTTGGCTGTAGAAATCGAGGCACTAAAATTGAGCCGCTGAATTTTCTAAAGCCATTACTGGGGTAAATACATATAATGAATGACAAATGACAAGTAATCATGAATAGACAAAGACTACCTAGGATGAAAAAGGGTGGGGTGGCTTAAAAGCCTGTTATAGCCCTGAATATTGCACTCGAATACTGTTATTTCCAGATGCAGTTCATGATTAAAGCAAATCCTCCATTCTGACTTGGAGGCATGATAATTTGCCATCATTTAGCAAGTTCAGCATGGAATATTTAGGTATTGTTTTGTTTCTAGCAGGATTAAAGTAAGCAAAGAACAGGGTATACAATTAACACTGCTTGTTTTCAATGCACATGGTGAAGCAGTGCTTAAAATGTCCTGGCCTAAAGTGAGATTAGTTTGTCCACTTTAATCAAGGGCTAAATGTTTTGCTAATCTTACAAGCAGGGTAAACCAAAAGCGCCAAACCTTAAAAGTTCCTGCATACGTGAAGGAAAAACAAAGTCCTGTAAGGCCCGTCTTCATTGGTTTCACAAATGTTCCTACCGTCCTTGATCTCGGCCCCCTTCTCGTTATTCCAGCAAAACAACTAACTTCATTATTTTATTCTCAGTTATCTTGGGCTGTTGAAACAGGAGAGAATTATTGTTTCCTCAGCGAGGGCCAGGCTAGGGTTCAGTTACGTTTGGATGGAGATGGAGAGATCACCGTTTCACAAACCCACGGGGGCTTTGCATCACTTCAAAGCACGAGGCTTATCAAGTGTATGAATCGAATGGCCCTTCCTTATTTTGTTAAGATATACAGTAGGTTAATACAGAACACATAAACAAACACTGTAGCCTGCTGTTATCAATGTATTATAAAAATACTTTTTTTCTGTATGTTTTTCTTTTCCACAAAAGCAGTCTAGATTTTCAGCAAAGCAGTGCTACACGATTTCAAATCCCTTCAATAGCACTTTACAATAAGGCAGCATGCAAAAGAAAAATACATTTACAGCATTTATAGGTTATGTTCTTCATAAAGGTATATATTCTATATGTGCGTGTGTGTGTGTGTATACATACAGTATATGAATACATGTATCATTTAGACACTTCATACTTTACAAATATAATTATTTTATATTTTTACTTTTATATTACCTTTTACTTTAATATTTTACAGCAGTTTAGGAGAAAACGCTGTTTGCTCTTTTCCCCTGAAGTAAACTACAGTAAATTACGCTGCTTCTAAAACCCAAGAAAACCTATGAATCTAAATAGAGACAAGATAATCAAGTACATGTTGACTGGAATGCATTTGTTCCCGTATTGTGCCTTCACTTAATTTGTATCTTGAACAGATTTCTTCTATCTGGGTTAGGATTCTTATACAGGACGCCCATCTGTTTGTGACTAAATGGATTGCAGAATTGGCATTACAAATGGATGCCTATTATCCATGTTGGATGATCATGGAAGGACTTCGACTGATCTTTCCCGCTGTTAACTCATTTAATTCCCTACCATTTCAGTCATTGTCTTCTCAAGTGTTCTGTTGGCTGGACGAACAGACCTCACAATATCTGACAAGGAAAGAGGAGCATTTCAGAATCAGCAAGACACATCGGCCAGATGGCTGGGTTGATTCGGTGCAGCTATATGCTCTTGATTACCGCATGAACAATGGCATCATTAAGATGAACTAACTTGGCCAAGTTATTAGCCTACCACAAAGAGTTCTGGAGTTTTATTTTACTCCTGAAATGTAAACAATGATGCTGTGAACGCTGTGGAAATATTGGCCATATGGCTTTGCTTTGTATTGAGTATCTAGTAGTCCTTACTGACTGATATCACAGATCTGATCGTGAGCCTTTGTTTTCCAGGATTGCACAAGCACAACGCTAGCATAGAAACCCCTCAAACTGAAGAAACTGTTTGCTTGCAAAGGGATACGTTCACTAAACAGTTACATCACTTTTGCATGTTCACTTTTTCATGAATTACAAAAAAAAAAAAAAATGCATAAGTAAACCTCTGTTTAACAATCAGTGAGTAATAATGTTATACATTATTTCGATATGAAAATGATTGAAAATATTGCAGCTTGACAAAAAAAAAGACACTGGTAAAAGAATGTATAGCCTGAACGCACTGCAAGTCACTTTGGATAAAAGTGTCTGCTAAAAAAAATGCATGAATGTAAGACTGATATAAACCCATGACTCCTCTTTATTAAAAGGACCAGTTCATTATAGAGTTAATGATTTGGGAATCATTTTACTGGTCACGCTGCATGTTTCTGATTTACTACAATAAACCAGCTCATGAGGATAATTTGTTTGGGAATCAGAATATACCGGTCATTCTGTATATTTGTGAGTCACTGAAAAGAACCAGCTCACAGGAGTCATTTGCTCAGGAATCGAACTACACTGATTGCACTGTATGTTTTTAATTTACTAAAAAGTATCGACTCATCAGAATCATATGTTGGAATTGGACTTGTCATGATGTAGGTCTTTGATTCACTAAAAAGAACCTGCTCAGAAGAGTAGTTTGTTGGGGAATCAGACTACACTGGTCATGCTGTATGTATTTGATTTACACAAAACAACAACAACAACAACAAAAAACACATAAGTATCATTTGTTTAAGAATCGGACTAGTCGCAATGCAGGTTTTTGATTCACTAAAAAGAACCTGATCAAAAGAGTCATTTATTCAGGAATCAGACTACACTGGTTGGACTGTATGATTTTGATTGTTTTTTTATATATAACATACACTGTAGATGAGGCACTCCAAAAATGAATAAAAAAGTGCTCATAATCCAAGGGGAAATATGTTGAGAAGGAGAAGAGCTCTCCACCACAGTTTAGAAGACAAATTGAGCTATATAAGAGACTTCACTTGTGCTTTTTTGGTTTCATGGACACTGAGAGACTGAACAAACAGACTTAACCAAATATCACAGCATTTCCAGAGGTTTACTGACAGTAAACAGTCAGCTCACTTCAGAGATCATATCCTGCTTTGATGTTCATTACAACAAAAGTACAACCATACCCCACCAACCGCAGATGCCCCCTGTCCTCCTCCACCACATCCTGACAGACAACATAATCCCACACAAGGCATAAATCATCTGCCAACCCACACAATGAGAATCATCACCGGATTCATAAACCGTAAACAGAGGGACAGAAACACTTCACTCCTGCAAGGGGGAGGCTATTAAACGCAGGATAGTTTATTCTGCCTCTTTGTAGTACTTCATACTGGCTACAGATGCCAGCGCTCCTCTGGGTGAGACAAACAGTAGAGGAACTGTGGGACGGAAGGAAACGATTAACAAACTCATGCCCTGCTCAGCATCTGCTGATTGATTCTAACTAACTGCCACTGCTCTCCACATGGGGCTGTGGCGTTTGGTTGTGAGCAGCACGTTCGTTTTGGACCTTTACAGCTTTAGATCTGGAGAAATTCAGGATACTTTATGGGGAAACTGACTAAGGTGTTGCATAAAATGCATGTGTGGACATAAACAGGGATAAGAGTTAAGGCTTGAATGGGTGGAGGACACGCTTTTATGTGATGATAATAAAACTTTGGAAGCTCAGAGAGTACTTCTTTGAACCGTAGGGTACAACAGGGCTAAAACAGCCCCTTTAAAAAGGGGAAGGTGATTTTTTTTTAACAATGTTTACATACTGTATGCAGCATTTCAAAAATATGTTGTATAGTGCATTCAGAAAGTATCCCTTCACTTGTTTCAGTTTTGTTATTTTGCAGCCTGATACTCCAATTGTAAAAAAAAACAAAAAAACAATTCAATCTACCTATACCTCATGGTGACATAGTGAAAACCAAATTTATTAAAAAGAAAAACTGAAATATCACATTTACATTAGTATTCAGACACTTTGTACTTAAACACTTAAAATTGAGCTCAGGTGCCTCCATTTCTCTCGATCATTGCAAAGAAGAATGGCAGAAAAGCCCCAATACAGGAGTGCAAAGCTTGATGAGTCGTACCCAAAAAGACTTGCGGATGTAAATGCTGCCAATGGTGATTCAACGAAGTACTGATTACTTATGTTAATGTGATCATTCCGTTTTTTTCTTTTTTCGGTTTCTCAATTAGGTTTTCACTTTGAGGTACAGAGTGTAGATTAATGAGTAAAAAAAAACGCATTTAACCAACTGTGGTATCAGGCTGCAACATAAAATTGAAAAAAGTGACAGGGGTCGGAATTCTTTCTGTATTTCACTTTAGTTATACATGATATTTTATTATAGCAAACAAACATTTATTTCAATAATATATATATTTTTGTAATAAATTACCAAAATGTTTATGCTGGTGTCTGTTGCTTTTCAGTGTTTAAGGAGAAAATACTGTTTAGAATATAGTACTTTATATAATTTATTACAAAATAAATAGTTATTAAATACATTAATTACATTGTTGAATAAATTAATAAACAAATATTGTTAAACAAACAAATAATTAAACAAACAAACATATTTTTTACCACACATTTGATGTTGGTGTCTGTTTGCTTTTCAGTGTTTTAGAAGAATAATAAAATAATATTATTTATACTTAGTATAGTGAGGATTTAAAATAAATTAATAAACAAATTTGTTGTTGATGTCTGGTGCTATTCGGCATATATAAGAGAAATTAAAAATAATATGTATAAGCCTGTATTTATATATGTTTTACAATGAATAAATACATAAAAATAATTTTTAACCACATATTTGGTGTGTATGTGTATGTTAGGTATACAGTAAGTTACTTTTCAGTGTTTTAGGACAAAATAAAAATAGTATTTGTAATACTTTATTTATAAAAAAAAATTCAAATGAATAAACCATTAAATCGTTAATAAGTAAATAATTACACAGTGAGTGAATAAATTAATAAATAAACAGTTCATTAAATGAAGCAAGTAAATGCTCAAAACTGTTTTTTCCTCCACTAGAGACCAACAGAGAATTACAGATATGGAGTTCCCTCATTTTTTGTGACCTTAAAGGTGTTTCTTTTCCCTCCAAACAAAAGATTAATGAATGAAAAGGGAATTCAGCGTTAACTAAACAGAACGTTGAGAAGAGAAAAACTTCTCTAAACATAAGATCAATCTCAGAGCGAGCAGGAAGAGATGAGTGCTGTAATATATACACTGAGTGGCATGTGACTTGAACCTTCTCAGAGGATGTATGGAAAGTCTCACAGGAAACACATATCTGCACTCAGAGGTAAGAATTCATAGATAATGATGTTTCCTTAAAACACATGGACCGATTAAAAAAAAAGGAACAATCAACTTCCAATCTACATTAAGCAACATATTTTTCCCATCATGACTGCCAACAGTCCTCTGATTGACAAAGCAAATTGTATGCACTAATGCGACAAACCGCAATGTGGCATTAAACATGTTCCACAACTTCTGTGCTTCCAGATCTTTTGGAATTTACTTTTAATATGACACACGTTTGCTCTTGCTGAAACGGGTGATTCAATATTCCTGAGCAAACATCACAGGACATTAACATACTCAACAACATCATTTTCCACCGAAGTTATATAGGGTCAGGGCTGGTTGCTTTTTTCTAGGTTCACTGATCTAAGCACCCTTCTCACCTCATGCTCCTGTAAAGTGAGTATGTGGGTGTTACCTGCTGGTATAGGCTGAAGTGATGAGGCTGTACCTCGGAACAGTCAAAGAAGCAGTTGGGCAGAGTGATTAGTCCCTGCAGTAGTAGCACAGCCCCTGAAATTTGCATGCCACATCCACCTTGAGTCATTTCCTGAGAGATGTTCTCTCACAGTACTGTATAGAGCTTTGTTTCACCTGTTCTAAATGAAGCACCTTGATCTATGAGAAGCGCGCGGACAATGGACAAGGGCATTGTAACGATAAAATCTCCATACTCATCGGGAAGAAGGAGGCGGGAACCGGCACACAATCAAAACATAATTTTAATATTCAAAATAAACACAACAGCGCGTCAGCCCCTCACGGCGACTGACGCGCACAAATAAAAGCAAAACATAAAATAATATCCCAGGCCTGGTCCTCTCTCGTCCTTCACGGTCGTCACTCCAGTTTTATATCCTTCCATCTCCTACGTGGGACTCGATACTGGCGGTGGGGCGCAGGTGTAGCTCATCTCCAATCACTACACCTGGCCTCACTCCTCGTTCCCACGCCTCTCGGCCCCGCCACACTCGCCACAGGCATGTAATGTAAAATCCTTCCCTCAGCAAGAACACTCAAGATGGATCATGGATGGATGACATGAAACATACTGCCAAGGCAACAAAGGAGTTGCTCAAGAAGAAGCATGTTAAGGTCACGCACTGGTCGAGCCAGTCTTACAAATTCAGCAGGTGATCAAATAGGTATTTTCCCCACTGTATTTTACGAGGTGGCGAATTCATACAAATTCATATGACCTCACTCGTGTGATTTTTGTGAGCGGTAGGTTTAGGGCGGACATTTGTATGATTTCCTATGAATTTACCACCTCGTAAAATATGTACTGTTTTTTCACAAATCGTATAAATTTGTACAAGTGAGGTCATATGATTGAGGTCATACAAATTTATACAAATTAGCCATCTCATCAGATGTGTGTGAATTGCCCTAAGATTGGGCTGTTCAAATTATATTGGAAAGCCTGCGGAAAAACTCTGAGAAAGATATTCATTTTTAAAATTGCCTGCAACATTTGATGACACAATTTTATGAATTAAATGGATGCTATATCCAAAAATAAAAAATGTTATTTACTTACCCTTAATGAGGAGTTTCTTCCTTCTGTTGAACACAAAGTAAGATATTTTGAAGAATGTTGGTAACCAATTAATGCAAGAGTATTTTTTTGACATAAATTAACGGAAAGGAAAACAGCATGGCATAACTGACATCCTCGTTTTGCTACTTACAAGACATGTTTAAGTAAACACAATGAGACAACGACCTCTGTGTAGCTGTATCCCAGATGGACACTACAGCACTCATGGCTGTCCTGGGTCATTTGGTCTGCGGGGATCTGACTGAGTGATGTGTTTTTGGCTGACTCCCTGAGAGGAAGGTGAGGAGACAGATGTGAGTGGGGTGCTGAAGAGCTCCAGCATCCTGAGAGTGGCTGGAGGCCTTCCTGAAATTAAATCAAATCTATTCCTTAATCCAAATTCTTATCTAGAATGATAAACTGTTTGGTATCCATGTGTACAATTCCAAAATCTTCGTATATGCACTTGTTTAGACACCGGAAGACACCATTGGTTTGTACATGTACACTTTGTGTACTGGATGAGTGGTGTGACACGCATGACATACTGCATGTTTTTGTCTACAGAAGTACCTGCATTTGAATGGGAATTGTAGACAACAAAATGAGGGAGGTCCAGTAGAACATTATGCATTTGAAACAAGCAAGTAAACAGATTTGAAGAGCCTATGGCACATAAAAATTCCTTACTCTGACTAGTGGCATGTAAACATACACAGTAACTTAAATCACACATTTTAACATTCAGACTGGAATTATATATATATATATATATATATATATATATATATATATATATATATATATATATATATATATATATATATATATGGCTATAATATGCTTTAAATATATTATGTAAATTACATTGTTTAAAGACATATATATTTCTTACATATTTCATTTAATTTTCAAAATATATTACAAAATGCATTTTAATAAGCAAGAAAAAGTATTCTTAATCATAAAATACATTTTGGGTATATGCAATATATATATATATATATATACACACACACACACAGCTAAATGTGATTTACTAAAATGTATTTAAAAATAAAGTGAATGAGATATTATTCTTATTTACTACATTTGAGTTACTCTGGAAATTAAATATAGTGTTAAGAGAGAAGTAAGCCACTGATTCACAATGATTTTTACTCCATATAAACAATGAAAAAGTCACGGCCCAAGATACCCATTATGGAAAAATGTAACAATGGAATATTGTCAGCAGAACAAATTAAATGAAAAGTTGAATTTCTTTGTATTTGGTAAGAATTTGCATTAAAAAAAGCCAAATTATTTAGAAATTAGAGTGTTCCTTTTTGTAATAATTTGTTGTATAGAAGAATTGGAGATCTGGCTTTCTGTTGGCCATTTTGGCTTTAAAACTTACATCCCACATTTCTCCATTTCCAGTGGCACCAAACTAAAATGCAATCATTAAAAAAAAAAAATAAATCATGCCATTGGTCGAGCCAAAGTTTTATGTCCAGTCATTTAACCAAATAAGTTTGATTCTGCTACTAGTGCTAAAATTTCACTTATTTTATACTCAACTTCTCTATTTAGACGCCCCTGAATTATTTCCATTCATTCACATCATAAGAAAAATGAGAATAGACTATAGTCTGTTGTTTAGTAGATTCCCACATCACATTTAACAGCTAAATCATATGAACTGTTCATAAAGCTTTGCGATCTTTTGTGCCAGTTCTTTGTTAGCCACTTCGTGTCGAGAGCATTACCTCAGTGATGTGAAGCTTCAGGTTCACCCCTGGAGAAGAGCAGAGGAAATCACTCCTGTAGCAGTCCATGGGTCATATATTTGTTATTGTCTTCGTCCTCTGTAGAGCCAAAGCCATGTATCCCAATAAATCACACTGAAAGCTTTTATGTCTTTTACTTAAAGGGGTCATATGATGCTATTTCAATTTTTCCTTTCTCTTTGGAGTGTTACAAGCTCTTGGTGCATAAAGAAGATCTTTAAAGTTGCAAAGACTAAAGTCTCAAATCCAAAGAGTGGTTTGGGAGCCAACCACACAACCCCCCCAAAAAAGATTTCTAAAAGAGGACAAATATCTGCTTCGTCTTGCCTAGAGCTGATCCATTCTGGTCAATGAGGAAATACATCAGCTTGGCGCTGTGGATCGTGGATAAGCTTTCACCGTGGACAAAGTGGAGTCCAGTGGGATCCAGCTCAATCAAGCCGGCCTCCGCTCACTCTACGTTTCATTGTGAAAGTGAAACTACTTTGATTGGCCATCCAAAAGAGGACACAACTAGAAATCAGTGGTCAAGTTGTATTTCCAACACTGTTCCAGAACAGATTAACCCAAATATTCAGATGTGGTATTACACAAATACATTGTGATACATTCTGAAGAATGGTATTGCTTTTAACTTTCAAAAATGACCAAAAAAGATTTGTAAAAGTGGTTAGAATGCCCATACACCATTTGTTTTACAATGGTTTAATAGATATTTGATGATTTTGTGAGGAAAAGCACTGTGCTGCACCTTCAGAACCAAACAAACCTGTTAGCTGTGCATGTTGGATCCGAATCCAGGGTGAGGTTGTAGTAAATCTTATAGATAGGCAGCCCATAGGAAGTCCACTCAGTCACGTCACCTAACAACATTAGTCATGCACAGATGTTTTTACGAGCAGCACCGTTAGGCTGTATTACGGCTGAGGGCGAGTTGGTTTACATAAATACTATAAT
This sequence comes from Carassius gibelio, assembly GCF_023724105.1. Lineage (NCBI taxonomy): Eukaryota > Metazoa > Chordata > Actinopteri > Cypriniformes > Cyprinidae > Carassius > Carassius gibelio. The sequence continues at coordinate 8,738,656 of NC_068410.1, forward strand.
CAGTGGCAGTCAATTAGGTCTGCTGACCAGGCCAACCCTAAAAATACATCTCCTGTGTCATCCGTCAGAGGTTTACCTTCAGTCCTGTGAACACAAGACCATTTGAAAGAAGCAGCCGATGCAGACGTGGACGCAAATCAGAGAATCTCTGGACCATTGATGTCAGGATGTCTATTTTCCCTCTCCAGTCCTTCAAGGTTTTGGACAGCGCTGCAAAACATGAGACGACGGGAGCCATGACTCACTGCTTTGGAAAAGCATTATATCTGACAGGCCAAGCCGTAAACAAATGAAGGGTTTCGGTCATGAATGAGATCAAATGGGCCAAAGATCAGAGGGGTGTATCAGGGGTCGACGAGGGACGTTTGATTATCTGCTACATTACTTTTAATAAGAAGGACACATCAAGTGAAAGCCACTTGAAAGATGTAGTTGGTTCCTGCTTAAGCTTAAAATTTTAACTTGATCCATTTTGAAATGATTAAATGGGGTTTTCTGGGCATGGGAATCTAAGGTCAAATGCAAACTTTCCGTCTTTTCTGATAGTGTTTGGTTCGGTTTAATGATAAAATCAAATGGGTTGGGATAAATTACACATCCTCAATGGTTTAAATCCTGTTGACACTAATCGATACAACATGCACGAGATAATTCAGCTATCCACCAAGCAAACTTTTAAAATACCCCTTAAGAATTAAAAATATTATATTATAGCATTACAATCAAGATCTTTGGCAACCTCTCTTCTAAAAGTAATTCATGCATGTCTGAACAACAACATCAATCAACACAGCTGAGAAAGGCATCATTTACAAGTTTTCTTCATTTTCTACTCAACCTGTAATCTGTCATACATAGGCTCTGTGGACCCAGACCTATCAAAAAGTATCTCAGACTGGAGATGAGCCATACCTGAAGCTTACATGTGGGGTAGTCACCACACGAACCTTGTTCGTAATGATTACTTACAGAAGGGGAACAAGGAAGCAGGGAATTTAAGTGGCTGCAATAACCATTGATAATGGTGACAGTGGAGAGAAGTACCGCTGTAATCTAAACAACAGTTAATTTCAGAAAGGAATTCTAGAGGAATAGAAAAATATTTAGGGCAGAGTAATTTTAAGCTGTCATTTTATTTATTTTTTTCCCTTTAAGAGTTAAATGTATCATTGTACGGCGCATTTCCCTGGGCAAAATCCAGGCGGCTTGATTGACAGGTAATCTGACCAATCATAATGCTGAATCCACCATTTTCTCTGACAAACAAATCGGACATGGGCAGATTAAAAATGATGTGTACTGACGTCTTTCTTTGGTTAAAATTAAATGCCTTCTGATGTTCATTCATGATATTTTATGCTAGATAACTAATAAATAAAAAAAGGACTATCAGTTCACATGCCACTTCCCAAACATTTGAATATATATATATATATATATATATATATATATATATATATATATATATATATATATATATATATATATATATATATATACACAAGCTTTCCACAGCTTTACTTAATAACATGAGTCCTGTTGAAGAGGGTTCAGAAATTGACTTGTGATGTTCTTCCTTCTGACCCAGACACTGACATATTATTCTAATGGCCTAAAGACAGAAAGCTGCTGGAGGGACTGCGGAGAGAAAGAATAACAGGGTGTAATATCCACCAAAGTGTTTTTCCAATCCCTACAGGGATTTTACAGAAACGGAAGAGCAGGATCAGTCAGGACCGGATCTGGTGCTAACATCACTCATGCACGGCACATTAAGGTACAAGCTCTTCACTGAGCTGTAATGCATCTCATCATGTCTCCACTCATCCTGACCACAACATTTACTTTCAATGAACACAAACTAATCATATTACATTAATTATACCCTTTAGAATTATTTACACATGTAGGAAGGTCATTTTGGTAAATGTAGTCCAACTCTGAGTAATGCTGATGGACAAAATGGATGTAATTTAATGAATTGTAACATAGTACACTTTGGGGTTGGTAAGATTGTTTTTTTTATGTTTTTGAAATAAGCCTCCTACCAAAGCTGCATTTAATTAATAAAAAAAAATGGAATAGTATGACAATTTAAAAGATGTATTTTTAAAAATTATATTATAAAATTAATGTATTCCTGAAGGCAATGAAACATTTTTAACAATTTCAACATGCCTCCAGTAATCATTCTAATACGCTGATTTGGTGCTCAAGAAACATTTCTCATTATATTTCATGCTGAAAACTGTTGTGCTGCTTACTATTTTTGTAGAATTTTTTTATTCCCTTTCGAATGCTTATTTTACGTTTTTGTAATGAAGCCTGATTTGTTCACATTTGTGCAGCTGCACAAACCAATACTGCTTTAGCCCACCAGAAAGGGCGGAGCTTAAGTATAAATAAGACTGCTAACAGTGCCATTTCATCAGAATCTTCACCTTCAGCGATGAGGATAACCTCTTAGCTGACTCTGCAAGAAGCCAAAGAAAGAAGATGGAAAGAAGCTCTAAAGAAGTTTCTAAAAGAGCAAATTAGAGCAAATTTCCAGAACGCATGGTGGCAAATGTCGCACTGCGTGTGCGGCTTGTGCAAGGAGCCCTTGCAAGAGTCAGACAGGCACAGCGAGTGTTGCCAGCTTGGGCAGCGCTCATGCAGAGGCTGCGCTCACTCTTGGCTCATGCTCTCATTGCGAGAATATGAGTTTGTCCAGTCTACAAACTCATAAACTCGTTTGTTCAGTCTAAGGCGGTACTTCCGACTCTGCTCTGCCATTTTCTCTCCTAAGAGAAAGAAACAGTGGAGCAATGACTCAACTGATCCTCTGGAGGAGGTGGTAGCTGCTCACTTGTGTCTGCTGTCCGCCCTGGGATTAAAGGCCCATGCAGTGGATTCCTCGAAGCCCTGCAGGACCACTTTGGCTCTGCCCAACAATGCCTATGCAGTGGCCAGTCAGACCAGAAGGGCACTGCATACAATGGAAGTCCTACAAGTGTTTCAGGTCAAACTTCTCTCTAATACGGACGAGTCTGGCCAACATCAGAATACTTTCAAAGAGCTGTGCACAGAGACTGATTTGACTGCTATGAAAGCCACAGCTCAGGCTATCGACAAGACCATGGCAAGCCTGGTGGTGTTGGAGCACCACCTTTGGCTGAACCCCACTGAAATAAGGGACGCCGAGAAGATGGTTCTCCTTGATTCTCCGGTTTCGCTAAAGGGCCTCTTTGGCCCCGCTGTAAACGGGTTTGCTCAGTGTTTCTCAGGGGCTCAGAAGAAGTCGCAAGTGCTCCGTCACTTCCTCCCCAAGCGCTCTGGTGCTGTGGCCTCTAGCCGCCAGAAAGCCCAATCCACTCAGCCCACAAAGCCAGCGCCACCTCAGCCTCATAAGTATGAGACTGAACAAACTCCTATTCAGCAGCGCCCCCGGACGGAAAAGCGGTTTCCTTACCCGAAGCGCCATGGCCCACGACCTCAACTAGTGCTGGACCCTGAGCCCCAGAGGCCATCCTGACACATCAGAAAAGAAGAGGAAAGGGTCAGCTGTACTATCAAACAGATCCTTGCACTCCGGTTACTGACGTAACCTCGGTTCCCTAGTATAAGGGAATTAGCGTTGTGTCACTTGCCATGCTATAAACTACAAAAAAATCATTTCAGTCGAATGATTCTGATAAAATGATGTTGCGAGCCGACTTTCTGGCGGGCTAAAGCACCAGTGGTTTTTGCACCTACACAAACGTGAATAAATCAGGCTTTGGTAACAGAGTAAACAGGAGTTTACCCCATACACAACGTTCATTCCCTTATATCAGGGAACCGAGGTTACGTCAGCGACCAGTCCATTTGTCCACTATTCCTTAATGAATAGAAAGCTCAAAAGAGCAACATTTAAATATAAAACTCTTAAGTCAAGATTTCCCACACAAAATAGAGTATGAATTCAAATCAGTCCACTGGTGTCCATCTATATTTCATCCCTAATCTAGCATGTACATGATATTTGAAAAATATAAATGTCCACTGTTCTTTCCTGTACAGCAGGCAGGTTGCATAAGATGATATAAACTCATAATAAGATAAACATCTGAAACAGGAAGTCACCTCGGTCACATCCGACACAGGGAATACTGATTTGGCATCTTTTTATGTACTTTGAGACTCAATTTCAGGAAGTGACAGTAACCTCTGGACTGATTGAAACATCCTAGGAGAATTCAGGAATGATTTCATTTGCACCTGCACCTTCTTTAGATTCCCACTTGTGCCTGTGAGATTTCCCCTCTGCATTAATCCAATTTGGAAAGATGTCTAATCTTGCATGGGAAGCGCTCGGCAATTCTGAATAGTGTGACATAATGAGAAAATATTGTTTAAGGTCAATGAAACTTATTTGACTAATGCCACAGTCCTATGTTCAGTTCAGTCATGACAGAAACATTGATAGAATACATTGATAGTTATAAAAAAAAAGTTTCTTGAGCCCAAATCTTCATATTAGAATGATTTCTGAAGGTTAATGTGACACTGAAAACTGGACTAACGAAGCTGAAAATTCCAGCTTTACTATCATAGGAATAAATTACTTTATAAAATACAGATATATGTTTTAATAATATTACTGCTTTTATCAAATAAAAACAATGCTGCCTTGGTGAGCATTAACATTAAAATCTCTTTCTGGCCAATCTTTCTAAAACCAGCGTACATAAAGTACATATTGTTGACATTAATACTACAATTTGCCAATTCAGTCAGTGAAACTAATTTGAAAATGTAACTGGATAACACTTGTGAATTGTAATTGAATCTAAAACTGATGTTACATTTAACATTATTTGTCGTTGCTCTACTTCAGCCTGATCAAATGCAAGCCTAAACGAAGCCAACAAAAATGTTAAACCCTATCAAATGAATCTCATTCTCAGTGGCTGTTTGTAGCCTGTCCCACAGCTTCACATGCAAACTGGGTGTAGCAAAACAATCTAAATTTAAAAAGTACTTCAGACAAAAGCACAGTTTGCCTTGCGGTGGTCTTGAGAAACACAACATCTGTATCTTACGTGAGATGGACCTCTTCACATCTGGACCGCATCCTGATGGTTTTAGGGGTGTGGGCACGGCCCGACATCTGTACCCAGCTGACGCCAGATGTTTGTAATTGCAATGTGTCGGGCTGTTTGTTAGGAGGGAACTCATCTTTGATCCCTTACGCAGATTTGGCTGCCGTGTTATCATGACAGGACACCAGCCACACGCAGCCGAGGCAAAACAACGTCACTGTAAAACTTGTGGTGCGCTGCGATCGGGACAGCTGCTTCTGTGGTGATCGTTTAGGCGGGACGTCCTCTGAAAGGAAAAAAGTACTAAACATATTCTACTTCAATTTCAAGAAAGCACATCCTTCTAAAAAAAGGACAAAGTGCTTAAAAGGTCAGTTCACCCAAAAATTAACATTCTGTCATTAATTACTCACCCTCATATCATTCCAAACCCCGAAGACTTTCGTTCATCTTCGAAACACAAAGATATTTTTGATGCAATCTGAAAGCACTGTGATCTTCCATAGACGGCAAAGATATTACCACGATCAACACACAGAAATGTAACAAGGACATCTGTAAAATAATCCATGCGACATTAAGGGTTCAACCAAAATTTGACAAAGCTACAAGAATACTTTTTGTTCGCAAAGTAAACAAACACAACATAATTAATTCAACAATTCTTCACCCCGAGCTACAGTCTTCCACCATCAAGGAGAGTAACCCAGAACGTTATTAACTTAATCAGCCAATGTAAGATTTGGAATGGTGCTATTCAGAATTTTGATGGCGGTCAAATCAAAATCAAAATGAAATTTTGGGGCCACTTCATTCGTTTTTTAAGTTTTAAGCCAACAGACAATACTACTAGGTTGTCTGGAAAAGATTGATCCCAACTAGGGATGGAAATCATGAAGAACTGAATGGTTCCTTAATGGTACCAATAATAAACGGTTTTAATAGTTAAAAGGAATATATATTTGGAAAATTAAATGTAATTCTATTGCCAAATGATGAGATGGTTTTAACAATAAATATATTTAAAAGAGTTTAAAGCTATTAAATAACGTTTCATGGCCTTTTTATAAATAATCAACATAAATGAAATCCAGTATAGTAAACAACAAAGCTAAACAAACAAAAATGTGGTAACATATTTAATTCATTAACATTATTATGAAATACCCCCGCCAAAATGCACAGGGTGCATCTTCAAAGCCACATGTTTTTGATTCACTAAAAAATGGTTTGTGAGGCATTTGTTTTGAGTCACTAAATGAATCGGCTCAAAAGAATCATTTGTATGGGAATTGCACTTGTGGTTGTGGTGTAGATTCAGTAGTTGCAATGCATCTTTATTGAACAAACAATGCAGGAAACGAATGTTTCGCAATCCAACTCCCAACACACCCAACATTTCCTAACTCTACCGAATCTCTTTTTAATTTGAACATACTCCCTTTTATTTCATTCCCTCTCTCTCCACATCTTTTGGTAAGATGGTTAGCGCTTGGCAGTCTTTCGGAGCATGGCATCTTGTTTTAGAGAGGAGATATTTTCAGAAGAGAGTTTCGAAAATAAATGCAGCGTTTACAGGCCGGAAAAGGCTGTGCAGGCCACACGGTTTCCTCTGGTGTAGGGCTTAAGAAAACACCTCCAGGGCCCTCTGGGAGGCCTGAGTACTCTGGTAACAGGTTCTAATGAGGCACAACGGCCAGAAGCAGGACATAATGATGCTTAGCAGAATTACTCACAGCTTGAGCATTTGCTGTGGAAGATATGAGATCACCCACCGCATGAAAGGTGTGTGGGCATCCAAGACACTGACTGGAGAGGGTAAAACAATACAAGCAAATCACCATCTGTTACACAGAAACCATAAACCACAGAAGTGATTTTAAATTGGAGGGCAAAATTTATTTTCATATAGGAAGGCGTTTAGGATTTCGTATAGGATTCTTTTTTTTTTTTTTGCCCAAAGAGAAAAGCAGAAGATCTCAAGGTGTATAAGAAGTAACACAATTAGCGCTGGATGGAATAAACAGCTTGAGGCCGGAACTGTTAGTCTAGTCACAGAGTTTCTCTTCCAGTATGATATTTCACCCCTTCTTCCACAAATGTCATGCTGGAGTACGTCATGCGATCTCATGCTGCTTCTAAGCAGCTGAGACATCATCCCACAATCCCCTCAATTTCCCTGCCACCTTTTTTTTTTAAACCCTGAGAAGCCTCGAACTGATTAAACTCTGATTGTACATCTCGATGACTTCATTAGCTCTACATAAAAACAAGGCCACATAAGAACCACGACAAATGCTTAAGCTAATATAATTAGAGACATACAACATATGGGAAGTATTACAGAGAAGAAATTGTCAGCGGAACTGAAGCAAGGATGAGCCAGAAGGTCATCCAGCAATATTTTTTCCACTTCATCGACAGAAAAATTGGATATTTAAGATTTGTTATTGTGACTACAAATGGTTTCATGTGATCAATAAAAGCCAGGGTTCGTTGGAGTCTACACTCATATGAAGATTATTTATTGGTATCTATGGTTCTATGAAGAGCCTTTATAAAAGGTTCTTTGGATATTTAAAATGTTCTTCAAACAAGAAAATGGTTTGAGGGCTTTAAAGAAGTGGGGTTCTTTGGGGAACCTTGATTTTAAGAGTGTGGAATGAAAAGGTTTTGGAAACAAAGGAGGTGTTGAGGTCAGGAGAACATGCCAAGATTGAATTCTATTAAAATGGTATTTATACAAGGACCATCTGCTCTAAACGGTTCTGACGGGAAAATGAATGATGCCCAGGGAACGAGACACTTCACTTAACTGTTGTTTAATTTTCACGTTTTATGATTTGTAGCATCTCCGAATCATTTTCTCCACTAGCTGCATGGACCATCGATACTCTGCTTCCTCGTAAGCGAATCGAATGGGACTCTCATTCGGGATGATAAATAAACTGAGATCCTTCAACTAACCCAGCCACAAAATCCCAAACTCCTAATCCTGAACAAAATTGCACATCCTCCCTTCCTTGTGCATGTTCATGAGATTTAAGTTGAGAAATAGTGAGCGTAAAAAGATTTACAGCTGGGTGAAGTCGAGGGTCACTCTGCAAGCTCCGCCGGTCCAGACCTCAGGTGGTAGGTCTACAAGGTCAACAGCCTGTGAAGCTCATTTCCACTGCAAATCTGCTGGAAGAGGGACGGGAGAGGTGCAGCAGAGGGCTATGGAGCAAGAGATGGAAATTAAATAAAAAGAGGAGGAGAGAAAGGATGATTTGAGAGCAAAAGTTCAAAGAGTCAAAAGGTACGGAACAGGAAGATCTTGAAGAGCTTGAAAGTGCTTGACCAAATGCCAATCCCAAGGCTTAATTAAAGCAATCTGAATGAATAGAAAGAAAACAGCCTCATTGGATGGGATTTATTTTAAAGAATCATTAAGAATTCTTAGCTCTTAAAAAAAAAAAAATAATAATAATAATATTATATATATATATATATATATATATATATATATATATATATATATATATATATATATATGACACCATCTGAAAGCTGAATAAATAAGCTTTCCATTGATGTATGGTTTGATAGGATTGAAGAATATTTGGCTGAGATACAACTATTTGAAAATCTGGAATAGGAGTGTGAAAAAAAAAACCCCACCAAAATATTAAGAAAATCACCTTCAAAGTATTTCAAATGTTCTTAGCAATGATATTACTAATCAAAAATTACGTTTTGCTGTAATTACATACAAAATATCTTCATGGAACATGATCTTTACTTAATATCCTAATTTTTGGCATAAAAGAAAAATCTATAAATTTGACCCACTACATTTTTTAGTATGGCTGCGTGTGATTGAAGTATTAATGTAAAAAGGAAGGGTTTCGGAGTATGTTTTAGAACACTAAGTTTCAAGTTGTTCAATTCGTTAGCAGTTGCAAAAAGCGAACAAATAAATACAATTCAATAATTATCTGAGTTCATCAAGTGCGTAATGCATATCAACTTATTACTAGTTCACAAGCTATTTGACATTAAAAATAATTAACATAATTAATAATTGACGTCCCTCTGTGTTTATTGTTTTGTTTTAGTCTTCTTTTTGTTTGTTTTTTTGTGCTTTGGTGTCTTACAGCTGCTGCTAAAATTCTGCCCAGACTACAGCTCTTGAATGAGTTGTTGTTAGAGACAGTCTAGTCTAAATCACAGCTCTTGCATCTGGCTCTCCAACGCTACAGCTAAACAGGACCCTTAATTCATTCAGTCTGGTGGGGTTGCAAAGACGATATGGGACTATCGAATGTCCACTCCCCGTCACAGTCCCCCCTTTAGGTTCTTTCATTCATCTCTTTCCACCTCTCCATCAGGTCTCATTCAGCAGAGTCGAGGGAGAGGGCAGCCAGAATCAGCCTAAGAGGCTGGATTAGGGCAGCTCAGAGCGGATGAAGACAGCCTTAGGTTTTATGTTGTAAGAGTGGTAATTAAGCCCTGCTTTATGTACTCTGTCGGAGAGTACAAATGTACTGAGAGTCAAAGATTGTGGGGCCCTGATAGCATAATGGGTTAAGATCAAGACTACAAACACAAAGACTGCAGGTTTGATTCTGGGTGGAACAAATGGCTGGCTGATGCATTACTCAGAAAGATAAATGTTTACATACAAGATTTAGCGTGATAAAAACCTATAAAGTAATAATAGTCAGTCATCACCGTGTTGCAAAAAAAAACAAAAACGACAACAGAAAAATATTCTGAAGTGACAGGAAATACAGATATATGCAATAATTCAAATGGCTGCACAAGAGATAAAGAAATTATGAGCAGCTGCCTGAAAGCAGCCCATCAGGCCTCTAGAGGCAATTCTCCAAAATAACGACTTTCACATGGAAAGACAAACTTAAATGTGGGAAAACATGACAAATGCTAAACAGATTTTAACCCTGTGGTCTCATGCAGCAAAAAATTATTGAAAAAACAACAACACACACACTATTTTAACGACTCCCAGACTCCAAAATTTAACTGTAGCGTTTCCTTTTTTTTTTTTTTTTTGCGCTTTTCTTTAGCAAGGATGTATTGATTTGATCAAAAATGACAGTAAAGATTTTTTTTTTAACAATTATTAAATAAATAAATTGTTTAACCAAAACATTAAGCAGCACAACTGTGACCGAGGACTGGAGAAATGGCTGCTGAAAATGTAACTTTGCCATAACAGGAATAAATCACTAAAAAAAATTAAAAAAATAAAATAAAAATATTTTCAAATAGAAAAATAATAACTGTAATAATATTTTGCAATATATATATATAATTTTGATCAAATGTAGCCTTATCAGACACTTCTTTCAAAAACATTAAAAACAATAAATAAATCTTTGCAACCACTGAATGGTAGTGTATATCAGGACGGTTTAGTACTCAAAAAATAAGGGGAAAAAAAATTCTCTAGACTTTAGAATTCATTGTACCACAAGTATTTTCAGAGCTGGGCTCATGGAAACATTTCTGGCCGCGATAATGCTATTCTCCGTCGACCACTAACAGATATCATCTTTAATGTCTCTGTGCTACACAACAGGAGTGTCAGCTATCTTTATCATTGTGGGCCAGAGATCTTAAAATAGAGCTGGATGTGTGCTGAGTCAGCACGTTCTCAATGATAGATGATAGATGTAAAACTGAACACTGTGGAGGAAAGCCACTGATGGCAGCTAACTGCAAATCTGGCATGTCTGTGGTTTTCTGAAGCATTCCTTGACGAGCAAACAGATTATGGGGTTGCTTCTAAATTTCAAAAATCCTTAAAGCTGATCTGAAGAGCAAGCAGCTACATTCTAGATTTTCTCTAGGGTAAATGCCTGGAAAAGTAATATTCTGATCACAGATTATTGAATATGACAATGTTCTGTTTAGAAGAGAAGAAATCCCTTTGTCTGTCTTTGCGGTCTTTTTAATAAGCTTGACAGTGAGTTTGCCAGAAAGATCAAGAGAAGTATGTCAGAAGTGTTTGTAATGCCCAATGCTTTCTTTGCTGCCAATATTTGGTGGTTATTAAGCAATATAGTCATATTACTTGTTCCATTCTCATTTCTTCAGATTTAATATGAAAATGGCATATAGGATTTCACAATCTTCCTACAGTTGAACTGTTTGCTTAAAGTCAAAGGCAAGTGTTAAGGCGCCACCTGCTGTTCGTTAATATAAACATTTCAAAAACAGATTGTGATGTCACTCCTGCACAAAATGACTTTCCATCTTTTAATAAAAATTAAAATATATAAACATTTGTACATATACTTTTTACATATACTTTACAGTTTTTTTCCCCTGAACATTGTTTACTTCCGTACTTCAGTAGTACAATCGCGTATAACAAGGAAGAAGCTTAAAAACGATTACAGTAGTTGTAAAAAGGTGCATCGCTTTCATGTTATTTTCCATCAGAGAACCACAGTAAACCAGGCAACTAGAACGCAAAGACCTTAATGCCTCGAATGCTGGAATTCATTCTTGTGTTTTAACTCACATTAGTGTTTCACCAGGAGAGAGTTTTTTTTTTCCCCATCAGCCTTCCAGTAACCCCTGGGTGTCTATCATCGCCAGCTCTTCATCATGCACCCACTTCTCCTCTCCCGGTGGGGGACGAGAGGCTCGAGGTGACTCGTTCTGTGGAGGTTTGGGAGTCACAGATCTCCGTGGGGGATTGAAGGTCCTGTTAACGTAAGGAGAAGCTGTAGATTTCAGAGGAGTGAGGGGTGGAGGGGACGGGATACGTGACAGGTAATCTGAACAGCGTCTTCTTTTCAAACTTTTGGAATCTTTTCCCTCGCTGTTAGCAGGTACAGGAGCGCTCCTATTCAGTGGAGTGAAAGGCGAGAAAACACTGCTTTTCTGCTGTGGGGTTACCTGGGAATTTCAAAACAAGGAACGATATACATTGGTTTTGTTTCTAGTGAACATACAGTACAGACCAAAAGTTTGGAAACATTACTATTTTTTATGTTTTTGAAAGAATTTTCTTCTGCTCCTCAAGTCTGAGTTTATTTGATCAAAAATACAGAAAAAAACAGTAATATTGTGAAATATTATTACAACTTAAAATTAGTTTTCTATTTGAATTAGGGCTGCACGTTTTCAAGTTTTTCATTAACCGTTAACCGAGGCCCTTATCGGTTAATACTCGGTTAACCATAGTGTGCGCCAGGGTTTCCGTTGTCCGGTAATTTCCGGACATTGGCCGAAAAAAAAGAAAAAAAGAAATGTCCGACAAAATTTAATCTTTCCGGTCAAATTGTCCTATTAAAACTGCCTAATAATCTTGCCCACTAACACAATCTGAATTTGAGAATAAGCCTAAAATGTATAAAGCAAATATACACCGACCTTTGGCTATCTTATAAAGGAACAGGCTCTAGTAATAGTTATGTAACTTTCCGTGTTTAGGCGAAGGTAACAAGCAGGCTCCGCGGCCGCCTCGCTAAGGCTATGACTATGTTTGACAGGTACAATATTTGAAAATCGATAATTATTATTTTTTTTATTACATTTATATCTGAATTTATGTCAACCTATAGACTTTCAAATATCAAAATGTCATGAATTAATATGTATTTGTGTACAAAATGACAAACATATTTTCCTATTATATTTTGCCTGGAAACGCTTCCAACACGGCGTCGGTTCTATTTCTAGCATGCACGCGTCGAGCCGCGCCTGAGCCGCGCGTCTCACGCAGGCAGTCGACAAGCTCTAACCTGTTAACATGGGAGCCGAATTAAAAACAGACACGCCACGCAGCTGAGATGCTTTCGCCCATCGCCACGCATCCAGTGTGTCCTGACCGGCCTAATGATGCCCGGGTGTTGGCTGTTGAGATTACAACAACGAGGTTGTACTTGAAGTATATCTAAGCACTGTATTGCAATACTTGCATTTTGCCCCGTCACTCTCAATTTTAAAGTGCTCCAACGCTGTACTTTTTTTTGCCCGCTTCATATTAGAAAATGACTTCTTCTTGTGGACATTACAAATGTCTGGGAGCGCTCTGGCGGTCTCTGGTGGTGCAAAAATGTATTACAACTAAATTCAATGCACGCCATTGACGTCACTTAACCGAGCAAAATGTTTCACTCGGTTACGCAATTTTTAACGGTTAATCGGTTAACCGGTTAACCATGGACACCCCTAATTTGAATATACTTAAAAAAAATAATTTATTCCTGTGATGCAAAGCTGAATTTTCAGCATCATTACTCCAGCCTTCAGTGTCATATGTAACATCCATTCTATCACATGATCATTTAGAAATCATTCTAATATTCTGATTTATTATGAGTGTTGGAAACAGTTCTGCTGTCTAATATATTTGATGAATAAAAGGTTAAAAAGAACTGCATTTATTCAAAATAAAAATAAAATTCTAATAATATATATTCTAATAATATATTTTCTTTACTATCACTTTTTATCAATTTAACACAGCTGAATAAAAGTATTGATTTTATTTTTTTTTTTTAAAAAGAAAAAAAGTTACTGACCCCAAATTACTGACCAGTAGTGTATATTATTATTACAAAATATTTATATTTTAAAAACATAGCTTCGTTTTTTTTTTTTTTTTTTACTTTTACTTTTTCGTTGTTTTTTTTTTTTTTTACTTTTTTTTCATCAAAGTATCCTAAAAAAGTATCACAAGTTCTGAAAAAATATTAAGCAGCAGAACTGTTTCCAACTTTGATAATGAATCATCATATTAGAATGATTTCTAAAGGATCATGTGATAATGATCCTAAAAATTCAGCTTTGCATCACAGAAATAAATGATAATTTAAAGTATAATAAATCTAAAAACAATTATTTTAAATTGTAATAATATATCACAATATAAAATTATTTTTCTGTATTTTTGACCAAATAAATGCAGGCTTGATGAGCAGAAGAAACTTCTTTCAAAAACATTAAAAATAGTAATGTTTCCAAACTTTTGGTCTGTACTGTACATAAATGTGAAATAAAAATGAACAGATCAACAAAGTCAATTAAGGTCTTATTTGAAACCAGTTGTGCTGCTTAATATTTCTGTGGAAGCTATGATAAGAAAGAAATTCAGAATATTTTGACAAATAAAATATAAATGACGAAATACTAATCCGTTAATAATGTTACAAAAGATTTATAAGGTTAATTCATGATGAATAAACGTGCTAATTTCTTTTTTTTTTTTTTTTCTGATTGGATTACTGATTCATTGTGTATATTTGCATGTAACTGAATAAATGTTAATCAATAATCACTATTATTACTATAAAAAATTGTTTTAACAATAAAATATACAATTTATTAACATTTTAGGGTTATGTGGACATCTGTATACAATTAGTAACTGACACAGTAAGAGTTACAGCTACATTTTTTTTTCTGAAGATGAAGGTGCTTTCATGTGTATAGAACAAACAGTTGGAGTTAATGATTACAGTGACGCATGCTGTAACAAACACCACTAATAAAACCAATCTTTCACCACATAAAAAGAAAACTCATACTAACTCTGCCATTGATTTTTGGATTAGACTGCACACCAGGAGTTCTTGGAGACCGAAAAGAGCCCACGACACCTGAAGGAACCACATCTGAGACTTTCTCCTCCGCAATGCTGAAAAAACGCTCACAAGTCTGTGTAAACAATGAACATAAGTCTAATAAGGAACAACAAAAACACATGAGGAATCACTTTTTGATAGTGCTTAAAAACTAAAGTTTAAAAGCAGATTCATTAACCTGAACAAAAGTCTTCAGACAGATCATAGCTTCTTGCAGATGGGATTCTTTGGGGTTTACGGAGAATACTGCTTGTTCTCCTGCATAAAGGCTTGGCACAGGCCCAGAGAGCGGTCTCATCTGAAGATTACTAAGAGCGACCAGTGCTCGCAGCTTTACCAGCTCTTCTAGAGCTAACTGCTCCAGACTACTGTAGGTTCTCACAGAGACCAGGTCAAAGTTCTCATCCACAAGATGCAGTAATGGGGGATGGCCTGAGAAGACATGCAAACAGTCACAATGTGTTTGACGATATAAAGTGAAAGAGTGGTAGACTTAATGAAATGTACCTTGTTTGCCCTCTATGGAGACAATGCATCCCACAATGTCCACCTCCCCACAAGGTGAGCTGAACTGAGGGTCTTGAAGTTCTCTGAAGCGTGCGCATTCTCGAGCACGGAAATGCTGATGCAACCATTCTGGAGACACCTGGATCAATCACATTTTATGTAAGACAATTTCATATGCTTTTAATGGAAACAGGAAATGTAATCAATCTGTGGTGGGAGCAAAGTTGCTAAAGATTAAGGTTTACCTCAACGTCCTGGAAGAATGTTTTCTTGGTGGCAGTGAGTTGAATGTGAGCAATGCCTGAGCGTTTCTTCCCCTCTGATGTGGCGAGGTGATAAGCCCTATATCTGTGGCCCTCTCTTAGCAAGCCATACAAGTCTTGTGAAGGGCGCCAGATATTCAGGGTGTAAACTAGGAAATTAAATAGTACCCAGGCAAAACTGGTTAAATTGGCTCCTTCAACACATAAACAAATAGTAAAGATGATATCCACATTTGGCTCACCACAGTTGCTCTGCAGGTCATTGGCATCAGTAATACTGAGCTTCCAAACAGGAGTGACATCTCGATTAGGACACCCACCCTCGGCCGCCTGGGCTTCCATTACAACCTTCTGCACACGCTCCTGAAGCTCTGCCTGCCTCTTTTCCTCCAAACAGCATCTGTACTTATGCACTGCATCCATTTGTCTCGCACTTAGATGGGCCTGCGTGCAAAGTATATCAAGAAAGAATTAATAAAAAAATAATTAAAAGGTTATATTGACAGTGCTGATTTATTGACTACTACTTTATTTTTGTTTACTACAAGTTGGTGAAAATAAGCAAAAATGCAATTAAAATTTACCTCAACAGCAAGATCCCTCTCAACTGCCTCATACAACTCTTCCCCATCCTGCAGAGCTTCAATCTCATGTCGACTAAATGTCCTCCTTCGTTCTCGAGTTTTATTTTTACCTATATACGTGGAGGAAAAATAATCATCAATCCCTGTGATCCTTATATGCTTAATTTAATGTAAATGAAAAAAAAAACCTACCTTCCATTTCTTTTTCAAATTGGGTCTGTATTTTGGAAATAAGAAGATCCATGGATTTTTGCTTGGAGTTGCTGTGTTTTCTGGCCTCTCGATCTTCTGCACGATCATTGCGAAATATAAAGACACCATTGGGCTTCTTCTCCATCCACTGTTTGATGATAAACCCAGACAATTGTTTGGTACAAAAGCAAAATTATACACTCAGCTTTTACACATCAAATCATCTAATTCATAGCAGCTGAAGTAGAGCAGACCTGAGTGGGGTAAGTTCTCAACACCACAATGTTCACACAGCTCACAACACCTCCAGCAGTGAACAGTGATGATAGTGGGAGGCTAATAGGCCGAGGGTCGCGGTGGTACCCCAATTTAGTGTCCCATCGAGCTCGTCTTGTGCTGTTGGCTGAAATCTGAAATTAAAAAAAATGACAAAACAAATCAAGCCTGGCCAGATTTAGCAGTCATGGATCATCTTAGTTGAACTCTAACTTCACCTTTAGCATCAGAGATTCAGGAGCTTCCAGTGGAGGACAGGCTTCTTGGGAACCAACCAACTCGGCTCCACTGCTCACAATCTTATCACCGATACGGAGACGGCCCTTGTTTAGCATGGCAGTGAGTGGAGGGTCTAACAAGCCTTTGATGGGGTACCAGCCATCTGTGAGCCAGACCACACAGGACTCCATCTTTGCATTAGGAGTTTTGTCATCTTTCACTGGCTTTTCGGGATTTTGACAAGTCTGAGCAACACCACATACACAGAGCACTAATGTCTTAGCTGGAGTGTCATCCCTCTCCATGATCCTCCTGAGTGCAGATCTCTTACTATGGTCCACCTCCACATCATATCTATGTGCACATACCAAATAGTTAAGAAACATCTTGAGTGGAAAAAGTATGAGCTTTAGTAAGCTTAAATACCTGAATTTGAGCTGCAGAAGTACTTGCTCTGGAGTCAAACACAGGCTTCCCATCAAATCTGGAAAAGTTCTTTCCATGGAGGCCCGTTTCCATACAATCCATCGGTAATGGTTGAATACCCAGGCTTCACTGATCAATTTGGGATCAACACCAGGGGTGTCACACAATGCTCTGCCAAAAAAAAGGTTGCATTAACTAAACTAATTCCATGTTCTGCAAGATTTTAGCATGCATATGTACTTGTAGATCTACATCCTATTTATATTAACAGTGTTAAATATACACCATATGTTTACCTATAAAATTCCTCTTTTCCCACAGTACCCTTATTGTCTGGAACCAACCAGCCTCCATCTGCCAGCTGGAGACCACCAGACTCCATGAGAAGCTCACGTTTGAAGAAGTCATTACAGTCAAATCTGAATGATTCAGCATTCTCACTTGTTATTTGTAAGATATTGAGATGTACACCATGCTGATACAGCTGAGATGGGGGGGGGATAGAAAAAAAAAAAGTATAGTAACTGAAATCTACCTTCTCCAAAGTATAGTATTGCAGTGACTTAAAACAGTGGACTAATTAGACATCACAAAAAAAGTTTTCAAAATGTACCTCCTCCTGTGTGTATTGACCAGGACATTTGCGTCCCACAGCATCTCTCAGACCTGTCCTGGGGGCATCAGAATTCTTAGCAAGGTAAAGGCTGCCAGGTAAAGGACGAATAGACTGTTTTTTCTTCTTTCGGAGTCTCATGTCTTGCATATCCCTGGCTAGGTTCAAGGTCTCTCTGTATGCCTCTGTGTCTATTAACATCCCAAGAAAAAGAAATAGGATTCATTGCCGTATACACATAATCATTCATTTTCATCTCTCTGTCTTTTGTAGACATGACTTTACAAACTGGCACAATCCCAATATCATGAGACAATTTCTATTTAAAATACAAAATTAGAAAATGCTAAACAGCTACCTTTCTCTTCAGCATCCATGACTTTCAGAGGTATTCTTTCCACTGAAATGGTTGGTTTAGGTTTAGAACCCTCATGCAGACTCGTCCTATCACAGTATTGTGCAACACTATCACTATGTGATGCAGAAATAATATTTTGGTCTATTTGATTTCTAGGCTCAGTTGTTTCTTTGTTTTTCTTCTTGAAAGGTGGTATAAAACCAGTGGACACTTTAGAGACATCTTGACAGTTTGATGTCCCAGTCTTCATACCCTTTTGAAAAGGGGGCACGAACACCCCTTCTGTATGGTCAGAGTTGTGTCTGTTTTGGACAGACACAGTTGAACATGGTCGCTCTAGGTTATTTGACTTTTGGTCAACAGGATGCCTGCATATTTAAAAGAACTTGTAAGAATTAAAGAGGTCTTCCGATATTAAATGGTAAAGAGTTAACTATTAAAACAGTAAAACAACGTACCAATCTGGACCAGTGACATTCGGCTTGAGGTGGACATTATAACTGAAGACACGCCTGTCTCTTAGAGTTCCTACAACAGGGATTAAATGTAAAAGATAGAAAGGTTAAGATAGCACCTCACAATAAATTAAAATACAACAGTATTTTTTTTTCACTATTAATGAATAAAAGATCTAACCGTTTGGACAGGTTTTCAGTGGAGTGAGACCTGTGGTCTTTGCATCTAATGTTTGATCAAACTCTGAGAGAAGTTGTCTTTTCAAAGGAGGCTGACCTGAATCTAAACAGAACAAAGTGTTATATACAATGAGCTTAAAATAGTTTATTCATTCATACAAGGTGACTCAAAAATGATACATTCTGTAGGCTGTACCTGCTAGATTTCTGGAATCAAATGGACGCTTTCTTCTGTTCTGGGCAAAAGATCCCTGTGTCTGTACATTATTAACAGGTGGACTTTTTTTGTCCTCTGTCATTGCCAAACTGGACGATTCATTCAGGTCATCATCTGCCAGTAAAGCTTCAGTGCAAGCCATTGCTTCCTGCTCAAAGTACTTCTGCTGGGTATCTGTGCAACTGTTAAAATTCAAAGAGTGCAAGTCTAGCTTTGCAGGTTCATTCTGAGTTGCTTTAGATGGCAAAGAATGTAGAGTGGTTTCGATTTGTCTGTCTTTATGTTGAGGACGGCATTTTGAGGAATCACCCTGTAGTAGCTGGCTATCAGTAATATTAACTTGAGCATCACAATCTCTGAATAATTTAGAAGCTTCCTCAAGGGCAACTTTTGATACACACACACCTTTACCACTCGCAGTGCTGAAACCATAGTTTTTCTTGTTTATTTGTTCAAACTTTAGGTTTCCATCTACTATGTCCTCACTGCTTTCAGAACACTTAGTTTGAGGTAAGACTTCCTTAGATGATACATTTTCCTCGTCACAATCTTTAAAAAGACTCTCGGCCCTTTGAAGTGCAGTAATAGAGACAGCCACTTTCTTCCCTCCTGCTGTAGAGAATCCTATGTTGTTTCCTGAAGAATTTTCAGGTCCATGACGCAAGGAAGTGTCATCATAACCTGTAAATGTCGCTCTCACCTCACTCAGTGCCTTTTCAGAGATATTAACTTTGCCACTGGCAGTGCTTAAACCTTCACAGCCTTGATGCTGAAGACTCCCAGAATCAAAGCTAGCCTCTTCACAATCTTTAAAAAGACTCTTTGCCCTTTGCAAGGCAGTAGCAGAGAAAGTCACCTTCTTTCCACCAGCTGTAGAGAATCCAGTGTTTTTTCCTGTAGAATTCCCAGTCTCATGCTCATGGCTGAAGGAGATATCACTGCAGCCTGCAAATGCCTCCTGTACCTTAGTCAGTGGCTCTTTTGAGAGATCACCTAAACATTGGTGCTGAAGATCTTTAGAAGACAATCTCTCCTCTTCACAATCTCCAAAGAGATTCTTTGCCTTTTGCAGCCCAGCAGCAGAGATAGCCACAGCCTTCCCTCCTGCTGTAGAGAATCCTTTGCGTTTTCTTATAGAGCTAGTGTCCATTTGGATATCAAGCACCTGCTTTGTCTTTGGAGATCCATCAGCACATGAGAAAGCATCAACAGACCCCGACAACAGATCTTTAGCTCTCTGTAGTGCTCCAGCTGAGACGGACACTTTCCTACCACTAGCAGTACTGAAAGCACAGTTGCCATTAGGAGGAAGCAACTCAGAAGGATGCTTAGAAAATTCACTCTGAAGGTCTTTCTCCTCACATACTACTTCCTGAGGGGGTTGCTGGACTGAAGAAGGCTGAAATGAGAGGTTATCAGTCAGGTCAAAATCTCTGAGAAGAGCACTGGTTTCCATGAGAGAAAATATAATGCTTTTACAATTTAAAAATAGACTTACTTGTTTGAGTTCAACATCCAGTTTGCCATTCGTTCCCTCCATTTTTGCAGATTCCAAGTCAATATTTTCATCACAGTCTTTAAATATGGCCTTTGCCTTCTTCAGGGCACCAGCCGAAATGGAAACTCCTTTCCCACTGGCAGTCTGAAAGCCATAGCCTTCCTCTGACTTAGTCGATAGAGTTTCTGAGGAAAAAATCTTTGCAAGAACTTCTTTAGGATCACTGCTAGATTTCTGTTCTCGAAAGACCTTCACACTATTGAAGGAAGAATTATCAACACCATCAGAAAATTCAGTTACTAATTGTGGCTGACTTATTTTCATAGATGTATTACTCCAAGAAACTGCTTTTGTTTTCTTAAGGCTAGTTGTTGACATAGAGGTATCATGTTTTCCAGAAGCACTGAAAACGAGTTTGTGAGTTTGTGACTCCTCTAAGCTGTCAACATCATTAAGAAGTCTTCTTGCTTCCAAAAGAGCCGTTTCAGACACTTTCAGCTTTGCTCCACTAGCTGTACTAAATCCAAAATGACTATTGGAGTCAACACAAACAACATCTGTTTTTTCACCTAAACAATTCTGCTCTGGTCCTTCATTTCCTGCCAACTGCATATTTATCTCTTTACAAGCTCTACTGACATCTCCGCAGCTGACATTTCCATCTTGTTTAGTCTTAACATAGGTTTTATTTTTTGTGTTCATGCTGTTAGAAGTATTAACTGAAGGCTCTGTTTCAGCATGCTCTGGCTTTATTACTCCAACATCCACCTCGACTTCCCTATTAAATATGGCTTTCTGATCGTCATCTTCAAAAAAGTGCCTTGCGTGGTTTAAACTCTTTTCTGAGATGCTTATAGCTGTCCCTTTAGCAGTTTTAAAACCAAAACAATTGACTGGAGTATTATCACTGGAATAAGACTGAACACTCTTCATATCAAATAAAGAACGGTCTTCAGACACTGACAAAGTCACCATGGCATTTTGTGTTTTCTTTGACTTGGCACATGGTAATTTGGCAGCATCTTCAATTTGAATGCGATTAGAACCATTTACTGAAAGAGTGTCTGTCTTGACGGGATGCTTTCCTTTCACAACATCACAGTTAAAACTATCATCAAAGTCAATTCCGTTGAGTATATCGGGATCCCACTCTTTCTCTGTGTGGTTGTCTGAGCCAGGATTTGTCGGTTTGAACTGGGTAAATTCATGTTGACTATTTGCTTCCTCCAAAAGACTGCACAATTCTGTAACATCAGCCTTTTGAGATGCTGTCAAAGTGCCATTCTCCTCATCCCCACCATGGCTGGAGTTCACTGCGGCGGATTTGTGTGTGCTGCTAACCTCGAACACAGTCTGTCTTTCAGCACTTCTCTTGAAATCCAAATTTGGATGACTGCACTTTGATGAGTCTGAACCTCTCCCCAATTTCTCTTTCAAAAGAGTCTCTGTTTGAGAGCCAACATTTGAAACTGTAATATTCCTCTTTGAACCGGTTTTATAATCAGATTCATTTGACTGCAGTGAAGAGCAGCTTGAAATATTAATTTTAAAGCTCTTTGGACTGTCACTCTTTGGAGCATCACTAACACACACTCTGGAAGCATGGTGAGAGAAGATGGTCTGTCCTGTGGGCAATCTATTTGCATTAGTGCTTCCTGAATCTGATTTGCACAATGTTTCTATAGTCTGATAACATTTTGGAGCAGTTCCATTTAACGTGTTGATCAACACATCCCCTGCAGCTTCATCTAATGATGCTTTGGCCTTCATTATAGCCTCATCCTGTATGGAAATGGCCTTGTTGTTTGCCGTTTTAAAAGAAGGAAAAAACTCTTTGATGTCTGCGCACAAGGCTGTCGTACCATCCAAATCAGAAAAGGTGGTGGGGCAACCACTGTCGTGACTGATTTCAAAAGTGGTAAGCATGACTGTTGACTTGTTTGGAGAGGTCATAGATATGTCTGCTAAATTAGAAATGTCGTTGTGACTACCAACTTCGTTCTTCTGCTCAAGTTCTGCTTTACTTTGCACTTGGCCATTTTGTTCACACTGTACAGTCACATCAAGCAGTGCCTTTGGCATTATTTCTTGTGTGAAATCCTCTGCAAATGCCTTGGAAAGCTGTGTCATATCCAGTCCAAGATCAAGATCATGGATTTCTGCAGATAACCTTTTGACATCTTGTGGCTGTGTATGATAATCGACTGCATTTTCACTGGCGACTGTGGATTCTTTAAGGTTACTAGATATCTCCTCAACTGTGGGATTTTCTGTAAAAATGCAGAGCAAAAATGTTGTTCAAAATACACACACAATAAATAAATAAATACATAATTTAAATGTAATACATTGAAAACCTTACCTTTGAGCATTTGATCCAAGCATACTGATTGAGTATCTTTGTGTCCAATTACTGTATCTGACAGATCTGAACTTGGCACTTGATACACAAACTTTCTGGGCTTTCTAGAAAGCATGAAAGCAGGCGATTTGTCTAACAAAAACTTCTGACACTGAGCTCCTTCTGGATAAGACTTGAGTCTAACACTCTGTGAAAAAGTTTGGCTACTTCCTGCAATGCAGTTGAAAAAAGTATCACCATTAGTTTCACTCGATGCTACAGTGTTGTGATTGCTTATCAAAGATGAGTCCGGACATTCTCCATTAAGAATGGATTCTGATAAACTCAGTGGAGTCCACTGAATGAGATCTTTATTTTTGCTTGGGCTTTTTGTTTCTACATCATCCATTAATTTCTCTTCTGGTTCTGAAGTTAGAACAACTGACTTGACATCCTTTGAAGAATCGGTTACTCTCCTTCTGATCCTCTCTTTGGTTTTGATTCTTCGCAGAGTTGAAGTGCTGTTGCCGAAGAATATTGACAACGCATCTTCAGCACCATCAAGAACATTCTGTACTGTGCTGCGGACATCCCCATCCTCTATAGCGCAGGGAACCTTCTGCTTCCACAGACTACTTGTACTTGTATTAGGAGAGCAAACAGGCTTTTCTCCAAGGTCATCAGCCTGAATAGGCTCACTTTTGGCTATTAATGAAGAGAATAAAATCAGAGTAATCAGAATTATCTTGGGGTTAAAGATATGTGTATGCATTTCAAATTAACCATTTAGATTATTTTATGTATAGTTTCAAATATATGGTGTCATTCACCTTCTGGTTTTAGTGTTGTATCACTCAATGTTGCATTGCTTGCAGAGCCTTTCGAAAGAGACGGGAAGAGTTTGCGCACAAACTGGTGTGTATAAAAGTAGGAACAAGCATCACCATTAATTACATGTTGGTAAAAACATGCTCTGAGCATTTCAGGCACCGTAATCCCAAATTCTTGAAATTATATATACATAAATTTAGATTTGAACTTACAATTGCTTCCTTGTCTTTGAGGCCACTTGATGGAGCGCGTTCCTCTGTTTTGGCTAGAGAGAAATAAAAGAACTGTTGCTGAATAGCTCATTTCTGATCAGGAGACCAGGGGAATTGCAACACATGCAATTCAATGGATTCAAGATACAACGGATTAATAACATTCTTTTTATTATTACTTTAACACACTGACTTGTATTTAACATTTATATTCATAATTGTTTTGTTTTTTTTGCAAAGATCACATTTCATTTTAAATTCTACCCTACAAAATTCATCTAAAGAGACAATACTTTAATTTTGTATACATACGCAATATCACAGTGGGAGTCAAAGAGGACGGTGTGTTAAAGGAACTGGTCCAGGATAGGTCAGGGTTGATTTGTGCCCCAAGACTCTCAGATATCTGTTTTGCTGAACGTGCCTGTAACAGAACAAACTCAGCATTATGATTAATGTCTAGAACGCCATCTGAACTTAATGAGAAAAAGTGTTTAAAACCAACTTTACTTTTGGAATGTGACAAGATGCTGAAACAGGTTGGTTGAAAAGGTTAAAAAATAAGAGGGCTTTATTGCTTTAAGACTGACATTAGCCAAAATAAAAATGTTTTAACATATTTGCAAAGAAGACAATGTACTAGTTTGGACAAACATCAAGGATCATGGTGACAGGCTGAAAACTTGTTTTTACAGAATATTTATAGTTCTAATAGTCTACTGGGGTTATACTTTCAGTCGTTTTGAATTTTAATTACCTTGACATTTGAGATTTTTTTAAAAAGCATTTTCCTTGTATGATTTCTGAACACATATGGTAAATGGACTGCAATTATATAGCGCTTTCAACAGACCACATGGCCATCCAAAGCGCTTTTACAATTTGCCTCACATTCACCCATTCACACACACCATGTTGACAACTTCATGAGTGCTGCACTTGGAATAGAATTTTCTTTATCTAGAGGGTTATTAAAGAAAAAGTTACTTGAATCATGTTGTAGTTAAATTTTCATGTTGACTAGCCAAAATCATTAAAAAAAAAACTGTTGACTTACCAAAGACCTTTTTGGTGTGTCCAGAAGGCCTGTGGTGTCGCATATGGAAGTTGCTTAAAAAAAAAGTATAGTATTTAATATAGAATTAAAATAATAAAAATAAAAAATTCCCCTTTAAAGGAAATAAAAATGAAAGATAATCTAAAACTGTCTCACCAAAGCAATCTCTAGGTTTTTCAGAGGATCTATCAAATCTTTGACTACAAATGACAGGAGAGAAACATTCATTAAACTTGACTTTAATATTTCACATGAAATTCATATTCTCCTAATCATAAACATAATTACCTGTCTTTGGCTGAACCAAACAAACAAGGGCTTGATTCTGTCCAGGGAAAAGCTGACGAGTCTCCATTAGCCACTGGGTGGAAGAAAAACAATTATACAGGACTATGTCCTTTACACATACTGCATTCATAACACAACAACTGTGCTATACCTTCATAAGGAGACTCCTCATTAGGAATGGAAGCAGGGGACTGAAAGCCTAGTTGCTTGAATATTTTGGGTGTAGAAAACAGCTGACTAGTCAGGGCTGATGTCTCTGGTACTTTGACAGTCTCTTCCTCC
This sequence comes from Carassius gibelio, assembly GCF_023724105.1. Classification (NCBI taxonomy): domain Eukaryota; kingdom Metazoa; phylum Chordata; class Actinopteri; order Cypriniformes; family Cyprinidae; genus Carassius; species Carassius gibelio. The sequence goes on from NC_068410.1 coordinate 8,764,123, forward strand.
TCAACTTTTGAACTGTCAGGACGTCCTTCATCTCTGGAAGCTTTTGCAGTCAACTCCTCAAACCAGTCAGGATTAAGAGGTCCAAGCTCTTAATTCACAATAAATCAGATCAGTAAAAAAAAAAAAAATTGAAATATGGTAACACTAATATACATACATACATACATACAAACATACACATACACAAATACAAATACAAACACAAACACACACACACACACACACACACACACACACACACATATATATATATATATAGCGTTATATAAAAAGTCATATTATTGGAAGTCTCTACCTTTGTCAATTTGATGAAAGAAATAGTCAAACATGCTGCCATGAGTGTAGTGGGGTTAAATCTGAACCAAGCACAATGATGTTGTCATTGGACCTACAGGTAAACAAACAAAAACATAAAAATGTAATTCGATGTACTTTGTATCTCTGACAAGAGTGTATCTGGCTTATATTACGTTCTTATCAAGTAAAAGTTTGTCATCGAGATTTAAATAACTGTAATTAAGTAAGTAACGTTAGCCTAACTGTTCCGTGTCATGCATATCAGTTTACTCAGTTAACGTTACCGTAAATGAACGTGTTGGCACAGATGAAAGATTTTTGTAACTTCTAAGTCTTTGAAGTTAATTGAAATGTCGTCTTCATCTCCGATTCCAGATGTTTTATTCCCTGAAGTGTTCTGAGAAAAACTGTTTCTTCTACGCGCGTGGATAACGCTGGTTTAACACATCCCGCCAATAAGCGAAGTGTCGTCAACGGAAGGGCAGTTGTCTCGACCAATCAAAATGCGAGCGTCAGTTCAGGGGGCGGACTTACGTGCATCCTTTCAAAACAGGAAATAGTTTATGAGGGAGAGAGAGAGAGAGAGAGAGAGAGAGAGAGAGAGAGAGAGAGAGAGAGAGAGAGAGAGAGAGAGAGAGAGAATTTCTTTGCATATATTCTATTATGTTCTAAAACGTTTTAACGTTTTGAATTATTTTAATAATAATAATAATAATAAAAATCAATTTTTAGATGGAGTGTGCATAGTTTTACATATATTACAAATAAAACATAAACATGTTTTTTAACAACAGTCATCATATGACACAGAAATAAACATATCTAAGGATTGTGCTATTGCCAAAAAAATTGCACAACCAGTACAAATAGTGAATAATATTTGTGACATTGAGTGTCTTTATTAATTCGGTTGTGGAGCACCAGAGGGCGCACTATCAAAAAAACAAAACAAAACAAAAAACAACCCTACATAATGCATTGCTTGATTTCAGTTTATGATCCTCACATTTAAGGTTACCTTAAGGAAAAGGTTATATAAATTTTATAATTTAGTTCAACAATAAAAATGACAAATACAAACAAACAAGTTCATCCTAAAATCATGGACAATTATAGATCTAAGAACAGACACATAAGTATTAAAATAAAAACACCCACAATCTTTTTAAAATGTTATTTATTGATCTATTTATTGCATGCACACCTTTATACAGCAGACAGCAAAATGAAACGATAAAAATACAATCATACAAGTATGGCCTAGACTCCAACTACTATTTACAATCTTTCATTTAAAATAAATTCTTATTCCATAAATATCTCTATTTCTTCTTATGGTACATACCTTTGAATGCTTGGCCATCTCAATAGACAGAATATACATAATTCCATCCTATAAAACTATACCATTTTATGATGATCAAAACATGATGATCTTTCTTTTAAGAATATAAATAAACCTTCTAGAAGCAACTAAAACTAAACAGTAGAAAGACATTAGTAAAATCAAATACCCTCATACATAAATAAGTTCTGGATGACCCTTTTATGCATCCAGGTCTTTCTGACAGTAGCACTGAATTGTGTTACAGTCATTCTGTACGGATAAAAGCCGAGGCAGGGGTGCACACGGTGAAATGTCTGATCTTGTTAAACATAAAAAAAAAAGCAAGAACACAACATTTATGAGTCATCAAGTAGCTGAGAGCACTGAAGTTTCAAAACATTCTCTCTAAAATGAAAAGTTTCACTTAGTGTGAGGCATTGCACATTTTCCCGTAACGTATAATGGTAGATGTGAGCAGGAGGAGCCATTCGTACAGCTTTGGTATACCTTTGATGCCTGCAGCAATAGAGGCCCCATTTCAGAGCCGGGGGCGACCCCTTACATATATAGTAGTACAAAAAAGCCAAGGATTCGACTTCTTTTTGTGTCCCCTGATGCAGTTTTCTAAGCTATATTAGCTGTACATCCTTGAAGCTCTTAGGGTGCACAGAGGCAGGACAGTGATGAGTGCACTAGAGGAAAGCAGCAACTTCAGACAGGAGTGGTGGATAGAAGGCCAGTTCCCGCCTGATCCCTTAAAGTTGGACTCAAAGGCTGATGCCGGTCACGCTGGAGTCAGGAAGGAAGGCAGTGATGGCCCGGTAGCCCTGTGCCCGTCGAATCATGTCTCGGATCTCGCAGTTGAGCTCAGTAAGTCGGTTGCATATCTCAGACAGGTCTTGTTTGGAACCGACCAGGGCAAAGGTTCCCGTCTGACCCAGAGTTTGGTGCCGGAAATAGATGTTGAGTAGTGTCTGGATCTCATTCTCAGAGCTGCTGCCGAAGATGTCACTTGGCCAAATTTTCCTGAAACAAAGTGATAATACAAAGCACTGCATATTACTCCAAATGCATTCATTTTCTGTTGCTGAATAGGTTATCAATAAATTAAAAGGTGGGAAGTTTACCTGCATTCCTGTATGTAACGGATGGCTCTGGAGAACTCGTTGGTTTTTAGGCTTTCTAGAATGGCCTGCACAGCTGTCTCAGAGGAGCTGTAGGGGGATTCAGTGGTAGGATCTCTCTGCTCGTCTGCTGTCTCATCGTCCACTGATGCTGCTGCTGCCCGCAGGTTACTCCTCAACTCACTCAACTCCCTGGACATGTTCTGAAGCTAAAAGTGAGAACATTTATACACACACCGGGCTCGGTCCTAAATAAGTACGGTTTGCCAGCTAGACTTTTTCTATTCCAGTAACAAATGTCTTAATCAAACTCAGATGTTGAGACACTGATGTCAACATACCTCTGGTACAGAGTTTATAGCGTGAACTTGGCCAATCAGTTTACAGTAAGACTGAAAAAGCAGCAGCAGTTGAAAGTGGAGTTTGTAGAGTCTTTGACAAAGCTCCAGTTGCTGCGAACAAACATGCATAAAATTAAAATTCTTTCAATTTTTTCAGCATATGAGAAAGAAGTTATTACACAACAGTTACAGCATAGGAAACCAAACAAATCTTTAACAAGGATACAAGTGTGTTAGCAAAACAGTGTTTTTAGTGTAAAAAATGTGAGGCATGTGAAACAATTTGGCAATGTTCTGATAATATGGGCATTTGGAACAAGCAAAAAAGAAAACATGAGGTTAAAAAGATTTTATAAAACTTACTGCAAGAGATTCCATTTGCTATAAAGCAGGCATTGCAAGACAAAAGGTGAGAAGTGAAGAAGGAAGAGAAGTTTTGAATATAGTGTGAAATCATGCAGCACAGTGGCACATGCAATATAAAGCATGAGCAATGGCTCCATCATGCATGAGCAGAAAAAATGAATAGACAATCACTGAAAGAAAAAGGGTTACAACTACGCCCTCTTTATTTTTATTTTTGCACAGGGACTGTGCTGGGTAAAAAAAAAAAAAAAAAAAATTGGTACCATATGCCTTTGTTATTGCTTTAACTGGTTATGACTTGAACGCTAGAAAGTATGAATACTTTAGGTTAAATTTTAGAGAAATAAACTTTTTCAACTTCTTCAAAGCCCAGTATAAAAAGACCCTTTTATCAAACATAAGACTAGGGGGCGCTGTTGTGAATCAACACAGCACAGGCTTAAAGGGATAGTTCACCAAAATATAAAAATTATACATTTTAACTCACCCTCAAGCCATCTTAGGTATATGACTTTCTCCCTTCAGATGAATACAGTTGGAGTTATAAAAAAGTCTTGGCTCTTCCAGGCTTTATAATGCTAGTGAATAGAGTTTGAGATTTTGTAGCAAAAGTTGGTGAATAAAGACCTTCTGAGTGTAATGCATTTGTCTAAGAATAATACCCATATTAAAAACTTTACAAACTGTAATCTCTAGCTTCTTCTAACTGTCCTACGCACATTCACAAGAGAGTGGTGTTCCAGCGGATAATGTAGGACGTACAGTAGGTGTAGCGTAAGCTCCAATGAGAATATGCTAGTCTCACAAGAACCAAGTTTTGCTTACAGCAAAGGAAAACCAGTCTCCACTTGGCTTTAATCAAAATCCTCATGTGGAGCACTTTCTATGATGGATTTATGCACTTTTTTGCTTCAAAATCTAGATCACTATTCACTGACATTATGAAGTTTGGAAGACCCAGGACATTTTTTTTTATATAACTCCTACTGTATTCGTAAAAAAAAAAAAAAAAAAAAAAAAAAAAAAGTCAAACGAGGGCAAGTAAATCATGGGGTAATTTAAATTTTCCGGGTGAACTATGCCTTTAAAGTTAAAGAGCAGACAGATAGAAAAGAGATGTCACTCACAGAGCTATCACAGAACAATCGAAATGCAGAAAATATAAGAAGTACATTGACATAGACATTACAGTGGCATTCAATCACTAGACAATGCTGCCATACTAAAATATTGACACACAAGTACTATTTTTTTCTTTTTTCACAAGGGAATAAAGAATGACAGAAACATATGCACTATTTGTGGTAACCTGCCACACTGTAGTTTTAGGATTGCATCAAGTGTTAGACAGCAGAACTGTTAGTTAAAGCTCCAGTTTGATCATGTACTTCAATTATAATGACATTCCTTTATACATATCCTTTATTCCTTAGTTTTCTCTGGAATGGCTGACTATCCAGCTGAGGTTTCATACCTTCTCCTCTGTTTCAGCGGGCTGATAGGTGATCACTCCATCTCCAGTGCATTTGGGGAAACTGGCCTTGCAGTTGCGTAGCCACTGGAAGAGTCACAGGCATAACAGTGAGTTGAACAGAACAAGCTTTGGGGTCAGTAAGAAATGAATTATGCTTTATTGTACATACTGATTTGACTGCCTCCTTTTTGTTGTTGTAGGTCTCTAGATACTCCTGCAACTCTAACACACTAAACTTCATCTTCTCCAACAGCCCATAAGACACAATCTGAAACACATATTTAAGAGAAAATAAACTGCACACAATACACATTGAACGAGACATTGAATATAACACTAAGGCTGGTTATTTACTAGTTTGTATACTGCATATAGCATTGACATGATTTATATTCAAACTTGAAACTCACTGTGTCTGCATCGACAAACAACGTGGGGCATTCGGAGCAAGATGTCAGCATCTGGGATGACTTTACAAACTTTGCTCCGATTCCATGAAGGCCATCGCCAAGATAACCAGCAGCATCACAAGTCAGGGTGCAGAACTTACTCTGTATACTCTGGAGGTCAGAAACAATACATCCTCTTTAATTTGTCCCCGACCAGCATGTTGTCAGTAACAAAAGAATATAATCAAAGCCATTTCTTCTAAAACTTTGGCACTACTGAGTTGTCAGCTTTGTGTGATGAACCAAAGAAAATCCAAGTTAATGAATAAAATCGACATCATCTGACATCAATAATACAGCATGCAACACTTGGGATTTTAAAAAGTATCAGTTGATTCATTCACTTAATGAGCTTTGTTGAAGCCTAAATCAATATAATAAGGACCAGTGATAACCTACTGTATCTCTATGAGTTACCTGAAAGAGAGAGGAGAAGACTTGGAAGGTGTAAACCGCACAGGAACCATCCGTGTCTGCCACCAACTGGTTAAGATGATTGCGCCAAGCCTCCTCTGCATCATCGCACACAGTCGGCTGGAAGGCGGCCAGGATGGCGGAGAAAAAGGGAGAAGGCGGAGGGGAGGAACGGGACTCTAGCAACAGCTCTTCCTTTTCCTCTTCTGCCTGCAACACAGAGCTCTGCGGGTCTCCGAACCCACTGGAGGAAGCGAGGGATAGAATTATGTGGTGAGGGAAAAAAAGTTCAAACATCAGCTATGAGAAACTTGAGATCAGTCTGACTTTTCCAGACAGACTAATGTATGTTGAGAGTCTGAAGCTCACAGTACCTGGGTACACAGCTTGTCTCGTTGTCAGTAAAGAAGTTGTTTTTCTTCTGGGGTGTGTCTGCTGTTAGGATGTCAGAACAACTAAAGGCAGGCGGCGACTCGCAGATGCAGAGTGAGATATCGTTCTCGTTAACAATGGCTTCTTCTTCTTCTTCTTCTTCAGCTGAATCCTCAGTCTAGTTTCGGATAGGATTCATAAGAAGCAATAGGTATTTATGGCAACGAAAACATCTTTTGTGAAAATATTATATTAAGAAAAGATCAAATTGTGTGGCTGAATTTCCCATTCTCAGATGATAAAGATAGTATTAGTGACAGACTGATTAATTGTTAATTAAACGAAAATTAAGTTGTCTTCTTTGGCTAAAATACAGAAATTATTCCTCCAAATGTAGGCTCCATAATTTCTGCAAAACGTTTTTTGTTGTCGAATATTCTTAAAAATGTTTTTAACATTTTTATTAAAACACTGATTTAATTATTACATTTATTTTAATAAGGGTGTCTAAGGAAAAAAAAATGTCCAACCAACTGTGCATTATTAAAAAAATGTATAATACATGTATTATTTTAAAATATATTAATATAAATAAACATTTAAATAAGAAAACACAAAACAATGCATTTATTTATAAATAAATATTCACTGACCTTTCAAAATTAAAACTCTTCATGTTGAGAATCGTTTTTCTTTTTAGTGCTTTTTAATAAAGAATTTTTTCAAACATTTCAAATTCAGATATAATAAGAGACCTTTAAAAATTGGAGGACCAATATCTGATTGGTCTGGTCTCATGTTTCTGGCCACAGGCAATGGGTACACTTTATTTGCAACCCTAGCATTTAACATGTGAGTGATGTTATAGCCTTGCCACACAGACAGAAGCCATACACATTGCCCTTGTGGCTCATCTGAGACTCTGGTAGGCCTCGAAGATGAAAAGCGGTTATCAGAGAAATGGTTTTTGATGCTTTTGAAGAGCAAGAATGACTTTTTATGCCCTTCTAATCTAATGCCCCCATCCTAAATAAGCATGTAACAGGAAAATAGTATCAGCAAACTACTCACTAAAATCTAACCATGCTAAAAGCAGAGCCAGACAGATTAACCAAGCACAGAAAGAGATTTCGTTTTCAACCGTGTTAACAGAAAAACTCCAGAACAGAAGTGCGATAGGAATGTGTCTGCCCCCAAAAATCAGCCATTTTGAAGCTCTTATTCACCCGATGGTTCGATCCCTCGGGTAGTGAGATCTCAAAGCTGGGCGTTGGGGTGGAAAGAGGAATTTGGTCAGCTTGAGTGCTGTCAAAGGAGACGGGAGGGGAGTCCATGGGGTTTAGTTCCTCAGTAGAAGACAGGCTGACGTTCTGAAACAAGTGATTTAAGAGAGTTTAATTAGACATAGACATTTCTATAAAACAGGATAGTAAAAAAATACCTCTTATCATAATCCAATTAAATCCTAATAGATAAAATACAATATTTCCCAATGAATATCTATCCTGTTTTATCCCATTGAGTCAAAAGTGTACAAAAAAATGAACAAAAATGCAACATTACTAGTTGTGAGGCTGAGAGGATCTGGCTGGCTGTGAGGGACTCTTCCTCAGAAGACTCGTCAGAATCATCATGGACGATCGGACACAGACTTGGTGAGCTTCCTGAGAGCTGGCTGTCCTCCTCCATTGGTTGGACTTCAGCCTGGTCCAGACTGTCAATGGAGCGCCTCCGCGCACCCCAGTTGAAGCTGTCAACTGTCTCACCCTGTCAGAGAAATAAAGAGTCCTCTGAATTGGTATATGGCACACAACCAGACTTCAAAACACACACATTCATAGGCTACAGCATGCTGTATGTGTGAAGGTGCTCAGTCTGTGAGATTGTTATAGAAGCATATCTCTCCGTGTATGAAGGTTGAAAGGAAACCACAATACAGGAACACATTTCTAAACATTCTCGTTCTTGTAGAGTAAATAATGAAGTGCCTGAAGGCTCAAGTTATCAGTGCAGCCACATGCCTTGACATCAGTCGAGAGACAACATCCACATTCCTTCACAGATCCAGTTCTGCAGTTTAGAAAATGTTTTCCTTTGGCAGCTCTCTTAAACACTGAACTCAAAAAGTCGCTTTTACTGCACTACTTTAATTATTTTCTTTCATAATCATACTTGACCAAAACAAAAATGGCAAAGAAGCAAAAAGTCTTTGCTACTATTACAGTGACTCATGACTCATCAAATTTATCCACAAGGGAGAATTTATTTAAAAGGCTGAATCTGCCCTTTTAAGTCTCTGTGGCATGGAAGCTTCAGCAAATTTGGGGAATGACCTCAATGAACTGACTCTAATGATTTCAAAGGAATGCAATCTAGAGATGGCCAAGCTATTAAAATACAAACATATTGAAATATAATAAAACCCACATAAGGAGTGACTAAACATTTACAGATGCTACCCACCAATTACCTAATTTGTACATTTTCTAAAACACACTACAGTTCAAAAGTTTGGGGTCAGTACGATTTTAGAAAGAAGTCTCTTAAGTCCCGTTTACTCCAAGAACAATAACTATATAGATAACTATAAAGATAACAATATTAGCATCCACACCAGCAAACGATATCACGAACGTGCGTCTGCCGCTTTAAATTCTCGAGCTCGTTACAGTAAGATGGATTCTGATTGGCTATCAATGTTTGTATCGTTCATCAGCTGGAAAAAATCGTTCTGAAAATGATTCCAACTTTATCTTTATAGTTATCGTGCTTGGTGTGAATGGGCCTTTATGCTCACAGAAGCTGCATAAAAGATAAAAAAAATACAAAATATAAATAAAAAACAGATACATAAATTATAATTTAGGTTAGAATTTCATCTGTCCAATCTAAATTAACTTAATCTGTTTTGATGTGCCATTGTATTTTGAAATTTCTTTTAAAAAAAGATGATTCCAGGGAGAGTTATAGACATGCATTTCAATGCACAGCCTGTGAAAAACACAAAATCATCTTGCACAACACTGGTGGATTCCTGTGCTTACCTGCATCTCCTTGATGGCACAGACATAAACAAGGAGAGGAGAACGTATTACAAAGAGTTAAAAAAAAAGTTACAGTAGTATTGCGCAAACATTGCCACAGTTTATTTCTGACTGATACTTTGAAAAAGTTTTGCGAAAGTTTAATGCTCAGCACTGCTTTGCCCAAAGGTCTACTTTACTGAAGTCAAAACAAAGATAGCCCAAGTAATTTGAAATTCAAATGATTTCACAAGAGGCAAGTGATCATTTTGGGGTTTTTTTTTATATCTGCTCACCTCTCCATCTTCCAGTTCCACATCCAGGAAGTCAAAGTCTCTGAATACACGGGACTGCTGTTCTGAAGTGGTGTCATCCATGTTTTCTGTGTCCCGTGTGCCGTCCTCAGAGGACACCAGACTGGGCTGGTGTTCAATCAGGTCCAGTTCCCCACAGGATGAGAAAATCACCTGTAGGAAGTGCTTAAGAATGATTCCTGACATATGTTTAAATATTTCATACTGGATGGATAACATATATACGTCACTTACAGATGGGTTTTTGGTGAGTCCAACTTCTTGGCCACACAAAGTTAAAACATTCACCAGCTTCTCACGAGTTCTTTTCTAAATTGGGAGAGAAATAAAAAAAATAAAAAATAAACATATATATATATATATATATATATATATATATATATTTTTTTTTTTTTTTAATTAAAGCTGCAGTAGGTAACTTTTGTAAGAATATATTTTTTACATATTTGTTAAACCTGTCATTATGTCCTGACAGTAGAATATGAGACAGATAATCTGTGAAAAAATCAAGCTCCTCTGGCTCCTCCCAGTGGTCCTATTACCATTTGCAGTTACAGACCGCTCCCGGTAAGAAATAAACCAATCAGAGCTGCGGTCCGTAACTTTGTGTTCAAAATGTAGAGAAATGTATATAATAAGCGAGTACACCATGAATCCATTTTCCAAACCGTGTTTTTAGCTTGTCCTGAATCACTAGGGTGCACCTATAATAAATGTTTATATTCGGACTATTTTAGATTGCTTCGGGGGTACCGCGGCGGAGTAACCCAGTACCTTTGTGATTCTTCATAGACAAACAGAGAGAAATAGTTCCGGCTACGATGTTCTTCCGCAATACGCAAGCAGTTCTGTTTATTAACCGCTAGAGCATCAAAAGTTCCCTACCGCAGCTTTAAGTGTAAATAAAAAAACATTAATTAAATAATTCATTAATTAAGTATAAAATAAATAAACATATAACAATAAAATGACAAAAAAATAATTTAATGTAATTGATAAAATTACATTTAAATAAAATAATAAATTAAAACACTGCAATATAGGAGATACAGAAATGCATATTTAAATTCTTTCAAAGAGTGTATTTTTGAGTGCTTACTTGTGAAGACTGTGGTCGTTTCCAGCTGACAGGCACCAGCACGTGGTTGTTTTGGTAGGAGCCCGAGGATGTAGAGGAGGTACTGCGTGTCACAGTAACCCCTCCTCCATCCTTCCCATCTTGTCTTGGAGAACCGTGAAGCTCGTCATATCGCCGGCCAATCACCGGTGTCTAAAACACACACAATGTCGCACACCATTAAGCCCAGGGATTTCACATCTGCTCTTTTCTTTTCATGTCATGAGTTTGTGGCCCTCAGCCCAAAAGTCTTCTTTCTGGCGCATTCCCTTCGCTAACATCAAGTTGCCTTAGATCCTGACCAACAATTTAGAACCTGCTGGAAAAACTGGCTGTCTATTCTCAATGGTCCTTCTCCTCTGCGTTTCCTAGCAGAGCTTTGAAAAACAGAACTTCAATAAAGTGAGCCAAACAAAAGCTTGGGGGAATGTCAGGATTTCCCTTATTGAGCTCACCTGCCCTTAATTCCCGTGAAATCCTTTCTGCTGGGATGGAATGGGGCATGTTTTGAGTTCCCTGTCAGTTTTGAGGTTTTTTCCTACTGTCTTGCCCACTTGCTAGAGGCTAAATACATCCCAGAGGTATTTGACAGAGGGCAGAGGAGTCTGCTTTGAGACTCTAGAAGGGCTGTTCAGCTCTCTCCACTCTGGATGCAAAGCGCCACAGCCGGATTGACATCATTTCCTGGAATTCATGCACTACACAAATAGCTCCCTGTTAGGTTCCCACACTTTTAAAAGGCCGGGTTGTTCATGTTTCCAATAAGTTTTAAACAGAAAACCTAACCTTCAGAGTTTGTTACAAATGCTACTGTACAATAATAATGAAAAAAAAAAAAACTAACACAGAGGACCAAATGTAAAAAAAAAAGAATGACTACAAACTACAAAGTAGACAATCCTATCGAGGATCAATCCTATCACTTTTGCACACTATGCACCATCTCAGCTTCACTAACTCAATGTACACCACCAATTAAAAAAAATAATTTCTATTTCATAATAATTTTTACATGAGAAAATATTTTTTAAATGAGAAAAGTTTAATAATAAAAATAATATTTAGTGTTTTATTCAGTTTTTTTCTGTGTTGTGCATTTAAAAGTACTCCATAAATGGATAATATAATATATATAATATAAATATAATATAATATAATATAATATAATATAATATAATATAATATAATATAATATAATATAATATAATATAATATAATATAATATAATATAATATAATATAATATAATATAATTTTTAAATCTACTTATAAAATAAAGCAAATGGTAGGTACCAAAAATGGAATGTTTAAAACCATTTTAGCTCCTTCAAAGGCAAATGATAAAATAATATCTAATAATAAAAATAATATTTAGAATTTTTTCAGTCTTAATTTTTTCCTGTGTTATGCATTTAAGTGTACTATATAAATTCAATAATACTTTATAATATAATATAATATAATATAATATAATATAATATAATATAATATATATTTTTTATTATTATTTACTTATAAAATAAAGCAAATGGTAGGTACCAAAAATTTAATGTTTAAAACCATTTTAGCTCCTTCAAAGGCAAATGATAAAATAATATCTAATAATAAAATAATATTTAGTATTTTTTCATTCTTAATTTTTTCCTGTGTTATGCATTTAAGTACTATATAAATTAAATAATATAATATAATATAAATCAGCTAATAAAAGACAGCAAAAGGAAGTATGGAAATTACATAGTGAGCAAAAAAATGTTTAAAAGCATTTTAACATTTGACTTACCACCAAAGCTACCACCCTTTCTCCTCATTCCAGCTGCACACTCATCATCTCAACCAACCAACTGGGAAGGTTTTTAAACAGTACTGAAGCAGTTTACATGCACGCTGGATAGTCTTTGGTTGCTACACTACTGATTTCAAGCATTTCTGTATAAGCCTCAGGGTATTGTAGATCATGAGTAACATAAATTCAGTGTCCAAACTTTTGGCTGGTTCTGTTTAATGACAACAAAGAAAAGGAAATAGATACAGTCATGTCATACCTCTGAAATGTCAAAGTGAAAGTCAAGGGTCTTTCCAGGCAGGGCTTTGGAGGGTGTGTCCCAAACACGCCCGACATCCACAGTGGATGCGTTACTCTGCGGGGACGAAGGCGAAACCAGACTAGCTGAGCGGGAGACCACCAGCTTTAATATGTTCAAGGCCTCCTTCCAGTGTGCAGTCTGAAGTCACAGAAACAAAGACAAAACAGAACTAAGTTATTCTCAAAGGACACATTCAGAAACTTGCTCACCTCCCAAAGCATTACATACAGTCAATCCATCTTCAAGAGCAGTAGCTGTCTCTTCTTCTGCCGAGATAAACATGGAGCGCAGAGAGAGAAGCAGAAGTTCAGAGGAGTGTCTTTGCTGTGAGGCCACACTGAAGGCCTCAGTAATGTGGACAGCAGCCAATAGGACTGACTGTTTATAGACTGCTGCTGGGTGTGCCTTTGGATTTATAGCCCTGGCACAAGGTCGTGTTTTTTAATTCTCTAGTTTTTTTCTCCCTCCGAAGGAAGGGGTGAGAGATGGAAAACCAGTGGTATTACTAAGGATGTAAGACAGCTTGAAGTTTACAGTAGAAATGCTATAAAACACTATTATGTCATGAGCAAATTTAGGCTGAACGATATGAGCCAGTTAGATGCGATCGTTGAGGATAATTTTAGAAGCGCCCAGAATAAATATTGTGTGAAAAGCTACCGAGTGTTAAATTATTACTGATTAGTCTTTATGTGGTGTGTCCTTGAAGGATTCTATTTTTTCTATTTTAATTCAGATACATAAGTTCTTGATTCTTAATTGGATCCTGATTTTATTTAGCTATATTTCAATTACCATTATCTTGCAATCAATACTCAATGCAAATTGTGCATTTTTTGTAATGCACTGTAACAGTGTTATTGTTAACTAAAAGTTGAACTATTAAAAATGGTTTTCTTATATAAAAGACATTACATTTAAAGGTTAATAAATATGAATACAATTAAATTAAAAATAATATAAATATTAAATGAAAAACTTCAGCTTAAAAAATGAGAAATGTTGCTTTTACCACTAACTGAAATAAAATAAGTTGAATTTAATGTATTAAAATTACAAAAACGGGAAAAGATAAAGCTAAACAGAAAGGTTAAAAAGGTTTGATAATCAAATTATCAATGCATAAAAATCACAAACTGAATTTAAATGATAATCACTGAAAATGCTAATTAAAGCTCATTCCAAACATTCATAAATATTACAATATTATATAAAAATGTAATTATTTGTATATAATAGTATATAAAATAACATTACACTGTAGGTCATTTTGGCAAACAGCATATGTGAATGACTAAATTTGAATTAAAGTTGTGGAACAAATTCCATAAAAAAAATTAAAGGAGTCACACCTGAACAAACTTCTCTATGGTTGTTAGAACCTCCACGTTGAAGAGTTTGGCTTGAATAGCACTCAGATCCATGTGACTCAGTAGACTATAGATGATTAGCAGAAGAGTCTGTTGCATGCTGGGTAATCCTTTCTCCAACAACTGTTGACAAAACACAGAAAGTATTAGAAAGCTTTCCTGAACACAAAGTATGTGTACGTTTACATTCTCGTCTGGTTTATTATACTTTTTTCATTAAAATTTCAAATGTCGTAAGATTAACTTTTATTTGTGATCTCCCTACCTCCGCCATGTAAGTAACCATGCTGAGCGTGCTGTCACTGAATGCTTCATGGAGGTAGCGGCACACCACATTGACCCAAGAGAAGCAGTCCCGGGTATAGGAGTGCGTTTTGTACAGGGTCATCACATGGGCAAGGTTGGACAGCTTGGAGTTTTTTTCCTCAAGGCAAACCTGTAAATCAAAATGAGGGATTTTCAGCAAACAGATGTGATGCAGATTCTCTGACTAGCTATAAAAGTGCATTTATAGTGTGGTTGAGGTAACAAGAACAGACCTGGGAAATTCTCTCAGCCACGTCCTTGCAGAATGGAGTAGGTGAGTCAAAGTGTAACACAAGATGGGGGATGAGGCAGAGCACGTTCAGTGGGAAACCTGAAAGGTAATAGCAGATTTGTTTTCAGAATCCCACTTGAAATAAGTCATGATCATGAATTCTGGTAGATTACCGTATTTTTCGTACTATAAGTCGCACTTTTTTTCATAGTTTGGCTGGTCCTGCGACTTATAGTCAGGTGCGACTTATTTATCAAAATTAATTTGACATGAACCCAGAGAAATAAACCAAGAGAAATGAACCAATAGAAAACATTACCGTCTACAGCCGCCAGAGGGCGCTCTATGCTGCCAGAGATGCTGCTCAGTGCTCCTGTAGTCTACTCTGAAGACATAGAGCGCCCTCTCGCGGCTGTAGACGGTAATGTTTTCTCTTGGTTCTTGGTTCTAAATAAATGCGACTTATAGTCCAGTGCGACTTATATATGTTTTTTTTCCTCATCATGACGTATTTTGGGACTGATGCGACTTACACTCAGGTGAGATTTATAGTCCGAAAATACGGTAATGGAGAATTATGTTAGAAAGGTATATTTAGCTGGTAATGTAAATTCTACCAATGGCTTGTGAGGTGTCCACCACAGGTAGGCGTGAGACGGGCGTGAGCTGGCTGAAAACCTCCAAGGTGAGTTCTGTGGTATTTGCAGAGGTGAAGCCCTTCAGAAGCAGCTGCTGAAGCCCGGAGAACTCCTTCCATTTCAGCTGGATCTGGATCTTCTCCAGCTTGTCTCTGTATTCCTGCTTATCCAATGAAATGTGGCCTAGCAGCTTCCCTAACAACCTGAGGGACATCTGGTACTCGAATTCAAAGTCGGACTCCATGAGTGACACCACTGCCCAAAAGATGGTGGCCAGCAGGTTGCGTGGATGGTTGGCGTTGGCTGGGTCGGTGGAGACCACGTTGTCTCTGGAAGATGACGAGGAGAGGGATCTGAGCTTGGAGATATTGCTCTGATGATGGTGGATGCGATCCAAGGTGGCACTCCGGGGAACCTCGGAGGAACGCTCAGGCTCGCCAAAGCGCTTGGGTACCGAGTAGCTACGCTGGTGACGTATTCGCTCAGAGGCAGCGCCTGTTCCTGGGATCAGGTCCAGCTGACTGCTGCTTTTACGGTTTAATGTTAACTTGCCGCTGTATGGAAGATCTGGCGAAGATGCCCTGCAGGAACACAGACTGATCACTAACAAACATCGAAGCCTCTTAGACTTTTGATGTTGAAGTTAGAAGACTCTAACCCTTTAAAGCCTACTCTATTACATTTCATACGCAAATTTCTAAGGCTTGTAAATAATCAACAATTATCATCAAAACTTATTGAGAAAACTACTGTACACAATGTACTACCTACTACAATCTATCTGCCTTGTGTTAATTTAATATTCAGTATTATTCAGCAGCTTTTTCGTGTGCTCAATAGCAAATTACCCTCCTCCATTCCCAGCTCCTCCTTTTCACCACAGTCGGGACTTGGCTTGCTGATATTCCTCCTTTTATCTTGAATAATGTCTTACACTTAAATATCATATAATGATATCTGCTTTGTTCTGTTCTGTTTGCCCTGGGGGGTTATTATTGCTGTTCTCCCTCCTCAGTTTTTGCCCAGAACAGAACCATACTGCCAAACCTAACTGTATGCTAATGTCAATCATTTTGAAGACAGTGGTCATGACAGACGTAGTGTTGGATGGCAGGAACTTACCTTAGTATGACAAAGAAGTCACTGTTCTTCAAGCACTCAGCTAGATTATCCACCACTGACTCAAGAGTGAGGAGAAGCTCCATCACATAACCCTGCGGAGAAGATGCATTCTGAGCTTAATCGCTCACTGAATCAGTCAGAACACTCATTACAGAACCAGAAGCTCACCTGAACCTCCTCCCCGTGCTCCCCGACCACCTCCACCAAGCGTGAAAGCAAGTCAGACACGGCCAGCGCTGACAGGGGCTGCCACAGAGCTCTGAACACCTGGAAGGAACGTCCAGCGTAATGTCTGGAGGAGCTGCACAGAGCCATCTGCAACGCCACTTCACTCAACTGCTGCTCAAGCCGAATGTCTACGAACATATAGAACGTGGCATGCAAATATAGGGATATACATTTAAATTAGATTAATGTCACAAGCTGTTCCCTATTAATGTAGACGAACATTGGAATGACTTAGGGTTCCAGAATGTGACTTACCTGATTTGGACTCTTTGAACACAGACACTATATGTCTCAGGAAGTTGGTGAGCTGTTCTGTGCTCTTTGAGTGCTGATTCTTAGGAGTGATGTCTTCATGGCTCCACAATGGTCCAAAAGGCCTAAACAAACCACGTGATTATTAATATGATCTCTTACATATGCAAACTTGACAGCAATGTGGTTTGAATATTACTTGCTAGTGACCAAAACGGCCACTAGATGGAAGACTAGGCCAAAAGATGCTATATCCCTGCAAACCACCAAACCTGTTGCTGTGTTTCTTAAGTTTTGATAGAACTTTCCTCAATCAAAACAAAATAAACGAACTAATCAGGCAGCAATTGCTGTACATTAAATATTTTAAACATGCATGATGAACATGCATGAAATATTTAAAGATGAGGCGAGAAATACAGTAGTCGACACTTAAAGTGGATCAAAAAAAAGTTAATCAAAGTTCTCCAAAGACCAGAGCGGGTATTGTTTTGGTTTTAGGAAAACTTTGATGAAAGGTTTTGATCCACTTCAAATGATGACTACTGTAATTTCAATCAATATTTAAGTGAAAAAAGAAGTAAAGAACTTAAGTAAAAACTTGTTCACACTAGCACCACAAATCCAGTTATTTCAAATCCAATTCCAACCGGACCGCTTTTCTTTGTTGACCATAATTGTCAACACGATAATAATAATTTCAATACCCCCAGTAATAGCTTCAATACTTCCAGTTATTGTAGAAGAAAGTCACTCAGTAGTGGGCAAATGCCTTCATTTGGCAACCAAAGATAATGGCAGAAAATAACTACACTGCAAATGCCACACAGATCCACCTGATCAAGAGCAAATAACAGTGTTGCCACTCTTAAAATGGGATTTGAAAACCAATCTGGAATTGTCTGCAGTGTGAACATAGCGTGAAAGAACCATCACCAGCACCAACATCAGGCGGATACCCTTTTAACCAACACCCCAGTGAGAACCGCTCTGATGTAGACTGATGAAATGCAACATACAAGTCTGTAACATCTTGAGTGATGTCAGATGTAAGACGTGTCAGATGTGTCATTTCCTGAATCAGTTCCTGAACAGCTCTGGAATATTCACATGAAATGACTCTTCATTGTAGTTACATAACCAGAACAAGTAACAGTGCAGAGGTTATCTGGCCCTTATTAAAATTAATATTTAAACTTCATTTGTTAAGTATAACTTCAATTTAATATAACACAAACATCACAGCATTTATCTACTGTACCTATCACGATCAAAAACAAACATGATCCCAAACGTGTGTTACTGTAGGTTCTTCTTTACCTGGTAGTGAGAAACTCTATGAGTTTGCTGCTCTTCTCGTCATCTTCAGTGCTGCTCTCCATCTGCTCCACCTCTTCCTGGGCCAGGTGAGGAAGATTGGAGCTGCTGCCTCCGAGGCTCAGGCTGGACGAGGTAGAAGAGGAACTGAGGCCAGAATCGGGAACTGGAGACGCCTGGCCATTCCGGAGGAAGTCCACACCACCTGAACACCACACGTAGGATGAATTAAATGTTTGGGAAGGAACCAGTTCTAAAGGTGAGCCTACATTTTAACCCACTCAACTGAAATATTTGGGCGAGAGAAATAGTGTGATAATGTTCCTAATTGGGCCAAAAAAAGAACAATACTTCAATCACTATGCTGTTATGACAGGGGCTGGCGAATGACATCTTATCAGCATCATTTTGACTTTGCCTAAACAAGTTTTAAAAGCATGAAAAACATTGAGACCGCCGTCTCTTTGGAGCAAAAAGATAAAAATAGTCCATAGGAATGCTCTAATCAGACCTTTAGGCACTCTGTGTACATAAAATTGTTTTTTGGCTGCACTTCCAGAAGTTGTTCTTGCACAGATAAGAATTCTCACCCTCCACCCCTCCACAGGATTTCAAAATGACTGGACTCTCCAAAGCTACAGTATGTGTCAAATACCAAAGCCAATAAGTAAGTGTTCATTCAAGGAGGGTGTGATGAACAGGATTCATGAAAAGATGCTAAATGTCTTCTAAAGGAGGCAGAAATTCACAACATTTAATAAAATGTAGTTTCACAAATCTTAAAGCATTCATCATTGAATTTGCCCTTCATTTACAGATCTTACAATTATATAAAAACAAAATGAATGCAGCTGCAGCATAGTTTCAAAGTACTTATTAAAGCCTTATATATGTATCATAGGCTTAGTATGCATCATATTATTTGTATCTTCTGACTCCTGGTGACCCCTGTTGACACTTACCACTAACCACACAAACGATGTTTTCATTTCTTTTTGGACATATCATATCATACCTGTGTAGAACTCAGGCTGGTAGAAGGGTTTGTAAGTCAGGTTCTTGTTGCTGTTGGCATCTCTGGTGTTTAGCAGAACAGAGGCAATGAGGCTGAAATTGTTGTTGCAAGATAGCGAGATGAGAAGGTGCAAGAGGAGTCTCTTACAGTGTTCAAAAACCTCTGGGCGGTAGTGGTCCATACCTAAAAAAAAAAAAAAAAAGAGCCCAAATCTTAAAGATAAAGGTTTGCATTTGTACATTCCATTTGGGTGGTTTATGGACGGGATGAGTGGGAATATCTGCTTCTAGCCTTTGTTTTGTCTTTAGTCTTTCAACACATAAATGTTGTTTTGATTTGAACTGAATAATGATTTCAATCCGCGGAGATACACATATTTCACATAGTTCAAAAACAGATAAGGTGGCTCCATCCTACATGTTCAGGAGAAAGCAGATACTGCCTTCACTGATAACAATGTTCTCATAGCAAGCCACATAGTTGCAGTCATAAGACACATCGAGGGATGCAATAGTTCAGATGAGATTAGAAAAAAAGAAGAAGACAAAAGAAAACCCATTTTGGATAAAAATAACATGTACTACAGTAAAAGCAGCACTTTATATATGTGAGAACACCTGACTGAGGCTCTGCAGCCTTAATCTAGACGTGTAATCTCTGTTAAATGCCCCAAATTGGGATGAGAACAGAACACAGAGGCTCTACTGACCCAGGAAACAGGCATGGAGCAGTAGAGGGAGGTGTAGAACCCAGTCCTCCTTCACACTGTGATCCACCACCAGCTCCGTCATGAAGATCACAGCGATGTTACACCTGCACCAGACAAAACACACTGGTCTTTCAGTACATGAACAAAAACACATACCAGCAATGACTTTTCAAAAAGAACACAACATATTTACAGCTTTGGGTGACAAAACACATTTCTTAAAGGGAGTATGTTGGTTTTGTCATTACGTTAGTGATGGCCATTGTTATCATAGTTCCTAAGTAGACGTTAAAAAGAACACTGGTAACATGTGATCATGCTTTTGTTTGTTTTTCGGGTCAAAGGGGATTCTGACGGCAGCACTGCAGCTTCAGATCATCTATTTCCCATCTGTCTGATAATTGCAGAGTGACGTGCTTTAAGATTTCAGGATTACATAATCCGTGGGAATGATAAAAATCACGTTTTATGATGAGAGATTACATTTAATGACTCAAGTTACAGTGCTTTGAAAGCTAGTACGGAATTCTCTACAAGACTTGGACATTTGATCTAAATCTGAATGAAAGGATGTTACATAATATAAACTATAGATTTACTTTTGTTACTTAAAGGCTGTTTTATTGTAACATCATAAATAAATACATGATTAAATTTGTTTTATTTTGTCAAAACAAACAAAAATGGATAAATAAGGTCAAATAAAATACAATCCAGACGTTTGACCTGTGGAGGGGTCCTCTTGGGGTGACTGTTTCAGGTAGATAGTCGACCAGCGGTGCCCAGCAGCCTCCGTTAACTGGCATGGGAAGAGGAAGCGGCTGATTGGTTTCCAGCACGCTCATAAGCCACATGGCATACGGAGGGGGTGGCTCACCTGCAGTTAAAAACAACATGCCATCCTTGACAGGTATGCCTTTCATCCATGAGACTTGTAATAAAACCTGGAATTTACCCTCAAAGCACGAGTGGTATGTAGACAGACAAACTCCATAACTGCCATACTTCATGTCTATTGTAATCCTGCTCAAAAACCATTAAGCGTAAGTTTAAACTATTTCAAGCTGAAATGTATTACTTGAGCTGGCTATCAGAAACATCATCTCAAATTCACGAAAGATCTGAAAGATTTTACTGCTTTAAAGTTATTGATAATATTTAACATCCTCGGGCCAGGACTGTCTCGACATCCATGGCCAAAGGGGAAGCGTTTCAGACTTCCAGTTCCAACTGTTAAACCTGACTTTGCTCAGAAGCTCCTCCACAGCATATACTGTAGTAAATATATCAATCAATCCCGAACTGTTTTGCCCCTTTGTTGAAGCTAATAGCTTGACTCACTCTTTTCCTCATCGTAGGAACCTCCAGAGCTGCTGCTGTACCGAGACTCCAGGCGGTTGTGTGCTCGTAAGATGTTGCTTAGCCTTTGGTTGACAAAAAAAATCAATATATGTATCAAATATATACATGCCCTTGATCTAGACAGTTAATCTTAGGCTGCTCCAGGGGAAGTGTACAGGAAGCTGCTTTGGTATAAAGTTGTCTGCTTCATGATGAATTATAATGAGTTATGTTTGTAATGCTTAAGGTTGGTGTAACCTCAAACTGTGTTTAAACGTTACCAAAGAAAAAATGACATTAATAGAAGGAGTGTTAGGACACATATGTAAATAGCGTGGTTTGTGGCACATACCTGTCATCACACTCCTTTGTGATTGGCGAGTCATCGGTGTCAGGGATGTTTTCCTGGCCACACACCAAAGTTTTGCTGCTGGAAGGTGGACCTTTAGAGACATGCAGTATTTATTAATATATCATGTGGCATGTGATACATGCAACACATGAGTGCTAATGTATATATATATATATATATACATTCACATGAACTCTCTAGCATGCATACCTGAAGTGGTGGTGGTAATTTTGCTTGTGGCTGAAAAGCGGTAGAACGGAGGATTGTCACAGTGCACCACTACGGGGTTCACAGGATCTGTTTGTTGAAGCTCATAGAGCAGCTCCTCCATGGTTTGAATGGTGTTGTTGCGACACAGGTAGATCACCACCTTCTTAATCTGAGCATAAATAGAGGACACACATAACTTGACAACTTAGCTTCCATTCTTTAACCAAATGACCTGCTTTATCAATAAAATCTGATCAAATCTGACACCAAAACATAATTAAAAAAATCAATATACAACATACATGAGGCAGAAGAGAGGTGTCACTGCTGACTCCACATAAGCTGATGAGAAACTGCATGGTGGTCCGCAGGTTATTAGTCCACCGTTCATTACTGACCAGAGCATTCCAAGCGTTTTCCATTTCTGTACCTGGGACATCGTCCCCGTACTAACACACACAGAGACACACGACTCAATATGCTGGAGTGATATCTTTAGAGCTTTAGAGTCTAGCAAACACTGAAGTAACAGCGATTCACAGTCATACCTTTGCGGTCATGAACATGAGGTTGTTTAGGACCAGAGAGGAGGCCTGCAGTGACCCCCAGCCTGTGCCTCGGAGCAGGTGAGGTGCTGAGGTGTTGTGAGTGTATCCCTTCCTGCTGTCTCCAGAGCTGCTCGGACTCAGGACAGTGGGCAGCAGGCCTCCATCAACCAGCTCGATGTTACTGAGCCAAGGGAGCAGGTAGGTCAGCATGACCTGACGCCCGTTTGGATGAGTGCTGGGAAACCTCTGACTCACCTCTAGAGATGACAGATACAAAAGCATATCTACATTAATACAAAATCATAAATATGAATGGGGTTTCTGCACGTTTTGTTAAATCTGCTGGGGGTTCAATGAAAAGGGATAGTTCACCCTAAAATCTAAACTGTTTTTCTTTTCAAACCTGTATGAGTTTCTTTCTTCTGTTAAAAATATAAAGATAGAAGCTAATAAAACATTACTAAATACTATAGTAGTATATAAATAATATTAAAATAACATTGTGCCACATATGCGGTCAACAGTACTTAAGTTGTATTAAAGCCAGAGACAAACCCCTTTAAGATCACATTTTGCAGTTAAAAGTTTTAGGAGTTTGAGTTTTCACCTATAAGAGAAGCAGTGGCATTAACACAAATACACAGTGTGTCCATCTCTGTCCTTCCATTTTATACCTGAGAAAAGGGGCAGGGTGAGTTCAGGGTACATTCTGGCAAGTTGCTTTGAAAGCTGGGTTACAGAGAGACTGTAGAGGGGTGGAAGAGGCCCATGTGTCCCATAAAGGATAGCACCACTTTTCTGTTCCACAATCCTCTTAGAATACACAGACAGCTTGGCCTCCAGAATCTATTCAACCAGAAAACACACACACACACACACACACACACAAACAGATTAGCACACAAACACGCAATTTAATCCAGTACACTTTCTATTATTGCAACACTTTTCACCATTCTCTTTGGCAGAGAATGTTCTCTCTCTGACCTGCATTAATTGCATAGCGATCTCGTAGATCTCCCGGTTTGTGTCGGACGCTTTGAAGAGAACAAGGTTCAGCAGAGTCACAATATCACTGGAGTAGTTTCTGTGAAGGAAAACAAAAGACGTACATAAAACAAGTTACACATAAGATTACTTTTGCTAAATATGTGAATGAGAGGCTTCTGTCCAAAGACACATCTAGTCTTGGCACTATACACGTAAACAAATTATCATGAGAAAGAAAGCAGGCAAACACTGCCAATGGATTTTATCTTCTGTGGGAAATCTGGCAAGAGAAGTAGTCAGACAAAACCCTTTATATATATATATATATATATATATATATATATATATATATATATATATATATATATATATATATATATATATATATATATATATATATATATATGAATACTGTACAAAAATGGTATAAATGTTATACTAAAGATCAAATTTATACTGTATAATAAATGCTGTATAACATTTTATAAATGTTATACAGCATTTAAATTTATACTGTAACTGTATAATAAATACTGTATAAAAATTGTGTAAATGTTATACTGAAGGTAAATTTCACAACTAAAAAAAAATAAAAATAAATGTAAAAGTTATTGTCAGTGAATTTAAAATAAATTAGTATTTTTATTCAAAGGAGGTTCATTAAATTAATCAAAAGTAATTTAGAAGCATTTATAATGTAACAAAAGATTTCTGTTTAAAATAAATGCTGTTCTTTTGAGCTTTCTATTTATCAAATAAACTGAAAAAAAACATCAGAATAAATTGCATTTTTTTAATTTGTTAAAATATAAATATATTTATAAGTGTAATATTATTTCACACTATTATTATTTTACTGTATTTTTGATGCAAATAAGAAAGTTCTTTCAAAAACATAAAGGAAATCTTACAGATCTCAAACTTTTGTGCAATATTTCCTCTTTCCCATTTTCAGGCCCCAGTGTACCTGCTACCACAGACAGTGGCGATGGCTTTGAAGCAACCAGAAGCCAGCTGGCAGGATCCGGTATAACATCGGTCCACGGCCCAGTTAAACAGATTCACCTGATCTGAGTTCAGTTCCAGCAGAAGAACCACCACCTCACAGCCCAGCTGATGCACCTGAGGAGAATCAGATCAAAGCCAGACTTTCACTTCAGGAATCAACATGTGCAGAACAATGAAAGCAAAATATCAGTCATTCACAAGCTGAGAAATAAAGAGTTAGAGACATCTAATAAAAGTTTTTATCTTATAAAAAAATCCCTGAGCCAATCTGCACTGGATCAAAATGGCACACTCTGAGAATCATTTCAAAGACGTTTTGTGTTAGTTTAGCGCCATGAACACTAAAGGAGTGATTGAGGACATATGTGGGTCATGTTGTATCATAGTGTTTGGTCGCATACCCGCAGATCCTGACAGCCAAGGATGTTATCAAGCCATTTATAGAGGTAGCCATCAGGAGAGAGCCCAACGTTGTCGAACACAGGGCCACAACAAAGCACAGTCGACATGGCCTATCAAAGGAAGAAAAAACAACATTCTTTCATTCAAAGCTTTGATGCAAAACTTGGAATTTCCTGTTTTGAGGAAATCACATCCTATCGTGTTCAACAAAACAAAAAAAAATACTTCAAAGAAACAGGGAAGAGGCTCATAGGACTCATATCACGTCTGGACGTTTGTGTGTTTGCATGACGTCAGGGTCTTGAAATTACACACCTTTGACGAATGCTACAACATTATATATGATCGTCGTACAACACCCGCCTTTCCAGTATGGGGAAGGGGTTTACGGCAACACAAGAAGCTACACGTACAACCACAAACAATAATAGCATTAGAGGTGGGTGGAACTTCTCCAGAAATTCAAACCTGAACAAACCTGACATCAACTTTATGTTTACACGTCGTCAATTTGCACAGAGCTGACATAATGAGTACAGGGTTCCCACAGACAAAACAGAGCACACATGCACTGTCATCACAAATGGACTCATTCATCACGTAGTGGACCCACTTTTGTCTCTTTGGCATGTGTGTCCACACTGAGGTCTGGGACTGAATATGGCTACAGTACTTCCTGGTCTATAATTTGACATCTGGAGATAAAATTAGTTGAGTATATGTCTGCGGTCTGAATTAGCAACACAAGCAATGTTTTAAATTAGAGCCAGAGATTTCATATGCAGATTCCAAATACAAATATATGTAAAGATATGTATTTAAATTATTTATTAAATATTTTTAATGTATTGTTTTATTTTAAAGTTACAGTAAAGCCTTTCCAAAACAAATCATATGACAGTTGTAACATTATTTCCCATTATTGTTTTACTGTTTCAAATAAATAGGTTTTTACTGTATTTTTGATTCAAATATATTCAAATAGAATACAGTAATTTTAAACTGCAATGCTATTTTACAATAATAAAGTTTTTACTGTATTTTGATCAAATACATAAATAGGCTCCATCCCCAGACTTTTAAACAGCAGTGTGTATTTATTATGAAGCATATACATCTATTTATTTTATAAGACCCATCTAAAGCAAAAAGTACTGTGCAGTGGAACGAAATATAAAAATTATATATATATATATGTATGTAGTCTGTATTACCTTAAGAGCACAATACTGGTATCTAGTAATCTGATGGTTCCGGTCACTATAGCGATCCAGGGGCGTGAACATGATACTGAAGGGTCCAGCCCATTGGCTGAAAAGGATGAAGAGATGATGCCTAAGGCTTTGCTGAGGGAAGAGGAAACGTCGATGATGCACTATGAAACAAGGAGAGGAGAAGAAGAGGTATAAGAAAACATATATTTTACATCCAAAGCTACATGTTTTATCAATGCAAGTTGGGCTACAGGAAGCTTCATGAAAAAAAAAATATATATTTTGTGATAGTGCCTAAACAATTATGATTTTAGTTTAGTTTTTTAATAAAAAAAAAAACAGGCAAAATGACTGGCCACTCTGCGACTCATTTGCCCATGAAGTGGCTCTTGATCTAATCTACTGCTATTTTGGGCAATGTCTCCACCGGGGAGTCGAAATCAAGACTGATGTCAGGAGTCCTGTGACTGAATACACTGTAACCTAGCAATGAATTCCATTTCCTAAACAAAGAAAATGTAGAGCAATTCCCAGAGCTAAATATAGCTTCATGACCAGCAGTATGATGTCATTATTTTTAACGTGAGGAATAAATATTAAAAGTAAAAAAAAACTATATTATGACAATTTATGAATTAAACGGTTTGTGCAAAAACAAGAAGGTGTATTGAGAATGTAAATGGGCTAAATTTTGATTTCGTGGTGACATTAATGGGTATACTGAGCTTGTGAGATGTCTTCCTCTTCACCTGGGACACACTGTATGAGGTTGGCCACCATGGCGCTGAAGTGAGCTCGGATGTCTTTGAGAATCTCCATGTCTTTGTCATTCTCAGCTTCCAGAAGCATCCGGGTAAGGTCCACATACTCGAGAAAGAGAGCGCCCAGGGCCAGCGTATCACGTTCCAGAGCTCCATTAGTGCTGAGAGACAGAAAGATGGGGATCATTTCATGTTTTGTAGCCTGCGAGTTCATATGAGATTCAACGGAGGAGTCCAGAGAACAGAATCCATAACAATAACATCCTTCTCACCTGTCACTGATGACCCCGGCATCCGCCAGCAGCTCAAAGATCCTGAGGAGCTGGAGTCTCAGCAGATCTCTTCTCTCTCGCCGTTTTTTATTCTAGAGGACACATTATGCAAAACATCACTATAGAAACTTATTATAAATATAGAAACCTATAGAACTATAAATAACTAGAGAAAATATTTCATTAATTCACCAGTTAAAAATTCCTGACATTTTAAGGTTTCCTATGTTTGTAGGAACCCTGTAGTGTGATACTTTTTTTTTCATGCAAGATAAGTCATGTATGCATTGCTTGAGTGGGCCATTTACAATACAACAAGTTATGGCACATACTAGCTGATCCGACTGAACAATCCCAAAAACTATATATACTGTAACTGACCTCAGGTCTTCTTTCCAAAGCTTCCTTCATCAAAGGATGCAGTTCCTCAATAAGCTCTCTGTACGAGACACAACAAATAGAAAACCAATAAGACTACAGAATCAATACTGTGTTGCCAAGGTTTATAGACCAATAATTGCTCTAATTCCCATAAATACTTTTTTTATGATTTCCAAGAACTGAAATAAGCAGACATAACTAATGTAATATGACAATTGATTACTGCTTTGGAAAAATGGTTTGTCTAGATTTAGAGACAGTCTAAACACACACACACACACACACACACACACACACACACACACATATATATATATATATATACATATAGGCATCTTAATACACAAAAAAGTAACATCACAATTAGAAAAGCACAATAAACTGAACATTCTTCCATGACTGACATTTTAATGCTCTCTTTGCCTGGCCATTTATAGTATCATAATTATATGCATACAGTGTTTGTGCATCGCCTTATCAAAGTCATTTCAAAAACCCTGACAAAGTGCAAAACAGAGGTATGACTACAATGTAAACATCAGATGCTACTCACATCTTATTTGAAATAATCTTGCTGAACTTACGTGACACATAGCAAACAATAAAACACACTATGTTGTGATGTGTGATAATCAAAAATTAGTAAACTTTCTAATGTGAGAATGAAGAGTCTTGCAGGAACTTGGCCCAGCTAAATGTTAACATCAGTCACATCATTAGAGATCTTAAACGTTTATATATTTGCTACATAATACCTGAAAACGAGTGAGTTTGTGCGGCCAAATCCGAGCACCAAAGACTCTGTGATCTCAATGCTTTCTGAACGCATCAGAGGGACCAACTGCTTCAGAAGCCAGGCCACAGACGGGGTGCCGAGGATCTAAAGAATAAGATTACATCAAGTCAAAAATGACTGACTGGGGCGTATGACTGTAGACATGATTGGTACGTGATGCATTTGAAGCCCCACCCACCTTGTTGTCATAGCTGCTGTTGTTGTCTGTACTGGGAGTGATGATCTCAGGGGTGGAAGCTCGAAGATGACCCGGGCTCATGATGCTGGGTTTGGCCACACCAAAACACAGAATCAGATAGTTTCTCCAGAGAGAAACATAGGTGTCTGCTGAACCAGCCGAGCTTGTCTTCTTGGCGTTAACTGGGTTGCTAAGAAATGAAAACATTGGAATGAATTGACTGATGTAAAGTGAAAAATAAGCTAATTATATTGAATAAATAAAATGGTTTTTGGACCAAAAATTTTCGGTGTCAGTTGCATTTTGTAACTTTTTTGAATGCATGTTTCCACCACTGAATACAAATAAAAAGATAATTGCGACTTTTCTCGCAATTGCAAGTTTACATCTTGCTATTCTGACTTTCTTAGAATTGCGTGAAACAAACTTGCAATTCTGACTTTTTTTCTTAGAATTGTATGAGATAAACTCACAGTTGCATTTAAACCTGCAATTGCGAAAAGAAATTGCAAGTTAAAAAAAGAAAAGTAAACCAAATAGGGCTGTACAGAGTCTGCTATCAGAAGCAGAACCACTTAAACAAGTGCAGTATCCTAAAAAGTGACTTTGGGAAGCCATTAAAAGCTTAAACTTAAAGATAGAGATAGAGTAAATGCTTAAAAAGCCCCTTCTGCACTTTAAGGTCAACTAGATGTAAATGCTTACATAACCTATACCAGACTGCCACAATAATTAAAGTGACAATGCAGACCAATCAAACCACTGCCACTCAAAGATACATATATAGGTGTATTTTATCCATCCCTCACCTGGGCTCAAGTAAAGGCATGAGGAGCTGCAGACGGGTGAAGGCGTAGGGCCAAGCGTAGCTGAGTGCTGTGGGACAGTGCTTAGGCAGGTACTCCTGTCTCAGAAGGCTGAAGAGGCACAGAGCCCAGGGTTCTTTCAGAGACTGTGCTAAGATCCACACACGAGACGGGCTCCGCACGTCATAGTGGCTGCCGACCAGGGATCCATTCCACTCCACCAGCCACTGCAGGTCTGCGTGCTGCCCAGTGGGGAGGGACGCCTGCGGGGAAGTGGAAGGGAAGAGATCATAGTGGCCACTTATAGAGAATGAATTTATGCCAAATTTAGCTATTCAATGTACCAAATTAGTATTGACATATAGTATTTATGTCATTCGAAATCATTAAGTCATCACCTAATACACTTAACTCCAAGCTCAGAGAAGTAAAACAGACTTTCTTATAAACTTAGTACAGAGGACACTTTGTAGAAGTCCTCCGAGACTCACACGTGAGCAAAACCGCAAAGGACCGAACAGAGAGGCACTCACCGAGTCAGCCACCGCCACGTGGGCAAAGCTCTCGAGCACCACTGGGCTTAGCTGGTCAAGTACATCTATCATGGGCCTTTCATCTTCCTGTCCAGAAAAAAACATAAATGATATGATGAATGAGGATTGAATGAATGCTATATTCCAGCATAAATGAGTGGATGTATACTCTTAAGGCCTATATCTGATTAAGTCAGGCTCCATGTGGCCCTTACCTCAGTCTGCCCGATGGCGAGGAAGATTTGGCGGACCTCTCGAAGAATGGACACTGCTATTTTGCGTGTGCCTGTCTGGCAGGAGCACAGCAGTACTAAAGCGAGACCCTCAACAGCATGCAGGACTGTGGAGTGAGGCGTCCGTTCAGCAGGCAGCCTGGTGCCAGAGCTACTCTGTAACAATTAAAGTACACAAACATATTATATTATATTATATTATATTATATTATATTATATTATATTATATTATATTATATTATATTATATTATATTATATTATATTATATTATATTATATTATATTATATTATATTATAGTATTTGCTTTTTTAAAATAATTTATTTTATACATTTTATTTAATTTTTAATTTGCTCTCCACAAGAAACAACTAAAATATTAGAAATCTTTTTATGATTTGACACTGAAACAAATTTTTCTTGCCACTTACTTCAGTGGAGCAGATCTTTGATGTGTCCAGAGTCTTGCTGGTGCTGAGAAGGGCTAGTTTCCACTGTGTAAGCAACTGAAGCAGTAGTTTAAGTGAGGAGTCCAGCAGGGTTTGGTGTGTGTCCTGAATTTCTCGAAGCAGGAAGCTGCAATAGCCCAGAAGCACTTCCTCCTGCCAATCTGAGAAATCTACCAGCAGACTCTGCAGGGAATTCTGGGCTATCAGACGCAGTTCATCATCCATATGGATAGTTAACCTGGCAGTTAAAATATAGAAAATCTTAAAAACAGTGGGTATATATATATATATATATATATATATATATATATATATATATAATGGCAAAATACGTCTATACAGCTTTTATTAATTTTTATTTCAGTTTTAGTTTATTTATTTTAGTATTTATATATGCCTTAAATAATGCCTTGACATAATGCCTTGAAATAATGCCTTGAAATAATGCCTTGACATCTAGCTGAAATAAGAACTATTTATTTTCTTTTATTTCAGTTTCATGTTTATTTTTTTCAAAGCAGAAAAAGAATTGTTTAATGGTTTTTGTTTTAATTTTAATAACTTTATGTGTTTGTGTTCCTAAAATATTCCTATACATATATCAAAATAGTATGCACCAATCATCATAAATAATCTGCATAGTTTCCAAGATCTTCCATTACAAAGCAGAAGTTCCTCCAGCTTCAGTGGAGGAAGTGCACAGAGAAATCACTTAGCTGGCTGACATAATGGTTTGAACAAGAAGTATTAAGTCTGATTAGACCAGCCCTGACTCAGATTGCACTGGGACATCCTATTCAAGCTGGGGGCTGGAAGGGATAACGTTACTGAAGCTTTCGGGAAATGTACCATTGGGCAATTCGTCAAAGCAAATGCTTCCTACTTACATGCCCATTCATGCATTGAACATAAACACACACTTACCGTGCCAAAAGGTCTATGAGCTCTGACTTAGACATGCCATCAGGAAGGATGCGTGGAATGGCGGCCATGCATGTCCTAAAGAGGTCAATCTTGGGTTTCCTCTCACCCCTATCAGTACAGAGAAAGGTCACATAAGCTCAAACTTTGAACTGACAAGCTCTAACTTTGGGTTAATGGGTCGGACAAGTTCGTGCTCAGAATCAGATACACCAGGTGAAAGATTATTGGACAGAGACAGCGTTGTGTGTGACGTACGTAATCATATCCTCGGGTTCCTTATTCAGCATCTGTGCATTACTCAGCATCATACAGCGGCCAACCTCCTTATCCAAATGTCTGAGGATGTTGTCTAAAGCTTTCCTCACTTGGGGGTAATAGAAGGACATTCCTGATGGTTGAAACGATGCAAAACATAAAAGACTTGCACAGCTCTTTAATAGTAAGAGTTAAATGAGAAAATGTCAATCAATATGATCAAGAAGATGTTTTCGGTCAAACCTTGTTGTTTTCCCAAAATGCTAGTTAACGTTGCATTGTTAGCATTGGACTAAAACTTGCTGACTTTGCTCACAACTCAATTTATTATTATTATTTTATATATATATATATATATATATATATATATATATATATATATATATATATATATATATATATATATATATATATATATATATATATATATATATATATATATATATATATATATATATATATATATATACTTCTTGTGGATTTTCCATATTATTACACCTGGTGTTCTCAGTCAAAAATTGCTGGTACATTTCTTGCTATGCTATACTATTATCAAATCTTGGATTTAACATTTTTTAACAAAATTTTTCCCTTTTTGTATTAGCACTAGGTTTGCAAAAAAAGGTTTTCGAAACTTTCTGGAAATTTTCCTCCCCTATTGCAACCCTAATAAGCACAGATTTTGTATTTCCTTCTGGGGCTGACCGAAATATCCACAAATAGATAAAAAATGCATGGATTTTATGGCATTAGAAACCAAAGTGCATTAGAAACAAAATGCTAAATGCATTGCATTATAAACAGCAAAAAAAGACATATCTTCATTTTTGTTAAATACAGTAATTTTCATCTTTCTTGCATTAATATTAGTCATAAATTATAGCACTCAATAGTAAATTTGGAATATATATCAACTTAAATGTTTTGCTTGAAAATGGCTGTGCTGTTCATTAAAAAGCCACTTTTTTTAAATTGTTATTCAGTGCAAAAAACATTCAAGTACAGCTGAACTCACCTATGACTTTGACCTCATCTTCAGTCAGAGGCTTGCTCAGGAATGTCTTTTTGACTCGGAGTGTGTTTCCAGAAGGGAGCGTTGCCCCTGTGTTTGGCATTGGGGGATCACCATCTTTCTGCTGCAGCTTGTCAGCAATAACCAGGAATGCTCTGACACCTATATTCATTCTCTACAGAAAAAGAATCAAGACATAAGTGCCATAACAATGAGATAAAGCTACTACATCTATTGTAATCTCACAATACTTTACCTCCGGATTAAGACTAAAGGCTTTTGCAGGTTTCCCAACACACAGTAGGTCAAAAATGACTTCTTTCATTGCAAAGTCAAGTCTTTCCTGTAAGATAAATAGAATGAGGAAATGCAACAATGCAGTATTCAAAATGTAAATATTTTAACACATGCTGCATCAGGAAGACTAAATATGTGTAGTCTTGCAAATTAATGATGGGAATCTAGCTGTCTTTGCATATTTGTTTTGGCAGCAACTCAAATTTTTTGTCCTTAGACACATGCTCTGTTTTTACAACAAACAAGAATTAGGTCTTGTATAATGGTTTAACAGAAGATTATTATTGAGGTTTTAGTTTTAGATCTGTCTGTCATTTAATCGGAGACTTACCTGTGCAATAAACTGGATAATCTTAACAAATATATTGAGAGGCATGTCTTTAGGAACTACACTGCGGGATCCTTTAGGGAACAGGGTCATCACGATAGAGTTGAGGCGGCTGTTGGGACAAGATCACAGTGTTTACCGATAACAAGTTCAGAATCTGGCATGGACATACACACAAAAAAAAAGTCAAAGCATTGCGACACAGAAAGCTTGTTATAATTAGCATTGCATTAAAGTGGCAAACCTGAGCCCGGCTTATTTGTGAAATGTTATGTTTAAGTGAGGTTTGTCTACTTTGAGGCTTATTCATAGTGGTTGCAAACTCCAAAGTCACAGTTTGGTATGTGGCATGCAAAGCCAAGGTTTCGGATATTTATGACTTGTTGCTATAATGCAATACATTTCTCTGAATACATCACAAGAACTGCTAGCTGACCCAACACCAGTTTTCCAGCCTAATTTGAACATTTTATGATCCTTGTGGTTCCAGAACTAACCTCCCCTCCCATGCTTTAGATATTTAATATGCCTTCTTAAATAAGTTCGGTGAGTTTAGTTAATTTAATTGAATGTTTTTGAAAGGAGTCTCTTATGCTCACCAAGGCTGAATTTACGTGAACAAAAATATAGTAAAATAGCAATAATGTGAAATATTACCACACAATCCTTCAGGAATCATTATAATATGGTGATTTAGTGTGTTATTATTCCCAATGCTGGAAACAGTTGTGCTGATTAATATTTTTGAGGAAACTGATAATTTATGTATTTATTTTTTTCAGAATTTCTTTTAATTCAAAACGAAATTAAACATTTATTTTCAAGATTTTAATCAAAAAGAAAAATTCCATTTCATATGACTTTTAAGGTAGAGTACTACTATTTGAAATCTGTAATGTTCCATAAAGCATAGTGTTTTACATAAAGTACTTTTTTAGTATGTATTCAGTGTTCTGTTTGTACTACATTACGCTGTTCACAAAGCCCACGATTAAAAAACTATTACCAGAACTTCCCCTTCTGGTGTTGAAATCCTCTAAGGGCATGTACACCCTTTCCCAAACATCATCAACCATTTATTATATTAATTCCGATCTATCTATTATGGATTAGCTGCATAAGACATCTACACTTGTCCAATGTTTGTTTCTAGCCCCGAA
Source organism: Carassius gibelio (assembly GCF_023724105.1). Lineage (NCBI taxonomy): Eukaryota > Metazoa > Chordata > Actinopteri > Cypriniformes > Cyprinidae > Carassius > Carassius gibelio. Next base: position 8,798,465 of record NC_068410.1, read on the forward strand.
GATCAAATATGGGTGTGTTTATGGTTTCATTTCCCAAGCTTTCGATTCCCAATGGACGATCTTGGCGTTCCAACACCCATCACCCATGACCACCAGCCTCCCTTCTGGATCTCTCCTTTCTCCACCCATTTCTGGCAGCACTGTCAGTAATTACCCCTCCGCCTGAGGCACGGTGACTGTAATGGATTGCTTGTTTACTCGCTGCCGCTGAGAAGGGCTGAAGGGTGCGGTCACACCCCGGGTTCATTCGACTGATGGACATGGGAGGGGTAGGGTACAGACTTGTTTTCATTTTTTTGTTTTGCGAACCATTTAGAACTCCACCAAGGAAGCTGAGATGGGCTGCATCATGTAAAATGAGTTTACTGTAAACCTTGTCTCTGGGGATCTCAGATGGGCTTTAAACACATGGTTCAATAAAAGTAGCAGCAGACCACGGCTGTGCTTACCCCTGCGTCGCAGTGTTGCTCTCGCATTTGATGCGAATCATGTAGACCCACAGAAGTCGGTAGAGGGACTCTAGTGCCACCCGTGCCATTTTAGGGTCCTTGCTCTGTAATGATGAAGTATATGTAGTGAGAAATCCAGTTTGCGATTTTGAGTTGAATGAATGAATAAATAAGCTACATACCTTCAGATTGGAGAGGCAGTTGTTGAGGAAGACATGCCATCTGTTGAGGAAGAACTGTTTTTGGCTGACACACAGCAGACATGTCACTAGTGGGTACAGAGCCTAAAAAAACAAAACACAGAGAGTATTGTACATAGTACCGTCAAAAAGTATGAAACACTATATCTTATGAAATCCAGACTGACCAGTGAATGCTTCTTTCTTGTTGAAAGATCCAAGGTGGTATCATACAAGCTCTCCACAAAGTTCCTTAAACAAGGAACATTCACCTCATTCTTGACAGCCTTTTAAAGAACGGAAAGACAATAATAATGAGGATCAAAATGTTTGTAGACATTTCTACCAAAATAAGGATTAAAAAGGATGATATATGGCTATATACGTTATTAAAACAATTACTTGACCACCAGGTCAAATACAATGATGTGTGAGGGGTTCGTAATGTTCAAAATACATGTAAACAAATAGCATCCTCTAACCGCTGCGACAGGAACCAGAATTTCCACAAAGAGTCCAGCCAAAGCATGTTTGATGTCTTTGTCCTTTACTTCCAGGAAATACTGCGCACACTCCTGTAACAGAAAGAAGAATATCATAGAGAAAAAACTGTTAGCCTTCACATTCTTGAGAGCTAATATCATTGAGCTTATCACTATAGCCTTATCCAAGTCTCCATATTCAGTATAAATGTATTGCAATTAAATATAATAAAAATTAAACAAGTGAACAAAATAAATAAACAATACAAATGTGTGCTTTGTGAAATGTCTTAATATTCTACATTTACCTGCATGAACTGAAAGGAGGCTTCAAACTCCTCTACAGGATACATTTTCACTCTGAAGAACTTCACGCCCATGATGAGGCTGATGGTGCTTTGGACCACGTATGGGCTCTGCTCCTTCTGACGGAGCTCCTTCAGCTCACTCTTGAACCTCTTTTTAACAGCAGGAAATCTACCCAAAAAAATGATGATGGACAGATAAATCACCGGCTTGAGGGCACACGTTATTCTTCACAAGCACTTACAACGAGAAATCGCGTCGATCATTTCTGGAAAATCAAATCAAATCAAATAACACAGCACTAGTAAGTAACACACCCCTCACAAGTAAGACCTAGCAACACAAAGGCTGATTTCCAGACCTAGTATGTTTTCCGTACATTTCAAAAAGCACGGTTGAACACTGCTAAACAAAAATTGTTGGAGTGAGTACTTACTTTGCTTGTGCTAAGACTCCGATTACTTCTGCATAGAGATCAGCTACAATGTGCATGTTGGCAGTGTTGGGTCCATGATACCTAGTCACAAAAACAAATGTAAACAGTAAAGCAGAATGGGATATGAATTTGTATGAATGTATACATTTTACTTAATGTATCCAATAGAGAAAAAAAGTATCTTACCCCTCTTTATATCTAAAGTGCTTAAAAGTCAAATTAATGACTTCATGGACCAAACCATCCACAAATGGGTGGAGGGGCATCTGGCCAAAAACACAAACAGTATCACATTTTATAATTTGGTTTTGATTGGACGATTACAGCTTTCTGTGATTACAAATAGGTACATTTGTATAATAACCACTAAATGGTGTATCTCTTCTAAGCCTTAATATATGGCTAAATTTGCCATTCTGTTGCCAAAGGAAACAAAGCACAATTCGCTATAAATTTTGAAGCTGATTGGGATAATTTTGATTGTCTGGCAAGGCAAAATCCACCACAGATCCTTGGCGATGATCCACAGACAAACTTTTACATTTAGTTATCCTCACGCTTAAATATTTGTTTACAACTTTAACGTCTGTTAGTTATATTTGCATCCAAACTTATTTAGATGGAAAGCAAAGTGTGTAACCTGTTTGAGAACTTCTATGAGCACAAGAGAGAAGATGAAGTCGATTGCTAGGTCTCTCCTCTCCAGCAGATAATCTTTCTGCTGCTCATCACTGGGAAAGAGAGAATGTAAACAGATTATGTAAGCCAATTTTGCTCCCACCCTCTAACACATTCACTAAAATATCATTTCTCAATGATGAAATGGAGTTTTGCACTCCAGCTACAGGAAGCAGAAGTCACAGAGACATCACTCAACACCCACTTGGCTATCTGATGTAACTGGGCTATTCTGGAACTATCCAGTTAAGACAAAAGTCATCCGGCCAAGTGACTATATTGCATCACAGTCTCACAGAAAGACGTTTTTTTTTCAATATATATATTTTAAAGAAATCAATACTTTTATTCAGCAAAGGATGTGTCAAAGTGTTAAAAATGAGAGCAATACCCACAAAACTCCAACTGTGAACAGTTAAACTGCCTGCTGTTCTTCAGAAAAATCCTTCAGGTGCCACATATACTTTGGTTTTGCAGCATTTTTGTGTGTTTGAACCCTTTCCAACAATGACTGTATGATTTTGAGATCCATCTTTTCACACTGAGGACAACTGTGGGACTCATGCAACTATTACAGAAGGTTCAAATGCTCACTGATGCTCCAGAAGGAAAAAAACGATGCATTAAGCATTTTGAATTTGAAGATCAGGGTTAATTTGTTGTTAATTTAACTTAATTTGACATCTTGGAAACAAGCCTCTGAAGGGCAGCATGTTTATATATATTTTTTAGGAAAAAATAAGAAAAATGTAACTTCATTCTAGTGTTTTCATGGTACAAAAAAATGCCATGAAATGTATTCGGTACAGATACCAGTGAAAATCCACGGTTCTCGGAACCAAAGCAAAACACAAAAATATGCTAATTAAAAAAAAACACTTTTTATCACTAAGAATAAAACCAATGCCATTCTTTATCCTTATTTACAATTGTGTTTAAAGTTTTTCTACAAGTAATAAAATTATGAAAAACAGTAAACAGGTTTCACCCAAATTTAACTTGTCTTTCAATTAATGAAACTGAAAACACATTTTAATTTTTGGTAAATAAAGGGGATTTGCTATTAAAATTAAAACATGGAAGAAATATTGTGTGATTTATTTCTTTAAAAAAATAAAGTTTTATAAAAATGTTCAACAGTAGTAGCAGTATCACATAAATTCTACTAAACAACAGTAATATTTCTAGCACAATGCCTTTATGTAAAAATTATGTAAAAACTTATTTTGTCGGGTTACTGTGAATACCTTTAAACTGACACTGGTTTTACACATATGAAACGGTAAAATGCTTGTGAGGGGACTCCGAACAGTTCTGGTGATGTTGTTTATGTATTTATGTCCCCATTGAGATGGCAGATGCTGAAATTACTGCAAGCGTCACGCACTTCAGTCTATGTAGTAAACAAACCCTTGTGTCTCTGCCATCCATTCATTAATACACAGAGACTCGCAGAGTCATATTTAAACCAACTTTTGCAGCTTAACATTTACAGATACTGCTCCATATGGAGATTTGATTTGATTTATTTATGCTAACTTTGACAAATTCTGTATGCGAATGTATGTATGCAAATGTGCGTCAAGAACCGGGTTGACCGGGCATGAATGGAGGTCTTACGGGTTTGGAATGAAATGAGGGTGAGTCATTAATGACATAATTTAAATTTGGGGGTGAACTAACCCTTTAAAGCATCGTTCTTCTGTAATAGTTTGCATTAATTAAGTCTATCATGCATAATTAACTATATCAAACTGTATTACGCTTAAATGATCAGCCTTATCTAAGCAATACAAAGGGGACTCACTTTTTGGACTTTGTATTTGAACGTGGTCGGTACTCATGGGATTCATCGTCAACTCCATTCTGTCTTTTGTACCAGTCAAACAGGGTTCGCAAGATAGATGGTAGGCAATACTCGGCCAGAGAACTCATTGTGCTGATCAACTGAAAAAAAGAGAGCATGTATTAATCCCCACATAAACAAACTAAAACTGCACCTAGTGCTTAATACTGTATGTAGGCCATGTATTTCATGGTGCATATTTAGGAGAAAGTTATTTTGAGTGTGGAGGTGTTCTTGCTGAAAGCAGGGACTTTGTGTGAGCATGTGCCTTAAATGTGTATCCAAGATGCTAAGACAGCAAGAAAAGAGAAGGGAGTTGTGGTAGCAGGAAGGAAAGGCGGTCCCTGGTGAGGATTCGACACACAGGAAAGGGAGGGAGAAAGGGTGGTGTTCGGGGGCTGAGGGGGAACACAGCGAGTCCTTCAGTCCCTGATGAACCCTGGGAGAAGAATCACCTCTCAGTGAGGCTGCTGAAAAGCCCAGGGGATCAAGGGCACAAACGCAGCCCTGTGAGTTCTGAATCAGGCTGCTATTCACCTGCCTCCAACACACACACACACACACATACATGCATAAAGAAACAAACTTACAAACTCCGGGCATGGATCACACACACTCCACCCAAGCCAGCAATGAAAAGACCTTTCATTCTGGGCTTTCGATACATTTACTCAAGGTTATATGAAATTCAATTCTGTTTTTTAGACATTTTGTACATTTATTAATTTTGCAGAGGCTTTTGTCATTCATTAACACATTAGTTCATTGTAATGAGCAAGTTTAGGAATGATAGGCTTTTGTACATTCTGCTGAACAACAGCCTTTAACTGGACTTTTATTTTGACGGGTTGGCGTACATTTACAGTTCTGTGTATGTGATGTGGCGCTGTTTTTACTTAAATCAAACGGTCAAATGCTCATGAAGTGACTGTCAGAGCAGTTCTGGGGATGTTGTTCATGTGTTCACGTGATTATTTAGTGAGACAGCGGACGCTGAATTCACCGCGCAGAACATGCAGGATTCATATTTAAAAAGACTATTCCGGCTTAATACTTACAGATATTCGTCCATATCGTGATTTGATGTAAGTGCAATGACCTATTTTTAATGAATTCATTCAATAACATAACAGCTGTTGTTTTTTCGAGGCACGCTGTACATAACTTCTAGTCATTGCCCCCCTGCCACAGTTTAGGGCTGCAACTAACGATTATTTTGATAATCGATTAATCTGTCGATTATTTTTACGATTAATCGATTAATCGGTTTATGTACTTATATTTTAGTTTTTTCCATTTTTTCCCCAAGTAAATTATTAATAAAGGGTCTTTATCATTCAGCATAGATTTTTAAGAGATTTTAACCATTTTGCATTGTCATATCCTCATCAAAAATATACCTGGAGTTGTTTTATTATGTTAGTAATCCTTTGTCGAACTCTTCTGCAATCAAAACACTGACCCATACTCTAGCAAAATTCACAAGGAGATTTCAAATATTGTTTTCACCATGGCAGTCCTTAGAGCTCCTAAAGTAGTTTAACATCCCAAACAAAGCTTAAGGAATCTTTGAGAACATATTTTCACGAAGTATAAGGATAAAACAGAATAAAATTGCAGTGCATTGTATTTTATTATTTACTGGGAAAAAGCTTTATAGCTTATGCTGTGAAATTGTAAACAATCCTTCGAAAAAAAAGTGCCAGTGGCATGAAACCTGAATGGAACTCACAATTTAAAGTAAAATCCATCAGAAGGTTGTCCAGAAAAAAAAAATTGGGACACACACAAAAAACCTGCTGTGTGAAAAAGAGCAGTGAATACTTAGAAGTGCATTTTAAATATACTCAAACATTTACCTCTCTCATTCAGTCATAATTAGGCTGCAAGTCTGAATTATGAACTGGTAAACGACAAACTGATCACATAACATGTTTGTAAAGCTTTAAATGTTAACTGTTAAAAAGCAATGTTATCAGCTTTTACGACTAAACATTTGCAAACAACCTTGTACTGGAGAATCTGCACAAATAAAATTCTTAGGGGCCGTTCACATATCGCACCTAAAAACGCGTGGAAAACGCTAGTTGCGCCGCTTTCTCCTTCTTTCCAAAGCTCTCGGGCAGAAGCGCCCCTGAGGCGTCTGCCTTTGCTAAGTAACTATGACGTGCTCTCTCCATGACGTGCCCTCTCCATGAAGACCCGGAAATTTCAGCAAAGGATAAATGGATGCGGTGTGGACGCGCCTGGAAAAACGGGCGCATCGCACCGCGTGCGTGTCGCGACCGCGTCGCTTCCATTATGAGAGTGCATACTGCGCGCCTACATAGGAAATAACGAACTTGAGCACGCAAAAGACACGATATGTGAACGGCCCCTTAAACAGTTCAGTAGTGCAGAGTTTACAGGTTACTCTTCATTTTGAAGGCTCAAAGTAAAGTACTCCCACTTCCCGCTGAATGCTGCAGAGACGCTGTTCGGGAAGCACGTGACATAAAACGAGGCCAGCTATTGGCTATTCGCTACTTCACCTGCTGTACTGGCTGAGTAAAACCTCCGGTGGCTCATTACTGCCACACTTTGGTCACCGCAGATTTGAAATATGCACGAAATGAGCCGCTTATGGCAAATAAAATTTATTTAGCGACGAATCGATTACTAAATTAGTTGACAACTATTTTAATAATCGATTTTAATCGATTAAATCGATTCGTTGTTTCAGCTCTACCACAGTTACCCGGTCATTATGTGGGAAACACTGCAGATATATTTAGAATAAGTTAAACGATAACGTTATAGTTTGACATCTTATTAACGTTCGCACTCTTCCACTGATAAACATGGTATTAGCTTCGTGGCTAATCTAATATAGCAATGCATTAGTGGCTGTAAGTGATGTTACAGAATATTTATAAGTGATAATGATAGGACCGTTAGCTAGAACTACCACATCATTGTATATACAGTGTATGAACTAAATCATTTCACATGAAGAACGACAGACTCACCGTCAAAACAGAAAAAAAATCTCCGTGGCTGGCTTGGCTTATCGCTTTCTTCGCTAGTGAATTTCTGGCGCTGTTGTCAACTCTGGAGCTGCAGAGCTCCCTCTGGTGGGTAAACTATGCAACACTCATAACATGAGTAAAGCATGAGACTCCGTTTCTCATGTTCCATCGGCCATTATAAACGCCGATGCCGATTTAAATGCAATAAGCTCATATCGGCCGATAATATCGGCCGGCCGATATATCGGTCGGGCTCTACATAGTTTATGTCATTCATTTACAAATGAGTAAACTGTAAAAATACAGTTTGATAAATATATTCCTATAAAAAAATAGTACTCATTCTGTAAAATATATAAAATTATAATTAATTTAAATAAAATAAAATAAACAAAAATTACAAAATTATCAAAATCTCTTTATACAGTATATATATTTATGTGTGTGTATTTATACAGTAATTTAAATATCTATATTTATATATTATATTATTTATATTTATAATTTCATAGTATTATGTTCTCACATTTTTTTGGATCAAATTGCAAAGAAAAACTGGAAATTTGCTATGAAAATTAAACGCAATCCTTATTGTTGAGCCCTGTATAAAACAATAAGAAACAATTATGTGTAAATTATAGAGAAATAACGTCTCGCCCACTGCACAAAATGTTTGATGACCTGATGGAGCATGCACTGTCTCCAACCTATCATGAATTTGAGGCATAAAACTTATCTAATCTATCAGAAATGCAAATGGACTTGTTCACTCCCAGACAGCCAGACGAGCCAAAAACCACATCAGGCTTTTACTGAGGTCACTTTGAATGCTTTAAAGACCAGACAGCTCCATGAATCTATTTTAATAATTCAAAAAGTCAGATTAATTTTTTGGCACAGCCAGGCAGCTAAAAGGCTGTCTAAAGTCTTTCCACTGGGACATCTGTCCACGGACTGGACACGGGGACGTGCGCATATGTTCAGGGGCAGAAGGCAAGCAGTACTTACTTGGTCAAACTGTGGATCTTCACCCCTCTGAAGAGACTTTACCAAAGGTTTTTCCTGTAAAAACACCAGAAAAAGGTGAATTGAATTGAATGCATTCATAAGTAATTTGTTGAGGGAAAAAAAAAAAATCTTCCTGACCCCAAACTTTTAAACAGCAGTGTGTATATAGAAAACAAGGCGACCTGCAGAGTCTTACAATGTGAAAACGCTGATCTTAGCAACTATCACAGATCGGACCTGCTGATTAAATAACACAGGTTGTGTAAAAAACAAACTGACCTACATTTTGTACATCTACTCGGATAACATGAGATGTTTCAAAGACCCAGAATTGTGTGTAGCGTAGCTTCTTTTCAGGTGACAGCAGTTAATAAGTGATTTGGATATTCAAATACTATTATCATTTTTTTTTTTTGGATTTTAGGCCCAGAAACAGCCTGTCTTCTCTGACCCAGCTAGTCAGACATAACACTTTCAGACTGTGTTAAATTTAATTTGAGCTCATTCAGTCCACTGAAGCACCACTTTCATCTTAGGTTAATAAATATTTCAGATGCTGGAGTCATTTGAGGAAGAAACAGATGAGAGGGCAGACAAGGACAGGGCAATATCTCTCAAGGCTTTTATAAGAGGTTAATGGACCGCCTTGTGCTCTTGCAGGACCTTTCTCCACTTCAGAATCAAAAGACTGGGTTATGTCACGACATGACCGACCCACAAAACCATTCTAGTTGTGTCTGAAGAGAAAGAAAAGTAAATAACATCCAGAAACCAAAAAGATACCGCAGCTATGAATCACTCTATTTACTGTTCAAATACAATCAGAGTGATGTCGTTGTGCAAATAAACTGCAGATGATCCAGGTCGTACTATTCTTTATCAAACAAAAAACTACACAATTTGGCTGAACTATTCAGGTAACCTGATCTCAGGTTTTATAGAAAATTAGAGGAAGAAGGTGAGCTCATCCTGGTAGCAGATGTTTTGAGGGACACAAAATATCTGTCCTGGGAAAGGTTAATTAAGCTAGCATGAAGCTAGCATGTAAATTTGCCTGTTGTCTGGAAAATACTAACAAGCCTGGCAAGTGTTCAGTGTCTTTAGAGATAAACAATAGATATTTTAACACTAGCATCTAATCAGTATTTTCCAATTTTGACAGATTTCAATTTCATTCTACTGACAAGAACCATACATATATGTAGGGTCACATTCTGAGCTACATAAACAACTGGGATTAGCCAGATTAGCTAATATTTCTTTATTAGAATCAGTCCATCTCCACAGTCCTGAGAGATAGATGAGTACTGGGATTGGAATGGTCATAGGTCTCAGGATCGTAAACCTTCAATAGTTCAAAACTGTCACTTACTAAAGGTTCGGCCATGACGATCCGTATTTTGCGCTCTGACATGGTGGTGAAGTTGGCGAAGAGGCTCTTAAGCACATATTCGCCCGGGCGGCTCTCTGGGTCCACGCTGATGGGCATCATGGCTGGCGGCCCCTTCTCACCCTGTGAGCAGCAAACTGGTGGGACAGGAGGCTTGCTGTACCCTGCTGAAGCTTTAGACAAAAAAATTATAAATAAATATATACATGGAAATGAGGTGTTCTTAGTGTGTCTAAAATACTGCAAGTAATGTATTTGTCTTTTTCAGAAACACCAAAAATGGAAAAACTGCATTATTTCAGAATAAATCACAGCATTTTCTAGTGTTCTAGTTTAGAGGTCAAAAACTATTTGAATATATACAGTAAATTATTGTATTCCAGACAATGAGCGTTTCCTAATCCAGACAGTGCAATCCATTTCAGAATTTCCCAACAATTCTCATTCTGCAGCTTACCAGCGACTGAAACCTGTGTACACAAAGTAACACCCAGCTTTCCTCAACACAAACTCAAGTAACACCCTAGAAGCAGAAAGGTCCGTTTCATATAAAGAAGTTGTAATATTCTTTCACAGAGCTCACAAAAACACACACACAAGCTACTGGACTGGACTGTAAGTAACAGTGGTCGAGTTGCAGAGGGGGAATGTGACCCCAAATTTTGACAACAAATTTCTTACCATATGTCGACGAAAACAGACTTTGTTACACATGGCTTAAACTGGGTTTTGCTTTCCTCTGAATAAAAAAAAAAAAAAAAAAAGATATTTGTAATATACAGTATTTCACAAAAAACTAAAGTTCACTAAAGTTTAACATTTTTAATCCACTTTTTTTCTATCTAAAGTTTAATATATTTAATAAGGACTCATTAACTAATCATAAATCTCTGCACCACTGCATGCTTGTTAATGGCTGATTAGCATATTCTTAATGTAAATAGCAGCCCAAATGCTAAAACCAAAATTTTATAAAATTGATTTTTTAATAACAAATTGATAACATTATAAAGCTTTGTTATTTATAAACTAAAATTGTTTTTTATTATTATAATTATTTTATTATTATATTATTGATATAATTTCATTGCATTCTATGTGACTGCACATTAATTAGAATGCTGTACACTGCAGTTGGGAACAAAAAAATCTTAATTTCATCAAACCATCTTAGATCGATATATTTCTTCAACAAAATAAACAGTCTGTTTTGCTATAATATGTTCTAAAGACCAATAAAAGCTCATGGGTAAGTTTGAAGCTCATCTTGCATATGGTCAACCATACTGTGTCACATTTTACTAATTCTGTTACTTAAACACTTTGTTCGTTTACAAGTTTCATCATCATTCACTGACAGATTCTCACTCACTGCTCTTTCTCTCTCTCTCTTGTAGCACCTACCCAGACCTTTCATGAAGTTTACCATGCTGGCTTTATTCCAGCACATGACTGTGCTGCCCATAGTAGGCGAGCAGCATATGGGATCCAGTTTTCCAAACTTCACACGTCCTTATCAGTCCCTTCAGTGATAGTGAGACCTTCTCCCAATCGCCACTTGCCCCATACTGTAACGGTCCCAGTGCGAGTCGAAACAAAAGTCTGAAAATTAGGTGATAACAGATCCGCACGTGTGCTCGCCTCTTCTGAAAGCTCTCTATTGCACTGTATACGTTCACTGCCTCTTGAGACTGAAGGTCAGGCTGGAATATTTAGCAGAAGCCTGGCCAAATGTGCGGTACTGACATGCTAGTGGCATAGCAGCAGGGCTATATTTATCCCTGAGTACACACTATACGTCCTGATCTCCCCTCTGCCACTAACCAACAGTGTAAACATCATTCGACTGGGCACAGACTCACTCACTTTCACTCCCTTGTTTGCACATATGTAGAAACACAGACGGCGTAAAGTGAGATAAACTATCTAGCTTCTGAATTCCACCGACCAACTCCATTACACAATCTTCCCTTGGGAAAACTGCTATGGGTAGCAAATGAGAAGCAAACTAGGCTTGCAAAACTCAATAAAAATATTGCATAAACAAAACGCATTAACAGATCTCAAGCATTAAATGTCAATAAATAAAGATAAACAAACTATTTTCCTAATTTCCTTAAACAAATGTTTTATTTTATATATATATATATATATATATATATATATATATATATTTCCATGTACATATTTAGAATAATATAATTGATATTCTAAAAATATAGAATATTGTGAAAAAGTATTTTTTTGGTAACTTTCATATATATTCTAGATTCATTACATGTAAAGTAAAAAAATTTAAAGGATTTTTGTTTTAATTTTGATGATCAGAGCTTACAGCTCATGAATTAAACAATCCAATATCTAAAAAAATTAGAATATTTCCTAAGATCAATCAAAAAAAGGATTTACAAACAAAAAATGCCCAGTTTTGTAAAGTATGTTCATTTATGCACTCATGCTCAATACTAAAACCTAAACCCCTTATTAACTTTTGAATGGTAGTGAATACATAATATTGATGTGACTTGCTCTTCAGAATTAGTGTAATTCCAATTGAAATTTAGGGACTGATTATGATTTTTATTTCTATTTTTAAGTAAAAAAAAAATTTTTGAAAAAAAAAAAAAGTAGAAATTATGCTGACTGATAAATTCAAAAGAAGAAATAATCTTGAAACTAAAGATTCATTCAGAATCATTAAAAGTCACTTTATAGTAAATGAAAGTGATTATATCAGGCTGCTACAAAGTGACTGTCCTAAAATAAATAACCGACTAGCAAGAGAATACTTCAACAAGCACCTGTGGCTCAAGTACATAGAACACCCTAGATACCAGACAGCAACACTCCAATTAACACACTAGCATCATGGCGTTTTGCAGTTGTAAGCACTACTCTTATTTTCTTCAGAAAACCATTTTTACCACAGTAGTAGAGCTTCAGTGCCAGTCTGGATGATTACAGCAACCTAATGCATTACATGTGACTCTCAAACAAGAGATGGGCTCAGACAGAGCATTACATCAGCGCTCTGCAGAGGAGTCTCTGAGCATTGAGCTGCTCCCAACAGGGACAATACAAGACACAGAACAACGCCTCACTATTTCACACACACACACACACACACACACACACTGACATGGGACACACACATAAACACAGACTCTGACATATATTACACCACTTTTTTTCTTTCTAAAACAAATCCTGTTGTGTCCTCCCAACATTTTTCTTGCTCAGGGAGTGGACAACAAGCACGGGAAAAACATACATCTAACAAAATCACCCATTGATGAAAATAATGTGGGCTTTTTACATCCACAGACCCCAACTGTGTACAAAAGCCCCCTGGGGATGACTGCCATAACTCTAAATAAATGGGACCAATAAATTCCCATCCATTTTCAGATGGTTATCAGACTGTTAGCACACAAAGCCCACTCATATCCCACTGGTTACTTTCATCAACAAACAAAAAATCTTAGTTCACAGCACAGCAAAGAATGGATATGGAATCTGCGACTGAAACTCAGAACCATGATGTACAATCCCAAACTATCGATGTTTCACACCAAAGTCCAGGGGTGTCTTGACTAACTTTGTGTCCTAAACAAGACACTGAAGACATAATCAATAAAAATAAAAATAAACTTTTTCAATATACAGAATAAGACTTGCAGGCCTTTCAAAGAATAAAAGGCATCCAGAGGTCACACATTGGACGCCCATGGGCATCCACACTTATAGGATACTATAACTCAAAGTAACAGGATCAGGTTGTGTAACTGCCCGAACACACTGTACCATTTGAAGAGAGTTGGCTATACTTGTGTCATAAAGGTCAGGAGGACAAACAACACAAAAAAAAAAACTGAAAGATGAGATATGTTTGCAGATATCTGAGAGACATGTGGATTATGACAGCTAAAAAACAAGGACATTTTTCCTGGATTTAGCCATTAGGCCTAAAGACACTCGCAGCTCTAAACCTCTGAGCCAGTGCTAAAAATATATTTGGTACACTGTGCAAAGCACATCTGATTTAGTGATAAGAACGTTTCACCCATTTACTCTGAGGCAGAGAGAGAGCTAGAGATTATGATTTGGTCTAAAACTGAGGATTAAAATATCAGGCTGAAATATTTTAAATGTATTGTTTTTTATTAATATTTGATATCACTCTAGCTTGACAATTAGATATTTCGTAATTCATAAAAAAAAGATGTTATAATTAAAAAGTATTTGCCTATGAATTACAGACATACAGGTCTGTAAAAACAACATAAAACTACTTGCAACAAACAGTATGAGGTATGAGAAAATATTTATAGTACATATGAAATGTACATATACAAACACTACCAGAGGAATTATAAAAAAATTTAAATCTCTTATTTTGACCAAGGCTGCATTTCTTAAATTATAAAATACAGTAAAAATAGTAAAATAGGGAAATATTATTAACATTTAAAATAACTGTTTTCTATTTCAATATTTATTGCGGCAATGCAAAGCTCAAATTTCAGTACTCGTTACTCCACTCTTCAGTGTCACGATCATTCTGAATTATTCTAATATTCTGATCTGGTGCATAAGAAACATTTCTATGTTGACAGTTTTTGATGCATGATATTTTTATGGAAACAGTTGAACTTTTTTTCTACAAAATTCTTTGATGATCAAAAGTTTAATCAGAGAACAGCATTTTATTTTATTTTTAAACATCATAAATATCTGTCCTTTCATTTTTAAACAATTTGAATGCATCCATGCTTAATAAAAGTATCAAATATAAAAAATGTGTTATAAGTAAATCTACAATGATTTCTTAAGGGGACACTTCTATGTTATCAGAAAACAGCACAGAATGCTCACGGCCACTCTTGCTGCAAGCTGATTGGCTGAGGGCTGACCATCCCTCACAGCTGATTGGTCAGCTAGGCTGGTGAGAACAGGCACCTGATGCACACTGCTCTAGGGAGCATACTGTGTACCAGAACATCAGGACAGGGATTACATTGCAAAATAGACAAAAATGTCAACAAGATCTTATAGAAGCAGTGTTGACATAACATAACATAACATTATAGACCCAGTTTTATTCACTGATATCAAAGTTTAGCATCAAATGTAAATGTAAATTATGTTTGAAGATCTCCATCTTTATATACAATACTTATATACACAGCAAGCGTTAGAACACCCCCTTAAAATGATAATTCACCCATGTCATTCCAAACCTGTATAAATGTATTCATTTTTGCTAAACACAAAAGAATATATTTTGAAAAATGTTAGTAGGGCTCTATGTTGTTTTGGACTCCATAGTTCCTCAAGATATCTTCTGTGTTCTGCATATAGAAAGTTTGGAATGACGGAAGATGAATACACAATGTCCGAATTGTCATTTTTGCATTAAGGATCCCTTTAAGCCTGACAGTAAAATAGAAATAGCGGTATATGCTATAAAGCTCATATTACACTGACCTAATCCCCAGAATATTAAATAAACAAAAGAGGACAACAACACTGGAGCACGTGCACCAGAGCAACAAATTCGCCCTCTCACATGCAAATGAATTCTGGATGCATCCCGCCAGCCCTGGCTGTGATCCCGCGGCTCTGAGCGCCAAGATACTTACTGCTGCTCCAGGACTTCAGCAGGGACTTGATACTGATCTCAAAGAAACCCGAGTCCTGCTGGCTGGCCATATCTGCGAGTCGGTGAAGGATGCTGAGGTCCCGCACGTCTCCACCCCTGCCTGCAGCAGCGGCCGGGGCAGGCAGGTGGAATCGGCTGCTGTGGGAGAGTGATGCTAAACAGAGATGTTGCCACCACAGACTGAGTCAGAACAGAGTGCCACAGATCCGCTAAGCTCTCTCCCCTCCTCTATGTGTGTCCAACCCACCCTCCCCTCTCTCTTTCTCTCTCTCTCTCTCTAGGCAGGTTCACTTTAAATAACCCAGAGTCAGAAGCTGCAAGCAATGCTGAGAGAGCAGGGAGAAATCCTCTTAGCCCTGCGTGGTTAATTATAACCTCTGTTTGCTTGCATCCCAAGTGAGAGAGACTCTCCTGACTGTCCTCCTCGGCTTGAGCATGTGAGAATATATAGGAAATGGGCAACTGGTAATAGACTTCTTTTTTTTTAATGGTAGGCAGCTTATCTCTTATTTTTTCATTTAAAACCCAACAAATGTGTTTTTGTAAAATGTTTTTCTTTCTTTCAAGTTACATCCTACTTATAAAATAATATTCACTTGCAAATATATAAACTTTTTGTGGGCCACTGTATATTACAAAGCATTTGACTACTTTTTGTGTGGCACCAATGACCTTCCGTGACTCTTCATTTTCACACTCACTGTTGGTTTGGCCTTGAACCAGTGCTAAAGTCCCCATTCACCACAAGTGTCAGTCAAGTATGAAAAAATACAACTGGAAGGCGATTTTAACAGTAACATCAGTGCAAGCAGATTCTCACATGCTAGTTTCTTTTTTTTTTTTTTTTGCTGAGGGTCTAAATAGGAACTTCTACAAAGTCCAAAGCTCACAAGAAGTCATTAAAGGTCAGCATAAATCCAAGTCCAATCAATGCAGCTGTAAACAAGATCGCTTGTGACATTTCTAGTAAGCAAAATTCTCCTTCACAAAGGCACTTTGTGAAATGCATACAGTATAATATAATGCTGCTGGTATGACTGGTGGTCCAATATAGCAATTCTGTATCATTACTGGGACTGGTTAGATCCTTTCAGATTTTGCATTGAGTTTTGTAACACACTGCTGATATGCTGGCAAGCACTGCACGTCCTGAGTCACTCCATAATCCCATCATGCCCCTCTCTATCCCGCCGATGTCAAGAACTTGCCCTTAATTACATAATGCTCACACTCTATTTATCAGGCCAGTTTAAAGTTGCCCACTTGTGTTCTTGGGGAAAACAGTCTACTGTATGTATTCTTATTATTACCAATATGAATCCACTAAATTTAAAAACAACAGTACTGTCTGCTTTAATTCTACTAATAAAGACAATAAGATACAGATTGTTTTTAAAAGGATACTCCACCCAAAAATAAACATTTTGTCAATAATCACCCCATGTCGTTCCAAACCTGTAAAATCTTCATTCGTCTTCAGAACAAAATGTAAGATATTTTTAATGAAAACTGGGAGGCGTTATGAAGCGACAAAAAAATATATTTTTTTTGTCAGACGAACCACAAGGATACGTTTTCTATGTAAATTTATGCTTTGATTTGAAAGAAAACAGTGCATCCTTGTGGCTCGGCTGAAAAAGAAGAGTGTACACAGTTTGCATTCAGCAGGTATTTTTCAAAATGGGGCTACGATGATGTGGGGAGATACGAATTGTTGAATAAAGTCGTTATTTTTATTTTCTACACATACAAAAAGTATTCTCATAGCTTCATAACTTTATAGTTGACCCATTGATGGCAGATGGACTATTCTGACGATGCTTTTCATTACTGGTGGGCCGTTATCGGCGTTAACGTGCTGCGTTAACACGAGACTCTTATCGGGCGATAAAAAAAAAAATATTGCTGTTAATGTATTTTCAAAGCTGGGTTGGGAGCTGGCTCTATACTAGGCAAGCTATGATGACTTTCACCTTGATATTTTATATAACCGACTGACGGCCTACCTAAAAAGATGCTCAGGACAGTTGACGGGCCACTGCTGCGGATCGTCACGAAAGCTTATCTTTTTCACATGTTTTTAAGCCTTACCGCTTGTCTATTTAAACATTAAAGTATCCAAACAAAAGACACGGAAAAGCAGAACAGAGTAGCTGGTTGCTCGCGGCGCGCGCTGTGTTAGGTGCGGATAGAGAGAGAGCCGCGTATCACGGACAGCGACACTGAACCGAGCTCTCTTCTGCAAAGAGAAAGGCGTCTCAAAACACTTGAACAACGAATTTGCTTATTTTTGCAAATACATACAAAATATGTCAACAAATATTTCAAAATCACAGTGAGATTAATCTAGATTAAAAAAAATAATCTATGCCCACCACTACTTTTCATACTTTTCTGGACCTTGACAGTGTATTTTACTTGGCAGTCTATGGGACTGTCACAAGCCTCCCGGTTTTCATTTGAAATATCTTATGTTGTGTTCCAAAGAAGAACAAAGCTTTTATGGGTTTGGAACGACATGGGGGTAAGTAATTAATGACAATATTTTCATTTTGGGGTGGAGTATCCCTTTAACAGAAATATGTTAAGTACTTAAATATGCATGTGTTACTAAACAGTTTTAGCACAGTTTTAGCACAGCTTTTCTATTTATATTTCCATTTTCAAATACCCCAGACAGTCATGCATGCCAACAGTACCACATGTTTTCGTGTGACCAATTTACAACTAGAATTTGCCTACAGGGGAAACTGGATTCTCTTCTTCCCTGTTTGTGTTTATCTTTCAAAAAAATAAAACAATTGATACAGTGGTTATAGTGAAAAAAAATGACATACTAGTAACATAACCAACACAAATCACACCCGGTGACGATATGAGTTTGGACGTGGCACAGCAAGGGGCTCTCAGACAGACTATTACATAATATCCTGGCTGAACTATCGCTCAACCACTTTCAACCAGACCATTATCACGACACAGAGCAAATGGTGGTCTTGTTGAGTTTTGGAAATGTCCAAAAACTTCCTGACGTAAAAATCTTAAAGGGCACAAGCCATTACAACTCATAGCTGGAAGCACTGTATTGGAAAATAGCTCGTCAATAACTCAAATAGAGCTTAAGTGAATCAAATCACTAAAAATATATATAATTATGATTCTGGGACTTCCAAAATATTTCACAGCCTTCAAACAATATAAATGTTTCCCATCACAGGCATTCATTTGCAGGTCTTCTCTTTGAGATAATGTAAATATTTAGTCTTAAGCCATCTGTGGGAGTGGGAGCAGGTTGTTCTGCAGGTTGAGTCCCATTAAGAGCCTATTAAAAGCATTTTCAAGCTCTGATGAAGTGATGGAATCTGAAGCATGTCTCACTGATGCAGGCGTCACTGTGGATATCAGTACCAGCTCTGCACTCCTCTTTTTCTGCTTGTCCTCCCTGCACTGATTTTCCCTCTCTCCACCCTCTGGCCTCTCTTTCTCCCCTTACATCCTTACCCTATACTCCTTTTCAGACTCTTTCAAGGCTAACACACACAGGGCTCAAGTAACATTTGTATTGTCTCTCTTCAATTTAAGCTGCCTCTGAGCCTCCTAATTTACATTAAACTGTTTATCACATTAAACAAGCAGGATAGATACCGTGGGGTCCAAGAAGTCTTATATACCACTAGGGAAAATGTTTTGATTTAATGACAGCAGATCTAACAAGAATCCTGTGGTATAATGAAGAAAAACTTCTGATCATCTGCATAAAGTTCACATGATCATTATCACATTTAACTAATGACTTAGAAATGGTGGAGAATGTTGAATTGTTATGTATACTTTCATACAAACATTTGGGGTCAATAAGATTTTTTTTATAATATAAAAAGATTATACAAAATATATAATATATATAATATAAAAGATTATTTTTATTTAATAATGATGCCTTATGTTATTTAAAAATGACAGCAAATATATTTATAAATTCACAAAACATTTCAGTTTCAAATAAATGTTGTTCTTTCAAACTTCTATCCATTAAATACTAATAAAAAAGGTGTATTGCTACAAATTTTCTACAAATACTATTAAAGAAGCACAGCTGTTTTCAACAATAATAGTAATAAGAAAAAAATTTGATCACCAAATCAGTATACAGTAGGGGTGTAACGGTATGCAAAAATTACGGTTCAGTACGTACCTCGGTTTTAAAATCACGGTTCTGTTCATTTTCGGTACAGTAAGGGAAAGAAATGCAAACATTAAACTGCAGGTTGTTTATTACTATAAACTTTTTTGTTTGTTTTTGTTTACACTTTTTTAAAATACTTTTTAATAATATATATATTAAATAAAAAATGAATAAGAAATAAAATACTGCTGCAAAGTTCTCCACTAAATAAAATACTCTGTCTCAAACCAATATCATATAATAAAATTGAATTGAATTGAATTACAATCGTTTTTTTCCTAGTTGTAGTGATGTTCGCATGATGCCTTTTGAAAACATCAGGCCGGTGACACACTAGCATATTGCACCTGTCAAACATAGTTTATTTTGCCGTCAATACTGTTGATGGTGTCCTTTATCAGGAGGCTTTATATTTATGCTCAACATGAAGTATAGATATTGTTGTTGTGAAGGTCTGTTGGCGGCCTCCCTCTATGTCACCTACAGTAGCAGCAGCGTGCCATCGCCGCGTCAGGCACGATTCTGGTGTGTGAAGACACAGAAAACGCGAGGCAGCTGCCACGCAACAGGTACGCAGCAGAAACGCACGCTCACGCCATGCAGCCAGTGTGTCACCGGCCTTAGAATCAGCTGCAGGGCGGGATTTGTGCTGAACGCGGAGACTTCTGCCACTTAATATGTTCGTTTGGAAACACGAAAATGTACCTATGTTCCGCATACAAAATATTGCTTTTGTACCGTACCGAAGCCCTGTACCGAAACGGTCCGGTACGAATACACGTACCGTTACACCCCTATTATACAGTATACCAGATCAGGATCATGTAACAGTGAAGAAATTAAAATTTTCTAATTTCAGCTTTACCATCACAGGAATAAATCACATTTTAAACTAGATAGTAAAGTTTGTAGGCAAACTTTGAATTGGCTTGAAAAAGCCTAGCCAAAAAGTTTTAAATAGTTTTAAATGCTTAAAGTTTGATGGTTTTCAGATTTAACTAATTTGAAGTTGTTTTAAAGTTTTAAAGGCAATACAATTTATCAGAAAAATATATAGATAAATAGATATGAAATAGTTAACTAGCATGTTGTTAGCATGATTAGCAAGTAACTAGCATGTTGTTAACAAGTTGCTAACATTATTAGCAAGTTAATTGGCATGTCGCTAGCATGTTTCAGACATGATTAGCAAGTGACTAACATGTTGCTAGCATGATTATCAAGTGATAAGCATGTTGCTAGCATGACTAGCATGATTAGCAAGTGACTAACATGTCACTTACATGTTTTATGGCATGACTAACAAGAGACTAGGCTTTTTCTAGAATGATTATTAAGTGGCTAGCCTGTTGCTAGCATAACTAGCAAATCACTAGCATGTCGTTAGCATGATTAGCAAGTCACTAGCATGTTGGTAACAAGTTTCTAGCATTTTGTTAACATTATTTACAGGTGACTAGCATGTTTCCAGCATGACTAGCAAGTCACTAGCATGTTGCTAGGATGTTTAATAAGTGACTAGCATGTTGCTAGCATGACTAGCAAGTCCCTAGCATGATTAGCAAGTCATTAACATGATTAACAAGTCACTATCATGTCACTAGCATGTTTCCAGCATGATTAGAAAGTGATTAGCATATCGCAAGCATGTTTCCAGCATGATTAGCAAGTGACTAGCATGTTCTTAGCATGATTAACAAGTGACTAGCATGTCACTAACATGTTGTTAGTATTATTAGCAAGTGACTAGCATGTCATTAGCATGATTAACAAGTGGCTAGCACGTCACTAGCATGTTTCTAGCATGATTAGCAAGTGACTAGCATGTCACTAACATGTTGTTAACATGATTAGCAAGTGTCTAGCATGTCATTAGCATTAATAGCATGTTTGCTAAATTGACTACCAAGTGACTAGCATGACATTAGCAGGAATAACAAGTAACTAGCATGTCGCTAGCATGATTCCAGCATTAGTAAAAGACTAGCATGTTGGTAGCATGATTAGCAAGTTACTAGCATGTTGCTAACATGATTAACAAATTACTAGCATTGTTGTTGGCATGTTTCTACGCTAATCCAGCTAAAACCAGTTGATTCATAAAAATAAAAAAAACAAAAAAAAAACACACCAGCATTTAAATAGGATTTCAGTAAATTGGCTTTTTCAAGCCAACTTAAATACATTCAAATGAAATATAGTTGTTTTCATTTATAATCATATTTCACAATATTATTGTATTTGCAGACTTCACTCAAAAATATGAAAAATAAATAAATAAATAAATGTTACCAACCCAAATCTTACATAGCCAATCAGCTCTTAATTCTTAATTTAAGAAATGATCTGCATTTCCTCACATTTCAGCACACCGCTATGGAAGTTTTCACTGCATGCGTTCTGTTGGCTCATACAAACTGAAAGCAAACAGTCTATTTTAACAAGCATGACGCCACGTTCTTGAAGTATACAAATAAATATCTATCAACATTCAGGCATGTCACACATGGCTGACAGAAAAACTTATGAAGTTAGTCTTCTGACCACCCTAACAAAGCAACTTCTCAATTTCCTCCAATCTCTAATCTCACAGCAGACAGTGACAACAAACAAACACCCTGTATTTCACCAATCAGCACCTACATGTCAGAATAGTGGGCCTTTTCCTGGTCCGGATCTTCTTGAACATCCCACGGAAGTCGCCGCTCAGCCTCAGGTCTTCAGGTAAGCTGGCCATGCTCTCTGATTCAGTCCCATCACTCTCCTGATGCTGCTCCTTGCAGCCACGCTCACCGTACGACATCTCCAGTTGGCCAGACGCCCGCTCCCTGTCAGGCTTTCCACAGCGGTGACATTCAACTTGCAGTTTTCAGTTTGTCTGCTATTCTTTTTCTGCTCTTCCTCTCTCTTTTCCTTCTCACAGAAGGCTGAGTCTTGATCCCAGGCTGTTTCTTATACCAGTATGTGCATGGGTGTGTGTGTGTGTGTGTGTGTGTGTGTGTGTGGGGAGATGCAGCCAGATAGGAGCCCTGCTCTGCGCTGCAAGTGTGTTTTAACCCCCTCGCACTTTTCAAAGCAGTTCAGCCAGTTACAGTACAACGTATGAGAACAGGCAGGTGTAGTATTACCGTGCCGCCCCAGTGACAAAATAAGAGAGGAAAAGGAAGACGGAAAAAGAACAAGAAAGAGAAGTACAGTAGGAAACGCTGCAGTGGGCAGATCTCTTCAACAGATCTCACAAACAAGCCCTTCCGGCAGTCTAAGTCATTATGTGCTCATCCTGTGAAAGTTCAGAGGGTGGGATTCCCTGAAGATAATGCAGAGTCTTGCACGTCTCGTGTTTGTGGAGAGGGATTCCTACACTTAGAATTACAAGGCTCTGGTATGGATTGGCCTTATTCAGTTACTAAGAGAAAAGCTGGAGACAGACTGTGTAATGGGAATTGTTGCATCATGGGTGTAAACCCTCAGAGATTAATGAGCAACCCCTGTGAAAAAAGTACACTCTTACCTTTAGTTAGAAATAGCACCAGAAACAGTCCACACCTACGTGAACAGATTTTTCCACTGTTACCCTCCATGAGAAATACAAACCCACTTTGTGTGCACTTATAGGCGTTTTCTGTTTTAAAAGTAAGTTGTTTTGCCAGCTAGTACACTGAAGAATGGATATACTGTGTGGCACAACAAGAAAAATACAATTTGTGTTTTTGCCCGGATCTTGCTCAGTCACACTTTGTGATGTTGCATAATACACTAGAGTTAATACAATTTCTGCTATTCAAATGTAAAGTGAAGAAAAAAGATAAAAAGTTCAGCTTGTGTACCTCATGGAAAACCACAATATCACTTAAGTAATTAAATTACAACTATGAAGGAGGGTTGGTGTTTTTGGTGAAGAGTAAAGCACTTTTGAGGACATGATGTGGTCTTCATGGATTTTGTTTCAGGACAGATCCAAAGTTGTTGTTAGGAAATTGTACCATTTTTAATGAAAGTGAGAGCAATTTTACACCACCAGTTAGATTTTAATAAAATGAAAAAAAGTTTCTTCATGCTTTCTTCATGATTTATTCAATCAAAAATAAAGCAAAAAAAAAAAAAAGAATAATAATAATATTGTGAAATAATATTAAACTTTAAAATAACTCTTTTCTACTAACTCCAGTCTTCAGTGTCACATGATCCTTTAGATATCATACTAATATGCTGATTTGGTGCTCAAAATAATTATATTATGTATATATAATTGACAATGTTAAACAATAGCGCTGCTTAAAATATAGGAAAATGCAATA
This sequence comes from Carassius gibelio, assembly GCF_023724105.1. Classification (NCBI taxonomy): domain Eukaryota; kingdom Metazoa; phylum Chordata; class Actinopteri; order Cypriniformes; family Cyprinidae; genus Carassius; species Carassius gibelio. The sequence goes on from NC_068410.1 coordinate 8,822,393, forward strand.
GATTTTTTCCCCGTGTTTTTCAGTATTCTTTGATTAATAGAAAGTTGAAAAACAATATGTACTTGAAATAGAAATCATCTGTAACATTGTAAATATCTTTACTGTCACTTTTAATCAATTTAACCCATCCATGCTGAACAAAAGTATTAAATTAAAATAAAAACATACTGACCCCAAAGCTTTTGAGGTCTATGCTTTGTGCCATTTTTTTTAAATTTCATTTTATTTAGTTAGTTAACTTTTAGTTGTAGTTTAAAAATTTTACATTTTAAAACTATGGTTTTGATACAGAACTTGTAACATTAGTTGCATAAATGCAAATTAATCAGTTATTGTTTAAAAGGTATTGTGCAATCTAAAAAAATGGTGCAACTGCGCCCTCTAGGGTTAATATAAAATAAATACAATATAAATAATCAAGCACATGCAAGACTGCCACAAGCGTGCATGTTTAAAGAATACCGTTAAAATCCATAAGAAAGGACATTGACGTAGCATACACAGGCCTAAAAATGGAGTATATCATATCATATCAAAAACTAAAGAAGATAATGTCACACTTGCTTTTAAAACATGCTTTCAAAGAAAGTTTCCAGACACAGTTCAATGTGAAATGCTCTTTCACAAGCTCCTGAAATGCAGAGCAGGTCTCTGTGGGCTGAGAGAAGTAGGCAAGAGTTTGGCGAAGGAAGCCAACACCTCCGGGCCCTGCGAGAATTCAGCAGGCTGTTGCCATGGCGAGGGACATCTGAATTTGCATTCGCAGAGAAGGGCCTGGTAAATAAATGATGAACGCCTATTATTAGAATAAACTCATTTAAAGTTAACTGTACTCGGATGAGCCTTTATCTGTAAATTCTAGAGAAAAGAAGGGAGCAATTGTAAGCAACAGCAACAAACATCTGCTACACTGCAAATAATCGAGCCACGCATTCAGCTGGATGAGTGTGTACTTTGTCTCTGTTGACCCACTTAACATGTTATTTCTCAATCATTCGCACAAGTGCAAACACTTTGGAGCATATGCACATATTGAGTTTAGAGTGCTTTAGTTCAACACGACCTCTTAGTAGAATCAATGATTTTGGGAAAAAGCTGCAGCATTTGGCCATTAAGAGGGAAACGCAGAAGGCATGTTGAATAGTTTTGAAACACTACATCGTGCCAACCAATAGTTTAATGCCTGGAATGGTGAGAACATATCATGTGACTCATCAAAGAAGCTCTTTCAACCTGATCTCATGTACGTCCAGTCGAAGTGCTTCAGCTGCCATCTGGGCCACATTGAGAGCCATGCACCTGCTCCTCATCACAACACACAAAAAACAAAGCATGTCTTGGGTGTTTTAGGATGTCATTTACATGTTTTAGATGTTTAATGACAAGCCTAGGGGCGTTACATTTTTAAAATGAAATGTTAGCCCCCTGCTTCTTAAATAAATCAAAATTTTTATTGATTTGCGTATTTACTTGATTTTATGCATTACAGTTACTAATATGTTCAGATTGAATTTTGGCTGATTGCTTTGTGCTTTCTACCATTGTTATTTTTTATATATTATTATCATTAATATTTTGAATTATATTATTATACTTTCAGTTTTAACTTTAATTTTAGTTTAAATTTGATTAATTTTATGTTTTTTCCTTTTTGTTTAATTTTAACATTTCTGACTAGCTTTGTTTTTTTATTATCAATTTTATTTCATTATATATAAATTTATATAATTTTCATTTAAGATTTTTACATTTAAGTTTCTCATCTAATATTTATATTTTATTTAACTTCATTTAAATTAATTAAAACTATATTTTTACTAGTTTTAGATAACAATAACAACAAAGGCTTCAAAAAAATAAATAAAATTAAAATAACAATAATAAAATAAAATAAAATGTCCAAATGACTATGATATTCAGATTCTTATTTATGGCCAAGTGTTACCAGTGTCTTTTTTATCACCCACCAAGCAAAAAATTAAGGTATCACTAGCACAAATAAAAGTATAATACCAATGGTTAAAAGTTTAAATAATACAATAATAAACGTTTATCTGAATATATTTATTTAAATATTAATAAAACAATAATATATATTAATGTAAATATATTTATTCAAATATTTAGGATATTTTAATAAATATAAATTTATAATAATAAATAAAACAAAAACTAAATAAAGCAAAGGTGATGCCTATGAATGCAGCATTCTCAGGGTTGTTGTACCGGTTCTTTCCGCTCCACTGATAATGGGGTCTTTCAGGGCATCTGGGTCCTCACCTTGCACCTGTCCCCTCTAACTGCTCGCCTGTTAGCAAACAGAGGCACAGCCAATACCTTACATCCAATTAGAAGCATGAAATATTTCTAATGGGCGGAGCTTACTACTCATCACCCTATTACATGGCAAAGAACCGGTGCCACTGACACCGCTGCTCATATCTGGTTACGGCCAGGTGATTCTGTTCTTTTTCAGTGGCCAGCATCGATACGCACAAAAGCGTTCATTGTTCAGCCTTCAAGATGGGAAGAGGAAATCAGCCGTTGGCTCAGGTTCAACAATCAAGCGTTTGACACTCACAAAAGACACCCTCTGTCTCAAGTGACACGTGAAGACGTGGGTGTTTGAATGTCCCTGGGCCTCGGCCAATGTCTTCACACCAAGTCATAATTGAACAGCAAGTGAATTGGATCAAAGCTAATTAGATGAAGTTTACATGCACCTTCAGAAATATGTGTTGGCGGATGAACATGAAGAACATTAAAGAAAATGAAAAGGAATAAGACTATGTAAATAATACCAGATCATACAGCTCCTGCCCACCTACTCGCATATTTATAGAAGCGTTCTAAAGCCAGCGCGGTTGCCTTAGAAACAAGCTTATGTAGGATGTTCTTCAAAGATATGTTCTGTCAGAATGATTCAATACACTCTGGAATGACAGCTAAAGAGAATGAGTCACAACAAATCACTGATATTTTTGTTGGAAAGGTCAAGAAGAATCGTTATTTGTGGAAAAACTGGTGCAGGCAAGAAGCCAAGTACAAGACATGTAACTTCACCTAGAGACCTGAAATGCATTTAGGTTATTCTTGGTCATCATAAGCTAAATTATTAGCATACTGCTATTTCTATATTTATGTACCAGCTTTGCAGTTTCATATAAGCAGCTTCATCAAGAAACCTAAAATGTTTCATCACAAACTGCTTTACAGAAAGTTATTACTTTATTAAAATTATTAAATTATTAGAAATATTTCACAAACAGTTCACTCATAGTAAATTGCACTTTAAACTTTTGTCATTCCCAGAAGCATTATTTATTTACATAAATGTAAGTCTATACTGAATATGGCTATATAACTTTGCATATTAAACTGTTGCTTGTTGTTTTATTTATTTATTTAAACAGGAACTAGTGCATGTATCAGAAACATCAGAGTCTGGCCATATTCTTCATTATGATGTATTCCTTACCAAGAGGCAATTTAAAAAACAGAAATATATAGGTTATTACTTGAAAAGGACGGATGCAGTAATCATAGAAACCTGCGAATAACAGTTAGGCGATTCTACAAATAGAACTAAAATTCAGATAAATAGCTAATAGTTGTATTTTCCCTCAAAATGATCAAACTAGGGGTCGGTTGAAGTTGAGACGTCAGTGTTTGATGCGACTAAATTTATCCCAAAATAAACACATGCGCAACATGTTGTAAGCATCATTTCCCACGACCTTAATAAACTTCTGTAATAAGCCTTCATGCAGGTAACGTTAACTTTACATAATAATTTCGTTGGACGGAGCTCAGGATATGTGGAGATGAATATTTTATACAAAGTGTGGATTTACAGAGGTGACAGATTAAACCGTTGCAAATGACAGTCGCCAGTGTAAGCGAATAGACGTACCTGAAAGGAGACGAGTTTGCTCGACTATTGCTCCATCCTAAAGTTGCTGCGGCTGGGGTAAATTCTCGCACTTGCCTCAAGGTATGCGGAGCCTCTGCCTCGTTGCGAATGTCAATAAAACAAGTAGCGAGAAGACGTAAGCTCCTCCCATTTGCTAAGCCCCTCCCATCTCTGCCCTCACAAGTTATTATGTTAGTTAATTAATTAATAGCTAATAAAAGATCGCTTTGTTTGGACTAGTTAAATATTAAATACATTTTTGCCATGCCATCTTCAATTTTTAAATGCACATCCAACGTTTTAGTGTCTCTTATAAGATCTGTGTTTATCAGACTGGTGTGTTTTCTCGATTTGAAAGAGGTGTGTGTTCGTGCACCGGTATTCACTGCGTTATGGGAACCACAAGTATAGCACACTAGTGAATTTTGACCTTGTGGAGACATTTTGGGGTTCCCATGAGGAAACAAACTTATAGATTATACAGAATTAAGTATTTGGGTGTGTTGAAAAAAAAAAAAGCATAACGTTTTCTGTGAGGAGTAGGTTATGGGAATAAAAAAAATAGTTTGTAGAGGCCCCATACGACCATAGATGGATATATATATCTCCATCCATGGTCGTTTTGATTCACAAGATGGCGCCACTTAGCCGTTCTCGTGTTGGTATATAAAAAAAGCCCATTGTTCATACAGAAACAAATGTCAAAAAATTACAATATAGCCTAATACTAATATTTTGTAGTAGAGAAAACAACATGAAACATTTGTTGGCATTTGCCTTTTTATAAATAAATGAATCAATCAGCATATACATATGCAAAATACAAATATATGCCCGCTGTTGGTTGTTGCCAGTTTAAAAGTCAACCAATCCTCTGTCAAGACAGATCAGTTTATGATCTGAAAACCTATTGACTAGAACGTTTGTAACAGATTCAGCTGTTTTAAAAGACTTTTCTGATGTACTGCAAGAGCACAAGGTCTTGCACTTTATGTTTACCATAATCTTAATGCCTTTTCATTATTATCCAAAAATAATAGATAGCTACATTTAGGCCTTCATTGTAGCATCTGATTGCAATCCATGATTATGCCTGTTCACCAGCAAAGAATCTCTACCAGGACATCGTCTTTCAGTGCTTGGGCACTCTGAAAACTCTGTAGATCCACTACAGACAAATACAATGTCCATAATATAGAACATTTTTATCTATACCTGCCATCTATGTCTAAAATAGATGTCTGTGAGTGTAGCTGTGATGGCAGAAAGAAGGCCTTGAGGGATCCGTGTGGATAACAGAGCTGGTGAGGCTCTTGTGGTCCTGTCTGAGTCTGACCTGTCTCTGCCAATGGCACCATAAAAGTTCCACCTCTCTAAAGAAGCTGGTTGTCTGTGTACAGGATGGCATCCAAGGCACTGTAAATGGGGAGGATTAAGATCACCACCCAAGATGTTATTGTTCTTGAGAGAGATATTAAATACAAAATAAAATTTCTAAATTTTCTTCATAATGTTTTTCTCATGTAGTAGGATTAACTAACCTGGTACCTCAACTTCCAGCAGGGAAAGGATTTTGACCAGAAATATGGGAATCCAGCAGAGGGCGTCAGAGAACACAATGGAGAAAAAGCTGTTTGCCATTGCCACATCCCTGTGCATCCGTCCACGCAGCTCTGTGGCATTGATGCCTGTCTTATAGATGGAGTAAAGCATGCTGGAGTAGAACACGACAATGATGAGGAAGGCCACAAGGTTAAGTCCTACAAGTATAAACATAAAACTGATTGAACAACAGCACAAGGAATAATGAAAACGGGTCAAAACGGTCTCTGTACTGTGACTAAGAGGTTTCTTAAGTGTGCCACTGAGAGCAAGACTTAATGTGCTGGAAAATAGCTTTCATCAGTTCAGTATGGTTGGTGTCGTGAATAAACGAGTGCCATCAGTAGCAATTAACAATATGTGGCACAAACACAAGACAGATATTCTTCAGATTACTGAGGTTGAAACAACATATTCCATACCTTTTATTTATTTTTCTCAACAAAGATTCCTGCATTAAAAACAATAATATATGTATTTATAAACTCGCCATCATCTAGTTTTACATGACATATCCCACCCTGTTTCGGACCCAAAGAATTAAACAGGTGATTTTTGCACTCTATATCGTTAAGAATATGTAAATTACATTTGTTATTATTGGCTTTTTTCTGTGTACATAATGAAAGGTTAAAAGTTTGCATTGTGAAATACACTCCCATGCAAAAGACTGGGGTCAGCAAGATTGTTTTAAGGAATACTTATACTAATTATAAAAATACTTTTATTAAAATGATCAAACATGACAGTAAAGACGTAAAAATTAGTTTTCAAATAAATGCTGTTCTTTTGAACTTCTATTCAACACCAAATCATAATATTAGAATAATTTCTGGAGGATCATGTGACACAATGGCTGGAAGAATTCAGCTATGCCATTACAAAAATAAATGAATATTAAAATCAGCAAGCAAGCAGCCTTGACGAGTGTAAAAACACTTACATTAAAATCGTAAACCTTTGAATAGTAGCATATCTTAAATAATCTACAAAGTCAGTCCAATAGTTGTGGCGGTCATATGTTAATGAGTTAAAGGATGTGACATCACATTTTTTGCAGCTTAGTTTCAATTAATGGTCTTGGTTTACTGGGGAAGGGGTTAGAGTATTGGACTGGAGTGACTTTTTATTTCAAGAGATCAAAAATCTGTAATACATAAAATATTTTTCACCAGTGGCAGATCTCACCAAGAAGAATCCCTGTTCCAGACGTTCAGAGTGAAGGGGGAAACACACTCCATTGTTTCCATAATAATTCTCAAACATCTTCTCATTAAGCAGACACACTGCAGAGATAGAGATACCCAACAGCCATGTAGAGGTCAAAACGATGAAGGTTTGGCATTTGTGTGGTCGCAGGTGGCTGAAAGGAAAAACAAATGACCAGGAACTTCTCCATGGTCAAATAGGTGAGCAGCATGATGGAAACCTCAGAGGACCACATAGTCAAGAAGCCGATGATACGACACTGTAGGCTGTCCATCCACTACTTAGCATTCTTGTTGTACTCGCCACAGAACTTTACATCAAAGACTCCAACGAAAAACAGATAGACCCTCATCAGACAGTCTGCACCTAGGTACAAATGATGCATTGTGGTAAACAGCTATTACTCACTGGATGCCAGAAGCAGAACTCATTAATGAACAAGTAGCTTCCTGATTTATAATTTGGTCTTGCGCCAGAATGTTGGAGCTATTCCTGCACATATAAAATGTATACATTTTTATTTTTAAAAGACAAATCACACCACCAGCAGGCCAGAAATCAATATTTACAAGAGCACAGCACAGGTACGTGACCAAAGCACATGTGGTAATGACATTGCAAACTAAAATGGAAGTGCTTCCCATGCCAAACAGGGTGCACTGATTAATGGCACCAGCTCAAGAACTCCAGCAAGAGTTAGAATTGATTACTGAAGGTGATTGTAATAGAGAGCGAATCCTGTGCGAATAGAATTGTTACAAGGTTATAGATTTCCCGTCCAATCACGACAGCCTTTCAAGCTGAATGTCAGGCTGGAGACTGTCAACAAGTGAGACTCTTTGGTTAAAGGGGACTGACAGCAAGAGGACCTGGAGAAAAGGCTTTTCAAATATCTTAGACATGCTCTACCTGAGCTAAATAATATTGTCAAGTGCTGTCGCACATATCGGAATGCTGAAAGCATAGGGGAGAGCTTTTCAGTGAGACGAAATCCACATTTTTAAAAGGTAAATGGAAACTGAGACATAGCTTGCTATATGTAATGCTTGATGCAACTGAGAGGACATGATGGGTGCAGGAACACTTATAATTTGAGAGCTCGGTGCCCTAGAAAACGGTTTATTTCCAGGAGTGCCTGCTGCTTTTGCTTGCGTCACATAGGTTTCATAACAGTCAGACAATTATAGTAGAAATAAACCTTAAAAACAGTCATGTGCCCTCTGGTATCATTTATTTAGTGTTTAATATAATGTGTGCATACAGTAGGTAAAATGTATACCTCTGGTACTCACAGCACAAAATCCCGCAGGACTGTCCTCATCCCAATGACAAAGAGGTTTCCAAAGCAGGTGATAAAAGCCATGACCCACACTGACACACGAAGAACCATGTTGGCAAGCAGATCTTCAAAAGATGAGAGTCCATCTGAGTTTGGTTTACACTTTCGGACTAAAAATCTAACTGAAAAACTTTGGATATTAAGTTTGAATATAATTACTCCTTTACTGTGACACAATACCTAAAGATATTTTGAATTCCTCTTATTGAAAGATTAGTTGAATGAAATATTTACATGTAGGAGAGGTTATCCATGTGTTGAAACATGCTTATGGATATTTGGGATCTCCACTCCCTCTAAGCCACTGCAGAAACAGAGTATCCAAGCTTTATTATTAAGTCCTTTATCAAGAGCCTTTGGTTATCACGCTTACCTCCATCCGTTCACCGTCTACAAGCTCTGAACCTCAGTGATTACTAGAATTTCTGATTCTGGAACACAGAACACATGTCGAATTAAACTCACTAATAGCTCACTAACCCCTTTGATTCCATGCACACAATCACTTACTGCAATGCTTTATCTTCACTTACAGGTCTCCCATCTTATACAGAGATTGGAAGGTGTTCTGTGGCAAACTCTGTATGAAGTTAGCTCTCAATGACCTAGAAAACAGCAAGGATGAGAAAAGTGAGGATCAACCACATTGAGAGGGTCCTGTTCTGGAACTTGTCTCTTTAACTCCTTATTTCCTTTGTTAAAACGGTTTGTTTTCCGCTTGAGCTTAAAAGTACAGAAACATTTTTTAAGCATATAGAGGGAGATTTAGTTTCATAGTTTTCTTATTTGCAACAATTAGTGTTATTATAGTTAACTAATAATAAAATAAAATAACAAAAATAATCACTTAATACTCAAAAATACTCAAATACTAGCTAAAATAATAATAAAAAATGAAATAAAAAATAATATAAACTATGTAGACTTAAAAAAGACAAAAGCGCAAAAAAAATTACTAAAGCTTTAACTATAATTTAACATGAAAATAGACAATTTAAAAGTAAAAACATTTTAAATATTGGTAAAAACATATCTTAAAAAAGTATCTTAATGATATTAGAATAACACTGGCTCCATTAAAACGCTCTATGAGTTTTTACTTTTATGTTATTTAGATCAGAGAAAATATAAATTAAAACAAAGCTGGAACCAAAAGTCTGAGTGAAAAAGGAATTGTGACATGATAACTGGAACAAATGGATACAGGAAGCTCAATTGTTTAATCAGGCTCACAGTGGGTAGTTCTAATGTCTTGCAAGATATACATTTTTGATGAGTAAAGAATCGTAGGCAGTTTCTTTGTACAAAAGTATATCACAGCTTTGTTCCAAAACCTGAGCTGCCCCGCTGCCTACTGCCAGCATCTTTTGAATTCAAAATCAAGCAAGTCATGACATTTATATTAAGTAGAAGAGAAGCAGATACTTACAGCCAGCTGAGAAAGGGCACATGGTGCAGAGTCTGGAGGGTGGAAGCTGTTCTAGAGAGGTCTTCACCATTGACCTGTACAGATGATGAGATGAGGTGAGCCGGAGCATCATAAGCTGTCAGCAGAAACCTAAATGAAGATTGATTAAGACTTACAGGAAAAAGAGGAAATTTAGGCCAGTAATCTGTGGGATGTAATTGTTATGGAGTTGTGATCCATAATCCTGAATAAGATGAAATAACACTTCAAAACCTTCAAAAATGTCCCTAAACCATCAGCCAAAATAATGAATTTTGCTGCCATTCCTAATTCACCCTGAGAACCGGCGGATTCAATACAGATACAAATCTTAGGCTTGTTTAACGTTTTTGAAGAAACAAATAATAATAATTCAGCAAGGACATATTAAACAGATCAAAAGTTACTGTAAAGCCATTCCTAATGTTACAAATGATTTCAAATAAAAGTTTTTATGTTAAAACATTATGCAACTGTTTCCAACATTAATAATACTGTACACTGATTTTAACCCTAAACCAGCATACTGAAATCATGTTGGTTTAGACTATATGACTGACTTAAATTTGGAAGATGGTAATATCATTTTTCATATATGAACAGCATTTACAGCTTGCTAATATGTTGAAGGTTGTACTCACAAGTACTTTCACAGTTCATGAAGATCACTGAACACTCCAGGGGAAAGAAAGGAGATGCAGTTCTGGTTCAAAGATCTACAACACAAGATCATGCAAATACAAGCGCTCATTCATGTCGATATATCTTCCTATCAATTGTATTAGATAAAGCTGATGAATACTGTCTGAACTCATTTCAAATACAGTGCTTGACATTATTTTCTGTGTGAAAAAAATAGACACTTATAGTTTTTGCAGCTTATATAGTCCACTAAAAGCATTAATGGCAACATTGCCAATGCAGTTATCCTGGAGAAACCTAAGAAGAAAGAAGAAAAACTTGTAAATTGCAACAGAACATTGCGTTTTAACTCTCAAAGTGTTTTTGCTGTGGCTCTATACAGTAAACAAAGTAATTTCTGGGTTACCACGTTAAATATATATAATGGCTTTGAAAACATTAGGAGAGGGCCACTGATAATTATTAATGAAACTGATTTATATGATGCTGAGGATTAATTACTCTTTATAAAAATAAGCTAAACAATGAAGTGGCTACGGTACAAATTTCTTTAATTGTAAAACTGTACTCTCAGTAGCTCTAGGTTAGCTTTTCTCCTTGACACAGAAATACAATTGTGCAATCTTCCAAATAACTTCACAATGAATGACTTTTCATGTTTGATTTAATGTCAAGCCATCTCAAGGTCTGAATGCATTGAAATGCCCTCATGGCTCCCCAGCTTTTCTCAGTTTAACAATCAGACTGCAGCTTGAAATTAGTTTACAATAAATCTTAATGTCACACAGTGGTGTTCCCGTCCATTAGCACTGAGGCGGAAGGAAAAAGAACTAATTTAAGTACTTGCATAGTTGGCATAACTTTGTTGGTTATAGAAGAATTCAAGCATTTATTCATTAACAATATAAATCACTTCTATTTAGAGCAGCAGTTTTCGTGAATTTATGTAAATGTTAATGTCTTTATACACCTGGTATTGCATATCCATTTCCTTTATAGAACTCTAATGAAAAAGTTTTTTTTTTTAATTACATTTATAAAACTGGGGTTACTTTTATGCAGCAAAGATGCATTTAAGCGATTAAAAGTGAAAGCAGATTATTATAATATTACAAATAAAGCTATTTCAAACATAAACTGTTAATTTGAACATTTTCTTCATCAAATAATCCTGGAAAAATGTATTACATGCATTGATAATCATTATAAATCAGCATATTATAATGATATCTTATGATTTAATAAAATAAAATGTTTAAAATATGTGAAAACAATTTTTAAATATCAGTTATTTTATTTCTTTTCAGAAAAATTAAAATATCTTACAGACCAAAAACCTTTGAAAGGAATTGTACAGTATATTCCACTGAAAAATATATACTAAAATGACAGCACAAGGGTCATTCCACAAAATCAAATATTTTTTTAATGACCCGATTCATTCTTTTTAGGAAAATAATTTGTGAAAAGGACCAACTGGTACAACAATTAGCATTACTCTCCTTTGGTGTAACGTTGAAATGTTAAAAAAAAGAAAACTTCTGTAAGTGTTTGTTGACTTACTCCTGTCCATATTGGTCTGTAATAGAAAGTGATCTGCTGGTTCTTTAATTGGCTCGTTAATCACCAGACAGCATCACATAGAAATCAAAGTTTAATGGAAAGCTATAAAGCAACCTGCCAATACTGAGATTAACAAGCAGCAGCAAGGTGACCATGGCCTCATCATTAAAGTGGATTCAGTGGATTCAGCAGAATGCTGATCATAAATGTTAATCAGCTCCATGCAGGAACCAATTGTTTTTGTAACACATGAATGTGGCATTAGCTGTACAGGTTGACAACTCCATTATACAAGCCCGGAGTTGATTTGTAGCTTTAGTAAATCAAGGTCAATGCATACTAAAGTTACACCATCTATCTTAGGCAAGTTTTATGAAATCAATTACACTTTATGTGACAGAAATTATAAAGAGGAGCTTGTCTGGATAAGAAAGGATCAAGAAATGCTTATTCATACTTACGGCCTCTGTATTTTTATGTATTTGATGAAAGCCTCATCGGTTAACACGTAAATCTTGTTGCTTTTCAGTGAACTGCCAAAAACAACACAAAAAGCCAATTAAACACTCAAAAGCATTTCGTTTGTGTATTGTAATGAAGAAAATAATGATAAAAAACACCCTAAAAACTAATTTAGCATACTGCTAATAATTTGTCATTTAGGTGAATGTTCTCATTTGCATAGTGTGCCATCAAAACAAGATTTACAGATTTTACTCTGTAGATTTACAAAATTCCTGCCAATACACGCTCTCAAGTTTTTCGAAATATTCTTTTTGTGAAATAGTTGTAAGAATATAATCTTTCTATCTCACAATTCAGATTTTTTTTTTCAGTTCTGAGTTCTGAGTCTACATCTCTCAATACTGTTTGTATTTTATTTTATTTTTTTTTGCCACAGAATTTAAAAGTGAAAAGGGTAATTGCAACTTTTTATCTCACAATTCTTACTTTTCTTACTTTTTCATGTTTTTATTCTGTGGCGGAAATGTGCTTCTATATTACACAACACCCTTTTGACAGTTTCATGTTGAAAGAATGAATGAACTGTCTAAAGTGTGTTTCTGAGAAAGCAAACTGTGTTGTCCTCATCAGCTCTGTTGGGACAGTCGTTCTGGCCGTTGCGGTGCAGAAGTTGTGGCAGACAGATGCTCATATTGCCACATGGAAAGTGACCCAGTGGACAGTCTTCTGAAGGCCTGTGCTCCAGACCTGCTGCTGGGACAAAATACAAGTACACGCTTAGGAAACAGATGCATATGCTTTTTTATGAAATACATTCGAAGTTAAAGTAATATAAAAATCAAATAATCAAGGTGTCCTTCAGATGTAAATATGCAGTCATGTGAAAATACATCCATCTTTACATTTACAAATCGGTACTTAACTATAATGATATTTTAGGTCATTGATTATACTTAATGAGGCTTTTAAGGCTTTAGTAAAAACAGGAACAATAAGCAATCTGTAACAGTTATGAGATATGAAGTGATACAAGCCAGATAATGCTTATCTCCGAACACACATCAAAATGCTTTGGGAAAAGGGACCAACTGTGAACTTTCAGTGTCAGATAATAAAGACTCTTACTCCTCCATATGTGGTGTCACGTTCTTCTTAGGCAAGAACAGAATACTGGAATAATTATATATGGGCAATCAGTGCAAATCTCTAATGCAAATGATTTTTGAAAGCAATATGACTCTTTGTGGTAACAGAAAAGAAAATAAAAGAGGTGAGGAGAGAGATATCAAACAATAAAAAGATCTGCTTATAGTATTCATACATATTTATGAGGCAAAAAAGAATGATGTAGATTTATAATGAATTTAGGGAGGGGGATTTTTCTTTGACCTCTGTAACAGGTCTTGTAACCAACTGTCTGTGCAGTACATGTCTTGGAACGTCTACAACGAGAACTGAGCGTTCGAGACATTATGCCATCTGTGAAAGAAGCCAGTCAACTGCTTGTGGTTTCATATAGGCATCTTTTTCTATAATGAGCCCAAGAATTTAATATCAGTATAGAGTTAAAATCTCATTGTATTAATAAGCACTATCAAACATATTTGGCTTTGGTTTGGTTGGAACTTGGAAGTTTATTCACAATCATTTTGAGGAAATGTCATTCAGAATACACTCTAAAAAGGGTGTTTTCGCAGCGATGCGTGCCACAGAAGAACCATTTTGTGTTCTACACAAAACCTTTCAGTAAACAATCCTTAAAAGAACCGCGGTTTACCTTTTGTAAGACATTAAAGAACCTCTTGTGCAATGGAAAGGTTTCATTGGATGTTAAAGATTCTATTTGGAACCATTAAGGGTAATAAAATACCTTAATTTTTTGGAATGTAGTTGGGCTTAGCATAACAAACACTTGCCTAATTTACAGCAGTATTGCCAAGAAGAGTATTTATACATTAAATGTATACTTGTATGCATTTACTGTATTTCAAATTATTGACTGATAAAGACTATTAAATTTTATTGAAACCAAATTTGTTATTTATAATCTTATTCAGTGGCTTATATATACACCTGCAATTTACAGCAATATTTAAACTAGTGATAAATATTAAGACTGTGGATAAATATAGGCTGAATTTAATATTACTGTTGCTCAAGATCTCTTAAGACTATTATCCCTTAAAACCAAGGATTATAAAACACATCAAACCTCTCAAACTTCAGATTAAATGTTGGATTTCAGTGTCCAACATGCCTCAGGTCAGGTGTTACAAGATGTTTTAATGTGGTACAGCACCATTTACATCTTTCCATCAGTACTGAAGGAATAATCAGCTACACTGTAAAACATTTTCATCGTTATAAAATCTTTGTTCCAGTCATTGAAGTTTCAACATGATTTTACTCACCATTAATTACATATAACGTTAACGAGTTTGAAAAAGTACATTGAATTTTTAACTAAGTCTGGCACCACTTACAACTGTCACATATACATGACTGGATTTGATAAGGTCATGGTTTATATAAAGGTCATGTTTTTTATAAAATGTGGTTGAATTGATTAAGAATTGTCATGAGCATGATATTTATGATCCAATAGAAGATATGAAATGTGGCCTATATTTAATATAAAGAATATATAACATAAAAGAAGCAATTTAAGAATTACATTTTAGTAGGTTAATTCTATTCCTATAAAATCTAATCATAAATACATGAAATTAGATTATTTTTAAGATTACCCAGCTATGCTTTACTGGAATTGAAAATTTCTTACCTTTGATTATTGTTATCCATATCGAATATAAATCCGATATAAAGGCGAAAACAGCAGCAGAACCTCATTGTGGCGTCGTGTCAGTCGTACAGACAGCTTTTTTCTTTTCTTTTCTTTTTTTCTAAATGTAACGGTGTTGATAGTAAGAATAAAGTCAAGAACGCATTTCTGTGTGGATGAAACGCAAAGAAGTTCCCGCGCAATTCAAGAGGACAAAAGCGCGTGTATCTCATCGTAGAGTGAGTTTAGGACAAGACGTGTATAAGCCAGTCACATTTGATAGCTAATGAACAAAGTTTGTCCAGCACGAGAGAGAGAGAGAGAGAGCGCGAGCTGTGCGTTAGACTCATCCTCTTCTCTTGTGGTTGCTATGGAACCTGTTGTTAGTTAACTAGTCTTATGTTGTTTTCATAAGATGTTGTCACAACAGGAGATGCAACTTTATCATTAGATAAATAAACAGCATATTAAAATATATTTTATCTATCTATCTATCTATCTATCTATCTATCTATCTATCTATCTATCTATCTATCTATCTATCTATCTATCTATCATTTACCTAAAAATTAGTAATTAGCATTTCATTGAGGAAGTTTCGACAGTAAGGGATAGTTAGCTCAAAAAAAATGAAAATTTTGTCATTACACACCCTCACGTTGTTCCAAAACCATAAGTCCTTTGTTCATCTTCGCAGAGGTGGGTAGAGTACCCAAAAACTTTACTCAAGTAAAAGTAAAAGTAATTCTAGAAATATTTACTCAAGTAAAAGTAAAAGTACTAGTCTTGAATAGTTACTTGAGTAAGAGTAAAAGAGTATCGGATAAAAAATCTACTCAAGTAGTTAGTTACTAGTTACTTTGGGTCATATATATACGGAGCCTTTTTTTATATAGATATATAGACAAAAAATGTATGTAATGTATGTGTGTGTGTATAAATGTATATATTTCATCAGCCTTTAATCTAATTTATGTAATTTATTATAAAACCCTGTCTGTTTATTTAAGTAACAAATATAGGTATCATGCCATAACATATTTTTAATATGACTGACTTTATTTTAAATGTGAATTTAACATTGAAAATTAATGTGATATAAATATTGCTACTAATCTTTCATTGTTCAGAAAGAGAGCAAATAACATTTACATTATTAAACATAATTTTCACTGACAGTCTAGATTTCATTCACTCTCAGAAACTACCATTAAAATCACTGAAACTGTTAACACTGTGAAATCAATATCTTAATTATAGATTCGTACACACATCTGCACTTTGTTGTTTCTGACGAGAGAATTCGGCAGAAAGAGGTATTCAGTAAGTGAGCGAGTGAAGGAAGCACCGGCATTTCAGCGATGACTCATCGGAACACCTCTGATTGGCCATTGCATTCAAAAGCTCAACAGAACCGTGTGTGATTGGTTAATGCGCAGCGCTGTAAAAACGCGTCTGTCTCTGGCTCAGCGCCAGCAAGCGATCACAGATCTGAATTTAGCAGCTGATGATATGACTTGCTGAACGTACTCGCACTGGTGTGATTGTATTAAAATTAATAAAATCTTAATCGGCTATTCTTTGTCTTTTGGAAGCTGCATTCAACCTGTTATAAGCCACACACGTACAACAAACTAATGTCACAGTGGTATCGTGTACTGTAATCGAATGTAGCCCAAGTTATTACCTGTTAAACAGTAGACAGCACACGCGTTCATCTAATAAGGATCTCCATCGCAAGCAAATAATAGCCTTTGCAGATTAGCTTTCAATTCAGTGCAGTTCCATAGCCCCGTTTTCAACGCTGCTAATATTCTTAAACGTTACAACTCTGAGTGAACCGCTTCAGAGCTCAGCGCGTGCAGCATGGAACTGAACGACTCAATCAAACTGATTCATGAACCAATTCACTCGTTTGCCAATTGGTTTGATCAAGCCTTTGAACAGAGTTGACTCAAAAGAATGAATCATTCGCGAATGGGCATCGCTCATTGTCCAGAGAAAAGTAGACGGCGCGTTTGGAATAAACTGAAGCATTTATTGCATTAAGATAAAGTAACGAGAGGGGCGTCGCCCACAGTAACGAAGTAAAAGTACAGATTTTTCCCAAAAAATGTACTCAAGTAAGAGTATAAAGTACCCATCTTTAAATATACTCCGAAAAGTATTCGTTACCCCGAAAAATTACTCAAGTAAATGTAACGAAGTAAATGTAACTCGTTACTACCCACCTCTGCATCTTCGGAATGCAAATTAAGATATTTTTTTCAGAAACATAGTAAGGACTCCACCATTGTTTGAGGAGGGGTGAGCATTAGCTCATTATCAAAGGACATGCACCGAAACAGGTCGCTGTGAACAGAGCTGTTTTTGACAAAGTAAAACAGCCACTGAGACATTTTAATCAAAGTATGTTATAGACTTGTCACGGAGACCCTATCCACCTTCCTCAACGCGAAAGTAAGCCTACGTAAATAACGAGGAGAATAACAATGTGCAGTAAACGGTAAAACTGTTTGCAGTACAAACCTTTGTATTCTTAAGATAACAGATTAAAATAATATGATAGGACACATCAATTGTCAATTTCAAGCAGCAAAACAAACTGTTTTGTACAGTTAAAAATAGCTGGAAGCAAATAAGACTGGAACCTAGACCCATAGAATTTACAAATGGCGGCGCCCATTTTCACGTCAGGAAAAAAGTTGGATAGAATCATACCAACTTGTTAAAATGAGCATGTGATGTCCCCTTTAAGATGATGTTCATCACCATGGAAACATCATCTGACATTTACAGTACATTCATTTCAAAACATCATTAACTTTCAAATAATAATGTTCCTCATAGTGATTCATCATAAGCATTTTATTTTGTTACTATTTCTGGCTCAGTTCACCACTGTGGGCCTAAAATGACCACACAACACAAGTGCTTCATGACAGTCTCATTAGTTATGAGATTCAGCTGGTTTTGAGTTTAATACTGAAATCAGGACACTGCAAAAACAGATTTAAGGCAACAGGATTTGAAGTTTATCATAAATTCCAATATTATAATTCACAAATAATTCCAATCTTTTACATATCAAAAGTGTTTAAAAATAAACCTACAAATAACCTTGAACAGGTTGTGATAATCGTGTAATATAAATATTTCAGACATGTTTCTCCAACAAACATTTAAGACATGCAACTCCCAAGAAAACACAGCTAAGAACATTCATACAGACCAGAAGGCATCCTTCCATTCATGTTTGTGCAACATTCACTATATAGAAAACATAAGAAGAATGAAGGACGCACACTGATGACACAGACCAGAGATACACACATTACTACTCTCTCACACACAAACACAGACACTATAATTCATCCTTAGTGCTTTTCTGTAGTCCTTCTGTGTGTTTGTCATTCTTCAACCACTTATTGAACACTGCAATAGGATCTATGTTCCAATGTTTGTGGAAGGAAACGGGTGTCTGGTGGGCCAAAAAATCCTTTGCGTAATCTTCTGGACGAGCCTGAGACAGAATTCGAAAATAAGGAAAAGATAGGATTAGTGTAACCCAGTGAAACTACTGCTGTTCCTAACGTCCAGTTATTTGGTGCATTAAAAAGGGTCCGTGATGTTTCCTTATTTAGATTAGATTAAAATGTATGTTTGTGTACCTGGTGGAAGAGGGGACTGTGTGTGACAGGAACTCGTAGAGCATTGAGACACATGCCCAAAACCATGTCATCAGGAGCATCATTACTGTAGCACTTACAGCCGCTCGCCAACAGCTGGACCACAGCCTCTCGACTGAATACCATCCTGTATGAGACACAACACAGCAGAACAGAATACTCGACTTCTCCAATGCGGGATGCCAAAAACAACTGAATACACCTTTATTGAGTGCTGTGATATGGAAAATTGATTTATCATTGTGGGGTTTGTGAATCCCACACAAGAGGTTGTTGCATGTGCACTAACCACACAGTAATTTACGGTAAGCTCATTTCTGCAGGAACTGTTTGTGAATAGGCAAAGTGCACAGCATGAGGGCATTTATCTGTAGGGGGGCAAAATTAGAGGGCTCAGTTTGCAACTTTGGTTGGTGCACTTTGTCTTCACCTCTGTGAATTGTAATGTTACACTGTCGGCATGGCAATGGATTTTAACATCATTGATGACTGTTTGTATTTATAAACAAATTATGTATTTCCACCATTTGGTATGTGAAGACATCACAGGGACAGGAAGATGTTTATATATAAATATATATATATATATATATATATATATATATATATATATATATATATATATATATATATATATATGATATAAAAAAAGAGTTAAGTGATTCACATCTTTTTGATTTGAAGGCATACTGAGTAACATCTGAAGGCCCATCATACTGGATAGCTACAGGTACTCCAAAATGCAGCAGCTAGAGTCCTTACCAGGTCAAGAAAATATGATCATATTACCCCAATTTTACAGTCTCTGCACTGGCTACCTATTAAGTTCCATATCAGTTACAAATTATCATTACTTACCTATAAAGCTCCAAATGATTTAGCTCCTGCGTACCTAACTAGCCTTATACCACGCTACAATCCATCACACTCTCTAAGGTCACAAAACGCTGGACGTTTGGTAGTTCCTAGGATAGAAAATTCCACTAAAGGAGGTTAGAGCTTTTTCGCATTTGGCTCCCAAACTCTGGAATAGCCTTCCTGATAATTTTCGGGATTCAGACACACTCTCTCCATTTAAATGTAGATTAAAAACGCATCTCTTTCGCCAAGCATTCGAATAATGTATCTCTTAAATTGTGAGTGTAGTTATATCTGATCAAATGCGCATTCTTATTCTTTAGCTTGGGTTAAACTAATTAGTTTTCCTTTGTTGGAACAGCAGCTACGCTAATGATGTCTCTATTTGTTTCTCTGTTTTGCCACGGGAGGTACTAGGATTTACACAAGCTCCAGTCTGGATCCAGAACACCTGAGAAGAGATGATGCTGACCCCTCAGGAGGACATCAGATGATGCTTACCCTGAAACAACATGCAGAACTAACAAATATTGCTACTTACTATGCAATCACATTATAATTGCTGTTAATAATGTTCATCTGTTAATAATGTTCGTCATTAATAATGTTCAACTGCTGGTTAACTGTCTTGTATACACTTCTTCAGAAAATTCCTGTCATTTACACATAAACTGATCACCACTTATAAGCTACTACTAAATATTGTAGAAACTTAATTTTCAGTACAGTTGCTTTGCAATGATTTGTATCGTAAAAAGCACTATACAAATAAACTTGAATAAAACTGCTGCATTTATGACAATGATGCTTGTTTTCATATTTTTTTATTAACAGAAACTGGGAATGCTGATATATTTAATAAAACATGATTCAGTTTCAGATTAAAGAATGTTTCCGATAAAGATAATAGTTATTAAGGGGAAACAATATGTTAAAATGATTTCAGCTTAAACATCCTATTTTTTTGGTAAGTTTTCATTTTTCCAAATATAACTAAATGGTTATAAAATAATGCAATATGTTGTGAATTTAAAACAGGATTACACACTTATATATTCACAATTTTCTTTTATTATTTAACTTTTGGACTATTTTCCCCTATTTATTGCATTGTTGTTGTTTTTTTTAATATGTAGCAAAACATTTTTAAATATGAAGTTTTTACACTTTGGGAAGAACTTGCAATCATGTCACATAGGGCCTGAAAAGTGAGCAGTATCCTAAATTATATATTTATTTATTATAATGAATATAATTAAATGGTTGAAAACACTATTTTACTACTCTATTGTTTTTTGGACTTCAAATTAGGGATATGTCAATATTACAATTGTGAGCAATAATGATCTAAAACTGATAAATTATCGATACTACTGTAAAAACCATTTCATTTAAGCACACACACAAAAGAAAATGAAAGTAAATGTATGCATCACAATATTACAATATACAGTATGAAAATAAATATTTATAGATGTATACTAGATTTGTGGAACATTGCATTTAACAGTGTTACTATTTTTACGTTTTTTAAACGAAGAATAACTAAGTGTTCAACAAGGGTACAACAATGATCTAAATCTAAATCTAAAAATAGAGTAAAAAAGCATGCATAATAAAATATCCCATATCAATAAATTATAACATCTCTTTCTCTCTCTCTCAGCTTATTAATGATTCATTTAAATTTATACAAAAGTGTCCAATATAACTCACCTTGTAGCTTTAAATGTGTTTGGGACACATCGTTACATCAAATAATGTCAAAAAGCTTTTTTTTTTTTTTTTTTTTTCACAGTGAAGCAGACACTCACCCCCCACCACCAGTGATGTAACTGTATCCTCCCTGACCCAGTCCATACCCATAGCGCTCTCCCAGACACACCGGCTCACTGGAGTCATAGCAGCTCAGCAAGGCCTGCAGTCTGGGCAAGCTGTGAGAACCAAACACATTATGCCACCCACCAACGTGTAAATTGCTACAAACACCACAGATTCCTTGTAAAATCATGCCATTTTCCAGACAACAGGCATATGTTGCCTAAATGTACACAAACTGACAGCTGAATAGACTCACCTTATAAGAGTATCATCATCTACAATCAACAGCCAATCGGTATTAGGCACGTGATTGCTTAAAAATCTCCTCAAGATGGCGAATGTTTTCCCACAGTGACCTGCAAGCAGATAAAAGTACTTCATGTGTTGGAAACGAACAAGAAAAGTCAGCAAGCACCTTTCAAAACATAATCAATGTTCTTCAAATCCAGCTACCTTATGTTTTTTTTAATACCCAGAGGCGAGTTGACTTTGTCTGACTTTGCTGAGACCTTTACCCTTTGGATAAATATCGCAGACATGATGTGATAGCGAGTATGTGAGGGAAATGTTATCCTAAGCACATCATCAGATTGTGATATTGAATAGAGAATGTGCACCGTCAGGAGAATGGAAGACCCTGAAGGAACTGTACGCTTAGTACAGAAGAAAGAAACCGCACTGGGTTCAATAACACCAGAAAGATACAAAAGCATCAGCGACTATAAAGGCTAAGGAAAGAGAGCAGAATATAGATAGATAGATAGATAGATAGATAGACAGACAGACAGACAGACAGATGTCTTTGATCCCTCTCTTTCATCACTATCAAAAACAAGAATCCTGCTATGATTTGACAACAAGAACAAAAGAGAAAATATATAGAATTCATTGAAGAGGGTTCTTAGAGACATCATGTCAATTAACACCCTTATAAATAAACAAGTATGGAGAACATGGGAACAGAATGCGCCAAGAGCTTTTTAACATCAAAATGGACAGAGAAGGTGATCAAACGAACAACTGACTCATCAGAAGCTACTTCAAATAAAGTTTCACTTTTGAAATAGTGTTGGAAAAAAAAAACAGCAGAAAAGAGAGTGCTAGAGGGCATTCTATTGAATTAAGTTGCTCAGCTGAATGGACATAATGGCAAATTGAAAGTCTCCAGTAGAGAAAATGAAAGTGTACGTCCCACTTTGTGATTCTGACTTAACTTCCATTTCTAGGGCCCTATTTTAATGATCTAAGTGCATGGTCTAAAGTGCACGGCGCAGGTGGACTCAGGGTGTGTGTCCGAATCCACTTTTGCTAGTTTAACGACGGGAAAAAAGTAGGTGAGCCCAGGCACATGAATGGGTTAAAAATGGGTTGTCCTTATTCTCTTAGAAAGTAATGGGTGTTTTTTGGGTATAACATGCAATCAGAGTCTCATCTCCCATTCCCTTTAAGTGCCAGTTGTGATCTTGCCATGGCGGAATTGCTATTTACATGGTGGAATTTGCAAGCGCAAAGACAGAACGCGCCTCCAGAGAGGAAACGGAGGTGCTCGTGCGTTTGTTTGGCATATGACTTGTGGGTTGACTTGGCAGGATTAGAAATAGATGCTGAAAGTTGACTCTAGAGCACATAGCATTTACTGACTGTTTCTTATATTAACTTGTTATATTTAATTCTAAACATCAGGAAACAGCCAAAACTCTATACCTCTAGTCAAATACCTCTATTCAATCTGTCTTTAGACTCCAATAAGCCAATACTTGATCCAGCCTGAAGTGCTAGACGAATGTACTTTTATGTTCATTTTCTTCTCCTGGTTAAATAAAGGTAAATAAATAAATGACTCTATCTATCTATGACTCTAACAAATCATAACAGCATAAAACATTTGAAATAAATTCCATTAATTGTAGTAAAAAAACTTTTTCATAACTGTAATGACTAACTGTAATGAACGTCTCAAATTTTGACGCATTACATGCTATTAAAAATATCATAAAATTACTTATAACTGTGAATACACCCAAGAACTAGCTGCATCAGATTGAAACTCTGCTAGCCATTCTATTTAGTATTATAAATGTATTTTAATAACATCTTTCAAATAGGTTTTAATGTGTACAGAACATATGTTTGTATCAGGCATACACTACTGCTTAAAAGTTTAGAGGTCAGTAAAATGTATCATTTTATAGAACAAGGATGCATTACTTTAAGTAAAGACATTTATAATGTTACAAAAGTACCAATACATTTGTTTTCAATATAGGAAATGTTTCCTGAGCACCAAATTAGAATATTAGAATGATTTCTGAAGGATCATGTTACTGTACACTGAAGACTAGAGTAATGATGCTGAAGATTCAGCTTTATCATAAGAAGATTAAATAAAATATTAAAATAGATTTTATCTATCCATCTATCCATCTATCTATCTATCTATCTATCTATCTATCTATCTATCTATCTATACAAAAGAGTAGAGTTCTGTTGAAAAAAAAATGGTTTTAACCATTTTTACCAAAGTTTGCACCTTATTTGTGGAAAATGCCAGTAACCATTCCTAAACCTTATTTAACAACACATCTCACACACAATGAAAATATCAAGTATGAAAACGTATTCAATAACTCACCCCTCTCTGTGTTTGGCACTCCCAGATTAATGGTGGGTATAGCGGGATCGGCATAATCACTGTAATACTCCAGCAGAGATGCTTGTTTACCCCACGTTTTCTTCACCACAGGAACTGTTGTATGGGAACAGAGAGAATCAATCAATACTTCAACACCCCTACTTTATGGTCCAGGGCTGAGAGTGATCAACATTTGATATCAAAGATCTTAGATATCGTTTTTTAATACTGGAGTTCAAATGAAATTTAACCCATGAAAACAAACACATGATGTGAATGCAATCCATTATAATGCCATTATGTCCAAACCATCAGTAGCAGAACAACATTCTGCAGTTAAGAGAGTATCAGATTTGTAACAAGCTGTTCAGACTGTAATACAGAAGCCTCTATTTATAACAAGACTTGTGGATACAGCAGCAGTTTTATCTAAATATAAATTAATACAGGAAATACAGTTGAAGTCAAAGGTTTACATCCCACTTTCAGAATCTGCAAAATGTTAATTCATTCACTAAAATAATTGGGATCATACAAAATGCATGTTATAGTTTATTTAATACTGATCTGAATAAGATATTTCATATAAAAGATGCTTACATATAATCCACAAGAGAAAATAACGGCTGAATTTATAAAAATGACCCTGTTGAAAAGTTTCTTAGATTCTTAATACTGTGTTGCTACCTGAAAGATCCACAGCTTTGTTTTTTGTTTAGTGAAGTTGTGCATAAGTCCCTTGTTGGTCCTGAACAGTTAAACTGCCAGCTGTTCTTCAGAAAAATCCTTCAGGTCCCACAAATACTTTGGTTTTGCAGTATTTTTGTGTATTTTAACCCTTTCCAGCAATGACTGCATGATTTTGAAGTCCATCTTCTCACACTGAGGACAACTGAGGGACTCGTGTGTAATTATTACAGAAAGTTCAAATGCTTACTGATGCTCCAGAGAGAAAAAAACCCCAAAACACATGCATTAAGATATGGGGGTGAAAATTTTTGAACAGAATGGAGATATAAGACATTTTTCTTATTTTGGTTAAATATCATATTTTATACACTTAGTACTGCCCTTCAGAGGCTACAGAAGAAAACATGTTTTCACCCCTGGCTCGTAATGCACTGTTTTTCCTTCTGGAGCATCAATGAGTGTTTGAACCTTCTGTAATAGTTGCAAATGACGCCCTCAGTTGTCCTCAGTGTGAAAAGATGGATCTCAAATTAACATGCTCCTTCTAATAACATCCTTAAAACTCAAAGTGACTCGCGAGAGATAATTATAATAATCGGTGCAATTAGATGCAACTGAGGTGTCCTTGCCAGATGGTTCTCTGAATTCAAACTGCAAAACTTTATCTGTCTTATTAAGTTTGAATTGATGCCTGGTGCTTAGCGTCTGCCCAGAGTTGCCGTGAAGGGCTCTAATAGTGGAGAGAAGACAGGACTGATGTCCACTGGGGGACTCAGCCAAAGATCTCTCAATACGGAGTCATTTTAGAGGTCAAACAGTGATGCTTGCTGAACTGTTAAAGCAAGAAGATCTTTGGACTCCATCAGCAGACTTGAGCGGTGGAAGCGGAGACTTGCAGGGTTTGAGAAGCCACACGTAACTTTTCGCATAGCCTCTGACACACAATATCATGACTATGTGCTCTTGTGAAGAACGGGAGGACCCTTGAGAGCGAGGTGGTGGCGTGTGTGTTAAGCCGCGTTCAGACTGCATGATTTTAGCCCAGTTTTGGCTCGCCGACAGGTTTTGAGAAATCGCAGACAAATGCCCGAAATCACAGGCAAATTGGTGCTCGCTCACGCGCGTGACAATCACACAGTGTGAATGAGCAAAGACGCGATCTGAGAGAATCACAGACGAGTCGCCGATGCCTGTGAAATATTTGGCATGCTAAATATCTGGACCTGTGGGCGATTCAAAATCATGCTGTCTGAAAAGTGTTCTGACTTAAAACTACATAGGTGATGACCGACAGCCAATGAGAGAGAAAGAAACCGAGCAGCGGGTAGTTCGGGGAGGAGTTATAGACCACAGCAAGCATGCATGATATAAGAACACACAATCCTTGTTCCTCGCGTCTCCTCAACCATTTCCTCCTCCATAATCTTCTTTTCTTTTTCTGGTTTTCTATAATAATCACAGTCTCACGTGAGAACTCCGGTCTTGCACGCGTGATATCGCATTGTTTTCTTGTCACATCTTGCGTGTGTTGGGTTGTGAAAAGTAGTTTGCGTGCCAGACAGAGTTGTCCTATGTCGGCGATTCTTCCTATTGTAAAGACATGCAGTGTGAAACCTTCGGTCGCCGATCCATCGTGCAGTGTGAACACAGCAGTGACTGAATGCTGGCCAATATAGTCATGCAGTGTGAAAAGAACAGTGACCCGAATACTTTGAAAATGGTGCAGTCTGAACTCGGATTTAGGAGCACTGATGATCAGGAACGCACCACTCACCTCTGTCGGAATGGAATTTCTTGCAAGTTTTCACCGCTACAAAGATGTTGTCGCTCTTAACAGGCTGGCCCTGGGGACACACAGGTGAAAAAAGAAAAGTTTTGAATGATTAAATAATTCTCAATGGTATGTAGTCATCATTAAGTTATTTTAAATTATACATTATTATTAAGAGTAAAATAATCTACAAACGGAGAAGGATGCAGATAACTATGCAATAAATGAATTGAATTAACTGTAGTGCTCTTAAAATAAGCAAACAGATAAAGAACATAATATTACATATTATATAACGTAATTTTTTTTTTCTTACAGGCCATGAAACTTGTGTACCTTTTGAATAGCCGGCTGTTGAAAAATATGCATTGTTATTTAAAATACGTCCCCTTGGAATTATAAGTTTCTGTCTGCGTTCTCAGTAGTTTTGAGATATTGAGCTTCAAATTTTTGTATTCCATAGACTTCTGTAGATAGAACCTTTTTGTTTTTTCAATAAAAAATCCCAAAATGTACAAAACTTAAAATAAAACATCACATAATGTAAATAAATTGTCACAGAATAAGAATATGTCAGATAGAACCTTATAATTCCAAGGGGACGAATCATGTAGCTTCCCTTAATTATTCTGTTGGAATATAAATTATTATATATGATATATTTTATTAGTAAATATTTTAGTTGTTTAATTTTTAAAATACATTATAATATTCACAATTAAAACCTCAAAGTGGCACTCAATTAGACTGTAATATTTAAAATGGAAATAGATGCAGTTGATGGTAATATATGTGAACATATATATTGCATACACACAAGGCTATTAGATATGCTGTTATTTAAAGGAAAACATTATGTATCAAATGGAAAAGTATTATCTTAAGACCTTGTTCTGTGGAACACAAACATACAAAAAAAATAATCTTCTTAAAGTTAAAGTAATATGGTATTCTGTCACTCAAGTGTAAACTCTGACACACTATTTCATTATTCATTTAGCAAGTGATTTTATCCAAAGTATTTCAGCACAAATCACATTCATCATTTCTTCCCGAGGTTTGCACCTCCTCTCCTGTCAGCCTTCTCCACATACTGATTAGGTGTGTGTGACAGGTGTGTTAAGTGCTCGTTGTGGAGGTAACCTACACACAGTGGTGATTGGCTGCTGACAGTGGTGGCACAGTACTGAGCTCTTGGATTATGCTCTGGTAGCGTGCAAAGCTCTGGAACCCCAGTCAGTCGAGGTCCATTTCCGTCCTCCCAGATGTACAGCGCCACCTGCAGGACAAAAGAACAATGACTTATTAAAACATAAAAAAAAGAAGAAAATTGGCTGATAATGTACACATCTTCAGGTCATCCAAGAGTTTTTTTTCTACATCCAAACAGATTTGGAGAAATTTAGCTTTACATCCTTTTCTCTCCAATGGATCCTCCACAGTCAATGGGTGCCATTAAGAGTGAAAACAGCTGATAAAAACATCACAATAATCCAGTTTAAAAAACAACCCAGCCACCGTTATCTCCTGACATCAAAATCTACCAACATATTTGTTTAGAACTGTTTTTGCTTGTAAATGGTCATTGATCTGTGCATATTTCTCTCCTGATTCAGACCAAATCACTTTTTTACTTAAAGTATCATTAAGGATAATAAACTCATACTTTAGCTAGAAGCATCTTGATCTTTCACTTCACAAGACGTTAACTGACGGACTGGAGTGGATTATTGTGCTGTTTTTATCTGCTATTTGGACTCTCATTCTGACGGCACCCATTCACTGCAGTGAATCCAGTGGTGAGCAAGCTACATTTCCAAATCTGCTCTGATGAATCATGAAGGAACAAACTCATCTACATCACAGGTGACATGAGGAGGAGTACATTTTCAGCCAATATACTCATCCGCATCTCTTTCTTTCTTCTGTGGAACACAAAATTAGATACTTTAAAGAATGTTTCAGTAGTTTCAAGTCAAAGGGGTTCTCAAGATGTATTTTATAAATGATAAGACTGTCTGTCCTCAGCTCTGTGGGGACTCCGCAGGGAAAGAGCTGAAGAAGAACAAACACACTAATAATACAATGAAGCTCGTGTTTTTTTGAGACTATGGGGACCACATGGGAAGAATCCTTTATTTAACTTATGCATAATGTTCTCTATAAATTGTAATATTTTTGTTTCTAAGGTGATAGATTTCAACTATTTAATCACATAATTTTTCTTAGTGCACACTTTAATCGACAATGGAATCAATTTCATATAAATACAGTCAGTCAACCGTCATCCCAAAACATACTCCTTAAAAAATTCTCACCTCATGTTTGAGATCTATGGTGAAGTCTGATTTTAATGGCTCCTCTTCTATTTTGTTTGTCAACCTAAAATGTGAAATAACTCAGATTAGTCATAAAAATGCAAAAATATACACACAATACCTGTTCATACGGGCATTTTATGGTTTCAAAAAATAATATAAGTACACTGGAATACTATGTAAACACCATAATACATGTCCACTGCAATTGTTCAGTGTCATGGTTTATATCAAACTACCATGGTATCAGATATCATCACTTTAACATTGCAGATATTCCAGCTTTGAAAAACCGTTTGCATGAATAATACAATTTGAAATATATTATCTATTAAAACATGTCATTCTGGAATGGGATTTGCTTTTGACAGCAGTTCAGCAGAGGGTGTCTTTTTCTAACCTGTTGACAAGAGGGATGCTAAGCGCCCATCCTGCAGAGAAGTCTGGGTACTCGAAAGCCGCAGGGTTCTCAGAGAAAGCATAATGATGGATGATGGTGGACTCTTCATCATGTAGAGGCTTGCCAAGAAACCACTCCTGAGGACAAAATGTGGAGATCACTCAGACTGTGATGGTCATCTCAGGCTAAATCACAGTGTCACAGCTCGTTCAGATGCTATTACGTGATGGTGTCAGACATTAATATATAACAGTTTCTGATTACAAACTTCTTGAGGTTGTTTCCTCAACACAGTCAATACAGTAATATAATTTAGCGACTATGGAAGGTGTCTGACTAGTTAACTGTGACTCACTAACTTTCTTTCCTCAGAATTGTAAGTTTATATCTCCCAATAATAGGCTCATAACTTTAAATTTACATCTTGCAATTCAACTTTTTTTTCTGTCACAGAATAAAAAATAGAAAAGGTAATTGCCACTTTTTATCTCATAATTCTTCCCTTCTTTAGAACTGCATTTACTATATATCTCACAGCTCTGACTTTTACATAAAATGCCACAATTATCCTTTTTGATTTTTCTGTGGTGGAAATAAGTTTCCATTAAGTGACAGTGACATTGTCATAACTACATTGGGGAAAAATGAATTGAATGGTTTATTCATAGAAAAGTTCTTACTGGTGGCGCTGTGTTCAACAGCTGCCTTTCAGGTGGAATGCACGGTGCAAGTGACTCATCATAATGTAGTTCACATTACATTACTTTGAAAATGCGCTGGTAAACTGATTTTTAGCAAAGTGGAAATCTGTGATAAGTCACTTGCACAGTTCGTTTGACAAACCAGGCACCTGTAAATGGCTTTACATGATCAAATTGCAATAATATATTGACAGCTGAAATTGTGAAAAGGTGAGTCTAAGAAATTATCAGAATCCATGTTTAACTTATTTCATCACCTGGAAAAACAATAGCTCTGAAAGTGATTCCAAAGATGTGATTTAAGACATTGCTAGTGCATAAAGATTGGAAAAGTCTGGAGCCTCACTATAGCGAAAATTCACAGTGAACAGAAAGGTTTGATGGAACGTGGATAAGAAAACACTATAACAGGCTATTTCCACTCTTGCTGAGTGTGGAACATCAATTAAAAGCTAGTTCATACTTTTCTGCGATCAAATTTTTTGAGGACTTCATGAAGTTTTTGGAGTTTCACTCTGGTGTCTTCTTCTAGAAACATGATCCAAGATGAGTTCTTGCCAAACTGTGATGACAAGCTAAATGAGAAAAAAAACCATTCTGCATTATTAAGATTAACTTGTTAATACCAACATATCAAGAGAATATAATCATTCATAATTAATCTGTGCATTAGAGGTGTGTTTTTTTTTATTACAATAAATCGTCACATTGTTACACCAGTAGGCAAGAACAAGAGTCATATGAGTCATTAAATCATTCAACAGATGTTTTTCAAAAACAATAATTCATTTAGTAAAAATAAAAAATGAAAAACATCTGTCTGTTTAATGAATAAGTCACTGAACTGTTCACTAAAACAATCCGTTCAAGAATAAAAGTGACTGTCCTTGTAAGTGAATCGCAGAATCATTCACGCAATTGAATCATTCAAAATAAAATAGCAAAATTACAAATGACTTTTTAAACTATTTTTGTTTGCAGAGAAAAAAAAAAGAATACACATAATGATTGGCAATAATGTGTCTCCACAAGAAATAATAATTGTATGTTTTTAAACAATTTTATTTTTTTAGAATAATAATAATTACTACTACTACTACAGTATGAATATTTCACAATATACAATTACTAATTAATGCCTTTATAATATAAATAATGAACGCTTTCGCCAAATCATGACTATATTTACTATATTAACAACAGCACTCATTTAAATAAGTCCAAACGGAAACATATAAACATATAAGCGAAACATATACATATATATATATATATATATATATATAAAATCTATTAAACAATAAATGTTTTAACAGTGAGATTTCACTATGTTGGTAATGTCAGTAATAACAGTGCTCACTTAGGCAGTAGTGGGAGAATGCTCCAGTCTCCCTCATTGTCTGACAGTGTGTGCAGCAGCAGGATGACAGGCGGACTCTGAAAGAGACAAACACTCCATTACAGCTACTGTCAGATGGAGAAAAATGGGAAGATACTGTGAAAACGGCTATCAAGTCGGTTTGTCTGATTTGCGACAGTAGTTTACTTGCAGGGTAACAGCCAGTGCACTGGATGGACTTCAGAGAAAGAGCAGAAGAGAAGTCACTTTAGGACACCTTTTGTTGTTGTTGCTGTTATTTAAAGTGACATTCACCCCAATAAGAATTACTATAATGAAAACTATATAAGTTCCCACACAAGTGTACAATAATATACTTTTTAATATACGCGATTAATCACGATTGTCCTAGGTTAACTCGTGATTAATCGCAACTTGATCGCACATTTTTATCTGTTCTATTTTTAATACTGTAATCAACATGGCCTTGGACAAATATGGATGCTTTATGAAAATGTATGTTTATTATTAGTGAAACCATACTCAACAGAGCATGAAGATTAGACATGTTTCAAATAATATTTATTTAACATTTGATATTTTAACTTGTTCATGTCTATTAGACACATGAATAAAAGAACAGAAATACCAGGTTCCCATTATTCCTTTCTTTGCACTGAGCAATTTACTCACACAAGCCTGTTTACATTCGCAGGACAGGGCAGCTCACTTATGAACATGCAAAATGTACATTTATTATTACATTTGTTTGTCCCTCTGTGTCCACTTATTGAAATTTGACGCAGCCAGTTTCTCAATGAAACTGCTTTCAGTGTGATATTTTCCTGTTTCTAATGTCAGGCTTAATTAATATGAAACAGTGACTGAAACGCTGCCCTTTAAGACTACGGTACATAACTCTCCCTTCTAAGATGTTAATCTGCACAATTTATAATTGAGCCGTCGTCTGATGAAATCAAATACACATAAGATAAAGCTATCTTTCAATGAGCTATATTTGCATGTAAAATTAGAGAAGCAACATAATATCAGGTTTAACTAAAAGCGCTGCTCCTCTCAGCTGCTCGCTAAACAGAGCAGACGCAAAACCTCTCACTTGTGTTAATTCTGACAGTCCTATAATTCTTTTTAAAACACATTTTTGCAGTCAAACCTGCTGGACCCCAAATGACTAGAATCAATCGCAGTAAATGCTGAAATTGGACAATAATATCTTCAAACAATCATGGACAAACATAACCTTGAGCTACAAAATGATTATATGTGGGGGGAAAAAGCAAACTGCATTTCAAAATTCCTTCAGCACAAACATTTTCAGCCTAGGGAAATTTATGTTTGTGATTTTAATAGGAGTGACAATGAATCAGAAGAGAGAGTGTTCATTTCAGAACTTCCCCCTTCATACATTCACAAACGTGCTCCCAAAACTATTCTTATCTCCAAAGAGACACATGAATGGCTTCATATTGATCTGAAGACTTTGTGACACCCATTGTGTGTCTTCATACAGCTCATCAGCATGTGAACAGAGCAAAAAGGGACTGTGATTACACTGTGACTCAAGGTGATGATGAAGATAGGGGTCAGTGTGAGCTTGCTACCTTATGTTACCTCAGATGCTCAGCTTGGTTCAATCACATGACGGCCAGAGACCGGAGCAGCAAGAAATTAACACTCTACTCTTAGATGTGTCTGATCTGACTGTCCTATGACATGGGAAGAAAAGGGGGAAAACAGACGGAAGCATGCATATAGAAAGCTCAGTGACCCTAGTTTGTCAGAGTTGAACCTTGTTGATAAAGAAAAGGCTTTTACCATCCGGAACGTTCCCTTGTTCAGCTATTCTCAGTTTGACGGTTTCTTTGTGGAAAATGTCTTTTAATCTAATATGGATACAAATGTGCTTTATGCCATGAGAGGATATGGACTATAAATGTACCATTGGTAATCTATGCTTGGCCAAACAACTGGACTAATAGATCTATATATCGTATAAAGTACATATACATAATCTAGATTTAATAAAGTATAAAGTATAAAATACAAATATTAAAAAATATATATATTATCGAATACTTGCAAAATATTTATAGCACACGGACCGAAGTATAAAAATTTAAATATTGCATTAATTATTTTCAAATACTGAATATATAAAATCTTTATAAATGATCTTATATTAACAAGTTATAGTTAAATATTAATAACCAGAAGACTAGTAGTAGTAGTATTTTTTTTGTATAGTATTTATTATAATATAATAAATTATATAATTTATATCTTTTTTAGATATTACAATGCCATCAAATTCATCATTTACATATCCAAAATTAAAAACTAAACTAAAGTTGAATCTGCAAAGCAAAGTTTGAACGTTTGACGACAAGGGCAAAAAAGATGACAAATAAGAAGACAAACACAAAAAAGAATACTAAAAAGATGACACACATCTTGAAGAAGACAAGTCCTCGGGGCATTTGTTTCGTACTCAACACTGACTTTAACAGAAGGAAACAGTCTAGATCATACCAGCTGCTGTCATGCTAAGTTTACACACTCGTGTGCCTCTGATGGCTTTAGAAATGAATACCTCAGGGTTTACAGATTTTTGGTTTTATTGAATTGTTCAGTACTGAGTGCACTCACAATGTTCTGCAGCTTCGGCCCCCCAGTGGTGGAGCAAACATCCCACAGCTTTTACAACATAACACTCACTTCTGGCTGCACACTGGGGAGTGAATATGAGTGAGCGAGCAATGTTCAGGAGCACAGGACAGGAGTGATAAATCTCAAGTCTAATTCACACTGACAATACTGGAACTGTCAAGGTTCAGAGGTTGACAGAGAGCGAGAGAAATGAGGTGCACATCCATGTAGAGCGTGACGCATGAGCATTTCTCTGTAAGGAATAAATCTTAGGCCTCATGAGTCCAACTAAAGAGATACAATTGCTCTACTGAAACTAAAATTATGCATCAGCTCTACGAATCAACTGTCTCGTGTCTCAGACTAGTGCTGACATCTTGTGGTAATGCATAAAGAAGCATGAAAGTCGAGTCCATTTCCTTACAAAGGTCTGAAGAAAGACTTTATTTGGGTTCCTAAATTTTATTCAGAGAAAAAATGAAGTTCTATATATATATATATATATATATATATATATATATATATATATATATATATATATATATATATATATATATATATATATATATATATATTATTCAATATCATCCAATCTTATTTATAGAAGCTCTCGTTTAGTGTTTTATTTAAAAGGACAGTTTAACAAAAAAAAATTATTCTGTTATTGTTCTCCTTTAATGTTTTTAAAATGATGTTTTGTACCCCAATGACTTTCCCTGTATGGTCTAAAACTTAATGTCAAAATCAGTACTAAATTATTAAATAAACTAATTATTATACATATACATTTAATATAAATATAATGTTTATTATTAAATAATATAATAGATATTAAACAGATATGTAATCATATTTCATATATTTAATTGTAATACAAAATTTTAAATTCTATTTTTATATTTAATTTAAAATAAGTATAAATTAAACGTATTATTTAATAAAATAAATAATACACTGAAGGAGAACTGCTAGAGGTAAGATATAAAAATAATAGGATGTATATTTATTTAAATATAAACCTAATATAAATATATTTTTTCATATTTCTTATTAGAAAGTAACATTTATATTAAATTAAATACCACAATGAAAATGCTTCCTCTATAGGCCTAGTACATTCTTCATTTATCTGATCTTCAAAGTTAAAGTGGAATTCGGTTCCATACTAATTATTGTTTTGTGTCCTCAACTACAGACAAAGGCAGTCCGTTTCAGTGCTTTTTATTTTTTTAATAACAAAACCACCACTGACTCTGAAATAGAAGATTTGCGTGGACATGGCATTTTAGAACACATCTTACGTGACATCTAAAAGAATCTGTAAATTTCCTGCTTGCTTTAGGGCGAGAGATTTTAAAAATTCAACTGTCACAATGGTAGGAATTCTGAAACGAAGGTTCTGTTTGACAGCAGCAACATTTTATGTAATATCAAACACTTCAAGGGCATTAAAATAAGTAAACTACACTGCATTTTTCCCCAATTCATTTGGGCTCACAAAGTGTTGCTAAAAAGCATCTAATCTGGATAGGATCAGAAAGATGAAAGCAATTAAAACAGCGTGTTATTGCAATACAACTCTACAAATAATTGATGAGGAAACTGTAGAAACCCACTGTACATCCTTTGAAAAATTTGGCTAAGTTGTTTTGGGAATAAGAAGAGCCTGAGAATGAAAGAAAAGGCGGTAGAAAGGATATAGTGCAGGATAAGAGTGGTTTCTTAATCTGGTTTTGATCGGATCAGAGGGTGACAGCTCAGTGAACTGCTGCAGAGCTCCGAGGTTATTGCAGTTTGGCACTCCAGATTTTCAGAACAAGCAGTCAGAAAGCGTTCGTCTCTGAAAGTGGTAAACTACCAGGTGAGGTTGTTGTTGGGGGTGGGAAGAAACAGATTGCATTACATTTTCACTCTCAGAGGATGGTCTCCATGCTGGGAAATAAAAGGAACACACTATCAAGGGTGGAATATTAAGAACGAACTGAACAGTTTCTCTCAATGAAATAAAGCTTATAACATTTGAAATATCAATCCTACTGCTCCACTTACTCACGTCATGATCTGCCCTGGCCTTTTCTAAAATATTCAAATATTCAATAAAAAGTGCACTATGAAAATGCTGCCAGATTAGTTGCAAGAATGATTTCATGAAAGCAAAACCATGCAAATTTAAGACTGCAAATAACATTATTTATAATAGAAAGAATTGTAAAAAATGCTATACCACAAATAGATTTTATATATATATATATATATATATATATATATATATATATATATATATATATATATTTTTTTTTTTTTTTTTTTATAATATACATGTATATGTGACCCTGGACCAGAAGTCGCTGGACTATATTATTAGCAATAGCCAAAAAAACATTGCATGTGTCAAAATTACTGATTTTTCTTTTATGCCAAAAATCATTAGGTTATTAAGTAAAGATTATATTCCAGATTTTCAAATAGTTGTATCTCAGCCAAATATTGTCCTATCCTGATAAACCATACATCAATGGAAAGCTGCATAAACCTCAATTTCAAAAACATTGACACTTACGAGCTGGAGAATTTAATTTAGGGTTATTCTGACCCTAATTCGAATAAACAGACGATATAGTCCTCTGGTGCAGACAATAATATCGTTTTCTTTACAGTTCTCCTTCTTGGTGTAAGTAGATATTCATAGTCTTGACTTCTAGTGTACCTCTGGCTTAGCACAGGGCTCATGACAGATGGCTGGAATTCTCCATAGTCATGGACAAAGTTTTAACATAATTGCACAAACAATTATTTTTGGGTTGAACTGATTAAACTATGTGAACCCATGCCAGGTACAAGGTCAAAAGGTCATGAAAACAAAAGTGAAAGTGTCAATACAGAACATACTGATACCTCTTGAAGAGCTTGTGTCTGCAGCAGAAGGTCTTTTCTGAGTTTCTCCGCCTGCCGCACATGGAAAGAGTTCCTCTGGCTCTGGATGACAAACACCACATCTCTCAAGCCTACAACAAACACACAGAGAAACACATACCCACCATGTCAGCCCATTCATTTGCTTAGAACAGGGCACACTACAATTTCCCACGGAGAACCATGAGATCAACAGTGGGTCAGAATGATTTTGTTGCAAGGAAAGTAGTTCTAAATCTAAGCCCAGGAACGACATGCAGACCTTTCATCTAATAAATCCAAGCCCAATCTGCAACATGTTGTAATTCAACATTTGGAGTGTTTTGGCCCTGGGAAGAGAAAGGGCTTAGTTTGGTGCATTTGTCCGCTTACGAACATGATACAAGGATTGAATCTAAAAATCTAAAGCAGAACTCTCTGGGCTCAGGGTCAAGCCAGTACAGTTGCTTCTGGACTGCAGCTTCTATTACAGAAAGTTTCAACTCAGGATCTGACAAGTTCAGTGCTCCAAACAGGAACTAAAATCACCATGGTTACCAAACAGTTAAGATTGGATGGAGATGGAGTATGTTTCTTGATCTACAGTAGCTGTTCACTTTATCACAATGAAACACTCGAAACCACACAGCATGCTCTCTTGAATAATACACAAAGGATCCATTTATAATGAGCTCTAAAAACAGAGATTGAACTCAACAACCTCAATGATACATGTCAAAAGAGCCATTGAGTCATGAGGAAGGACTTGATTGAAATGACTCGCCTGAAGACCTGTGAGTGGTGTAATTAATTAAGACACTGATTTTGCATGCTGAGACGTTGATTTCATTGAGTACAATCTGTGACATTTATCTAATGTCACCACAGTCACTGTGACCTTTACATGAACTTTATATTGCCCACCAAACCGGCCAGACAACATCATCATATTAGCATTTGAGCACAGAATGCATAAACATAAAAACGAAACAAACATTTAAAATAAAAAATTCAAATAAATTGCTTAAAATAAATAAATAAATCACTGGCTTTACACAAATTTACAAATAAATATATCACTAGGCATGGAATACATAAATATATAAAACAAACAAATTAATCACTGGCTAAATAAATAAAAAACCCTAACCATAAATAAATAAATAATTAGTCATAACCATAGCTAATTATTTAGATTTATTCATTTACACGTACATATTTATTTTAGTCAAAAAAATTCTATGAAAATTATATATATATATATATATATATATATATATATATATATATATATATATATATATATATATATATATATATATATATATATATATATATATATATTAGGGGTGTAACGATACGCGTATTCGTATTGAACCGTTCGGTACGACGCTTTCGGTTCGGTACGCGGTACGCATTATGTATACCGAACGGTTCGTTGGACTAATTCATTATATTAAAAAAAAAAAAAAAAAAGAAAAAAAAAAAGAGAAATATAATGATATGCGTTCAACAAGGTAGCCCAATAACCCAAACGACGTAACAGGCAACGCCCCTGACACTCCCGAAGAAGAAAAAAACACCAACTTATATGTTTATGTTAGGGTACTACTCAGTCAGGCGCTCGCTCACTCAGTACGCGCTGAAGGCTCGTTGCAAAATGGCCAATGTGTTTAACATACCAGAAAAAAGAAGATCCTCCAGTAACCAACAGGTCTGGTGTTTGGGTGCACTTTGGATTCCCTTTAAGCTATAATGGTGATGGCAAGAGAGTGGTGGATAAAAAAACAACGGTATGTCGCATCTGCAACATGACAGGGTACACCAGCGGGATTACAAAAAAAAAAAAAAAACACCAGCGGGAATACTTGAAACATGTCAACTCATTTACGCTGACATCACCTTATTGTGTCAGTATCTGGGAAAAGACGAAAAAAATGAGAAACAAGCACGCAACAAACTATCCCTGCAGCATTTAGACACCGGTATTATAGCTTACAGGGAATCCAAAGTGCACCCACACCAGACCTGTTGGTTATTTTAGGATCTTATATTTCTGGTCTGTTAAATGCATTAGACATTTTGCAACGAGCCTTCAGCGCGTGCTGAGTGAGCGAGCGCCTTAGGGGCCGTTCACATATCGCGCCTAAAAACGCGTGGAAAACGCTAAGCGCGTCTTTCTCCTCCTTTCCAAAGCGCTCGGGCAGAAGCGCTCATGAGGCGTCTGTCTTTGCTAAGCAACAATGACGTGCTCTCTCCATGAGACGCGGAAATTTCAGCGAATGATAAATGGATTTGCAAGCTCTAAAAATCGCTTGCAGTAGCTCTGCTACTAAATTTATTTCAAAATTGCAATCCATATACAACTGTGAACAGCTGTTCCTTCATCTTGGCTGAGTTTTCAACGTTGTTACGGGAAAGGATGAAGCTGATTGGTTAGTTCTTGTCACATGACCCGCGGTGCACTTGCAGCATTCTGAAAAGTTGAGATGTTTTTACATTTTGCTGTATCTAAAACGTACCGAACCGAACCGAACCGAACCGTGACATCAGTGTATCGTATCGAACCGAACCGTGAATTTTGTGAACCGTTACACCCCTAATATATATATATATATATATATATATATATATATATATATATATATATATATATATATATATATATATATATATATATATAATAAAATTCATTATTTAGTCAGCATTTAATTTATTTTTTGCTGATAGTTTTTTTTTTCTTATCTTTTGGGCTTCATTATATTAGCAGAAATTACATTAACAGAAAATTTTCTGCTGTAACTCTTAAATCGCATTTGCGCTCAGATACACACAAGTTTTAGAATATATATGTTTCTGGTGATTTTATTTTGTTAATTTTGGAGGTTGACCGTTCTGTCCCCATTCACTTTCATTGTATGGAAAAACATGACTATATTTTCCTATAACAAAGCAACAAAGTGATGCAGGTTTAAAATTGCACAAGGGTGCATGAAATTTAGAGTAAAACCTTCCTCTAAAAGAAACAGTCACATGAGAGATCTGATATATTTACACATATTAAATCGCATAAAACCCTAAAACACATAATTGTAGGAGGTATCCAAAGTACTTCATGCAGGTGTGTTGTATCATCAATTATAAGTACAACCAGCAAAATACAGGTGTGATGCACTCATATTGCACTTCATTACACTACAACACCCACACACTGAAAACAGACTCTAAATCTGTAGGCTGGGTAAGAGAATTAACTTCGCTTTCATACGTTCTCCCAAGTGGGAAAGCTCTGGCATGTAATAAAACCCATACAACAATGAGAAGCGTCACTTTTTAAATAAGTCTTGCAGTCACTTCATCATGAGCTCAGTTTCTGCCAGCCGCGGATCTCTGGAACTCTTCATTAAGTTCCTTTCAAACATTTTCACAGAAATGTGGCCATTCGGTGAACATTGCACATCATAAATTATCATTAGACATTGAGTTTTCTGAGAAATGAGGCTCATTTGTCAACACAAATAAGACGAGGTGTACGAGGAGAGCGTCAGCTTCGTAATCTTCCTCTGAGACAGGCTAAGAGAGAGTGAGAATATGGAGAACAGCTGACGTGAGCAGTCTGCTCTCTAGTTAATTGGTAACGGTCTTCACAGGGAGTCAAACGTTTTTTGGGTTCTACCATCATCCTAGAAACTTTCCAATGTACCCAAATGTTTGCTCTCTAGAAATTCCCAACATGCACTGTACAAACTAGTAAGCATTGGCTGTTTGCTGTATTCACTTCAATGAATTTAGTCAGATATACTCAATACAATTATAACACCAGAAAGTTGTCAGGCCCCCAAACATTTACAAACACATATTTCATAACAACATCA
The DNA here is from genome assembly GCF_023724105.1 of Carassius gibelio. Taxonomy (NCBI): domain Eukaryota; kingdom Metazoa; phylum Chordata; class Actinopteri; order Cypriniformes; family Cyprinidae; genus Carassius; species Carassius gibelio. The sequence goes on from NC_068410.1 coordinate 8,863,008, forward strand.
CAACAGAAATGTACCATAAAAATCACAAAATAAATTAAAAACATAACATACAGCATATTTCAGATAAAAATAACTAGCAATGAAAACAATATAGCTATAGTATTTACATTATTTTATTATAAAATAAGCATTACATCAAACTGTAATGCTGTAATACTGTCATATCAAAATGTTGACCGAATATTTTAATTATGTGAATAATAATTTAGAAATTAATAGAAATATTATATTATTTGTTTTTATTACATTTATTTATTTTATGCATAGCATATATTAATGTTTTAATATAGCACCAAAAAGTCATCAGTCCTCCAAAAATGTAAAATGTAAAAATTACTTTATCAAAAAATAATGTGTGTAATGTCTGTGTCTTGTAAGTATATGAATTTTCATATACTTACTGCATCAAGACCCTTGCTAGTACCCAAAGTGTTCATTTCATACTAGTTCATGTCATAGGGAGCATAATGAGATACAGCCTACACCTCTCTGGATCGAAAGCTTCAGTTGTTTTGCTTGAACCCTCTCGGTCCATGCAAAGCTAAAGGGCGAGAGAGCCAAGGGCCACAGACAGGATCTGTTATGTAGTGTCATGCTGCTTTAATTTAGAGTTGCTGCCTGCCGTCTCCGCTCTGTCCTTCTCCACCTCAAAGCTGCTATTGATCTGCTGGCTCTGATGGGAAGGGGATTTACCTCCTAAACCGCATAGTGCCCATCTCTTACAGATCTGCCTGCCTCAGGGATAGACGCTTAGAAAGAAAATGTATGCCGTTCACTCAAGCTCCCTGTTTGCATCCTTGAGCGTTCAGTGGCACAATTCCACTTTTTAAAAGTCTTTGTGCTAAGTCCGCTTTCAAGTTTTATGTACGTGCATGCGGCTGCATATGGATGTGTGATGGGATCTTTTACAGAGATGTATTCATAATACACACACACACACACACACACACACACACACATACAGTGTGAATGTTTTAGTGCACTGGGTTTATCCATTCAGTAGCAAAAGTGTGTGTACATGTCTAAGACAAAGTGTATGACCTAGTGAGCTGCCTTGCTGTCTTTATACTGTACATTTATTTAATCATCGTTCTGAAAATTCCCACTGACAAAGTCCTGTTACTTCAATAAGGATTTGATATAGAAACAGTTTGAAGTTGGTCACGTTGATTTCTGATAAACAGAAAGCTGCTTGGTTTGAAAGTACATTCTGCATGAATGGTTCCTCATACGTCACTATACTATTGAAAATGCATGAATAATTTGCTAATGCTAATGTGACATTGAGGAAGAATACAGTCATGGAACCTCATAAGTAGCACATTTATTACTTAACACTCTACATATGTCTGTTCTATGCAAAACTATAAGAAAAAACTCCACATACTTACATCTATTTAATAGCTATAGTTTGTTAACTATATAAACTATAGTAATAGTTTGCTGCTAGCATGTTGCTAAGCTAACAACATAATTCTCCAATACACAAAAAAGCGCGGTCAGAGAACCGCTTCCATGGGCCATGCTGCGACAAAACACACTGCTGCTCACATGAAACACTTTAATGTGGGTATGAAAAAAGTGAGGTACAAAACTTTGCTTGTAAGAGAAATAATTGGTTAGCAGAAAATGTTACATCGCAACCAGGCTTTTGGATTTATCCGATTCGATACATTTAAAGTAGTCCTGTCAAACGATTAAATCGCATCCAAAATAAAGTTTTTGTTTAACTTATATATGGATTTGTGCTATTTATATTTATTATGTATATATAAATACAAACACAGGCATTAGGGCTGTGCAACTAATCGCATGTGATTGTCACGAGCATCTTGACTGTAAAGTTGGTCCTGTCATTAGCAATAAATCTCCATCACATGCTTTCAGATGGAGTGGCATTTAATACACAGAGCAGTAGTTCACTGACAAGCTACGCAATATCACATTCAGTATAGCAGGCTATTTGATCTGTGATACTAAATGCGATATTGCCCAATTGTCAGTGAACTACGGCTCTAAGTAAAAGCCACTCCGTCTGAATATAATATATATTATTCATTACAACTTTTATTTTGTATGCGATTAATCATGATTAATCTTTTGACCGCACTAATTTAAAGTGGCTTTGTGTTCTGTTTTGCTGGTTGGTCATGAATACACACAAACTTAATCATATTTATTGTTTCCTTTCCCAAATCATCACCATCTCACTTTGTAATTTTGCAGGTTTAATTTAATTTTTTCATACTTTATTTTATCATTTACTAAATAACTGTTTTCGCATCTCTTACTGTGGTAAACATGCGGTGAGAAATGAAAGATTTTGCGGCCATGAATTAAGAACTCGACTTATTTTGTTCCTTCATTTCAGTTAAATCATGGGTTTTCTAGGGAATAAATGAATGAAACAAGTCGTAGGAATGAAATAAGTTGTATGAATGAATTATATGTCCTCGTGTCCCACAGCTGTCAAAGCGCAGTGCCCAATATAAAACATTTATCTGGGGAAATTATAATTAAACATGAGTTAGTTACAAAATTTATATTGGTTTCCATGTTGAATGACTTTGTATTGTTTCTATTTTAATGAACGTTTAAAGTTTGGATCACATTTAAAGTGTAATTTGTAAGATCCAGCTGGTTACCATCATTCACAGCCTTATGCACGTGTTTTGCACATGATCCACACTCAACTCAAAATAAAACTGCTTAATCGACAATTTATAGCTTTAATCGATTACATCTCTTATCGTTTACAGCAATATTAGTTGGTGAAAATCACAAAAACGTCTAGATGTTTAAGTCACAATAACCCAAATAGGTAAACAGGATGGGAAAAAAGACAACAAAAAAAGCAAATGCGGGACAGGTGTATTAAAAGCCAGAGGAACATTTTCACAATCTTCCTCGCCTGGCCACAGTAATAACGGTTATCCAGTGCCAGCGAGCATCAATGATAAGGCTCTCATTGTGTCTTTATGGCTGTGTGATGTCAAAATGAAAGCAGAGAGCAGTGTGTAAAAAAAGAAACTAATTAAAGCTGAATTTAACTGGTGTGGCCTCCACACTATGGCGTTCAATTAATAATTCAACGGGGGAACTGCAGAGGGACTGAAAAAGGAAGAGTCTTGGCATTTTGTCTTTCTTTTTGACCTTACATCGGCCCTGCTCTCTCTCGGCCCGGCCCAGGTCACCATCACCATTGCATGTACCATATTTGTGGACAATGTATGGTGGAGCAAAGTGGAAAAGGTATTGAATCATTGCCCTTGGCTTTTTCACTGCAGATGGTGGGAATGCAGAGAATGTCTCTTCAAAGTGTCTGTGAAGCCTACTTCTGGATGTGAAGGCCAAACAAATTGTGACATGGAGAGGAGACCGAGGTGGCTGAAGTGAAAAGAACCTAGTAGATGACTTGACACTTGGTTCAATGATTTATTTGGTGAGGCATTATTTGATTATAGGGCTTTGAAGCATATGATCCTTCGTCAAGTTTCTTTTATTTTCTCACCGCTCGCCTTCTCTCTGCTCAATCTGTATTCTACGGGAAGGGTGACTCCAAAGATAAAGGGGCTGAATCTTCCGGATAAGGGAGATGTATTGAATGAGACGCTAGAGAATTGAGCTTCAGTCACCTGAATTGTTTTCTCCATATAAAGTATCACCTTCAGAGCTGTGCCCTCTGCTTGCTTGCCGCATCACACTCTCCAGGGGCCATTGTTCACTTTCCAGGGCTCTCAATTTACACAAAAACCAGTTCCTAACAGATGTAAATGTAAAAAATATTAATAATTTAAAAATTAGAAATAATTAAAAAATGCTACAACTCGCAATCTGTGGAGTATTTAACCTCCCCACATGCAGAAAAAATAATATGTAACAGAACAAAATCAATGCAGTTATACTGTCAAATACTCTATTTAATAAGACAACATTAATTGTAATGATTAAAATTATATTATAATTTTACATAAAGTTCAATTATTAGAAGAAAATCCTAAACTTGACATGAATGAAAATGATAAACTAGCTGAATATAAGTGGAAGTATTAACATGACTAAAAGTAAAATTAAAATAACTTACAGCTAAATAGGAATAAAAAAAAAAAAATAAAAAAAAAAAAAAAAAAAAAAAAATAATAATAATAATAATAATATATATAATAAATTACTAAAACTAAAATAAAAATAAAAAGAGAAAAAAAAAATAAGAATAAAAACAACACTAGATTGAGTGAGTATTTCAAGAAAGGTTTATATTTAGAGAATATACGGTTATGAAATTAGAAAAACAGGCTCAAAACTTTTTCACTATATTTGTACAGCAAGGATTTGGCAACCACAGCTGGCAATCTTTTTTATTTATTTTTAAACACAACTGAATTTTCTTTTCCCAGTGTGCTAATGAACAAAAAGCCCAGATTTTAAGACTAGGGGGAGGCTTCTGATAAATGCAAGTGTGTCATTATATTCACACTGTGGCAAACCACTAAAAATGAACCACCTCAGATGGTATTGCATCTACCCGGAAACCAAAACCAATCAGATTCTGTCCCACAGCGACACAACAAGATGGAACCACATGACAGCAGAAACTCAAATTAGTCCTACAGCAAACCAGAACAAAGTCAGACACGAATTTTGTTTGCTTATGTATGATAATAGAAGGAGGAAAAGAGAGGTGACAGAAAAGGGGGAAGGGAATGAGAGAGAGAGCACTAAGAAGTGGAAGAGAAAATAGCACATTTATCCCCAGAGGCTGGTGAATCAGGTAGCAAAAGTCTGAGGTGAATAAAATGTGAGACAGACAACAGAATATTGACAAAACAGACTGATTAATGAGGAATAAATCTCAATGTAGACTGTAATATTAAATTGACTCCACATGCCAATTTTAACTATGAAGAGAAAAACACAGAATGCAACTTTATATAATTAAACTATTTTACACAAGACCGTTGAACAGTTGGTGGCAATAATTTGTAGATGAAGGGGCTGAAGACATTTAAAAATACTCCACACAGCCAACCCCAAAGCAATCAAGTCTTGCACCACACACTGTGCTTGCATCAGCTAAAAAAGCTAAAAATCTTTATTGTGCATTTATACCATCTCAAATTGAAGAGCAAAATTCTGCAATACTGGGCAGTGAAGACATATGGCAGTGTGAAAAAGGCTCAAAAAAGTTTTTAAATGCTTAGAGTGCTCACAATTGCATCAAAGCGTCTAGTGCAGGTCATCGGCACTGAAGTACAGTAATTAGAGGTGATGTTTGAGGGCGCAACAATAGGGAGCTCAAAATGTAACATGTTTTTGGACTTCACTCAGGAAGTCCAGAGACCAGGCATTTACGACATTAATTGGAGTCATGCAGACCCAATGAATCTCAGATCAGTTGGAAGGTTAGGGAGACCGATTTAGTCGATTAAGCCATTGAAAGCACCTCTGCACATGGCCGATCGAATGCAAAGAAACAAATGTGACCATTCGTGTGGTGTGTGCGTGTGATGGAGCGCTCCATCCACCTGGCACAAACCCCTGCTGACAGTTCGCGTTGCCTGAGGTGGCGGGGGGAAGCGTAAAGGACAGTCCCCTCGTGCTCCCGCTGGAGGTTTGTCAAATCTCTGAACGTCAGCAGAACAGGTGCAGAAAGCCAGATCCAGTGCCCTTAAAGAAATAGTTCAGCAATTCTCTTATTATTTACTCAACCTTACGGAGTTCTAAAAATATTATTTTACAAGCATTAACAAAGAATAATTACTGAAGCTTTTATGCTTCAAAAAGGATAAATAATGCACCAGTAAAGTATAAAAACTGTTTGAAGCCATTCAACAGATTTGTGTTACAAAAGACCTAAAAGTTATTCATTTAAAACCTTGACATCTTCCTTAGTTCATTTGTGAACGAATCATTATTTGAGTCAGATTTCAATTTCAACTATCTATTAGTAAAATTAAAACTGTAACTTAAAAGTTAACGCATGGTTTCAGAAGAATTTTAATAGCACTGCATTTCCATATTTCTTTGAAGCTTGTCTGTAACTGTCTTGTAATTAAATGTAAAAGAGCAACCAACAGCCAGTCTTTATAATTTATTTTCCTCCACAGGAGAAAGTACGAAGTAATGCTGATTTGGAACAACATGAGGCTGAGTAATGTCAAAATGTTCATTTTTTGATGAACTATATCTCCTGAGACTTGGCAAATGTACAAATAAGCAGCAGTCTACCAACAATGATAATTGGAATAGGAACTGGGGGCAAAAAGCCCAGAAGAAAAAAAAATTAAGTGAGAGTTTGTTCCGTCAATCAAGCCGGTCAGGCATGACAATGATTACCAGATGGAAAGCTGAAAACAATGTGAAGAATAATGGCGCGATTTTTCGCCTACTCTTGACTTAAATGTTGCTTTAACAAGAACAGACATCATCTTTCTAAATGACAGAGCCACACAAGAGGGGCCATTAAGCCGTACGGAGGAACAATGAGAATGTCAAGAGTGGATTTTGCACGCTCAGTGGCGGGTGATGGGAGACAAGAAAGGCTGTCGATGGCTCATTTCCATGAGCGGTGGCGTTGTGCATCCTAGCCCAGAGCTGATTGTTTCAGTGTAGAACTGGCTGTGCTCCAGTGACTCAGATCATTGTGCTGCTGTAGATGTAACGATTTGGAGTCGTCCAAGTTTGTATGCAAAGCTGCCCAATCTCTTTTGACTCACTGGGGTAATATGTTGTTCAAACAAAGAGAGAGAAAGCAAGAGACGGAAAGAAGTGAATGAAAGGGACCAAAGGATGATAGGGAAGGAAAAGATGAAAAACGAGATAAGGTGGGAGAGGTGAAATGAAAGAGGAAGCTAAGAAAAGCGAACTTGAATATTCACACCAAAAAAAGGCCAGCTATATCAGCCAGAGCAAAAAAAAAAAAAAAGAAAAAAAAAATAGCCTTTCAGATTTAAGGCCCCCTCAGGTGCTACAAGAGGACATTAATGCAAAAACAGAACACTCGCCCATTTTAAGTTTAAGATGAAAAGCTTAAACTTATGAATTAGGGATGTGCATCTACATATTTTTTAAAATGATTGGTCGGTGGATTCCCTAAATGACTATTTAACTAATCAGTCTTAAGAAAGCACTGTACAATTAGGCTGAATTTGAGTTCACCTGAGCCCAATGAATGCATTTACATAAAATACAGTATGCTCTCGTGAACAGAATACAGGAGTCTTGAGATTATACTTTATGTTAAAGTCCAAAATCTCACTATTCTGTATTAACAATGACTTTTGCCTCAATAAACTCTTAATGACCGCTTATTAATAGAAAGTTTAGGTATTGGTTGGGATTATGGGATGCAGAATATGTGCTTAATAAAAGTATTAACAAACAACCAATATGCTAGTAATCTGCATGCTAATATGTAACTATTTAAAGTGAAAATTGGTCCCTAAACTAAAGTGTTACCACACTGTTTATAACTTGACACCAACATTTGTACCAGGATCCCCAAAAACAGAGACGCCCATCTGTATATACACTATCACTGCCTAAATTTTGGGGTTGGTAAGATTTTTTTTTTTATGTTTCGGAAAAAAGTATTTTAAAAGTTAAAAAAGCATTTTATGTTTAACACCACAATGATTGTACTAAAAATGGAAAAGATTTGGAAATATCAAATGCTTTGACTAAAAACACTGTAGTATGCATGCATGCCAGGCCAGTAGTTGGCGATGTCATTTGTAAAGAAACACTAAGTGGCTGCACATCCATGCATTTCTATGGACTGAAGATGTAATACCCATACATAACAAATTGATGTATCTTTTTAGAAAACTTGCATTTTAAAACCTATTTTAAAAAGTTAGCATTTTGCTTCTTAAACCCCCCTTGTTGTGGAAGTAAATGGCCAAAACACATACAAATATTCCAGGTTTTTTTTGATGGTACAGCTGAATTTTCAGCAGGCATTACTCCAGGCTTCAGTGTCACATGGTCCTTTATAAATCCTTCCAAGTATGATGATTTTGTGCTCAAGTACAATTTAGTATTATAATCAAAGCAGACAACAAAACTCGGTTAAAGTTTTTTAGAATTCTTTAATGAATAGAATTTTAAATTTACTGTTTTACTGACTGGGGTGCGTTTCCCATGCAATGACGTAAAGTCAACTTTATTTTTATAGCGCTTTTAACAAAGCAGATTGTGACAAAGCAACTAAACAGCATTAAATAGGAAAACTTTGCGTCTATAATGCAAAAAGGCAGTTCATCATTGAATTCAGTGATCTCATCATCCAGCTCAGTTCTGTTTAAATAGTATCTGTGCAATCATGATGTAACTCACTGGTTAACCAGTACAATGCATTGTTGTGGAAACAAACTACCTAGTAGTCACTACTGTTTCCCTAACAGGGTCTCATCTCCATTGTTTGAACCACATCTGTTCAACAATATAACAATATATGATTAGAGATCTCTAAGATGCTGCTGTATTGAACATGGCACCTGATGACTTATTTAAAAAAATTTGTTCCCTGTCATTTTGCTTTATTTGATGTTTGATTCATCATGGGTTCCCTCTTATGTAATACTCCATGGTTTACTTTGGCATTTGTGCACATGCACAATTTTAAAAAATGGTGCTTAATGAGGACATGCTAAAATACATTGATTAAAATGCATCTATATTTAGACCGAATAGAATATACGGTGTATAGTTTGTATATTAGCTTGCTTATTGTGCAAAAGAGCAGAATTTATTTAAGCACATGTGTCTTATTAACAAGAAACTATGCTACTAGCCACATGTCGAAAGTTGTAGTTCCAGCCATGTAAGTTTGTGATGCTTTTTGCGAATGTTCAATTGAACTATAGATTTGGGAAACCAAGAATCGTTGAACCATGTTGGTAACGACAGAATTTAGCTTACAAACAATGCTTTTGGGAAACGCACCCCAGAATGGTAGTGGCTGACTAGTTGATTTAACCTATACCTAATATATTTTAATAATGTTATATAATATTAAGGTTTGTATTTATAATATATTCAGAAAAGATACTGGGTCTACAGCTAATTTCTTAATTCTCAATCTTTTTATACCCGTGAGTTGGGTCAATATAATATTTTTAATTCACCGATAGAAAGGTCAGTGACGTACAAAAAAATATAAAAAAATACTGTATTTTTCGGACTATAAGTCGCACCTGAGTATAAGTCGCATCAGTCCAAAAATACATCATGATGAGGAAAAAACATATATAAGTCGCACTGGACTATAAGTCACATTTATTTAGAACCAAGAACCAAGAGAAAACATTACAGTCTACAGCCGCGAGAGGGCGCTCTATGTCTTCAGTGTAGACTACAGGAGCCTCTGGCGGCTGGAGATGGTAATGTTTTCTATTGGTTCATTTCTCTCGGTTCATGTCAAATTAATTTTGTTTGATAAGTTGCACCTGACTAGAAGTCGCAGGACCAGCGAAACTATGAAAAAAAGTGTGACTTATAGTAAGTGTTCCTGTAGCTCAAGTTGAGTATTGCGTTAGCAAGCACAAGGTTGGGGGTTCGAATCCCAGAGAACACGTTAGGAGAAAATTGTTAGCCTGAATACAATGTAAGTCGCTTTGGATAAAAGCATCTCCTAAATGCATGAATTTAATTTAAGAGAAAAAAAAAAGGTTAGTTAGAAAACTAGACAGAAAAATTGTGTGTTGGAGGGATGCAAACAGAGAGAGCAGAGGTAGACAGTTTTTTGGCGGAACAGGAAAAAAAATAACACTCATTATGATTCTCAGCAAGGGTTGGACATCACAAAAATGACTAGACTCCAACACCTGAACTTAGGCAAGAGAGCCCAAGCCGGTTTAATCATGCTAATTATAAAGCTGCAGTCCCCGTCCCTGTGCGCATCTCACCCGAAGACTAATGAGTGTTGAAGGCAGTTTTAAACCTCCTACTTTGCATCAATAATTCAGGGCCTGGAGGCAGCTCCACTTTAAAAGATTCCAAATCCGTGAGCCTCATTATCAGGTCTTAAACTGAGCGCCGCTCCAAGGAAGTGGATTGAGTAAACATGATCTCTGGCACTTTTAAAAAGGCAGAGTTGCGCTTTAATTACTCGGAACATATATCCGAATTTTCACATAACTAGGTGACGAGCAGTGATGAGAGCTGTTCAGGAGAGGCAACACCGTGAGCTTTTCCAAGCAGATCTCAGAAAAGAATGCGGGTCACTTGAATTCAGAGAGACGCAAGGAAAAAAATGTGGGATGAGGAGGAAACGAGATGTGAAGTGGCTGAGCTCATGATGTTATAAGAACAATCAGATATGTTGTACACAACATGCTAGAGAGTGTGACAGAGATAATTTGAGAGAGAAATATATAGTTAAGAGAGATCTTTTGAGAGAGTTAGTGATAATTTGAGAGAGTGTTAGATCATTTGCGAGAGGTAAGAGAGAGTGAGAGATAATTTGAGAGTTAAAATTTCAGAGAGGGTTAGTAATAAATTGAAAGTGGGTATCAAAAGAGATATTTAGTTAGAGATCATTTGAGAGTTAGTAAGTTACTAATAATTTGAGAGTGAGTGAGTGAGTGATAATGTGAAAGAGGGTTGGTTGGTGATAATTTGAGTTAGTAAATTACTAATAATTTGAGAGAGAGTTAGTAATTTGAGAGTGAGTGAGTGAGTGAGTGAGTGAGTGACAGATAATGTGAAATAGGGTTAGTTAGTGATAATTAGTTAATAATTAGATAATTGAGAGTTAGTTAATTTGAGAGAGTGTTAGATCACTTGAGAGTGAGTGACTGATAATGTGGGTTAGATGGTGATAATTTGAAAGTTAGTTAATTTGAGAGGTTTAGATAATTTGAGAATTAGTCAGAAATTATAGTTATAGAGAGGGATAGTTAAAGAGAAGGTTAGTAAGTCAATGAGTGAGTCAGTTAGAAAGAGAGTTAAAAATATAGAGAGAAGTTAGAAAAAGAAAGATAGTTCAAGAAAGGCAGTAAGAGAAAGAGTTACAGAAAGACAGATAGAGAAAGATATGGATAGACAGACTGATGCACTTTGCTAGATTAAAGTGGTGATATAGCTTATCCACTGACTCATCTTACCCCGATCTCCCTATATATCATGGCAAACCCATTATTCAACTACAGAGTTTGAAGTGCTCTGCGTGGCTTCTGACAGCATAATATTGGTCATAACTAAGGCCGAAATTGCAAAGACTCCTAATAACTTGGCACATGCCCAAATAATAAACCTGACAGCGCTGCACTATGAACAATGGCTTGGGTCTTAATCACATTTATAGACTTAATCACTTTAGAAATCAAAGACACGGCACACCTAAGGTGTTGTGTTTTGTTATGAAACCTAAGTGCCATCAAATCTGGATAAAGCAGAAGTAAAGTTTTTACTCACCCTGTTGCACCATTTTGATCCAAGGAGATGTTAGAATGCCAAAGCGGTGTTGGTTTTGAATGTTAAAAAGCAAAGTAAGAAAAGGAGCGAAAACTATTTTGTTCTATATTCTAGTGCCTTTTATCCTTTTTTCTTTTCTTTATGTTTTTGAGCAGTATTTTTAAAGAATGGCAACACGCAACTTGGAAATTCTGAAAAACATCCCACTTTATGTTCTTGAGAAGGAATAAAATCATATAGGTTTTGGATAAAGCAATGAGAGCAAATACTTTAATGACAAAAATACTTAATGACTGGGTAAACCATTCCTTAAACCATTATCATTTTCATCAGAAGTAGTGTTGTCATCAATAAAACAAAGTCACTGTCAATTCTAGAATATCTTCTTTTTTTTAAGACTCAGAGGGACATCATTAAAGCCTTATTTTAAAACCCCCTGAAAAATCTCCTTCTTGAAAATGAAACTCGGGGGAACGGTTATCTTGCCCTTCCTGAGGCTCTTGAAAGATTCTGATATCTACTTAAAGCACCATATGTGAGTTTCGAGATGACTTTCAATGGCGCGTTTCACAAAAAAAAATAAAAAATAAAAAAAGTTTTCACCCAAGTTTAAATTCAATCAGATAGTTACATAAAACATTCTCAAGGACACCTCTGAACGTCACTTTTCAATTTTACAGTTTGACGCGCCACTAAACAACAGAAAAAAATGCAAGCTTTTATCCCTTTCCGAATGCTCAAATAACCCATTATTTCCCAAACACTCCGTCCAACTCTTCTTCATGCTTCATTAGATAAAAAAAGGCTCTTGACTTTCTAAAAGATAAGACAGGGCCGATATGAAGTCACCGCCATGGCAACCGTAACCGTGTTAAGTGACTGTTATGCACAGGGATGAAGAGGCATCGGGTACTATAGCTCTAGAGTACTGGATGCGTGAAGCATGATTGGCTTGCTTTTGATGGCAAGAGAGTTAATGCAGGCCTTCAGACTCTTCTGAAAACAATATCAGAGATCAAGCACACTCCAATATTCCATTATGAGCTTCTTCTGGGAGGACTGCTGCATTTCAAGCTACTTCTCAATATTCCCATGTGAGGTCGACTCTGGTCTGAAGTACAGTATTTTTAGCAGCGCCGACAATATCCAGAAATAATTTACAGATTATGCTAGTGCGCTTGACTGTTCGCTATATTTGCAGAGCGCATTACATGAGAAAACAAAGCTCAAACGAATGCCTCTCTGACATATACGCCTAAAGCGCTTCAGGCAACTAACCACTTCTGGGAGAGAGAGAAGACAAAGAAGAGAACTTCAAAACCATGAAGGTTATTGTTCTGCATCACGCGCTCGGCGTAAGAAGCAGCTCTGAGTGTTTTCTTAATCATATTACGGGCTAAAGCATAAGAAGTACCTTTTTGAAAGTGAGACTTCAGAGAAATTATATAACCATCTCTGCACTTCAGGCTTCCTTCAACTGTTTGATGTATGGAAGTCATTACATTTCGACAGACTCCACATCCACTTCATTGATTAATTGCCAAACTTGCCTGGCTTCGAGTCAGACAAAGGATCATTTCAAACAGACAGTTTAACTCTATTCAGCTTTTTATAAAGCCTGATTTCTGTCGATCTACTTTCATCTTTCAACACATCCCGATTGTTCCTCTCTTTCTCTTTCCTTATCCACCGAGGATTCCTTTGTTATGCAGCAACTGCCAATCCTAATTGACCTATGCACCTTTTGAACAATTAGTATGCTGAATGCTTTTAGTCCCCTTAAAGACAAAAGAAAAACAAAACACGAGAATCCATTTAGCTGGAATGTTGGTTAGAATAAAGAGGTCATTCTTTTCACCTAAATAATTTCGCACCTTGTGTTCGGATGTTTTAACGTGGCAATTGCGAGCGAGTTGGAAGTATGAGTATTATAATAAAACCCCGTCGATCTGTTCATTCCAAAATGTCATACCGGATTACCCTCATTCGCTTCACTCCACTAAAATATCAAACACACTTACAGCACACTGCAAACAGTGACCCAAATCAATTAGCCGTGCCCTAAAATCTAATCCTGCTGCACAGAGAGTGGCGCCGACAAAAGCCATCTAAAATAAACCTTATAATTTTCTCTTTAGATGAGGCATCGGGGATATTTACAGTTGATATAAAGTGAAATATGATAAGAACACGGGGTTACCTGACTGGAATGGCACCAAAATACGACTTGAAGTCTCTGACAGGAATTATTTCTGTGGGACTTTGGTGTCTTTTGAAAACTCTTGTTGACTTGAACAGTGAAAGGAAACAGAAGCTGCTTGGATACTCACCGAGTTGACTCTCTGAAGGAGGTTTGTCAGCGTCAAGGATCTGAGGAGAGAAGTAGAGAGAGGGATGACATTAGAGGTGTAGAAGGAGCGTTTACAAATGGACCAGGAAGTAAATAAAAGTCCAGCCTTGAGGCACTCAATACATCATTCGTTTTGACAAGACAACCCAGCACTATTAAAGCATGTCAATAAATACCACCTAAACACTATGGAAGAAAGATAAATGATTCACATCTTATTCAGGCAATGATTATTCTTAACATGTAATGTTGTCTTCAAGTCCTCCTGGAAAATTCGTACTGACAAGATCAGATGCCATGTTCACTCTCAATTGGTTTCTGGGGCAAATGTGATAGTTCATTTACTCAAACTTTGAAGGCAATACAAAAATGAAATACTAACATATATTGGGGTCTAAAAGTCTGACACAAATTGAAAAACTGGAATTGAAAAACAAAATTAAACACCTTTATCATGAATGAGAAAAAGCTAAATGGGAAAAACTTTAGGAACCTATTCTTACTATTAACTAGTTGCTTTCAAACTTGCATATCCTATTGTCTGTTTATTAGTATTTATAAAGCACATATGTATGCCTTATTCTGCATGACCATACAATATTTTAGATCCCTTAACCTACCCCAGATATATACTTAACTACCTTACTAACTATCAATAAGCAGCATATTAGGAGTTTGAGGGAAAACTTAGTTAACAGTGAATGTTCCCTAATCTAAAATTGTTACCATAAAATGTAATAATGAGATCTATTAATTATATAATTTATTCAGTATATATGTGCCTGTGTATTAACTTGAGATCATTTTGAAAAGAAAAATATTTCTTTTTTATATTGTTAATTTTTATTAATTATTTTAATTTCATTTATTATATAAAAACACAAATATTTGCCCTAAAATTAAAAATGTACTGTATCCATATAATATTCACATATAACAAATAATAGATAACATTTTTCCATTGCTATCAAATTTAATTCTTTTTTAACTATACATGATAAAAAACTGTTTTATATAGTTATTATTACATTATTACATATTCTAGAATAAAACAAATCTAAATTTTGCGTTTCAAAATTAATTCAAGTTAACAAAAAACTATGTACTGTAAATACTGTACATATTACATGCATATATATATATATATATATATATATAAAGAATATCTGGAGTTTCCCCAATAGTAATTATGGCATTGTGGTGTTGTTCGTTTATGCTAATCTCGTAAATACGATCATTCCAACATGAAGCCAGAATAAGTCTCCCTGTATGCATAAATTTGCCATTCATTATTTTTCTAAAAGAAAAACAAAATGTGGAGAGGATCCTCTGGGTTGTTTGAACTAATAAATCATGATTCACCATGTCATTAGCTCCTGCGAATTGTGTGGTTTCGGTGCCCGGAGCTGATGCTGTTCTAACCCTGAGCTCTCAGCTCAATTAGGGCATTAGGAGGCTCATTCTGCCACCAGAGCTGTCAGCGCTGCCAGCCGACTGTGGAGGAAAGAGTGAATCGATCACACTTCCCGCTGCAAACTTTTGAACGAGCCTTCCCCACTCAACTCAAATCTCACATCCTTAGGGACAAGAGGCAAGAAGCAAGCAAATTCTAGCTATCTGATGCTCTCCCTAGTCATATTGGGGTAAATTAGAGGATAACGAGGAAAAAAGGAGATTGCTTTTGATTTATTGCAACCACTCTGCTAACAATTACTCTAGTCCTGAGCTCCAAGGAGCCCTCGGAGAGCACAGTTTAAACAAGTCATATATCTTTACACAGGGCAAAGCATGGCACATCATTACAGTGAGAGGGAGAGGCTGAATTATCAAGGTGATGTTGTGAATCATGGCACGGTTAGAGGTTCGATCCACGAAATCAACCATTGATTTGATTCTGAAGCCCCAAAGGAACAGGAAAAGCAAAGACTCCAAAGGGCTCCATCTGTATCATCACCAGCCCTGGTTTCCCATCACCGTCCTTGCTCCAAATACACAATGGACGTGTGTAGCTAAGAGAAGTGGTGAGATCTGGTGATAGTTTATACAGGACAGTATTTCCTTGATCTGGATAAAATCAGATTGGCTGACTTAACACAATTTCTTGATGTCAATATATACTATTATACTATTGTATATACACATTTTTTTTTTCCAGGAAAGATGCATTAAACATTACAATTGATCAAAAGTGACAGTAAAGGCATTTATAATAATATTTCAAAAGGTCTACATTTCAAATAAATGTTCTTTTTAACTTTCTACTTTCATCACAGAATCCTGAACATAAATACATCAACGTTTTGAACAAAATTGAGCCAGCAAGACCATTTTCAACACTGATATTATTTTTGAGCAGCAAATCAGCATATTAGAATGATTTCTGAAGGATCATGTGACACTGGAGAATGGAGTAATGATGCTATGTAATGATGTCATTCAGCTTCGCCATCACAGAAAAAAAAATTACATTAAAAATAAAAATAAATACTGCTTTAATGTAATTTTGGTAACATTCCTCTTCATATGGATACATTGGATAATGTATTTCTTGCTCTTTACCATCTTATTAGGACACAAACAAGGAGGGGGTATAAATAATGTGTTTTTGTTGAGTATCATATTTTTTAAATATACATCTGTTAATATTGGCCAACATATGTATTTGTGTGTGTACACACGTCTGAATAAAATCCATGTATTGCTGACCTAAAACTATATCTTGATTTATACCCCTAAAAGGGCAACATATCTCCTGAGATACAAACATTTATTGCCAGATTCTGAAAACCCCTTATTTTAGCGTTAAATATTTTTGTATCCCAAATTTTTGGATGGTACTTCCAGGTATTTTTTGTCAGTTTGCCTGAAGTTGAAACAAGCACTTTTTAGGATGACATAGGCTAATCGCTGGATTTAGCATTAGTGGCATCAATTACTTGAAAGATATTCATAGTTTATACTATACCACATCAGCAAGTTAAGTAAATAATCAGGAGCAGATCATTAATTATCACTTATTAGTAGCTAGAAATTCAGATCACATTAGAATAATGAGGCGCTATTTAAATGATTTATCTTTCGCACAGGTCTGATCTATTTAACATAAACCTGTTTTTAAATGACAGCTAAAAACAAAAACAAACTGCAGCTTTATGTCAACAACAGTTTTTTTTTATTTTTTATTTTTTTTTATAAGTGAGTCCTTGCTAGACAGAAAAAATTACATTCCACACACAGGAGTTGCAAAATTACATCTTTTCAAAATCGACTAGTCAGTGGGATGTCTGAAAGTCAGTCACAAAGCCCTGTATAATTAGGCTGGTTTATGTCCCCCAGAGACCATAAGATGTGCTTCGGTGGATAAACGTATACTAAGTGCACACTTTCAATAGGTTAACTGACAGATATTGAACAAACAAGTAGGCAAATTTTAATTGCACAAAACTACCACAGCCCTCACAACAAAAAAAAAACGATGCATACTAATAGGAACTTTGCACACAGCAGGTAATTTGAAATCTGACAGTAACTGTCTTGAAATGTACTGTCGAGGATGGTGAATTTGTTACAAAAGCGCTGCTTTGAAGGCTGTGGTTTAATGGGTCTGAATTTAGTCACATAACTTCTTAGGGTTAATTGACTGTCAGCGTGTTAAAAGCCTTGATGAGAAGTTGTGTGTCTAAATTCAACCCCTGTAGCGAACTGCCACTAAAAAAATTAGGTTCAAAAGCATTTTCTCTTTTCCTGTCTATTTCTTTTGAAATGAGGCATGTCATCACTGATTAAATTGTGCACATCTTCTCCCTCCCACCATCCCATATATGTAGATCACCTAACATTGTGCCACACAGCTCCCATTCACACAGAAATTTCTCACTTATATGCAGGTTTCCTTTCACAGACTCATTTTCATCATATAATCAACAGGGGAGCGATAGAAATCAGTTTGAAGAAAGTGGATAACAGGATGCCAGGCAAAACGTCTTCACAGACTATAGTTGTGCTGTCAGGTTTTTGATTTGAGTGCAATGTGAGGAAAATGTATGCATGGGCAGAATGGACCACATCAGAACTGATTCAATTCAGTGCCAGGGGTGGGCAGAAGGCACTGACTTAATTAGGTTCTGTAGTTTAAGTCAAGCTCAAGGGTTTCCCCTCCTCTTCTTTGCACGTACTTTCTGAAGCGGACTAAACAGGAGAAAATGGGCCAGTGCAACAGCTGTCGTCTAGATAACAGATAAAACACAATAGAGCGGAGGAGGCTGTATCATGTTACTTCTTTTGACCTTCTTTTGTCTACAGTAAAAAAAAAAGTTTCACATTTGTTTGTTCGCGACAATCTGCAAATGGAGGTCACACTATTTTGTGTATATTTTATTATTAAAGTTTTGTTTGAATTTTCTACGGTTCCCATCTCCTCCTTCCCAATCTAAGAACATTGTTACACTTACAGAAATTGAATACAATTATCATTTACATTTAGTCATTTAGCAGACGCTTTTATCCAAAGTGACTTACAAATGAGAACAATGGAAGCAATCAAAAACAAAAAAAAAAGCAATGATATATATATGTGTTTTAACAAGTCTCAGTTAGCTTAAACACAGTACAGGTAGCAAGGGCTTTTAAATAATATAACAAATAAAAAGAAAACCGATATAATAGAAAAAGAATAGAGCAGGCTAGTATTAAATGTCTTTTTTATAATTGTATAATAAATGAAAAGACAACAGATAGAATACAAAAAGGATTAGAAAGCTAGATGTTTTTCATTTCAAGAACAGAATTAGAATAGTGAATGCTAAAGTTAGAGGGTCAAATAAAGATGGAGGAGATGGGTTTTAAGCTGATTCTTGAAGATTGAGCTGCTAGGATTGAGATAGGCAGATCATTCCACCAGGAGGAACATTTAATGTAAAAGTCCGTAAAAGTGACTTTGTGCTTCTTTGGGATGGCACAATCAAGGGACGTTCACTTGCAGGACGCAAGCTTCTAGAGGGCACATAAGTCTGAAGTAATGAATTTAGGTAAATGGGTGTAGAGCCAGTGGTAGTTTTGAAGGCAAACATCAATGTCTTGAATTTTATGCAAGCAGCTATTGGTAGCCAGAGCAAACTGATAAACAGAGGTGTGATGTGTATACTTTTTTGCTCATTAAAAATTAATATTGCTGCCGATGAAGCTAAATAAAGCTCTCTTGATTAAGCTCTCTTTTCAAACACTTGATTTTAAATTAAATATAGATTAAAAAAATATTTTTTCCTGCAAACATATAAAAGAAATTATAGTCCAAGACAAAACCGAGAAGGAATGAAGGACAATCTCTACCCACCAACATGTGGTACACTGAGAACATCATCAGAGACAAAAGCAATGCACCCAGAAGAGAACGGCTGCATGTGGGCAGTGCTAGGAATATCAAATAAAAAGCACAAGACACATGTGGGACTCATAAAATCTTTTTCCTTTCTTTACAAGGTCATACATGAAAATCATAAATTCAACACATTGTGGCATCTCAGGGCTGCCGGGAGCCTGCTTTGCTGCTGATACAGCCTTCAATGAACCAATTATTATTCAATGGCCAATGGCAGAGTCAGAATTAACTTCCCATCCTGTCCCATCCATACCCTATAGTTTAAGGAATAGTTGTCATAAAGCTCATTGGAAAAACAGTTTCTCTCTGTTGATGACTGATCTGAGCCACGGGTCTCAAGATAATCCCTTATGATGGCCGTTTCTCATCCTTCTGTAGGAAAGGAACCATGCAAGCCCAGTAAAGCACCATTCCTTCACCATTCCCATTGCTTCCAAGTACGTCAAAAACACTCTTCTGTGGGATTCAGAGAGATTATCAGAAAGGACAGTTCAGCACAGATGGCGAAGCCCAGAACTGCCAGTGCAAGCATGCCGAGATTGCAAGCAGCAGCAAGTAGCTCGAGTGACATTTGCCAGCTGGCTCTCGATATCCTTCAGCTAAACCAGCACTGACAGGACTGGACCTGCTTGAAGAAGTAAAAATGAATCACCAGTCGTTTCACATGGGCAAGGCTGCTTGAAATTACAGGGCCAAGCTTAATTGGAGTTAGCTTTAATGTGTGTGCACGTCTTCCAAGAGCAAATCAATCAAGGGGAATCTTCTGAAACATCCTTGATTGGACCCACCTTTCTTTTCTTTTTTTTTCATAGGTTGGTTCGCTCTCTTGGTTCTTATGATAAATGGGAGAGTATTCCAGCACACACCAGTGACCTGTTGAGTCTCATTTGCCCTCTGTCCCCTGAGCCATTGAGATTCCAAGTCCAGTGCCGTTTCTCCAGCTGCATGACCAATGCGGCCGGTTCTTGAGAAAAAGGTTGACATCAAAGGTCATGCATGACTGAAAAGCTGAAGATGAAAACTGCACCTTGGTATATCTTTTATGAGCTCTTTGTTATGCTTTAAATCACATGACTTGCAGGTTTTTCACCATATTTTAAGCCAAATTGTAATCCCTGACCTGTATCGAAGAGCAATGACAAGTGCACGACCCAACCATATTATTTGCATTCAATCACTGTCCTGTACAGACATGCTCTCACGTGAACTGCATAGCTATTATGAAGAAAACATTAAAAAAGACTAACTTTCATAAAGTAAAAAAAAAGCACTTTTCCTGCAACCCAACACTAGGATACCTTTATATTTTAAAACATGCATCTTCTTAACACATTGGTGACTCCTAAATTAACGCGAGAAAGAAAGTTGCAAAAGTTGCAAGACGAAATGAGGGTGAGCAATTAAAGACAGAATTTACATTTTTGGGTGAACTATTCCCTTAACATGTTCATTTAGCATAACTAATACATTTTATTTATATTTTAAAAGTGTTAAAATTTCCTAATCTATATAATAATTTCTACTGGATGAGAACAGACAGCAAAGAATGAGATGACACAGACAGTTACGCACAAAACATGCTCTTGTGTCCAGAAACAGGCACAAAGTCCGTAATGGAATAAAATAGAATTGACAAAGATAAACAGATTGGAACTTCACAGACTGCCATAAAAATTCTACATTTTTGCCAAGATGCAAAACATGCTCTTGCGTCCAGAAAAAGGCAGAAAGTCCGTAATGGAATAAAATAGAATTGACAAAGATAAACAGCTTGGAACTTCACAGACTGCCATAAAAATTCTACATTTTTTCCAAGATGCTACAGAACGAATGCTCAACTAACCTTCATGATTATTATTTTCAATAATAAATCACAACCGGACCTCCCTTTTTTTAACCTCTCTCTCATCCTTTCTACGTCACCTTATTTCCTAGGAAATATTGATTTATGCATTTAATTGTGATTTAATTAAATCATTTCAGCATAATGTAATGTATGTTCAAATCGACTGACAGCCCTAATCAAACACTGAAAAGGCAGAAAAAGAGAAACTTCAATGACAGCAGCAGCACCATTCATTTGGATCCTTGATTGCAACCAGTCAATCCTCTCACCCCATGAGCTCGAGGAGGTGCTGTCTTTGAAGAGCATGGATTTAAGAGTAGGAGGGCCTGAACAATTGTCCATCCTGTCATCCAACTGCTGTGCAAATCGAGAGAAGCTTCTCAACTATTTCATGTCCATTTCTTCTACTCTCCATCTGTTTGAAAGGACCTAGTCGGAACTGTTCATTAAAATGGTATTGATAGAAAGTATATAGGAATGGTTATCCATTCTTTACATTCAATCGACCATGAATGCGTGAACCTTCAAACATACTAGTCAGGGTAGAAAACTGAACTATTCACTTTTAATTTCACCTGCTTGAAGAAAAGAGAACGAAATAACAAAGAAAACGAAAAAATTACTAAAAACCCAAGACATGCAAGCACATCCTGACCCCAGGTCAAGGTCTAAACACAAGCGTATCACATCTTCCTTTCCACCAATTCAAATGCACTCACCTTCTCTTTCCCCTCCTCTTTTTCCCTCGTTCCCTCTCCTGACCCAGAATGTCAGTGGCATTTCTACTTTAAACTCATAAAAGTGACAGCAGAAAACGAATGCATTAACCGTGAAACCTATCAGGGGAAAGCAGAAACGGCTGACGCAATAAAAGAGACTAGCGTTACTTGCGGCGGGGATCATTCTCTCAGCATTTCAGCTGTGAAGGCCCCTGTCAAAGTCTCTTATAGTTAGACAAACTCAATGCAATGCTTATTGCAAGACAATGACACAGCCTGACAATGTGAAGATAGATGTGCTACCAAATAAGCAACAAGTAGTGATTAAAAATCAAGAGATTAAATTAACTCAGGGATGCACTTCTTGGTGACTAATGATGACCGATAATAAACAGTATGTTGTGAAGTAATTTTTTGGCTAGTGAAATTTTTATAACCTGTTCAACTCCAGAAACTGGACATTACAATGCATGAAGACGATCTGAGCAATGCATAACTAATGCTTTTTTGGTAGTTTAATAAAATGCTTTAGGGGGTTTCAGTAGAGCATAGAGCAACAGTATCATGAGTCAAATGAATCTAGACATTTTCATCATGCAATATGAATATGGTTATGTCTTCCAACATGGTGGTTTGAGGAATAAAAAGCTAGACACGGCAACAGTTAGGGTTACACAACTGTTGCAAAACAAACAAAAGAGCATGCCAGAAACACATTAATCACTGCAACAACCATACAATCCCAGTATTTCATCCTTCAGTATTTGCTTATTTGAATCCAAATGGCAACTTTTTTCCTCCAAGCTAGTGTATATTACATATATTAGGCGTGTAATTGTAAACTTGCATTCATAGTGCTGGATAAACAAAACATATACAAGCGCTGATGGGTCTTGAGGCGAGCATACCAACAACAACATCAAAAAAGCACTGATATTACTGATCTACAATTTAAAATCAATGTGCATTCACTCTGATACACAGGAGTAAATATGCGTCAGCCCTTACCTTTGTTGGACTCTCCACATCATTTCCCTTTGCAGTGATGAGGGGCACTGGAAAAGAAATCAAACAGAAAACATCACATCTCAACAATGAGGGCTCCATTAACATGCTGACAGAACTGCAAGTCTAAAAGCCTGCAACTTTCTAATGTAAATCTCAGGTGTTTCTTTAAGAAGAGGGAGTTAAAAGCCAGCTGATTAGAGGAGAATCTCTTTGCCTTTAATCTGTACCAGCCGTTAGGGACTTCTGTCTGCACCACATGTATTTTGCAAAGTTTTTCATTAGAGCAGGAGAAGCTTCTCTCAAATTGCATTTCCATTGATCCTGGGAAGAGAGTCGTTTTGCAAGGAGCCTAGAAATCGATATCGAGCGTCAAAACAGCAGTTGCAGAGATGACTTTTGGTGCCAGTGAAATCATTGGGAGTGAGCTTCGGTTTCTGAGAATACGACAGCCATTAGACTGCCCTTGGATCAGTTCATAATTGCTCCTTTTACTTATCCGCTGCTCGGGTGACATTATATAAGCAGAGCCATGAAGGTGTGCATAAAAAAATCCAGATCAACTCGTATGAAGGTTAAAAGGCATTTGCTTCTCTCTCCTTCACAAGTCCATTCGCAACCTGTGAAATCTTCTTTTATATAACTCTTTAATGAGGCTGAGGTTTACACCTCTGAGCCAATAGTTAGTTTGAATTTTATATTGCGTCTTTACCCCTGGCCCTGCATGCTAAATTATTTATAGAGTCCAGTTCTTTGTAGATGTCCTAAAAAAACTCTTGAGAAGCCTGCAGAAAGAATTCAGCATTATGAATTAGGTTCAGAGTTTTTCATATAAACATACAAATTGTGCCAAAATCCAAAAGTAAGCAGCAAAAAATAAGTTGCGTTTCTTGGCCTGGTGTTATGCTGCTGAATACATTAAATATGCATAAACGAATGGCTCTGTGCTGAAAATGTCTGCTGGCTGTTTAAGCGAAAACATCTTTAAATTCATTCATGTGGACAGCGATGACAACTACTATCTAACACTTGTTAAAAGAAGATGACTGGTAAACATAGCCATAGAGAAAACGGTAAAGAAATCTAGACTTGGGCATCATTAACATTCCAAGTTAACTCTGAAATGAGGAAACATTCAGCAATATCACAAACGAGGGGAATCAAAAGGTCATGTGTAAATGTAACATGATTATGTGAGCTCATTAGAGCTCAAAGAGCGCGAGTGGCTCTGAGGATCTAATTAGTCATGTGGGGCTGAAAATAATGCTGCTGAACAAATTATATTAATAACAATGTATAGGTGCGTATTTGTCTTTTTATTTTATATTTAATGTCACACTGTTTGCACACACAGCGAGTTCAGGGAATAATCCAATATGCTCACCTAATCTTTTCTCGGGTCATTGAAAAAGCCAAATTAAGTTAATCAGTTTGTATGGATGCTTAATGTGAATGAACAGAGCTTAAAAATATCTAATAAAAGTCTCTTTAGGTTATATTTGTAACATAATATATATATTTTTTTATGTTATACAGTATCCATTTGTTGTATAGTTTATATGTATCTTGTCTATTATAATATTAACAATTTTATGCATGCTTCAATGCAATAATTATTTTTATTTGATGTCATATACCATTCAAATGTCTGGGGACTGTACTTTTTTATTATTATTTTTTAAGAAATTCATAATTTTATTCATCAAGGCTACATTAAATTAAGGGTGAGATGAAGTATTTTAAAACTACTAAACTATTTTCTTTCTCTTTTTTTTTTAATTGAAAATGGTCTCCAAAAACAACTCAAGTACTGTATCACAACTGTTTTCCACATTAACACGTTTATTAAAAATAAAAATAATTCATATTTCTTGAGCACCAAATTAATATATTAGAATGATATCTGAATGATCATGACACTGAAGACTAGAGAAATATAAATTCAGCTTTACCATCACAATAATAAATTCGATTTTTAATTTAATGTGTGTACAGTGTATTTTTATTCGTACTGTATTTTTGATAAAAGACTTCTTTTAAAATATTAACCAACCCCAAACCTTTAAACGGTTTCATATTTACTTAATATTAACACATAAATATAAATACCCATTACATACAGTATATATATTTCTAAATATACTTGTATATATACTCATAAAAACACAGCACACACATATATACAACGTGAACAAACTTTAATTTGGGATGCGTTTAATTGCTTGTACAGCCAAAAAACAAAACAAAAAAACAAATGCAAATGTTTTAAAATGATCTCCCAGAACCCTTTAAGCAGTCACTTTCTCTCAATGTAAGCCATTAATAATAGATAAGCCACAGTTGGATTGATTTGCTCTGCCCTGAACATCATTGCTGCTCTTTTTCCACTGTGGCTGAATCATAAAGGGCCATGGCATTTTCAGAATATCAGTGGGCAGGATGAGCCAAGGCCAGAGACGATATATAGGTCTGCTGTTACTGTCAGATAATTCTCCCCATAGTTCTAGCATCGGGTTGTTTACAGCTGACGAATGCACACCGCTATTGACTATCATCAGGATAGCTTCTCTAATGTGCTCAGCTCTCACAGTGGCAAGATCTGGATCACAATTTCACCTCAAATGTTATTGTGCTCCAACAGGATGCTGAAAGAAAGGCAATATGGGAGACTCATAATACTAAATCTCCCCGAGCGTGCCATTAAAACCCATTGTAAAACGCAAGAATTACGTTTTATATAAAAAGTTGAGCGCATTCACCAGCATTCGGTTTCATTCAGCCAACATCTTAAAGAGAAAAAGAACCATTACGCATAGATCCGTCTTGAGTTCTAAATGAATAATTCCACATAAATAAGAGAAACTGTAGAGTGAGAAAATGGGTTTCAACAAAGAAAAATCGCTTCTTTCAGCAGCAAGACAGGCTACATTCTCACATGGACTCAAAGAGTCTGTCAGAGTGGATTAAATATGCAACATTTGGCTTGAAAACCTCGGCTTCCTTCAGGAATGCATCCAAGTTCACCCCTCGTTCTCTGACATCTGTCGCAAACTTTCAATCTTTTCATGCCGGTTCCATGAGGATGTTAGGGCGAGACAGATACACACGAGGGCCATTTAGCAGCTCTCTGAGCACTACTTACACGTGGCCGCCGACACTGCATCACTATATAGTGCCCTCCTTGCGTTTGACAACCGCTGGCTATATTCTTGATAAAATACTGTGAGAAAATCATTAGCTTGAACTGACATCTGCGCATAATTTTTTCAGATGTCTCCCAGACAAATGCAAAGAACAGATGCTCTTTCAGATAATGCAGAACAACAAAGAGAAATGAGGGAAATTAGAAGCTTTGGATGAAAGCTGTCCTTGGGTAATCAAAGGGTTTTCAAAGTTTGTAAGGACGAATGGATGGATACTATATGGATATTGATACTTGCCTGCTACACAGTATGTAAAAAGTAGCACGTCAAATCAGCAGGATTCCTAAATGCTCAGTATTCATCATATAAAGCAAACAATAATCAAATTACTTGCTGCATCCGTTGAGATTCTCAAGATAAGTATAACTAATTAAATTGAGGTTGATACGTACTGTAAAAAATGACTGATTTTAACAGTAAAAAACTGTAAAAATACTACATGAAAACCTATTAATTGGTTAACGTTAAGTTCCCCTACTATATTTGGTCATTACATGTTAATTTTATGATAGTAACCTACAGTTTTTTGAAAAGTGAAAGAGAACATATCATTTAAAGTGAATAACCACAAATTGACATTCCCAGAATTCCACATTTGATTGACATTTTATTTTTTTTAGTTGAAATAATGATTTCTTCTTGGGTTTTCTTATCACTTTAGATTAGGGTTGTATATGTTACATCTAATGTTTATTGCATTATTTCAGTTTCATGTGTGTTACCATGATGATGTTTAGCATTTGTGTGAACGACACTTTGCACCATCTGGGCAATACCACCATTACAGATGTGACATTTTCAGTCAAAACCTGAAATATAAATTCTAATAAATTTTTATTTATTATCAATATACTGAACCATCTCTTTTTTAAGCCCCTTAAAAGAGAGGTGCAAACATCAGAAAAGTTTCAGTCTATAAACCTGTTTTCAATTTTAAATGAGGGGAAAACACATTCGTTACGGACGTAAAAAAAATTTAAATACAAATAAAAAACATTTCTGGGAGGCATATTTTGTAGACGTTCACCAGTTTACAATGCACAAACCAGAAGCAACAACATCTGCCAAATGTAGAAGGGTTGGCTATTTACAAAGCATAAAATTAATATTTGTTTTTGTTACGTGACCATTCTGAAAGCGGAATTTATCAGACAATGAAAACGCCTATAAAATGCTTTAAAAACATAAAAACGTAATATTAATAATAATAATATAAAAAATTAACAATAAATGACAGATTTTAAAATTCTAAACTTAAAATAAGAATTTATTAAGAAGTGTTATAAATGTAATGTTATGGATTAATTATAAATGTACAGTATGAAAAACTGATATTCATATTTTGGGATTTGGTAAAGACATTTAACAGTATTAATAAATTATTATTAATAAAGTATTAATAAATAGTTTAATTAAGTATTAATAAAACAGTATTAATAAAGTGTTTCTAAAGAACACATTTAAGTTTATTTATTTTTTTGTGAGGCAATCTAAATGTAAAAATTTAATAAAACTATATAATTCACCATCCATTACTGACTGTTAGAATGCATTTTAATTAACAAATTTTACAACCAGATGAAAATGATGGTAACATCCATCCCCAGTATGCTACCTGATCAATGCTAACATTTCAGACGCAATATTTTCAGGCATTCACACTACACATCTGCATAGCAGTCAAGAAGAAAGTTCATCCTCAAACTCAAAATGTACTTTGAAAGTTTTGAATTTGCATTACTTCGCTGTGGAAGGCGGACAGGGAGATGTTTGAACTTCGTCAAGTAATGCATTCATTTGTCTCGCTTCCTCAACCACACCTCCAGACATTTCCAATTTCCCAATCAGTCACAGTTTGCCTGAAATCAGAACTGTAACTGGCACTTATTTAAAACTGAACTATTGTCCTCAGTATTGGCTTTTCTCTGTGGAGGAAATGGGACTCAGAGCCACAATGAGAGCAGTCACTGTGGTTTGCTTCCGGAAGCCAAATTTATTGTTCATGCATGCGTGCCGTTTTCTGCCTGAAGGTCTTTTCGTTGCCAGGTCTTCACAACATTTCCTGCACATCATGCTCGTTGCCTCAGTAAGTAGCATGCTGTGCAAATTACGTGATAATATTAATAATATTTTTTAAATTAATTACACATTCAGCGTGTACAAGAAGTAATTTGCTGTACTCCATATACTCCGTAACTTGATAATGAACCTACAACTGTTAATCAAAAGAGGGAATGCATAAAGAGAGTCGGCAGTGCACAAGTGTAAAGCAAACAAAGCAAGTTATTAGTCATTACTCCTTCCATAAATCACAAAAGTGCACTGATATTTATCAAATGGGCACTCAGAGGAGCCCTCAAAGCTGTTCTGAGAGAATTATATTAAAGACATGCATTAGTTAGGAGATACTTGCAAACCACTGCCACTTGAATGGTGTTCCTGACATTAAATGATAACATTGAATGCTATAGACAGTTTGCTGCTTCTGCATTCAGTCGGCGTGTATTAATTCCCTCTTGCTGAGCACTAGACCCTGCTGTGATGATGATTAGGACCACAAACAGCAGGGGCACTACATAAAATCCAATCTAAAACATAAATCAATCACAGATCCCTTTTAAATTATGGCTGATATTAAGCCTGAACTTCTCTCTTGACATTTCATTCAAAGTGGATGAGTGGATGCTTTCAAAACACACAAAATTTCATAGCTCTATGAAACTAATATGACTTGAAGGGAGCATGAAATATCTCTTGAATAAAAGTACCTCTGCTCATCTTTTACATCACTTCACAATCTCACTTTGGAAGCGGGCGGCTAACACGGAGAAAAGGGTTTTCTGATGAGCTGTCAGTATAAGAAAAAAAAGGGAAAATGTAGAGAAGTAGCTGTCAAGAAGGACTTCGTTGAGATCGACAGGTCTGATGCAATCACATCAAGTGCTAGTTATTAAACAAATATTGATCGCTCAAAAGACCGAAACAGGATAAAAGCGCAGTTCGATTTTGAGTCGACTAGAATTTCATTATTAAAAACGGTATCACGCAGTGTGACAATGTCTCTGTTTAGACTGTGCTCCCTTCAGAACTGAACTGAACTGAATGCAGTTTAAAGTCAAAATTTTGTAATTGCATATTATGGATTATATTGTGACTGTCTCAGCTACGTTTCACTTTTTAATCAAAATGAAATGGCAGACTTCTCTATAGTGACGTAATCATTTCATCAACATCTATCCAACCAACAACTGATGTAGAGCATCAGTTTTGGTCTTGTGCTCTGGTTTGTTAAGATGAATAGCAAAATCAGAGTGGTCTTTGTTATCGACCGTCTGACGCCTATTCAGTGCGCTCCAAAGCCACCAACAAGGTCTAACTAATGCAGACAGTGTGGCACACACTGGAAAAACTGAGCTAAATACTCTACTTTAGGTCATCAGAAAAGATCACCATTTCACAACTTCATGTACATCGTGACTTTAAATTCCAATTAAACTCCTAAATTTAACCTAAAGTTACAAAAAAGTAGAAGACAGCATGCAGAATTGTAATTCAAATAATAAAAAAACCATAATTTTTAATAATACAGTATATTCTATTTAAGTATATTAATAATCGATGTTTAAATATGCTGTTATCTATATATTTCACAATATATTTATATTAATGATACTGTATATTTAATAAATTAACTTAGATTTTATGGTCCATGGAGGAATAATATCTTGCATAAGTAGTCTGAATTAAAGACATAACTTATTATTTTATCATATGACTTTGAAAAGTCATGAAATATTAACTTGTTACATATATTCTTGAAAGGTATTAAAATGACCATTGGTTCTCTTTTAAACCCCAAACAAAACACAAGGGCTAAATATAGAATTTTGCTCAAATGTGGTTTCCGTGCGGATTATGAAAATTATTTTACTCTACTCTACTATCATAAAACTCTGTCTTAAGCATTAAAGTAGATATGATGTCCTATTACAGTAGGTTAGTAAGTTGGGAGAAAAACGAGCATGCATTGGCATTTCTTTGCTCATCATAAATGCCTAGTTTGTCTCCATCTCCCATGGCTTTCAATCCCAAGCCAAATCCTAAAACTGCCTCTCACTGATAAGCAGAACAGAGCGCAAGTATTCCCAATTTCACAACGCCAAGGTGATTTCATGCCATCCATGGATTCCTGCACTCCCTGCATAACTTTAGATATGTATTTGACAGTCACTTTTCCAGAAAGTGAGTGCTGGTGTGTTTATCTTTTTAACTGTCAGGTGTAAACAGCACTTTTATCTTTTAAAACTGCTAGCTTAAACTGTCTTCTGACTCAAGCGACGGAATGACTTCTATGGGAACAGAACAACATCTGTGGGGGAAAGACTTAACAAAACAGCTGCTGGTTATTTTACTTTTTGCTGTATATCTCATCAAAACATCTTTGATGCACATTTTAAATGGCTTTGTTTTTAGCTCTGCCTCACAGCAAAACTGCAGTGGCCTTTGACTGATCATTCCTTCTGCCTGCAGGTACACACAAAAGATAGGTTATCTCTCTCTTAAAGTTTTGTTCTGCACATCATAAATAATACAACAGGACAGCGCTGATACCAGTGACATATACATCTTCATAAGACCTAACAAGAAATTCCTTACAGGGAAAAACCATGAAACTAGTACAGGTACCGCATATTTTAAGTCAGATAAGGGCTCAAAAGATTTTCTACTCTCCCAGTTGGGACTGGTTGGGCAATAAGCACTTGCCATGTTTGCCAAAAACGACTCTATTCTATTTTTATTCTACATTCATTTACGGAAAACAAATGCAGACAAAGAACTACCAGGTATTAATTTTAATTTGTAATATATATATTTATAAAATATTTTTTCTTGTATTTTTTTCTTTGCATAGGAATCCTAGCAAGATATATTTTCGTTAAATGTTATATTTTTATCACAATAAATCCATTCGAATTTGCAAAAAATTATATATTTTTTATTATTTTTTTTTCATATTTAAAATGTTATTGTATTTTTTTTTTCAGGAGATTATTTTTAAAATGTAAAAAAAAAAAAAAGTGTCACAAAAATTACTAATTAGCAATAGTTTAAAATTGGAATTTTATTATTTTTAATGAAAATGCAGCATTTGACCGGATGATCAGCCGGTTTTGACATCATATATACACTCACATCCGCATGTAGACATGTCGTTTCACGTGAGAATGATTCGGATTTTATAGCTTTCAGTGTAAATGGAGACTGATTTATTGATTTACTGTCATGACATCAATGTATTGATGTCATGACAGATGAGGCTTGCACATCCTGAGTGAGTGTGTGAGAGAGACTCGTAAAACAAATCAGCGCAACAGAACACACAAAGTATCTCACAGAAAGTTATATATAGAAATATTTTATTTTTTTTAAACATATGATTTAGGTAAGCAACATTACACGACCAAGAAGTAATGTTGCAATGTGACCCTGATTTTATACAGTAGTTCAATAAAAAAAGAAGTTAAAATTAAGTGCCTTACATTTTATACACAACATTGACTGTTTTTGCTAAATTTCGCTGATGAAAATTGTTTCAAATCAAAGCCACAGCAGAACTGTTGTGTGTCTCCAAGTAACACAGCAGTTTCGTTACTGTAACTTGCCTTGTTTCTGAATTATTCAGCCATTTAAACTAATTGGTTGAATAAATGACTCACTCATTTAAAAGAATCATTTGCCAACACCTACAGGTGGTTTGATTTCATATTTAAAAATCATTGAATCCCCCCCCCCCAAAAAAAATAAATAAATATAATATGTATATTTAAAAATATTTAAACCATTTATATTTAATAAACAATAACAAACAAAAACGCCTTGTTGATGTCAGAGGTCAGAGGAGAATTGACAGACTGGTTAGAGATGATAGAAAGGCAACAGTTACTCAAATAACCACTATTTACAACCAAGGTTTACAGAATACCATCTCTGAACGCACAACACATCGAACCCTGAAGCAGATGTGCTACAGCAGCAGAAAAACACACCGGGTGCCGCTCCTGTCAGCTAAGAACAGGAAATGAAGGCTCACCAAAATTGGACAATAGAAGATTGGAAAAACGTTGCTTGGTCTGATGAGTCTCAGTTTCTGCTGTGACATTCAGATGGTAGGGTCAGAAATTGAAGAACATGAAAGCATGGATCCATCCTGCCTTGTCTCAAGGGTTCAGGCTTCTGGTGGTGGTGTAATGGGGGATATTTTCTTGGCACATTTTGGGTCCCTTAGTACCAATTGAGCATCTTTTAAATGCCACAGCCTACCTGAGTATTGTTGCTCTCCATGTCCATCCCTTTACGACTACAGTCTACCCATCTTCTGATGGCTACTTCCAGCACGATAATGCACCATGTCACAAAGCTCAAATCATCTCAGATGGGTTTCTTGAACATGACAATGAGTTCACTTTCCTCAAATGGCCTCCACAGTCACCAGATCTCAATCTAATAAACCACCTTTTATTGATATGGTGGAATGGGAGACTCGCATCATGGATGTACAGCCGACAAATCTGCAGCAACTGCGTGATTATATCATCTCCATATGGACCAAAATCTCTGAATAATGTTCCAACACCTTGTTGAATCTGTGCCACAAAGAATTAAGGCAGTTCTGAAGGCAAAAAGGGGGTCCCAACCCAGTACTAGCAAGGTGTACCTAATAAAGTGGCCAGTGAACATACATATATATATAAGTTTTCAGTATAAATGCATTTATGGCACCTGACCTCAGCTTCATAAAACAATCTGTTTGAATGCATCTAATGTGACTTAGTCCAGGTTGGGGGAGTTGTAATGTTTAAAAATGTATTATCTAAATAATTGTTAAATAATAATAATAATTATCTAATATTTTTGTTTGTATATTCTGTAAATTATAGTTCTTAGATGATAGGTAAATATAAGGGGGTAATTTAGGGGTGCTCCGATCACGATCGGCCGATCATTAATGCGCGTCTCATCAGTAAAGCCGGTTCTCTAATCAGCGGTTAATTCCATCATGTGCGTGATTTCACATAGAGCAGCTGTTACTACACAGAGCCGTTGTTAACTGAGAAGATGCGCCAATAAACGCTGAAAATGAAGTGGATTTGCGCATCTTCTCTATTAACAACGGCTCTGTGTAGTAACAGCTGCTCTATGTGAAATCACGCACCTGATGGAATTAACCGCTGATTAGAGAACAGGCTTTACTGACGAGATGCGCATAACGATCGGCCGATCGTGATCGGAGCACCCCTATGTAAATTAAATTAAATGTATATATTTAAAATCGGAATCTGCAAAAATCGGTGTTGGCAGGTCACACTGACAGGGAATAAGCTATGATTAGCTCTATGTCATTGTGACTATATTCATAAAAACACTTGCTGGAAAGAAAAAAAAAAGGGTTTGTAATTTTCAACTCACTCTTGATGCTTAATAATAATAAAAAAACATCCTAATTCTTGTAACTTTAACCAAACTTCATGTCAGTCTGCTATACTAATTCACAACTACAATTTGCAATGCATTACACACACACACACACACACACAGCCAAGACTGACAAATGCAGGATGTAAAGATAATGCAAAAACGGCCCGATAGAGCAGGTGACTGCTTTGACCTGAAACTCCCTCATGTGCTCCAGACCAGCGTGCCCTTACTGTTGAACTCTGCAGGTGCTAGTACTACTAAAACTAGGTCAGTACCTCAAGATATTAGCAACCACAAGTCTATTTCTTGAACAGCAAGGTGTATCTTCTGTGCATTTCATGAAAAACATTTCATTAACCGGTATGTCTAAGATCCTTCGGCATACATAGCCTTATGACTAATGAAGAGACTCTCTTTTCCCTGCAATTCTAAACAAATCAAGGCACGTTGATAAGTGGCGAAACTGAGACAAAATAAGGAGCACTGATAATATTTCTTATCAGACACAGAGCACAATTTGCCTGTGGGCCAGGTGTTAGTCAGACACATAAAGTTAGTGGGATCCATAGGCTTTTTACTGTAGAAACGGGGAGATGCTCAGTCCAGCAACTTGGATTACATTTACATGACTGGCATGAAGGCATACATACAATCAACTGCAAACACACAATTCATGCAATCGGGCGGTTGTAGGTTTGATTTATGAACTTAATATCTACAAATGTCAATATAAAACTATCTTTATAGGCATTGATCAATGCATTAAAGCAGTTATATCTGCACTAGAGCACGACCAATATATCGGCCGATATGAGCTTATTGCGACACAACGCATTTACGTCAACCACAAAACGGAAGGAGACACAAGCGCTGCGTCAGAGATCTGAGATGGAGGGTTATCTCCAGAACTGCTCTGACAGTCACTTCATGAGCATTTGACCGTTTGATTTGAGTAAAACTAGCGTCACATCACATACACAGAACTCTAAAGGTACGCCAACCCGTCAAAATAAAAGTCCAGTTAAAGACTGTTGTTCAGCGGAATGTACATAGCCTATCACTAAAACTTTTTTTAAGTTTTAAATCACACAACATTTCCATGTTTTATTTTTTTTAATATAGTAAATCCCCTTTGTTTACCAAAAAGTTTTTCAATTATTAAAAGATAAATTAAATTAATGTTTTATGTGTTTAATGTGCATCTCAGAAAATGCTTTATTTAAAACCCCAACTGAATGGCACTTAATTGTCCTTATTGTCATTGTTCACAGTTCAAGTACAGACAGAGAAACAATGGGTAATAATCAAATGTTTATTTTTCATGTATGCATTTAATTCTATGCATTTAAAAAATAAAAATAAAAATTCTAAAAAAGGAAACTTAGTTGTTCATTTTAAGAGACCCAGGAGTCTTATTTTCTCTTGCATAATTAATATTGCACTTTAAATAAGCAAAAACACATTTTATCCGATTACTCGATTAATTGATGGAAGTTTTGGTAGAATACACGATTACTAAAATATTTGATAGCTACAGCCCTATGTTATTCTAATGCTAATATAGCTTCCTTTTTAGCAGCCCCCTTAAATGCTTGCTATTAACTTGTTTGAAGGTGGTTCTTCTCAAAATTGACAGCGGTGTGTTCATGACACTAACGTTAACCATTCAACTTCGAGTAGGTGCGTCAGAAATGATTAACCAGAGGGGACATGTAAATAAATGTGAGCTGAACAAGCGCTTTTTTATTTTTTTATATTTTACATATATTATTATTATTATTATTATTATTATTATTTTATATTTCTGCCCTACAGATGGCTGAAAATGGTGAATGCTGTAGCAGCAAAGTGTGGGACTACTTCTGCAAATACTTTAACTTTAGTATTATAATTTATTTACAGTACACACACAGACTGTTAAAACCAGCTTCAACTGGAAGAAAGTAAAAGTGTTAAATGTTTAAAACCAGACTGTTTTTGATCGTTAAAAAATATATACTTTTGATGTGCAATTGTTTAGTCATTGAGACTGTAATCTAATGCTTTTTTTTAACATAATCCCTTCTGGAAAATGGTTTATACAGCCCACATACATAGAACAGGCAGATATTTTGCTATTGAATGTTGTGTAAGTGCAGTTTATAGGAAATGGGTCTAATATCCAGTTTATTTTCAAAATCAAAATATCGGCTTATAAATCGGCTCTTTTCGAGGTAATATCGGCATCGGCCCCCAAAAATCCATATTGGCCGGGCTCTAATCTGCACTGGTGCTCTTTATAAAATGTTAAGCTACTCATTTTCCTGGGAAGGGTGGAGAAATGGGAAGGTTTCAGGTACATTTTCTTCCAACAACACTTCAGATTTCCTCACTTCTACTCCAAACTGTTGTGCTTCTGACTCTTGCACATCAGTCTGTTCAATTAATTATTTACAGTGTGGACCAGATACTCTTGCTGTGGCAGTATATTCACAGTAAATCACATATGATGCTAAAAAAATTTTGTTAAGATAGGCAGCTCAGTGGGGTTCGAGACACAATCAATCAAACCTTCAATGGACAAAATGCTGTCTAGACAGGCAGCTCACTAGGTTTTGAATTAACTCATCGTACCTTTAATGCCAAAAATGTTACCTAGGTAGTCAACTCAACCATTCATTCATTATACTAGGCAACTAAGTTTGAAAAAAGCATGCATGTTCCACATATTTAGATATTTAATTCATACAACCGTCAAATGAAGTTTTAAACATCAGTTTAAAAGTACTCTTGATAATTTGAAGGAGTGATGGAAAGCTGTTACAAGAAATTGTCATTTGTGGCAGCTTATTTAAAATAGGTTAATAGGCTACCCTAGTCACTACTAACAGTTTATTTTCATCATATGATTTTCCATCTTTAAAAGAAGCAAAAACGTTTCAGACTGCTGCCATTCTTAATAAAACAAACGGCAACAGTAAAATTAACCTAAGACTCTCGAGCTAAAAAACTTCATTTTGGTAACGTTAGATGAGTAGAACAATACTTACTAAGCGAGCAAAGCAAGAAACATCGGGCAACACTGTATCCGTTTTCAGAGTTTATGGAAAGCATAGTAGGAAGAGGCGCGGGTATCGCAGGCTGCCAGCTCGGTGTAAATGTGCTGTAGCAGAGTGTTTGCACTGATCCTGTATCCAACAGTCACTACTGTGCGTGCCGATCATTACCCAGCTTTGTTTTGTGAAGACATTTCCTGTTGAACGCGCGTCTCCGCTGCGCCCTCTAGTGACCGCATGGCAAACTACTACAAAAGAAGCAGTGTTTGGCTCCAATATTAAAATTATTTTTAAAGGGATAGATCACAAACATATATTTTAGTCAGACAGTACGGCGAAACAGCTTCATTCACTTTCAATAAAATATGGAAAAAGTTGACATGAAGCGTAAATATAGCCTACTTGGACTTCAGTTATGAAGTAGGCCTAGCCTAATTTAAAATCTTTAAAATATTAACCTGCATCCCACTTTCGATGAAAAACCCAATAACTTGCATAAAAAAACTAAATGAGCTTTCAGTCTTACTCCGCTGAATGATATAGCTAAGTTTTAATATAATTGTCACGTCTACCCTCACTCTAAAAACGGCTGGGTTATTTTTTAACCCAAAATGCTGGGTTGAGTCTGTTGGGTCATTTTGTTGGGTTATTTAATTTCTTTTTAAACACTTTTGGGTAGTTTAATTTTACCAGGTGTTGGGTTAAACCTGCTGGGTTGCGTCGCTGGGTTGTTTCAGGCCAGCGCTGGGTTATTTAACGCGCCTTGAAGATGTTTAAATCGCTCCCCAACTGTCACTTTGGAAGAACAACGGGGCAAAGCCACGGCTTTCAACTGTTTTAAGGTAAGTTTATTTAATGTTTTCAATAATAATTATTTTAAATTGGCAGAATTATAACTTTTTTTTTGCAGCAACAATACTGTTAAACGTCTACAGGCCAACATTATTTACGTTAAATGATGAACTGTTTACCTCAAACGGCCAACCTACGTTACGCGACTCGCATAATCGT
Organism: Carassius gibelio; assembly: GCF_023724105.1. Classification (NCBI taxonomy): domain Eukaryota; kingdom Metazoa; phylum Chordata; class Actinopteri; order Cypriniformes; family Cyprinidae; genus Carassius; species Carassius gibelio. Next base: position 8,900,448 of record NC_068410.1, read on the forward strand.
GTTAAGGTATCTGAGACGACAGATTAATAAAGTTTTATTAAGTTTCAGACAGTGACTGATGGCTGAAATATGCGAATACCTGTGAAAACAGAGGAAAAACTAGTTTCTGACACTGAAAAGCGAATTTGATATTTAAGTGAGTCAAATGAGTTCAAAAAGTGAATACGACTTTCTGCTCTAATGTAAACGCCTGCAGTTGTCCATATCGACATTTAAATCATACAAATTGCGTACAATATAGTCGGACCGCAGGTCTAAAAGAACCGACGACCCAGTTCAAGTAAACCGGTTCAGTAATTCTCGAACAAAGTGATTCCCGGAAAAGAATCGACGTCTCAGGGCATTTCAAAGTGCGCGCACGCACAGCGAGTGACGCTGGCCGCGTTAGTGAAGTGATTTGATGCTTTTGTGGTTTATAAAGTCTTTTTACATACAAATTATAATTCAAAATGTGTTTTTTTTTCCTGTCAGAAAAGCGCATGGATACATTTGTGAGAGAAAAACTCGTCGAGTGCAGTCTTATTGAGGCGTCTAACGGTAAGTTCGTGTTTATTATACATTTTACATAATTGTTTGTCTGTGATAATCAACTAACGTTAACCCTCACGTAACTTAAACGCACATATATTTTTATTTTGTTCTATAGTTAAAGCTGCAACAGAATGTACCTAATTTATGAGCGTAAACATCATATATTAATTTTCCAGATCGTGTTTTTGACTTGTCCTTATCACTTTGGTACATCTATAAGTTTTTATATATGGACTGTTTTACCTACGTGACTTGTCATAGAAATGTCTGTGTGCGCGCATGCAGTGTGATCTCCCTTATCTGTGCCAGTGACTGTGTGTGTTTGATATAGCCAGCATATTAACATAAAACTGTGATTTATAATGACTGGAACATCCCATTGATTAAACAGTTTGAAAGCACACCTTTCAGCCAATCACTATATCATATTCTGCTTCTGTAGACCAACTCATAGGTGAATTTAACTCATAATCATGATGGGTCAATTTCATGATTAACTTCACACAGTTAATTGAACTGAATCACTGTTATTAAAACAATTTGTATTTTTTTCTTTTTTTTAAACTTTATTTTAAAGGTTGGAACAAACATGGAATTCCTTAACTGAGCAGAGTCCACAAAACCCCATCCAATTGTCGTGGCGATTTAAAAATGACAGCAGATCTCTCAGGCATTGATCATAATCAATGGACAGGTAAGGATATTCTGCACTATTTTCAAAAGGAATTGCAAATTGTATATTTAATTGTATTTTTCCACATGTGGACATATACATTGTGAAATAGTCCAAACTCAATTGAAAAGCATTTGTATTTCAGATGCCTTACACAAAAAGCTGTCAATTTGTGTCAAGGGTGGGACTATACTATGGGGCGTGTTTGTATTGGGAGATATTTTGTAGTTTTTACCCCAAATCTCTCACTGTTTGCACTCTGATGCACGTCAGCAAACAACATTGCAGTTCTACTCTTATTTAGCTGCATCTTACCCTATATTTTATTCCTCCGGTGAAAAGCATTTGGTTAATGGTGAATATTGACCAATAGTACCATGTGGCTCTAACGGTTAGCAGGGGATAGTAGCTGCATTTGGGGTAAAAATGACAGAATTATTTATTGTGTGAGGTGCCAAGAATATAGGGAGATTGCACTGTCTGTTCTTTATCACACATCTCTCGGAGCGGCAGCTGCCTTTAGTAGTGCCTTAACCTCCATTGTTCAAAGCATTTTGCACAGTTGTCTTTGGGTGACGTCACCTCCCAATACAAACACTCTCCATAGTATGGTCCCACCTCTGGCAAAAATTGACAGTTTTCAATGTGAGGCATTGGAAATTCAGATGCTAAAGATTCCATTTGAGTTTTGGCAGGTAACATGTGCGACACAGTGAAAAAACAGACATGGTAATTCATAAAACCTCATGTACTTGTTCTTATGTTGCATCTATGCTAACATTAGTCTGTTTCTCTCTTATTCCAAGGTCACCGTAGCCACCCGTATCCAGTACGTATCCAGATCAGATGGAGATCATCATCTAGAAAGGACCTCTACATCCCTGAAAGACCGCGGAGACCAGGACAACTAGAGCCCCAGATACAGATCCCCTGTAAAGACCTTGTCTCAGAGGAGCACCAGGACAAGACCACAGGAAACAGATGATTCTTCTGCACAATCTGACTTCGCTGCAGCCTGGAATTGAACTACTGGTTTTGTCTGGTCAGAGGAGAACTGACCCCAACTGAGCCTGGTTTCTCCCAAGGATTTTTCTCCATTCTGTCATCGATGGAGTTTTGGTTCCTTGTTTTTCTTTAGTTGGGGACAATTAATATCAAGCGATATCATCCACTTGATTGCACAGAGGGACGATACATCACTGAATCAATGACGAATTGACTTTAACTGAAAACTGAGTGTTTACTGTTGTCCCTTTGCATTATTACACACTATTTTCCTATTTAATACTGTAAAGCTGCTATGATGCAGTATTTGATCAATATGACAGGCTTATTACTCATAATACATGGAAAATACAGCTACAAACTGACTTTGTTTTTCCATTTGAAATTTGGCAGTCACTGTGCATTCATGAAAACTGAAACCGTAATTTTTGTTCAGTGTTTTTGAAACAGTATTTTTGTTCAAGATTTGCAATTGTGTTTGGATTGTCACAATTTGTCACATGTGGAAAACGCAATTGAAAATATAATTAGCAATTCCTTTTGAAAATTGTCCTTCCATAGACAGGCTCTATAACAGAGTACACTGCTCTCAGGTGTAGATCTTTGCTTCAGAGCTTAAGTGTTTGACAATAGTTCACCCAAAAATGAAAATTGTCACTAATTATACACCCTGGTCTGAAAGCTCTCGAATATCAGCGAAAATATCTTAACTTGTGTTCTGAAGATGAACAAAGGTCTTACGGGTTTGTAACGGCATGAAGTTGAGTAATAAATGACAGAATTTTCATTTTTGGGTGAACTATATGTTGAACTACCCTAAGCACTGCACATCTACCTACGTAGGAGTCTTTATATACTTGATATAAATTTAAGGACATCTTTAAATGATTTTACATTTAAATTTAAAGAATGTTAATTGTCAATGTCATTTCACTGTGTATTTAAATAGCTAAATATGTCAAAATGTAATAGTTCAACAGCTAGACAGGTCATTCAGATATAATTTTCTTATTTATTGCAACTGTATTTCTTTGATTTTTATTTATTTATTTTGCATTTGCTGGAAACAAAAAAAGGGAAAATTCCATGTTGTTTGTCATTGGTACAAATTTTTTAATGTCAGATGGCATTAAAAATATTTTTTAACAGTCTAAATAACCTGTATTCTTCATTATTTATTAATCCATGATTGCTTTATTAAGCAAAAGTGAAATTATGAGAATAACCCAGCAAGAATAACCCAGAATCATAAAAATGCAAACCCACAAATGGTAAAAATGACTCTATCTTGGGTTTTCTCAATAACCCAGCATGCTGGGTTAAAATGTGTAAACCAGCATGCTGGGTTACTTTAACCCAGCACGTGTTCTGTCCAATATTTACCCAGTGCTGGGTTGCCAATTGGGTTATTTTTAACCCAGCCATTTTTAGAGTGCTATAACATTTATAAAGTATTGTCCTTGCGTTAAATATGTGAACAGACATGAAATATTCCACTAGTCTATTTAAAAAACAATGTTATAGCATAATGTAGATAACGGTAAAAAAAAAAAAAAAAAAAAAAAAATTAAGTAAACATTTGGCCATCCGAACCACAGTAGCATCCTTCTTGCAAAAGTAACTAATTCAGTCGATAGATTTGTGCGAAATGACAATGAAATATCAAACTAAACGATAAAAATTAAATAAAAAAAGTAAGCATTTGTCCGACAAAATAACGACAGGAGATCGTATTTGTGCTATTTATCCCATAATCTCGTGCGGTTACCACAGCAACCCATCAGCCGCTTCGATCTCAGCAGGCTGCGCCGAACCAGAGACTTTGGCCGAACGCAATCACACCGCGCGGGCTGGACAGAGCAGGGCCGCCGCCGCTGCCGCTGCGTTTAGAAGTATCTGGAAAGTTCGCCGAAAAGCGATATCAATGGGTCGCGAGGACTAAAATAGTGTGCGCGCGCGAGTTCTGGATTACCCACAGTGACTGGACTGACACGTAGCCTACTAGCGGGTTTGTGTATTTGTTGAACACACCGCTCGGCGTACGGACCGGAGTCCAGGGTGGCTGTCGTGGGCTTTCACTTGGGGTTTCACAAGTGGTGTATTGCTGTGTTCTAAAACGAAGGGATTGAGACCATGTCCAATGAATTTACAGACAGGTGCACGCCGTAAGTGGATGCTGTGCTTGCTAATTGTATAAAGAGATAAAGATTTCATTTCATGTATCGTCACTGTATCAGATGAATATTGAAACTCCATATTTGAACATCCACCTAAACTGAAATTCAAGTACAAATCTAGTTAAGTTCGCTTTCCTCATTTCATACACTTGTCAATGACATTGACATTCCAAAACATCTGAAACATGTACAAGTGAGCTAGAAACCTATATTTGAATCCTTCAAAAGTGTAATACCCCTGAACTTTTTTGTTTTAGAGCTGTTGTCTAATTTAATTAAAAGAACAAAAGCACTGGTAATGCTGCAAAAAAACAGGTGGGCATTCCTGTTCTCATCTGGGATGATGATTATGAATGAAGCAAAAGCGTGCTATTTTACCATTCATATTTTTTACTTGTTCTAGATAACTAATTTTATGAGACTGCATGGTAGATTTTTTTCAGGATCATTCTGTGTAAGCAGAGAACACAGGTATAGGTCTCTGCAGGAAAGTAATGGGAGTTACCAGATCAGGGTGTTTTTAGATCATGATACCTGATTGGCTGACGTCATAGTGATGTTAGGTTTAGGGGTGGGGTTAGGTAGGGGGGATCATTTTGATTGCATGATTTAGAAACACCCGGCAGTTTGAAAACACCCACAAGGTCATAAATGCCCACTTTTGCTTTGCAGAGACCTACTGAATGATGGGAAGGTTGGAATCAATGTAAACACTGTGTTCATTAGTCCCATAAGGATAATTTAAGATTAACAAGGGTGTAGAAGTACCTAACCCTGATCGTAAGCCTAAAACAGATATTTCCTGAAAAGTTATCCCTCAGTTCTGATTGGTTGATTGGAATGTTGTTCCAGGATCATCAAGGATGTTGATCCAGGAATATGTTGTACTTGGTGAAATCACGGTCACCCCCATTGAATACTGTAACTTTCTCACAAATCTCCTCTGTAGTGAATGGGTGCCGTCAGATTGAGAGTCCAAACAGCTAGTAAAATCATCACAATAATCCACTAGTAATTGACATCACTCCAGTCCATAAGTTAATGTCTTGTAAAAGTAAAAAAAAAAAATGATGTTTTTTTTTTTTTGTTGTTGTTGTTTTTTAAACATCAGACTATTGCATCCAGGTAAAATATTAGTCCTTTATTCATATAATTATGCTTTCTCTAGGGAAATTTTGACTCCTCTGAATCAGGATAGAAATATGCACAGATTTTGTTGTGAGAGGACAAGAAATTAACTTTTTAATTGAATGAATCCTTATTAAGTTAATTATGGACTTGTATTTTGTCCAGAACTGAAGGTTTAAAGTTAAAACTACATATTGTTAAAACTCATCTACATATTAGATGGCCCGACAGTGCATATGCTTTCAGATTTTTTCATATTTGGGTGAACTGTCATGTTATTTATTTATTTTTTTTGGATTAAAGAATACGATTGTGACTTTCATTGTCTTGATCAGGTCATGTACCAGGAGCACCATTTCCACCATCGAGCAGCTCACGGCTGTGTTGTTGGCTAAACTGAAAGACAATGCAGAAGCTAATGTGCTGAAGAAAGTGGTGGAGTATGTCATCTCTGTACGTCTTTGCACTGAACCTGTGAATATTGCAAGAAATAATTTATTTTCATGATATTTAATGGATACCAGGGACATGTACCAGAAATAGAGGCTTTTAGTTAATTATAAATTCTCCTAAAATTATTTATAGTGCTAATAATGTATTACAGTCATTTTTATTCTTGTCATCATGATATTTTAGAGAAAAGGCCTTGCTTTATTTTCATACAGCAGTAACTTTTAACGAGGACCTTTTTAATTTGGACATAAACCACAAATGTGCAAGCAATCAATCCGATGGGTTGTTTGTTTGTGTCATTTCTTTGGCCATACAAATGATTTTGTCACGTATAGATCCCTTCATTCTTCACTGGTTCAGAAAGGAGGTCTGTGCTGGATGCTGCCAAGATTGCCGGCTAGAACTGCCTGAAGCTAATGAATGACAGCACTGCAGGTATCTTTTGAATTAATGAAACTCACAACAACAGTGCCTTTGCCACATGCGAAGCAATGTTGACAGTGTCATTTATCATTCCAGTGGCGTTAAACTATGGCAGGCTGTGATGAGAATCCAAAGATTGTGGCAGTTGTGGACATGGGCCACTCAGCTCTCCAGGTGTCTGTTTGTGCTTTCAACAAAGGCTAAGATGAGGTTAGTCTCAGTCAAAGTCAGACGCTCGTGTAGATCCTCGACTTTGCATTTTCACGCACATCAGTGAACTCTGTATTTTGCAGGTGCTGTCAACCGCCTTTGATCCTTATTTGGGAGGGAAAGACTTTGATCAGAGGCTGGTGGAATACTTCTGGGCTGAATTTAAGTCTAGGTGTTGCAACTGACACAAGAATGTGTGAGAAAATCAAAAATCCAATGAGAAGCAACTCCACAGACATTCTCCTCAGTACTGAGTGCTTTATGGACATTAAAGACGTGTGTGGTGAAATGAACAGGTATGTGACTGTAGTGTTATTTAGAGCTATGAATTGTTAATGCACAATATATTTGTAAAAAAAAAATACTTTTTTTGTTTGCTTAGTATTTAAAGGAGTGTTTAAACAACACTGTTTGCAACTAAAAATGGGAAGACATTTTAAGCATTTTTGCTATTCATTTACACAACACTGTTTTGGGGGCCTGAAAATGCAAATCTTTGAAAACACGTAGTGTTTCTTTAAAAATGGCATCGACAACTACTGTCTTGGCATTCATAATAATGCTTTTTTAGTTGTTTTTGCAGATTAATGTAAACGGGAATCATTTTGATAACAAAACTTGCAAAAAAAATAAATAATGCAGTTTTTAATACAGTCTTTGTGTAAATGTATCCTAAATATGCATGTACATTTTTTGTGATTTTACATTTTTATTTCCTTTGGGTCTAATGCTTATTTAAATCTTATTGTATAAACACTAAAAATATATTTATTAACACTCTAAAATTTAATATTTAGCAGACTTTAAAACACGAGTAGCGTTGTAAACAATATATTTTTTTGTTTTTGATGTTTTTTTTGGTTATATTCAAAATGTATTAAAAAAATATAGAATTTTAATATCAGCTTTTTATCGGTTAAACAATCCTATGCATTACGCACATATGTATCAGTTCATCAATATTAGTTTTTAAGTGGTTAAAACTGTAATTCATCCACTGGCCGCTTGAGGCAGGCTGCAAAAGGGAATCCCCATGTTAAAATGCCCAAGTTTACAGCAGAAAAAAAATTTACAGCCTAGTGCAAAAAATTATTTTGGTCTATATAGCTAATTTTGCCCTTCATGACAACTGTGAGGTGGGTGAATTTTTTAATAACTGCATTTAATTTATATTAATCCTCAAATTTCTGCATAATCAAGGGCGTGGTCACTTGAGTGACAGGTGGATTGCCGCTGCTGTCACTGTGGGCGAGCTAGGTGGGTGTGGCTTCAGCAACAAGCTCCGCCTTTTTGCCCATTTTTGGTCCTGGAGAGTCACGCGGTGATGCACTGCCAAGATGGCGAGGGCCTGCTCTGCACACTTTGAGCTTCAAAAACACTCTTCAGGAGTCTACTGGTGACGTCACGGACACTACGTCCATGTTTTTATACAGTCTATGGTTTTTACATTCTAGCAAATTTCACAAATTATATATTTTTATTCATTTGTAGAATTTGAGCTCATTTTATTTATTTAAAAAATTTTATATATATATATTTACATGCCTAAATTCTCATCTTAATTGGATATTTGTCTACACAATTTGTTGTCTACGCATGTCACATTACAGAACTGCAACTGGGCTACTTCATTTGTGATACTACTACTCAGCATATTTGATCAATATCAAATATGGTCCTCTTCCACACAGGGCCAAATTTGAGTTGTTATACGCCGACCTGATCGAGAGAGTGATGGTTCCATTGATGACACCTGTAGAACAGGTTCAAGTGTGGCTTCAGGACATCAGTGCTGTGGAGATTATAGGGGGAGCCACACGGCTCCCTGCTGTAAAGGCCCAGATTAGTCAATTCTTCACGAAGGATGTGAGCACTACATTTAATACAGATGAAGCAGTGGCCAGAGGTTGTGCGTTACAGGAAAGTAGTAACAAACAGCATAATGTGGATCATTTAAAGTGGAAGGTTGTAATAATGTAAAATTTTTCAATTAGCTGAATATGAATATGCAACTAAGTAAACCATTCAAAGGTTGGTTGGGGAAATTGCTCTGTATCCCAGTATCCCAACTAGCCCTACACTGCAAAACTCACTCAAATTCATTCCAATGACATGAATCTGTGGTGGGGCTTTTGGTTGCTTAAGCAATGATAGACTGTGGGTGTGTCTGGTAAACCTATCATTTAATTTTTTTTAGATTATTATTTAAGATTATTCTCACCAAGGCTTTATTTGATCAAAAACATAAAAAATATGTTGTAAAATATTAACATTTAATACATCTATTTGCTATTTTGGAAACTGCTGTTTGCATTTTTGCATTTTTTTTCTTTTCACTGAACAAAAATTTCAAAACAACATTTATTTGAAATAAAATATTTTGGTCAATTCTAAATGAATTTTCTGTTACTTGATCAATTTGAAAGTTCTTGCTAAAGAAAAATAATTGTAAAAACAAAAATCTTACTGACCCCAAACTTTTGAATGGTAGTGTGTTTTGAGACATGTTGCACACTATATTTAGCAGAATGTGAAAACTGTGAATCTGTACAACATTGATTGCATGAAAAATATTTTTTTCCCATAGTGTGCCATGCTCTCTCCTGCATTCAGAGTGTGAGACTTCACCATTACAGATGCTATCCTATTCCCTGTCTCTCTGTCCCGGACCAGTGGAGCAGATCAAGGCATATCGTAAGCTCAGCTCGCTACTGTACTTTGTATCAGAACCAGGCCCAGGGAAATGTGCTTCTGTTTTCATTTGGTTTAACACTATACACGATCTACATGCATAGACTGTACTCTGCATCTCCTATACTAATGCACCTCTTACTTCAAACTGTTACAAGATATTTGGAAGGAATCATTCCTTTCCGTCAGCCAAAATTATCACGTTTTACAAGAGCAAGCCTTTTCTTGTGGAATCAAATTTGGATTTGAAATCACTGCCCTTTCCTGAGGCGAAGATCGATGAGAATAGAGGGGTTTCCCTTCAGGCCACAGTAGTGTTTATATTGTGGCATACTAATGATACTGATATCATAATTTTAATGTGAATTAATGCTATGTGAAACCATCGAAATAAATGAGATTTGCAGGCATTATGGCTCTGATGATGTTGACAGAGGTGGGTAGCACATTGCGCTTGTTTCATAACCAAATAATGTCATGTAATTATTTTCATCTTTTTATTAATGATATTTTCTTTCTTTGATGATATTCAGTCATCAACAAAGGGATGCTGTAGAAAATATTAAATTGTTTTTTTTTTTTTAAGTAAAATGGTTATACAAGTTAACGTCAAGAACCAGGAAAGTCTTTTCAACTAATGCAGCCACGTACATCAATTTGCCTAAAAATCGAAAACTGCTATTCTAGAAACCCATTAGAAATTCCAGAGGGAACCCAACTGAATTAGCTTTCCAGGGCGCTCTACAAATTGACATCATTACTGAACAGCTATATTCAAGCTTTTAGTGATGAAATGGGTGTGGGGATGAAAAAAATGTATTAGTTTATAATGCTCTGCTTGGCTAGCATGTATTTCTCGTAGTTATGCTTTATATGATCACTAACGTTGACTGCTGGGCTTTCTATGAGGGTGACCGTGGGCAATTGGCTCCTTGTTGTGATGCAGTAGCATAATTGTGTAGAAACGCTCCCTATCAGCTCCCTGGATCGGTCATTTCTAGGACAAGATACAGGAGGCAAATACTCAGCTCTCGGTAGACAAAGAAAACCTGCCAAAAGCAGAGTCCCCTCATGGACAAAGAGCAGAATCAAACAGATGAACTAAGTGTAAGTAAGCTACAGTACATCTCTCACTTACTGCCTTCTTAATTAATTTTGCTTTATATGTGCATATCAAACAGGCTTGTTGATATGTATCTAGTTTATGTAAAAACATTGTTATTCATGTCACATCTTGTAAAACATCTTAATATGCATTCTGTCAGTTTGACTGACTGTTGTACCATTATGCTAATAGACATTGTCTGTTCTTCACAGATGTATGGAGAACTAAACGATCACACCCCAATGCTAAAAAAGCCAAGAAGGTCAAGCAAGTTGTTCTGCCCTTCTGTCTTAAGTGTCACATGATACTTCAGAAATCATTATTATAACTCAACTCAACTCAACTTTATTTATAAAGCACTTTCAACACCACAAGTGGAACCAAAGTGCTGTACAGAAAGTATAAAAGAGAAACATAAAAACAAAAACAGACAAATGACATACACACTCACAAAGCATTGTCAAAAGCTAAAGAAAACAGATAAGTTTTAAGCGCACTCTGAAAAACACCCAATGAAGGACAAGTTTTAACAGACAGAGGAAGGTCATTCCAAAGCCTAGGAGCTGCAACAGAAAACGCCCGATTGCTTTAACATTTTAAACGCGTTCGTGGAACTACAAGAAGCAACTGATCATTTGAGCGCAGAGATCTGCTGGATTGACAGCGGCTGATTAAATCAGTAACATACTCGGGGGCTAGACCATGCAGAGATTTAAAAACGGACAACAGCGCTTTGTATTGAATTCTGTAACGTATGGGTAACCAATGTAGTTTAATTAAAACCGGAGTAATGTGTTCTCTCTTCTTGGTACCCATTAAAAGTCTGGCAGCTGGGTTCTGAACGAGCTGCAAACAGGAGAGAGAAGCCTGACTCACACCGAGATACAATACATTACAATAATCCAAACGTGAAGACACAAAGGCGTGAACAACTTTCTCCATATCATTAAAAGTAAGAATAGATTTCTAGTTATTGATCTTAGATGGAAGAAACTATTCTTAACAACAGCATTAATTTGCTGCTCAAATTTAAGCTCAGAGTCAAAAATGACTCCAAAGTTCCTCACGCTAGACAGTTTTTTCCCAGGAAACAACCCCAAGCAGTCATCATCCACACACCCCTTATTTCCAAATAAAATGAGCTCAGTCTTGTCCTTGTTTAATTGGAGAAAGTTATTTGCAAGCCAGCACTTAACTTCTGCCAAACATGCATGAAGAGACTGAATGGCACTTTTATGTCATTGTTTCAGTGGTATATAAATTTGAGAATCATCTGCATAAAGATGATATTGAATCCCAAATTTAAAAAAAATAATAATAAGCTGATTTGATGCTCAAGAAACATTTTTAACAATTTCAACATTTAAAGGTGCAGTAGGGAACTTTTGTAAAAAAAATATTTTTTACATATTTATTAAACCTGTCATTATGTCCTGACAGTAGAATATGAGACATATGAGAAAAAATCAAGCTCCTCTGGCTCCTCCCAGTGGTTCTATTGCCATTTGCAGAAAGTCATCCGCTCCCGGTAAGAAATCAACCAATCAGAGCTGCGATCCGTAACTTTGTTTGTGTTCAAAATGTAGAAAAATGTATATAATAAGCGAGTACACCATGAATCCATTTTCCAAACCGTGTTTTTGGCTTGTCCTGAATCACTAGGGTGCACCTATAATAAGTGTTTATATTCGGACTATTTTAGATTGCTTCGGGGTACCGCGGCGGAGTAACCCAGTACCTTTGTGATTCTTCATAGTCAAAAACAGAGAGAAGTAGTTCCGGCTACGATGTTCTTCCGCAATACGCAAGCAGTTCTGTTTATTAACCGCTAGAGCGTCAAAAGTTCCCTACCGCAGCTTTAAGGATTCTTAGATAAACATAAAGTTTGAAGAACAGTGTTTATTTGAAATAAACATGTTTGATTAATGCAATAAAAGTAAACATTTCTTATTTAAAATAGGTGAAATCTTGGACGTTAGTACAGATCGTGTGAACCTTAAAAATACTAAAATCTAAACAGAAAAGCTTAAGTTTATATTAAAAATCTAAAATACTAAGCCATTTTGCAATTCCTATCAGTTTAACTTTTCTGTCAAATTATATTTATAATCAAATGTATAATTCATTAAGCTGTATTCAATTCGAAAAAATCTAAACAAGAGCACTTTTAGTATCAGTCTCAGACTTTGAGTAAAAATAACTTGAATAAATAAAAGAAGCATAGCTGTCTTTTAGCATGAGATTGTTTCAGTAATTCTGAAATGACGATTCAAAAGCTGTGATAGATATTTAGTTAGCCTTAGAAGTGAGGTTTTGGTATGTTGACATTACATGAAGCCACGAATAAAGGCATTCTGGTAGATTTCTGAATATCAAAGCTATTCAAAAAGCCATCACTCATTCTCACCATCTGGCACTCACTTAAATTCCTCTTCTTCTTTTCTGACAGAGCAAAATGATACAGCAAGACTGCCAGGAGAAAGCTAAAACTGCAGTCGAGGAGAATGTCTATTAGCTGGAGGGTCCCTATCAGACATTTAGAAATGCTCAAGTAATGTATCTTCCGTGTAGCTTTTCCTAGATAGTTAACATAGCATTACCTTTAGAGTGACATGTAATGTATTTAGCTCACAGGGACTGTTATCAACAGACTGTGATTTATTCAGAGCGTTCGTTAATGTTTTCATGTTTCAGAATCCTGTTCCTGATTGCGGAATCTCTGAAGGCCATTTTCAGTTCATGCATAAATGAAAAAAAAAACTCTCGTTCATTTCAGTTAGTTAGTAGTTCATATGAGCTCTTGCAGCTGAAAGGAAAACAAATATGAATGACGCAGAAAACAAACACTTTTTTTTCTTCTCTCCAGGACCATCAGGCGTTCTCTTGAGCTTTTACATGGCACAGAGAGCTGGCTGTATGAAGAGTGAGCAGACGTACATTAACAAGCTGGAAGAAATACACGTGAGTCATTTGTCTTCAAACACATTCGATCCTAGCCACGACAAATTGATTTTGTGTTCTCTCTGAGGTAACCGGACTCGTACACCGCGATAGGTTTCATTTTGCTCCGTTTGATGTGCGGCCGCAGTTTTGTGTTTTAATTGACTCGCGCTGTCTTGACAGCTTGTGGCGTTGGGATGCCATGCGTTTCGATTGAAGGCTAGGAGAGTCATTTGTGTAGCTTTCAAAACCCCTCTGTTGCACTTTAGGAAGAGCACTAATTGGTTGCTGTGTACTGCACACCAAACAAATGCATGCATGCTTACAAACAGTGATGTAGTCTTCTGTTTTATTCAACAGAGCCTGGGTAAGCCTGTCCAAAACAGATACCAGGAGTCCATACGGAGAATTAAATGTTTGAGGAGCTGTCAGCCAAAATAAAAAGCTACATGATTATTATGGAGGGGTGTAAGAATGGAGTAAGAATAAGTTTTCTCTCTCATTTTCTTCATCATATATCACGTCTTATTTGGAACAATCATGCTCTGCAAGGCTCTTTACAGCACAGGGAGGCATTGTTTTATACATTATAATGGATCTCATGCAGTTACACAGTCAGATTTCAGCCATCAGTCTCTTACAACTGACTATAAATAGTGTCTGCTTTTACATTTATTCATTAAGCATAAGCTTTTATCCAAAGCGCCTTATAAATGAGGAATGCAACAACACAGTAATTCATCCTAAGGAGACTGTAATATCAGAAGTGCTGCAATACTTTCTTTTAAATTCCTAAACTGACTAAAAATTGTATTCTCATAAATGGTTGTATGGTCTCATAAATTGTGTTGTATTTAATGGAATACTATACTTAATGTAAAGAATTTATTGTCAGTAACTAGGTATGCACATAATGGTTATGTATCATTTAATTGTACATGCTCATTTACTTTATTTTTACATGTATATTTTTACCTTGCTGTAATCTATGTTCACCAGGGTTATTAAGTAGAAAAGAAAAAAAATCCCTTCTTGAAATAAAATAAATATTAGCTGAAAAAAAAAAAAAATACTAACACATCACTGTGAAAAACCATGTTATACTTTCGTAATGCATTTAAGTATACTGTTTATATAGATACGTTTTAATATATATTGCAAACTTTTTCTCTCAGTGTGACAGTTACTGTCATATCAATGCCGTGGACATGGACAAGGTCAGAGTGTGTGTTGAAGATTCACAAGTGTGGATGACAAATGCACACTTGATCAGTAACCTGCCATACACAGCGCTCAGATGAAGCAGAAATTACAGGTGAAGAAAGACTAAAAGCTTCACAAACACATATCACGGTGGGAGACACATCTCAGAATAACCTTATTTGTAATCACCATTGATTTCTATGTCCGAGCAGCCACAGGGGGGTGGTGTTAGCTGTCTATGTCATCACTCAACTTTGAAATGCTTTTAAAAAAAAGTTTTTTTTTTTTTTTTTTTTTTACTGTGATACATTTCTCTCTTTCGTAATCCAGTTCTAAATATATTTAAGCATCTGTAAAATTAATTATCGATTGATTGCCATTTAATTTACAGATTTTAGTTTATATTTTATTTTTTTAATCACACACCAGGATTTTTTAATTAATTAATTTAGAAAGCATGTTATTAACCCCCATTTATAATTAATTCAATAATATTAGCATTTGTTTGCAATAGTATTGCATATATTTTTTCTACAATTCTCCCGGCACTCAACAACATTTGTGAGGAGAGTTGATGAGCATTTGTTTGCAATAGTATTGCATATATTTTTTCTACAATTCTCCCGGCACTCAACAACATTTGTGAGGAGAGTTGATGAAAACATTCAAGCCACGCAACAAAAAAAGCCCAGAAAATGTGACTATGGAATATACTGATTTTGTTCAAAATGAAGCAAATAACAGCCAGTCCAGTATTTAACTGCATATTATATTGGTAACGCAGTATGGCTGGATTGCACATAACGTGGTTGCTGGATCATTATTGCAGTCATATAAACTGTTTTTTGTTTATTATATTTCATGTTAATATACATGTATAAAACTTGTTTGCACTTTTAGGTCACCTTCATGTAGCATCTTGAAATCCATAAAAATCCTCTGTTTTTCTCCAGAGTTTCAGTTTGGTCTCAAAGCTGTCCAAAAAATGTCTGACCATGAAAGCGGTTCCAAAAACAAAACAAGGAAAAAAAAAAAAAAACATAGAATAAAATGCTTTAATGGCTGGTTTAGGTAAAGAAATTAATATATGTAATAGCTGTCAACAAAAATGCAGAGAGAACAGCAAAATACCAGCTACTGTATTGACAGTTTACTAAAAGAAAGTTCATACTGAAACTGTGCCTCTAAACAAAGTGAAAGCTTGCAATATCACAAATGGATGTACAAGAGCTGCTGCTTTACGCTTGACTGTTCCACTTTATTTTTGCTGTGCGTTCAATAGGATATGTCATGTTAAATTCAGTTTATTTATAGCACATACTGACAGTGATATGTGCAGGTGGAAATGCACCCACTGTCTTTGTTGAATTTGTTGATGCAGAGAATTGATGTTTGTTCCTTTGTGTCCTGCCTAAAACTTTTGCTGCAAGTTTGAAATCATGATAAAAAAAAACACCTCAACTTTATATTCCACAGTTTTCACAAGAATCTCTTAAAAGGGATAGTTATTCATCCTCATGTTGTCTCAGACCTCTATGACTTTTTTTTTTCTGTGGAACACAAAAGATAAACCATGTAAAATGTATGTTTAGGACCCTAGTGATGTTTATTTCATAGACAAAAATGCCAGTTTTATGCATGTAATGGCATGAGGGTGAGTAAATGAGGACAGAATTGCAAACTAATTAACTTTAAGCATCAGAGGAAAAAGAAAAAAAACTCTGAAAATGTAAATAAACATTGAAAATGCATGTCTTTTAAACCATGAGGACATCGCTATTGGAAAAAAACAACTTTCCACTCCTTTGATATCACTATAATGTAATTTATTAGGCCTCGTTCTAGTCCTCATCTTTCACTGACTTCGAAGTGACTACTCTTCTGCATCGTTGGATACGAATGAATCAATATTTCTGAGGGAAAGATCTGGTCTTTTACATGTTGCAGGGGTAACTATAAGGTCCGAGTTCTTCAAAGCGTTGTAGTCCTTGAGACTCATTCTGTTGCCATGTTTTAGTATTGCATGGCGTTGCCTGTGATCCAAAAAATTGGAGTAGTTTACATTTAGCTGTGTTTTTATTCTTTTTTTGGCTTTCAAGAAATAATACTAACCTCCTGCCAGGCTCAGACAGAGACCATGAGTTGTTTGTTCCATCTTCGATATCTTTATCGTTGAGGATTGATGGAGGGTCAGTCTCCTCGATGAGGACATCCAACTGCAATTAAGAGCACATTAAGAGTGTTTTAGAAGCCAGATTTTCATCTCGGTAACACCGGCTGAGCCATTAGTGGGGAAAACAGAGCTGTATGAAAGAACTAAACAAAGCTTCATCCAAATATCTTACCTCACAGTTTACGTTTTCAGTTTTGTCAGAGTCCGAGACATCTGACAGATTGATTTCTATATCCAGTACGGGATGAGATGGCATACTTAAGGGATCTATGAGAATCTCATAGGGAACAGCAGGGTGCTTCCAGGAAGATGGTGTGTTGATGCTCCAACTTTCATCTTGTCCAAACGTACCTGTGAAATTAGGGTAGTTTAGATAGTCATTTGATTCTTGAATGAGTCACTTTGATGACTTGGTTGTTTTTAGTGAATAAGCATGTACAGCTTATCTCTTTTGAAGCTACCTTGAAAATTAAAAACCTCTGAAGAATGGGTGAAGAATGTCCATTATTTATTGTCATGGTCCAACTTACATCTCACTCGAAATTCACAGTTGTGTGGATTTTACAACTTGGGACTGAATAATGTTAAATAATTTTTCCATAATAGAACAAAAGTTGAAATAGAACCTGTTCAATAGTATAATTCATTTGGGAGTTGGAACACACTACGAGTTATGCTTCTTGTTTTTTTATTCACAAAAAATAATCATTCTGGAATCCACTGTGGTTATGCTGTATGTTTCATACTGTATTTTAAGCAGCGGTATTGCAGCACCCATGAATAAACTAGGTTAACACAGTATTTCGTATAGTACGTACTGGTTCAAGAATGCACACGCCACAACCATTTACTTCAGAAACAAACATCATTCGGTTGATGAGGACATACCCTATTAAAGCCTATAGTTTTAAAATGAAATCTTTAAAAAAAGCACAAATTGGTTTGATGCCATATAGTTTATGTAAAAAGACAAATATCTATGCAAGTTATTAGATGTACCTATATATTCCCCATGGATACTCCACAGCCGAACTGAGCAGTCCAATGAGGAGGTAAGCAAAAACTGGTCCTTGTCAAATATCTTCATGCTTGAGGGGAATAAATTATGTTAATGAGACATCTTTTTGGTTTAAATAGCAAATACTAAACAAAAAATTAAAAGAAAATAATAGTATAGCTGTTCTGTTCTTGTGGTGTTTTGTTTTTTCACTTATTGAACCAACCTAGTGATGCTGCTGATATGCGCACGCCAGAAGTTCACCTCTAGAAATGAGAAAAAAAAAACACATTAAGGCTCAATATAAACATTAAAAATCATACTTTGAGTGACGCAGATCAAAAATGAGAACTGGCCTTACTTTTAGGAGGGTTTTGTTCAGGTCCCAGTGCGTATTGCTTGACATTGTAAACATAGATGAAGCCGACATGATCGGCTGTAAAAAGCATGCTGTCATCCTGCGTTAAAGCTAGTTTCGCAATCTGCTGCTGAAGTAGAGACTTGAAAAGGAGATAGCTTTAATTAGAACCTTTGCTTCATTCTGTTGACACTGAATTTATAATCAAACTTGAGGAAAGATAAAATACATGATATTTACTTACAGCCTGAAAAGATGTGATGAACTTCCCGCCATTCAGAACACTCCAGAAATTAACATTACCTTTCATAGAAATTAAATATGTTTAGTTCAATCTTTCAGAAGCTCTGCATATATAAACTGATTTATTTCTTTGTTATTTTATTCATCACATAGACTGATTTACCTTGAGACCCTGAGGATATAAGCCAAGCAGAAGAGGACAACTCAGGAACAAATGCCCTTGTCTTTAGGAAGATGAGGCTCAGCACACTTGTGTTTCGAACTATTGTATGCAGTAAAAAAATGAACAACACATAAGGTCCTCTTGCATTTTACAACACTTGAAAACATTCGCAAGCACAAATGGAAAGCTTTCTCACTCTTAAAAGGTACAGTTCACCCAAAAATGAAAATTTACTGAAAACCGACTCACCCTCAGGCTTCCAAGATGCAGATTACTTTGTTTCTTCCTCAAAACAGATATGGAGTAATTTAAGATTGCATCACTTTCTCACCTGTGGGTCCTCTGGATTGAATGGGTGCCGTCAAAATCAGAGTATATAAAAAAATCCATATTTGTTTAATAATATTTTTATTCTACATCGGCTTTGAACCAAAACACTTCTTCTAGTGAAAAGTCCATATCCTGTATGATGAACTGTTTTGGATTGGTTTCACTTTTAAATGATGTTTGATCTCGGTGTATTTTTTTACTTTTTTTACTAAAGAAAACAATATTATGGCTTATATCTTAGCTAGAAGCAATAGTTTGAGGTTGAAAATATGTTGATACATTTGTTTATTATAAACATGCAGCTTTATGATTCACAAGACATTAATTCACATTAATTGTGTGGCTTACTTGTGAATTATTGTAATGTTTTTATCAGCTGTTTGGACCCTCATTTTGACAGCACCCATTCACTGCAGTGGACCCATTGTGCAAGTGATGCAATGCAAAATTTCTCTAAATCTGTTCCAATGAAGAAACAAACTCTACATTTTGGATGGACTAAGGGTGAGTACATTTTCATTTTTGGGTGAACTGTTTCTTTAAATGGATATTTCACTTCAAAATCTAAGTCCATTATGTATATAAGACTTGTGCACTGTATTCCAAGTTTTCATTCGATAGATTTGATTGAAAATCAGCAGAACTGTCATAATTATTCACTGAAAATTCACAGAAATATTGACATACTATGAGTACCATTGCTCTTTTGAGACTGAGGGGTCTGGAAGCGACACTGTATGCGTCCAGACACTACATTCCATACAATGATCTCCCCGTCGTAGCTGCCAGTGGCCAGGAGATGCGGCGTGCAGTGAGCAACGCACAGGATATCTTCTTTGTGCCCATTTCTCTGTGTCAGACATTCAACACATTACCCAATGTCCCCCTGTATATTTGAGGAGGATTCAAACATCATGCATGTAGACATGAGTGAACTGCATGTTATAGAAGACGCTAATACCACATCATCCTGCCATGAAGGTTTTGGTCTCTGACTGAACTGAGTTTCCTCTTTGGAGTCCTGCCAAAAGCACCAAAAAATCAACAACATGAGTTTAGTTTTAAAAGTAATCAGTTCTGTTCACAGTCTCTTGAATTCAGTCAAATAACCGGTGTTAAATTTTGTGCATACTGAAGCTTAATCTGGTCAAGAATGGTCCTTTCAGATATATAGGCACCATCTGACCAACATGTTAAAATTCTAATCACACATTGCTTGATTTGATCTGTTTTAGCTGTGTAACTGAGAAAGTAAATAAAGGGTCTATTATTGTATAAGACATGTCAGTAAATTAAACTTTTAATTATTTGAAAGTATTTTGTTTTCAATGGAATTGATCTCATTTTTCATTTGCAGAAGTTTGCATCTACATGCAAACGAGATGATTAATAACAAAATTTTCATTTTGGGGTGGATTATCCCTTTAAATGTAACATTTTAAAGAGCTACAGAGGGATCTGTTTTACATTTCATATCAAATATCTCTCTAACATTAAAACAAAATGAATGAATCAAAGACCCTGAACACTTAATACAGAATTAACAAGAGATGATGGGGAAATTTTGAATCAAAATTAAATATGTATTCTCCATTGGGGATATAATCATGCATTTAAGATATGTTTTCAGACAAAGCTTAGATTCTCTTTTCTAAAGAGAACAAAAGCTCTTGTAAAAGATGGAATAATGGACTGTCAGAAGGGAATGAAGGAATAAACCACACCAAACAGCACTCCAGCACTTTCGAGGAGGGTGGAATGCTGAAGTAAATGAAATATGGAAATGGAGTGAACAGCAATAAAGGCGAGAGTACCAGAGGGAAGAAACAGGTCATGGCAGTCAACCATTTTATGAGAGCCATCTGGGGAATTATGCTGATATAAAATAAGGTCTTGAGGGAAGCAGGCTGGTGGTCACTTTATACTCACCAAGTAAATGTCAATCCTGCGGCCCCAACCGACAGAAATCACAAATCTGCCAAAACAAATAAAAGAGCGAATCAGCCAAAAAATCATGGGCATAATATCCATCAAGATTATGGGGCTGGCAGTCAGCAGAGACTCACGCATTCCTGTGCAGTGTCAGATAGGAGCAGTCACAAATCTCCGCACATCTTCCATCTGGGGAAAACAACGCAAGGCTCTTTGCTTCACAACAGCTTTACAGGAAGTGTGTGATAATATCTACAACACTACGAATAATCAGTCATACTCAAGAGCAAAAAAAAATCAATCAAATGCACATTAAGATCTAGGAGGCATTATTGACCTCTGCAGAGAATCTTAACACACTGGCCATTGTTGAAGTTCCACATCTTAAGACAGCCATCTCTCCCACCAGTCACTAGCCTGCAGGTGAAAATAAAAACAGAATGCAAAATAATACAGCAAAACAATTATATTTTGCAATGTCATATAAAATATTTAGCTGTGACAACCTCCTTCCGCTAGGGTCAAATGCCATGCAGGTAATTGCTGATTCTCCGTGAGCACATCCATACTCAAACACATGAGCACCAGTTTCCACATCCCAGACTTTGACAACCTGAATTCAAGTAAATATATTAAAAAACTACTTTTAGACAAGAGAGACTGTTGCTTTCCTATGGAAGACTGTTAAGGACATTTTTTAGTTTTGTTAATTTGGCATTGCTTGCATTAATCTCATTTAGGTATCTTTTTAATATACAATGACCAAGGTAGTATATATAGTCCATTGAGTTATTTTGTGTAACCTGTGCACGTAACTTCTTTAGGCTAAAAAAATAACTTCTAAAGAGGAAATTCCATGAAAATATTAAGTGGCAACTGTTTTCAACATTGATAATAAGAAATATTTCTTGAGCACCAAATCAACAAATTAAAATGATTTCTGAAGGATCATGTGACACTAAAGACTAGAGTAATGACTGCTGAAAAGTACGGGAATAAACATTACATTTTAAGATATATTCAAATGGAAAACAGTAACTTTAAATTTCAGTTTTATAAGATCAACAAAAATGTGTTTCTCAGAACCACTCACCGAGCCCTCAGAGCAGCTCACCACCTGCCTAAACTCCTCACTGTATCCGCAGCACAACACTGGCTCTTTATGGGACACAGTCTGATTGCCTTTAGGCTGTGGTCTACAACAGATGGAATATGGAAGGAGAACTGATCCAAAATGCATGTCAAATGATGCTGAATGACGTGATGATAAATCTAATTAAATATACAGATAACTTAACACCTCACAGCCAAATGATACCTAAACAAGCATTGAAATATTCTTTATAAAACATACTTTGTCTGGAGGGATAGTAAGGCGAGGGAATCTGAGGCAATGTAAAGCCCCTTCACAGCTGAAGAGTAGAGGCATGCAGATAATTCTCCCTGGATCTGACTTGCTTTTGGATGTGCGGTAAACAGACATGTCTGATCCTTAATATGCCATATCTAAAAGAAAAATAATAGTATCATCATGCAAAAAGAATATATTTTCATATTTATGTTGCACTGCTCTGTTTCTCTGATTAATGGGATATTTCACAGAAAATGAAAACTCTGTCGTCATTTACTCACTCTCATGTTATGTCCGAAACCTGTATGAAGCTCTTTCTAACGTCAAACATACAAGGAGAATTTTAAACAAGATCCTGCCCACTGTTTGCAAAATAATACAAGTAATTGAGGAATGGGGCTGTCAAGCTGTGAAAAGGATTCAAACAGCATCATAGAAGTACCATGAAAGTGGTCCATATTGCAAGTCTTATGAACAGCGTTGCATAATGAAAAGAATGGTGGATCAGTCTGATTCATTAACTAATAAACAACTTTTTGTCACAGTGTCTGGGTTGTTGTTCCCCGGGGTTCCACTAGATGTCCTCCTTCTCACGGTGTCTGTCCCAGATCACTTCCTGTTCTCTTATATGGTCACCTTCCTCCTTGTTACGTGATTGATTGTTCACCCCACCTGTCTCCTGTTTCCCAATTATCCTTCTGTGTATAAATACCCAGTCTGTCTTAGTCTATGTTACGGAGTCCTTGTTTGATGTCATTGCGTTTCAGGTCCATCAGTCTTGCTTTGCCTTACCCTATGTGTCTCATTCTCTCGTTCCACCAGACTTCCTCTACCTTCCCGTTCTTCCGAGTTCCCCGTTTCATCCGGTTCCCTTTTTGTTTGATTTGTCTCTCATGACTGTTTATTTTGTATTTATCCCTCTGTTTAAATAAAACCCTTACCTGCATTTGGATCTACCCTCTCTTTGTGTTTTCCCAATACCAATCGTGACAGAAGGACTCCGTCATGCCTAGATCCAGCGGTGTGGGATTTCGAATCGGTTCCCCAGCCACCATGGAGGAACGGAGGGGGAGATTCCGGAACTTAATCACCCTTCATCAAGAGGGAAGTGAGGTGGGTGGCCTGGCGCAATTGTTTTGGACTATGGCAGTCGGGCTAGGTTACAATGATGCAGCACTAAAGGATTTATTTAATAATTGCCTGGATGATCCTTTACCTCTATGGGAGATGAAGGGGTTAGAGATACTGGACTTTTGGGGGTTTACCAATTACCTGCACCATCGTGCCCAGTGGGATGCAACAACCACACCAGAGTGTCCAGACAAGGCTGCCAGCTCAGCCCCACAGCACAAGATGGCCGCCACCCCAACCCCACAGCACAGGATGGTCGCCAACCCAGCCCCACAACCCAAGATGGCCACCAGCCCAGCCCCACAGCCCAAGATGGCCACCAACCTAGCGTCACAGCCCAAGATGGCCGCCAGCCCAGCACCACAGCACAAGATGGCCGACTCAACGCCACCGACTCCCCATCGTAGAGGAGACAGGCAGCTACTGTTCCTCAGGACCCGGAGAACGTTCCCGATGCAGTTCCCGAGGCGGTGCCCGATGCAGTTCCCGAGGCGGTGCCCGATGCAGTTCCCGAGGCGGTGCCCGATGCAGTTCCCGAGGCGGAGCCCGAGGCAGTTCCCGAGGCGGAGCCCGAGGCTGTTTCCGAGGCGGTGCCCGATGCAGTTCCCGAGGCGGAGCCCGATGCAGTTCCCGAGGCGGTGCCCGGTGCAGTTCCCGAGGCGGTGCCCGGTGCAGTTCCCGAGGCGGTGCCCGATGCAGTTCCCGAGGCGGTGCCCGATGCAGTTCCCGAGGCGGTGCCCGATGCAGTTCCCGAGGCGGTGCCCGATGCAGTTCCCGAGGCGGTGCCCGATGCAGTTCCCGAGGCGGTGCCCGAGGCAGTTCCCGAGGCGGAGCCCGAGGCAGTTCCCGAGGCGGAGCCCGATGCAGTTCCCGAGGCGGTGCCCGATGCAGTTCCCGATGCAGTTCCCGAGGCGGTGCCCGATGCAGTTCCCGAGGCGGTGCCCGATGCGGTTCCCGAGGCGGTGCCCGAGGCGGTTCCCGAGGCGGTGCCCGAGGCGGTTCCCGAGGCGGTGCCCGAGGCGGTGCCCGAGGCGGTGCCCGAGGCTGTGCCCGAGGCGGTGCCCGATGCAGTTCCCGAGGCGGAGCCCGAGGCAGTTCCCGAGGCGGAGCCCGAGGCAGTTCCCGAGGCGGAGCCCGAGGCAGTTCCCGAGGCGGAGCCCGATGCGGTTCCCGAGGCGGAGCCCGATGCGGTTCCCGAGGCGGAGCCCGATGCGGTGCCCGAGGCGGAGCCCGATGCGGTGCCCGATGCGGTTCCCGAGGCGGAGCCCGAGGCGGTTCCCGAGGCGGAGCCCGAGGCGGTTCCCGAGGCGGAGCCCGATGCTGTTTCCGAGGCGGTGCCCGATGCGGTTCCCGAGGCGGAGCCCGATGCGGTTCCCGAGGCGGTGCCCGATGCGGTTCCCGATGCGGTGCCCGATGCGGTTCCCGAGGCGGTGCCCGATGCGGTTCCCGAGGCGGTGCCCGATGCGGTTCCCGAGGCGGAGCCCGAGGCAGTTCCCGAGGCGGAGCCCGAGGCAGTTCCCGAGGCGGAGCCCGATGCTGTGCCCGAGGCGGTGCCCGATGCAGTTCCCGAGGCGGTGCCCGATGCTGTTTCCGAGGCGGTGCCCGATGCTGTTTCCGAGGCGGTGCCCGATGCAGTTCCCGAGGCGGAGCCCGATGCAGTTCCCGAGGCGGTGCCCGATGCAGTTCCCGAGGCGGTGCCCGGTGCAGTTCCCGAGGCGGTGCCCGGTGCAGTTCCCGAGGCGGTGCCCGATGCAGTTCCCGAGGCGGTGCCCGATGCAGTTCCCGAGGCGGTGCCCGATGCAGTTCCCGAGGCGGAGCCCGAGGCAGTTCCCGAGGCGGTGCCCGATGCAGTTCCCGAGGCGGTGCCCGGTGCAGTTCCCGAGGCGGTGCCCGGTGCAGTTCCCGAGGCGGTGCCCGGTGCAGTTCCCGAGGCGGTGCCCGATGCTGTTCCCGAGGCCGAGGCGGTGCCCGATGCTGTTCCCGAGGCTGTTCCCGAGGCGGAGCCCGATGCAGTTCCCGAGGCGGTGCCCGATGCGGTTCCCGAGGCGGTGCCCTATGCTGTTCCCGAGGCGGTGCCCTATGCTGTTCCCGAGGCTGTTCCCGAGGCGGTGACCACAAGGCCGTGGTGGTCTTCGGCTCCGCCCTGGGAGACTCTGGCGGTGACCACGAGGACGTGGTGGTCATCCGCTCCGCCCTGGGGGACTCTGGCGGTGACCACGAGGACGTGGTGGTCGTCCGCTCCGCCCTGGGGGACTCTGGCGGTGACCACGAGGACGTGGTGGTCGTCCGCTCCACCCTGGGGGACTCTGGCGATGACCATGAGGACGTGGTGGTCTTCTGCTCCGACCTGGTGGACTCCGGCCTCGACCACAGAGACGTGGTGGTCTTCCGCTCCGCCCTGGAGGGCTTTGACTTTGACCACAAGGCCATGGTGGCCTTCCGCTCCACCCTGGAGGGTTCTGGCCTTGACCACACGGCTGTGGTGGTCATCTGCTCCGTCCTAGTGGACGCCTCAACATGTCCTTCATGGACTTATGTTTTGTGTTTTTTTTGAGTTCTGTTTCTGTCTGTTCCTTTTAGTTTAGTCTGGCCCTCCGTCCCTCCCCCTGTACCTCCTCCGGTCCTCCTCCCTCCTGGTCTCCCGGTTTTATGTATCATTTCTGGTGTTTGTTCCCCTTGTGTTCCTTTTCTGGCCCTCCGTCCCTCCCCCTGAGCCTCCACCTGTCCGCCTCCCTCCTGGTCTCTGTGTCATGTTTTGTCTTTAAGCGTCTGGTAGCCGCTCCGTAGAGGGGGGGTACTGTCACAGTGTCTGGGTTGTTGTTCCCCGGGGTTCCACTAGATGTCCTCCTTCTCACGGTGTCTGTCCCAGATCACTTCCTGTTCTCTTATATGGTCACCTTCCTCCTTGTTACGTGATTGATTGTTCACCCCACCTGTCTCCTGTTTCCCAATTATCCTTCTGTGTATAAATACCCAGTCTGTCTTAGTCTATGTTACGGAGTCCTTGTTTGATGTCATTGCGTTTCAGGTCCATCAGTCTTGCTTTGCCTTACCCTATGTGTCTCATTCTCTCGTTCCACCAGACTTCCTCTACCTTCCCGTTCTTCCGAGTTCCCCGTTTCATCCGGTTCCCTTTTTGTTTGATTTGTCTCTCATGACTGTTTATTTTGTATTTATCCCTCTGTTTAAATAAAACCCTTACCTGCATTTGGATCTACCCTCTCTTTGTGTTTTCCCAATACCAATCGTGACACTTTTTTTAATCATCTTCACAAGTTCTTTTTTCAGCCCCCATCTTTATTCATTTTCATTACACTGACAGGAGTGATACGAATATGCTTTGAAATTCCCCTTCTGTGTTCGGGATATAGATGTCATATGGGTTTAGAACAACATGAGGGTGAGTAAATGAACAGACAAGTTTATAGATGATCAGTGGTGCTACACTGCATTTTGGTTTTTCTGATTATGAACATTCAGAAAAAAATGCTGCAGTTTAGTTTAATGCCTGGGTTTTTCAGATCGAGGAATTTTCAAACCTCCAGATGTGACTTGAGTAATGAGTTAATTTCTCACCTTTGCGGTATTGTCTGTGGAGACTGAGAAAATGTGCCCATCTTCTGAGGCGATACAGAGGTAAGAAACGGGGGCAGTGTGACCTTTCAAAATCCTGGTTGGTTTTCTGCCATTTCAAAATGTAAAATAACTAGCCTGGCATAGAACATCAGTATTATCTGTGTATATTATATACACTTAAAGAACAGAAAAACAGTTTTCCAGGAGAATAAAAACTGTTTAAGATAGTTAATCTTTGTACTGTACAATTTGGTGTACCCGAGTCAAAAATTACCAGCTTTTTAAAAATGGCCTTGCAAATCTCTCTTTATGCTTTATTATCACCAAATCTTGAATTCAATCTTTTGTCACCTTGTTTTCATAGTCACTCACAAACTGAGGTGAATAACAGTCTAGCTAAATATGATTATTTTCCATGTAATTAGTCTACTTACCCCTCGCAGGACATGATTTTGGTGTGATTTTGATGGCCAGTTTCCCCCAGAACACGATTAGGCTATATTTGAGTAGCAACTGGGTTGGTTTTGTTATGCAGACCTGGCAACCCTGCTGCATAAGCTTAGATCATTGAGGCCTTTGATGAATCATGCTCCAAAAAGAAATATAAAACGTGTGCTAATTGAAGATTTAAAGATTTATTTTCAAGATTTTTGATTAAAGACCATAATGAGAGATTTACAAGCAATCATTTTTGACTGGGAACACAAGACGTGTAAAAAGTTAGGGAAACAAAAAAGGGGGGAATTGTAAAAACCGGTGAGAACAAAGTGACTAAGTTTTGGTTAATTAACATTAAGATTAACTATATGACCTCTCCGGGCCAAAATAACTGGAACACAACATAAGGGTTAAAAGAACTGGAATCAGAAATATGCCAGTTAATGAAGAAGATATCATTAGGATATAAGGCAGACCTAGGGACGTATGGCATCCACATGCGCAACAGCTTGTCCATCCCACCGGTGACCAAAAGATTTCGATTCTTACAGAAGTCAAAGGTCGTGACTCCTTTAGGAACGGTGAAGATAGTTTGATTGCTGGTTGCCCTCTGTGCCACTTTTGTAGATTTTCCCTCTCCACATGCTTCTGTCTTCTCTCTCATCTGCTCTTGCATGTAGGATGATGGATGAATGCTTCCTAATTAAAAACAGACTGTCAAGCATCCATACATACATATTCACTCAAACAGATCACAGCTGACAGATTCCAAACCCTTTTCACCATAAAATCAACAGTAAAAAAATGTTAACTAAAATTTTGCATGAATAAAATGAATCATCTTTTTAGGATCATTAAGATTTTTTACTCCATGACATTATTTTAATTCATCTAAACATATTTCGACCACTTTTCTTAATATCACAGTGTGCCTGTATGTTTTCTTTTGCTTGTATTCCTCATTAATTTTTTATTATGATTCTCATTACCGTGACATTATAATAATTAGGAAAATAATGTTCTTCACTATCATAATGTCACAATCAAAAAAAAAAAAAAAAAAACTGATTAGTCCTTAAAAATAGGCTTAATTGTATTTAAAAAATATAATTTCTCATCCTTTTTGAATTTGGGGTGATATTACCCTACTAAATGAGAGAGAAAAAAAAATAATCACATTATCCCACTGTACTGCAAAAAGAACAACAACAGAAGTAACTTTTAAATGTTACCTATAACAAGAGCAGAGTCTTCATGCATTGATGAGGATACAATGGCAGGTATGCTTTGAAAATATTTCACCTGAAATGATAATTAAATAATGCAACATTTTAGACCATAATTATATATATATTAAAAAAAAATCCTTAAAAATCTGCATTATCCATCATCTCTCAATGCCTTAATGCATTTTGAGTTGAATGTTTACAGTTAATTTCAATGTATATGCATGTCCCCCGTAAGGGATTACATTAAAATACTACTAATTCTACTAATACTAACATTATAATCATAATAAACATTTAACCTTTGACACCCAGTCTTGGTGGAATTTCCATCTGATATATGTTATTTCTGGAGATTGAACTGCATGGTCAATGCTAATGTTTGGCACGTTGTCAACCTGCGGCAATCTTTTCCATAATCTAAAAATTAAAAAACATGAATCAAAAATCGGTCTGTTTTTTCCTTATGTTATAATTATAGAATAAACATGTATTTTTATGGCCTGGACTGTAAATAAGGTAAGTATCAAACACAGTAAGCAAGGTCATAAAATATTTTTAGCATGTCAGTTATCGTTCACATATCTTTGTGCACAGCTCTCCAGAGAACAGCGTCCATTTACTAATTAATTTATTCATTAAATTATGAAAATTAGGACATGTCTGCATGATTTGCTCTTGTAATTTTGTTTTACAAAACCGCACATGCAAAATGAGTATTATTAAAAAATCTTGTTTACCTCAGTTTCTCCCTGACCGATTTCATTAGTAGGATGTTCACACAGCCCTAGAGCGCCAAAAGATTTGTGATCAAACAGATACATTATATTATATAAAATACTTGTGCTGGACTACATTCATTTACTTACTTGAGTATCACCATATACAATGATACATTCATCTGGGCCAGTAGAGCTGACAAAACAAGAGTATATTTTCAATAGCAAGAAAAGCAAACATGGAAGTATCATCAAAAAAAAAAGTCCCGTGTTCTTGTTCTTAAATATTTCATTGCAAAAAAATAAAAAATGCATGAGCCAACATAACATACCCTTATTATTTCAAACCTTATTTCTTGTGTAATATGTTATAAAACATCATGCTAAATTGTGAATATGCAGCTAATTAATTGTTTCAGATAATAACTAAAAACCTATCTGATAACTTTGAAGAAAGATAAAAGACTGCTCACCAGTAATCCAGGTTTAAAGGCACAGTTTCTAGTACACTCAACTGACAGCAAGGCTCCAAAGTGGAAAGCTCATAAAACTGAATCTCTCTGGATCTGTAAAGTGGGGAAAGAGATGCTGTTTAGACTGGCTGAGGCTGAGATCAGATGTTGCTGTTGTAAAATCAGAAAGATTTTCCTAACATCACCATACAGTTACATTTGTTGTACTTGTCTAGCAGAGCAGTCCCCAGGGAATTGTGCCTGTAATAACTAAGTTGCTTTGCATAACAGCATCAGCAAATTTACTTCATTTAAACTAGCATGCCAAGGGCAAAAATCTTCCTTGGAAAATGATGTACCATACAGTACATAATAAAGATTGGTATGTGAAAATACATTTATTTTTGAGAAGTTTACCCTGTTCCAATAATGAGTTTATTATACTCTGGCATTGGCACAAAATCAGTGGCCCATTTTGGTTTTCGACCAATGGATCTGTCAGGCTGCATAGAGAAATAGAAAAAAGATCAACAAAAATAGGGGATAAATATAATAAAAAAAATAAAAAAATGCAGAATCTCATTACATGTGAAGTAAGTAAATACAAAGAATCCAGGCAGAATAGAAAAGTAACCCACAAACACATTCTTCTTGTTCTTCAAATAAAGCCTGGGGGTCCAGAAACTAACAACCCCATCTTCTCTAAGAGTCACAACGGTGCCATTAGGAGGGAAGTGGATTCTCAGAACAGGCTCCCCGCGGTTTAGAGGCTTGACGATAGCTGGTAATACGAAGGCTGCCATCTTACTGCGACGCACAGTCTCTTCCTTCTCTTTGTTCTCCAGATAGATGTATGTGCAGAACTCATGCTAAAAGAAAGTGACGAACACTTAAATAGACTTTAATAGAATTTGGTATGGAAGTACGTTGAGAATTTAAAAGGAGTCTCCTTCACTTCCACGCAATCGCACATATTTGTGACTAAAAGAATAATATCATATTTTAATATTAATATCATAATAATAATACTGGTTTGTATTCATTACAAGTTACACGTTTGGAAAATAGAAATCACCTGAATTGTGGTACGCAGTTTTTATACACAAATATGTCTGTATGTAAGGGTTAGTGAATTAGACCCATTTTGACAACTTGCTCAAAGGTTTTTCAAGTGCAAAAACTCAACTGCATTTAACAAATCATCTCTTCATTTATTAAATTAGAGCAAGTTTGAGATTTAAAGGGGAAACAGTGAATTATTCATACCCACTCGATTCTGCCATCGCCAGTGTAATCGATCTTCATGAATAGCTGCTGAATTTGACAATCGTTCTGTGACATTTCGAAAAGTGTTAGGCCAAAGAAATGGGGGGGAAGTCAGTGAGAGAGGAAAGATTGTACAATCATATGATAAAGATTTTAGGCCTTGGGCCTCCATTAATCCTTTTACATCAGCAACAATTTATAACTGAATAAATCTAAACGAAATCTCCCAGTACATTATTTCGCAGACAGCAAAAAAAGATAATTCATCATAGAAAGGCAGTGGTTGCAATCATACTTACAACTGATTTCAATCCTGGGCATTTTTTCACAACAGACTGGAATTCTTCATAATCCAGCATATAAATGCCAGCCTTTGCAAACTCCTGCACAAGAGAACATAATTAAGAAAAAACACTTTTTGTAAAGTTATTTAAGATTTCAAAGTAATCCAAATATTTTGAATACTTACATCATAAGCCAGTTTAATGTGCTTTAGATCATGAATGGACACCATCTGCTCAATCTATATTGGAAAGTAAAAGTACATTAAATCTCAAATCCTTACAACATGTGAGTTTGAAGGAAAATGTATTAACTCTGTTTGAGAACTACAGAGGGGATAAACAGAGAAGAACATCAATGGTGGATGATAATTCAACATAGACATTTGTTGGATGATCAAAAAGCACCTTCCAGCATGTCAAAAAATTAACAGCTGCTGGTTTTCGGCAGTCACATTCTGCTCCTTACATTAATGAATTCACTTGAAGTTGAAATGACTTTGTTACAAAATGATGCCCTTTAATTATGTTGTGGAGCAAAAGCCAATTGCTTCAACAGACTGCTGTGTGCAAGAAATCAAAAAGATGACATGCCAGTCAAACCATCCACCATGAAAAAAGAAATTATAGGCTGTAATATGATGATGAAATACACACACACAGTATTTCTTTATGAACTTACAATGGATTTTATAGTGTTTATATGTAAAATTATATTACAATAATTATATTATATTAAATTATTCATTTTCTGTGCAAATAACATGTGCATTTCTCTATGTCCTTATAAAGAAACATACTCATCTACATCTTGGATGGCCTGAGGGTAACTAAAATTTCAGCTACTTAAATGTTTAGTGAGAACTATTTCTTTAAGTTTAATAAACAAAACAAAAAACAGCTGTTTCAAAATTCAAGTTCGAGCCTGAAAAGTTTCTTCAAGTAATCACAGACCTCAATTTACTCACAAATTAAAAATCATCATTCTAAAAAAACATAGGACATTGCAGAGGGAACCCAAAGTAAATTAACCTCTCCATTTGGCCTAGGAATTGATAATAAGTAATATATTTGCCACAAAAACAATTAGTCTGACAGCATTAAACAGCAACATGAACATTTCAATTTCCTAAAAACAGCTGAGCTACTGTCACACTACTGAAAGATGTAGTTAGCAGTGTCCCTTCTTGTAGTTACTTGCTCTTCTACAGTGATAAATACAGATTATTACTTTCATGCCCATTTCAGTGTGCAGTCAGATGGCAAATTACCTCCAGCACAAACAATTCTGGGCTTGATAAGGAAAAAGTAATTGATTTGCTTACTAGGGTGCAAGTTCAAGCACTCTGTTGAAATAAATGATGCATCTCTACTGTGTCATTTCATCCGATCGGTAGTCATGACAAATTACTCTGCAATGGTTGCCCATCCAAAGGTCATCCAGCTAATGAATTAATGGATTCTGTACTAGATTCAAAATGTCATTTCAAGCAAAGGTTCATGATTTGGTTTTGTAATCCTTTATACTCCACTGACACCCTGAGGACAGGTGATTGAAAGGAGTCTGACTAAAATGGCAATTGTTATATCCACATAAAAAAAAGAAAATGCTTATTGAAGAATAAATGGCTTGTCTACACAACATATGATATGGTTAAGAACAGATATTAAAAGATATGTAACGTTACACCTTGTAACATACCTTAAGTTGGTGCTTTATGGTCTGTTTATGGGTCAGTTAGAACAACGAGTTTGAAAAATGCTAAACAATAAGATTAGAATCATGGGAGGGGCGGAGTCAGTTGAGGAGGGGGTGGGGTTAAATATGAGTTAATATAAATTTAAATAAAACATTTTTTTTTTTTTTTTACATATTAAAGCACTGCATTAGACTCTTATTTAAAATGCATTATGGATTCGAGGAGTACCTAAGTTCAGTTGACCAACCTCCTCATATCATTATAACATTTCATTTGCATACCTTGGCATGATGCTGGGGCAAGTTTGCCATTCAATCTAGGTGGAATAGAATTGCTGGGATATGCAGTCAAGCAGCAGACACTGCACAAGCGTGACCCTTTGACTTGTACCTTGAGCCCATAGAGGGTGCCGGCAGGATCTTCTCGGTAGCGTTGACGCATGCTGAGTTTACCAACATCTCCCAGGGTAAGAGTGTGTCGTCTGGGTTCTTGCCTCAAAAGCTCTCTCTCTAGCCAATCGGGAAGCTGTTGGCTCCTCTCTGTCGAGTCTAAATAACTGAAGACAGACTCGCAAGAATGAAGCACCTTGTCAATCTGCTGTCTGTACCCTGTGACCCGCTTCTGTCCAGCAGTTCCATGCACTGGTCCAAACTCTGTTGAAATACTGCATAAGATTGTTAAATATATATATATATATATATATATATATATATATATATATATATATATATATATATATATATATATATATATATATATATATATATAACTATATATATATATATATATATATATATATATATATATATATATATATATATATAGTTATATATATAGTTATATATATAGTTATATACAGTTTGATATCATAAAATTAAATAAAACATCTGTTTTGTTATGACAAAAAAAAAAAAAAAATATATATATATATATATATATATATATATATATATATTGGATATCATGTGTGTGTTCCTGGACCACAAAACCAGTCTTGATTCGCCTGGGTATATTTTAGGTAATAGCCAAAAAAACATTGTATGGGTCAAAATTTTTGACTGTAAATATATTAAAACTTAATTTTTGATTAGTATAATGCATTGCTAAGTACTTTAAAGGCAATTTTTTGCATCCTCAGTTTCCAGATTTTCAAATAGTTGTATTTTGGACAAATATTGTCCTATCCTTACAACCCATACATCAATGGAAAGCTTATTTATTATTTATTTATTCCGAATTCGAAAAATAACCTTATGACTGGTTATGTGGTCCAGGGTCACATATGTTGTTGTATGCCATGCTATTCTAAATAAACAAAGGCAAGTAGTAAGTTTACTCTCAAGAAAAACTTTACACCTCCTAAATTTAATTTTGTAAAGTGAAGCCAAGGGTGAGTTAAGCCAAATCAAATTAGAGTCAAGCTAAATCTTCATATTTGTCTGTCAAAACAAAAAATAATTAATCCTCAAGGACAAAACTGGTACAGTGTCCCAGCATGGCACCAGTGTTAGCCATCTTCCTTATTCCCTGGCAACAGTAAACACTATGAACACAAGGAGGAGTGATCTTCAAGGTCAGATGCTGGAAAATGGCCGAAAACCAGTGTGGTACGAAACATAGTCCTCATACCAAGACGAAAGTCATGAAGCAGAACAAATTACTCTCTGTATCAGGAGCTGTTTCAAAGTAGCACTAAACAAATTAAATGCTTAAATGTGGGAACAAGAAGCCTTGTCAAGATATAGATCAATAAAAAAAAAAGAATAAAGTAGAATACCTGGGCTTGTTATGGGTCTCAAGTTGGGCTCCAGCAGATGAGGCCCGAATTTTCCTGCCTAGCGGCATATCTGCAGAGATCTGAGAGAGTCTCTCGTCTTCTTGGCTTGGCTTTCGTTCTCCTTAGAGGCTGCTTTCTTGTTTTGCTGCATGAGCTATGGCTGCGTACAGATCTCCCCGAGCATAGAGACAAAGCACACCTGAGTCTCAGGTTACCTGAAACACAAAACAGAGTTGTGTGGCTACACATAAAATGGTGCCGAGAGCCACATTTAATACCACATTGATCAAGCTAAAAAAAAAAAAAAAGAAGTCAGTGCGCCATAAACTGATTTTCTTCTAAACTCTTCAAGTCTTCGTTTTACAGTAAATTTAGACTACATCAGAGAGATATCTGTGGTATTTACTTTGAATTAAAACTAACTTAAATCAGTAGGTCCCCTCACATTATATGTAAGGTCTTTATTAGATACTTAAAATATCTATTCTCAGAACCAATAGAGCCTTAAGAGATGCATTACCCCCCCCCCCCCCACACCCCCCTAAACCCCCAAAAAAACATGAACAATTTATGTATGTTTTTGTCAAATGAGGCTTGAACAGCGTATAGTAAAAATTATTTATGCTTATTATCAGTTTACTGTCAGTGTTTTATTAAACACACCATTTGAAGATGCATAAAGGCCATTTTAAAAAGAAGCAATGCACTTTCTTTTGGAAGAAAATCAGAAGCCTAAACAATGCACACATATTCTATAGCTTTTCATGGTTCAAAATGGCATCTTTATAAAGGTCCAGGCCAGGCTGACATCCTCACCAGTGTGGAAGGGGTTTGCACCAATAAACAATTGTTCTTCTCCACCTTACATCCATAAACATTAACTTACAGTAAAATGTTATACTTTGGGAATTATATATATGTCAATTTGTTTCTCAAGCAATATCACAGTAGGATACTCTAACATAATATCACAACTCTTGCTATTACCGATCTAATTTGCTTTAGATTTAAATCTTAAAATAAGGAGTAAAAAAAATTATGCAAAATGTCATTTTATGCACTTTCCAAAAAAACTGTTGAAATGTCTGAGGTGGGTTTGTTTTTAGCATTGACGAGATATCGGTATGTTTACCTCCAAAATATTTATTGTAGGTGGTCTCCAGTTTGCTGTTTTCCTGGTTATTAATATGACGGTGAATCACTGTAGGAACTAAAATGGAAAAGGAAAGTGTGTTATTCTTCTCTCATCTGTGTACCATACTTTACATTAGTGTTTTGTTAGGAATAAATTAATAATTATCAAGGGTTTCTTTGTAATTGTTAACTAACTGCCAGATTAACTCCTAAGGATTTTAATCACATTAAGGATTACTGTGATGTTTTTGTCAGCTGTTTGGATTCTCATTCTGACAGCACTTATTCACCGCAGAGCATCCATTGGTGAGCAAGTGAGGTAATGCTGAATTTCTCCATATTTTTCCTTTGAAGAATCAAACTCATCTACATCTTGGATGGCCAAAGGGTGAGTGGATTTTAAGCAAACTTTCATTTTTGGGTGAAATATTCCTTTAAATCTGACCATTTTGTGTACAGTCTACTCCTTTGTGTTTACAATGTGTCTAGGCTACTGGAAGGGTTGGCTGTCATATCAGTTTAAAACAAAGTAGTTTGGTCTTTCATCCCGAATGCACACAAACAGAAATGTAACAGTTTAGTAGAAGCTTACCAATACCCTTCGCTGCTATATCATGCAGTGTATTGTACCCATAGCGATAGTTGTTTCTTTTGGAAACACAAGACCTTGAATTAAGATTCAAATGGCTTTGAAATGTATAAACGAATGTCTGTGCAATAATTCCTAAAATACACCTTGAGGTAATCCAAGAAAGTCCATCCTGTAGGTCGACCTGTACTGAGCACTTAGAGGCTTCTGGATCTCCTTCTCAGTCAAATGGTTCTGAAGAGGAGAACTGCCACTAAAACATTTCATTTGATCTGCAGCATGCAACAAGTAGGGTACATTATAACCATCATTTACTCACCTTAATGTTTTTTCAAACCTTATTTTGACTTATTTTTCCCTAGTGATTTTTGAAGCTTGACGGTCCCAGTACACACACTCACACACACTTTCAAATTATACATCAACAAGTTAACAAACACAGCAAATTACAATATATGCTGTTTACCTGGTTTGTGTGTGGATTGTTTGTTTGGTTTCTTGATGCTGTGGCAGACCTTATGCAAGCTGTCTTTGAAACAGGCTTCCTGCTGAAATCTTATCACTTGCAGTTGCTCCCACCGAATCTACCAGTGCACATGAACTTCTATAGATATTGCCCTTGTGTTTAAAACAAGTAAAAAAGTTAGATGAGTCATGCTTCTGACATTTGCATCACATTTCTGAAATAATAATAGTTATAATAATAATAAAATATCATCTTGGAGTTGGAATAGATGAGATGAATCTATAGAAGAAATCTTGCAATAAAAAAAGAAATTGGGATTATACTAGTCCATGAGATCTGTATATTTTCTCACGTTTTCCCCCTTAGTAAAATGTGCTTAAAGGGTCGTTAACGTTAGAGAAACAGAAAAAAATCATTCTTTAAGATTTCTCCTCAACCTAGGAGTTAGTTTGATTTTATAAGGGCGTAGCGCCGCTCAGTGGAAAACATGGTGCATTTCAAGATCACAAAAACATAGATAAGCAACAAATGCAAATTTTATCTGAAAAATAATACATATAGCCTCTCAAGAAAATAAAAGAACCAATTATAACGCAGCCTACATAGCAAGTATTGTCCGATTTCTGTTTTAAAAACAACAACAAAAAAGTGTTTTTGATATGTTCACTACGATAAATGTTGTCAATGAGGAATAAAATATTAATAATAGGCCTATTCATTATTTTCTATGTTGTTCTTTCAGGATTTTTCAAGTCATAAATTTCAGGTGATTTATGTTTATTAAATCCTGGTTATACTATTTTGAAAAAAAAAAAAAAAAAAAAAAAAATCATTGGATTTATTCATTAATTTATATTTAACTCGGCCAAAGTTTGTTGAATGGACATTCCGTGCATGGGTCAAATTTAGCCTTTGTGGTTTGTGCGATTTTAAACAGAACCGAATTAACCGGCAAAATAAAATACAATATTTAACTTACATTATTATTATTTGTGTGTGTGTGTGTGATGAACGTGTGACATGCGAATATACAATTAAATGATAAACACTGACAGTACATGTGCTTTGTGTACCCACCAGAAATGCTCGAGCGGCGTCTTTTTTCCTCACTGAAATGCTATTGAAGCGTTCCTAATCTGTTATCCAGAATGACATTAATGTACTTTGCAAAACTCATAACGTTCAATAAATATAGTAGTAGGAAGTGTACAAGTATGCACTGTTAGTACTGTTATACACTTTTCATCTTTTTTTCTTCCTACAGTTATTAACGCGCAGTGAAATCATTGAAATACCATGTATTCAAAGCAAATATTCGTTATACAATATGAAACCTTTACTTAAACAACAACTTTCTGCTTACATGTAACGTTACTACAGTAAGTACCCTGCTTGTATCAGTGGGTGGTTTTTCATATTCACGCGCCGTTGAAAAAATATGACGTTTCGCCGATGAACAGCCAACCACACATCAGCTCTCGTAGCGGCTATGGTGTGCTGACAGCCAATCACAGACGCTCAAGACTTGGCGGTAGCCAATAGGATTCTTGACTGTATACCCTGTCTCTCGTGAGCGGAGGGTTCTGCACGCACTTGGAAGAGCGCGCATCGGTGTTATTGTACTTCAAAGCCCCATTATCTAGGCATCCACAGAGTCTGCAAATAGAGAACGCTGGTGAGTTTTGCAAAAATATGCTTGTCAGGGCCTAAATTACCTCTTTTCCCCCGTATATTTCCAACCTATTTTCTCTTTGGTAGTTGGGTATTTAGTGAAGGCAGAGTGTCAGAATCTATTCACCAGTCGTTCAGTCAATGCGCTTAGTAACGTTACCATATTGAAATGTCCTGACTGAAAATATCTTCTGAAGATAAAAAAATATTGATTTTCCTTTTGGAATGACAGTAACTTTATTCTAACATTCTTCAATGAAATGGGTTGTAATATTTGTCAGGTAGCCATCCCAGCTAAAGCAGTTAGCTTTTTTGGGGGTCTCAGTTAAAGCTGTTATTGTGTGAGACAGTGACGTGCGTGACTAAAATAACACCTAAAATAAATTTACCAGTCCCGAGGGAATGTAACGCTACTAGTAATTTTGTGCATTTTCTCCCTTGCCCTTCAGAACGGGACGTTGTGCGGCCGTGTTCAGTAATATAATATGGCTGGCTTGCGGTGGATACTTGCATTGAGTGGCGGGGGATGGAGACTGACGGGGTGTAAGCGCCATTCAACTAAACTAATAACATAAAATTCAGCCAAGCTCGTTCGCCCTGCTTTTTAATCTCGTACGAAAGCCAGATTGTCTATTTGAGTGAACTCTGATGTTTTCCAAGGAAAAGCGAGTAAGAAAGAGGGGTTAATATTATATTTATATTGTTTCACACCGCTGGTGTTGTGTGTATGCGGCTCTGGCTGGCAGACATAAAGGGAGAGAGTGAGGAAGCCATGTTGGCTCTGCTAGCTGTGCTCATGTGGCTCCAGTTGAACGGCGGGCTTACGAAAGCGAAACTCCCATTGCACAGCGCTTATAGCTACAGACACTGTGTCCATACAGAGCGACTTCTTCCATAGGGGGAGGCGATGATATAGGAAAGCGGCGGGCCAGGTGCGAGAAACGGACGAAGTGCGGTGATTTTGGGTCCTCAAAATTACCCAGGAATGTGGGAGGAGACAATTGAAGGGGACTTTCTCTCATGAAGATGGCTTTTTCAAAATGGAAGAAGAAATATTATTGTTGCACTGTTTAGGCATTTTAAGGCGGGCCCTATGTAATATATCTGCCCGCTCTTGGGCGATGCTGCCAACAATCTTCAGTTGATGGAAAATACACATTTAGGAGAAAAAAGAAGGAAAAAAATGTGGGCATGAATATTAACCCATTAAATATGTGTTTTTTATTCACGAAATGGAGGATGTCCTTGTCTTTCACCCTGAACTTGAGGCGGTCTTTGTGCATCTTCCTGTCCATTTCAATAATGTGATTTAACTGCACGTTTTATCATACTGATTCATTATGTGCCTCGCTACGTAATAATGATATATATAAAAAATAAAATACAAAAATCTTTATATATATATATATAATATATATATATAATTACATACATCTGGGAAGTGTTAGCATCAACATAAATTAAAAAATGCATGTAAAAAAATCCAAAATGCAAAAAAAGAGTATAGCGTGACAGTTTAATTTATTTGAGAATATCTTTTTTTTCCCCCAGAGGGTAAAGATGGGTAAAGATCCAAGGAAGCCCAGAGGAAAGATGTCCTCTTATGCCTACTTTGTGCAAACCTGTCGTGAAGAACACAAAAAGAAGCACCCCGAAGCCTCTGTAAACTTCTCTGAATTCTCCAAGAAGTGTTCAGAGCGATGGAAGGTACTGAAGATTTCTGAAAAAACGCTGATAAATATTATGACGTGTTATTATGGAAATGTTGTGCTCTTAAACTTATTGGGAAAAAACTGCTCTTTATTGTACCTTGCACTTTTTGATGCAGCCTTTTCTCATTCTAAACAGACAATGTCTGCTAAAGAGAAGGGCAAGTTTGAGGATATGGCCAAGCAAGATAAGGTTCGCTATGAGAGAGAAATGAAGAACTACATCCCACCAAAGGGTGAGAAGAAGAGGCGATTTAAGGATCCCAACGCGCCTAAGAGACCACCGTATGTTCACTTCATGCACTCCTATTGAAAATATAACATATTTCAAGATAGTTTGGTTTAATTAACCACACCCTATCCCAGGTCAGCATTCTTCATTTTCTGTGGTGACTACCGCCCTAAGATTAAAGGGGAGAACCCAGGTCTCTCCATCGGAGACATTGCCAAAAAGCTTGGAGAAATGTGGAATAGCTCAGCGGCTGAGGTGAAGCAGCCCTATGAGAAGAAAGCAGCAAAGCTTAAGGAGAAGTACGACAAGGTAAAGTTCCTTTTGTCTTTCCATCTTGAACAGTTTTAAAGATTCTCAAACTTCCTACACTGTAGATGCACCCTGACCTATTTATTAATGTTTTTTTGTCTTCTGTAGGATATTGCCCTATACCGCACAAAGGGAATCGCAGGCTTGTCCAAAAAAGATGGTGGGGAGGATGATGATGAGGATGAAAATGAAGAAGAAGAGGAGGAGGAGGAAGACGACGAGGAGGAGGATGATGAGTAGATCAGCTACTGATGTAGCAGCCTAGGTTCTTGTTCATGCCATAAACCCAATTGTACACGATTCACATCTTCAAGCGTAATACAGCAGACACAAGAATCGTTAGGCTGTGTATATGCAATGTTTTTAAGATGTACAGTGTTGTTCTCCTTTTGTAAAGTTAACACTATGTGTCTTCAGTCTTATGATTTTTTATCTTTGTTTCCGTTAGTGGTAGTTCTTGCCAGGAACAGTTTATGGTTGAATGATATGAATTGAACTGTTTCTCTGAAGTTGCATAGCACAGTTATCTGGTTTATGTAGATCTGTAGTGCACTATCATATTAGTTTTTAAAAATATTTTTCGTATTTGCCGTCATAAGGTCCTTTAACTGTACTTTGAATACCACTCTAATTACAAGAATGCAGCTTTGTTTGACATCTAAGAATGTGTCTGAAGTAAACATTTCCTTTTTTTTTAGAAAACTGTCCTGTTTTTTTTTCTTCCATAGCTACTGTATTGACTGCGATTGTGCATAATATCTGCAGTGATTGTATCAATGATGAGCGATTCTTCCTCATCTAAGAAGTGTAATTGGTCGATGTATGCGTTGTATTATGAACTGGTTCTTTAATATTGCAATATCAAAAGAAATGATCTGCATTAGCCGATTAAACATTTTAGCACTTTTGGGACTCTGAAAGTTTTTGATGTGTCTAGTTATGTGCAATATAGATCATAAAGTTGCTTCACACATAGATCTTCAACATTTTTGCATTAAGCTCTGGCATACAAATGGCTGTTGTGTAATAGAACATGTCAAAAATTAAGATTTAAGACAGTCTCTTATCAGACAGCATAAACGTAACATGAAAATCTAAATGTTTTGGTTAATGACCTGAAATAAGCAATTGTGGAATATGTAAATAGAGCGACACCCTGAGGCCGTCATGTGTAACTGCTTTGTTTACTATTACTACACGCATCGATGATGTCATCTTATTCAGGTTTCACCTTGATGTCTTCTACAAGGACCAATACTGCTAGATAGGACAAAATAAAAATGGCAATATATTCTAAAGCGCCTACTCAAAGCATTGTAACTGCATTTTTGGGTTAAATTACTTCTAATATTTATGCTTGCATAAATAATTAAACTTGCTATAATTTTTCAAGGGGAATGATAACTTTCATATTGGCCATAGCTTAATTTGTAAACCACGCAGTACGGTCTAATTTAGTATTAATTGCTTAAAATTAAGTGAAATACATGGAAGATGGGAACCCCCCCCCCCCCCACCTCAACACTGTTAAAAATTAAGCTGCTTCAAAAGGTTATTCTCAACTATGCCACAGAAGAACCATTCTGCCAAAGGTTCCAACTCTTTCTTACCTTTTTATAACCTGAACCACCTTCTTTTGCCACAAAAAACAACAACATTTTCTTAAACAGAAAGGTTATTCAGATATGAAAGGTTCTTTATGACATCATTTATTTAGACAAAAAGGTTCATTATGACGTACCTTTATTTTTAAAGGTGAAGGATAGAAAAATAAGGCAAGACTGTTGTAGATCCACCAGAGGGCGCTTGAGGGACGCAGTTGATGGTTATTAGACCCTAATCAGTTTGAATAATGTGGTTAATGGAGCCTTTTGATTGCAATTGACAAAGCAGTGAAGCAAAGAAAGTGCCTCTGGGTTTTAAATTCGATTTGAAACTACTTTAATATTTTTTTAAATATATAGTTAATCGCAACACTGACCCAAACTAAAGCCCCTTTCACACTGCCATTCCGGCAAATACAGGGGTAAAGTGTTCCTGTAATTGTTTCCTGGTCGCTAGATTTGGCACTTTCACACTGCCAGTCATGACCCGGTATATGTGCGTGCTTTCACACACAACCCTTGAAGATACCGTAACGACACGTGACATCAGCGCGTGACGTGTAATGTACGAGTCGACAAAGCTTGGCACGTTATACTTTAACTGAAGCAAGCGAACGATCTCAGTGTCAGCGCGGAAAGTGAGGAACTAACTGATCTCTGCTTCATTACAGTTTGCACATATGTTTTCGTCGCGAATGTTGATCTTCCTTCAAAACAGCCGGTAAAAAAGTCGCGCGATAACGCGCGTCATCACTTCGATACCGAATTAGATCTGGCTTTTGTTCACACAGCGCTCGTTCCGGATCGATTACCGCAATGTTACTATGTCCCCGACCCGGGTTCGATTCGGTAATCAATTCCGGGACGTGGTTGCTTTCACACAGAAGGCGACCAGGCAATGTTACGGGAATATTGCGGGTCCGACGTGCAGTGTGAAAGGGGCTTCATAGTGACATCTTGTGGTATGATCAAATATAGAGAAAAATATTAGCCATCTAGTGGCCATTTCATTTCTCTCCGCCACCCACCAGAGCCTTCCAAATGTCAGGCTTTAGGAAACAAGGAAGGCCTTTACCTTCTTACCTTTTGATACCGTTGACTGTTCAATTGAAATATTAATGAATTAATTTAGTTAAATGTGAATATTTTAACACTTGTGTGACACATGTGTGGCATAGCCAGCTTACCGACCCATCAGCCAAATCAAGAGGAAAACATCAGAAAATAATGTTAAAAACAAGGTACACTGTTTATTTATTAATCATTTAATTCAGATTAAAATCAGACCAGTGAAATACTGATGAATCAACATTGTACATTTACCAATAGCGACTTAATCATCAATATTGTTTATATCTGTATGTAAAACAGCGTTTGGAGAGCATAATAATTTTGTTACACTGGCGCCATCT
Organism: Carassius gibelio; assembly: GCF_023724105.1. NCBI lineage: Eukaryota > Metazoa > Chordata > Actinopteri > Cypriniformes > Cyprinidae > Carassius > Carassius gibelio. The sequence goes on from NC_068410.1 coordinate 8,944,226, forward strand.
GTTGTCAGATCTTTAACATTTCATTTGCTTATATCCTACACTCTCAGATCATGACCGATTCCAGGGGTTTTATGGAGCAGAACTATGAGTTTCATAATCAATAAAATCTCAAAGATGAGGTGAACTGTGTTTTTATACTGATTGGAATAACTATATTTTGTATCTGGGTATTTGTTTGCTATACACCTTGTGTACATGCTCATTCATATACAGTATTGTGAAAATGAAGACACCTTCTAGATCAATCTCATAACATTCTTGGTTTATGAAAGGTTGGAGGATCTGAAAAGGATCTGAAAAGGATCTGAGAGGAGTTGGTGACTGCCAATGCTCAAAAAATCCTGCAGAAAACAACTGGTCTGGATACCAAAAAAAAAAGAAGCAAAAACGAAGATAAAAATCAGTTTATCAACTTGTAAATATTACAGTACAAAAACATATATCATATGCAAAGATAATTAATTAATACAAAATGTGGCTTCATAAATATTTCACAGTAACCTTAAGTAGGTTTTACATTTGGAGGGAGTGAAACTCTTCTGTCCAGTGCAACTCTGTAAAAAGAACATCATGAGACATGTTTGGTGCTTAGATGGACTCTTCAAATAAGCTGTCATATTTTATTTATTTTACTTTGCATATATACTATTAGTATGCAACAACTCTATGACTTTCCACATAACATCAGAGGTGATTTTGGTTATGTTACCTATCAGACATGCATTCTCATTGAAAGTTGAATTTAATTTGTGCACCATTAAGGGCCAAGGCACAGTCCATGTAAAATGCAACAAGTAGTGTAACTATTTCAGTAACTTTATTTAAGTAATTTAACTACTAGGGCTGGTAAGCGATTATTTAAAAAAAAAAATCTAATTAATTACATGATGTGGTGATTAATTAATCGACTTAATGGCACATCAAATTACTCCCAAAAGATAATTTAAAGTCATTGTTGTGTAAAGCATCAAACAGAGATTACAAAACGTAGGCTCAGTAATTTAGTTTTATAAAATGTATTTAAAAATTCTACTCTTTTGGACCATGTGAGTAAATTATGACAGAATTGTCATTTTTGGTTGGGTGTACTATCACTTTAATGATTTATTTACTTAATTTTATTATTATTACTATGAAAATATTAAATTATTTATTTAATGAAATGATACTCTAAATAGTAAACTAAAACTGCCAGAAGGTGGAGGTAAATATCTTAATGATTAAGTCATGGAGTCATTTATTCATTCATTTGATTCGTTCAAATGGTTGATTCATTCAGGAGTGAAGTAAAGGGTTCTTTATGAATGGTTGAATCATTAGGCTTGTTCGACCTCGGATCATCGGATCATCACCATCAGACCGATCAGTGTGTGACATCAAAGAACTGCAAGAGCTTAGAGAGCAGACGACCTTGTGCTTTTGAATCACTCTCGCAGTACTTTGATGTCATACACCAATCGGTCTGTCCAGCGACACTTCAAAGCCAACGCATAGGCCTATGGTTCAACGTGCCAAATGGTTCACCAAAACGTGGATTAAGAAATGAAATTCCTGTTATTAATTTTTGATTACTTCTCTAGATATTTTCAACTATTAATTATTTTCAAACTTACAGTAGTAGGCCTACTCAACACTGATTACTGTCAGACTTTCAAAAAATTTCATCACTTGAATTAAGATTATTATAATTCAATTTTAAAGCATAGCCACAGTCAAAACAAGAAATAGTTTAATAGCTATGATACTGTTTTTTAAATCAAACCATTACATAACCATGACAGGAAACACTGGCATCTAACAATGCATAAAAAACATATAAATAAACCCATATAGGGAATAAAAGCAGTTATTGAATAAGCACGTGTCATATTCTGTGTTCTTTAAAAACTCCTGAAACATTGGTGTCTCATATTTTACAGCAGTTACTGCAGTTTATGAAATAAATAAATTAAAGTTGTATGTGGGTGTGTGAAAAAAAATCAGATGTAACCCCCTTTGTAATCATTAACATTTTCATAAGTAACTGTAATTTAATTAATTTTTTTTCTCAGTAACTGTAACTGATTAAAATGACATCTGTTTTGTGATTAAATAACGTAATTTAATTAAATGTAACTAATTACTCCCCAAACTGTTCCAAATGAAATGTAGCAACTGAATCTGCAAAGATATGCCAGTGCCATCACTTTTAGGAAGTTGTCATGATCATGTGATCAGTAATTGATTGTAAAGACTTTAAGTATTTTTTAATTAATTCATTAATTCATTCATTCCATACAATGAAGCATATAATAGTCTAATAAATATTTAGCACCTCTCACTTATTTTATGTTTTCTTAGTTATGCTTTTAATAAAATAAAGAAATAAACTTCTTTCAAATGTTCAAGTGAACGGCAAGAAACAATGTGGAAGCAGATTGTACCACATAGTTAACATAATCCGGAGGTCAGGAGTGAATGCAGCTGTCAAATCAAATGTATAGACAACACATCTGGGGACATAATCCAGAATAACAATAAAAAGCTGAGGAGTGCAAGTTGATAATGTCTTATATAGAGCCTGGATGTCTGAGATTTTGAAAACGGATGTGAAGATGGCAATAAAAGAAAATGTAATAAAAATCAAAGGGCTCAAAAGAATAAACATGGCACAGGAAAATGCAAACAGCCTTTTCTGATTTATGTCTCGATAAGAGAGTTTAATTACAGCATTTCTTTCACAATAATTTTGAGTTATTATGTTAGAATTGCAGTAGGGCTCATCGAAGGCATGATAAACAATGACTGCTATCAGAGGTTTCAGCATTGCCCAAATCATGCTACATACAATAAAAACGGTCTTGTTTGTAATAAGAACACAGCAGTGTTGGGGGTAACGCATTACAAGTAACTCGAGTTACGTGATCAGATTACTTTTTTCAAGTAACTAGTAAAGTAACGCATTACTTTTTAATTTACAAGAAAATATCTGTGTTACTTTTTCAAAAAAGTAACGCCAGTTTCTTTGTTTTTCCATTTATTGACTGACAAGTCTCCAGTACCCATACTGAGAGAAATCAGAAGTACAGAGGCGTTGTGTGCACTGTGTGAACATGATGTAGTTCTAGACTAAATGTGAATGTGTATTAATTCATCCTACTCACAAAAGAATTTAGAGTTAGTATTCATCAAAATGAATTAAAACAGTCAAATACAAACTTAAAATATGACACAAACCTGCAATAATTAAATGTTAAATAACACAAGTGTATCTTAATCCCATTTTATTAACTTTGCTGCTGTCCTTTGATGATCCAGTTCAACCATACTTATAAGCAAAAGTGACTTTAGATAAACTAACAATTGTGCTTCATTGTTTTTTTTTATTGCTGAAGAGTGTTGAATCTTCTTCCCCTGTGTGCTACTGTACAGACGTGAATTTACTTTTCCTTCAGCCTGAGGTTTATTCTTTACACTTTTTGGTGTGAAAGGGCTTTTACATTTGCTATAAATAGAACTTCTTATATTAAAAACAATCAAGCCCTGCTCATATTTAAAAGTAAAGCAAAAGTAACGTAATGCATTACTTTCCATAAAAAGTAACTTAGTACCGTAATTAGTTACTTTTTTGGGGAGTAACGCAATATTGTAATGCATTACTTTTAAAAGTAACTTTCCCCAACACTGGAACACAATATCTCAATGGGTTACGCACCGCAACAAACCTATCAATGGAAACTAATAGTAAGACAAAAGCGTTAATGCTCCCTAAGTAGTGAACAAAAAACATCTGCACGAAACAACTATACAGTAGATGAAATAGGTGGGTTTCTGAAGGCTTCTCTCATAAGCAATAAATGCAATAATAAATATATTTCCTCCTGTTAGTGTCAAGTAGACAAAAAACAAAAGGGTTCCCACGGCTCCATAATACTGTGGATGGAGTCCTGGAAATCCCAGCAGGTAGAATTCAGTAAAGAAAGTGACATTTGAGAGGGTCATGACTTTACCACAGCGTCGCAGTTACCAACTTATGGACGTTACAAGAAAAAGAAAAAAGGACAAAAAAGTTGAAGTGGAAATCATATATAATGACATATCAAAACTATATAAAAAATATTAAGGAATATATTGCCAAGTTGAACCATTTTAGGCCCAGATGTGATTAGCATAGCTGTATAATGCAAAACATAAATAGTAGTATATAATTGTTTAATCTATTATTTCTTTTTGGGGGGGATTTCAACCATTTAAGCATTACCATAGATATAGAACAAATGAAATGATATCTTCTGTATCAGTGTCCATCAGATAAAGACGGTTGCTAAGACAAAAGAAACCTCCCACACAGTGACATATTGTTTGACTGCTCTCGTGTGTGACCACGTGAGCTTTGCTTAAACATGATTTTGTGTTTGATTGTGTCCATTGGCTGAACATATATTTGAAAAGATTTGGAATTATCTCATACAGTTGTTAAAAACTAAATGAACTGAAAACTTGTTAAAATAATTTTTTAGTTAAAACCCTGAACTATGTACTTGCAAGATGATTGTCACTAGCTGAGAAAAACTAAAGCCATGAAACACAAGACATGACAACAAGATATGAATATCTGAACATCTATCTGACAGCAATATAACAAAATAATGACTCTTGTATGTTTGGAGGCTCTGTAGAAGATATTGGGCATGTACCAATAGGCCCAAACCTAAAGATGGCCCAAACCTAAAGATAGATGGTTAGTCTTCTTGCCTGTCTCTGGGCAGTATAATGCACAACATGGACAGATCCATGAAACTATGAAACACTTAATTTAGTGGTCAGTTCTCATATATTAATATTTAAAACATAAATACGATGAGATATTGGGGGACCAAAGATAGGCTTGTGTAATCACACAGAGAATTATATTTTAATAAAAACAACTTTGAACATAAATGCCTCATTAAAGAGGTAAACAGTCAAATTAAATAGTATTTGTATAGTTTAATTATTTCTACACATCAGTGTTCATAAAATATCTTATAATTATATATACATAAACAACTTGTTTATATCTCAAAACAACTTGTTCAACCTCCACATCATCTAGGGACTTGTGCACACAAGTTTCTCTTTCTTTTGAACAAGTTGCGAACACTTTGGTACATTCATGCAACTGATTATGTACACTAGTATGCAGTCTCCTACATTATCAGTTGTTATTGTCATTTTGCTCAAAATCTATTGTATTTCTCTGTGCAATAGTCTTACGGCTCAAAACTTAGTTCATCATACAAGTCATTAAATGCAAAATGGTTCATCTAGTTCTCAAACTGTCAAGTATATATACAGGTGCTGGTCTTATAACTAGAATATCATCAAAAAGTTGATTTATTTCACTAATTCCATTCAAAAAGTGAAAAGTGTATATTATATTCATTCATTACACACAGACTGATATAATTCAAATGTTTATTTCTTTTAATTTTGATGATTATAACTGACAACTAAGGAAAATCTCAAATTCAGTATCTCAAAAAATTAGAATATTGTGAAAAGGTTCAATATTGAAGACACCTGGTGCCACACTCTAATCAGCTAATTAACTGAAAACACATGCAAAGGCCTCTCAATCTAGTTCTGTAGGCTACACAATCATGGGGAAGATTGCTGACTTGACAGTTGTCCAAAAGACGACCACTGACTGAAAAAATAAGGATCAATATAAAAACATACGAAATGTAATTTATTTATTATTTAATCTGACATAAGCAAAACGAACCAAAACGCACTGTAGATGGCGCACTAAAAAAGAAACAAAGTATTTTTTATTCACATAGGCCTATTGTTCTATATATGTATGTGAGTGTAAATGTCAGCAGCATAATATATGCCTAAAGGATTGCGGGTTGTCGGGTAAAAATAAAAGAGTATATTGATACAGTTCACTCAGCCTGCTATTTTATTCCAACCGTTACTCCTGACCAGACGGTTACATAAATATTTTGTTTATTCGTAAAGTTACACTTCAATGAAGTGTAATGGTACCACAAAAAATATTTAGTAGTGCATAAGTTATAACTTATGGCATTTTCCCACTGCATGGTATGGCATGGTACAATGTTCTGTCGATTTGTCCAACCCAGTCAGATTTTGCTACCTTCAATTAAAACAGTGGGTAGTACAATTCGACAACGAAAAATGCTACCTGTAAACATCTACACCTAGCACGACCCTAAACTTACCCTTACAGTAATGCAGATACATTCAATATTGTTGTCCAGCATGAGAAAATATTGTGTAAAATATGCAATATTGATGTGTGCATGCGCAGTAAACCTTGGTAGTAAAATCTGACAGGTAGGATAAAATGTCAGCACAACGGTTCACTTTTGGGGGTTTTCTACTGGGTACATTACCTGGTACCTGGTAATTTTTTTAGTACTTTTTCTAAGTGAAAGGTATCGTACCAAAATGTGACATGTAAACTCTGCTGATGTCACTACCTTGGTCACTGAACTTGTGACAGAAACAACAGAACCGCTAGAGCAGGACAGCCAGTGAAGGAGCGAACGCAACTGTTTTGAATGAGCACAACTTTTTTAACAACCCAAAAGTGGCTGTTCCTCTGTCTGTTGAGAAAGGACAGACGTTCCTATGCTTCCTATGCTTCTCTCATTGATAGCAGAGGAGCGGATTCAGGGAGAAGTTGATGGGGCAGCGCGGAACTCAAAAGTTTTTTTTCAAGTTGAGCCATGTCATATGGTACTGAGCTGTACCGAGCCCAGTCTTACCACGCAGTGGTAAAGCACCGTTGGTGCCCATTTAAGTCAAAACTTGTCTAAGGTGTAACTTACATAAGGCTAGTGCATCCGGCCTTTCTTGCAGTTTATGGTCAGATCAGTGCAAGTATCAACTCAAGTTTTTAAGCAGCAAACACACAGAGTTGTAAATGAGAAAGAAGTAAATGTGCTTTCTAAAAATAAAATAAAAATAAAAATAAAGAAAGAGGCAATAAAATATACTTTTAATAAAAAGTTGTTTGTACACAAGGGAAAATATTCACTATTTCACAAACATGTCATTGATTCTCATTATGTGTACGAACAGCCAGAATAACAATTATATAAATACCTAAACAGGGCAAAGTGTAAACAATGCACTCTACTGTATTAAAGCAATTTCAATATTTTTAGTGCATCATATCTGCATGTTCACTTTCCTATCTCTAATTTTTTTCTTCAATGCATCTTTGATGTCTTTGGTTCTGAAGCAGTAAATTATTGGATTGACGACAGGTGGGAGAAGACTGTACCACATGATTAACATAACACGAATGCCAGGTGATATCGCTATTGTCACATCATGCACATAAACAACACATCTGGGCACATAGTACAGACAAATGATGAGTAGTTGAGGAGTGCAAGTTGAGAATGTTTTATAACGGGCCTGAACATCTGTGATTTTGAAAACAGACTTGATAATAGCAATAAATGAAAATACAATAAAAATCAAAGGGCCAATAAGAACAAACATAGCACCTGAAAATGAAAAAAACTTTTTGTACCTTACATCTCCACAGGACAGTTTAATTATCGAATTTTGGTCACAGTAATTTTGGCTTATTACATTAGAATCACAGTAGGGCTCAATGAAGGTATCATAAACAATGAATGTCAGCCATGAAATACAGATGATCCAAATCACTGCACATGCCAATAAAATAGTCTTATTTGTAATAAGAAAACAGTATCTCAGTGGGTTACACACTGCAACAAACCGATCAATGGCCATTAATAGCATTAGGAAAGAGTTAATAGACCCTAAGCAGTGAACAAAAAACATCTGCACAAAGCAGCTATAAAATGGTATCTCACTGCTATTGAAAAAGTATTTTGCAATGGCTTTAGGCAGCGTGACAGTTCCAAAAGCAAGATCAGACACTGCAAGATTACAGAAGATTAAATAGGTGGGTTTCTGAAGGCTTTTCTCATAAACAATAAATGAAATGATAAAGAGATTTCCTCCTGCTAGTGTCAAGTAGACAAAGAACAAAAGGGTTCCCACAGCTCCATAATAGTGTGGATGCAGTCCTGGAAATCCCAGCAGGTAGAATTCAGTAAAGAAAGTGACATTTGTGCGAGTCATGACTCTAGAACGACTTTGGAGTTCCCTGATGCAAATTCACTGAAATATAAAAATAATTTTTAAAAGCAATGACAATTACAAAAGCATTTAACTCTCAGTGCAAAATAAAACAAAATAAAAAACATTACATTTCAATGTCTGTTACAATTGCCGTTGTTGCAAAATTCTTCACAGATTATATTGATAATCTATCATTCACATATATTACCTCCATGGAAACTATTCTGATATAATGAGCATGATCTATGAAAGTTTCACAATAAAAAATCATATTAATCCACAAACAAGAAATGTCTTTCTCTCTGTGCATCCTTCTAAAAGTGCTATACACAGTCACTGTTTATCAAGACTAATAAAGACTAAAGGCACCTCCCACGAATTGAAGTGTTGTTTGAAGTTTCTGCTGTCTCATTAATTCATAATTACCTTATGAACAATTCGGTTTCTTTGACAGTAACAATCATTGCCGTTAGTGTTGCCTTGAAAATTGAATTTGTAACTCCAGCATGGACAAATCATACACAAAGCTATTTGTCAGATATATTGTTTATATTTATATTTATCTAACCAAAGGGCCAACTATGAGGGTCTATGGTCCCTTCCCCCTGAAATGCAACTAACACCTCAAAAGGGCAGAACAGGCCTCTGGTTCTATGGCAACCAAAGACAAACCATCTGATGACACTAGTGTCACGATCATCATCTGGAGTCCACTCAGGACTCTTGTATTTGGTGTCCATTTCCATTACCAACTCCATCTCCCATAATCCCGTGCTTAGGGCTAATCACCACCAGGTGTTCCCCGTTACCACTCCCCTATATATTCTGTATTTGGACTTTCAATGATTGCAAAGTCTTGTTTAGCCCGTCTAGCATTTCTGAGCGTTTTTCCTAGCATTTGTTCCTTCCGTTTCTGATTTTGTATTGTGTATACTGCTTTTGATTCTCTACTGCCTTCCCCGACCTCTGCCTGGTTCATCACTCTTTAACAGTGCCTTTTCTAGGCATAAGCAAGTTAGGCGTTCGCCTAGGTCGCTACCAGCTGAAGGGGCACCAATGAGCACTCATACTGGCACTACATTACTACATTTTAGCAGGGTTGTGATAAAGATTGGCATGGTCACCCTGAAATATGACCCCAACATAATTGGGCTAGAGTACTGTCAAAATGATGATGCCTGTATGCCATTGGATCAGAGCACTGTCATTTGCTGTCAGGAGCGTTCATCAATGCCGTTAGATCAATGGGCTCTGTCAGTGCTTTGGCAAGACAAGGTTATTCTTGTTTTTTTGCCATGCAATAAAGCTAAGTTCACAGCAGTGAGACAGGAAGCAACTTACAGTATATAGAGAGACTGGATTTACAATTTTGAAATAACAGACTGGCTCTTTCTCTCTATTAATCCAGCCACACAAAATGCCTCCATATAGGCCCAGACAATAGAGAAATTTCTTATTTACATGGTAATAATAATAATAACATGAGCTGTAACCACCTTGTGGCATCACACTGTCATCCCACTGCTCAAAATCTAAATTCCACAAAATCTCCCAATCCCAAACCCATTGTGTGATTACAGTGTCTTTCACCTGTTTTGAACAGAATTATTTACAACAGTCACGTAATTACACCAAATATTTTTGACGAAAGGGCCGGGGTCGAGATCCGTGGGAATGGAGCGATGCTGGTAGAGTTAATGATAATGCACGACATCTGTGCAACGGAAGGAGTGACAACAGTGAAAGATGAGAGAGGACCAGGCCTGGACTTTATTTTTTGTTTTGCGTTCTGTTTGTGCGTGGCAGTCATCAAGGCTGTCACAATATTTTTTGTGTTTATTTTATAATAAGTTGTTTGAATGTTCACCGGTTCCTGCCTCCTTCTTGCTGTGACTATGACAGTTTGTTACATTGGTACCCGAAAACCCGGAAGGAAGGAGGGACACGCTGTCGGAGAGCCCTCAATCCTGGGAGGAGGTCATGGTGCTGTGGAGATTGGACAGCAGGAAGAAGCGGAGAGATCGCAGGTGGCTGCCCAAGACAGTGGTGCTGGAATGATGAAAGATGAGGTGGGACGGATGGCTCGGATCCGTGCTCCTAGATTGAGGAGGGTTGGCTGCTGTCCAAGAGGACTATCATTTCCCAATAACCGTAACCCTAACCTTTTCTCATTACCCTACTATCTGGACGAGCAGCGCTGTGGGGAACCACTGTTTTGGAGCAGGGACATGACTGTTTAGAGTGTTTTCTCCATTCTGTCACCGATGGAGTTTCGGTTCCTTGCCGCTGTCGCCTCTGGCTTGCTTAGTTGGGGTCACTTCATCTACAGTGATATCGTTGACTTGATTTCAAATAACAAAATAACAGACACTATTTAAAATGAGCAGAGATGACATCACTAAATTCAATGATGAACTGTTATTTTGCATTATAGACACATTGTTTCCCTAATGAATGTTGTTCAGTTGCTTTGACACAATGTATTTTGTATAAAGCGCTATAAAAATAAAGGTGACTTGACTTGACTTGAGTGTTTCCAGACTTTCAGCACCAAACTCAAGAAAGTTTTTGATTGTGTTTTTGAAGTTTTTTGATTGCAGGCAAGGAAGCAGCCAGAGTATTAGCAGATTTACATCAGGACCACAGAACAGTTAATGACTATTCCATTCAATTCCTGATGCTGGCTGCGGAGTGTAAGTCGAACAATGAGGCACAGTGGGACATGTTTCTGCATGGGTTGGCCGACCGCATCCAAAATGAGATATACACCCTGGAGTTACCTGGAACATTGGATGGATTGATCTCACTATTTGTGTAGATGCAAGATTACAACGTCGAAATCTTCTGGTGCAGCGAGGTCGAGTTCCAGACATGGAGGCCCATCCAGTCTTCCCTTCAGGTGATGCGGTCAGTCACTCGTTCGATCTGGAACCCATGCAGGTGGGCAGAGCTCACCCGGGAGGAGAAGGAGTGCAGAAGAGCGCAATGACTGTGCTTATACTGCGGAGCCGGGGGTCACTTTGCGTACAGATCTGTCTAACATGCCCGGGGAGTACCTCAACCTGAAGGGAGTGTTCAGTAAGTCCCTGGCTGCTTCTCTTCCTCTGCACCGTCCGTATGACTGTGATATATACTTATTGTCTGGTACATCTCCGCCTAAGGGCAAATTAAACTCTCTTTCCACTGTGGAGAGGGAGGCCATGGAGAAATATATTTCTGATTCTCTGTCAGCCAAACTCATCGGTCCTTCATTCCTTTTTGTGAGCATGAAGGATGGTTCCCTGCATCCTTGTATTTATTACCGAGGGTTGAACCTTGATGTCTTCAGCCTTCGAGAGGCTGCAGGGCATATCTTTGTTCACCAAGTTGGATCTACGTAACGTAATGTAATCATTTGGTCAGCATTAGGAAGGGGGATGAGTGGAAAACTGTATTTAATACCCCCAAGGGGCACGCACGTCCTGATTTTGCCAAGTCCGATGTGTTCCTAGGTCAACATATTTTGTTGACCCTGGAACAACATTTTACTCCAAAAATATATTCTTAACCATATCCCTACACCTAAACCTAACCTTAACCATGAGTAATCCCTAAAATCAGAGGAAATGATAGATGAATGACACTGATGTACAAGCACCAAACACTGATTTTAAGCATAAACTTCACAAAATCTATAAACTGGTTCTTCAAATCTGATTGGTTAATCACAATGTTGTTCCAGGGTCAACAACGATGTTGTCCCAGGAACATGTCTCACTTGGTAAAATCAGGTTAGGCCAAGGGGCACTTTGAATACTTGGTTATGCCCTTTGGTCTTTCCAACTTATACAATTCTTCACAGATTATATTGATAATCACATTCACATAATAGTAATAATCATATTCATATTAATAATATTATTATCATTAGACAAACTAAACCCATTTCTTGATTTGAAACAATCTCACTCATTAGAACATGCAGAAACTAGAAAATACATTTTTCTATTTAGTTATTTTTATTAAGGAAAATTAATGGTCTGGTTTCTAAGTAAGGGGTGTAAAATTTTCATCACACACTGGGGTATTCGGCTAATCACAACGCATTGGATAGCTGGCCAATCAGAGCACACCTCGCTTTTTAGAACGATGAGCTTTTCGGAAAAGTGGGAGAAACATTAATGTTCATTATGTGGAAAATAATGTGTTTTTTGAACCTCAAACTGCATAAACACATTGCTTTACACCAAATACACAAAATAATGTTCTTTTTAGCAACATTATATGACCCCTTTACAAACATTTTCATTAGATGACTATGTGTGTGAGTTGCATCGAGTAACAGGCATTCAATTTTATCCATCAGTTTAATAGTGACAGTGCTTTATCATGTAAAGAATGAAAGTATAGAGTCTTTAAAGTGACATTCACTGAAAAAGAAAAGAAAAAACTAAAAATACTCTTAACACTAGAACTACCAAGGCAGTCATTTTGACCGTTTTAAAGATTTGCAATGTAATAACTTTGTTGAAGTAAAATCCATATAACTACAGTTCCATGACTTTTCTTAAATTAATGTAAATTTTATTTTAACATTGTTATTTTATTAAAATTACAAAACACAAAAGAGTTCTGAGTATTTCTACCTTGAATGGCCATAGCGGTCAATTTGACCGCACATATTTACAGGCGTTGTATCTCCTCAGCGCTTTTTCCCACCGTTAAAGATGTGCGTAGCTGTTGCCTAGCAACCTTTTTCTGTCAGTTTTGTATGCTTTTGCTAAGCTAAAACTTAGCTTTACCGTCAAAATGGCAACAAGAAAGAAAATGACTGTCACTGAGGTTTTATCCTTGCTTGAGAACATTGATGATGCAGAGTCTGATGGAGGAGCAGAGAGCGATGTCTCTTGGTCTCTTGACAGTTCGTCTGACACTGATTCTGAGAGTGATTCAGAGTTTATTATCTGTCCTAATATAACAGAACTATTTATTCATTCTAGATTTCATTAGAGGCTGCATACAATTGTTTCCGATTCGTGTGGTCCAAACATTTCCGATAATGCTAAAGGATTGTAAACTCCAAAAGCCAAATGTATTGAATAAAGACAGAAGTAATCATTTCCAAAATTCACAATATGTTTTTATCTAACGAAATATTCTGCTTCATTTTATATTTGTTGACATTTTGACTTTCAAAAACAACATTTTAACTGCGGTGAAAAACTTAGATCTCCAGCTTGCCGGATGCAAATTGCGGAAAGCAAATTGCGGCATGCACTTTTGTGGGAGGTCTAGTAGCTCTTACACAATAATATCACGAACATATTATATTATGTATGCTTAAATTACCCCACATTTTTCATAAAACATGACCATAGAAGCTTTGAAGTAAATATAACATGACAAAAATGACATTCACTGCTGTCTGGTATGAACAGTCAAAATGACCGCTATTGGCAGTTCTAGTAGTTATAGAATTCCGGTAGTGCTAGCGTTAAGTGCAAATAAAAAACTTTTCCAGTGCACAAGAAAATGTTGGAATTCTCACTCATTACAGTTTTCTGGTTTATTTACAAAAAGTTTTCTGATGTGCTGCCATAAACATTGTTGTGTACATATAGAATTTCCTAAACTATGACAAAGAATATAATCAACAATTACAACATGTTCAACAACAGAAGCCAGTTTTCTCTGCAACATTAACAGAAACTAAGATAAAATAAAGTTTGTTTTGTATTCCATTTGTGCAACGATTGGGTGTTCAGGCAAAATTAAAACTGCTCAGAGAAGTCATCCTGAATCATAATGATATGGCATATCATTCAATTTTTTTTATATTTGTATAACAGTACATGGTGAATTTACGATTGTGAGTGAAAAAAGTCCTTTTAGGCCTACCTCTTGCATAAATTATCATAATAAAACTTCCATATTATATGTCTATAATATATTACTAGCACTGTAAGTAATGTTACAGCAGAAGGTGCAAAAAAAAAAACACATAAACATAAATCATAATTTCATGAAGATAAAATACATTTTCAGGTGCCCTTCAAAAAAGACTTCTATTAGTCTATTAACTAACTGGATTATGGTACATACAAAGAGATATCTAGTGTTGAGGACCTTATTACAATGGCAACAGTTTGGCCACCTCATTAAATAAAGCACATCAGATCAACCGTAAAGGAATACCTATTTGTTTCTTTTGAAATACTCTACTTAGTAACTTTTTTACCTCTTCTGTTCTCAAACAGTATATGAGGGGGTTGATCATGGGTGGCAACAAGCTATACATCATAATAATAACTAATCGCAAATCAGTGCTGAACTTTATACCAATGTTGCCAGACAAATAGTTAAATAACCTGGGTAGGAAAAATAGAGCAATTATGATGAGCTGAGGACTGCAGGTGGATAAAGTCTTCATCTTTCCTTGAGTACCTGAAATCTGCATAACTGCTAGAAAGATAGAGCAGTAAGAGAATATAATAACAGCAAAGGGCACCAAAAGTATTGCAAAGGCATAGATGAGCGCTGGAATACTATATAGTGATCTGTCTGTGCATGCCAGTGTTGTGATGGAAACATGATCACAGTAACAGTGTATAATTGTGTTTTCTGCACAATAAGGGAGAGGATAAGCTCGAATGACCATTGCCACGGGGCCTAGCAAACCCAAAATCCAAGAACCAAAGAACAGAATGAGTACATTTTGGTTTGTCATGATGTTATGATACTGAAGCGGGTAACAAATTGCTGCATAGCGGTCTATAGCAATTACTGCCAGAATAACTGAACAGACACTGCCAAAATAATGCACAAAGAACATCTGAACAAAACAGCCCAAGAATGAAATGGTTCCATCTTGAAACCAGTACCTACTGATTATTTTCGGTAATGTTGCGGTGCTAAATAGTACATCACACATGACTAGATTTATAATGAAATAGTAAACAGGTTTCTGAAGACTCTTACTCGTTACAAACAACATAAAAAATAAAGCATTTCCTACCAATGTAAACACATAAACAAAAAATAGAAGTGCTGATACAAGTCCATAGTAATAAGGCTGAAGTCCAGGAAAGCCAACTATCACAAAATCCTTTATAAAGCTGACGTTTCCCACTGACATGATGAATATCAGTCCCTGTTTGTAGAAAATGTTCCATTTAATATTATAGTAATATACTATAGCTGTAACAATAGCAATAACTGGATAGTTTAAAAAAATGTTTGAATAAAGAGAAACAAACCTGCCACACTTCTTTCATAGGCTACTGTCAAAGCACAAAGCTGGTGATGTGTTTGTTTATATGTGACAAATTATGAAGACAATGGCCTAAAATGCAAATTACATAGTTCCTCCAGGGACAGTGACAAAATTACCATGTAGTTCTCTAACCTCTAAATCATTACATGAGGACAAGAAAGAAAGAAAGAAAGAAAGAAAGAAAAGTAAACCAGATGCAAAAGATTATAGTTTTCAAAAACACGCCTAATAGTTTTCACTAAAATAGAATAAAATAAAATAAAACACTGGCCTTCTAATCTTATTGGCCGAGAGGTATTTCCAGCCATGCAATAGAGTGGGGGAACTATGACGTCACTTTGTGTATGGATCGGTTGTTAGCATCACACTGGTTCCCTAAACAAAAAGCTAATGGGATTTTTCAATAGGCTTTTGGATTATCACAAAAAATAAGGTCTGTGCTCAATCATAGTTCATGAAACTTAAATGTTTTGTCCATCAACATAATCTTAACAAAACAATATACCTTTTATGAATTTTGCAGCCAAAATAAAAATGACAGAACTTCAAAGGAAAAAACTATACCTCCACGGTCGATTGCCTTTCTTTTACATCACCAGCATCACTGCTTCCCACAACTTTCAAACGTATTTTTAACACCTTCAGTGAAAATGATTTACTCTGTATATGAATTTTGATACAGGCTACATGAACCGTCTTATATAAACTTCAATAAATACAAAACTAGAGCCAACCTAAAACTGAAATGAGATATTATTAATAAATATAGTGAATTAATTAAAAAATCAAGGACAAATGAAAGCTCGTATTTCTGGACATTTCGAAGTAAGGTGCAGTAAATGTGAGTAAATCTGATTAATATGAATATTTTAATAAAAAACCATACCTTATGGTCCGAACCCAGAGTCTCATCTGAAGACTTGTGTTGCATTTAGGGGCAAAGCGAAAAACAAAACAAAAAAAAAACTCTGTTGTCGAACAACAATATAAAATTCTACAATTAATTATACTATAAATTATACTACGATTGGAATATACTGTAAATTGATTAACTGTTTGGCGTGATGATGTTTAATGTGTTTAATGACGTTTAATGACGTTTAATGCCATTTAGCTAACTAAATAACTTGAAACGTCGCAGTTTTAAAAAGTCATGAGTGGGGTGTAACTGGTGAGTTTTAGGTTGTAGAATAAAACATGAAAGTATCTT
The DNA here is from genome assembly GCF_023724105.1 of Carassius gibelio. Classification (NCBI taxonomy): domain Eukaryota; kingdom Metazoa; phylum Chordata; class Actinopteri; order Cypriniformes; family Cyprinidae; genus Carassius; species Carassius gibelio. The sequence goes on from NC_068410.1 coordinate 8,960,803, forward strand.
GAGCTTATGTGAAGCACATTAATGCTTATTGGAGATGCGAACCGTTTCAAACGATTCAGTTCGATTCGGTGAACTGGTTCAAGAAGATCCGGTTACATCGAGTGATTCATTCGCGAACTGGATCACTAAACTGTTGGGTTTTGAATTCGCTCACAACAGACATGGAAGAGAAAACAAAGCTGAATAAAGTCGTAGTTTTTGCTATTTTTGGACCAAAATGTATTTTCGATGCTTCAAAAAATTCTAACTGACCCTCTGATGTCACATGGACTACTTTAATGATGTTTTTCTTACCTTTCTGGACATGAACAGTAGACCGTACACACAGCTTCAATGGAGGGACTGAAAGCTCTCAGACTAAATCTAAAATATCTTAAACTGTGTTCCGAAGATGAACGGAGGTCTTACATGTTTGGAATGACATGAGAGTGAGTCATTAATGACATAATCTTCCTTTTTGGGTGAATTATCCCTTTAACTTTTAACAACAACCAGTTGAGCTGCCAAAGGAACACGCTAGGCCCTCTACAAGGAGCGTACTAGCAGTATTTACGGCGCTCCTCCTAAAGATTGTATGTTGAATACTGCATCTGGAAGAGGAAGATTTTGATGCTCTGCTGCCTTCTGGGATGGTAGAATTGCCTGAATCAGATCCAGAAATGATGGAAATGCTTTCCTAGGATGCTGAAATGGTAGGGCTCGAGTGTAGAGTCTCCACAGTGTCCTGAGCCCTCAAGCTTGGATGACTGGTTTCTCGGGGTGGCCCGCGCTGGTTCTCAGCACCCTGCTTCGGTGCACCCTGCATTCTTCCTGGAGGTGCATGAGGAGCATATCAGGTCATGGATGGCATCTTTCACTGCCAGAACCCAACCTGCTAGCTCTTCCTCCCTCACCACTCTTGATGGTGCCGTCTGTGCTGAAGCTGCCACTAGGCTAAGGCACTGAAGGACCTGCAAGAGAGTGGTCACAAACCAAAAAGTTATGAAAGAGCTCCTAACTGCAACTGACCTCGTTCTCTTAGGGTCACCATGAGTTCTCTGGGTCATGCAAAGTCAACTCTTGTTGTCCAGGAGTGCCACCTCTGGCTGTGTCTGGCCAGCATGAAGGACGCAGACAAAGAACATTTCCTCACTGCCCCCATGACCCAGAACGGCCTCTTTGCCTCTTCTGGAACTTTGCCCAGCAGACTGAGGCGATCCTACACATCTTGACTCTGTCACTTATACTTTTTTTTCTGGCTTTGCTGCATGTGTTTGTACATTAGTCCTATATTTAAGACATACTTAGAGTGAGAAGATAAAACTTGAAAACTTGACGAAGGAAAAAAATTTGTATGCACTTCATATAGAATATGTGATAAAGTAAAGGCAATCTGTGTTGTTAGAAGGATTATATAATTCCATATATACTTCACAGACAGCAGGCCACATGACAGTGATACACAGTGTTAACACTTATCTAAATAATCTCTCCACTGGGATTATTTGGAAGTCTCTAGGCCAATTATACCACAAATTGATTAATCTGTTAATAATTTAGCATCTCTTTAGGGCATATTAATTAATAACCTATTATAATTCACTACTGCTTAGGTGACAGTAAGCAGAGAAGGATTTTCTTGCATGGTTGCATCAGGTGGTCATGGGTCATGGATTACCTGTCAAAGCAGGCCATTAATGACATCTTGCTTTAACAGCATTACAGGTGTCACGTTTTTTTTTTTCTTCCTCTTCTCTTTGTTGATTATTATTGAGATGTATGGATGTCTCTCTAGACCTTTACTGTTTAATTGCTAGGTGACATTCAATGAAATTAATTGTTAACATCATAAAAGCAATTATTTTGTTGTTGATGAACAGTAAATAGCATAGAAACAGTTGCCATAAAAAGCGTATTTTCCCCAGAGTCCTAATTGGCTTGTTCTTGGTCCCTGAAGATTAAGGCCTCTTTCATGATCGCTGAGTGACATTTTGTTTATCAAACATTATTTTGTTTCTACATGTCCCTGTGTCTCTAAGTGGCTCATTATCAGGTGAGGTGTGACAAACAAAGAAGTTACCCTGGAGCAAAAATGCTTTCAGTCAAAGATGATGCAACTTTTGCTCAGAAGTTTGAAAACGTATTGTGAACAAAGCACACATAAAAAGGCCTCTATATCATTAAGACCATACTATAGATTGCCACAGTGTATTGAATTTGAATTAAAAGGCTTCGAAAACATAATTCTGTTTTAAGGTATTTTTAATTTGTGATGATATCCGAATGTCATCATCGGATGGTGGGAATTATGAGCTCGCAGTTTGATTGATGAAGCTGCAGCGAATTGTCTGTGAGTGATCAGTTTTTGTATTTGAAACCATTTTGATAACCCATTTCATTCACCAAGTAATTGTGTAAATACATCAATATTTCACTAAATGTACACACACTTGACTAAAAGCCATGCAGGTAAGCTCGGTCATAACATAAACGGGAGAAAAAAACAATACAGTATTCAGGTATGTAGCCTATTATTAGGGCTCAAGCCTGGAGGGCGAGAGCCCTATTGTTTTCCTTAGGATTATTTATTATTATTATTATTATTATTATTATTATTATATATATTTTTTTCTAACGTTACGGAGGCTTTTGGGGCCCTTAACATGCTTAAAAAGTCTTGAAAATTGGCACACACTTTGGAATCTGTGGCCTTTAGGAGCCTGCAGAGGTTGGGACCCGGGCATGGCACAGGGGCTCTACAGCGGTTTTTTACTCGATTGCCACCAAACTCGGTCAACATGATCTCAAGACATTGGGGATGAAAAATTGCCAGGGGATTTTTGATATCTCGAACGGTTTGCTCGTAGCGAGGCGTTGAATTTATGGCTAAAATTGAGAAACAGGAAGTGTCTAATACCATCCACATACATTTCCTAATTTTAATCAAACTTCATCAGATTATTCATTGTATGATGTCGATCGCATATATGTGACTATTAGGAGTCAAAGTTATAGCGCCACCAACTGGCAGCAGGAAGTGTGTCATTTTCAAAATGCTTTGAATTCAGCATCTTATTTTTACTCGATTTGCTTCAAACTTCATCAGAATAATGTTAAAACACAGCCGATATAAATCTGCTGGGGGGATATTGATATCTAAAACTATTGTTGCCGTGGCAACATGTCAAACTGGAATACTTCTCAGGTGATTTTGAGGCATATAACATGCTTAGAATTTCATCAAACTCAGAAAACATATCAGTATTAGTGACAGCTAGACACTGGCAAAAGTTCATAAGAGGGCGTGGAAGAGGCACTCTATAGCGCCACCTTTTGTCAAAAGTGGGGGGGTTAGTTTTAGCTACAGACACCAAACTCAGTACAAAAATTGTTCTTATCAAGACGGACAACTTTCTAATTCACAGTCATCAGCTACGACCAACAGGAAGTCGGCTATTTTGATTTGAATGTGGATTGTTTTTTACATTTAGCTGTGAATTAATGCATACTGCTCAGAGGAGAGTAACACTATACACACCAAACTTGGTGTAATTGTTGAAAAAACATTGAGGAACTTAAATTGTGAATGGGTTTTGGATAGCTTGGATGGTTTTGTCGTGGTGATTTTTTTAAATGACAGTAAAAATGGAATTATTAATTTTCCTGCATTTTTAAATTCCAAACACTTCAAAACCTTTTTTCATACAGAAAAAAAAGTTATTCTGAGTAAATATGCATAGTTTCATGACTTTACAACACTGTATGGATAACAGAAAATTAAAAAACTGTCAGACATCTCATCTCACTCTGTCCATCTGTTTGAGTGTGTGTGCTTAGACTTCCATTGTCTGAGAGAAAATGCGCCCCTACGGGTGCAGTTACCGGACTAAAAAAGGGAGGAGACTCTCTTTTGGTTTCACTTTTAAATCGGTTAAAATACAAATAAATACTTGGATTTAATTCACACTGACAAGCTAAACCAACATATATGATTATTATCAGGTCAGGGCTCATTAATAATTGATGTGTGGTCAGTGATACGTGAGAAACACGAGAGATGAATCACCGCTCTGAGCAGGAGCGTGTGGAATGACGAGCTCAGAAGAAAACGAGTTTATTCTTGTTTTATAGCTATTAAAAATAAAGTATTGCAGCGATATCACACAATTCACCAATCAGAACACACCAAGAGCTAAATTAAGATGTTTTTGAACTGTTTGTGTGAAAATGAAATATTCGCGGCTGCAGGGCCGTCGCCAGAACAAACCAAATGGGGGGGCATTTAATTTTCATAGGGGGGCACACTTTTTTTAATGATCTGAGACAGACCATAACATAAACCCATATTAGGCTATAACTAAAATAGACCACAATAGTCTTGTTTTGTTCAATTATTCAAATAAAATACTTCACCGTTTGATCTCAACGTCTCTGTTTATTGTCTCTTAACATTTCCAAAACCGCCAAAAATTTATTCTGAGATCGCATGCAATGTGCAGCTCAGCTGCGCAAGGGAATTGCGTATAAACAATACAATACTGTATGCTTAACTAAATGAATTGCATGATTTATATATACATATACATATACTTACACACAAACTGCATATTGTAATTTGAATTAATAAAACTACTAACACAAAAATAACATATTGAAAGGTCTGCTGCTGGAGACTTGCCATTGGCTGTTGTATTTGAATAATTAATTAGGTAGGTCTTTGCAAGGTTTGGGTGCTGTTTTGGGATGTTTTAACAGTCATTTATGAATATAATTATATTTAAAATTATGTTATGTGTAATAATGCGTTGAATAATGAATCGTCTGAATCATTTCTGAAGGTAGTGTGTTATGCATTTCTATTGTTACCGTTGTAGTGATTACTGTTCCTGTGAGCCAAGTTCTGCTGAAACAACGTTATTAAGGCAATGATCTAAATCAATAACATTCAATATCAAAAGTCTAACTGCGCGTTCACACCGGCGGCGTCGGAAGCGTCCAAAATCTCTCTCGCCGTTCTGCTCACGACGCTGCAGAAAGATTCGTGAGCTCTCAGATGCTCTGACGTAGACAGAATGCTTATTTTGTATTAAAAGTGGCCGCAAAGCAAACAGACTTGTTGATCTTATGCAGACTAACCACAAGGAGGTTAACGTTATAAGTTGATCTCATTAAATGTTTTACTTAAAATGAACGATCTCAGACACCTTTGTCCACGTATCACTTTTAATTATTTTTTATGTCCCTGTACGCAAACAGGGACACATCATAGATTACTGCAAACGCCAAACAGCAATAATCAACCTATCCTCTATTTTGCTTGGGAACTAATGTGATCGGAGCTGCGTCCTCTGGAATCCTCTCAAGCGGTTGACTTCTACGTTCCGATTGGTTGCTGCCCAACCGCGTCATAGCTCATTACCATAAAGTTGCCTTGATTTAAACTCTGCTCGACGCTCTCAAACTCAAAGGCCAAGTCGCGCCGCTGCTCGACGCCGGCTTACATTGAAAATGAATGACTTGCGGCCACTTTGACGCTCTCGACGCCGGCGGTGTGAATGCACAGTAATGCAAGTTTGGTTAATTGTTCTGTGCATTACGTTTAGGGGGGCACAAAAAGTCATTTGGGGGGGCACTGCCCCCCGATGCCCCCCCTTGACGACGGGCCTGCGCGGCTGCCTATCTGAAATCTCTGCCTCCGATCAGCGCGCACAGTGTCACAAGTTCAAAACAAACGAATTTATTCTTGTTTAAGAGCTTTTTAAAATACATTTTTGCCATAAATGCACACAATACACCCATTATAACACAACACGAGCTAAATGCAGGTGTTTGTGACACGTTTATGTGCGCAAGACTGTTTGAAAGCGCGACTGGCAGAATAACATATATCTCTCGAGCTGCAGGATTCTGCCTTTCGTCGTAAGAACGAACACATCACGGACAAGATTATTTCAAAATACATAATAGCTTGGCTAATATAAACGAAAACTGCCACGTGAACATAAACTGTTGAGAAATAAATCTGAAGTGGATCTACTGGATTTTAATATTAAGTGACCGCATATACCAGCTGCTTCTGTCTTCAATTTTAATCTATATAAAAAATTAAACTCATTCATCTTGGCTCCTTTTTTTTTAATGTGTGTACGTATTTATTTATTATTTTGCTCTAACAAGACTTAATCTATATTTAATTAAATCAATTACATTTTATTTTACATTTGATTTGTCCATTTCTGCATCTAAACGCCTAAAAACCTAAAACATGCTCTATTATACTATTGTTAGCAATTTCTTTATCGTCCAATTTATCTGGTGTACACACTTTTATTTTCATAATAAACTTGTTTGTTAGATTATACACAGTTACAGTGGTCTATAATAAATATTAACAGGTTTTATTCAAGCTGTTTAGAATGATTGCCATAAGCTAATTTTTTTAAATGTAAATAAAAAAAATACAAAAATACAAAAATAAAAAAACATTGGAAAAGAATAACTGTTGTACTTTTTTATACATTTTGTATAATTTCATAGTTTATGCATTATAGTTATAAAAACAAATAAATTTAGCCACTCACATAGAAATCTTGGGCCTCATCCTTTTCTGACAGTTTTAGGGATTTTAAAAAATCCTAAAAAACCTTATTTGTGCTGCAAATAATAATTTCTAATTAATTTGATACTGACTTCTGACATCCTGTGACATGATATTTATTTGAATTTACATAATCTCATGGATGTAACAGTAAATCTGTTCAGCTCACAGATCAAGACTAAGCTGTAATGCAAGCAGAACTTTCACAAATGCTTGTAGGTCAATAAAATCATTACAAAACACTATCATTTAAAATCATTTAAGGGATTTGATAACACTGTAAAATAATGTCTAATTTGTTAACATTAGCAAATGCATTGATAACACTTTATAATAACTGCACTCATTAGTAAATAGTCAGTTCATGCTTTATAAAGCCTTGTCCCAATATTAATAGTCAGTAGTAAGCAGTTTATAAATACAGCTATAAATAGCTCATTTATTAAAAAGGAGAGTAAAGGGTCAGTTATCTTCCTCTGAAAAATAAAAAAATAAAAATAAACAAACAAAAACACAGATTGATACAGAACTCAGAAATGTTATTGTGGATTTATGATAAACTCAGCCTGTAAATGAATTCATTCTCCTCCAAGAAGACACAAGTAGTTCTGTTTTAACATGAAGACATATACTGAAGATGTTAAATTTCGAATGGGTTTAGGATACCTTAAATGGTGTGGCCATAGCGATTTATTAAGTGAACATAAAATAATACAATAGTTATTTTACTATATCTTTAAAATTTTTAATTCCAACTCTTCATAATTTTTTATATACGTAGAAGTCATCATTTGAAGGAAGCACAGTAAGTTTCATAGCTTTACCATTTTCAAGAGCCAGCATAAAATTAAAACTATCATAACATATAAATCAAGCTTGCAATTCTTAGTACCAATAATGGCCACCAGATGGAGCTATAGGATTACTTTTAAATAATTATTGTAGAAACAAGTATGATTTAAATCATTTATAGAAATCTTTCAAAGAAAAATAATATGTATTTTATGTATTTTACAGATAAAATGACCCTCACTTAATTAGAATAACAAGCTGAAGTATTGTGAACCGTATATTAAGAATAATTCTTTATAGGCTTTATGGACAGAGACGTTTTGAGTGACTCTTGAAGGTTCAACACCACATCCTCTTTTACCACTGTTTAAAGAATGTATCGTACAGTACAGGTGTGGATGAATTTTGAATAGCTTGAATGGTTTTGTCGTGGTGATTTTTTGAAATAACAGTAAAAAAGTAACCAGTAAATGTCTTTTATTTTTTTTAAGTGCAGCTTCTAAACACTTCAAAAAAATGTACACATAGAAGACAAGTCATTCTGAGGAAATATGCATAGTTTCATGACTATACAACACTATATGGATGATAGAAAATTAAAAAACTATCATACATCTGATGTCACTCTGTCCCTCTGTCACTGTGGGTAATGTGTGTGTGTGTGTGTGTTAAGTGAATTAGGTGTGAAACTATCAGGGAGCATTTAGTCTCCAGCGCCAACATTTTACAGAACTGCCACTTTCCTGGAGTCTCAGAATTACAATGTGTCAGGTTCTGAGAGATCTAAGATTCCAAAAAATGATTTAATTAGAATACCATGAAGTATTGTGAAATACTATATATTAAGACTTTATATATAGGCTTTATGAACAGATTAGAGTGACTCGTGAAGGACCAGCACCACCTCCTCTTGTCTGATGGTATGAGGAATATATTTTCCTGAATCCGGGATTAAGATTTAGGAGTTCATTTTTATTCCACCTCCTTTCCTGAAAGTCTGTCTTGCAGAATTGACTAAAAATTAATCTTTACATTAATTCCTAATTATTTTGCAATTATTTTTTTCAGTTCTTCTTGACCTGTTTTTTTTTCATCTTCTTTTCTGACCTCATGACCCAGTCAGCATTTTTGTACAATGGTCAAGTCTTAACTTATCTATTTCTGTATTGCATTTGTGTTTGATATTTCTCATGGGTATTTCATAATTTTCGACTTTGAGTTAAAACAGTTTGAGTTAAGACTCTTTTTTAGCGCATTTCATCTGTAAAAGAAAACATGCCTAATGATTCTGCACACATGAATATAAGGAGTTTTTCTCTTCCAGCTTTCCTGGACTATTGTATAGCACTCATAAATGATTAAATAAAAAATAATGGTAGTTATTAAGATTGATATGGTTTGGAATTGGTAAAATGTGCTTGGAAAAAAATCACAATAAAACTATGTTTTAATGTTTAAGTTTGGAATATTAACTGACATGAATGAATGCTATATAAATATTGTTCATGTTAACATAATGTTTATAAATGAAATCTTATTGTAAAGTGTTACTAAATATATATATATATATATATATATATATATATATATATATCGGATTAACCCTTTAACTGCCATATCCTTTAAAACCTCACTGCCAGAGGGATATTGTGAATGCATGTGCCCGCTGGGCACAGTTTACCTGATGCCACCAGGGTGGCGATGGCATTGGTGGCTAGAGCCCGCCATCGCTGCTTGCAGCTATATTTCTATTTGAAATTTCGATAACTACACATTGACTTTGCACTCCGGACTGAAATTAAGTCGTTATTGTAATTGTGAAGATCAGAAACATAAACAGTGATTTCAAAATCAAATATGAATAATTACTCTATAAATGTTTTTTAACAGCTGCCAGAACAGGCCTAACATGCTTCGTCTACATAGGTCCACCGTGTTTGACCAAAAACAAATAAAAATGACTATAGAGATGTATATTTACTGTCAGAGCTGTTTGTACATGGTCTTCTGTGATTCAACACATAGCTAGTCATCTATTATGAGTGCTTAACAACTTAAATTTGACAGAGTCATTCTGACACATAAACTCTTAATCTTTTGATAAAAAATGATGCAACTCTTACTAAAAGTTTCACAACAAATACAGAAAACTTTTACAGTAGTAGAAATTATATCAGTCATTAATGATTTATTTATCTCCAATAATAAAAGTTATAATCAGAATACACATACAGTAATCTTCTTATTCCTTATTTAGATTAGCTGCTGTAGATATGCACTACATAAATGTGTTTTTTTCTCAAGGGGTTGAATAGCTTACCTTTCATGGGTGAATGAATTAAAAACAATTCATTATCTTAGCAAGATACTATTTGCAAATTCACTGAAATATAAAAATTATTTTTAAAAGCAACGACAAGTACACAAGCATTTCACTGTCAGCGCAAAATAAAACATGTAAAAGTTTACATTTCAAAATCTGGAACAATTGCTGTTTTTATAAAATTCTTCACAAATTATATTGATAATCTATCATTCACATATATTACCTCCATGGAAAATATTCTGATATAATGAGCATGATCTATGAAAATTGCATTATTTTGAGCTTGATGGAGAAGATTCACAATAAAAAATCATATTAATCCACAAACAAGAAATGCCTTTCTCTCTGTGTGTCCTTCTAAAAATGCTATACACAGTCACCGTTTATCAAGAGTAATAAAGACTAAAGGCACCTCCCACGAATTGAAGTGTTGTTTGAAGTTTCTGCTGTCTCGTTAATTCATAATTACCTTATGAACAGTTCGGTTTCTTTGACAGTAACAGTCCTTGCCATTAGTGTTGTCTCGAAATTTGAATTTGTATCTCCAGCATTTGGACCAATCATACACAAAGCTATTTGTTAGATATATTGTTTATATCTATATTTATCTAACCAAAGGGCCAACTATGAGGGTCTATGGTCCCTTCCCCCTGAAATGCAAGTAACACCTCAAAAGGGCAGAACAGGCCTCTGGTTTCATGGCAACCAAAGACAAACCATCTGATGACACTAGTGTCATGATCATCAGCTGGAGTCCACTCAGGACTCTTGTATTTGGTGTCCATTTCCATTCCCAACTCCATTTCCCATAATCCCATGCATAGGGCTAATCACCACCAGGTGTTCCCCTTTACCACTCCCCTATATATACTGTGTTTGAACTGTCTTGTTTAGCCCCGTCTAGCATTTCTGAGCATTTTTCCTAGTATTTGTTCCTTCCGTGTCTGACTTTGGATTGTGTAAACCGCCTTTGGTTCTCTGCCTCCTGTCCTGACCTCTGCCTGGTACTGTTACTGATTTTGGATATCCCTTTACACACTTGATGCTGTTGTTGGATAAATGCCTGTTTGACCACTCTATGTAAACTACTGCATATGGATCCAAATGTCTCTGACTCCATGTTACAACTTTTATTGAACAAAGAAATGTGGGCAGAGCAACTCTTACTCAAGTCTCTCTAAAACATACTCATAATTCATAGGAAACTCTTTATTTGAATGAACACGCATATACTGTACTTCAGGTCATTGTGCATTTTGTTACTTTTCTTGTATATTGTCTTTTTTTATTGTATACTGTTTTATGCATGCTTACCCTCATGAAAAAATAAGTTTATTAAAGTGTACTATTAGTATACTATTAGTATAAAATAGGAAAGTATGCTTTTAGTTTACTTTTTATGTACTTCTCAGAAATGTGCTTTATGTACTCCTCATAAATATAATTAAAATGACATTTAAGTATACTTGACTTATACTTACAAAAATTCTAAATATATTTGAGCTATACTCCTAGAATCCGTGTTTTCATTATTACACAGTAGAGGGCGCTAGTACACATCTTCTGTACAGACTTTCCATGAAAACACAAGTGAAGAAGAAAAAAAAACACCAGATACTAACACATGTAACACAATCATCTGACATGAAACAGCATCAAAACTGTAAAGTTATGGAATAAAATGACAGATGAAGAGGTAATAATTACAGTCAAGCTTTGGGGTGTTGATCGACTCCATCTACATTTTGATTATCATTCTTAATCCAATTCATAGTCTTTTTTCAGCTTTTTGTTCAAAATGTTATTCTTTATTTCTTATGAAACACATGAAAGTGTATGAAGCTAGAATAAAATGTTTTTTTTTTTTTTACAAGCAGATACCCTGTTCCAGTGCTTAATTTGTAAATTGCGAGGTCCCGGAACAAAACGGGGTAATGGATCCGGCATGTGATTACAGAAGGGAGAGGTAATGGAGCATTCACGCAATCACACTGGTGGACCAGTTTACGTGATTAAGAATGTGAATCAGATGCTTTTAGGGTCTGCAATGCCATGAAAAACATGGAAATGCCATGCAATTTTAAAACATCAAATTCCAGGCCTAAAAAAAAAGTTTAGAAGAAGTATAGGACTTTTGTTTTACAAATCTCTGTATTATATGTTATATTTAGTCATGTCCTAAATTTAGCGGGGGAGTGTGTGTAGCTATATTGAATGGTTTCAATAATTATTGAAGCTTTAAAGCTCATAATGAGAGAAATCCTGTATTTTTTCAACATATCATATAGGTTTGAATAATAAAATAAATCCATACAAACTATAGGATTAAATCAGTCATTCGAAATCAGCTTCTCATCAGCGCATCTTGTCTTCACTACAGCAACCTGCTGCAAGCTGCGATACAAAACTTTCACTCGCAATTCGGGACAGTCGACAGAACTTGACTAATCGGGTCATTGTTATATAATTTGCACTACTTTAAGTATTTTAAGGAATACTCGCGCACTCCAAAGGCTGTATTATGTGCCCTCACAGTCATATCTTATTTGTGCATATAAAGCCTCCTCGCAAGTAATATGTAAGAGTTATTTTTCATAGTTTGCTGAGTTTAAGCAAGCAAATACAGTCACAATATGACACACAAACAGTTATTTGTCTCTCTGAGAGTTCTGTCTCCTGCATGTTTGGATTGGAGGCGGGTGAAGTGACGAGGTTTCGCTGAGAGCTTGAGGATCCAGTGTTACGTAGATCTTACTGACAATCTCTTTTTAATACTTATAATTTGTTAAATATTTGCAAAACCCTCTGATATAAAAGAATGATAATAGATTATAATAGATATTTGAAGTCTGGTAAGTTTTTTTCACGGCACATCTGACAGGGTTAAGGTATGGCAACTGTTATTTTCTGCTATAGAGCCCTGCACGGGTCTTAAATTTAGGCCCTTTAGCCCGGGTTGTGTCCGACATCAGAATTACCGGCCCGAGCACGTCTTTTTTCCTCCTCCTCTTTAAACAGCATTTACTAGCATTAAAATAGTACAGTTTTATGTAATTTCAAGGGGTTGTTATTTTGTTTTGTTTTTATTAAGGTTAAGGTTAAAGCCGAGGTCAGACTGCACGACTTTAGCCCAGTTTTTGGCTCGCCGACAGGTTTTGAGAAATCGCAGATACATGCCCGGAATCACAGGCAAATCTGTGCTCGTTCACGCGAGTGACAATCATGCAGTGTGAATGAGCAAAAACACGATCTGAGAGAATCGCCGACAAGTCGCTGATGCCCGTGAGATATTGTTCATTCTAAATATCTGGACCTGTCGGCGATTCAAAATCATGCTGTCTGAAAAGTGTTCTGACTGAAAACTACATCAGCGATGACCGACAGCCAATAAGAGAGCAAGCTACAGAGCAGCGGGGAGTTCAGCGAGGAGTTATAAACCACAATATCAGCAAGCATGGCTTCATTTCAGAAAAAGGCTTTCTTCTCGGTCTATTTGGACCCATGAAATGGAAGATACATTAGTATAAATTTGACATTTCATCTGAGCTATCCCAGTCTCATGTGTCTTGCACTTGTGTTATCACGTTGTTTCCTTGTCACATCTCGCGGCTGTTTGGTTGTGAAACGTAGTTTGCGTTCCAGACAGAGCTGTCGGCGATTCTTCCCATTGTAAAGTCATGCAGTGTAAAACCTTCTGTCGCTGATCCATCGTGCAGTGTGAACACAGCAGTGACTGAATTCTGGCTAAGATATTCATGCAGTGTGAAAAGAACAGTGACCTGACTACTTTGAAAAAATCATGCAGTCTGAACTCGGCTTAAGGTTCATCGGTGGCTGTGATCTGCTTTTATTTGTATGCATTCACAATATCAACAAATGTTGTGCTTTTGTAGAATGGAAAAAAAACGTGATGTGCTTTCTGCCGTGTCGTCTTTAACAGGAGAACAAAAATGAAACGACACTCAGCGAAAACATGCCTCACAGACATGATAAATAAATCTATAGAAAGCTTTAAATGACTAAACAAAATAAAACAAATAAAAAACTAAAACTTTTTCATTATAATCACAATCCATAAAAATGCACTTCTCTCTAAAGGCAAGTCTAATGGAGAAGGGCAAGTCAGGATTGGCAATTCATCCTTGCGACACAGAATCAGAAAACACTAGTAAATAATTCAAATATCTCCGTGCTATTTCCTCCTGCCACATTTATGGTAGTATGGTAGTTTTTTGCGTGGATTTGAACGCAGAACTGTTCAACTGCTGACGGCTCGCACTGCTGCTGCGGGACATGAAACACAGTCTCTTCACAGGGGTGGTAGCACGGTCTTGTGTTATTTCCTCCAGCGTGGCAATTATTATTATTTTTCCATCACTAACTGATGTATGTATAAAATATAAAAATAAGGAGAAACTTAAGACCCGACCGGTTTCTGAACTATGATGTAAAAATTTGACCGAAGCCGGCCCGAGTGGCGTAAAAACTAGGGATGGGTATCGTTAAGGTTTTAACGGTATTACTACTCTTACCGATACTGCTTAACGGTCCGGTACTTTAACGTTTATCTCGCAGATCTCACAGACAAACGTCTTAATATGATCGCACATTAGAAATGTTTGGTGAGATAAGATGTGCACGATAACATTATTAAGAAAAAATCCATAGTACATAAATTTTTTTAAAGAAAGCCAAAAGAACATAAGATATCAGTTGTTTGGTCTAGTAGACGCATTTCTTTTCAAGGTCACTATGATTGTTCATTGTCCATTGGTCTCCAAATTCTCCAATTTCTTTTCCAAATCTGTGAGCTTCTTCGTGATGTTATCCATATTGCGGTTAATGGTCTCAGTCTCAATGCTGACTGCTCTGCCCACTACTTCAATCATGACGGGCAGTCTTGTGAGGCTTTGGACAGCTGTTCCCGTCTTGTTAATTTTCTGATAACCCAGGGCAAAGCCTAATCCAATCAGCAGAAGACCTGTTATCATGGTTCCGAATAGGTAGATGTCTTCAATGTCCTCCACGGAAAGAGCTGCCAGACACACAAACTACAAACATATAGGTAAACTAGTAGTGTACTCAATGTTTGCTACTGTTAGACTTAAATGATAATTAAAGGTATACTTTTATATACTAGAAAGTGGGACAATTTAGGGCCAGTGAAACAATACACTTAAAAGTACAGTATACTACTAGAACACTGATATTTGTATAAAGTTACATAAAGTATGCTTAAAAATATACTTGAACTTAACTTAAGTATACTTAGTAAAAGAGACTTGAATTATACTACTTTTTTGTAATGGTATGATAGAGCAACTCCTTCATGTAATCTTACCTATGTAATCTTACCATGTTTAGTATCTATGAATTTTTCTTCTGATGATCTAAACGAGAGTGTATATTACATGTTGGTACATAGGCAACATATTAGTGCTCTAAGAATCTTTAGTAATTTTACATCAACACCCAATCGAGTCCATATGCAAATTATTACCATGCTTTCAGACAAAGGGCCATAAAACTCTCCAGTACCTCCCACTTGGAATTTCAGCCTTTCTCATTGGACTAGCCCATCCCGAGAGGTGTGAATCTTATCAGACTTTAAAGGCCTCACATCAGTGACTCGCCTTCAGTTGGTGGAGTGTTGGAGTGTGCATCAATGGTTTCTGTCAGTGCTTTGGCAAGACATGGTTGTTGTTGTTTTTTGCCATGCAATAAAGCTAAATTCACAGCAGTGAGACAGGAAGCAACTTACAGTATATATTAATAGAGAGACTGGATTTAGGATCTTGAAATAACAGGCTGGCTCTTTCTCTGTATTAAGACAATAGAGAAATTTATCATTTACATGGTAGTAATAATAATAATAACATGAGCTGTAACCTGTATCAAGGACTGTAAAAAGATGGACTAATGAAGCAGAGCAGGATTTACAATCTTCTTTTGACCTCACTGACTGGAGTGTTTTTGAAGCTGCTGCCACCGATCTGGATGAACTCACAGAGACTGTAACATCTTATATCAGTTTCTGTGAGGATATGTGTATTCCTACCAAGACTCAACTAAATTACAACAATGACAAACCATGGTTCACTGCAAAACTCAGACAGCTCCGTCAGGCCAAAGAGGATGCTTACATGAAGGGGGACAGTGTCCTCTATGGATGGGCTGAATACACACTGGAAGAGGGGATCAAAGTGGCAAAGAGGAATTATTCTGGAAAAATAAGGACTCAGTTCACTTCCAACGACTCGGCATCACTGTGGAAAAGTCTGAAGGAGATCACCAATTACAAGACGCCATCCCCAGCACTGTGGAGAACCAACAACTGACAGATGATTTGAATGAGTTTTACTGCAGGTTTGAAAGAAGAACACCTATCACCTGCCTTGAACACCTCCCCACACATCCGTTCACACTATTTTTCACAACTCCTGCAACCCACCCTGAACATCTCTCCAAACAACCGTTCACACCATCCACTCCTGCAACCCGCCCTGAACACCTCTCCACACAACCGCTCACACCATTAACAACTCCTGCAACACTCCCTGATCACCTCTACCTGTTGCTCTAATGTCTGTGGCCATGAAGTCATTTGAAAAACTGGTGCTGGCCCACCTGAAGGACATCACTGGACCCTTGCTGGATCCTCTTCAGTTTGCCTACAGAGCAAACAGGTCTGTGGATGATGCAGTAAACAATGGACTGCATTATGTTCTGCAACACCTAGACAGACCGGGGAATTATGTGAGGATCCTGTTTGTGGACTTCAGCTCGGCCTTTAACACGATCATCCCAAACCTCCTCCTGCCCAAACTAACTCAGCTCTCCGTGCCCACCTCCGTCTGTCAGTGGATCAACAGGTTCCTGACAGACAGGCAGCAGCTAGTGAGGCTGGGAACAATACACATCCAGCAACCCTACAATCAGCACCAGAGCTCCCCAGGGCTGCGTTCTCTACCCACTGCTCTTCTCTCTGCACACTAATGATTGCTTGTCTAAGGACCCCTCTGCCAAGCTCCTGAAGTTTGCAGATGACACCAAACGCAACTGCCTCATTCAGAATGATGACAAGTCTGCTTACAGATGGGAGGTTAAAGAGCTGGCTGTCTGGTGCACTCTCAACAACCTGTAGCTTAACACGCTCAAAACAGTGAAGATGATCGTGGACTTCAGGAGAAACCCCCCTGCACTCCCCCCACTCACCATCATGAACAGCCCTATGACTGCAGTGGAGTCATTCAGGTACCTTGGGAACCACAATTGCTTAGGACCTGAATCGGAACATTCAAATTGACTCCATTGTGAAAAAGGCCCAGCAGAGGTTGTACTTCCTTTGCCAGCTGAGGAAGTTTAACCTGCCACAGGAGCTACTGAAAAAGTTCTACTCCACCATCATTGAATCCATCCTCTGCACTTCAGTAACTGTCTGGTTCAGCTCAACTTCTAAATCTGACCTCAGAAGACTATACAAAGGTTAGTCCGGACTGCTGAGAGAATCATTGGTACAACCCTCTCTTCTATTCAAGAACTGTACTTATCCAGAGTGAGCAAAAGGGCTGGCAAAATCACTCTGGACCCCTCACATCCAGCACACTTCCTTTTTGAACTGTTGCCATCTGGTCAACACTACAGAGCACTGGGCACCAGAACGACCAGACACAGAAACATTTTCTTCCCTTAGGCAATCCATCTTATGAACACTTGATAATAACTGTGGAAACCCCTACACTATTTATATTTACATACACATACACTTATTTATCTAACACACATACTTAGTGTACACTTAATTTTTTGCACATATATACCTGTACATACATAACTGCTCATTGCAATATACCTGCCATACAACTGTCCATTTGTATATTGTCTCCTTATCTACTTATTTGTATTTTTTGTACTTTTAGTATTTTTTATTATTTTATTTTTTTTGTTCTGTCGCTGTCATTCTGTTGCACTACGGAGCTTCTGTCATGAAAACAAATTCCTCATATGTGTGAACATACCTAGCAATAAAGCTCATTCTGATACTGAACCATATGGTGGCACCGCAGGGTCATCCCACTGCTCAAAATCTACATTCCACAAAATCTCCCAATCCCAAACCCATTGTGTGATTACAGTGTCTTTCACCTGTTTTGAACTGAATTCTTTACAACAGTCACGTAATTACACAGTAAAATATTTATATACATTAATACAACAAATACTTTTTGACGATAGGGAAGGGGTCGAGATCCATGGGAATGATGAAAATGAATAATGAAAATGTTCCCAGTTGCAAGAAGAAACCATAAGATGAAAAACAAGACTGTCAAGTCTGTAATATTCAGGAGAATCTAGGGAGAAGCTATGACTCTTACAAGGATTAAGATATTTTGAAGACGACAAGCTAACATCATTGTTGAAGACATGCTACACTACTATCTTCAACAAATTCTTCTCCCTAGAAGAACTCGGGTCAAGCTTACTTATTTTATGTATTAAAGAAATCAGATACATTGGCGAGCCAACTTAACCACTACTAAGCCAAATTTAACAATTCTAACAATTCTCACAGTTTATACAGATAAAATACTAAAAGTCATAAGCTTCTTAATGCCAATTACAGTAGTATACTATATGCATATTAAAGTATTAATATGTGTGACTAAGTTGGTTATGGAGGATTTGTGACTTTCCTTCTCTCTGTCACGGTTCACAGGTTTGCTTGCTCATTCTGCGTGTACTGCACTGATCTGATTGCCTATCAGTGCCAGCTGTGCTGACGAGCAATCACATCAGTCGCAGGTGTGTCTCGTTTGTTAGTCCTGTATGTAGGACTGTGTCAGTCATGTTCAGCATTACATCGTTTGATTGCTGGTTTCTGTTCTGATCTCTGTTCTATGCAGTTCTGGTTCTGCTCTCATTTTGCACAGATCTCTTGCTCTTGCTTGTCTCCTAGGACCTGCTTGGTGCCTGTTATCTGCCAGCAATTCTGTTTGTTCTATTGACTGTTTACAATAAACTTTATTACGACTTGCTACTGGTTCCATTGTATGCTTCCTGACATAACGATCTGAACACGTTATGTATCCAGCGAGTGTAAATGAACTGAGAGAAGCCCTTCACTATAATAATACTCAATTTGATCGACAAGACAAACAGATCACGGCTACTGGTCGAGCAATACAGGCCTTGGTGGCGCAAGTATCTGATTTAACCACGCAGTTGCAACATCTTAGAGTCGAGCCTGCCCAAATGCGGCCTCATTCACCACCTGCTGTTCCTCCCACGGACCGTCCCGCCTACGATCCGGAGCAACGTCTGCCTCCTCCTGCTGCCTATGCTGGTGAGCCACATCGATTTCGGTCATTTTTGACAAAATGCTCTTTGTTTTTTGCTCTACGGCACTCATCACTTCCCACTGAGGAATCTAAAGTGGCTTTTGTCATTATGTCACAGGTCGGAGCGGACCACAGATGTCGTGAGTCTCACCCCTCCCTAGTTTCCACCTCGAGGAGGTCCCAAGAACACCCCAATGACCAGACACACGAGAGAGAGTGAGTATAATTAAAACAACTTTAATTAAATTACTTAAAAGGTGTGAAGGGAAGGCAAAAAGGAATCTAAAATCCACTCTCGGGGCCAGAGAGAGTATAGGTCCGAGTCGCTTCTGACTCTGTCACGGGGACTCTCAGGTAAGCCTGTTGGTGATTTGTGTCCTTTCCTTCACGTGACTCAACAGGGTTTCCCTCAGTAGTGCCTTTGTGTTCCTCCTGTAGGAGAACCGTCGGTGGGGCACTTCCAGTCCCTGCACGCAGAGTAAAGAAGGTAAGTAATTCTAATGAATTGGGTGGGGTGCGTACCTGACGCCGTTCGCCACGAGATTCTGGGTCCGCGGTTGGAAACGCCTAAAAGGTCCACAGGTAAGTATGCAGGTGAGTATGCAAGGGCGATGCACTGGTATTTCACTTGGGGCGTACAGGTAAGTATACAGAAGGACGACTGGGTCTTTACTTTGGACGTACAGGTGAGTATACAAGGGCAACTAGAGCTTGAATTTGGGCGTACAGGTAAGTATACAAGGGCGATACGCTGGCTCTTAGCTTTAGGCGTACATCTGTGATTTTGAAAACAGACGTGATGATAACAATAAAAGAAAATATAATAAAAATCAAAGGGCCCAAAAGAACAAACATGGCACTTGAAAATGAAAAAAACTTTTTGTGCCTTACATCTCCACAGGACAGTTTAATTATCGAATTCTGGTCACAGTAATTTTGGGTTTTTACATTAGAATCACAGTAGGGCTCATCGAATCCATGATAAACAATGACTGTCAGCCATGGAATACAGATGATCCAAATCAATGCACATGCCAATAAAATAGTCTTATTTGTAATAAGGACACAGTATCTCAGTGGGTTACACACTGCAACAAACCGATCAATGGCCATTAATAGCATTAGGAAAGAGTTAATAGACCCTAAGCAGTGAACAAAAAACATCTGCACAAAGCAGCTATAAAATGGTATCTCACTGCTATTGAAAAAGTATTTTGCAATGGCTTTAGGCAGCGTGACAGTTCCAAAAGCAATATCAGACACTGCAAGATTACAGAAAATTAAATAGGTGGGTTTCTGAAGGCTTCTCTCATAAACAATAAATGAAATTATAAAGAGATTTCCTCCTGCTAGTGTCAAGTAGACAAAGAACAAAAGGGTTCCCACGGCTCCATAATAGTGTGGATGCAGTCCTGGAAATCCCAGCAGGTAGAATTCAGTAAAGACAGTGACATTTGTTGGAGTCATGACTCTAGAATGACTTTGGAGTTACCTGATGCAAGTTCACTGAAATATAAAAAATATGACAATTAAAATGACAATTACACAAGCATTTGACTGTCAATGCAAAATAAACAACATAAAACTTTTCATTTCTGGCACAATTGCTGCTGTTATAAAATTCTTCACAGATTATATTGATAATCACATTCACATACATTACCTACATGGAAATTATTCTGCAATAAGCATAATCTATTAAAATTGCATTATTTTAATTTTGATGGAGAAGATTCACAATCAATATTTGCATTAATCCACAAACAAAATTTTTTTCTCCTTGTATGTCCATCTAACAATGGTATACATAGTCACCATTTATGAAGACAAATAAGACTAGAGGGACCTCCCACAAATTGACGTGTTGTTTGGAGTTTCTGCTGTCTCATTTATTCATGATTATCTTATGAACAGTTTGGTTTTTTTGACACTAATATGCTTGAGTCCTTGCCATTACTATTGTCTCTTGATTTTGTAACCTTAATATAATGCATTGAAATATATCAATATTCAGTACCATTTTCAGTAGGCCTACCACAGGTTAAACTGCAATTTGAACATCAGGCCTAAGTTACAGTTTATTTTACTTTTGACTATAGTCAAAGTTTTAATAAGTACATTTAAGTTATTATTGTTGCAGAGGGACTATTTGCGGTGTAGGCCGGGGTGAAACCCGGAATGTTTGTATGTTGTTTCCCCCCCCCCGGTCCTAGTTAAGCTGTTGCACACCGGATGTTTTGAATGTGTTGTTACCGTTTTGCAAGCCAGTTTCTGTATTTGCTGCTGAGTTTAGTAAAGACGATAAACAGCAATGTCTGCGTGCATCTTTAAATACTCGGGTTATCACACTGGCGACGAGGATTAAAACCGTTAACCAAGCCAATGTTCCAGTAAGTCAGCCGGTTCGGCAGCGAAGAAGTTGGCAAATAATTAAACAAAAGCTATGGCTGCTACTGTCGGCTCGCTCAGTGAGTTCTCCGAGAAGGATGGTGACTGGGTGGAATATGTCGAGAGACTGGAGCACTTTTTCCTGGCTAATGACATTGTGGATGAGGAGAAACAACGATCAATCCTCCTGAGTGTGTGCGGGGCTAAAACGTACAGATTGATCCGAAATCTTGCAACGCCGCAGAAACCGGGAGAGATCGGGTTCAAAGAAATTGTGGAGATGGTGCAAAATCACCTCAATCCCAAGCCCTCGGTGATTGTGCAGCGCTTCAAGTTTCACACGCATTCACGCAAGTCAGGAGTGACAGTGGCGGAGTTTGTAGCGGAACTGAGGCAGCTTTCCGAGCACTGTGAGTTCAGGGCAGTGCTGGAGGACATGTTGCGGGACAGGTTAGTCTGTGGAATTAACGATGACGTCATACAGCGCCGCTTATTGGGTGAAGCCACACTGACTTTCAAAAAGGCTTTGGACATTGCCCTAGCCATGGAGACGGCGGCAAACAACACGATGGACATAAAAAATGCAGGGGGAGGGACGCTATCAGATACTGCCCATTTTGTAGCAAAAGAATGCAAAAGTAGTTCAGGAAGACCCACAGAGTGTTATCGTTGTGGGGGTCCGCATTTTGCGAATGACTGTGGTTTTAAAGACGCTGTTTGCCATAATTGCCAGAAAAGGGGGCATATTGCAAAAAAGTGCAGGGGTGCTAAACATAAACAGACAAAAGGATGGGGAAAAGCACCTAAGCCCAACACACATCACCTGCAGAGTGAGGATTTTGAGGAGCAGTGCTCATTCAACATGTTTAATATCCGTGGCCAGCCCCGGGCTCAGCCCATATATGCAGCAATTAAGGTGAATGGCGAAGAGCTGAACATGGAAGTGGACACTGGGGCCTCAGCTTCAGTAATCAGTCAAACCACGTTCAACAGGTTGTGGAGCTCAGGGGGTGCACCTGCAATGGAAGAGACAAGTATTAGGCTCAGAACGTACACGGGTGAGTGCATTCCACTCGTGGGGGCTATCAAGGTGGACATTGTATATCAAGAACAGCAGGCCGCGGTGACACTGCTTGTGGTCGAGGGGGAGGGACCGAGCTTGTTGGGGCGGGATCTCCTCCAGAAAATTCACCTGAATTGGGGACAGATCTGGGGTGAAATCAAACATACCACTGTGGTACAGGACATCATAGGGAAATATGCTGATGTCTTTAAAGAGGAATTGGGTACCCTCCGAGGGACCACAGTTAAACTGTGTGTGGACCCCAAAGCACAACCGCGTTTCTTCAAACCACGAACAGTACCATATGCCATGAAAGCTAAGGTTGAGGCGGAGTTGGAAAGGCTACAAAGGGCAGGGGTGATTGAGCCTGTGGAGTTTTCTGACTGGGCAGCCCCAATAGTGCCAGTGGTGAAGGAGGACGGGGAAGTGCGCATATGTGGGGATTACAAAATGACCATTAATCAGGCCTCACAGCTCGACACCTACCCCCTACCGCGAGTGGAGGACCTATTTGCTACACTAGCAGGTGGAAAAACATTCACTAAACTAGACATGAGTCACGCATATCAGCAACTTTTGCTAGATGAAGACTCTAAGCAATATGTGACTATAAACACTCACAAGGGGCTATTCAAGTATAACCGCCTGGTGTTTGGCGTTGCCTCAAGCCCGGCTATTTTCCAACGCACCATGGACAATCTGTTTCAGAACATTCCCCAGGTTGCCGTCTACCTGGATGACATTCTCGTCACAGGTAAAACAGAAGAGGAACACTTGCAAAACCTTGACCTGGTGTTAAAGAGAATGTCTGAGGCTGGGCTGCGTCTGAAATGCAGTAAGTGTGTTTTTCAAGCTCCAAGTGTCACATATCTGGGCCATCGGATTTCAGCTCAGGGCTTGTCTCCAGTCGAAGACAAAGTGAGAGCAATTAAGGAAGCCCCAACACCAAAGGACATTGCAGAGCTTAGGTCGTTTCTGGGTCTAGTGAACTATTATGGGAAGTTTTTACCAGACCTCTCGACCGTACTGGCCCCACTCTACCAGCTGCTACACAAAGGCTGTGTGTGGAGATGGCAGCAGGATCAGGACAACGCTTTCCAGCACGTAAAGGGACTGTTACACTCAACACGACTGCTGGTACATTTTGACCCAGACAAGGAGGTCATTCTATCGTGTGATGCCTCCCCGTATGGACTGGGGGCAGTTCTTTCGCACCGCATGGAGGATGGAAGTGAGAAGCCAATCAGCTATGTGTCACGTACTCTTACTGCAGCAGAAAAGGGGTACTCGCAATTAGAGAAGGAGGGCCTGGCGGTTGTTTTTGCAGTAAAGCGTTTCCACCACTACCTGTTTGGTCGCCCTTTTACCATCTTCACAGACCATAAGCCTCTAATGGGTCTGTTCAGTGAGACAAAGGGCATTCCACCCATGGCCTCAGCAAGAATACAGCGCTGGGCATTAACCCTGTCAGCATACCAGTACAGCATAGAGTACAAGGCGGGTAGCGACAATGCAAATGCTGATGCTTTTAGCCGTCTGCCTCTCCCAGACACACCACACCACACAGGCTTTCCCCCAGAGACTGTTTTTCTGATGGACAGACTGTCACAGGCTCCAGTGACAGCAAAGCAAATAAAGCTGTGGACTGAAAGAGACCCAGTGTTGTCGCAGGTGAAGAGGTGGGTGATGCAGGGGTGGCCTGCCACTGTGGAACAGGAGGGGTTCAAACCTTACGTCAAGCGCAAACTTGAATTAAGTGTCCTTGATGGCTGTCTCCTCTGGGGTTCCAGAGTGATTGTCCCACCTCCAGGGCGGGCTCAAGTGATGGACGAGCTACATGAGGCCCACCCCGGGGTTTCCCGTATGAAAAGTCTCGCCAGATCATTTGTGTGGTGGCCTGGGATGGACTGTGCTTTAGAAGAAAAGGTGAAGGTATGTTCGCAGTGTCAAAGCAACCTGAAGATGCCAGCGGCAGCGCCACTACACCCATGGCAGTGGCCCGGCCGTCCGTGGTCCAGGCTTCACCTGGATTTTGCTGGCCCATTTATGGGTCCGATGTTTTTAGTGCTAGTGGATGCGCACTCCAAGTGGCTCGAGGCACATATCATGTCAAATATTACTGCACTTACTACTACAGACACACTGAGAAGCATTTTCGCAACACATGGGCTGCCAGACACAATTGTGACAGACAATGGGCCCACTTTCACCAGTGAGGTTTTCAAGGAGTTTATGGATAGAAACGGGATTCGTCATGTCTGCACTGCCCCCTATCATCCCGCGTCCAATGGCTTGGCAGAGCGGGCTGTGGAGACTTTCAAAGAGGGGCTGCGGAAGATGTCGGGACAATCGGTGGAAACCAAGCTCGCACGCTTCCTGTTTCAATACAGGATTACTCCACACACAACTACGGGAGTGTCTCCAGCTGAGATGTTGCTGGGGAGGAGACCAAAGTCTCATCTGGACCTCCTCCAGCCAGACATCAGAGCGAGGGTTGCCAGGTATCAGGAGGAGCAAAAAGCAAGGCGGGACCAACATGCCAAAGAGAGACATTTTCACCCAGGGGACAGAGTGTATGTCAAGAACTTTGCCATAGGTTCACCCTGGTTGCCAGGGGTAATCCACCGCCAGACAGGGCCAGTATCTTTTGTTGTGGAATTATGTGATGGTAGGCAGGTGCGCAGGCACCAAGATCACTTGCGGGTCCGCCATGATGGGGGAGGGAAGAGTTCTCACGGTTCTCACGGGGTTTCATGCAAAGTCAGTGGGGGCGGCTCTGCAGAGGCCGTGCCAATAGCTCCAGGGCACGCGGAAATGTCACATGAGGGTCTGTCTGAGCCCTCAGAGGAGGCACCTGATGAATTGTCGGAGCAGGCAGCTACGGCTGACCCTGCTCAGAGCATACCTGGGGGACCAGAGCCTGCCTCCAGTTCTGAGGACACCATTCCTGAGCTTAGGAGATCTAAGAGACAACACAAGCCTCCAAACAGACTGACATGTTGAGCTACAGATACCCAAACATTAAAAATACCATATAAAAGAGTGTTGTTTGTTTAACAAAAATTTGATGTTCATATTGCTACCAATGTTTCTCCTGGTAGAGAGGCACTTATCTTACAGTGTGTGTATTAATGTTTTATGTTTGCACTTTAAGAGGGAGAAGTGTTGCAGAGGGACTATTTGCGGTGTAGGCCGGGGTGAAACCCGGAATGTTTGTATGTTGTTTCCCCCCCCCCCGGTCCTAGTTAAGCTGTTGCACACCGGATGTTTTGAATGTGTTGTTACCGTTTTGCATGCCAGTTTCTGTATTTGCTGCTGAGTTTAGTAAAGACGATAAACAGCAATGTCTGCGTGCATCTTTAAATACTCGGGTTATCACAATTATTATTTCCAATGTCACAACACTTCTCACAATCAACTTCCTGACTGTTCCAGTATGAAACAGTATCTAATAAGGCATCTATGTAAACATATCTATGGGTCAGAACCTCCCAAAGCACTTCATAAATTGCAACCTGTTTATTGATGCTGTGCAAAATATTAAAACGGTTTTAAATTAAACTGCTTTAATGTTAAACATCATAACAATGGGGAATCAAAATCTGTACTGTACTTTACCACAATGTTGCCAAACAAATAAACAAGACACCTGTGGCCTGTACCATGATGGTAGCTGAACAAATTCAGAGTTACAGGATTAGTTTTGAGTTGACAAATCCAAACCTCTCCAATCCGACTTTGTTGGTACCATGATGCTTTTCATCAACTTTCTTTGTCAACTCAGGCTTTGATCCTGAGTTTGTGGAGTGCATGCACATGAATGTGTGACATCACTGGCAAACAGCCAATCACGAGCCTTGCAACACAAAGCAAGTTTGATTTACTTCTCGTGAGAGACCCAGCGAGATTCAAAACTAAAGGTTAAAGGTTTTGCTAAAGGTTAAGAGATTGAACAACATGACAAATTTAAAAATCATATAAAAAAAATAAATGAGGACTAATAAAATAAATAATATTGCTTTTTCAGTGTAGTGACAAGTGAAACTTGTTAAATTAGTTTATACATTTAAAAATATATAGAGACTCGAACATGTAAGGTCAGATTTTTTATTTTTTAAATAGTGCAATCTTTTGATACTAGAACAGGAACATGAAAAATCAGTTAAACACACACATACACACAAACAGGCCATATAAACAACAATAATTAGAAATGCCCTTTCACTGTTGGCGCTTGAAGGCAAATTAATCGTGCATGCCTTTTCAAATGCCAATAAGCTAAACGACAGTAATTTAGGGTACTCCAAAGCAATCAAAATTGCTTGGAGTAACATGCATACCTGTCAAGTATCCCGTTTTGGCCGGGAAAGTCACGTATTTTACCCTTCTTTCCCGCCGTCCTCCCGTATTAGTATTTTCCCGTAAATCTCCCGTATTTTAATTCTTTAATTTTAACCTGCGTTATTAATAAAATAATAATAAAAAAAAAAACATTCCCAATCTGAGCTCTGTTATAGTCTCGCGATAACTGCCACCTGCAGTAGCCTGTCGCGAGGGGTGTGTGAGGTCAGATGACATGAGTTATAACGCGGGAAAAACAACAACAAAAGAAAAAACAGAGACGGATGATGGATGCTACGATAGAGAGTGAAGGCACACCTTCCAAAAAACCAAAACCCATGTGTAAATACCGTGATAAATGCGACAGCGAATTTACTTTTTTAAAGAATGCAAAGTCTGCAACAAATTTGTACAACAACTCACTAAAAGAGTAAAAGAAAAGTTATGTGAAATGAAAAGAAAAACTGTAAAAAAAAAAAAAAAAAAAAAAGCAATATGAAATTAAAAGAATGTGTGGAATGAAAATAAAATGTAAATGTAAAGACAAGCAATGTAAAATTAACAGAAAATATGCAAATAAGCCTTTAAATAAATGCTCTTCATATATACCGTTTTGTGTTTTCATTTGGGCTATAACACCTGTCTTAAAATGTAAGGGATACTGGAGCTTTGTTGGGGTGGTGGGACTGCTCGCGGTGGGCGCCGGAAAATTTCCCTTATTTTCAAATTCAAAACTTGACAGGTATGAACATGACCACATCAAAGTCACTATAGTCTTTGACCATATACAGTTAACATGTTGCATTGTATTAATATGACATAACTATGCTGCCTCATTGTTACTTCAATTCAATAACTTCTCAGAAATGGGAAAAGTCATCATTGATCATTCTAACAAGACGCTGAATTAACACAGGCTTGGACACATCTAAACATCTGATGTTTGTAAAGAAAAAATATTGTGAACAAAGCACACATAAAAAAGGCCTCTATATCATTAAGACGATACTATAGATTGCCACAGTGTATTGAATTTGAATTATAAGGCTTCGAAAACATAATTCTGTTTTAAGGTATTTTTAATTTGTGATGATATCCGTATGTCATCATCGGATGGTGGGAATTATGAGCTCGCAGTTTGATTGATGGAGCTGCAGCGAATTGTCTGTGAGTGATCAGTTTTTGTATTTGAAACCCATTTCATTCACCAAGTAATTGTGTAAATACATCAATATTTCACTAAATGTACACACACTTGACTAAAAGCCATGCAGGTAAGCTCTGTCATAACATAAACGGGAGAAAAAACAATACAGTATTCAGGTATGTAGCCTATTATTCTATTTGAAATTTCGATAACTACACATTGACTTTGCAGTTCGGACTGAAATTAAGTCATTATTGTAATTGTGAAGATCAGAAACATAAACAGTGATTTCAAAATAAAATAAGAATGAATAATTACTCTATAAATGTTTTTTTAACAGGTGCCAGAACAGGCCTAACATGCTTCGTCTTCATAGGTCCACCGTGTTTGACCAAAAACAAATAAAAATGACTATAGAGATGTATATTTACTGTCAGAGCTGTTTGTACATGGTCTTCTGTGATTCAACACATAGCTAGTCATCTATTATGAGTGCTTAACAACTTAAATTTGACAGAGTCATTCTGACACATAAACTCTTAATCTTTCGATAAAAAATTATGCAACTCTTGCTAAAAGTTTCACAACAAATACAGAAAACTTTTTTACAGTAGTAGAAATTATATCAGTCATTAATGATTTATTTATCTCCAATAATAAAAGTTATAATCAGAATACACATACAGTAATCTTCTTATTCCTTATTTAGATTAGCTGCTGTAGATATGCACTACATAAATGTGTTTTTTTTTCTCCAGATGTTGAATAGCTTACATTTCATGGGTGAATGAATTAAAAACAATTCATTATCTTAGATATCTCAAGATACTATTATTACAATCCATATGGAATAGTTAAGAATTATTGTGCGTTGTTTTGTGGTGTAGCAAGGTATTATGTGTATTAATAATATTTTGGAGGAATCAACTGTAGAGAGAGACTGGATATAAGAACAAATCTGTGTGATCGTTTTATTAAACACTGCTGTACTGTCACTGTCAGTCATCAAGAACCATCTATTGAATGACTGTGTCATTTCTGCACTCCTATTGTGGCTATAAGAGTTCACTGTTTTTTTAGTAATATTTTAATTTTTTAATTTTCAGAATAGACAGAATAGAATTTAAAAAAGGCCCACCACAAACTTGGGTGTCAAAAGGCCTCTAAGTAACACAGATAACCTGCTTATCTGTTGTACAGCCCAAACATATCTTAAAAAGGGTGACGGAGACAAAGTAGTACACACAATTCCTTTAAATTTCCATCCGTTATTTACCACTAAGGCCTACAAATACATAGTTAAACTGTTTATATCAGTCAAACGTTTGGATACACTTACTTTACTCTTATTATTATTTTCCAATATTTCCAAAATTTTTTTTATGCTGGCTGTCGAAATCAAATCAAATAATAAGGAAGGGATAATCAGAAAAAACACATTAAAGTTTAAGCACCAGAATTGAAATGAATATCCATCGATACATAAAAGGGTTGTGATTCTGTCTTTGCTTTATTTGTGTCAAACAAAAATCACTTAGCTAAGTGTTTGTGTCTGTTTGTATTTGTGGGAATATACTATTGTAAATATTACATACAATATAATGCACTGATTCCCGATATGAAGAATTTTCTGTTTGACTCGTGGTACATCTCCTACAGTGCTTCTTTGGAAAACATGTTTTTTGTTTCAGTTCTATTCAAAAGTGTCACTCTTGTTGAACTTGCATAAGATCACTTCATTGCAATTTGATTGCCATTAAGGAATCATTCTATTGTGACCAATACGAGTATGGTTATAATTTTCTCTGTATTATGGATATTTACATCTTTGGGGACCCTAATGGTGTGTAAAGTGGCTCCTGGAGAGTGACTTGGTTGATCAGTTTACATCTAGCACACAAAGGTTTCTACTGATCCTGATGACCTTGATTAGCTGCTTCAGGTGTGTTTATGTTGGCCTAGAAAGCCCTTACTGTAAGTGGAGAAATTCTTCATCCTTCCTTGGGTACCTAAAATCTGTATGAAGATGGAGCAGTAAGAATTAAGCCTGGAATACTATATAGTGATCTGTCAGTGCATGCCAGTGTTGTGATGGAGACATGATCACAGTAACAGTCTCAGTTTGTTGATATCTGACTTGTAAATTGTAAAGACAATGGCATAAATTACAGTGACAAAAAATTACCATGTAGTTCTTAACATCACATTTAACACAAAATACACATCAGTTTAGTACAGCTATTGACTTGTCTTATAAAGGTTGTTTCCGCTGGGAACAGATGTTTCATATACAATATTGTTTTAATCATATTTAATAGTTTTTTTCTTTCTTTGTTTTTTGAAATATAGTTTAGGTGAAATATAGCAAGTTTGTAATTGTTTAAAAATTACAAAAATAAACTTTTGTGGCTAAAACTGATTAAATCGTATGTCTTCTCACAGTTACTATACTAATTTTGATGTTTACATCTAATACTATTTTGTGTTTGTTGTTTCTTCTAATGTATGACTGCTATATGAATTTACACACATACAGTGGATACATTCACCTTTGTTGGAATAAATAGGGGATTCATTGAAACTTTTATCTTTTTGAGTAAGGTTTCCTTCACGTCTTTTGTCCTCAAACAGTAAATGAGGGGGTTGATCATGGGTGGAAACAGACTATACATCATAATAATGACTAATCGCAAATCAGTGCTGAAGTTAATACCAATGATGCTAGACAAATAAATAAAACACCTGGGTAGAAAATATAGAGCAATTATGATGAGCTGAGGACTGCAGGTGGAGAAAGACTTCAGCCTTCCTTGAGTGCTCGATATATGCAAAACTGCCACAATGATGGCACAGTAAGAGAAAATTATGAAGGCCAGGGGACCGAGCAACACAACCATAGCAAATGCAAAGGCTGGAACTCCGTACAGTGCCCTGTTAGTGCATGCAAGTGATGTGATAGAAATGTGATCACAGTAACAGTGTATAATTGTGTTTCCTGAACAGTAAGGCAGAGGGTAAGCCCTTATTGCCATCATTAAAGGGCATGTGTTTGTTAGCACCCATGCAGCCAGACAAAGACAGAAAATGTTCAACTTTGTGACTATATTAGGATATCTTAGGGGATTACATATGGCTACGTACCTGTCAAAGGCCATTATTGCCAGGATAACAGAACTGACTGAACCAAAATAGTGCACAAAATACATCTGAATGAAGCAACCAGTGAATGAAATACTACCATCTTGGAACCAGTATCTAGAAATAATCTTTGGTAAGGTAGTGGTGCTGAATAATAAGTCACTTACAACCAGGTTTAAGATGATATAATACATAGGTTTATGAAGGCGTTTTTCTAGAGTAAAAAGTGCTATAAATATTCCATTCCCCACTAAGATACACACATAGGCAAAAAGCAGCAGAGCAGCCACTGCACCATAGTATCCTGGCTGAAGCCCAGGAAAACCAACGATAAAAAAGTCCTTAACAAAGCTGATGTTTCCTGATGACATGATGATCTGATGGCTAAATGAAAAAGATGAAAAATTAGAACAGTGTACAACATTTTACAATATTACATTAATATTACAACATTTGGATCACAGAATCATAACAGGATTTTAACTTCTTTGTTTTACACAATAAGGAAGAAGAATTATCACATTATAATCTAATCAACTTTTCGAGTGAACTGAAAAAGCATCTGATTTGATCTCTATACCAGTAAAATGATTTACTTACAATACACTGTATGTCTTTTTACGCTCTCCAAAAATATGTCAAAGTCGAAGATATTTAAGGCACATTTTTTCACTCTTAATAAGGCGGGGAATTTTGTGGTTGGTCGGTGACACTCAGACCATATACTTCTTGCGTTTCTTATAGGCTACTAACTAGTGACCAAAGAGATGAACTAACATATTTTCTACTGCTTTTAATACACTGAGATTGAATGTTATTTTAATGACAAAGGTGGCTTTTACAAATCTTTGCAGATGTTTTATTCAAAATATAATCAATTAAATGCAATTAACAAAATATTAAGTGTGAAGTATAACATTTCTGGACAATTTCTGTATAGCTAAAAAGTATATACTGTATATATTGTTTGTTTTTGTTTATGAGCTTGGCAACACGTTTGATTTCAATTATACAAATGCTTGATTAAAAATGTATACAGATTGAAATAATGTTTTGTTAAAACTATAAAATATAAACGACAATAGGTAGACACCTGGTATTCTGTGTATTAAAACTTTTTAGCTTTTTTTATTTTATTTTTATTTATTTTTTATCTTGAGTTGCATGTGTTTGTGTAATCTGTAGATCACACTTAGAGGTAAGAACTTATCGTTTGAAAACAGGATAATGAAAGAAACTAATAAACCGTAGGCCTCATGACAGTGATTCACAGTTCTAACGCTTATTTGAATAATCTCCCTGAAAATGATTTGTTCAAATCTCCCCTGGAATTATTTGGAAGTCTCTAGGTCAATTATACCACAGATTGTTCAATCATTTAATAATTTAGCACAGTTGGGGGAAGTCACACAGCCCAGTGTTTGGAGAGGTGCACTTCAGGCTATGCTGTAGCTATGGCATAGGTCCGACGCAGAAGTATAAATCAGCCATAAGTAGTGGAGCAAATGATGGTAATTACAAGTCACACCTGAACCAAATGACATAATCAGATACAGAAGGAAAACTAGGACAGAGAACACGTGGGAACAAAAACACAACTGCAAATCCATGCCTGTAACATTGCCCCCCTACCGGATGCCACAACCTCGCAAAACACAAAACAAAGGGTGGTACGGAGGGGGTCTTAGGAGGAGCACAAAGGAGAGGGGTGACAAGGGATCGCAATGGGATGGTAGAAAGGCAGGCTGACAATACAGGTGGAAGCAGAAGATGGATCCCTAAGAGGAGGATGAAGAATGGAGTTCAGAGTGGAGACCATGGAGGGAGGAGCCAAGATGGAGACATGAGGGACTTGGAGCAAGAGGAGCCAGGTGGGACCCAGGCTGCAGCCATGGTGGAGCAGACGGAGGTAGGAGCAATGCTGGAGGAAGGACTGACAACTCCAGGGGGGGCAACCGGCGGCAGCTGAGCAGGTAGTGGTGGAGCCCGAGGTGGAGACAGAGAGCCGTCGAGCCAAGGAGGAGCAGATGGCTCTGGTGACCAAGGTGGAGACGGGGATCCGGAAGGCCGCTGTGGAGCAGGAGAGATGAGGGAGCCCAGTGGAGCTGGTGGACTGATGGGCCACGGTGGAGATAAGGGAGCTAGAAGTCATGGTGGTGTCGCTGGGTTGACGGACCTCCATTGTCATAACAGGACAGATTGGTAATTCAAGACAGGCTGACAGTTCAGGACAGACAGGGAGTTCAATAATTGTTTTTTATGGCCATAACAGGACAGGAAGATGATGACGGAAGACAGAATAAAAGTCTACCAAGTCCTTTTCCAAGTCCAGCCTCAGCTCACCCTCATTGATACGACAGTGCTTCCCTCCACGCATTCAGGCTCTACTGTGATACTTTCAGCAGCAGACTTCGTTGCCGGCTCATGCACCTGATCATACGTCACGTGAGCCACAGCTCTGTCACTCCTTTCAGCGATGGCTCGTCAGTCACAGCAGTTGCTGGCTGTCCGTCTGTGGTGGGTTCTGGCTGTAGCTCCACACACTGGGGTGGAGATTGGTTGGGCTGTGGTTTAGAAGTTGGGCTGGTGTTGTCATCCGTGATGTCCACTGTCAGCGGCAATTCACAGCACACCAGCACCCACTCAATAAAGGCAAAGGTATAGAAGAAAAGTGTATAATCACATAAAGACAGGAAACTAAGTCATAGAACACGTGGGAACAAAAACACATCTACAAGTCCATGACTTTGACAACAGCCTACCCACCTCCAAACCTACATATTTAAAACATTATTATTAAACACTTGTTAGGCAATTCATTTCCAGTTTTACGATGTAATATGCAATGAGAATGGTAAGAAGAGCAAGTTCAGCCAAAAGTGGACTCGAACCCTTATTGATCACATCATATGAGCATTACTCTCTGACCTAAGCCACTGCTGATTACTACCATTTTCCAATTAGATAAATTGAGCATGACACAAGTGTGTTTTTTCTCAGCATTTTGGTTTGACTTTTTTTTATTCTGGAAACATAATGACTATATTCTCAACAATTTATTTAGAATGTTTTTGCAAAATGTAATATTTTTTTTCTAGAAACAGAAACAGAAACAGAAAGAGTTTTTAATGAGTTTCTTTTCAGTATAGTATATTAGTATATTTAGAGTATATATTATTTTAATTCAGTATTTTTTAAATAAAATTCAGCAAGTTTAATCTTGCATTGTAATGACTTTAATCTCAAAGTTTTATTTTTTATTATTGCTCAACCCTAATCCTCTTCCTTAATATTTAAATTCAATAAACATTTTATGACAGCCATATCAGGTACTTGCCTAAAAGGACAGGTTTATGATGTGTGTAGTAATAGATCACACTTATATTAGGTTACTTTTAGCATTTCCCTGGAGTTAGTTCACTCTCCATCCATGCAGCTATACTGTATGTGCGTGCAAGTTTTGCTATGCCTGAATAGAGTAACGCTACAGTTTCCTTTGACTTTTCCAGCTTCTAAGCTGGCTTTCTGCTATAGTGATGCCACGTGCATGTATTGATTGGATTGTTAGATTTCTAATCAGTAGGGGTTGAGACCAGAGACCAGGGCAAAAGTGCATAGGGCCCAGAGGCTTAAAGGGGGCCTGATATTTTGCAGTGCTAATTTTAGAGAGGTAGTCCCTAAATAAATAAGATAATAACAAAAATTAAGAAATTAAGATTTTATATGTGTATATTTATTTATATTATTTATTCTTTATCAATAAACAGAATTACCTTAAGCTTGCATCTTAATCCATGTTTAGTTTTTATTCTTTATTGTACATTAAATACAGAAATAACAAAAAGTTGAGACATAGCAACTGAGAGACAATAAAAAGAACCTTATGAGCAGATTTCAGACATTTCGAGAAAATGGATCCTTGGTTTGTATTATATGAATGATATAAACATGATATGAACATGAATGATATTTAACAGCATTTGGGTGGATGAAACCTTAGGGTTACAAGACAACATTTCAGTGTAATACATACCGCTCAGAAAAAATTAAAAATAGCTTGTACAATTTACAGTCCATTTTGTTGTTTTGTCTTGGGGTCCGTAATTAAGAACACAGTACAAACTGCATATTGCTGCTTTTCCCCAACACACATCACGTCTCAAACGCCCACATGTTCGGGTGTAGCAGAGTGAATTTAACTATTTCTACACATTTAATTTCCACATAATGAATCTTAAAACATTTATGAAAAAATATATTTCATTTTTCAAATAGGTAATTTAATTCAGAATAATGAAGAACACAAACAATCATTAACGTCGTTTTAAAAAAGTTCTTTCTAATTGGCGAAATTCTGTTTTTAAGCAGTTTTTGAATTAAGACTCTGATTTCAGCTGTATTTAAAACATAAATAATGGGATTTAACATTGGTGGAAGAGACAATGAAAGAGATCCACTGATGACTCTGGCATTGGTGGTGAGAGAAGTAACTAATGAAGCAATAAAAATGCATATGACAGGAAGAAAGAAAGAGACGACCAGCAAAAGGTGAGACACGCACGTCTTTAGTGCTTTTAAACGTGCTTCCCAAGTTGTAATTTTACTTAAGGCAAAAACAATGCCCATATATGACAGGACTATAATGAACAATGGTGATACAAGGAACAAAAATACGATGAGGTTTGTTAAGAACATATTAATGCTGTTGTCGTTCCATGCCATCCCCAACACTGCTCCATAATCACAATGTAACGATAAAATCTCCATACTCATCGGGAAGAAGGAGGCGGGAACCAGCGCACAATCAAAACACTTTAATAATTCAAAAATAAATACAAAACGGCGCACCAGCCCCTCACGGACGACTGGTGCGCATAAATAAAAAGCAAACACATAAAATAATGTCCCAGGCCTGGTCCTCTCTCGTCCTTCACGGTCGTCACTCCAGTTTTATATCCTTCCATCTCCTACGTGGGACTCGATACCAGCGGTGCACCATGGGGCGCAGGTGCAGCTCATATCCAATCACTACACCTGGCCTCACTCCTCGTTCCCACGCCTCTCGGCCCCGCCCCACTCGCCACATACAATAATAACTCTCTACCACATTAGATTTACAGAATGAAAGTTGTGTCATCAAAGATGCTGCCAGGGCCACCAGAGAAGTGTTAAATGCCCATATTATTACAAACACTAAAGACATGAAAGTATTATTCACTATGGCATGATACCTTAATGGCAAACAAATTGCAATATAGCGATCAAATGCCAGAACAACAAGAGTGGCACTTTGCAGGGTAACAAAGAGGTTCACAAAAAAACATGTTAGCCAACCAAGCATTGTAGGACATGTAATGTGAAAAAAAAAAAAACCTTCATTGTGTTAGGAATCCATGCATTAGTTTCACCAAGGTCAGCCAAGGCCAAGTTAAACACACTAATGTATTTTGGACTGTGCAAACTTCGTTCCAGAGCAATAATGAGGAGGACTGCAGAGTTCCCAATAACAGCAATAAAATATGTGACACACAAAAATATATAGTAATAACTCCTGTATGGTATACCTTCAAGTCCAGTGATGAAAAAATATTCTGGACGAACAATAGACATATTCTGGGCAAAACTTGCATTTAAAAAACTCATGGCAGCTTTGTGCTTGATGATTTGAAAATAGAAATCACCATCAAGACAAACAAAATTTAGGGAATTCACAAAATTGTCATCTTACTTTTCTATCAACTATTTTCAAATGCTGCAAGTATACCTTTTTTATAAAGTTTCTGAATAATATTTCAATCACAAACCTGTATACATGAAGTTTTAGAGCGAGAGCACACAATGACTATCTAGGTCTAAAGGACTAAACACCTGTGAGCTGCTTTGAATATTACTCAGCTGTAATTGCTTGTCCTTGTTTTCTTGTTACAAAGATCATTGGACATTTGCGTCATTGTATCCAAATATATCTTCTAATTCTTCTCTTGAGAGATTTCAGACAACGATGATGTAATACTATGCTGAAGTTAATGATCTGGCCACTGCTTTAGTTTGATATCATTTTTTATTTCACCAGTCTGCAAACAGGCCTCAGAGTTGCCCTTTCTGTTCTCAGTAACTCACAGATATAGTTAATGTTAAGTCTATAATGTGACACTAGCAACTGCAGTACAGCTTACAAGCTTGTCTATGCATTGGGCTTTTTGGGTGGAAATGGCTGAGATCCACTGAGTGGACAATTAAAATATGCATAACCCTATGTAACAACCAGTGTTGGGCTCATTAGTCAAAAATATAATTTAAAATGCACTACTCTTTAAAAAATTATTATTACTTCAATTACTTTTTTACTACTATCAGGGAGTGATCAATACACTATTACTTTTCCATTACACCCCACAAAACTGGTAGGCCTAATTGTGTCTTTCTCTCCAAAATTTAGACTCCACATTTACGCCTCTTTGTGAATGTCAAGCTATGTTTATATGATTACATCATATTTAGAAGTCAGAATCATTAATGGTATTTATTTTCCACTAAATTATGTCATCTGATGGCCATTACTGGTTTTCAGAGCTCCCTCTGTGAAATCTTCCTGTGATATCACATTCAAGATTTCTGTTATGAAGATGATTGGCTGCATATACTTCACTCATATCACATGATCATTATTCCCTCCCTATCTAGAGGTTGAATATCATATGACATTCTGCGTTATGTCTCAGTAACACAATACTTGTGACCCAATTCAGTATTTGCATCCTTTGATCCTTCCAAGGCCAAGTACAACCACTTCTCCACTTTCTCCACCGGCTGCTCCTTCATCGAATATATCGGTGTTCTGATATATAATGCTACCTATCAAAACTGTATTCCTACTTTAATGGAAAATGTAGGGCCGGGGAAGGTGTACATGTTAATAAAGCCTCTCACCTTATTAAAATCATGCCGGAAAAAAAATATCTGATAAGTAGCAATTTTCACATTTGAATTATGCTACCATCTGTTTTAAGGGGAGGTAGCAAAATCTGACGGTAACAGATTATCAGAATACCGTCCATTCCTCACTCAAGCCTGCTGGGTGTGATTGTGTGTGTTTCATTGTGAAAGTGAAACTACTTTGTTTGGCCTTCCAAAAGAGGACACAACCATAAATCAGTGGTTAAGTTGTTTTTACAACACTGAACAGTTCAACCCAAATATTCAGATGGGTGCAGCGTATATTCAGCTGTATGGTGATGTTACCCAAAGCTGATGTTCATAATAATAAATTCTAAATAGAATACCAATTGGCAAAACAAAACCTAAATCAATGTATTTACAAGTTTTTTATATTATCAAGATTGAAGTGATATTTTTAATCAAAACTTCCAAACAGAATTTTTCGTCTTTCCTTGCAGGCCACAAATTGTTGAGCAATTTTTTTTTCTCTCTAAAAAGCTTTCTTTCTTGAAGATTCTTGAAACCAGATGAAGTAAATGATTGTTATGCATTTTTCGTAAGGGAAGATATTTGTGTTTTAAGAGCTTTACTACAATAAAAACCCTTTATGATAAATTTGGGATGGAGGTGGTTTGGTTTTGTTGCTGAGAAATGTTGATCAGGGTCTACATATTCTTCCCTGTTTATCAAATCAGTTCTCTCTTCTCTTCGGTTCTCACATGCTTCCTCACTTTTTCCCTCATCTCCCTCTCTCTCTTCCTCTTTTTCCCTCCCTTCCTCACATATGACTGACACTTCCTCACAAACATCCTAAAAACAACAGATATAAATAGCATTAGGGGTCAGGGATCACTCATTTATTGACTCATTTACCATTTCCATAGTTAAATAACTTCACAAGTTTTTCATGAGATGTACATTTAGAATAGCCTACAATACAGTGATTAATACTATTGGAACACACAGCCTTTATACATAAAACATATACATATAACAGTTTGAACATAAAATAGAAAATTTTATCTTTTTCTAGCGATTATTACACAGGTCCTATTTAAACTGAGCTGACCTAGACAATGAAGTCTCTGCATTCAATAATAAAATGCCTTTAACTGGAAATTTAGTGTTTAAGCTTGTCATTATGAATTGCTCTTGCACTCTTGTTCAGTGCTTTGACACAATCTGTATTATTAAAAGCACTATATAAATAAAGGTGATTGAAAGTTGATCTTTATGGAATTAAATTGAAGTGTAATTCCTTAAAATATTGGCAAGCAGTTCCAATTAAGAAAACACTGCCTTAAATAAGTTAAACCGGGATTTTTAATACAAATCTCGCCTGTACAAATTCTGGAGAGGTTGAGCAACTGTCACCTCTCTCTGTCAGGGACGTCACAGCCTGCCTTTCCTACAGACCAGTTAGGACATAAAGTAGCAGTAATTTATTAAAAGAATAACATTTGATGAAGTATTTTAAGATAATCGGTGCAAAACAAATCTGATTTATTGTGAAAGTATAATTCTACTCCGCGAGCAGCACGTAGGCAACAAAAGACAGCAGAAACCAGTCATTTGTGACGTCTCATTCAGCAGACGCTTTTATCCAAAGCGACAGGTAGGAGAGCATTCAACCCACTCAATCATGCGTGACGTGTCGAGGTCCACACAACGGGTTCTGTTGTCTTTTGAAGTTACAGTAGGTAACATGAAAACTTTATCTTGTGATTCGAGTCATCGCAACATACTGTAGGCTAACATACTTACAGTGTGTGTTTGAAAAAAGGATGTAATCGTACACTGCTTTTTTCTGGGATGCATTTTATTCCAGGCGGCCTAATAGCAAAGTGAATGAATGAACGAAAATTCACAAGATCGACAAGAGATTTGAAGCTCATAGCAGAGGCGCATAAGAGATGATGAATGTTAGTTCACTCAAATCTAAGTAACAAATCAGAGAACACTGCCAGAAATATTCACCCTGCATCCAATGAACAAATACATTTAAAAAATAAATAAATTAAATTGCAGGGGTGAGAATCACCTGTTTCTAAAAGTGCGGTTTGCTACGCCCCGGTACTATCTACAACTTATATGCAATAAATAAATAAAATAAAATAAAATAAAAAGAGGGCAATAAAATTTATTTACTGAAAAAAAAATTGTACACCATGGAAAATATTCACTATTTCACAAACATGTCTTTGATTCTTATTATGTTTAAGAAAAGCCTGAATTACAGTTTATATAAATAGATAAACAGGGCAAAGTGTAAACAATGGACTCTATTGTATTAAAGCAATTTTTAAAAAATTTAGTGCATCATATCTGCATGTTCACTTTCCTATCTCTAATTTTTCTCTTCAGTGCATCTTTGATGTCTTTGGTTCTAAAGCAGTAAATCATTGGATTGACGACAGGTGGGAGAAGACTGTACCACATGATTAACATAACACGAATGCCAGGTGATATCGCTATTGTCACATCATGCACATAAACAACACATCTGGGCACATAGTACAGACAAATGATGAGTAGTTGAGGAGTGCAAGTTGAGAATGTTTTATAACGGGCCTGAACATCTGTGATTTTGAAAACAGACGTGATAATAGCAATAAATGAAAATACAATAAAAATCAAAGGGCCTAAAAGAACAAACATAGCACCTGAAAATGAAACAAACATTTTGTGCCTTACATCTCCACAGGACAGTTTAATTATCAAATTGTGGTCACAGTAATTTTGGGTTATTACATTAGAATCACAGTAGGGTTCATTGAAGGCATGATAAACAATGAATGTCAGCCATGAAATACAGATGATCCAAATCACTGCACATGCCAATAAAATAGTCTTATTTGTAATAAGGACACAGTATCTCAGTGGGTTACACACTGCAACAAACCGATCAATGGCCATTAACAGCATTAGGAAAGAGTTAATAGACCCTAAGCAGTGAACAAAAAACATCTGCACAAAGCAGCTATAAAATGGTATCTCACTGCTATTGAAAAAGTATTTTGCAATGGCTTTAGGCAGCGTGACAGTTCCAAAAGCAAGATCAGACACTGCAAGATTACAGAAGATTAAATAGGTGGGTTTCTGAAGGCTTCTTTCATAAGCAATAAATGAAATGATAAAGAGATTTCCTCCTGCTAGTGTCAAGTAGACAAAGAACAAAAGGGTTCCCACAGCTCCATAATACTGTGGATGCAGTCCTGGAAATCCCAGAAGGTAGAATTCAGTAAAGAAAGTGACGTTTGTGCGAGTCATGACTCTAGAATGACTTTGGAGTTCCTTGATGCAAATTCACTGAAAATATAAAAATTATTTTTAAAAGCAATGACAAGTACACAAGCATTTCACTGTCAGCGCAAAATAAAACATGTAAAAGTTTACATTTCAAAATCTGGAACAATTGCTGTTTTTATAAAATTCTTCACAAATTATATTGCTAATCTATCATTCACATATATTACCTCCATGGAAAATATTCTGATATAATGAGCATGATCTATGAAAATTGCATTATTTTGAGTTTGATGGAGAAGATTCACAATAAAAAATCATATTAATCCACAAACAAGAAATGCCTTTCTCTCTGTGCGTCCTTCTAAAAATGCTATACACAGTCACCGTTTATCAAGACTAATAAAGACTTAAGGCACCTCCCACGAATTGAAGTGTTGTTTGAAGTTTCTTCTGTCTCGTTAATTCATAATTACATTATGAACAGTTCGGTTTCTTTGACAGTAACAGTCCTTGCCATTAGTGTTGTCTCAAAATTTGAATTTGTAACTCCAGCATTTGGACCAATCATACACAAAGCTATTTGTTAGATATATTGTTTATATTTATATTTATCTAACCAAAGGGCCAACTATGAGGGTCTATGGTCCCTTCCCCCTGAAATGCAACTAACACCTCAAAAGGGCAGAACAGGCCTCTGGTTTCATGGCAACCAAAGACAAACCATCTGATGACACTAGTGTCATGAACATCAGCTGGAGTCCACTCAGGACTCTTGTATTTGGTGTCCATAGGGCTAATCACCACCAGGTGTTCCCCATTACCACTCCCCTATATATACTGTGTTTGAACTGTCTTATTTAGCCCCGTCAAGCATTTCTGAGCATTTTTCCTAGTATTTGTTCCTTCCGTGTCTGACTTTGGATTGTGTAAACCGCCTTTGGTTCTCTGCCTCCTGTCCTGACCTCTGTCTGGTACTGTTACTGATTTTGGATATCCCTTTACACACTTGATGCTGTTGTTGGATAAATGCCTGTTTGACCACTCTATGTAAACTACTGCATATGGATCCAAACGTCTCTGACTCCATGTTACAACTTTTATTGAACAAAGAAATGTGGGCAGAGCAACTCTTACTCAAGTCTCTCTAAACCATACTCATAATTCATAGGAAACTCTTTATTTGAATGAACACACATATACTGTACTTCAGGTCATTGTGCATTTTGTTACTTTTCTTGTATATTGTCTTTTTTTATTGTATACTGTTTTATGCATGCTTACCCTCATGAAAAAATAAGTTTATTAAAGTGTACTATTAGTATACTTCTTTTAAACTGAAAATAGGAAAGTATGCTTTTAGTTTACTTTTATATACTTCTCAGAAATGTGCTTTATGTACTCCTCATAAATATAATTAAAATGACATTTAAGTATACTTGACTTATACTTACAAAAATTCTAAATATATTTGAGCTATTGTAACGGGTTGTATATAGGTTCTGTTAAATTCCTGCATAAATGGGGACAGCGTCGTCTGCTGGCGTCACTTTGTATTGCGCTGCGGTGCTAAAAATAGCGAATTATGGGTAATCCACAGCAGAACTTCTGATAACTGCTGTGGTAAGTCGCATGTTAAATGCTGCAGAGACAATATTAGCCAAAATGCTTTAAAGCTCACAAAAAAATGTTATTTTACTGTATTTTTGTTTTGAAGTAGTTAAGTGATGAATGCCGTTTGTTTGGCGTCGAGTGAGTCATTAAATTAGGCTCAGAGCTGAATGTTAAATGTAGCTTATGTTGCATGGCTTCAAATGCTATTCCTTCATCTGACTTACTGTGCGTTTTGTAGGGCTGTTTATGTCTCTGTCTGCAATGTCGTCATGCTTATTATCCTGATTCAGTTTGGTTTCCCCATATGCAGTTGCAGCTCCACATACACAACACAACGAGGCTGACGCATGAAGAACCGTTACATTGGTGCCGTGACTGTGAGTAAGTGGACGTCTGCCTGCCATTGAGGGACCTCTGTAGCTGTGGCTTCGTTTGGACATCGTGGACTGTGGTCTTCTGAAGAGGACATCTCTATGTTATCCTTTGCCCAAAAAAGACTCTTCCTGCTCTGATTTTTTTTATTTTTCCTATTATTATTTTGGGTCAGTTTTCTCCTGTTAGTTGACTTTTTATTTTTTTTTCTGCTTTTGTTTTGAAGTGCAGTCATAATGAGCGAAAATGGATTTGATTCGCCGGCTCGTACTCCAGCTTCTGTTGGTAGGGGGAGAGGTGTACTGCAGCTACCTGCTTCCTTTCTTGATAGTCCTTTTGTTGGTGGTAACGTTGCTTCAGGAGTGAATAGGGTTGACTTTTCACTTGATCCCCCTGACATTACTGATATGCGTAACCCACATAGGCAACCAGTCACTAATTCTACACCACACACTGAACATGTTGCCCCTGATTTGTTAGATCAAGTAGGTTCAATTGCTTTAATGATTGGAGAACAGATAGCCGACAGTATTATATCTCGTCTTAACACACCTAGCCTGAGGTCTGACACACATAGCAACCCACATATTGGCAGTACCACACTGACTCGACCTTCCAACACTGTGGATATATCCCAGGCTCACTTGGTCACACACAGGAACGTCAAAGAGCCTCCTTCCTTCAGAGGGGATGGATCTGACCCAGTTGACATAGAGGAGTGGGAAGATCTGATGAGGGCATTTGTTAAGAAGGGAAACATGAATACTGCCGAACATGTTGAGGAGATACTTGTTCACCTGCGGGGCAGAGCAAAAGACGTAGTAAAATTTTGGATTAGGAACAGCGAATCTGACAACCAGTCCAGCCCCAATGCTATTTACAGTCTGCTTCGTAAGCATTTCAGTTGCAGTCAGTACTCACCAGTTCCCCTCTCTGACTTTTACACCACTTTGCCTAATGAGGATGAGGAGCCTTACGATTACTGGTTGAGGCTAAACAAAGCAGCAGATGTAGCCTCTGAATGCTTGAAGGAGCAAGGCAAATCATTTGATAATCCAGGAACAGAGATTGCCCACATGTTTATCCGCCATTGTCCCAGTAAAGATTTGGCTCTGACTTTTCGATCCAAGTCCATTGAGAAGTGGTCTGCCCATGAAGTGCAAGCTGTGTTAAATGCACATAAATCAGAGTCCAACTTCAAACCTGCTAACTTGTCTTATGTTGGTAGGACTGATAAAACAAATGTTTGCAAAGTTGATGTTAATGCAGTTTCCATTGCGTGTAAGGACTCTGGATCACAGCCGTGTGGATCTACAGATCAGGCTAATCTAGAGAGAGTAATCGACATGCTAGAGAAAGTTT
The DNA here is from genome assembly GCF_023724105.1 of Carassius gibelio. Taxonomy (NCBI): domain Eukaryota; kingdom Metazoa; phylum Chordata; class Actinopteri; order Cypriniformes; family Cyprinidae; genus Carassius; species Carassius gibelio. The sequence continues at coordinate 9,005,446 of NC_068410.1, forward strand.
TAATGCGCAATTCCTGTGTACGACAGCCTAACCCAGGTCGACGCTATGCCAGATTCCCAAGAATTGATGGTTTAGATGCCTTACCTTGTGCTATCTGTAACGATGGCGCTCACTCTGCTCTAGTCCACTGCCGTGAACATCATTTATGTTTTCAGTGCCTGTCACCCGGCCATTCCCGACGCAACTGTCCTGTACCACGGGCTACTCTGCCTCCGTCCAATCAGGGAAACTAACAGATCTGCATGAGGGGGAGGGCAGTGTAGATCTAATTAGTCAGCCTCCCATTTGTGATACTGAGGATTGTGAGTCTGTATATGAGGTACACAAAAGTATTGCCCCTTCTGACAAAACTGTTATTTTTCAATGCTTACAGCACGTCCCCATGATTGACAGTCTGTTCTATACCCCTGTGTCTGTCGAAAATGGCCCAATGCTGAGGGCACTGATTGATAGCGGCTCTATGGCATGCACCATAAGCGAAGCAGTTGAAACTAACCTGTTGAAAGCCAATCCTACCTTGATAACAATTTCAGCAGATAATGTCGTCATTGTTGGATGTGGAGGTCACAGAGTTTATCCCAAAGGGATATATGATGTCACAGTCTCCGTTTATGGATGTAAAATGATAATCCCTGTTCTGGTTGTGCCAGGTCAGACAGAAGAACTGATTCTTGGCAGCAATGCCATCAAACTGCTGTTGACTTTACTGAGGACCACCGTTGGCTACTGGAAGTTGATGAACATGCCAAGCGGAGATGGAATGGATGAATCCTTTCAGTTTTTGTCTTTACTCTCTAACACAGAGAGGTGGAAAGGTGATATTGTTCCAGACAAAGTGGGTACAGCCAAACTTAAAGGCAGTGTAACATTGCAACCACAGAGTGAATATCTAGTTTGGGGTAAACTCCCTAGCAATGCCATAGTGTCTGTGGGTAGCACTGTAGTCATAGAGCCCACCCAGTCTAACTCCAGGTCTAAACAGATCTTGGTCGGCAGAGTTATCGCACCACTATTTGGTGATGGTTTAGTTCCAGTTAAACTAGTTAACCCCACTAATCGCCCTGTTACACTGAGAAGGAATGCAAAAATCGCTGATGTATCCCCATGCATTGCAGTAGAGGATTTCACAGAGGCTGAAAGTGTCCAGTGTAACATCCAGTCCAGTGCTCAGTCCAATCACATCGCCGAACAACCTCTTCAGTCGGAAGAGGAGTTAACCAAAATTTTGAGGGACCTGGGATTGAAAGATTTAGACTTAAGTGCATGTCAAGTGTCTCTTGAGTGGAAGAACAAACTCTTCAGCATCATCACAACTCATGAGTCTATTTTCTCGAGGAACAAGATGGATTGTGGCTTGGCAAAAGATTTTGTTCATAGGATCCGTTTGGTTGACGACAAGCCGTTTCGTCTACCTTATCGTAGGATACCACCAAGTCACTATGAGAAATTGCGAACAGCCCTGAATGACATGGAGGAGAGTGGCATAATAAGGAAGTCTAACAGTGAGTACGCATCACCTTTAGTAATTGTGTGGAAGAAAAATGGTGACCCCAGGATCTGTAATGACTTCAGATGGCTCAATGCCAGGACAGTAAAAGATGCTCATCCTCTCCCACACCAGTCGGATGCACTCGCTGCTCTAGGCGGAAATGCCTTCTTCTCCACTATGGACCTGACATCCGGTTTCTACAATGTGCCACTACATGAGGAAGACAAAAAGTATACAGCCTTCTCATCACCATTCGGACTCCACGAATACAATCGAATGCCTCAAGGCCTCACAAACAGTCCTGCTACGTTTATGCGTATGATGATGTCGATTTTCGGTGACAAGAACTTCACCAGTCTGTTGTGTTACCTTGACGATCTTTTGGTTTTCGCTCCAACAGAACAGCTTGCACTCGACCGACTGGAGATGGTATTTTCTAGGTTGAAGACTCACAATTTAAAGCTTGCACCAAAGAAATGTAATTTTCTGAGAAGATCTGTGAAATTCTTGGGCCACATTGTTTGTGAGGATGGAGTCTGTACTGATCCTGAGAAAGTTCAGGCCATTGCTGATGTGCAGGTGTCTGATTTAATGAACTCGGATGGCGTCACTCCTTGTCCTAAGAAAATTAGATCGTTTTTGGGTATGGTGTTGTATTATCAACATTTTATTGAGAGTTGTTCAGCCAAGGCAAAGCCCCTCTTCAAGCTTATCTCCCAGCCAGACACGCAGTGCTTCAAAAAGAGAGGGAGGCATCCTAAAAAGAAAGTTCTACATGTTAAACTCACACAATCAGATTGGACTGAGGAATGCAAATGTGCATTTGAGACTTTAAAACATGATTTGCTTACAAGTGTAACATTAGCTCACCCTGATTTTGATGACCATTTCATATTGGCCGTGGACGCTTCTTTCGATGGGTTGGGTGCAGTACTCTCCCAGATCCCCAGAGGCAGTGACATGGCGAGGCCAGTGGCTTTTGCGAGCAAGACACTCTCACGCTCCCAAATGAACTACCCCGCGCACAGGCTTGAGTTTTTAGCCCTAAAATGGGCAGTATGTGATAAATTCCATTATTGGTTGAAAGGTCGTCATTTTACAGCCTGGACTGACAACAACCCACTCACCTACATACTCACTAAACCAAGACTTGATGCGTGTGAGCAGCGTTGGGTAGCAAAGCTGGCATCCTATAGTTTCGATCTGAAATATGTGCCAGGTGCTAAGAACATAGTGGCAGATGCACTCAGCAGAGAGCCTTTTGTCCAGTCTAGCATCAGTCATCGCCTTGTGACGGAGCCATATCATGCTTTGTTAAATCAACTGAATGGTGTGGTGGATGAAACCGTTCAAGATGCTTTCAGATACACAAACAACTGTCAGCTTGTGAGTATGGATGTTGACTCAGGCTCTAATCTTCCCCACCCACTTTCCCAGGGCGAGTTTACATCTCAGGAGATCTCCGCTCTCTTGGATGCACATTGCTCTGGCGGGACAAGCCGTGTAATGGGGACGGGGGTCATCCCTTATCTGGAGAAAGAGGATTGTGCCACTGCTCTGCCTAAAAGCACTCTTCTGACTATGCAGGAGCAGGACAGCACCGTGAGTAGAGTTATTTACTATGTCCAGAGACACAAGAGACCTGACAAACATGAACGTGCAAAGGAGTCTCGTAGTGTAATCAAGCTGCTCAAGCACTGGAACAAACTCACATTGCAAGATGGTATGCTATATAAAGTGAAGAAAGATCACAACATGAACAACAAACTTTATCAGTTCATTGTACCAGATTGCCTGAAACAACAAGTTCTTCATGGCATACATGATGCTGCAGGTCACCAAGGACGCTCACGTACACTCTCACTGGCCAGACACAGGTTTTTTTGGATGGGTATGGCGCATGATATTGTGCATTATGTCAAAAACTGCAAGCGTTGCATTCTTGGTAAGGCGCCAGAGCCTAATGCTTGTGCTCCCTTGGAGAACATTCACACCACAGAGCCTATGGAATTGATTTGTATTGATTTCTGGTCAGCAGAGCAAGGAGACAAGTCAGTTGATGTTCTCGTAGCGACAGATCATTTCACCAAGATGGCCTTTGCTTTTCCGTGTAAGAACCAGTCTGCACAACAAGTGGCTCGCCGATTATGGGATGATATGTTCTGTATATATGGCTTCCCGAAGCGTGTGCATTCTGATCAGGGGGCTAATTTTGAGAGTAAGCTCATCAAGGAACTGTTGAATATGGCTGGTATAAAGAAATCGCACACTACGCCTTACCACCCGATGGGTAATGGGATCACAGAGCGTTTCAACAGAACCCTTGGGAGCATGATCAGAACCTTACCCCCCAAGTCCAAATCAAAGTGGCCCCAGTCGCTAAGAATGTTGACTTTCTGTTATAATTGCACTGTCCACGAGACAACCGGCTTTGCACCCTTTTACCTCATGTTTGGGAGGATTCCCAGACTTCCCATTGATGTAATGTTCCAACATGCTTTAAAGGATGATCATGTCATTACTCACTCAGAGTTCGTATCCCACCTCAAAAGAGACCTTAGTGAGGCAGCAGAGGTTGCTCAGAGGCACAGTTCAGCTGAACAGGCTCGTCATGCTAAGCTCTATGACCGCAAAGTAAAAGGCTCTCCATTGATTGTTGGTGACAGGGTTTTGTTGGCAAACAGAGGTGAAAGAGGAAAACGGAAGGTTGCAGACAAATGGGAGTCAATTCCTTATGAAGTGTTGTCAGTAAGATCAGCAATCAATGTCTACCGTGTGAAGGATACAGTCACTGGCAAAGAAAAAACAGTTCACCGGAACTTGCTCCTTCCAGTCAGTTTCCTGTTGAGAGACGATGAAGTTGACTTGTTGTCTGTTTCCCTGTCAGTTGAAGCAGGCAGTGATCCTGGTGATGCTTTGCCTCATGACCAACTTGATGGTGATGAAAAAACATTGCAGTGGATTTTGAAAACTGGAAAGAATGCTGAACTTGATGAGGTTGTTGTCGACTTACCTAGTTCATTCAATGCAGTGGAGAATATTCCTGTGGATGATGTTGGCGATGACAGTCATGGATGTACTGGCCGGGACAGTGATGTGAGCCAGTCATCATTCCTAGACGATCAGTCTGCCCACAGTCAGCCCATACAGCTCCCCACACACTCGCCAGCTGATGCACATGCACATGTTCCCAGTAGTGTAGACTTAGAATCAGTTGAGCCTGTAATTTGCACCCAGCCAAAGCAAGGCATGACTAGGATTGGTAGGACCATTAAACCTCCAAAGAGATTAATTTGTGAGATGAATGACCAGGTTGTGGAAGATTCAAGGTCTTCCGTGGGTTCTTTTGTTACTCTTATGAGACATGTTTTTGCAGTGTAGCCTGAGACTTTACAATGTGCCGTTTGAGTGTAGACTGATACTCCATTTTTCTCTGGAGTTTTTGAGCTGTGTCAATTAGGAGGGGTGTAAACGGCATCTCTTGTGTCTATGTTAAGGTTTAGGTTTTGGTACCAGCCTATCCTTACATATCTCTATAGGGGGAGTTTTGTAACTGACTAAAAGGCAGTAGCGCTCAATGTAATTCTTTTTTTTATTTTTATTTATTTTTTTATTTTTTTTCAGTTCTTCAGTTTTCTCTGTGTTGGATGCGCTTCCCTGATTTAGCAGTAATTTAGGGGGGTGTATGTAACGGGTTGTATATAGGTTCTGTTAAATTCCTGCATAAATGGGGACAGCGTCGTCTGCTGGCGTCACTTTGTATTGCGCTGCGGTGCTAAAAATAGCGAATTATGGGTAATCCACAGCAGAACTTCTGATAACTGCTGTGGTAAGTCGCATGTTAAATGCTGCAGAGACAATATTAGCCAAAATGCTTTAAAGCTCACAAAAAAATGTTATTTTACTGTATTTTTGTTTTGAAGTAGTTAAGTGATGAATGCCGTTTGTTTGGCGTCGAGTGAGTCATTAAATTAGGCTCAGAGCTGAATGTTAAATGTAGCTTATGTTGCATGGCTTCAAATGCTATTCCTTCATCTGACTTACTGTGCGTTTTGTAGGGCTGTTTATGTCTCTGTCTGCAATGTCGTCATGCTTATTATCCTGATTCAGTTTGGTTTCCCCATATGCAGTTGCAGCTCCACATACACAACACAACGAGGCTGACGCATGAAGAACCGTTACACTATACTCCTAGAATCCGTGTTTTCATTATTACACAGTAGAGGGCGCTAGTAAACATCTTCTGTACAGACTTTCCATAAAAACACAAGTGAAGAAGAAAATAAATCCGGCATGTGATTACAGAAGGGAGAGGTAATGGTGCATTCACACAATCACACTGGTGGACCAGTTTACGTGATTAAGAATGTGAATCAGATGCTTTTAGGGTCTGTAATGCCACGAATAACATGGAAATGCCATGCAATTTTAAAACATCAAATTCCAGGCCTAAAAAAAAAGTTTAGAAGAAGTATAGGACTTTTGTTTTACAAATCTCTGTATTATATGTTATATGTAGTCATGTCCTAAATTTAGCGGGTGAGTGTGTGTAGCTATATCGAATGGTTTCAATAATTATTGAAGCTTTCAAGCTCATAATGAGAGAAATCCTGTATTTTTTCAACATATCATATAGGTTTGAATAATAAAATAAATCCATACAAACTATAGGATTAAATCAGTCATTCGAAATCAGCTTCTCATCAGCGCATCTTGTCTTCACTACAGCAACCTGCTGCAAGCTGCGATACAAAACTTTCACTCGCAATTCGGGACAGTCGACAGAACTTGACTAATCGGGTCATTGTTATATAATTTTCACTACTTTATAAGTATTTTAAGGAATACTCGCGCACACCAAAGGCTGTATTATGTGCCCTCACAGTCATATCTTATTTGTGCATATAAAGCCTCCTCGCAAGTAATATGTAAGAGTTATTTTTCATAGTTTGCTGAGTTTAAGCAAGCAAATACAGTCACAATATGACACACAAACAGTTATTTGTCTCTCTGACAGTTCTGTCTCCTGCATGTTTGGATTGGAGGCGGGTGAAGTGACGAGGTTTCGCTGAGAGCTTGAGGATCCAGTGTTACGTAGATCTTACTGACAATCTCTTTTTAATACTTATAATTTGTTAAATATTTGCAAAACCCTCTGATATAAAAGAATGATAATAGATTATAATAGATATTTGAAGTCTGGTAAGTTTTTTTCACGGCACATCTGACAGGGTTAAGGTATGGCAACTGTTATTTTCTGCTATAGAGCCCTGCACGGGTCTTAAATTTAGGCCCTTTAGCCCGGGTTGTGTCCGACATCAGAATTACCGGCCCGAGCACGTCTTTTTTCCTCCTCCTCTTTAAACAGCATTTACTAGCATTAAAATAGTACAGTTTTATGTAATATCAAGGGGTTGTTATTTTGTTTTGTTTTTATTAAGGTTAAGGTTAAAGCCGAGTTCAGACTGCATGATTTTAGCCCAGTTTTTGGCTCGCTGACAGGTTTTGAGAAATCGCAGATAAATGCCCGGAATCACAGGCAAATCTGTGCTCGTTCACGCGAGTGACAATCATGCAGTGTGAATGAGCAAAAACACGGTCTGAGAGAATCGCCGACAAGTCGCTGATGCCCGTGAGATATTTGTTATGCTAAATATCTGGACCTGTCGGCGATTCAAAATCATGCTGTCTGAAAAGTGTTCTGACTGAAAACTACATCAGCGATGACCGACAGCCAATAAGAGAGCAAGCTACAGAGCAGCGGGGAGTTCAGCGAGGAGTTATAAACCACAATATCAGCAAGCATGGCTTCATTTCAGAAAAAGGCTTTCTTCTCTGTCTATTTGGACCCATGAAATGGAAGATACATTAGTATAAATTTGACATTTCATCTGAGCTATCCCAGTCTCACGTGAAAACTCCGGTCTTGCACGTGTGTTATCACGTTGTTTCCTTGTCACATCTCGCGGGTGTTTGGTTGTGAAACGTAGTTTGCGTTCCAGACAGAGCTGTCGGCGATTCTTCCCATTGTAAAGTCATGCAGTGTAAAACCTTCTGTCGCTGATCCATCGTGCAGTGTGAACTCAGCAGTGACTGAATTCTGGCTAAGATATTCATGCAGTGTGAAAAGAACAGTGACCTGACTACTTTGAAAAAATCATGCAGTCTGAACTCGGCTTAAGGTTCATCCGTGGCTGTGATCTGCTTTTATTTGTATGCAGTCACAATATCAACAAATGTTGTGCTTTTGTAGAATGGAAAAAAAACGTGATGTGCTTTCTGCCGTGTCGTCTTTAACAGGAGAACAAAAATGAAATGACACTCAGCGAAAACATGCCTCACAGACATGATAAATAAATCTATAGAAAGCTTAAAATGAATACTTAACAAAATAAAACAAAAAACTAAAACTTTTTCATTATAATCACAATCCATAAAAATGCACTTCTCTCTAAAGGCAAGTCTAATGGAGAAGGGCAAGTCAGGAATGGCAATTCATCCTTGCGACACAGAATCAGAAAATACTAGTAAATAATTCAAATATCTCCGTGCTATTTCCCCCTGCCATATTTATGGTAGTATGGTAGTTTTTTTGTGTGGATTTGAACGCAGAACTGTTCAACTGCTGACGGCTCGCACTGCTGCTGCGGGACATGAAACACAGTCTCTTCACAGGGGTGGTAGCACGGTCTTGTGTTATTTCCTCCAGCTTGGCAATTATTATTATTTTTCCATCACTAACTGATGTATGTATAAAATATAAAAATAAGGAGAAACTTAAGACCCGACCGGTTTCTGAACTATGATGTAAAAATTTGACCGAAGCCGGCCTGAGTGGCGTAAAAACTAGGGATGGGTATCGTTAAGGTTTTAACAGTATTACTACTCTTACCGATACTGCTTAACGGTCCGGTACTTTAACGGTATTCTTATCGGTACTTTGTGTTGTGTTAGGCAGTCGAAAACTTTGCATTTCTCTGTCTGCACATAATGCACTTTTGAAAGATGCTTTGAAAGATTGCTTGTGTTTCCGCCCTTTCATGCAAAAATGTTGTTGCATTTATGACAACCAGCGTTGTCTGCATCAACTCTAGTGAAGTATAACCACACTATGGAACGTTTTGCTGTCTCCGCCATCGCCACTCTTTGTATTAAGCAGGAGTTTTCATACTGTAAGGGGCTGTTCAAATATCGCGTCTAAAAATGCGTGGAAAATGTTAGGCACGCCGCTTTCTGATTTTTTTTCCCCCCAAAATCCTTCGGGCACTTGCACTCCTGAGGAGTCTGCCGTTGCTAAGTAACCATGACCTGCTCTCTCCAGGGAGACGCGGAAATTTCAGCAATGGATAAATGGATTTGCAACACTAAAAACTGCTGGCAGTAGCACTGCTACTAAATTAATTTAAGAATCTACATACAGCTATCAGCTGTTCCTTCATCTTTGCTGAGCTTTCAACATTGTCATGGAAAAGGTGAGGAGGTTACATGACCTGCGGTGCGCTTGCGGCATTCTGAAAAGAAAAAATGAAACGAAAAAACGAGCTTGTCGCACCGCGTTCGTGTCGCTTCCATTATGAGCGCGCATACCGTGTGCCTACATTTGAAATAACGAACTTGAGTGATATGTGAATGGCCCCTATGCGTGTGTGTGTGTGCTGCGCTCGTTCTTGTTAAGTGTGTGTGACTGACAGACAGCCTCCGCGGCGCGCATGAGAGATCTCGCAGATCTCACAGACAAACGTCTGAATATGATCACACATTACAAATGTTTGGTAAGATAAAATGTGCATGATAACATTATTAAGCAAATCTCTTCACCATCATCACTTTTTATTATTAAGCAGGAGTTTTCGTACTGTGTGCGTGCGCCGCGCTCGTTGTGGTGTGTGTGTATGTGTGTGTGTGTGTGTGACTGACAGACAGCCTCCGCGGCGCGCATGACAGATCTCGCAGATCTCACAGACAAACGTCTTAATATGATCGCACATTAGAAATGTTTGGTGAGATAAGATGTGCACGATAACATTATTAAGAAAAAATCCATAGTACATACATTTTTTTCCCCTCCAGTACCGAAAGCAGAACCGATACCATCAGATCTTACTGATACTACGGTCTTTCATAATTTAGCCCCGGGGCCATTTTAATACCGGGTTTCGGTACCCATCCCTAGTAAAAACGAGGAGGGGGGTCCGCCAAATGAGGTGCCGTTTGTAAACTATCAGTGTAGCTTATAAGTTCACTTTTAGTATGATTGCAGTACAAACTACAAACATATAGGTAAACTAGTAGTGTACTCAATGTAGTAGTAGTAGTAGTAGTAGTAGTAGTAGTAGTAGTAGTAGTATTAGCCCTTTATTGTCACTAGTCACAAGTACCAGCGAAATTAGCCATCAACCTGTCCATAGATACATACATACAATATGATAGTGGGGTAGACAGGACAGGAAGACAGGGTATTTGAGGAAGAAATACAGCATAACATTAGGGAAGTAAGGAGAAAAAAAACAACACCCAGGCTATGAGAACAGGAAAAACACCTCAGCACAAAAAGCACATAATCAATACACCATAGACACACAACTTTGCAACTGGGTACGGAACTTGGGGTGGTTGAGGTAATCCAGCGCAGGCAAACAGCCATCCGGTCCAGCAGCTGAAAAGCGCTAGTCACAGACCCGCCTGCCAGACTGGCGGTACAAAGCGGCGAAGGCGGGGGATGGGGGTTGGGAGGGTGAATGCAAATCTGTATATGTGTAAGAGTTTGTGTATTTGTAGGCCTGGAGAGTTGAGACTCTCTCTAGATGCCTCATTCCGCAGATTTTACAGCGTCACAGCAAGTTGCCATGGAGACGTCCTTGGTCAGGTCCTAAACAGAGTCAACAATCAGCATGTGGGAGAGGGTTGAGGAATGCAAGATAAGTCAAGCTGCCCGGCTCGCCTGGGAGATTTTTGTCATCCAGCCAAAGCTGGTAAAGAAAGCCAAAAGAAGATAAGATACCAGTTGTTTGGTCTAGTAGCCGCATTTCTTTTCAAGATCACTATGATTGTTCATTGTCCATTGGTCTCCAAATTCTCCAATTTCTTTTCCAAATCCGTGAGCTTCTTCGTGATGTTATCCATATTGCGGTTCATGGTCTCAGTCTCAATGCTGACCGCTCTGCCCACTACTTCAATCATGACGGGCAGCCTTGTGAGGCTTTGGACAGCTGTTCCCGTCTTCTTAATTTTCCGATAACCCAGGGCAAAGCCTAATCCAATCAGCAGAAGACCTGTTATCATGGTTCCGAATAGGTAAATGTCTTCAATGTCCTCCACGGAAAGAGCTGCCAGACACACAAACTACAAACATATAGGTAAACTAGTAGTGTACTCAATGTTTGCTACTTTTAGACTTAAATGATAATTAAAGGTATACTTTTATATACTGGAAAGTGGGACAATTTAGGGCCAGTGAAACAATACACTTAAAAGTACAGTATACTACTAGAACACTGATATTTGTATAAAGCTACATAAAGTATGCTTAAAAATATACTTGAACTTAAGTTAAGTATACTTAGTAAAAGAGACTTGAATTATACTACTTTTTTTGTAAGGGTATGATAGAGCAACTCCTTCATGTAATCTTACCTATGTAATCTTACCATGTTTAGTATCTATGAATTTTTCTTCTGATGATCTAAATGACAGTGTATATTACATGTTGGTACATAGGCAATATATTAGTGTTCTAAGAATCTTTAGTAATTTTACATCAACACCCAATCGAGTCCATATGCAAATTATTACCATGCTCCAGACAAAGGGCCATAAAACTCTCCAGTACCTCCCACTTGGAATTTCAGCCTTTCTCATTGGACTAGCCCATCCCGAGAGGTGTGAATCTTATCAGACTTTAAAGGCCTCACATCAGTGACTCGCCTTCAGTTGGTGGTTCTGTTAGATTCTGAGAAGATGGGGATTCTGATCTAGTCTTTTAAGGCAACCGTAAGTTCCTGCCAGGCCTCTGTCTTGACTTTTCAATCACCAAAGATCCTAGGATTTCATCTGATGTCTCTCTCAGCTCTTTTTCACTTTCCACTGGAAATAAATTCCTGACCACCACAGAGTCAGAATAACATGTTTTTGGAGTTCACCACTCTTTAACAGTGCCGTTTCTACAGCAGGGTTGTGATAAAGATTGGCATGGTCACCATGAAATATGACCCCAACATAATTGGGCTAGAGTACTGTCTACTGCCTGTATGCCATTGGACCAGAGCGCTGTCAGTTGTTGCCTGATTGTTGCGTGCAAAGTTTGCATTTGGAGTGTTCATCAATGGGTTCTGTCAGTGCTTTGGCAAGACAAGGTTGTTGTTTTTTGCCATGCAATAAAGCTAAATTCACAGCAGTGAGACAGGAAGCAACTTACAGTATATATTAATAGAGAGACTGGATTTAGGATCTTGAAACAACAGGCTGGCTCTTTCTCTGTATTAATCCAGCCACACAAAATGCCTCCATATACTGTAGGCCCAGATAATAGAGAAATTGATCATTTACATGGTAGTAATAATAATAATAACATGAGCTGTAACCTGTATCAATGACTGTAAAAAGATGGACTAATGAAGCAGATCAGGATTTACAATCTTCTTTTGACCTCACTGATTGGAGTGTTTTTGAAGCTGCTGCCACCGATCTGGATGAACTCACAGAGACTGTAACATCTTATATCAGTTTCTGTGAGGATATGTGTATTCCTACCAAGACTCAACTTAATTACAACAATGACAAACCATGGTTCACTGCAAAACTCGGACAGCTCCGTCAGGCCAAAGAGGATGCTTACATGAAGGGGGACAGTGTCCTCTATAGACGGGCTGAATACACACTGGAAGAGGGGATCAAAGTGTCAAAGAGGAATTATTCTGGAAAAATAAGGACTCAGTTCACTTCCAACGACTCGGCATTACTGTGGGAAAAGTCTGAAGGAGATCACCAATTACAAGATGCCATCCCCCAGCACTGTGGAGAACCAACGACTGACAGATGATCTGAATGAGTTTTACTGCAGGTTTGAAAGAAGAACAACCATCCACTCCTGCAACCCGCCCTGAACACCTCTCCACACAACCGCTCACACCATTAACAACTCCTGCAACACTCCCTGATCACCTCTACCTGTTGCTCTAATGTCTGTGGCCATGAAGTCGTTTGAAAAACTGGTGCTGGCCCACCTGAAGGACATCACTGGACCCTTGCTGGATCCTCTTCAGTTTGCCTACAGAGAAAACAGGTCTGTGGATGATGCAGTAAACAATGGACTGCATTATGTTCTGCAACACCTAGACAGACCGGGGAATTATGTGAGGATCCTGTTTGTGGGCTTCAGTTCCGCCTTTAACACGATCATCCCAAACCTCCTCCTGCCCAAACTAACTCAGCTCTCTGTGCCCACCTCCATCTGTCAGTGGATCAACAGGTTCCTGACAGACAGGCAGCAGCTAGTGAGGCTGGGAACAATACACATCCAGCAACCGTACAATCAGCACCAGAGCTCCCCAGGGCTGCGTTCTCTACCCACTGCTCTTCTCTCTGCACACTAATGATTGCTTGTCTAAGGACCCCTCTGCCAAGCTCCTGAAGTTTGCAGATGACACCAAACGCAACTGCCTCAATCAGAATGATGACAAGTCTGCTTACAGATGGGAGGTTAAAGAGCTGGCTGTCTGGTGCACTCTCAACAACCTGTAGCTTAACACGCTCAAAACAGTGGAGATGATCGTGGACTTCAGGAGAAACCCCCCTGCACTCCCCCCACTCACCATCATGAACAGCACTGTGACTGCAGTGGAGTCATTCAGGTACCTTGGGAACCACAATTGCTTAGGACCTGAATCGGAACATTCAAATTGACTCCATTGTGAAAAAGGCCCAGCAGAGGTTGTACTTCCTTTGCCAGCTGAGGAAGTTTAACCTGCTACAGGAGCTACTGAAACAGTTCTACTCCACCATCATTGAATCCATCCTCTGCACTTCAGTAACTCTCTGGTTCAACTCAACTTCTAAATCTGACCTCAGAAGACTATACAAAGGTTAGTCCGGACTGCTGAGAGAATCATCGGTACAACCCTCTCTTCTATTCAAGAACTGTACTTATCCAGAGTGAGCAAAAGGGCTGGCAAAATCACTCTGGACCCCTCACATCCAGCACACTTCCTTTTTGAACTGTTGCCATCTGGTCAACACTACAGAGCACTGAGCACCAGAACGACCAGACACAGAAACATTTTCTTCCCTTCTAAAGGCAATCCATCTTATGAACACTTGATAATAACTGTGGAAACCCCTACACTATTTATATTTACATACACATACACTTATTTATCTAACACACATACTTAGTGTACACTTAATTTTTTGCACATATATACCTGTACATACATAACTGCTTATTGCAATATACCTGCCATACAACTGTCCATTTGTATATTGTCTCCTTACCTACTTATTTGTATTTTTTGTACTTTTAGTATTTTTTATTATTTTATTGTTTTTTGTTCTGTCGCTGTCATTCTGTTGCACTACGGAGCTTCTGTCATGAAAACAAATTCCTCATATGTGTGAACATACCTAGCAATAAAGCTCATTCTGATCCTGAACCATCTGGTGGCACCGCAGGGTCATCCCACTGCTCAAAATCTAAATTCCACAAAATCTCCCAATCCCAAACCCATTGTGTGATTACAGTGTCTTTCACCTGTTTTGAACTGAATTCTTTACAACCGTCACATAATTACACAGTAAAATATTTATATACATTAATACAACAAATACTTTTTGACGATAGGGAAGGGGTCGAGATCCATGGGAATGATGAAAATGAATAATGAAAATGTTCCCAGTTGCAAGAAGAAACCATAAGATGAAAAACAAGACTGTCAAGTCTGTAATATTCAGGAGAATCTATGGAGAAGCTATGACTCTTACAAGGATTAAGATATTTTGAAGACGACAAACTAACATCATTGTTGAAGACATGCTACACTACTATCTTCAACAAATTCTTCTCCCCAGAAGAACTCGGGTCAAGCTTACTTATTTTATGTATTAAAGAAATCAGATACATTGGTGAGCCAACTTAACCACTACTAAGCCAAATTTAACAATTCTAACAATTCTCACAGTTTATACAGATAAAATACTAAAAGTCATAAGCTTCTTAATGCCAATTTCAGTAGTATAGTATATGCATATTAAAGTATTAATATGTGTGACTAAGTTGGTTATGGAGGATTTGTGACTTTCCATCTCTCTGTCACGGTTCACAGGTTTGCTTGCTCATTCTGCGTGTACTGCACTGATCTGATTGCCTATCAGTGCCAGCTGTGCTGACGAGCAATCACATCAGTCGCAGGTGTTTCTCGTTTGTTAGTCCTGTATGTAGGACTGTGTCAGTCATGTTCAGAATTACATCGTTTGATTGCTGGTTTCTGTTCTGATCTCTGTTCTGTGCAGTTCTGGTTCTGCTCTCATTTTGCACAGATCTCTTGCTCTTGCTTGTCTCCTAGGACCTGCTTGGTGCCCGTTATCTGCCAGCAATTCTGTTTGTTCTATTGACTGTTTACAATAAACTTTATTACGACTTGCTACTGGTTCCATTGTATGCTTCCTGACATAACGATCTGAACACGTTATGGATCCAGCGAGTGTAAATGAACTGAGAGAAGCCCTTCACAATAATAATACTCAATTTGATCGACAAGACGAACAGATCACGGCTACTGGTCGAGCAATACAGGCCTTGGTGGCGCAAGTATCTGATTTAACCACGCAGTTGCAACATCTTAGAGTCGAGCCTGCCCAAATGCGGCCTCATTCACCACCTGCTGTTCCTCCCACGGACCGTCCCGCCTACGATCCGGAGCACCGTTTGCCTCCTTTTGCTGCCTATGCTGGTGAGCCACATCTATTTCGGTCATTTTTGACAAAATGCTCTTTGTTTTTTGCTCTACGGCACTCATCACTTCCCACTGAGGAATCTAAAGTGGCTTTTGTCATTACCCTACTATCTGGATGATGTGTCAAGGTGGGGGTAGGTGCGTTTCTCTCCCAATGCTCCTCCGTGGATGGCAAGGTTAATCTGTGTGCTTATTATTCTCATTTTTTGTCTTCCGCTGAACGTAATTATGACATTGGTAATAGAGAGTTGTTGGCAGTCAAATTAGCCTTGGAGGAGTGGCATCATTGGTTGGAGGGCTCGGGGGGTACCTTTCATTGTTTGTACCAACCACAAGAACCTTGAATATATCATATCCGCCAAACGACTTAACTCTAGGCAGGTTGGGAAAGCTCTTTTATTTTGGTCAGTTCAATTTTTCCATTTCCTATCATCCAGGTTCCAAGAACATCAAACCTGACGCATTGTCCTGCATTTTTGACCAATCTGAACGCCCGGTTTCTCCCGAGTCCATTGTTCCACATAATTGTGTGGTTTCAATGTTGACCTGGGAGATTGAGTCGAAGGTCTGCATGGCCTTTGATGGGGTAGTGCCTCCACCCGGATGTCCACCAGGTTGTTTAGTTGTGCCAGAGAAATTGCGGTCCAACATCATCCAGTGGGATCATTGTTCCAAGGTGGCTAGTCATCCAGGATTCAATCGTACCATTTTTCCCATTAAGTAACGGTTCTGGTGGCAAACTATGGCTCGCGACACTCGTCATTTTGTATTGACCTGCTGGGTCTGCGCCAGTTGTAAGTCTTCCACTCGCCTTCCTGCTGGGCTTCTTCAACCGTAGTCAGTTCCTTTGAGACCCTGGTCACATATTGCGCTAGATTTCATTACAGGTCTCCCTGCCTCACAGGGTAACATGGTGGTTTTGGACAGGTTCTCGGAGGCTACACATTCCATCCCTCTGCCCAACTTACCATTAGCCAGAGAGACAGTGTTTGCTGTCATAGACCACGTGTTTCGCATCCATGGCCTCAGGGGTCCCCAGTTTATATCCAAATTTTGGAGAGAGTTTTGTCGGTTGCTGGGGGCGAATGTCAGTCTTTCTTCTGGGTTTCATCCCCAGAGCAATTGTCAGACAGAGAGGGCCAACCAAGATTTGGAATGAGGGTTGCAATGTTTAGCATCACAGAATCCATCCTCTTGGAGTCAGCATATCTCATGACTTGAGTATGCGCATAAATTATTACCAGTGTTGTCCACAGTCCTATCTCCATTTGAGTGTAGTTTAGGGTACCAGACACCAATTTTTCCTAGTCTGGAAACTGAAGTCATGGTCCCCTCTGCCCACAAATTCTCCCAGGGGTGCAGAAACATCTAGAGTATGGCCAGGGAGACCCTTCTGCAGGTGGGCAAAAGGGTCCGGGGCGATCGTCACTGGTTGAGACCTCCCATCTATGTCGCTGGTCAAAAGTGTGGCTTTCATCTACTGATATTCCTCTCCGCTCATTTTTAGAAAATTAGCTCCTAAAATCATCTGCCCATTTACCATCACCAAGATCCTTAGTCCGGTGATGGTCTGCCTCAAACTTTGTCCGGCATACCAGAGGACTCACCCATGTATCTAAAATCAAGGCAGTTTTTCGTTCGACTATTAATACCTCTGTCCCGGTTCCCCCACCGCTGTGAATCATAGATGGGGAACCAGCCTATGGTGACCCATACTCAAAATTTGCACTCTGCATTTAACCCATTCAAAGTGCACACACACACCATGAACACACACCTGGAGCAGGGGGCAGCCATTTATGCTGCGCTGCCCGGGGAGCAGTTGGGGGTTTGGTGCCTTGCTCAAGGGCACCTCAGTTGTGGTATTGCAGGCCCGAGACTCGAACCCACAATGTTAGAGTTAGGAGACACACTCTCTAACCACTAGGTCACGACTTCCAAAAAGTACTTGGTGGACTGGGGGGGTTATGGTCTGGAGGAGAGGAGTTGGGTTCCTGTCTGGGACATATAGGATCATTCCCTGATCGATGCTTACAATTGCCAGGTAGGACCCTCTAAGAGCATCAGGTGACGCTCCTAGGGGGTGGGGTAATGTCATTCTGTGTGTTCTGCGCTGATATAATTGCCTATCAGCACCAGCTGCACTGACGAGTGATCAGATCAGTCGCAGGTGTTTCTCGTTTGTTAGTCCTATATGTAGGGCTGTGTCAGTAATGTTTAACATCAGAGTTTTACTGTTTTAATAAAAACCTGTGCCTACACTAAACATACACTTAATGTGTTGCATGTATATATAAATGTCCCATGATAGAAGAATATATTTACAAAAGCAGTACACTTTAATTTTAGACATATCCAAAGCAGAAACAGAAATTGCATTAGCTATTATTTTACATTTCAGTCCAACTTCCAAATTTACCATCAGCTTTCTTTTACTATTATTGTACAATATAACACTGGATAATGACTTGACTAATTAAATGCTGAGTAGATGAGAAAATGTGTTAGAAAATTTCATGAATGAAAGATACCTTTGAATTAAATGAAGATCATAACTAAACTATAATACAACTGAGTGAGTTCTCGGTGTTCTATCTACAACTTATATGCAATATTTAAATAAATAAAATAAAAAGTGGGCAATAAAATATACTTACTAAAATTGTACACCAGGGAAAATATTCACTATTTCATAAATGTCAATATATGATTCTCATTATGTTTAAGAAAAAAGAGAATTACAATTTATATAAATATATAAACAGGGCAAAGTGTAAACAATGGACTCTATTATATTAAAGCAATTTCAATATTTTAGTGCATCATATCTGCATGTTCACTTTCCTATCTCTAATTTTTCTCTTCAATGCATCTTTGATGTCTTTGGTTCTGAAGCAGTAAATCATTGGATTGACAACAGGTGGGAGAAGACTGTACCACATGATTAAAATAACACGAATGCCAGGTGATATTGCTATTGTCACATCATGCACATAAACAACACATCTGGGCACATAGTAAAGACAAATGATAAGTAGTTGAGGAGTGCAAGTTGAGAACGTTTTGTAACGGGCCTGAACATCTGTGATTTTGAAAACAGACGTGATGATAACAATAAAAGAAAATATAATAAAAATCAAAGGGCCCAAAAGAACAAACATGGCACATGAAAATGAAAAAAACTTTTTGTGCCTTACATCTCCACAGGACAGTTTAATTATCGAATTCTGGTCACAGTAATTTTGGGTTATTACATTAGAATCACAGTAGGGCTCATCGAAGGCATGATAAACAATGACTGTCAGCCATGGAATACAGATGATCCAAATCAATGCACATGCCAATAAAATAGTCTTATTTGTAATAAGGACACAGTATCTCAGTGGGTTACACACTGCAACAAACCGATCAATGGCCATTAATAGCATTAGGAAAGAGTTAATAGACCCTAAGCAGTGAACAAAAAACATCTGCACAAAGCAGCTATAAAATGGTATCTCACTGCTATTGAAAAAGTATTTTGCAATGGCTTTAGGCAGCGTGACAGTTCCAAAAGCAAGATCAGACACTGCAAGATTACAGAAGATTAAATAGGTGGGTTTCTGAAGGCTTCTCTCATAAACAATAAATGAAATGATAAAGAGATTTCCTCCTGCTAGTGTCAAGTAGACAAAGAACAAAAGGGTTCCCACGGCTCCATAATAGTGTGGATGCAGTCCTGGAAATCCCAGCAGGTAGAATTTAGTAAAGACAGTGACATTTGTGGGAGACATGACTCTAGAATGACTTTGGATTTACCTGATGCAAGTTCACTGAAATATAAAAATTATGACAATTAAAATGACAGTTACACAAGCATTTGACTGTCAATGCAAAATAAACAACATAAAACTTTTCATTTCTGGCACAATTGCTGTTATAAAATTCTTCACAGATTATATTGATAATCACATTCACATACATTACCTCCATGGAAATTATTCTGCAATAAGCATAATCTATTAAACTTGCATTATTTTAAGTTTGATGGAGAAGATTCACAATCACTATTTGCATTAATCCACAAACAATTTTTTTCTCTCTTTGTATGTCCATCTAACAATGGTATACATAGTCACCGTTTATGAAGACAAATAAGACTAGAGGGACCTCCCACAAATTGACGTGTTGTTTGGAGTTTCTGCTGTCTCATTTATTCATGATTATCTTATGAACAGTTTGGTTTTTTTGACACTAATATGCTTGAGTCCTTGCCATTACTATTGTCTCTTGATTTTGTAACCTTAATATAATGCATTGAAATATATCAATATTCAGTACCATTTTCAGTAGGCCTACCACAGGTTAAACTGTAATTTGAACATCAGGCCTAAGTTACAGTTTATTTTACTTTTGACTATAGTCAAAGTTTTAATAAGTACATTTAAGTTATTATTATTTCCAATGTCACAACACTTCTCACAATCAACTTCCTGACTGTTCCAGTATGAAACAGTATCTAATAAGGCATCTATGTAAACATATCTATGGGTCAGAACCTCCCAAAGCACTTCATAAATTGCAACCTGTTTATTGATGCTGTGCAAAATATTAAAACGGTTTTAAATTAAACTGCTTTAATGTTAAACATCATAACAATGGGGAATCAAAATCTGTACTGTACTTTACCACAATGTTGCCAAACAAATAAACAAGACACCTGTGGCCTGTACCATGATGGTAGCTGAACAAATTCAGAGTTACAGGATTAGTTTTGATGAAATTTGATGAAATTTAATTTTTCTTTTGTGTGCGTTTCATTACATTGATATCTATGTGTGTGTAAATGGTGGATTTAAGTCTGCCTGGCGCCTGAATTAGTGAAGATTAGTTTTGAGATTAATTTAAATAATTTCCAATAGTTAGTGTAACCACCGTTACAGGTTAAGAGATTGAACAACATGACAAATTTAAAAATCATATAAAAAAATAAATGAGGACTAATAAAATAAATAATCTTGCTTTTTCAGTGCAGTGACAAGTGAAACTTGTTAAATTAGTTTATACATTTAAAAAATATAGAGATTTTTTTATTTTTTTTATTTTTGATACTACAGCTTTTTGGTCTGTATACATTAATATTTATTTAAAATAAATGATTTTAAATAACTGTTAAACTAAAATTGCTTGTGTGTAAAAGATAAATAATAATAATAATGATAATATGAATCACAATAATTATATAAATCATAAAATGAGTAATTATCATTAAAGCCAGACTTCTATTTTATTTTTATTTTTTTGCATTAGTGACCTTTAATTTAGAGCAAGATAAACTGGGGGGGGGGGGGGGGGTGTCTTTGTGTCAGACATGTGTCACTCCTCTCACATCTGATTGGTCCAACTTCAGTTTGAGATCTCTAACCCAGAACATAACCTGCACAGGAGCAGGTTAGCCGTGCAGCATAAGATACCATGGCAACGGATAGTACCTAAAACCCAGGGTTGGCGGAAACTAAGCTGAAACATAGCTGGCTAGCCACCTAATCCAGCTTCATGGTACAGGCCCCTGGGTAGAAAATAGCATGCAATTATGATGAGCTGAGGACTGCAGGTGGAGAAAGTCTTAATCCTTCCTTAAGTATTTGAAATTCACATAACTGCCACAATGATGGATCAGTGAAAGTTAAAGTGACATGACATACAGCCAAGTATGGTGACCCATGCTCAGAATTCGTGCTCTGCATTTAACCCATCCAAAGTGCGCACGCACGCGCACACACACACACACGCACACACA
Organism: Carassius gibelio; assembly: GCF_023724105.1. Classification (NCBI taxonomy): domain Eukaryota; kingdom Metazoa; phylum Chordata; class Actinopteri; order Cypriniformes; family Cyprinidae; genus Carassius; species Carassius gibelio. The sequence continues at coordinate 9,026,660 of NC_068410.1, forward strand.
CACACACACACACACACGCACACACACACACACGCACACACACACACACGCACACACACACACACACACACACACACACGCACACACACACGCACACACACACGCACACACACACACACACACACAGAGCAGTGGGCAGCCATTTATGCTGCGGCGCCCAGGGAGCAGTTGAGGGTTCAGCACCTAAGTCGTGGTATTGCTGGCCCAAGACTCGAACCCACAACCCTAGGGTTAGGTGTCAAACTCTCTAACCACAAGGCCACAACTTCCCCGGTAAGAAAATATAATAACAGCAAAGGATGGAACATTTCATGTGCACTTTCAGTCTTGTGGACTCAACAAGATAACAATGGCACCCGCCTCCGCATGTCTGTGAATTTCATGAGACTGTAGGGTGTCCCATTCCTCATTTTAGCATTCAAAGAGTGAGCGAGCGAGCGCCTCCTTTACGGCCATTATACGTCCTCGAGCCACACTTCTGCTGAGCCCGCACTGGGGCAAGCTCCGCAGCAGACTTCTACCCGACAGTCAAAGCAGCATTACATCACGAAAGTGCAGACTCAGAGGAAGACTGCAAGGGTTTAGGGTGCCATTTGGCACAGGACCTTAGATGCGTTTACTCAGTCATGCTAGTACTAACATATGGAATTACATTTGGTTTAGTAAAAATGAACATAACTTTATAAAACTGAACATAACTTTTTCAGAAACTATCAAAAATATGCATTGAAAAAAATGAATTCAGTCGCACAAATTTAACAGGTTCTTAAAATATGCGTCATTCTTTGTTAATGTTTTTAAAAGGTCCGTTTTCGCTAATCGTGGATTCTGAATGCATTGCCACAGATTTCAATTATGCTCCGCAGTTTTTCGTTTGGTGTTTTGAACAAACCTCTCGTGGGGGTGGGCTTAACAGTGATCTAATCCGATTGGATAGTGAGCTTTTGATGGACAGGTGCTCTCTGACCGGGAAGTATAGACGTCACTCACTCAGTGGCGTGCATATTGGAAAGCTTTCGTTATCCACAGTGTGTGAAATGTTAAAAAGTCACGAGTGGGGTGTAACTGGTGTGTTTTATGTTGTAGAATAAAACGTGAAAGTATCTTGAGCTTATGTGAACCACTGACCTTATTTTAGGGGATTTAACCAAACTTCCATTCAAAAAACCCATTGATTCTGGGACAATGGAACAGGAAGTGATAAAATTCTAACTCGCTTTTGGGTTTTTGCCTACAACGTGACATCATAGTTCTACAACTCTATATTCTACCAGTAACACTACTTTTGCTAGTGATAATTATTCATTATCATCATTATTACTATAATTATCTACTTTTAACAATGGCAACCAACCCTCGGGGGACCATCGCTCCACTTGCACTCCACAACCAGTTGAGCTGCCAGAGGAATGCGCTGGGCCCTCTACAAGGAGCGTACTAGCAGTATTTTCGGTTCTCCTCACGAAGATTGTATGTTGATTGCTGTATCAAACAGTGAGCTGGATCTTTCTGAAGAGCAAGATTTGGCTGCTCTGCTGCCCTCTGGGATGGTAGCATTGCCTGAATCAGATCCAGAAATTATGGAAATGCATTCCTAGGATGTCCACAGTGTCCTGAGCTCCCTTACCAATGAAGATTGGTTTCTCGGGGTGGCCCAAACGGCAAAGAGTTGTGGATCTTCAACAAAAGACAATCTTTACTAATAAAAAGTAAAACAAAAAAAGAGAAGCCGGGCTTCCAAGAAAAATAGACACAAGGGTCCAAAGACTTAAACTTTAACAGCCTTAGCTTTCAACAGGTAACATAGGCGCAATACTGAACAATAAGGCATGGCAAAAACACACTTAAATAGGGAAAGATACAGGTGTGATGCATCAGGCATAAAGAGTGTTCAGCAGGAGTCTTGTGCAAGGCGCCACCTGCCAACCAGGAGGAAAATAGCAGTCCAGTTAAGGGTTCCTTACTCTTTGGCTACGCAGCTGAGAACTTTGCCCAGCAGACTGAGGCGATCCTACACACCCTGACTCTGTCACTTATACTTAGATTTTTTTCTGGCTTTGCTGCATGTGTTTGTAGAACAGTACATTAGTCTTATATTTAATTATTTAATTATAAAGAGTGAGAAGATAAAACTTGAAAACTTGATGAAGGAAAAAGATGTGTACGCATTTTATATAGAATATGTGATAAAGTAAAGACAATCTGTGTTATTAGGAGGATCGGAAGAAAATTGGTAAATGCGTAATTCCATATACTTCACAGACAGCAGGCCACATGACAGTGATACACTTATAAAAAATAATCTCTCCACTGGGATTATTTGTTAACACTTATCTAAATAATCTCTCCACTGAGATTATTTGGAAGTCTCTAGGCCAATTATACCACAAATTGATTTATATGTTCATAATTTAGCATCTCTTTAGGGCATATGATTTAATAGCCTATTATAATTAATTTCTGCTTAGGTGACTAAGCAGAGAAGGATTTTCTTGCATGGTTGCATCAGGTGGTCATGGGTCATGGATCATCTGTCAAAGCAGGCCTTTAGTGACATCTTGCTTTAACAGCATTACAGGCCTCAGTCTTTGTATCAGTTTTTGTTTTCCTCTCCTCTTTGTTGATAATTATTGAGATGTACTGTATATGGTGTCTCTCTGGACCTTTACTGTTTAACTTCTAGGTGACATTCAATGAAACAATGAAACATCATAAAAGCAATTATTTTGTTGCTGATGAACAGTAAATAACATAGAAACAGTTGCCATAAAAAGCGTATTTTCCCCAGAGTCCTAATTTGCTTGTTCTTGGTCCCTGAAGAGGAAGTCCTCTTTCATGATCGCTGAGTGACATTTTGTTTATCAAACATTATTTTGTTTCTACATGTCTCTGTGTCTCTAAGTGGCTCATTATCAGGTGAGGTGTGACAAACAAAGAAGTTACCCTGGAGCACTCTTGCTCAGAAGTTTGAAAACGCTCACCCAAAATTTTCTACATTAATCAAAACTAAATTATTAGTCATTAATAGAAAAGTAACTGACATGTGTTTGATTTTCATTCACTCATGCTAAACAGATAAATCGGTATTGTTGTCGCAAAATTTGCACCATAAATTTAATTCTAAAATAATGCATTTTTTAATTACATTTCTCAAGATATCAATTATTATAAAGTGCTACTAAAACCATACAACATGCTGATAAATTATAATCAGACTGTTACACAGCTGTCTGGAATAACTGATTCTGATTGGCTACAGTGGCATTTAGTGGTCATATCCTGTCAACAGTAGACATGAGTGAAAGATCAGTGCCCTTCATTATGTTCAGGAAAACTTAAGTGTAATTGTAATTAGATATTATACTTAATGTGGTGGTAAAGCATGAAGTATTGTATTTTATTGGTGCAGAAATAAGTATGTGTATTGCTTAAACTGCTTATCACTTATTTAAATTAATTAAATTGGGTCATCTCTTACATAAGTAGTGAACCAACAATAAAATGTTTATTTTAAAAGTACCGAAAATCAAGATTTATACATAAAGCTCTATAAAACTTCTTACAACACGTGGTAGGCCTCAGTGTAGCCAAATGTTCTACACATTCTCTATCTCTATCGTCATGCCTACTTGTGTCATGTAAGAAGTGTTCAAGTGCAAAAACCATGCGTATATCAGGCCCATATGGACGCTTTGTTCTATTATATTCCTGCAGTAGAACAGGAACATGACAAATCAGTTAAACACACACATACACACAAACAGGCCATATTAACAACAATAATTAGAAATGCCCTTTCACTGTTGGCGCTTGATCCTGGTTCCTGCAAGGCAAATTAATCGTGCATGCCTTTTCAAAATGCCAATAAGCTAAATGACAGTTTATGAGATTAATATTGTTTCATAAAACTGTTACTGTTTCAAAATGTTGAACACCAGGTATTTGTAGTAAATTCCTTTTGCAACCTAATGGGGATTTTAGCCATATGAATTGTTTTGTATTGTATTGTTTTGTATCATTAAGACACTATAGATTGCCACAGTGTATTGAATTTGAATTAACAGGCTTCGAAAAACAATACAGTATTCAGGTATGTAGCCTATTATTCTATTTGAAATTTCGATAACTACACATTGACTTTGCAGTCCGGACTGAAATTAAGTCATTATTGTAATTGTGAAGATCAGAAACATAAACAGTGATTTCAAAATCAAATACGAATGAATAATTACTCTATTATGAATGTTTTTTAACAGCTGCCAGAACAGGCCTAACATGCTTCGTCTACATAGGTCCACCGTGTTTGACCAAAAACAAATAAAAATGACTATAGAGATGTATATTTACTGTCAGAGCTGTTTGTACATGGTCTTCTCTGATTCAACACATAGCTATTCATCTATTATGAGTGCTTAACAACTTAAATTTGACAGAGTCATTCTGACACATAAACTCTTAATCTTTCGATAAAAAATGATGCAACTCTTGCTAAAAGTTTTACAACAAATACAGAAAACTTTTTTACAGTAGTAGAAATTATATAAGTCATTAATGATTTATTTATCTCCAATAATAAAAGTTATAATCAGAATACACATACAGTAATCTTCTTATTCCTTATTTAGATTAGCTGCTGTAGATATGCACTACATAAATGTGTTTTTTTTTCTCCAGATGTTGAATAGCTTACATTTCATGGGTGAATGAATTAAAAACAATTCATTATCTTAGATATCTCAAGATACTATTATTACAATCCATATGGAATAGTTAAGAATTAAGACTCTTATTGTGCCTTGTCTTGTGGTGTAGCAAGGTATTATGGTGTATTAATAATATTTTGGAGGAATCAACTGTAGAGAGAGACTGGATATAAGAACAAATCTGTGTGATCGTTTTATTAAACACTGCTGTACTGTCACTGTCAGTCATCAAGAACCATCTATTGAATGACTGTGTCATTTCTGCACTCCTATTGTGGCTATAAGAGTTCACTATTTTTTTTTGTAATATTTAAATTTTTTAATTTTCAGAATAGACAGAATAGAATTTCAAAAAGCCCCACCACAAACTTGGGTGTCAAAAGGCCTCTAAGTAACACAGATAACCTGCTTATCTGTTGTACATCCCAAACATATCTTAAAAAGGGTGACGGAGGCAAAGTAGTACACACAATTCCTTTAAATTTCCATCCGTTATTTACCACTAAGGCCTACAAATACATAGTTAAACTGTTTATATCAGTCAAACATTTGGATACACTTACTTTACTCTTTTTATTATTTTCCAATATTTCCAATATTTTTTTTATGCTGGCTGTCGAAATCAAATCAAATAATAAGGAAGGGATAATCAGAACAAACACATTAAAGTTTAAGCACCAGAATTGAAATGAATATCCATCGATAAATAAAAGGGTTGTGATTCTGACTTTGCTTTATTTGTGTCAAACAAAAATCACTTAGCTACGTGTTTGTGTCTGTTTGTATTTGTGGGAATATACTATTGTAAATATTACATACAATATAATGCACTGATTCCCAATATGAAGAATTTTCTGTTTGAATCGTGTTACATCTCCTACAGTGCTTCTTTGGAAAACATGTCTTTTGTTTCAGTTCTATTCAAAAGTGTCACTCTTGTTGAACTTGCATAAGATCACTTCATTGCAATTTGATTGCCATTAAGGAATCATTCTATTGTGACCAATACGAGTATGGTTATAATTTTCTCTGTATTATGGATATTTACATCTTTGGGGACCCTAATGGTGTGTAAAGTGGCTCCTGGAGAGTGACTTGGTTGAACAGTTTACATCTAGCACACAAAGGTTTCTACTGATCCTGATGACCTTGATTAGCTGCTTCAGGTGTGTTTATGTTGGCCTAGAAAGCCCTTACTGTAAGTGGAGAAATTCTTCATCCTTCCTTGGGTACCTAAAATCTGTATGAAGATGGAGCAGTAAGAATTAAGCCTGGAATACTATATAGTGATCTGTCAGTGCATGCCAGTGTTGTGATGGAGACATGATCACAGTAACAGTCTCAGTTTGTTTATATCTGACTTGTAAATTGTAAAGACAATGGCATAAATTACAGTGACAAAAAATTACCATGTAGTTCTTAACATCACATTTAACACAAAATACACATCAGTTTAGTACAGCTATTGACTTGTCGTATAAAGGTTGTTTCCGCTGGGAACAGATGTTTCATATACAATATTGTTTTAATCATATTTAATAGTCTTTTTCTTTCTTTGTTTTTTCAAATATAGTTTAGGTGAAATATAGCAAGTTTGTAATTGTTTAAAAATTACAAAAATAAACTTTTGTGGCTAAAACTGATTAAATCGTATGTCTTCTCACAGTTACTATACTAATTTAGTATGTTTACATCTAATACTATTTTGTTTTTGTTGTTTCTTCTAATGTATGACTGCTATATGAATTTACACACATACAGTGGATACATTCACCTTTGTTGGAATAAATAGGGGATTCATTGAAACTTTTATCTTTTTGAGTAAGGTTTCCTTCACGTCTTTTGTCCTCAAACAGTAAATGAGGGGGTTGATCATGGGTGGAAACAGACTATACATCATAATAATGACTAATCGCAAATCAGTGCTGAAGTTGATACCAATGTTGCTAGACAAATAAATAAAACACCTGGGTAGAAAATATAGAGCAATTATGATGAGCTGAGGACTGCAGGTGGAGAAAGACTTCAGCCTTCCTTGAGTGCTCGATATATGCAAAACTGCCACAATGATGGCACAGTAAGAGAAAATTATGAAGGCCAGGGGACCGAGTAACACAACCATAGCAATTGCAAAGGCTGGAACTCCGTACAGTGCCCTGTTAGTGCATGCAAGTGATGTGATAGAAATGTGATCACAGTAACAGTGTATAATTGTGTTTCCTGAACAGTAAGGCAGAGGGTAAGCCCTTATTGCCATCATTAAAGGGCATGTGTTTGTTAGCACCCATGCAGCCAGACAAAGACAGAAAATGTTCAACTTTGTGACTATATTAGGATATCTTAGGGGATTACATATGGCTACATACCTGTCAAAGGCCATTATTGCCAGGATAACAGAACTGACTGAACCAAAATAGTGCACAAAATACATCTGAATGAAGCAACCAGTGAATGAAATACTACCATCTTGGAACCAGTATCTAGAAATAATCTTTGGTAAGGTAGTGGTGCTGAATAATAAGTCACTTACAACCAGGTTTAAGATGATATAATACATAGGTTTATGAAGGCGTTTTTCTAGAGTAAAAAGTGCTATAAATATTCCGTTCCCCACTAAGATACACACATAGGCAAAAAGCAGCAGAGCAGCCACTGCACCATAGTATCCTGGCTGAAGCCCAGGAAAACCAACGATAAAAAAGTCCTTAACAAAGCTGTTGTTTCCTGATGACATGATGATCGGATGGCTAAATGAAAAAGATTAGAAAATTAGAACAGTGTACAACACTTTACAATATTACATTAATATTACAACATTTGGATCACAGAATCATAACAGGATTTTAACTTCTTTGTTTTACACAATAAGGAAGAAGTATCACATTATAATCTAATCAACTTTTCGAGTGAACTGGAAAAGCATCTGATTTGATCTCTATACCAGTAAAATGATTTACTTACAATACACTGTATGTCTTTTTACGCTCTCCAAAAATATGTCAAAGTCGAAGATATTTAAGGCACATTTTTTCCCTCTTAATAAGGCGGGGAATTTTGTGGTTGGTCGGTGACACTCAGACCATATACTTCTTGCGTTTCTTATAGGCTACTAACTAGTGACCAAAGAGATGAACTAACATATTTTCTACTGCTTTTAATACACTGAGATTGAATGTTATTTTAATGACAAAGGTGGCTTTTACAAATCTTTGCAGACGTTTTATTCAAAATATAATCAATTAAATGCAATTAACAAAATATTAAGTGTGAAGTATAACATTTATGGACAATTTCTGTATAACTAAAAAGTATATACTGTATATATTGTTTGTTTTTGTTTATGAGCTTGGCAACACGTTTGATTTCAATTATACAAATGCTTGATTAAAAATGTATACAAATTGAAATAATGTTTTGTTAAAACAATAAAATATAAACGACAATAGGTAGACACCTGGTATTCTGTGTATTAAAACTGGTTAGCTTTTTTATTTTATTTTTATTTATTTTTTATCTTGAGTTGCATGTGTTTGTGTAATCTGTAGATCACGCTTAGAGGTAAGAAGTTATCGTTTGAAAACAGGATAATGAAAGAAACTAATTAACCTTGTGTATACTTTATGTAGAATATGTGGTCAAGTAAACCTGTACATTTACTTCAAGACAATCTGTACTTTTCGAGTGATTGGTGTAAAGAAAACAGATACATAATTCCAGTATACAACACTGACAGTAGGCCTCATGACAGTGGTTCACAGTTCTAACATTTATTTGAATAATCTCCCTGAAAATGATTTGTTCAAATCTCCCCTGGAATTATTTGGAAGTCTCTAGGCCAATTATACCATGTAATAATATGAACTCCATATTCATCCGGAAGAAGGAGGCGGGAACCGGCGCACAATCAAAAATGAAACTTTAATAATCACAAAACAAACAAAACAGCCCCTCATGGACGACTGATGTGTGCAAATAAAAAGCCAAACATAAAATAAGGCGCAGGCCTGGTCCTCTCTCGTCCTACATGGTCGTCGCTCCAGTTTTATATCCTTCCATCTCCTACGTGGGACTTGAGACCGGTGGTGAGTCGTAGGTGTAGCTCATCTCCAATCACTACACCTGGCCTCACTCCTCGTTCCCACGTCTCTCGGCCCCGCCCCACTCGTCACATACCCCCATCGCCCCTCGCAGGCCGGGGGGTACCCTCGAGACTGCGCTCTACTCCGGGGGGGACCGCTCACGGGGACCTGCGGGAACCTGGGGGTAGGACAGACGAGGCGAGAGAAAAGGAGATGGAAGGAGGAGCAACAGAGACGAGAGAGGGGAGAGAGAAAAAAAAAAAATTCAGGTTCCCAGACGCACTGCTGCTCGGCCCTCCACCAGCTGGGTGATCTCCTCCGCGGTGCCTGGCGGTGGCACTGGACGGCCCTCGCGGACGGCACGACACTCTTCCGCCACCCGGTGGATGGCGACGGCTCATCTGGTTTTGGGCAGTCGGCAGGAATCCCCCGTTCCCTGCTCCTCCTGATTCCTTCACGGAGGCAGCAGGCTCCAGCCCCCTGGTGAACGGCGCCGACTCCTCCGCTCCCTCACGGACGGCAGCCGCCCCTCCTTATCGTGGGCGGCTGGCAGCGAGCTCGCCCGTCCCCGGCAACTCGCTCCAGCCCACCGCCTCGAGCGTCCATGGCGGCACACTCCTCGCCAGCTCGATGGCACCGCGGATTCACCACAGCGGCGAGGGATCTTCAGCAGCGCGTCCCTCTGTCTCCCAGTTTTCGGCACCACTGTAATAATATAAACTCCATATTCATCCGGAAGAAGGAGGCGGGAACTGGCGCACAATCAAAAATGAAACTTTAATAATCACAAAACAAACAAAACAGCGCATCAGCCCCTCACGGATGACTGATGCGCGCAAATAAAAAGCCAAACATAAAATAAGGCCCAGGCCTGGTCCTCTCTCGTCCTTCACGGTCATCGCTCCAGTTTTATATCCTTCCATCTCCTACATGGGACTCGAGACCGGTGATAGGTCGTAGGTGTTGCTCATCTCCAATCACTACACCTGGCCTCACTCCTCGTTCCCACGTCTCTCGGACCCGCCCCACTCGTCACATACCACAAATTGTTCAATCATGTAATAATTTTGCACAGTTGGGGGAAGTCACACAGCCCAGTGTTTGGAGCGGTGCACTTCAGGCTATGCTGTAGCTATGGCATAGGTCCGACGCAGAAGTATAAATCAGCCATAAGTAGCGGAGTAAATGATGGTAATTACAAGTCACGCCTGCACCAAATGACATAATCAGATACAAAAGGAAAACTAGGACAGAGATCACGTGGGAACAAAAACACAACTGCAAGTCCATGCCTGTAACATTGCCCCCCTCCCGGATGCCACAACCTCGCAAAACAGAAAAAAAAGGGTGGTATGGAGGGGGTCTTAGGAGGAGGACAAAGGAGAGGGGTGACAAGGGATCGTAATGGGATGGTAGAAAGGCAGGCTGACAATATAGGTGGAAGCAGAAGATGGATCCCTAAGAGGAGGATGAAGAACGGAGTTCAGAGTGGAGACCATGGAGGGAGGAGCCAAGATGGAGACATGAGGGACTTAGAGCAAGAGGAGCCAGGCGGGACCCAGGCTGCAGCCATGAAGGTGTCCCATGGTGGAGCCGACGGAGGTAGGAGCAATGGTGGAGGAAGGACTGACAACCCCAGAGGGGCAACCGGCGGCAGCTGAGCAGGTAGTGGTGGAGCCCGAGGTGGAGACAGAGAGCCGTCGAGCCAAGTAGGAGCAGATGGCTCTGGTGACCAAGGTGGAGACGGGGATCCGGAAGGCCGCTGTGGAGCAGGAGAGATGAGGGAGCCCAGTGGAGCTGGTAGACTGATGGGCCATGTTGGAGATAAGGGAGCTAGGAGTCATGGTGGTGTCGCTGGGTCGATGGACCTCCATTGTCATAAAAGGACAAACTGGTAATTCAAGACAGGCTGACAGTTCAGGACAGACAGGAAGTTCAATAATTGTTTTTTATGGCCATAACAGGACAGGCAGATGATGACGGAAGACAGAATAAAATTCTACTTAGTCCTTTTCCAAGTCCAGCCTCAGCTCACCCTCATTGATACGACAGTGCTTCCCTCCACGCATTCAGGCTCTACTGTGATACTTTCAGCAGCAGACTTCGTTGTCGGCTCATGCACCTGATCATACATCTCGTGATCCACAGCTCTGTCACTCCTTTCAGCGATGGCTCGTCAGTCACAGTAGTTGCTGGCTGTCCGTCTGTGGTGGGTTCTGGCTGTAGCTCCACACATTGGGGTGGAGTTTGGCTGGGCTGTGGTTTAGAAGTTGGGCTGGTGTTGTCATCCGTGATATCCACTGTCAGCGGCAATTCACAGCACACCAGCACCCACTCAATAAAGGCATCGAAGGTATAGAAGAAAAGCACATAATCACGTACAGACAGGAAACTAGATCATAGAACACGTGGGAACAAAAACACATCTAGAAATCCATGACTTTGAAAACAGCCTACCTTCCTCTAAACCTACATATTTAAAACATTATTATTAAACACTTTTTTAGGCAATGCATTTCTAGTTTTATGATGTAATATGCAATGAGAAAGGTAAGAAGAGCCAAAAGTGGACTCGAACCCTCATTGATCACATGTTTTCCTGTAGCTTAACTGGTAGAGCACTGCGCTAGCAAGCAAGCAAGTGCAAGGTTGGGGGTTTGATTCCCCGGGAACACATGATATGTAAAAATTGATAGCCTGAATGCACTGTAAGTTGCTTTGGATAAAAGTGTCTGCTAAATGCATAAATTTAATTTATTACTCTCTGACCTAAGCCACTGCTGATTCTAACTACCATTTTCCAATGAGATAAATTGAGCATGACACAAGTGTGTTTATTCTCAACATTTTAGTTTATACATTTTCAACATTTTTTTATTCTGGAAACATAATGACTTTATTCTCAACAATTTATTTAGAATGTTTTTGCAAAATGTTATATTTTGTTCTAGAAACAGAAAGAGTTTTTAATGAGTTTATTTTCAGTATATTAATTTTTTATTATTGCTCAACCCTAATCCTCTTCCTTAATATTTAAATTCAATAAACATTTTATGACAGCCATATCAGGTACTTGCCTAAAAGGACAGGTTTATGATGTGTGTAGTAATACATCACACTTATATTAGGTTACTTTTAGCATTTCCCTGGAGTTAGTTCACTCTCCATCCATGCAGCTATACTGTATGTGCGTGCAAGTTTTGCTATGCCTGAATAGAGTAACGCTACAGTTTCCTTTGACTTTTCCAGACCAGAGACCAGGGCAAAAGTGCATAGGGCCCAGAGGCTTAAAGGGGGCCTGATATTTTGCAGTGCTAATTTTAGAGAGGTACCCCCTAAATAAATGAGATGATAACAAAAATTAAGAAATTAAGATTTTATATGTGTATACGTATTTAAATTATGTATTCTTTATCAATAAACAAGATTACCTTAAGCCTGCATCAATAAATTGATATCTTAATCCATGTTTAGCTTTTATTCTTTATTGTACAGTAAATACAGAAATAACAAAAAGTTGAGACATAGCAACAGAGAGACAATAAAAAGAACCTTATGAGCAGATCTCAGACATACTCGTGGAAATGGATCCTTGGTTTGCATTATATGAATGATTTAAACATGATATGAACAAAAATGACATTTAACAGCATTTGGGTGGATGAAACCTTAGGGTTACAAGAAATATTTCAGTGTAATACATACCGCTCAGAAAAAAAAAAAAAAAATTAAATAGCTTGTGCAACTTACAGTCCATTTTGTTGTTTTGTCTTGGGGTCCGTAATTAAGAACACAGTACAAACTGCATATTGCTGCTTTTCCCCAACACACATCACGTCTCAAACGCCCACATGTTCGGGTGTAGCAGAGTGAATTTAACTATTTCTACACATTTAATTTCCACATAATGAATCTAAAAACATTTATGAAAAAATATATTCATTTTTCAAATAGGTAATTTAATTCCAAATTATGGAAGAACACAAACAATCATTACCATCGTTTTGAAAAGTTCTTTCTAATTGGCAAAATTCTGTTTTTAAGCAGTTTTTGAATTAAGACTCTGATTTCAGCTGTGTTTAAAACATAAATAATGGGATTTAACATTGGTGGAAGAGACAATGAAAGAGATCCACTGATGACTCTGGCATTGGGGGTGAGAGAAGTAACTAATGAAGCAATAAAAATGCATATGACAGGAAGAAAGAAAGAGACGACCAGCAAAAGGTGAGATACGCATGTCTTTAGTGCTTTTAAACGTGCTTCCCAAGTTGTAATTTTACTTAAGGCAAAAACAATGCCCATATATGACAGGACTATAATGAACAATGGTGATACAAGGAACAAAAATACGATGAGGTTTGTTAAGAACATATTAATGCTGTTGTCATTGCATGCCATCCCCAACACTGCTCCATAATCACAATAATAACTCTCTACCACATTAGATTTACAGAATGAAAGTTGTGTCATCAAAGACGCTGCCAGGGCCACCAGAGAAGTGTTAAATGCCCATATTATTACAAACACTAAAGACATGAAAGTATTATTCACTATGGCATGATACCTTAATGGCAAACAAATTGCAATGTAGCGATCAAATGCCAGAACAACAAGAGTGGCACTTTGCAGAGTAACAAAGAGGTTCACAAAAAACATGTTAGCCAAGCAAGCATTGTAGGACATGTACTGTGAGTCAGAAAAAAAAATCTTCATTGTGTTAGGAATCCAAGCATTAGTTTCACCAAGGTCAGCCAAGGCCAAGTTAAACACACTAATGTATTTTGGACTGTGCAAACTTCGTTCCAGAGCAATAATGAGGAGGACTGCAGAGTTCCCAATTACAGCAATAAAATATGTGACACACAAAAATATATAGTAATAACTCCTGTATGGTATACCTTCAAGTCCAGTGATGAAAAAATATTCTGGACGAACAATAGACATATTCTGGGCAAAACTTGCATTTAAAAAACTCATGGCAGCTTTGTGCTTGATGATTTGAAAATAGAAATTACCATCAAGACAAACAAAATTTAGGGAATTCACAAAATTGTCATCTTACTTTTCTATCAACTATTCTCAAATGCTGCAAGTATACCTTTTTTATAAAGTTTCTGCATAATATTTCAATCACAAACCTGTATACATGAAGTTTTAGAGCGAGAGCACACAATGACTATGAAGGTCTAAACACCTGTGAGCTGCTTTGAATATTACTCAGCTGTAATTGCTTGTCCTTGTTTTCTTGTTACAAAGATCATTGGACATTTGCGTCATTGAATCCAAATATATCTTCTGATTTATCTCTTGAGAGATTTCAGACAACGATGATGTAATACTATGCTGAAGTTAATGATCTGGCCACTGCTTTAGTTTTGATATAATTTTTTATTTCACTAGTCTGCAAACAGGCCTCAGAGTTGCTCTTTCTGTTCTCAGTAACTCACAGATATAGTTAATGTTAAGTCTATAATGTGACACTAGCAGCTGCAGTACAGGTTACTAGCTTGTCTATGCATTGGGCATTTTGGGTGGAAATGGGATCCACTGAGGGGACAATTAAAATATGCATAACCCTATGTAACAACCAGTGTTGGGTTCATTAGTCAAAAATATAATTTAAAATGCACTACTCTTTTAAAAAATAATTATTACTTCAATTACTTTTTTACTACTATCAGGGAGTGATCAATACACTATTACTTTTCCATTACACCCCACACAACTGGTAGGCCTAATTGTGTCTTTCTCCCCAAAATTTCGACTACACATGTAAGCCTCTTTGTGAATGTCAAGCTATGTTTATATGATTACATCATATTTAGAAGTCAGAATCATTAATGGTATTTATTTTCCACTAAATTATGTCATCTGATGGCCATTAGTGGTTTTCAGAGCTCCCTCTGTGAAATCTTCCTGTGATATCACATTCAAGATTGCTGTTATGAAGATTATTGGCTGCATATACTTCACTCATATCACATGATCATTATTCCCTCCCTATCTAGAGGTTGAATATCATTTGACATTCTGCGTTATGTCTCGGTAACACAATACTTGTGTCCCAATTCAGTATTTGCATCCTTTGATCCTTCCAAGGCCAAGTACAACCACTTCTCCACTTTCACTGTGGAGTTCAGCCCGGCGTAATCCGTGTGGTTCCTGCAAGCCCGCCGGCTGCTCCTTCATCGAATATATCGGTGTTCTGACATAAAATGCTACCTATTGTAACAGAAATGAGTCGAACCAGACAAATTAAAGAGTCTACCAAAGCTGTGCTTTGCAACACGAGCTGAATTCCTCAGGAAGTCATAAATCAGTTCTAGTGCCACAAGAACCAAGCAAGATGACCAACCAACTTGTTCACACAACAGCTTTCAACATGAACACCACTAGAGCAATTATTTACAATTTCAGTTCGGAGAAGAGATTGTCAAATTTGTTGTTCGTAATTGAAATGCAACGCTGGACATCACATGAAAACCCATGAGAGTACTGCACAAGTCCCATTGACTTGCTTTTAGTCCCTAGCTGCTGCTATTAGCCATGTCGGCTTTTAGCTCCAGCCTTGCTCGTGCGATCAGTCATGCCTGCTCTTAGCTTTTAGCTTGTAGCTTTGCTACATAGCTTTAGCTTTTAGCTTCTAGCCATGCAGTTTAATCATCATTGTTCTTTGAGCGAGGTTCTGCATGCTTCAGCCTGCACGCCTGCTACTTAGCCACGATGAGAAGGAACACAACCTAGTCTCGTCAAACTTTATTTCTTTTCTTTTCCGTTGGAGAGTTTCGTGTTCTGAGTTAAGTTTTGTAACGTCGAGTCTCCGACGCCTGACCTCGGGTGCCCGTTCAACTTCGACCAGCCCACACGACTCTGCACTTTCAGCCAACGGAGAAGGGTATTCCTGCACAACCGGAGGCTACAGTTACAGGACCGCAATTCTGTGACCGCAGCTTTAGGACCCTAGTATTTTTGTGACAGCGCCACCTACTGTACTGAATCAACACTAATTAAAGATGGACGACGTGGACAGCAACCAGACGGTGAGTATCGATATTTAATTAAGTTTTATTTTATAACGTTTAAACGGTGCAAAATTTACATAGTGAGAACTGCTACCTATGAATTAATAATTAAGAATTTGTGAGCTAGTTTTATTAATTACTACGACGTTAATTCGTGGCTATGATTTCATAAATTATAATTGTGTTTTAATGACGAAGTATTATAAGTGAATCTAGCCTGCACATTAATTAAACTTATCAGATGACAAGAGCATGGTTGTTGTAAGGTTTGTAAGATTTACCTGCAGCTTAATGTATTAGTGTGAATACTGGCTTAATAGTCGTTGTTTTACCATATTTAGGTATAAAATATATTTTTCATAATTAAACTGCACTGACTGCCTAGTTGCAGTATGTGTTAGCATGTTGTTTTGGCATTGTTTTGCAATGATAAATTAGGCATTTGGCAATTTTAATAGTTTGTTACAATTTGGCCTAATCTGCAGGTCCACTCCACATACAGTCCATTGCTATCATGTGTTAGTTTCTGTCATGTTTTGCATGGCCAATATGAAGTGATTTTATGGATTCGATTAGGCTCATTGTAGGACAGATGATTAAAAAAGGCACTAGGGATATTTTCATGATCTCAAAATATTCTAACAAGTACACTCTCACTTTTCCAAGATACATATAACGATCAAAAAGGGAAATCCCTGCCCGAATTGAAGAGATGCACCACATGCTGCAAGGACTTTCACTTTTCATATATATATATATATATATATATATATATATATATATATATATATATATATATATATATATATATATATATATATATATATATATATATATATATATATATATATATATATATATATATATATATATATATATATATATTCCAGTTGAATATGTTAAACAAATGTTTCTTATTTATTTCTCTCTGTCTCTCGCTCACTCTTTCTCTAGAGTTGAAGCCTACAGCCATTCTATCCATGCAGCAACTGATGGAAAAGGGGTTCACTTTGGTGCTGTTGTGATGTTGTCACAAAAATGACATGTATATACAGTACAGACTAAGAGTTTGGACACACCTTCTCATTCAAAGAGTTTTCTTTATTTTCATGACTATGAAAATTGTAGATTCACACTGAAGGCATCAAAACTATGAATTAACATATGTGGAATTATATATGGAATTATATACATAACAAAAAAGTGTGAAACAACTGAAAATATGTCATATTCTAGGTTCTTCAAAGTAGCCACCTTTTGCTTTGATTACTGCTTTGCACACTCTTGGCGTTCTCTTGATGAGCTTCAAGAGGTAGTCACCTGAAATGGTCTTCCAACAGTCTTGAAGAAGTTCCCCGAGAGATGCTTAGCATTTGTTGGCCCTTTTGCCTTCTGTCTGCGGTCCAGCTCACCCCTAAACCATCTCGATTGGGTTCAGGTCCGGTGACTGTGGAGGGCAGGTCATCTGGCGCAGCACCCCATCACTCTCCTTCTTGGTCAAATAGACCTTGATGCCTTCAGTGTGACATATATAATATGTAATATGTAATATGTATATAAATAAACATTCTTGAATCATTCTTGTGTCTTGTCTTGCCTCTCAACAACTTTTAAAATATTGGCAGTAATTTAGTGACTCCATATGCTGATTCCAACTTTAACTTACCTGATAATGAGCTAATTCACCTTAAGGAAGTGAATCAATATACTGTATAATTCAAGAGACAGTTCAAGACTTTTAAGGTTCTTCATTTTTTACAATTGTTTTAACATTGATATACATCAATTTTACAAAATTGATATGTCATTTATATTTTGTGTAAATTCATGTTTAAATTTAAAATTGTGACTCAAAGCACACTTAGTAATTTAACTCTGTTGCATTTTGAAACAAAAATCACATTTAAAAACATGCTACTGAGATTAATATATTGATGCTATATACAAAGTAACGTGACTGCAAACTAAACCAACAGGATACTAGAACTGCGTTCCTGAAACTGCAGCCATCGCTATATTGGCCAGTACGGTAGGTGGCGCTGTCAGGAAAAATTAGGGTCCTAGAACTGCGGCCCAGATCTGCGGTCCTGAATCTGCAGCCTCCGGTTGTGCAGGAACATACTATTGAGCCAACGCCCAACAACCACGGGCTTCCCAAGACGTCACTTCAGCGACTGAACTTCCAGCCAATCAACGACCTCGGGATAGCCCTTTCACCGAGACTCCTTTTTCACAGGAGACGCAAGTAACTTTACCTCCAGACTCTGACATTTGTGCTGGTGTATCTAATATAATTTTAACCCCATTGAGGAACTCAATGCGAGCGTTAATTACGTGATTGATGGTTGTTCATGTCTATGCAATTTAACGTATTGCTGTGAACTTGGGATTCCATATTTTCATTCTCTTAAACTCATCTTTCCCTAACTTTCGATCTTCCTTCAACTTGTGTGAATGTGTGTGCGTGCGTTTATGTGTTAGATTAGTTTATATGTCTTAGATTTATCTAATAAAGCCTTATTCATATTGAAAAGAAAAGTATCTTGTGTTTTGTGCTTACAAGTTAATGTCTTAAACTGCCGATCTTGTTACTGTGCTAATTAATAGTGTTTTCACTATAGTTTGGATATTAGTATCCAGCGCAGATTTGATGTTAAACTGCTAGTTCCCTGAATCGCAGGGCGTCTCAGTGATCAGCCGTGAAACAGTGATTCTGTTCAAATTCCCTTTAAAATCTTAAATGATTCCCTTTGAGCTAAATTGACCTGTTTCCCTTACACTATCAAAACTGTATTCCTACTGTAATGGAAAATGTAGGGCTGGGGAAGGTGTACATGTTAATAAAGCCTCACACCTTATTAAAATCATGCTGGAAAAAAAATATCTGATAAGTTGCAATTTTCACATTTGAATTATGCTACCATCTGTTTTAAGGGGAGGTAGCAAAATCTGACGGTAGCACAAATTATGAGAACACCGTCCATTCCTCACTCAAACCTGCTGGGTGTGATTGTGTGTGTTTCATTGTGAAAGTGAAACTACTTTGTTTGGCCTTCCAAAAGGGGACACAACTAGAAATCAGTGGTTAAGTTGTTTTACAACACTGTTCCAGAACAAATATTCAGATGGGTACAGCGTATTTTATGGAGGACTGTTTTCTGAACCTGCAGAGTATCCTACAATGTGTCTTCACACAAAGGCTGTTCGTATAAAGTGGGGCAGTTCCAACTTTGCAAGAGCAAGTGCTTCTGACTCACAGCCTGTAATTAAGTTTTTTATATTAAAAAAATTGGCCACTGATTATTCAAAGGTAAGTTTTGAGCAGTGTAGAGTAGTGCTTGTTGTTTATCGTTTCTCTGATCACAAATGCAGACATGGTTTTATGCGTACACTGTGCGATATGCAACACAACTTTAAAAAGAAAATATATGTTGGAACCGCAGGCGGTGAGTAAAACTGCTTCAAATATCTCTGTGTTGTTAACTTAGCTATCGGCGTGTAAGCACATCAAGTAAACAACATGCGATGTTGTCATCAAACTGCACGAGTAAAACTGATTCAAATATCTCTTGTGTTGTTAACTTAGCTATCGGCGTTTAAGCACATCAAGTAAACAACATGCGATGTTGTCATCAAACTGCACTTTCCACATGTACAGCTTAAAAAAAAAAAAAGACAACAAAGTAGAACTTAGTCATTTTCCAAAACCGCTAAGCAAATATATACAGTTTAAGTACATACCACGTCGTTGCTGAGGCTGCTCTTGTTAAATTTCAGCCTCTGGATCTGATTCTGGATCATAAATATACGCTGAATCTGACTGTTAGCCATGGTTTGTTTTGGTTGTTTTTTTTTTCCACAGCTTCCAAACGCTCTCAACGCAAAAGCCTACTGGCACTCGTGATTCTTTAGCTCCGCCCACACGTCACGTTTCCAGCTGGTCGTGTTTTTCCGGGAAAAATCGGTACAGACTATCTTTCTCTTATGAATATAATAAAACCAAAGACTTTTTGGAGTTATGAAGGATGCAGTACTACTCTATAGGCACTCAAGATTAACAGGATATTGAGTCAAAACGAGCATTTCACCCCCCCCCCCCCCCCCCTTAACGAAATAAAAAAAATGAAAAACAAAAACTCTTTCATTATAATCACAATCCATAAAAATGCACTTCTCTCTAAAGGCAAGTCTAATGGAGAAGGGCAAGTCAGGATTGGCAATTCATCCTTGCGACACAGAATCAGAAAAC
Source organism: Carassius gibelio (assembly GCF_023724105.1). NCBI lineage: Eukaryota > Metazoa > Chordata > Actinopteri > Cypriniformes > Cyprinidae > Carassius > Carassius gibelio. The sequence goes on from NC_068410.1 coordinate 9,046,716, forward strand.
ACTAGTAAATAATTAAAATATCTCCGTGCTATTTCACCCTGTCACATTTATTTAGTATGGTAGTTCTTTTGCGTGGATTTGAACGCAGAACTGTTCAACTGCTGACGGCACGCACTGCTGCTGCGGGACATGAAACACAGTCGAGTCGCTCTTCACAGGCGTGGTAGCACGGTCTTGTGTTATTTCCACCAGCGCAGCAATTATTATTATTTTTCCATCACTAACTGATATATGTATAAAGTATAAAAATAAGGAGAAACCTAAGACTTGACCGGTTTCTGAACTATGATGTAAAAATTTGACCGAAGCCGGCCCGAGTGGCATAAAAACGAGGGGGGGGGGTCCGCCAAATGAGGTACCGTTTGAAAACTAGCTATAAGTTCACTTTTAGTATGATTGCAGTACAAACTACAAACATATAGGTAAACTAGTAGTGTACTCAATGTTTGCTACTGTTAGACTTAAATGATAATTAAAAGTATACTTTTATATACTAGAATATGGGACAATTTAGTGCCAATGAGTATTTATGCTTAAAAATATACTTGAACTTAACTTAAGTATACTTAGTAAAAGAGACTTGAATCATACTACTTTTTTGTAAGGGTATGATAGAGCAGCTCCTTCATGTAATCTTACCTATGTAATCTTACCATGTTTAGTATCTATGAATTTTTCTTCTGATGATCTAAACGAGAGTGTATATTATATGTTGGTACATAGGCAATATATTAGTGTTCTAAGAATCTTTAGTAATTTTTCATCAACACCCAATCGAGTCCAAATGCAAATTATTACCATGCTGTCAGACAAAGGGCCATGAAACTCTCCAGTACCCCCCACTTGGAATTTCAGCCTTTCTCATTGGACTAGCCCATCCCGAGAGGTGTGAATCTTATCAGACTTTAAAGGCCTCACATCAGTGACTCGCCTTCAGTTGGTGGTTCTGTTAGATTCTGAGATGGGGATTCTAATCTAGTCTTTTAAGGCAACCGTAAGTTCCTGACAGGCCTCTGTCTTGTCTTTCCATTCACCAAAGATCCTAGGATTTCATCTGATGTCTCTCTCAGCTCTTTTTCACTTTCCACTGGAAATAAATTCCTGACCACCACAGAGTCAGAATAAAATGTTTTTGGTGTTCATCACTTTTAACAGTGCCATTTCTAGGCATAGGTAAGCTAGGCGGTCGCCTAGGTCGCCACCAGCTGAAGGAGTTGTACGCTGAACGTAATTATGACATTGATAATAGAGAGTTGTTGGCAGTCAAGTTAGCCTTGGAGGAGTGGCATCATTGGTTGGAGGGCTCGGGGGGTACCTTTCATTGTTTGGACCACCCACAAGAACCTTGAATATATCATATCCGCCAAACGCCAAACTCTAGGCAGGTTGGGAAAGCTCTTTTATTTTGGTCGGTTTAATTTTTCCATTTCCTATCATCCAGGTTCCAAGAACATCAAACCTGACGCATTGTCCTGCATTTTGACCAATCTGAACGCCCGGTTTCTCCCGAGTACATTGTTCCACATAATTGTGTGGTTTCAATGTTGACCTGGGAGATTGAGTCGAAGGTCTGCATGGCCTTAGATGGGGTAGTGCCTCCACCTTGATGTCCTCCAGGTTGTTTAGTTGTGCCAGAGAAATTGCGGTCCAACATCATCCAGTGGGTCATTGTTCCAAGGTGGCTAGTCATCCAGGATTCAATCGTACCATTTTTCCCATTAAGTAATGGTTCTGGTGGCAAACTATGGCTCGCGACACTCGTCATTTTGTATTGACCTGCTGGGTCTGCGCCACTAGTAAGTCTTCCACTCGCCTTCCTGCTGGGCTTCTTTAACCGTAGTCAGTTCCTTTGAGACCCTGGTCACATATTGCGCTAGATTTCGTTACAGGTCTCCCTGCCTCACAGGGTAACATGGTGGTTTTGGACAGGTTCTTGGAGACTACGCATTTCATCCCTCTGCCCAAATTACCATTAGCCAGAGAGACAGTGTTTGCTGTCATAGACAACGTGTTTCGCATCCATGGCCTCCCGACAGACGTGGTCTCTGACAGGGGTCCCCAGTTTATTTCCAAATTTTGGAGAGAGTTTTGTCGGTTGCTGGGGGCGAATGTCAGTCTTTCTTCTGGGTTTCATCCCCAGAGCAATCGTCAGGCAGAGAGGGCCAACCAAGATTTGGAATGAGGGTTGCAATGTTTAGCGTCACAGAATCCATCCTCTTGGAGTCAGCATATCTCATGGCCTTGAGTATGCGCATAACTCATTACCAGTGTTGTCCACAGACCTATCTCCATTTGAGTGTAATTTAGTGTACCAGACACCAATTTTTCCTATTCTGGAATCTGAAGTCATGGTCCCCTCTGCCCACAAATTCTTCCAGGGGTGCAGAAACATCTAGAGTACGGCCAGGGAGACCCTTCTGCAGGTGGGCAAAAGGGTCCGGGGCGATTGTCACTGGTTGAGACCTCCCATCTATGTCGCTGGTCAAAGTGTGGCTTTCATCTGCTGATATTCCTCTCCGCTCATTTGTAGAAAATTAGCTCCTAAATTCATCTGCCCATTTACCATCACCAAGATCCTTAGTCCGGTGATGGTCTGCCTCAAACTTTGTCCGGCATACCAGAGGACTCACCCATGTATCTAAAATCAAGCCAGTTTTTCATTCAACTATTAATCCCCCTGTCCCGTTTCCCCCACCGCTGTGAATCATAGATGGGGAACCAGCCTATGGTGACCCATACTCAGAATTTGTGCTCTGTATTTAACCCATCCAAATGCACACACACAGCAGTGAACACACACACCATGAACACACACCTGGAGCAGGGGGCAGCCATTTATGCTGCGGTGCCCGGGGAGCAGCTGGGGTTTTGATGCCTTGCTCAAGGGCACCTCAGTCGTGGTATTGCAGGCCAGAGACTTGAACCCACAACGTTAGAGTTAGGAGACACACTCTCTAACCACTAGGCCATGACTTCCCAAAAGTACTTGGTGGACTGGGAGGGTTACAGTCCGGAGGAGAGGAGTTGGGTTCCTGCCTGGGACATATAGGATCATTCCCTGATCGATGCTTACAATTGCCAGGTAGGACCCTCTACCAGCATCAGGTGACGCTCCTAGGGGGTGGGGTAATGTCATGGTTTGCGGGTTTGTTTGCTCATTCTGGGGTGTGTTCTGCGCTGATCTAATTGCCTATCAGCACCAGCTGCACTGACGAGCGATCAGATCAGTCGCAGGTGCGTCTCGTTTGTTAGTCCTATATGTAGGGCTGTGTCAGTCATGTTCAGCATCAGAGTTTTACTGTTTTAATAAAAACCTGTGCCTACACTTACACTTACACTTACACTTAATGTGTTGCATATATATATAAATGTCCCATGATAGAAGAATATATTTACAGAAGCAGTACACTTTAATTTTAGACATATTCCAAGGCAGAAACAGAAATTGCATTAGCTATTAATTTACATTTCAGTCCAACTTCCACATTTACCTTCAGCTCTCTTTTACTATTATTGTACAATTTAACACTGGATAATGACTTGACTATTAAATGTTGAGTAGATGAGAAATGTGTTAGAAAATTTCATGAATCAAAAATACCTTAAAATGAAATGAAGATCATAACTAAACTATACAACTGAGTGAGTTATCTGTGTTCTATCTACAACTTATATGCAATAAATAAATAAAATAAATAAAATAAAAAAGTGGGCAATAAAATATACTTACTAAAAAAAAATTGTACACCAGGGAAAATATTCACTATTTCACAAATATGTCATTGATTCTCATTATGTTTAAGAAAAGCCAGAATTACAATTTATATAAATATATAAACAGGGCAAAGTGTAAACAATGGACTCTATTGTATTAAAGCAATTTCAATATTTTTAGTGCATCATATCTGCATGTTCACTTTCCTATTTCTAATTTTTTTCTTCAATGCATCTTTGATGTCTTTAGTTCTGAAGCAGTAAATCATTGGATTGACAACAGGTGGGAGAAGACTGTACCACATGATTAACATAACACGAATGCCAGGTGATATTGCTATTGTCACATCATGCACATAAACAACACATCTGGGCACAAAATACAGACAAATGATGAGTAGTTGAGGAGTGCAAGTTGAGAATGTTTTGTAACGGGCCTGAACATCTGTGATTTTGAAAACAGACGTGATGATAACAATAAAAGAAAATATAATAAAAATCAAAGAGCCCAAAAGAACAAACATGGCACATAAAAATGAAAACAACTTTTTGTGCCTTGTATCTCCACAGGACAGTTTAATTATCGAATTCTGGTCACAGTAATTTTGGGTTATTACATTAGAATCACAGTAGGGCTCATCAAAGGCATGATAAACAATGACTGTCAGCCATGAAATACAGATGATCCAAATCAATGCACATGCCAATAAAATAGTCTTATTTGTAATAAGGACACAGTATCTCAGTGGGTTACACACTGCAACAAACCGATCAATGGACATTAATAGCATTAAGAAAGAGTTAATAGTCCCTAAGTAGTGAACAAAAAACATCTGCACAAAGCAGCTATAAAATGGTATCTCACTGCTATTGAAAAAGTATTTTGCAATAGCTTTAGGCAGCGTGACAGTTCCAAAAGCAAGATCAGACACTGCAAGATTACAGAAGATTAAATAGGTGGGTTTCTGAAGGCTTCTCTCATAAACAATAAATGAAATGATAAAGAGATTTCCTCCTGCTAGTGTCAAGTAGACAAAGAACAAAAGGGTTCCCACGGCTCCATAATAGTGTGGATGCAGTCCTGGAAATCCCAGCAGGTAGAATTCAGTAAAGACAGTGACATTTGTGGGAGTCATGACTCTAGAATGACTTTGGATTTACCTGATGCAAGTTCACTGAAATATAAAAATTATGACAATTAAAATGACAATTACACAAGAATTTGACTTTCATTGCAAAATAAACAGCATAAAACTTTTCATTTCTGGCACAATTGCTGCGGTTATAAAATTCTTCACAGATTATATTGATAATCACATTCACATACATTACCTCCATGGAAATTATTCTGCAATAAGCATAATCTATTAAACTTGCATTATTTTAAGTTTGATGGAGAAGATTCACAATCACTATTTGCATTAATCCACAAAAAAAAAAAAATTCTCCTTGTATGTCCATTTAACAATGATATACATAGTCACCATTTATGAAGACAAATAAGACTAGAGGGACCTCCCACAAATTGACGTGTTGTTTGGAGTTTCTGCTGTCTCATTTATTCATGATTATGTTATGAACAGTTTGGTTTTTTTGACACTAATATGCTTGAGTCCTTGCCATTACTATTGTCTCATGATTTTGTAACCTTAATATAATGCATTGAAATATATCAATATTAAGTACCATTTTCAGTAGGCCTACCACAGGTTAAACTGTAATGTGAACATCAGGCCTAAGTTACAGTTTATTTTACTTTTGACTATAGTCAAAGTTTTAATAAGTACATTTAAGTTATTATTATTTCCAATGTCACAACACTTCTCACAATCAACTTCCTGACTGTTCCAGTATGGCGGATGACTAACATATAATATTCCATAGAAACATTATCTAATAAGGCATCTATGTAAACATCTATGGGTCAGAACCTCCCAAAGCACTTCATAAATTGCACCCTGTTTATTGATGCTGTGCAAAATATTAAAACAGTTTTAAATTAAACTGCTTTAAAGGGGGGGTGAAATGCTCATTTTCACTCAATATCCTGTTAATCTTGAGTACCTATAGAGTAGTACTGCATCCTTCATATCTCCAAAAAGTCTTTAGTTTTATTATATTTAATAAGAGAAAAATAGTCTGTGCCGATTTTTTTCGGAAAAACACGAGCCACTGGAGGCGTGACGTGTGGGCGGAGCTAAAGAATCACGAGTGCGAGTAGGCTTTAGCGTTGAGAGCGTTTGGAAGTTGTGACATTACCGTGAGGAAAAAAAAACATCATCCAAAAGAAACCATGGCTAACAGTCAGATTCAGCCGTTTATTTATGATTCAGAATCAGATCCCGAGGCTGAAACTGAATGAGAGCAGCAGCAGCAACGACTCGCTCCGAGCGGGGCTCGAACCCGGGTCTCCGGCATGGGAGGCGGACGCACAAACAAGGAGGCAGAGACATTTTAAGCAGTTTTACTCTCCGCCTGCGGTTCCAACACACGATCGTGACCCTTTTTCGTTGGGATTGCATCATCCTTAAGAAAAAAACGATACGCAAATCCGTCGTCAAACTGGGCCTTGTTTGTAAAACAAGCATCTTCGAAAATGCAGGGAACAAACAAAAACACTTGCACAACTCCGTTGATGCTCTTTAAAAATTCAAATTAATTCAATTCAATTCAAGTTTATTTGTATAGCGCTTTTTACAAAACAAATCGTTACAAAGCAACTTTACAGAAAATTATGTTTCTACAATATTTAGTAGTAGCTAGTAGTTTGTGCACATTTGACAGGATTTTAGAAAAAATAAAAATAATAATAATAATAATAATACAAGACGTAGTCAGATAGACGATGAACTATCAATATTATTAATTAAGTTATTATATGATTCAGTCACACATTTAGCAATAATTGTTAGTTCTGTTTGTTGATTCAGGGTTAGCATCATCTGAGGTCCTCTGAGGGTCAGCATCATCTCTTCTCAGGTGTTCTGGATCCAGACTGGAGCTTGTGTAAATCCTAGTTACCACGGGATGTGAATCCCGTGGCGAAATATAGAAACAAAATAGAGACATCATTAGCATAGCTGCTGATCCAACAAAGTAAAATTAGTTTAACCCAAGCTAATGAATAAAAATGCACCTTTGATCAGATGCAACTACACTCACAAATAAAAGATACATTATTCGAATGCTTGACGAAAGAGATGTGTTTTTAATCTAGATTTAAACAGAGAGAGTGTGTCTGAACCCCGAACATTATCAGGAAGGCTATTCCAGAGTCTGGGAGCCAAATGTGAGAAAGCTCTACCTCCTTTAGTGGACTTTGCTATCCTAGGAACTACCAAAAGTCCAGCGTTTTGTGACCTTAGGGTGCGTGATGGGTTGTAATGTGGTAGAAGGCTAGTTAGGTACGCAGGAGCTAAACCATTTAGGGCCTTATAGGTAAGTAATGATAATTTGTAACTGATACGGAACTTAATAGGTAGCCAGTGCAGAGCCTGTAAAATTGGGGTAATATGATCATATTTTCTTGACCTCGTAAGGACTCTAGCTGCTGCATTTTGGACTACCTGTTGCTTGTTTATTGACGAAGCAGGACAACCACCAAGAATTACAATAGTCCAGTCTAGAGGTCATGAATGCATGAACTAGCTTTTCTGCATCAGAAACAGATAACATATTTCGTAGCTTGGCAGTGTTTCTAAGATGGAAGAATGCAGTTTTTGTAACATTGGAAATATGATTTTCAAAAGACAAATTGCTGTCTAATATAACACCCAGATTTCTGACTGTAGAGGAAGTAACAGTACATCCGTCTAGTTGCAGATTGTAATCTACAAGATTCTGTGTAGTGTTTTTTGGTCCAATAATTAGTATCTCTGTCTTATCCGAATTTAATTGGAGAAAATTATTTGTTATCCAATCTTTTACATTTTTAACACACTCTGTTAGCTTAGATAATTGGGAAGTTTCATCTGGATATATAGCTGAGTATCATCAGCATAACAGTGGAAGCTAATTCCGTATTTTCTAATAATATTACCAAGGGGCAACATGTATACTGAAAATAGAAGGGGACCTAGGACGGATCCTTGTGGCACTCCATATTTTACTGATGATAAATGAGATGACTCCCCATTTAAGTAAACAAAATGGTAGCGATCGGACAGGTAGGATCTAAACCATCTTAGAGCCTGCCCTTGAATACCTGTATTGATTTGTAATCGATCTATGAGTATGTCATGATCTATGGTGTCGAACGCAGCACTAAGATCAAGTAAGACTAGAAATGAGATGCAGCCTTGATCTGACGCAAGAAACAGGTCATTTGTAATTTTAACAAGTGCAGTTTCTGTGCTATGGTGGGGCCTAAAACCTGACTGAAATTCTTCATACAGATCATTTTTATGCAGGAAGGTGCTCAATTGAGCAGACACAACGATTTCTACAATTTTAGACATAAATGGAAGATTTGAAATAGGCCTATAATTTGCCATTACACTAGGATCTAGTTTTGGTGTCTTAATAAGAGGCTTGATAACCGCCAGCTTGAATGGTTTTGGGACGTGACCTTAAGATAACGACGAGTTAATGATATTGAGAAGCGGTTCTTCGGCTACAGGTAACAGCTCTTTCAGTAATTTAGTAGGTACAGGATCTAATAAACATGTTGTTGGTTTAGATACAGTGATAAGTTTATTTAGCTCTTCCTGTCCTATGGTTGTAAAGCACTGCAGTTTATCTTTGGGTGTGATGGATGAAACTGAAGTGTTAGATGCTGTAGAATCTACATTCGCTATTGTATTTCTAATGTTATCTATTTTATCAGTGAAGAAATTCATAAAGTCATTACTATTTAACGTTGGTGGAATATTTGAATCAGGTGGCGTCTGGTAATTTGTTAACTTAGCCACTGTGCTAAATAAAAACCTTGGATTGTTTTGGTTATTTTCAATGAGTGTGTGTATATGCTCTGCCCTAGCAGTTTTTAGAGCCTGTCTATAGCTGGACATACTGTTTTTCCATGCAATTCTAAAAACTTCTAAGTTAGTTTTTCTCCATTTGCGTTCAAGACTACGAGTTACTTTCTTGAGAGAGTGAGTATTACTGTTATGCCATGGTACAGTACGTTTTTCTCTAACCTTTTTCAATTTGATCGGGGCAACAGCTTCTAATGTATTAGAGAAAATAGTGCCTATGGTGTCAGTAATTTTGTCTAATTCATGTGTATTTTTGGGTACAAATAGCAGTTGAGATAGATCAGGCAGGTTATTTGCGAATCTTTCTTTGGTGGCTGGAACAATAGTTCTGCCCAGACGGTATCGCTGCGACATATAGTCAATATCAGTTATACGCAGCATGCACGATACAAGGAAATGGTCTGTAATATCATCACTTTGAGGTACAATATCTATAGCAGTAAGATCGATTCCATGCGATATAATTAAATCTAGTGTATGATTAAAACGATGAGTGTGCCCGGTGACATTTTGCTTGACTCCAAAGGAGTTTATTAGGTCAGTAAACGCAAGTCCTAATGTATCATTTGCATTATCAACGTGAATATTAAAATCTCCCATGATTAGCGCCTTATCAAATGTAACTAGAAGGTCTGAGAGGAAATCTGCGAATTCTTTTAGGAATTCTGTATACGGCCCTGGTGGTCTATACACAGTAGCCAGAGCAAGAGATACATTAGATTTCTTTTGCATGTCTGACAGAGTAACATTTAGCAGAAGTATTTCAAAAGAGTTAAACCTGTATCCTGTTTTCTGGGTAACATTGAGAATATCACTATATATTGTTGCAACACCTCCGCCACGACCAGTCTGACGGGGCTCATGTTTATAACAGTTGTTTGGTGGAGTAGACTCATTTAGACCAAAATAATCATTTGGTTTTAGCCAGGTTTCAGTCAAGCAGAGTAAATCAAAACTATTATCTGTGATCATTTCATTTACAATAACTGCTTTTGGTGTGAGTGATCTAATATTTATGAGCCCAAACTTTAAAAATTGTTTTTGTTCATTTACTTTACATTTTTCTGGTTTAATTACGATAAGATTTTTTCTAGGTCCTACATTATATTTATATTTTGACCTCACTATTCGGGGAACAGACACAGTCTTAATAGTTTTTACAGCGCAAGTACTTTTATCATTTAAGCGGGTGGAACAAAACTCATCATAATGGTTATTTGAGAATCGTCTTACTAGTCACATGGAGCGAAGTGTCCTGGAGATGTTGTCAGAGAGCAGCTCCGCTCCGACTCTGCTGGGGTGTAATCCATCAGCGCGAAACAGTCTAGGACGCTCCCAGAAAAGATTCCAGTTATTAAAAAATAGCAGTTTCTGTTCTTTACACCATGACAACAACCATTCATTTAAAGCAAAAAGTCTACTGAACCTGTCGTGTCCTCGTCGATACGTGGGCAGTGGTCCTGACACGACGATCGTCGCCACGGGCGTCGTGCTGCGAACCGTCTCGATCAGGCTGCTGAAGTCCCTCTTCAGCATCTCCATCTGCCGCAGCATGGTGTCGTTAACCCCGGCGTGAAGCACAACCGCTCTGGGGCTCTCGTCGGCCTTCAGGATTGCGGGTATCTGTGCAGAAACATCGAGAACACGAGCACCAGGCAAACATTGAGTGTGCACTTTACCTTTCGGCTAACGTAGCACTTACGTGTCGGACGATGGAGTCTCCGATGATCACAGCGTCGCGTCCTGTCTCGCGGAGGGGAGCGAAGCGGTTCTGGATGGAGATCTCGAAGGCAGGAGGGGGAGAAGTCGTCGCCTGGGACCCGGCTCGCGTCCTCCGCTGTGGATGCACCCAATGTCCATGGTTCCCCGGCGTTGCAGTGAAGGACATCTGGGAAGATCGCGTCCTGGGTGCACCGGGCCTGTGCAGAGAAACACACGGAGTAGACGTGGTGGGACTGTTAACAGCACGCTGTATACTTACCCCGGACTTGTGAGCGTCAGCCCGGGATGATTCCAGCGCGGCTCTCCGCTCTCTCAGCTGGGACTGCCTCTGTTCCAGGTCGCGAATCTGCTTCCCCACGGCCTCGAGCTCGAGCTGCACAGAGTGGAGACATTCATCTGCCATTAAAGCAAGTAACAGTGAGTACAGCAGTGGTAATGTGTGTAAATAGAGTATTAGCAATGTAAGCGCAGTTAGCAGCAACCACGCTTGCTGATGCTAACTGGCTAAAAGCTAATAGCGGACCCGGGAGACCAAAATAAAACTAGTAATAGCGAGGCGCTCTGATTGTTTTTGTTGTAGAATACAATAGAGGATATATTCACACGTTATATAAACGGAAACGATTATGTATAAAATTGATTTTTAAGTTAAAAAAAGTAAATGAAAAGAATATAGTGACGGAGCTCAAACGCAGTACAGCCGTCAACAACAAACAGGAAGTGACGCAATCACTTCCTGTCCTAAAATAAACTCCGTCCACTGGTCCCTTAATGTTTTTTTTTTGGTAATCTGTGCAGGGTTGTCTTGCCCTGGCAACCAAAAACACACTTATTTTCAAGTTCAAGTCTGCTTTATTGTCAATTTCCACATGTACAGTACATACATACAGAGAATCGAAATTGCGTTACTCTCAGACCCCGGTGCATACAGATAACATTAACATTAAAGCCTAAAAAAATAACTAGATCAAATATAAAATGTAGATACAATTATACAATAAGGGAAGTGTAAATCAATGAAGTGAACAACAGTGTAGTTAAAAGATTTTTTAGTGCAAAAAAATCACTTATTAAAAATATCTTAAGTCTGATTAAAGTGACAAGTGACAAGTGACCAAGAGCAGTTATTTAACTGACTGATGAGGTAGTTCCATGCCGAATGAGGTAGTGAGCGGTGAGTGAGCAGACCAATGCTGCACAAGTGACTCGTGCATGTCATCATATAATTAGTGGGGGGGGGGGGGGGTTCATAGTTCAGTGGTGCCTGGGGAAGAAGAGGGGAGGGGGAGCAGGTTCGGGAGGGAGTTCAGCTTCCTGACAGCCTGGTGGATGAAGCTGTCCTTCAGTCTTGTGACATTTCGCGACGCTCTCGCTCTGATCAGTGAATGTCTGTGCTCTGCTATACGGGAGCGCGCACTCTTCCGGAAGAAGTGCCCTTAGGACCCATATAAGGAAATTCCGCTCCATCTAACGTCACACAGAGCCATGCTCCCTTACCATTAACCATTAGGCCACGACTTCCCTAGGGTTTGGAGTCAAACTCTCTAACCACAAGGCCACGACTTCCCCAGTAAGAAAATATAATAACATCAAAGGAAACTACTAGTACTATGTGGCGAGTGGGGCGGGGCCGAGAGGCGTGGGAACGAGGAGTGAGGCCAGGTGTAGTGATTGGAGATGAGCTACACCTGCGCCCCACCGCCGGTATCGAGTCCCACGTATAGTGAAGGACGAGAGAGGACCAGGCCTGGGAATGCGCGGTGCCATCGAGCTGGCGAGGTATGTGCCGCCATGGACGCTCGAGGCGGTGGGCTGGAGCGAGTTGCCGGGGACGGGCGAGCTCGCTGCCGGCCGCCCACGATATGGAGGGGCGGCTGCCGTCCGTGAGGGAGCGGAGGAGTCTGCGCCGTTCGCCAGGGGGCCGGAGCCTGCTGCCTCCGCGAAGGAATCCAGAGGGGCAGGGAACGGGGGACTCCTGCCGGCTGCCCAAAACCGGAGGAGCCGTCGCCATCCACCGGGAGGCGGAGGAGTGTCGTGCCGTCCGCCGAGGGCCGTCCAGTGCCACCACCAGGCACCGCGGAGGAGATCACCCAGCTGGTGGGGGGCCGAGCAGCAGTGCGTCTGGGAACCGGAATTTTTTTTTTTCCTCTCTCCCCTCTCTCGTCTCTGTCCCTCCTCCTTCCATCTCCTTTTCTCTCGCCTCGTCTGTCCTACCCCCAGGTTCCCGCAGGTCCCTGTGAGCGGTCCCCCCCGGAGGGAAGGGGGGGGGGGGAGTAGAGCACAGTCTCGGGAGTACCCCCCGGCCTGCGAGGGGCGATGGGGGTATGTGGCGAGTGGGGCGGGGCCGAGAGGCGTGGGAACAAGGAGTGAGGCCAGGTGTAGTGATTGGAGATGAGCTACACCTGCGCCCCACCGCTGGTATCGAGTCCCACGTAGGAGATGGAAGGATATAAAACTGTAGCGACTATAGTGAAGGACGAGAGAGGACCAGGCCTGGGACATATTTTATGTTTTGGTTTTGATTTATGTTCTGTGTTATGTTTTGTGTTTATTTTGTAATTAAAGTTTCATTTGATTGTGCGCCGGTTCCCGCCTCCTTCTTCCGGATGATTAGGAAGTTTTTATTATTACATACTACAAGTGCATAAGGGCTGGAATACTATACAGTGATCTGTTTGTGCATGTCAGTGTTGTAATGGAGACATGAGCACAGGTATATGACATTTTCTATACAGTAAGGGAGAGAATAAGCTCAATGACTATCATTAAGTGTCCTTCCGAATTCAAAATCCAAAAGCTGAGCATCAAAATGAATACATTTCTGTTTGTCATGATACTGTGATATTGAAGTGGATAACAAATTGTGTAGCAGTGATTCAAAGCCATTACTACCAGAAAATTTTAACAAACACTGCCTTTTTGTTTCTGAATAAAACAACCCAAGAATGAAATGATTCCTCTTGACACCAGTTATTGCTGATGGGGCTGGCTGATAATTCGATAACGATAATCGATAAAATTACATGAGTTTGATAAATGTTGGATATGTTTATGTGCCAAAAGCGGAATGAAACTGCGTGAGCTCACTACATAGGCCATGCCCCAAATGGAACACTTCATGTGCACTTTCAGTCTTGTGGACTCAACAAGATAACAATGGCACCCGCCTCCGCATGTCCGTAAATTTCATGAGACCGTAGGGTGTCCTATTCATAATTTTAGCATTCAAAAGAGTGAGCGAGCGAGCGCTTCCTTTACGGCCATTATACGTCCTCGAGCCACACTTCTGCTGAGCCCGCACTGGGGCAAGCTCCGCAGCAGACTTCTACCCGACAGGTAAAGCAGCATTACATCACGAAAGTGCAGACTCAGAGGAAGACTGCAAAGGTTTAGGGTGCCATTTGGCACAGGACCTTAGATGCGTTTACTCTGTCATGCTAGTACTAACATATGGAATTACATTTGGTTTAGTAAAAATGAACATAATTTTATAAAACTGAACGTAACTTTTTCAGAAACAATCAAAAATATGCAATGAAAAAAATGAATTCAGTCGCGCAAATTTAACAGGTTCTTAAAATATGCGTCATTCTTTGTTAATGTTTTTAAAAGATCCGTTTTCGCTAATTGTGGATTCTGAATGCATTGCCACAGATTTCACTTATGCTCCGCAGTTTTTCGTTTGGTGTTTTGAACAAACCTCTCGTGGGGGTGGGCTTAACAGTGATCTAATCTGATTGGATAGTGAGCTTTTGAAGTATAGACGTCACTCACTCAGTGGCGTGCATATTGGAAAGCTTTCGTTATCCACAGTGTGCGAAATGTTAAAAAGTCACGAGTGGGGTGTAACTGGTTTGTTTTATGTTGTAGAATAAAACGTGAAAGTATCTTGAGCTTATGTGAACCACTGACCTTATTTTAGGGGATTTAACCAAACTTCCATTCAAAAAAACCATTGATTCTGGGACAATGGAACAGGAAGTGATAAAATTCTAACTCGCTTTTGGGTTTTTGCCTACAACGTGACATCATAGTTCTACAACTCTATATTCTACCAGTAACACTACTTTTACTAGTGATAATTATTCATTATTATCATTATTATAATTAACTATAATTCTCCACTTTTAACAATGGCAACCAACCCTCGGGGGACCATCGCTCCACTTGCACTCCACAACCAGTTGAGCTGCCAGAGGAATGCGCTGGGCCCTGTACAAGGAGCGTACTAGCAGTATTTTCGGTGCTCCTCACAAAGTTTGTATGTTGATTGCTGTATCAGACAGTGAGCTAGATCTTTCTGAAGAGGAAGATTTGCTCTCTGGGATGGTAGCATTGCCTGAATCAGATCCAGAAATGATGGAAATGCATTCCTAGGATGCTGAAAGGGTAGGACTCGTGTAGAGACCCTCCACAGTGTCCTGAGCTCCCTTATCAATGAAGATTGGTTTCTCGGGGTGGCCCAAACGGCAAAGAGTCATGGATCTTCAACAAAAGACAATCTTTACTAATAAAAAGTAAAACAAAAAAAGAGAAGCTGGGCTTCCAAGAAATATAGACACAAGGGTCCAAAGACTTAAACTTAAACTTTAACAGACTTAGTTTGCAACAGGTAACATAGGCGCAATACTGAACAATAAGGCATGGCAAAAACACACTTAAATAGGGCAAGATACAGGTGTGATGCATCAGGCATAATGAGTAATAGTGTTCAGCAGGAGTCTGGTGAAAGGCGCCACCTACCGACCAGGAGGAAAATAACAGTCCAGTTAAGGGTTCCTTACTCTTTGGCTACGCAGCTGAGAACTTTGCCCAGCAGACTGAGGCGATCCTACACATCCTGACTCTGTCACTTATACTTAGATTTTTTTCTGGCTTTGCTGCATGTGTTTGTAGTACAGTACATTAGTCTTATATTTAAGACATACTTAGAGTGAGAAGATAAAACTTGAAAACTTGATGAAGGAAAAATATGTGTATGCACTTTATATAGAATATGGGATAAAGTAAAGACAATCTGTGTTATTAATAATTAATAATAATAATTAATAATAATAATAATTCCTTACATTTATATAGCGCTTTTCTAGACACTCAAAGCGCTTACATGGTCAGGGGGTATCTCCTCATCCACCACCAGTGTGCAGCATCCACCTGGATGATGCGACGGCAGCCATAGTGCGCCAGAACGCCCACCACACACCAGCTTTCTGGTGGAGAGGAGACAGAGTGATGAAGCCAATTAGCAGATATGGGAACTGTTAGGAGGCCATGATGGTCAGAGGCCAATGGGTGAATCTGGCCAGGATGCCGAGGTCACACCTCTACTCTTTCCGAAAGACATCCTGGGATTTTTAATGACCACAGAGAGTCAGGACCTCGGTTTAACGTCTCATCCGAAGGACGGTGCTCGTTGACAGTATAGTGTCCCCATCACTACACTGGGGCGCTAGGACCCACACAGACCACAGGGTGAGCACCCCTGCTGGCCTCACTAGCACCTCTTCCAGCAGCAACCTAGTTTTTCTCAGGAGGTCTCCCATCCAGGTACTGACCAGGCTCAGCCCTGCTTAGCTTCAGTGGGCCACCGGTCTTGGGCTCCAGGGTGGTAGAAGGATCGGAAGAAAATTGGTAAATGTGTAATTCCATATACTTCACAGACAGCAGGCCACATGACAGTGATACACTTATAACAAAATAATCTCTCCACTGGGATTATTTGTTAACACTTATCTAAATAATCTCTCCACTGGGATTATTTGGAAGTCTCTAGGCCAATTATACCACAAATTGATTTATATGTTAATAATTTAGCATCTCTTTAGGGCATATGAATTAATAGCCTATTATAATTAATTTCTGCTTAGGTGACAGTAAGCAGAGAAGGATTTTCTTGCATGGTTGCATCAGGTGGTCATAGGTCATGGATTACCTGTCAAAGCAGGCCATTAATGACATCTTGCTTTAACAGCATTACAGGCCTCAGTCTTTGTATCAGTTTTTTTTTTCCTCTTCTCTTTGTTGATTATTATTGAGATGTATATGGTGTCTCTCTAGACCTTTACTGTTTAACTTCAAGGTGACATTCAATGAAATTAATTGTTAACATCATAAAAGCAATTATTTTGTTGCTGATGAACAGTAAATAACATAGAAACAGTTGCCATAAAAAGCGTATTTTCCCCAGAGTCCTAATTTGCTTGTTCTTGGTCCCTGAAGAGGAAGGCCTCTTTCATGATCGCTGAGTGACATTTTGTTTATCAAACATTATTTTGTTTCTACATGTCTCTGTGTCTCTAAGTGGCTCATTATCAGGTAAGGTGTGACAAACAAAGAAGTTACCCTGGAGCAAAAATGCTTTCAGTCAAAGATGATGCAACTCTTGCTCAGAAGTTTGAAAACGCTCACCCAAAATTTTCTACATTGATCAAAACTAAATTATTAGTCATTAATAGAAAAGTAACTGACATGTGTTTGATTTTCATTCACTCATGCTAAACAGATAAATCGTTATTGTTGTCGCAAAATTTGCACCATAAATTTAATTCTCAGCCTTTCAGACTTAAAATAATGCATTTTTAAATTACATTTCTCAAGATATCAATTATTATAAAGTGCTACTAAAACCATGCAACATGCTGATGAATTATAATCAGACTGTTACACAGCTGTCTGGAATAACTGATTCTGATTGGCTACTGTGGCATTTAGTGGTCATATCCTGTCAACAGTAGACATGAGTGAAAGATCAGTGCCTTTCATTATGTTCAGGAAAACTTTAGTGTAATTAGATATTATACTTAATGTGGTGGTAAAGCGTGAAGTATTGTATTTTACTCGTGCAGAAATAAGTATGTGTATTGCTTAAACTGCTTATCGCTTATTTAAATTAATTAAATTGGGTCATCTCTTACATAAGTAGTGAACCAACAATAAAACGTTTATTTTAAAAGTACCGAAAATCAAGATTTATACATAAAGCTCTATAAAACTTCTTACAACACGTGGTAGGCCTCAGTGTAGCCAAATGTTCTACACATTCTCTATCTCTATCGTCATGCCTACTTGTGTCATGTAAGAAGTGTTCAAGTGCAAAAACCATGCGTATATCAGGCCCATATGGACACTTTGTTCTATTATATTCCTGCAGTAGAACAGGAACATGACAAATCAGTTAAACACACACATACACACAAACAGGCCATATTAACAACAATAATTAGAAATGCCCTTTCACTGTTGGCACTTGATCCTGGTTCTTGCAAGGCAAATTAATCGTGCATGCCTTTTCAAAATGTCAATAAGCTATACAACAGTTTATGAGATTAATATTGTTTCATAATACTGTTACTGTTTCAAAATGTTACACCAGGTATTTGTAATAACTTCCTTTTGCAACCTAATGGGGATTTTAGCCATATAAATTGTATTGTATTGTATTGTATTTTATTGTATTTCATTATGTGTCCCTTGTAAACTTGTTTAGCATTTTTAATGTAAACATCGTTTTATTCTTTTCTTTTTTTAAATAACCCCAGAGTCACTGTAGTCTACTCATATTGATTAGCTTTATGTTTTATTTGTGTAGATTTATTTATGGTAAACAGTAAGACATTATGACAGTAACATATTTTTACAATAGTGAATTACACTTACACTTACTTAAATTTAGCGTACTCCAAAGTAATCAAAATTCACATGACCACATCAAAGTCACTATAGTCTTTGACCATATACAGTTAACATGTTGTATTGTATTAATATGACATAACTATGCTGCCTCATTGTTACTTCAATTCAATAACTTCTCAGAAATGGGACAAGTCATCATTTATCACTCTAACAAGATGCTGAATTAACACAGGCTTGGACACACCTAAACATCTGATGTTTGTAAAGAAAAATTATTGTGAACAAAGCACACATAAAAAAGGTCACTATATCAAAGAACATTTTATAGATTGCCGCAGTGTATTGAATTTGAATTAAAAGGCTTGAAAACATATAATTCTTGAGTCTGTTTTTTGGTACTTTTAATTTGTGATGATATCCGTATGTCATATGGACTGCAGGTAGAGAAAGACTTCAGCCTTCCTTGAGTGCTCGATATATGCAAAACTACCACAATGATGACACAGTAAGAGAAAACTATGAAGGCCAGGGGACCGAGTAAAACAATCATAGCAAATGCAAAGGTTGGAACTTTGTACAGTGCCCTGTTAGTGCATGCAAGTGATTTGATAGAAATGTGATCACAGTAACAGTGTATAATTATGTTTCCTGAACAGTAAGGCAGAAGGTAAGCCCTTATTGCCATCATTAAATGGCACATGTGTGTAAGCACCCATGCTGCAAGACAAAGACAGAGAAATGTTCAACTTTATTACTATATTAGGATATCTTAGGGGATTACATATGGCTACGTACCTGTCAAAGGCCATTATTGCCAGGATAACAGAATTGACTGAACCAAAATAGTGCACAAAATACATCTGCATGAAGCAACCAGTGAATGAAATACTACCATCTTGGAACCAGTATCTAGCAAAAATCTTTGGTAAGGTAGTGGTGCTGAATAATAAGTCACTTACAACCAGGTTTAAGATGATATAATACATAGGTTTATGAAGGCATTTTTCTCGAGTAAAAAGTGCTATAAATATTCCGTTCCCCACTAAGATACACACATAGGCAAAAAGCAGCAGAGCAGCCACTGCACCATAGTATCCTGGCTGAAGCCCAGGAAAACCAACGATAAAAAAGTCCTTAACAAAGCTGATGTTTCCTGATGACATGATGATCTGATGGCTAAATGAAAAAGATGAAAAATTAGAACAGTGTACAACATTTTACAATATTACATTAATATTACAACATTTGGATCACAGAATCATAACAGGATTTTATCTTTTTCTCTTGCATTTCTTATAGGCTACTAACTAGTGACCAAAGGGATGAACTAACTCAACCCATTTTGTACTGCTTTTAATACACTGAAACTGAATGTTATTTTAATGACCAAAATATTAATTGTGAAGTATAACATTTCTACACAATTTATGTATAACTAAAAAGTATATATATTGTTTGTTTTTGTTTATGAGTTTGGCAACACGTTTGATTTTAACCTGTTAACTGTTACTAACGTTGTTGAAGATAGACTTGAATGTGCATGATACAAACCTACATTTTTATAATTCATGACTGAAAACATTTTGTAACATGATTTTGATGTGCCATTTACATGGTAATGCAATATCTGATTTTAAAATGGGTTTTAAAGGATGAATTTTGAGATTTTATGTTTTCAAGTGATATATAACTTCTGATGATTTCTGATTTCTTTAAACAAAGGTCAAAACTCCTTTTGGAATGTAGATTTCTGAGGGTGCACTCTGGTCATGAATTAATCTATTACTTTTCCTACATAATTTTTAACATAAAATATTGGTCAAATATATATTTGGGAGTCTTAGACCTTTCCAACGATATATAGTTTGTCAAGATTAGATTAGATTTGATTGTAATATAGTATAGTCAACGTAGGCGTCCCGTATACGGGACGGGGTGACATTTAGCAGGTTACTTCTACAAATGTATATGTTTTCTATACACCAATCACTCGAAAAGTACAGATTGTCTTGAAGTAAATGTACAGGTTTACTTGACCACATATTCTACATAAAGTATGAACAAGATTAATTAGTTTCTTTCATTATCCTGTTTTCAGATGATGATGATGATGACAAACCAGCCTCATGTTGCTCAGATACAAATTGGAATTATATTTGGTTGGTGAAATAGAGCAAAAACAGTAAATTTAGTGTCTAAAACAGTTAAATTCTTGTTTATTTAACTGCTGTGTAAAATGAATATTAAATTTGTAATCAAGCAGTTTTTTGTTGGAAAAAACTTCAGTCTTCGCGTGAGACTGATTAACTATATGAAATGATATAAATATACACATTTCTACTATTGGCTCTCATGAGTCATGGATGTTAGCAAGACAAATTAACTATAATTGCCTTTTGTCTTTTGGTTAATTAGTGGAAAGTTTGAGGCACAGGCAGGGCTGTATTAAGACAGTGTGCACTATACCTCACTATACCCCCCCCCCCCCCCATAATTAAGGTGATTTCTCAAATTTAATTTATTAACTTGTCCAACTACCGTATTTTTCGGACTATAAGTCGCAACTAAGTATAAGTCGTATCAGTCCAAAAATACGTCATGACAAGGAAAAAAACATATATAAGTCGCACTGGATTATAAATTGCATTTATTTAGAACCAAGAACCAAGAGAAAACATTACCGTCAGCCGCAGTGTAGACTACAGGACCACCGAGCAGCATAGAGCGCCCTCTCGCGGCTGTAGAGGGTAATGTTTTAACTTTAACTTAAACAGGGAGAGTGCAGTCAATCGCTTCTGTGTCATTGTCGTCCTGAGCTCATTTTTCACTCGTTTTAAAAAAACTTTAGATCCCTGGAACATTTAGAATTGTAGCTAAACGTTTAGCGTCCTTGTCTTTCTTTAACTTTCTTTTTGCAAAACCACTCAATTGATGTCTGTCCATTCTGATTCAGTTTCTGTAGCCATTAAAAAAATGACACATTTGCGTGTACTTGTTGTGGACCAAATCAACTCTGACAGATTGGGGACGGAAGGCGGGACTGATAGTGGTCATGTAATCTTTATTTATTTATAATTTATTATTATTGTTGTTGTTAAGTTAGTGTTCATAAACGAGTTATGTATATGGTCTTTCAAGAATTTCAAGTTAATAATAAAACAATTTACGGAAAATAATTTTAAAGCTTGTGTCATGTGGTGCCCTCTAAGTTGTTGTGAATGGTTGGTGCCCCTGGGCACTGGCCCAAGTGCCCTTATGGATAATCTGGCTCTGGGCACAGGTAGCTTAGTCTGTTGTTCTTCACCACTCCACACCAAGACAAACACAACTGGAAAGGGAGGGAGGGCTTCACTTCTGCGGCTCTATGCCTGTCTGTGATGTGCATGTGCCGATCAATGTGTGCTGCACTGCTGTACTGTGCTGTGCTTTGTTCAGAAGGGAGAAACGCATCGGAACTAGACAGTCTCAACAATTCCAGACTTGACCTGATGTTTTGATTTTTAGTTTAGTTTAGCCGCGTTTCCACCGAAATTACCCGGAACATTTGTACCAGGAACTTTTTTTCTCAGGAACTTTTTTCCCCCCAGACCTGTTGCTTTCTGCGTTTCCACCATGGTGTAAAGTACCGGGAAGATTAGGCAAATAGACTGGTGACGTAGGTCTACGCGCGTTTCTCAATACAAAGTACCGCTGATTTAAAAAAATAATAATAATAATAACGCTGATTTTGGACGTGCATCATCGGTAGTTAGTTCAGACTTTGTGCATTCGACTGGGGAGTGTGATGTCAGCGACGACGCGGATCCTGTATATTTCCTTTCTGTATATTTACAATAAAAAGAAATAGGATATCAGATATCACTGCCTTCTTTGTTTTTCATTTAAGCATAATAACAGCTGCAGACATGTACTTAGTTCAGGGATATGTGTATATGCAGCCATTACAATGAAACTAAATATTATATAGACTTGCCTTTTTTATTTTCATTTTAACATATAGATAAATTGAATGCAGACCAAAGAAAACCTGTTAGATTTACCCTGCAGCTGAATTATATTTTATGTTTAACCACTAAAGAGACATCAGAGCCAGCGGCACATATCAGAAGGTCTAGCCGATTTGAGGCTGCTTCTCGGCGGATAGATGATCACTGAGCTCCCGCTGATCATGTGGAGCTCACGTCTCCGAGATCGGTGTAAAACATTTTTAAATAGGCGCTGTCTTTGTAAATAAACCACAGATTTGAGTTTTAAACAACTACATTCTCGCCTGAAATACTTTTAAAATTATATTTCATGACACAATAACAGTAATATTTTGAAAATGTTGATCCGAATAAATGGTGGTTGAACTCAACCAATGCTGCGTGAACTCAACCAATCAGCATGTTTAGCGCCAAAGTCCCGCCCCCGAAAGTTCCTGAACTTTGAAAAAGTACCACCTCGCCAGCAGGGACTTTCTGAGGGGCATTTTTTTACCCGGAACTTTATTTAGTTCCTGGTTCCTGCGGTGGAAACACACCAAGTACCAGGCCAAAGTCCCTAGTTCCTGGGTAAAGTTCCTGCGGTGGAAACGCGGCATTTGACAACAAAATCTGTGTGCAAACAGAAACACACACACGCACATATATACAGGAAAATTCGTCCCTTTGCGCCACCTGGCGGTAGTTAAGCAAATTATTTGCCGCGGCGGTATGCGCAGCGGTAAAGCCCATTTAGCTTGTCCTCCTACTGTACATACGTATAATCATTTATAAACAAAATAAAAAATAAACAAAAGGCACTTTCTCTCGTGGAAGAAAAAAGGGCAGGTACTCAAGCCTCCTTTGATGTCTATGCCTGACAAAGACTATGATCAGAATTGAACATAGACTGGATCCTTTCTTTGTGTTGGTTTTCAGTAATGCTTCTGCATTGTTGTCCCTGTCGACTTTCAGTACACATACTGACAGTCAACATTTATAAGCTACTACTAAATATAGAAGAAACATAATTTTCTGTAAAGTTGCTTTGTAACGATTTGTATTGTAAAAAGCACTATACAAATAAACTTGAATTGAATGAATGAATACTGGGGGACTGTTCATGGGGACTTGGTGCAAAAAGGAGCCAAGCGGGCCCCAGGCTGCAGCCATGAAGGCGACCCATGGTGGAGCTGACGGAAGTAGGAGCAGTGGTGGAGGAAGGACTGACAACTCGAGGGGGGGGGCATCCGGTGGCAGCGGAGCAGGTAGTGGTGGAGCCCAAGGTGGAGACAGAGAGCCGTCGAGCCAAGGAGGAGCAGATGGCTCTGGTGACCGAGGTGGAGATGGGGATCTGGAAGGCCGCTGTGGAGCAGGAGAGATGAGGGAGCCCAGTGGAGCTGGTGGACTGAAGGGCCACGGTGGAGATAAGGGAGCTGGAAGTCATGGTGGTGTCGCTGGGTCGACGGACCTCCATTGTCATAACAGGACAGACTGGTAATTCAAGACAGGCTGACAGTTCAGGACAGACAGGGAGTTCAATAATTGTTTTTTATGGCCGTAACAGGACAGGCAGATGATGACGGAAGACAGAATAAAAGTCTACCAAGTCCTTTTCCAAGTCCAGCCTCAGCTCACCCTCATTGATACGACAGTGCTTCCCTCCACGCATTCAGGCTCCACTGTGATACTTTCAGCAGCAGACTTCGTTGCCAGCTCATGCACCTGATCATACGTCACGTGATCCACAGCTCTGTCACTCCTTTCAGCGATGGCTCGTCAGTCACAGCAGTGGCTGGCTGTCCGTCTGTGGTGGGTTCTGGCTGTACAGTAGCTCCACACATTGGGGTGTGGTTTAGAAGTTGGGCTGGTGTTGTCATCCGTGATGTCCACTGTCAGCGGCAATTCACAGCACAACAGCACCCACTCAATAAAGGCATAGAAGGTATAGAGGAAAAGTGTATAATCACATACAGACAGGAAACTAGGTCATAGAACACGTGGGAACAAAAACACATCTACAAGTCCATGACTTTTACAACAGCGTACCTCCCTCTAAACCTACATATTTAAAACATTATTATTAAACATTTGTTAGACAATTGATTTCCACTTTTACAATGTAATATCATATGTGATGAGAAAGGTAAGAAGAGCAAGTTCAGCCAAAAGTGGACTCGAACCCTCGTTGATCACATCATACGAGCATTACTCTCTGACCTAAGCCACTGCTGATTCTAACTACCATTTTCCAATGAGATAAATTAAGCATGACACAAGTGTGTTTATTCTCAGCATTTTGGTTTGACTTCTTTTTCTTGGAACATAATGACTTTATTCTAAACAATTTATTTAGAATTCTTTTTGCAAAATGTAATCTTTTTTTCTTGAAACAGATATTGAAGAGTTTATGAAGTGTAGTAATAGATCACACTTATATTAGGTTACTTTTAGCATTACCCTGGAGTTAGTTCACTCTCCATCCATGCAGCTATACTGTATGTGCGTAGTTTTGCTATGCCTGAATATAGTAATGCTACAGTTTCCTTTGACTTTTCCATCTTTGACTTTTCCAGCTTCTAAGCTGGCATTCTGCTATAGTGATGCCACGTGCATGTACAGTATTGATTGGATGATTGGATTATTAGTTTTCTAATCAGTAGGGGTTGAGACCAGAGACCAAGTGCAAAAGTGCATAGGGCCCAGAGGCCTAAAGGGGGCCTGATACTTTGCAGTGCTAATTTTAGAGAGGTTGCCCCTAAATAAATGAGATAATAACAAAAATTAAGAAATTAAGATTTTATATGTGTATATGTATTTATATTATGTATTTTTTATCAATAATCAGGAAATTGGTATCTTAATTCATGTTTATCTTTTATTCTTTATTGTACAGTAAATACAGAAATAACAAAAAGTTATAGCAACAGAGAGACAATAAAAAAAAAAACTTTTCAGCAGATCTCAGACATACTTGTGAAAATGGATCCTTGGTTTTAATTATATGAATGATATGAACATGATATGAACAAACATGACAGCTAACAGCATTTGGGTGGATGAAACCTTAGGGTTATATTAAATATTTCAGTGTAATACAGTCCGCTCAGAAAAAAAAAATTCAAATAGCTTGTACAATTTACAGTGCATTTTGTTGTTTTGTCTTGGGGTCCGTAATTAAGAACACAGTACAAACTGCATATTGCAGCTGATCACCAACACACATCACGTCTCAAACGCCCACATGTTCGGGTGTAGCAGAGTGAATTTAACTATTTCTACACATTTAATTTCCACATAATGATTAAAAAAACATTTATGAAAAAATATATATAATTTTTCAAATAGGTATTTTAATTCCGAACGATGGAAGAACACAAACATTTATTACCGTCGTTTTGAAAAGTAATTTCTTATTGGCGAAATTCTGTTTTTAAGCAGTTTTTGAATTAAGACTCTGATTTCAGCTGTGTTTAAAACATAAATTATGGGATTTAACATTGGTGGAAGAGACAATGAAAGAGATCCACTGATGACTCTGGCATTGGGGGTGGGAGTAGTAATTAATGAAGCAAAAAAAATGCATATGACAGGAAGAAAGAAAGAGACGACCAGCAAAAGGTGAGACACGCAGGTCTTTAGTGCTTTTAAACGTGCTTCCCAAGTTGTAATTTTACTTAAGGCAAAAACAATGCCCATATATGACAGGACTATAATGAACAATGGTGATACAAGGAACAAAAATACGATGAGGTTTGTTAAGAACATATTAATGCTGTTGTCATTGCATGCCATCACCAACAATGCTCCATTATCACAATAATAACTCTCTACCACATTAGATTTACAGAATGAAAGTCGTGTCATCAAAGACGCTGCCAGGGCCACCAGAGAAGTATTAAATGCCCATATTATTACAAACACTAAAGACATGAAAGTATTATTCACTATGGCATGATACCTTAATGGCAAACAAATTGCAATGTAGCGATCAAATGCCAGAACAACAAGAGTGGCACTTTGCAGAGTAACAAAGAGGTTCACAAAAAACATGTTAACCAAGCAAGCATTGTAGGTCATGTACTGTGAGTCAGAAAAAAAAATCTTCATTGTGTTAGGAATCCAAGCATTAGTTTCACCAAGGTCAGCCAAGGCCAAGTTAAACACACTAATGTATTTTGGACTGTGCAAACTTCGTTCCAGAGCAATAATGAGAAGGACTGCAGAGTTCCCAATTACAGCAATAAAATAATTGACACACAAAAATATATAGTAATAACTCCTGTATGGTATACCTTCAAGTCCAGTGATGAAAAAGTATTCTGGATGAACAATAGACATATTCTGGACAAAACTTGCATTTAAAAAACTCATGGCAGCTTTGTGCTTGATGATTTGAACAAGCTAAAAAAAAGGAATTACCATCAAGACAAACAACATTTAGGGAATTCACAAAATTGTCATCTTACTTTTCTATCAACTATTTTCAAATGCTGCAAGTATACATTTGTATGAAGTTTCTGCATAATATTTCAATCACAAACCTGTATACAAGTTTTAGAGCGAGAGCACACAATGACTATGAAAGTCTAAACACCTGTGAGCTGCTTTGAATATTACTCATCTGTAATTGCTCGTCCTTGTTTTCTTGTTACAAAGATCATTGGACATTTGCGTCATTGAATCCAAATATATCTTCTGAATCATCTCTTGAGAGATTTCAGACAACACAATGATGTAATACTATGCTGACGTTAATGATCTGGCCACTGCTTTAGTTTTGATATAATTTTTTTTTCACTAGTCTGCAAACAGGCCTCAGAGTTGCCCTTTGTGTTCTCAGATATAGTTATTGTTAAGTCTGTAATGTGACACCAGCAGCATTACAGCTTACTAGCTTTTAAGTGACTTATTTAAGTTTAAGTTTAGCTTGTCCATGCATTGGGCTTTACAGCAAGGTGGAAATGGCTGAGATCCACTGAGGGGACAATTCAAATATGCATACACCTATGTAACAACCAGTGTTGGGCTCATTGGTCAAAAATATTATTTAATATTCACTACTCTTTTAAAAATTATAATTACTTTAAAAAAAATTACTACTATAAGGGAGTGATCAGTACACTATTACTTTTCCATTACACCCCACACAACTGGTAGGCCTTATTGTGTCTTTCTCCCCAAAATTTTGACTTGTACGCCTCTTTGTGAATGTCAAGGTATGTTTATATGTATCATATTTAGAAGTATTTATTTTCCACTAAATTATGTCATCTGATGGCCATTAGTGGTTTTCAGAGCTCCCTCTGTGATCTCCCTTTGATTTCACATTCAAGATTGCTGTTATGAAGATGGTTGGCTGCATATACTTCACTCATATCACATTATCATTATTCCCTCCCTATCTAGAGGTTGAATATCATATGACATTCTGCGTTATGTCTGAGTAACACAATACTTGTGTCCCAATTCAGTATTTGCATCCTTTGATCCTTCCAAGGCTAAATGCATCACAGGAGTACAACCACTTCTCCAATTTCAACGTGGTAAAAGGGGAATTTAGCCCCCGGCTGATCCTTCGTCGAATATGCCAGTGTTCTGACAAAAAATGGTACCTATCAAAACTGTATCTATCCTACTGTAAGGGTAAGTACAGGGCCGGGGTAGGTGTACATGCTAATAAAGCCTCACACCTTATGTGTCGAGGAAGTCGTGGCCTAACGGTTAAGAGTGTTGGACTTGCAATCCAAGGGTTGTGATTTTGAGTCTCGGGCTGGCAGGATTTGTAGGTGGGGGGAGTGAATGTACAGTGCTCTCTCCACCTTCAATACCATGACTGAGGTGTCCTTGACCAAGGCATCGAATCCCCGACTGCTCCCTGGGGGCTGCAGCATTAATGGCTGCACACTGCTCTGAGTGTGTGTTCATGGTGTGCGTGTGTGTGTGCACTTTGGATGGGTTAAACGCAGAGCAAGAATTACGAGTATCGGTCACCATACTTGGCTGTATGTCACATCACATTCACTATTAATATCAAGCTGGAAGAAAAATCTGATCGGTAGCCCTTTTCACATTTGAATTATGCTACCATCTGTTTTAAGGGGAGGTAGCAAAATCTGACGGTAACAAATTATCAGAATACCGTCCATTCCTCACTCAAGCCTGCTGGGTGTGATTATGTGTTTTTCGTTGTGAAAGCGAAACTACTTTGTTTGGCCTTCCAAAAGAGGACACAACCATAAATCAGTGGTTAAGTTGTTTTTGCAACACTGTTCCAGAACAGTTCAACCCAAATATTCAAGGGTTAGTTCATCCAAAAATGAAAACAATGTAATTAATGACTCACCCTCATGTCTTAAGAAATGTCCAAACCTGTAAGACCTCTGTTCATCTTCAGAACACAGTTTAAGATATTTTAGATTTAGTTCGAGAGCTTTCTGTCCCTCCATTGAACATCTATGAACGGTATGCTGTCCATCTACAGAAAGGTAATAAAAACATCATCAAAGTAGTCAATGTGACATCAGAGGGTCAGTTAGAATTTGTTGAAGCTTCGAAAGTACATTTTGGTCCAAAAATAACAAAAACTACAACTTTATTTAGCATTGTCTTCTCTTCCGGGTCTGTTGTTAGCGCATTCACAAGACTGCAGTGTAGTGATAACCGGTTCACGAATTAATCACTCGAAGTAACCGGATCTTCTTGCACCAGTTCTACTGAATCGTTTGAAATGGTTTGCGTCTCCAATAAGTATTAATCCACAAATTACTTAAGCTGTTAACATTTTTAATGTGGCTGACACTCCCTCTGAGATAAAAACAAATATCCCAGAGTAATTAATATACTCAAACAGTACACTGATTGAACTGCTGTGAAGTGAGAACTGAAGATGAACACCGAGCCAAGCCAGATAATGAACAAAACATTGACTCATTTGGAACGACATGAGTCATTAATGACATCATTTTCACTTTTGGGTGAACTAACCCTTCCAGATGGGTACAGCGTATTTTATGGAGGACAGTTTTCTGAACCTGCAGAGTAGCCTACAATGTGTCTTCACACAAAGGCTATTTCTATAAAGTGGGGCAGTTCCAACTTTGCAAGAACAGGCGCTTCTGACTCACAGCCTGCAATTATGTTTTTTATATTTAAAAAATTTGCCACTGATGATTCAAAGGTGATTTTAAGAGCAGTGTAGAATAGTGCTTGTTGTTTGTCGTTTCTCTGATCATCAATGCAGACATGGTTTTATGTGTACACAGCGCGATATGCAACTCAACTTTAAAAAAAAAATATAAGTCATTATAATTAGCAATTATGTCCCCACTGAATGCAACAAATGGCTCGTTTTTAATGGGTTTTATTGTTTTTGTTTTTGCCGGGAGACAGCATGACAATTTGGTAAGGGCTGTATAACATGCTGGAGGTTATTCGGCCAATCACAACGCATTGGATAGCTGGTCAATCAGCATACACCTTGCTTTTCAGAATGATGAGCTTTGTAAAAATCATTGTTTTTCAGAAAGGTGAGGCATAGAAGAGCAGTAATAATGCACATTATGTGTAAATCCCCATAAACACATTGCATTAAACCAAATACAAAACATATTGTTATTTTTATCAACGTCATATTACCCTTTTAAGTATGGCTACTGTTGTCTCTGGAAAACTTTTACCCTGCAAGCTCCAATCCAGAAGCCAGAAACACGGAAGTGTGGAAAAAAACGCTAATTACTTGTTCAAAATAAGTCCTTTTTAAAAAGAGTATATGTGAGTTTATGTGATTTTGGATTTGGTACACAAAGAAAATTCGGAAGTTTAAAGAGGTTCGTCTTCGGAAATGGGAATTATGAGCATGCATACTGATTGATAGATCTGCAGCAAATCAGCTGTCTGTGAGTGATCAGCTCCAGAGAAAGAAATTCGAAGGACCTGTCCAAATACCCACACTTGTGGCCTTTGCATATGACCACTACTCAGATGATGAATTTCCTATATTTGGCCCATGTGTTCCAGTGGATGTGATGTCTGGAAGTGTGTGTAGAACCTTTGATTGCCTAATGGGACACATTTACAATGTTATTAAAGAGCTTTTTTTTAATTTCAGTTATTAAAAATAAAAGTTTTAAGTTCAGTTATTTTAAAATAAACTTCTAAATGTCTGTTCTCTAGTCACTATAACAGATGATACAACTTAGTAATTGTGGTGCTTCTAATTAAGTAACAAAAAGCAGTTGCAAATGTTGTACAAAATACACATACTAATCTTTGCACCAAAAAATGTGCATGTTGGGACATGACCAGATCAAAAGGCAGGAGATGCTGCTCGCAGTCAACATAAAATATTTATTGACTGCAAAATATGGCTTACATTTTATGAGCAAAAATCTACAAGACATAAAGAACATAAACAGGGGACACTCTGACCCTCCTCTCTCTTCCTGTTGTGTTCACCCTCTCTCAAGTAGCCAAGACCGCAAGTGTGGGTATTTTGAGAAGACTAAACAATGGTTGAAACCACACCATTCACTCCATACATAAAAATTGTATCTAAAGAAAGAAAAAATTATTGTGAGTTATATTTATTATTAGTAAAGTAGATTACAAAAGTGACATTTTGATGATCTCTAAAAAAATTTCAGGGTAAACTCCCATGTTTGTACGCATTAGTGTTGAGTTCCTCTAGTTTTATTATGCAATACATTATAGCAAAAGACATAAGCAGAAAATATTATGTTTCGAAAAGGTATTTTTGTAAGGTGACAAAGCCATTGCCCTTCTAAACAACTTTTTAATGATGTTTTGATCTACAGTACTCAAGGTGACTGGAGACTGGATTCTCCCAAGTGTCAGAGCGGTTTTTACATGGTCCCCTGTGCATCAACACGTAATTTGTCATCTATTATGAGTGCTGCTAATTAACAACTGAAGTTTGACGAACAGAAATTCTGAGATGTAGATTGTATTGCAACTTTTTCTGAATGTTTCACTGAAATGTCTTACTGTTGTAGAATATATCAGTCATTAATGACTGAATCATATTTAAAACTGTCACCCTGTCCCGTATACGGGACACCTACATTTACTTCATTATATTACAAATAAATCTAATCTAATCTTGACAAAATATATATCATGGTAAAGGTCCAAGACTCCAAAATATATATTTTACCAACCAACCCTTAAAATCTACATTATAACAGGAGTTTTGACGTTTGTTTAAAAAAAGACTTCTTCGTTGCCTTTTTCTCTATCACATTTTAGAAATCATCAGAAAATATATATGAACTAAAAACTTAAAATCTCAAAATTCATCCTTTAAAACCCATTTTAAAATCAGACATTGCATTACCATGTAAATGGTACATCAATATCATGTTACAAAATGTTTTCATTCATGAATTATAATAATTTAAGTTTGAAAAGTGCACTATAAAGTCTATGTTCAAAAATGTGAGTGACAGTTAAGGGGTTATTAGTCAGCATCATTATACAGTAATTTCCGTTAATCCTCAATTAGAGTTGATATAAATATGCATTCATGTATATTTTTTCCTAAAAAAGTTTTTACCTTTCCTGGCTCAATGAATTAAATACAATGAATGTTTTATTGTATTACATATCTTATGATTCTATTATTACAATATAGAGGGAATAATTAAGAACTCTTATGGTATGCTGTGTTATAGCAGAAACGATTAGATGATCACATTTATTGTTAATATTCTAAAATTAAGAAATTAACTCTGAAGTGTTTAATGACTACAGCAGAGAGAGTCCAGATTTGAAACTAAATCTGTGTGATCATTGTATTAAACAGTACTATACTGTCAGGCATAATTAGTCTTATATTGAATTGCTCAGTAAAGTTGTCAAAGATTTTACATTTCTGATCTAGCTGTAAGAGTAAACGGCTCCTTCAAATGAGGTCTTGAAATGCTGCCTTTGTTTACCAGGCCACAAAGAATACAATAAATGTGTCCTTTCCGGCCCCTACCATCATAAGATTCATTGTGCACTGATGACAACAGCATTTTTATTTATTTATTTGTTTGTTTAAAGGTGCCATATGCAGAAATTGAGGTAAAAATATCCATAACATGACCTACATGCATCAAAAGAATGAGAAGAAATAAAGGCGATGATGTCATTAAAAAAATGTCAAGTTATAGTGCTGCAGAGATATCAACCTTAATTAGCATTAGCATTACTAGCCCCGGCCCGGCAGGTGTTGTAATACCAGTTTCGGCCGTGAGAGGCGGTATGCGGGCAACATAACCACCAGCCAACCTGCAACGAATACACGAATAACTCGCAGGGCGTACCTGGACCTGATGTCAATCGTGTGGAAAGTACAGCCCACTACTTTCAGTTCAGAGAAGAGAGCGGAAGGATAGTTGAAACCCTTGGCAAAAGACCAACACCCGCTACAGGGAAACAACCGCGCTCGGAATCACAAATCAAATCCGATAAGAATAACTTACCAGAGTAAACATCGGCACTGCTTTTAATCGCTGGAGACAACTGATGGACCTGAAAGAAATGAGGTTTGACTCCGAACTTGCAAGTTAGATGCTGTTAGTATTTCGCTAGAAGTTTGTTTTATATGTTTGTGTATTTGTTTTCGGGAAGTTATAACATAGAAATGTATCGAAGGCTGTTCGATAAACGTGCTAATGTTAACGATGGCTAACCGTAGCTGCGTTTGATAATTAGCTAGCTATAACTTAACGTTACCCATTTTATTATATAGGGCTGTGCATGTCTTTACTCATGTACATCTCATCTGTTACGAATAGATTCGCATGTTGCCAGGGTAATCCGCAGCGTGTGTGTAGGTTATCTTCCTGTCTGTGTCTCCCTGTCTCTCTCTCTCTCTCTCTCCCGCTGTCTCTTTAATTGATTGTAGGTGTCGCTGATTGGGACTGAGCTGGTTGGTGACTGGAAGGATCGCGGCAGTATTTAAGCCACCCGGCGGAAGGAAACGTTGGCTCCCCGCTCTCCTGGCGTTTTTATAGTTGATCTTGCGGTGTGATCCGTGTTAGCGATAGATCGCTGTTGTAGACATTTGTTGTCAACCATTCACTCAAATAGTGGCTTGATTGTTATATTGCTTTATGTCCGGTGTTTCGCTCCCCCTCCATGTTTAAGTGGCGCTTGGTAGGGAGGTGGCTGCCTGTTTGTTATGTTCGTTTTCTCCTGTTTATGTTGGCAGGGAGGTAAGCATTTGTGTTTTATTTGTTATTTGATTTTCAGGTTAGTTTGAATATAAAATTAGTTTTGTTTATTGTAATTTACTTTGGCATATTGCCCCTCCCGAAGTTATGATGTTTCTTTTGTTTATTTAATTGAATAAATTTATTATCTACCCTTTAATTCCTGTGTGGTGGTTGAGATTAACGGGGATGAGAGCGGGGACCCCAGGGATCTTTCCTAGAGGGATCCCTGTTAATTGTTACGGGTTACTTTTATTAGGTCTTTGAGTAGACCTTTTAGTTAGTCATTCGTAACACATCAGTAAAGACGGTCCTGTAATTAGGAGTATATCTCCAGTACGTGTGTTCAGATCAGGATTGCCAGGTTTTCACAACAAATCCTGCCCAGTTGCTTCTCAAAACTAGCCCAATCTCGCTTCCAGAAGGTTCCCCGATAAAACATTGCTTCCCGGGGTTAAAATATAGTTTTTTTTAGCAGGGTTGCCTTGGTATAATTCGCATTTTAGGGGCTAAATATCATGTTATTTGTATTGGGGTCGCTGTGACCAGCGGACATGAAAAACAACCACCACAGACTTGGCAACACTGGTTGGCATTTACTACACGGAGCCGTAATTCACTGACAATCTACACAACATCGATGTTAAAATCGCAGGCGATTCTTTGTCGATTTTGAAAGCGATTTTGTGTTAGTTGTCGGTAGACTAAGGCTCTGTGCAGTTACTGCCGCTCCACCTGAAGCAGTGTTGCCAAGTCTGCGGTTGTTTTTCATGTCCGCGGTTTGAAGCAATCCCAATACCAATAACGTGATGTTTAGCCCCTAAAATGCTAATTTTACCAGGGAAACCCTTCCCAAAAATCTATATTTTAACCCCGAGAAGCAATTTTTATCGGGAAACCTCCCGGAAACGCGATTGGGCTAGTTTTGGACTAGTTTTAAGAAGCAACTGGGCAGTATTTGTTGTGAAAACCTGGCAACCCTGATCTGAATGCACATGCTGGAGATATACTTCTAATTACAGGAGCGTCTTTACTGATGAGAGGTGCATGAAAATCGCATTCGATTTTTCACACAGCCTTATGTATCATAACTAACCTGCTCTGTCTAGTCTGTTGGTCTCCGTGTCCTCTTTGCTTTGTGGTTTTTCTGTGCGTGAAAAAATTGATGTGTGGCGTGAAAGCGTGTGAAAAGAGTCAATTGCAACTCACGGTGAATGCTTGAGAGTTGGCACATTAGTTCTCATGCAGAATAAAGGACAGGTTGATTATTGCTGTTTAGGGTTTGTATTAATCTATGATGTGTCCCTGTTTGCCTACAGGGACATAAAAAAATAAATTAAAAGTGATACGTGGACCAAGGTGTCTGAGATTGTTCATTTTAAGTAAAGGATCATAATATTTCGTCCACAACAATATTTAATGAGGTTATAACTCCTTGTGGTTAGTCACGAGATCAACAAGCTTGTTTGCTTTGCGGGCGCTTTAAATACAAAAATAAGCATTCGATCTTCGTTCGAATCTTCGATCATCTGAGCGCTCACAAATCTTTCTGCAGCGTCGTGAGCAGAGCGGCAAGAGCGATTTTTGACGCTCTAGACGCCGGTGGTGTGAACGCACAGTTAGGCTTCAGCTATGGCTGTAGTGTTTTTGTGAAAATAGGGGCGGAGCATAGAGACTATGCCGTTTCTCGTTTGTTACTCTAGAGTAGACCAATTCAATTTATTGAGGCATACTGCCCCCATCTGTTATGGAATGTGGAGTATGACTTGATTTTTTTTGCCAAACATTACAGATGGCACCTTTAAGCAGATTTACACTTTTGTAGTGTAAATTTATTTTGTAATGTAACATGTAAATCTTTGTAAAAACAATATAAATTGTTTTCAGGTTATATTTTATAAATTCTCATAATTCATTCCAAATTTCTGGAACTAAAAAATTCCACCACTAATTTGGTTATTTGAAAGGCCTCTTAGTATTATCGACAAAGAGAATATGCGGAAAAAAAAACTTAGAAAAAATTACTATCTACAGCCTGTTTCCTAGCCTGACTACGTCAGACTTCCTACTTCCGCTCAATTTCATTTCGCTTCTGTACTCAGTCTGATACAGCGTCAGAGCTTTCTGTTTGCCACCGGTCTGGAAACAGCCGGGCCAATCAACAAACAGAGGGCGGGCTGAGAGCCGTGACGTAGATGCTAAACGCCGAGTTTTACATTGTAGGTTAGAGAAATCGAAAACCGAAACGACCGCGGAAATGGGAAACGAGACACGGGATGCAATTCGCTCTGTTATGGAGAACATTCAACTCTTTTTCAAACTGCAAAAGTCGTGTACAGCCATGTTCACTCCGGTATTTCGCTCGCATCATCATGTGTTTACAACAGGTTTACAGTGGAAGTTCAATCATAGATTTGAGTTCGATGCATGATGTCTGTGCTTCGATGCGGCTGTACAGACGCATAACATACGTCATAACTAAACGTATCTGATTGGCTTACGGGTAACCAATGATTTTAAACTTCAGACATGCGCCCCCTAGCGAGAGAGAAAACACTTCTCTATTATGCCATTCCAGACTCTGTCTACGAAGCAAAGTGAAGTAGCAGAGTCTGGTATTACTAGGCTACCTGTTTCCATCCGTCTGGCCTTTTACTGATAAAATGTTCTACGTGATGACGTCATCCCTAAAAATCAAATTGTCACATAATTTTGGTAAATTTCCTTTGAGCTGTTTCAATACATAATTTCACCTATTGCGTAAACTAGTCCTATTTAGTCCTATAGTCCTATAAACTAGTCCGTTGCTGTGCCGCTTGAGTCCGATGTAGACATGGTATAAGTTGTTTCCACTTTATATAAAAAAAAAAAAACAAATAAAATAAGTGATCATGCCAGCTCCTCTCTCGCGCAGTTATGAATTACCAGTCCCTCCAGAAAAACGCGATTATGCGATCGCTTGATTTAATGCATAATCCGCCAAAGGCCGCATAAATTACCGATTTCAGAAAGCAAAATATGCGGGGCTAGCATGATTTCATAATCCCTGTATTTTCATTGCAAAAAACTCACATTTATATTAGCAGAAAGTTGAAAAATGTTGCGTTTACTTCACACAAGTAAAGCGAAATTTTCCCCTAGTGCCATAGGAACCTTATGAAGTGACGTAATTACGTGACGTGAATATCATATGCAAACCCCGCGGTGAAACCAGGGTGAAACTTGAAGCGCGCAAATCATTCTTATTTGCCGAAAAAAATAAGCGCAAAAGAACGCGAGAAGCAGTTTCCCGATTTGTTGACAGTGACAGTGGAGCCAAATTATATTGCGAGAACTTGCGAAAACTGCGGTTTGATGAAATAGAGAAAAAAGGTGATTCCCCCAACACCCCCTTCTCACTACGCTACTAACACTGTTGTAGTTTCATTCAGAAGTTGATGCAACTTTACAGTTGTAAGATTGCACTTTTTTGTTACAGAACAGTACCAAAAACTTACAGTTGTAATTATATTCGTAGTATGTAAAATAATTTACGTTGCAGTAAGAGATTGCAACTTAAATATTCTGTGATTTAGTATGCTCGCTTATCATGGGAAGTAACAAGAAATTACTCTTTACATTAAGGTATTAGCCTAGTGAGAAAAAGGTGTTGGGGGAATCACCTTTTTTTTCTCTTTTTCATCAAACCGCAGTTTTTTTCAAGTTCACGCAATTTCATCGCATAAAATGGCAAAAATATCCTGCATATTCCATCACATTTTTTAAGAAAAGGATTTTTGCCTGCAACAATCACAAAAAAAATCTGTGTTTTTCTGGAGGGACTGAATTACTAACTCGACAATGCAGTCTATTCATTGTCATAATAAAGTACAATCAGCCAAACATTGAAAATCATACAATTTTAGTCCCCCTCACTCCATAACAAATACATTAAATGTAATAGTAGGACAGAACTCAGAACAAAGCAGGAACAAAAAAAAAATTAAATAGAGGAAGCTACTAACAAGCTAAAACAAATTAATTAAATTATTGTATTTCATGTTCCAATATCCACGTAAAACAAAATGTGCTTGGCAGTTGGCATAGTAATATCACGGGGGTAGGTCACGCTGAACATTTCGATCAGCTATGTCGGTAAAAATTTTGAAGCGCTAAATATTTTTTCTTAAAAGAAATCTTTGGATGTAAACCTAGCTACAGATCATCTGTTACTGTGTTGTACAGTACATACCAAATATAACCAGAAGAGGGTGACACAGACATCATTTCTTGGAAACTCTTATGAATGACCATCTCTAATCCCTATATGGGTAAACCATGAAGAAATAATTTACAGTACTAGTAAAAATTTGGATACACTTAATTTATTCTTATTACTATTTTCCAATATTCAAATTTTGTATGCCAAATTAGTTTAATAACCTTCTATAACCTTCTTACTTTTCACAATGGCTGACAAATAATAAGGAAGGGAAAATGATATCAGGTGATACATGAGATGAGTCTTTAATTCTACTAAATATTGACTTTATTTATTTTATTTTTTTTTGTGTCAAACCTGTGAAAAGTGCAACTGACACTTTTTTAAATCACTTAACTATGTGTATTTGGTTGTGTTTGTGTGAATAGCAGCACTAATTCATCCAATTAATTCCCTCTGGATTGTAACAGTGTCCTAAGAAATATTACAACAGTATTGTAATGAATATTAATTGTTTTTAAGTGCCTCCTAAAAGGCTGAGAATTCAATCTGTGATTCATGCAATTATTGCATCCAGCTGCCACTGATCACAGAGTGAGTATAATAAGGTACAATGTATATCAGGTTTTCGCTGAGGAGCCGAGCCAGTGACCCAGAAGGCTCAGCGGTGGTACAGCAACCGTGGCGACGGGACGTGTTGTCTCTGTTCCCTCTTTCAGGGAACGAGGGTTACCATACGTAACAAAGATGTTCCCTTTCAGTCGGTCACTCTAGACATCACCTGGATGACCGATGAAATTGGGTCCCTACCAAAGCCATTGGTGCTGCCCCTTCAAGTGCCCTGTGCGTGCCACATGCGCCCCTATAAGGAGTTGGCCGGAGCTCGGAACAAGTAGTTCCACTCACCATTGTCAAAGAACTACCTCACTAGGTGAGATTGGAGAACACTGGGAAAACATACCCGTTCCGCTTGGAACCGGGACACTGCGAAAGCCCCATCCTTCCCCAAGGAGTTTTCGGGAGCAAATACACATATA
The DNA here is from genome assembly GCF_023724105.1 of Carassius gibelio. Lineage (NCBI taxonomy): Eukaryota > Metazoa > Chordata > Actinopteri > Cypriniformes > Cyprinidae > Carassius > Carassius gibelio. Next base: position 9,085,179 of record NC_068410.1, read on the forward strand.
GCATCCATTTAATTTGAGGTGATTAAAACCCTCTTAGAAAGGCAGAAGTCTGCCAGGGAAACACAGGCTCTAAGGCTATATGGGACGTTCAGCTGCATCCAGCTGCCAAGGGTGATGGAGGATCTCAACAGGGTCTACAGTACGGACACTCTGGAGCAGTTTAAGCAAGCCGACACTAACCAGTGCCTCTCAGTGCCACTACCAGTTTGAGGTGAGAACACAGGAGGATACCGGCTCTACACGAAGATATAACCCACCGAACTTGTTAGGGGTCACCCAGCTCGCAGCTCTACAAATATCTGTCAGCTAGGCACCACGAGCCAGCGCCCAGGAGGATATAACACTTCTAGTTGAGTGAGCTCGCAACCTGAATGGCCAGGCTCACCCTGTACTTGATAAGCCAGAGTTATGGCATCTACAAAAAAGTGGGCCATCCTCTGCTAAGAGAAGGCATTCCGCTTCTGCCGGCCTCCGTAACAGACAAAGATCTGGTCTGAGGTCCTGAAGCTTTGTGTCCAGTCTATGTATCATCTCAATGTTCGGATGGGACAGAGCAAAGCCAGGGCTGGGTCTGCCTCCTCCAGTGGCAGCGCTTGTAGATTCAACACTTGGTCTTTGAAGGGTGTAATGGGAACCTTGGACACGTAACCAGGCTGGGGCCTCAGGAATACCTGGGAGTCAGCTGGCCCAAACTCTAGGCATGAATCGTCAACCGCAAATGCATGCAGGTCCCCCTACCCTCTTGATGGAGGCCAGTGCAAGCAGGAGCAGATTTTTCAATGATAGAAACTTTAGCTCAACTGAATGCAAAGGCTCAAATGGGTAGGCCCAACAGGACCCGAGCCCGACAGGTTTCGACCCAAACCCGACAAGTACATTTTGATTGACAGTTTGTTGATAGCCCAAACCCGTTTACAGCCCGACATTATTCAAATGTGCACACACACACAGCTCTTTTGCCTTTTGACAAGAATGAGTCATTAATACATGTTTTACCATAACTTATTAATAACTAACTTAGACTAGACCACTTGGAAGTTGGAATAAAGAAATAAAATAAGTCCTTTGTGACATCTTAAACTCTCAGCACTCTAAACATAGGCATAGGCTTATTTAGCCTATAAATAGACCAACGCACCAATAAAAACGAGTCTTTATTAATATATTAAATTAAGATAAATTTTACATTAAGATTATATTTGGGAATAACAAAATGAAGATAAAGGCTCCGTCGGATTTGCTTCGCCACTAACAGCTGACATTTAATAAAAGAATAATGCCAACATTAGCGTAAATACTCTGTCCACATTGTGCATTTAAGACTCAATGAATATTTAGATATCATTTGAAAAACCTTTACTCACAGAGATTAGGCTAAGCCTACATGTTTTTGTGGAGGAAAATTATTGAATCCACTGTAGATGGCTTCAGTGCGTTCCTGCGCTCACTGATGGTGCGTCATGATTCACTCATTATTCTCATTATAAATATGGTCAAAACTTTTCCACACCTCAGACTTTGCTTCGGTTGCTGGTGTAACCAAAACGTAATCACCAGAGGCAAGCCTCCATTATACCTACTCAGCATCCATTTTCACATCTTTCTCACACTAATCGAAACAAATCACATGACCGCTCGTTTACCCCACAAACCGGAGCGCAAGTCCGAGCCTGGCCCGAGCCTGCGTAAGATGATATAAATTAAGCCCGAACCCATTGGGTCCCATCGGGTCCGGTCGGGTTCGGGCAAAGATCTTACGCTCTACATAGAGGGGGGCTGGGAAGGATTTAACCTCCTGGCCCCTCTAAGGAACCTGATGATGAGGTCATGCTTACCTATAGACTTCCCATTCACAGGGTCATGGTACGCAGCAATAGCGGCAACCTGGACTTTGAGGGTGGAGGGAGACAGCCTTCGCTCCAGCTCTTGCTGTATAAAGGAAAGCACGACTGCAATCGGGCATCTTCAGGGGTCCTCTCAATGAGAAGAACACCACTTGACAAACAGGTTCCACTTCAAGGTATAAGCGTGTCTCGTAGACGGTGCTCTTGCTGAAGTGATGGCATCCACTACCTCTTGGGGTAGCTCACCTAGAACCTCTGCATCCTGCAACCCACTGGATACCGCTTGTACGCTATTTGAAGAGGGCCCAGCACGTTCCGTGGGTTGCTCCACAGGATTGGAGGTGCAAGAGGAGTGATGGTCCCCAGAGGGTTGGTTGCCTGCGAGGTTTGCTACCACTGTAATCCTCAAACCACCCGCGCTACTGCCGAAAGTGGTTTTCATCTGTCGGCTGCCAGAACGAGCCCCAGATCATGGTAGCAGCAATGGGACTCCGCCCCCCTGAAGATAGCAGAGCCTGGTTCTCAGCTCTGAGATGGTCATCTTCCCGCAGTGACACCAAAACACGTGAGGCAGCAATCGTGGCCATCACCTGTTGCCAGGTAATGACCGCACCCAGAAACAGACGAGTGAAACAGCATCCTTATAAGGACGATCCGTCGTCTTTACAAAGACGCACCCGTGAAGCTCTTTTAGCGAAATTTGCTCTTTTAGTGCCAATGCGCACAGGGGAATTTGCCGCTTGCAACACGACAGGGGGTAGTGCAGCCTGAAGTGTGCAACCAACTTGACACAGGAACGGCCATGGCTGAAGCGCCATCTCGCCAACACACAAAGCTTCCAAGAGAATGCTGAACTAATAGTTCACAGCAGACCCAGTTGAGCATAATGATACTAACGCTCTGCTCCGAAGCGAAAAGCTGGTATGCATTGCACCTGCTGCCTCATTATACTTTTATATTATACTGCCAATGTGAATTGACTCATTTAGTTAAACTCAAAGTAGATTGGTCTATCGAAGCATCAACGTGACGTTAAGAGTGACCGACTGAAAGGGGACCTGGACTAGTGGGCCTTCTATGTTCAAACCATCTAAACCTGGTGTTGCTGATGTGCTTAATATTATTCAGTCATATTAAATAATAATTTGGAATTTGAATGACTCACTTGGAAAAATGAATAAAATAACTAAGTTTAATCAACATTTCTTAAAATATCCATGATGCGGTCATATCAAATAATATTTTGGACTTGAGCAAGACTTTAGATTGTACCACACAAATCAAAAATGAATTTGACCTGACAAAACATGTTTTATGGTGGTCACTGAATGTTTTTTATTTAATGTTTCTTGTTGCTAAAGTTGATTTTAACATTTTTAACAATCAAATTTAGTAAAAAAAATATGTTGGATGTCCAAATGAAAGACACAGTTTCAACTGGCCCTCCAAACAAATTTGTTTTCCAGAAAATGTATTACAGCTTGCAAGTGTTACATCAGTGTCAGTGTTACAACTGTCAGTCAGAATAATCTCAGGAGATTTTTGAAAAAAAAAATATATATATTTGAATTCAATGACAAGGATATCCAGTGTATAGAGTAAATGTGCAGTAGGAAAGCATAATAGGTCTTTGTATTTACAGTTTAATTCAAAGTAGGTCACAGACAATGAAGTCACAGTAATTTTTTACTCTGACTTTGTAGGTTTATTTGATGTTATGAATTTATGCAATAGGTAATAGACAATGTTGTGTATTCCTTGCATTTATACAAATGTGTTGCTTATGTTTTTGTCGTCATTTCTATATTCAGCTTGGACAAAACACCAAATGCAAAGCTGCCATGAGTTCTGTAAGTCAAAGTTTTTCTGAGAATAAGTCCATTGTTTATCCTGAATACTTTTTCATCATTGGACTTTCAGGTATACCATACAGCACTTATTACTATATTTTCTTATTTATCATTTATATCTTTGCTGTAATTGAGAACTCTGTAGTCCTTTTTATTATAGCTGTTGACCGGAACCTGCACAGTCCAAAGTACATTGGTGTGTTTTACTTGGCCTTGGCTGACTTTGGTGAAACTAACGCACTGATTCCTAACATGATGAAGATTTTTGTTTTTGACTCACAGTACATCTCCTACAATGCTTGTTTGGCAAACATGTTTTTTGTTCACTTCTTTAGTACTATGCAGAGCCTCACTCTTGTTGTTCTGGCATATGATCGCTTCATTGCAATTTGTTTGCCATTAAGATATCACGCCATAGTGAATAATACTGTCATGACTGTAGTGTTTGTGGGATTATGGGGATTTAATGGTGGTGTTGTTGCCTTTGTTGTGTCTTCGATCACAAGACTTTCCTTCTGTAAATCCAACGTTGTACCTAGTTATTATTGTGATCATGGACCAATGTATAGGTTGGCATGTAACGATGTTAGCATTAATAGTTTCATGGCTAAACTCTGCACAGCTTTATATGTTGTAGCACCATTGCTCTTAATAGTGCTTTCATATGTGGGAATTTTTCTTGCATTAAGTAAAATAACAACTTGGGAAGGACGTTTAAAAGCACTGAAAACCTGTGTTTCTCACTTATTGTTAGTGGGATCATTTTTTCTTCCCATAACCTGCATATACATAACTGCAGTCATGGTTTCTCTTACTCCCAATGCAAGGGTCATTAGCACATCTCTGGCATATGCTGTTCCACCAATGCTAAATCCCATTATTTATGTTTTAAATACATCTGAAATCAAAGACTTAATTAAAAAATACCTTAAAAAGAGATCAACACGAATTGAGAGGGTTTCAAACTAACTATTTTCTTACTAATTACATTTTTGGTGTAAAATAAATTTGCATTAAAATACATTTAAAAAAATAGCAATCTATGGATTAAGAAGAAATCTGGGCACATTTTAACTATATATACTGGGTTATATACAATAAGGCTGTTCCACCGTGTAAAACTGTATAAACGCTCTTATTTATTATTGTATTTTTGTATCTATTACACCTTATTTAATGTGCCTGTATTGTACTGTATGCATTACTTTTTACTGACCCAAAGACAAAACGAACAAAAACAAGCAAAATGCACAAGCAACTTCAATCACTTTGTGTGTGCAGTCATTGCTATGCTGAAATATGTGCATATATTTCAGGTTACCCTTTTTAAGTTTCATCCACCCAAATGCTGTTAATTATTATGTTTGTTTACATAATTCAAATAATATTGTTTTAGAATGTACTCCTGTTTGAATATGCAGTCCAGTGGTAGATTTTCACATGAGCATGGTGATCTGAGATATATGCTGTTAAGGCTATTTTACTGTCTCTCTGTTGCAGTGTCTCATATGGCATTTTTGTTTTGCTATCTCTGCCTTCACTTTACACTAATGAATAAAAACTGAATGAAATATCAATTCATTTATGAAAACTTGAGGAATTTCACACAGAAGAATGTGAAAGTACTCAGTTGAATATTTCAGTGGTAATGTTGTTATCATCCATAAAATCGATTACAACAACCTAGTTTTGTTTGTCTCAACCAGTAATTATTGGGAGTAGGTACCACAATCCAATCCTAGCGTCTTCTGTGATGCAGCATCAAAATCACATCAACCAGAGCGTAATTGGGGACGCAATGTCGAAGTCACACCGATCTGAGTGCCCTTGGGGACACAGTGTCGAAGGCCCACCAAACTCCCTTAATGAAACTATAGAGTGCAGAGAGGAGCTGGAGTCAAGTCTTGGGGGGTCCAAACAGAAAAGAGATGCCAGGGCCGGAAGCAGAACCAGTCAAGTCTGACAGGATGAGAGGGAACAGTTCCAGACAAAAACAAAAATCAAAAAACACTTGGAGCCTAAGACAACATAACATGGCAGGACTAAGCAACCAAGACATGACGGTCACCAGCGAAGCATTAAACAACTTACAATGGTCTGACAAAAGACAGAGCACAATAGGAACCTAAATAGAGGAGAGCTAATGAGGAAAGAGTGGCTAGAGGTGTGACAGAAACAGAGTATTAAGGATACACGTTGGGAGGGGGAAAAAACACTGACAGCAGAACACATGAGCTGCCAAAACAAAACCCATGTGTTCAGAGACTAGGCACACAGACAACAAGACAAAAACACAGCAACTAAGACTTAAGGCATGACAGTACCCTTGGTGATGCGACATGGCCCAATAAACCTTGGTGCCAGCTTACAAGAAGGCACCCAGAGAGGCAGGTCCTTGGTGGAAAGCCATACCTTCTGACCACAAATGTACTGGGGAGCCAGAGTCCGGTGAAGGTCAACCGGCATTTTGATCCATCTGGAAGCTCGGACCAAGGCCTCCTCAGCCCTCCTCTAGGTGCGCTGACACCTACGGACAAAGACGGGACTGCAGCTTTGGGTTCCTGTGCAGGGAAAAGAGGTGGTTCATAACCGATGAAACATTGAAAAGGAGACATACCCGTAGACACCACTGGGAGGCAATTGTGGGTATAATTCAACCCATGACAACTGCTGACTCCAGAAGCTCGTACTCTGTGATACTAGACAGCGGAGAGCACGCTTGAGATCCTGGTTGGCTTGCACGGCCTGCCCATTGGTCTGGGGGTGGAAACCTGAAGACAGACTCGTAGAGGGCCCGATCTGTCTACAGAACTCTTTCCAAAACCGGGAGATGAATTGTGGTCCTCTGTCGGAGACCACATCAAACGGAAGACGTGGTCCACAATCACCTGAACGGCCTCCTTGGTGGAGGGGAGTTTGGGTAAGAGGATAAAATTGGAGAAGCGGTCCACCACCATCAGAATAACGGTGTTACCTCTTGACGGGGGAAGGCCAGTGACGAAATCAAGGGCCAGATGTGACCATGGATGAGAGGGAATGGGTAGAGGCTGTAACAGACCAACAGGAGACTGGTTAGAAGTCTTATTCTGAGTTCAAACGGAGTAAGCCAACACAAACTGCCTGATATCTTGGACCATGGATGGCCACCAAAATCGCTGATGGTTGGCAGCCAGCGATCTCCAAACCCCTGGATGACAGGCTACTCTGGACTCATGACCCCACCGAAGGACCTAAAAAACGCAGTGCAGCCGGTACAAACAACCGACCCCCCGGACACCCGCTTGGGACCTCCCCCTCCCACACATCCTCCCTCACCCATCCCTTGACATCCCAAGAAAGGGACCCCACCACGACCTCTCTGGAGAGAATGGTCCTGGGCCTCACCTCCTCCCCGGGATCCTCAAACAAACAAGAAAGGGCATCAGGTTTGACATTCTCAGAACCTGGCGATACGAGAGAGAAGTTAAACCGCCCCCAAAAAAAGCCCAGCCGGCCTTGCGAGCATTCAACCTCTTGGCAGAACAGATATAATCTAAATTCTTGCTCCCTCCAACCAGTGGCACCACTCCCCCAAGGCCAGCCTGACTGCCAGCAGCTCCCTGTTACCGATGTCATATTTGCTCGGCCGGGCTCTGACATTGAGAAAAGGCACAAGGATACACATTCCCATCCTTGGAGGACCGCTGTGACAGGACCATGCCTACCCAGACATCAGAGACATCCACCTCAACAATGAATTGCCATTCCAGATCTGGGAGACAAAGAACAGGAGCAGAGATGAAACAGGACTTGAGAACATCAAAGGCTCGTGAGCTTGTACATTCCATATGAATGGTACCTTAGGTGAGGTGAGTGCAGTTAAGGGTGCAGCAACCAGGCTAAAGTTCCTGATTAATCGCCTATAGAAACTGGCAGACCCCAAGAACCGCTGAAACACCTTCCGTGAGTTAGGGTTTGGCCATGGCCCTTATCTTAGCGGGATCGTCCTTGATCCCCTCCGTTGACATATGCCCCAAGAACGAAACAGACTTGGCATGGAACATGCACTTCTCCACCTTGACGTACAGCTGGTTCTCCTGCAGCCGTTGTAGTACCTGACGGACATGTTGAGTGTGGACCTGCAATGAGGGAGAGAAGATAAGAATATCATCAAGGTACACAAAGACAAATCTGTTCACCATGTTTCTCAACACATCGTTCACCAGGGCCTGGAAGACAGCTGGGGCATTAGTAAACCCAAAGGGTAGGACCTGGTATATGGATCAAGTGGTAGGCATTACGGAGGTCTAGCTTGGTAAAGACCTTGGCTCCCTGTAGCAACTCAAAGGCTGATGACATCAAAGGCAGAGGATACCTGTTTCTTATAGTGATGTCATTGAGGCCACGGTAGTCAATGCAGGGTCACAGGGAGTCATCCTTCTTAACAAAGAAGAATCCAGCCCCAGCAGGTGAGGAAGAGGGCCGGATGAGGCCGGCATTTAAGGATTCCTGAACATACTTGTCCATGACCTCTTTCTCAGGACCGGATAGGGAATACAAACTACCCTTGGGCGGAGAAGTGCCTTGGAAAACATCGATGGCACAGTCATATGGCCAATGAGGAGGCAGGGATGTGGCCCGGGACTTACTGAACAACTGCCAAAGATCACTGTAACCCTCCGGGACCCTGGCAAGATCACCTTCCTCAACCTGAAAAACAGAAGACACAGAGCCAGGAGACAAAGCAGAACCAAGACAAGACGCAAGACATGACTGATTTCAAGAGAACACAGTTTTGCGGACCAATCCACGTGAGGGTTGTGCTGCACCAGCCACAGGTGCCCAAGGATAATGGGAGCACCCGGGGAATCTAGGAGGTACAGCTCAATTACCTTACGGTGATTGCCAGATACAGTTAAACTTACAGAAGTAGTGGAATGGGTGATGGAAGAGATGAGGAGACCATTTAGGGAGTGGACAGAAATAGGAGAAGGAAGTGGAATGGTTGGAATACCCCACCGTACTGCAACAGAGGCATCCAGGAAGATGCCTTCGGCACCAGAGTTAACCAGTGCAGAACAGGAATGAAAGGAGTCCTTATGCGGAATATAGACCCTTAAGAGGGTACGTGAGATGGGAGAGTCGATATGAGGAGTAGGAACCAACCAGGATCCCCCAGACTACTGATGGGCTCTGGCTTTTAACCCTCTGGAGTCTAAGGGTATTTTTGGGCCCTGGAGAAGTTTTGTCATGCCCTGATATTTGTGCTTTTTTCAGTTTCTTATAAATATCTAAATGGGTAAAGTCTAATATCACTGTAATCAGCACAAACTGGGCTATAATAATATGTGAAATGCATGCATGTACATGATTGTATTTTTGAGAAAAAAAATGTTATGCATGGTTAGTGAAAAACTAAAAATGTTAAGTCACTTGAATAAGGCAATAAAACACATACATAACATTGGTTCCCGGAAAAGTTGAGAACTGGAGCTTGTAGCCTAGAATTTTTCTTTCTAAATTATGTGAAAATCATCTTGTTTACTCATTCACAGAAAACAATATATTGATTTAAATTTTCTAGGACACTTTTTGTTGGTAAAAGTCATATGCGAGTAGGCGTCAACTATCATGAATATCATTGTGATTTACACCTGAGAAGACAAAGGACCGCATAATGAGCTGCATAATGAGCCTCTCATTCAACTGTGCCACTCTGAGGGAGGACTTACAAGAAAGAATGTGAGAACAAAATAAATTTATATAATTTTATGTTTGTAGTTTATTAAGAATATGTTTAATTATCCCACAACATAATTTAATATCCACTTGGGGGAGCAGTTAAACAGTTTATTAGGGACAATCAAAGCTTACTTTCAAACACATTTTTGGCATCCTTACTCCAGTCACACAATCCTTCAGAAATCCTTTTAACAATCTTATTTTCTACCAAATAAACCCCATTTATTATTATCATCATTATTATTATTATTATTAATGTTGAAAAGAGCTGAGAATATTTTTCAGGTTTTTTTAGGGGGAATAAATCGAAAGAACTGCATTGTTTTTACATTTGTTAGAGTTATCTCTATTTGTTACATTTATATTATTTACATCAAGCTTTTGAATGGTATAGTATTGTATACTGTTATTGAAACTTCATAATGTTTCACTTGATTATACATTTAGTCAGGAATTATAGTTTGGAAAAAGTATTTGGAAAAAGTCTGACTAGTAAAATGTTTACACTTTATGTGAAAACTAGTACAAATAAATAAAAAGAGACTTACTCATGTTTATGATCCCTGTTGAATAAAGTGCTTCATTCTTTTTTCTGAGGAAATCCATTTCTCAAATCCTCAACCACATCACATCTTTTTGGGGTGAATTATGTCTTATTCCTCTCATCACGAAGCAAACAGTAAAATACAATAAAAACTTGAAGAACAGTCTCGCTGCTTTTTCTTCTGTGTGGGCGTATTCAAGCCGCGCGCTTCAGTTTGAATCTGAATAGCGCGTTCAGCGCGGGGGCGTGGTCACATTAGATATAATGAGCGGAGATATGAAAAATAGACATCGCGTTGTTTTCATATGGATTACTTTATCTCAGAATATTTGTTTTCGGCAGCACTTGTTTAGTTTAAAAGTAGACATTTCAGGCTTTCTATAGATATCTCTCTCATGTCTCTTCGTTGAGTATTCACGGAGTTACAGTTCATTTTAATGACGTGTTTGTACATGACGATCAGCGGAGACAAAGACTGCAGACAGCGCACTTTGTTTGTTATCTTTAATTTATAAGTGCACAAAAGTTCTTTGTTATTATGTCTGTATCCAGATTCGATTGATGTATTGCTCTTATCTGTACGATTAAAACTGAGAGTGTAATTTAAGTTCTTATCGGGGTTATCAGGAGAAAATGACTCAAAACGCATATATGCGTTAATCGACTCGAAAGGGTTAAAGGACACTGGATAGCCCAATGGCCTTGCTTCCCGCAATACAGACACAGGCCCGAATCAAATGATCCTGCTTCTCCTTAGGGGTAAGGCGAAGACACCCAACTTGCATTGGCTCAGGGTCTGTTGACAGTGACAAGGAGGTGGAAGCACTACTGGGGGCGCCCTCCTTCTGCATCGAGGAGCACTGAGCAGCCAACCACTGACGTTGACGCTGAAGGTGCCCCTCCACACAGAGGGCCAGATCCACAAGGGTGTCAAAACTCTGAGGCAGCTCGTGAGTAACGATCTCATCCTGGATGTCGTCATCCAAACCCTCCCGAAACCTTGCACACAAAGCTGCCTCATTCCAGTCACAGGCGGGTGCTAGAGTTCTGAACTGGATGGAGTAATCAGTAACTGAACGTCTGCCCTGGCTCAATCGAGCCAACTGGGGATGGCTAAAGGTAGTAGCTGATCTGCTGGCCAAGGTTTCAAGCTGGAGTTTCTGAATCTGGACATTGAGGTCCGCTACTTGGGCTGTGAGGCACTCAACCTCCCTTGAGGTGGTAGTCAACTGACTGGAATGCTGTCCCAGAAGAATGCCTTGTTGGCTGACTGCGACTCTGACTTGGTCTGCACCTGCTGAATCCATCTTGGTCAGATGGTTCTGTCAGGAATACACAGGATTCAATTGCAGGGTAAAATTAATGGAATCCATAGTCAATATAAAAAACTGTATGACGAGTAATTTCTTACTGCTAAATTTTGAAAAAACAGAGGTGTTAATTATAAGACCTAAAACTCTGCATGTAATAACCTAGAACACTGTCTATGACTTGATGCCTGCTTTGTCAATTCTTTGTCATCAGTTAGCAACCTAGGTGTGCTATTTGATCGAAATCTTTCCTTAGAAAGCCACACTTCTAGCATTTGTAAAACTGCATTTTTCCATATCAAAAATATATTTAAATTACGGCCTATGCTCTCAATGTCAAATGCAGAAATGTTAATCCATGCATTTATGACCTCAAGGTTAGATTATTGTAATGCTTTATTGGGTGGTTGTTCTGCACGCTTAGTAATCATACTACAGCTGGTCCAAAATGCAGCAGCAAGAGTTCTTAATAGAACCAGGAAGTTTGACCATATAAGCCCGGCCCTGTCAACACTGCACTGGCTCTCTATCAAACATTGTATAGATTTTAAATATTACTTATTACTTATAAAGCCCTGAATGATTTAGCACCTCAGTATTTGAGTGAGCTCCTTTTACATTATAATCCTCTACATCCGCTATGTTCTTAAAACTCAGGCAATTTGATAATACCTAGAATATCAAAATCAACTGCGGGCGGCAGATCCTTTTCCTATTTGGCGCCTAAACTCTGGAATAACCTACCTAACATTGTTTGGGAGGCAGACACACTCTTGCAGTTTAAATCTAGATTAAAGACCCATCTCTTTAACCTGGCTTACACATAACATACTAATATGCTTTTAATGTACAAATCCGTTAAAGGATTTTTAGGCTGCATTAATTAGGTAAACCAGAACCGAGAACACTTCCCATTACACCCAATATAATTGCTACATCAATAGAAGAATGGCATCTATGCTAATCTTAGTCTGTTTCTCTCTTTTTCCGAGGTCACCGTAGCCACCAGATCCAGTCTGTATCTAGATCAGAGGGTCACTGCAGTCACCCAGATCCAGTACGTATCCAGACCAGATGGTGGATCGGCACCTAGAAAGGACCTCTACAGCCCTGAAAGACAGCGGAGACCAGGACAACTAGACCCCCAGATACAGATCCCCTTTAAAGACCTTGTCTCAGATGACCACCAGGACAAGACCACAGGAAACAGATGATTCTTCTGCACAATCTGACTTTGCTGCAGCCTGGAATTGAACTGCTGGTTTTATCTGGTCAGAGGAGAACTGTCCCCCCAACTGAGCCTGGTTTCTCCCAAGGTTTTTTCTCCATTTCTCCGATGGAGTTTTGTTTCCTTGCCGCTGTCGCCTCTGGCTTGCTTAATTGGGGTCACTTCATCTATGGCGATGTTGTTGACTTGATTGCAAATAAATGCACAGACACTATTTAAACTGAACAGAGATGACATCACTAAATTCAATGATGAACTGCCCTTAACTACCATTTTGCATTATTGACACACTGTTTTCCTAATGAATGTTGTTCAGTTACTTTGACGCAATGTATTTTGTTTTAAGCGCTATATAAATAAAGGTGACTTTACTTGAGGTGACTTCATTCTAGTTACCATGGAATCTGATGAGGAGATCGTTGGAGCATCCAGACCAAAACGCCAAACACATTCAATAGTAAGACTCCAAGACTTTGAAGTGCAGTATGTAGATGACAGAGCTGTAACTGAACATACTATCTCAACCCCCTGGGAAGTACAGGCCCATTTGATACTACAAGCCATTCACAGAAAGAATGCATAGCTGCTGCAGACACATCAAGCTTTTCATGATGACATGATAGAGTTGAAAGCAGTTAGTACTGAGTTCAAAGAACTTGTTCAAGTTGCTGAAGCTCTGAGAGCAGAGTTCAGTATAAGTAAAAGCTATAATTGCCACCCAGTCCTTCCTGCCACGTAGACCAGACAGAGCAGGCCACACTAGCTGAAATAAAGAGTGGCCTGAGCTTCCACCCTGGTCTGAGCCCGAGTTAGAACTGAGAAGGGGTATGGAGACTTTAAAAGTTTTCAAAACCCGGCACAGCTACCTACCAACCTCCATGTCTCAATGTTCCCAAGCATATCTGCCTCCTCGTAATTATTCTCAAAGTCCAGATGTGCTACCTCCCCCATCAACTCATGAAGACCTCAGAGAGTGGTTATCCTCAACTGCACAGTCCTTATATCTGAAACCTTCCCAGCCCCAAATCCCTGTTTCCTCTCCTCAACATGGAGCCATGCGAGCTCAGTCTAGTCATCTAACACCTGTAGTTAAAGTAGAATCCAATATACCACATTTTATCCACACCTCAGGGTCAGAGTATGTCTATAGAGGGCCTACACCTACTATCCCCAAGTTCAGCCAACCAGATTCAAGTGAGTTTGCAAGACTTCGAATTGCTTTAGAGAATTTGCTTCCTCCAGATGGGACTGAACTATTTAAATATGAAATACTGGTGGACCATTTAAAGTTGGATGAAGCTAAGCTGATTGCAGATGACTTTCTGAACTTGCCTACCCCGTTTACTGACACCATGGTCGCCCCTCCATGAGAAGCTTGGTCAGCCCCACCAACTAGAATTGAGAAAAACTGCCAGAATTCTGGAAACCCCTGATGTAAGGCATGGGGATACTGTTGCATACCAGAAGTTTGCTCTTCAGGTACAGTCGTTGGTGGGTTTGTTGAAGTCTTTAGGACCTGAAGGTGACATTGAACTGAATTGTGGGTCACATGTAGCTCGCCTTGTGAGTAAACTTCCTTCTGAGCAATGAGCTGAGTTCAACGATCACTTGTTCCGGCAACCTGAAACTGTACCTACTCTGCATGACCTCTCAAACTGGCTCCCATCAGAAGGGTACTTCTCAAAAGACCAAGTCAAGTGAAATGAAACGGTTCTGCCCTTTCTGTGATAGCAAAGAGCATTATTTGAGTCAATGCAAAGCATTTGCTAAACTTACCACTGATCAGACCAAAGACTGGATTCGAGATAATAATCATTGTTGGCGCTGTGCCAGGACTCACTCATCATACTGCTCAGTGTGACCAGCACAAGCCCTGCCACCTGTGACAAGGCAAACACCTTCGACCTCTACACAATGTAAATGTCAGATCTTCCCAAGAGGATATAGTTAGTATTGAGAAGACCTGCCTTACCAATTCCTCTCCAGACAGATTTTACCTGAACAAACCAGTTGTTGGGAACCATGTCATGCTTAAGGTAGTACCTACCTATACATGTTCATTATGAAGACCGTACTTTAGATTCTTTTGGATGACGGGTCTGAGAGGACCATCGTGCTCCCAACTGCTGCCAAAGCCCTTGGTATACAGGGTACACCTGAAGATCTCTTCTTGCACACTGTTCAACAAGACATTGAAGTTAATTTATGAACTTCATGAGATCCTCTCAAGTATCCTCAACCCACAAGCCTCAAATCCTTTACAAAATGTAATATGTCTTCACTACAGATCGCCTCATTTTGTCATGACAGTCTTATCTTGTGTATCAGCAGCGGAAAAAGTATCACCACTTTTGTGTTCTTCCCATCCTGCAGATGAAAGATGTTCAGCCTCTACTTCTTATCGGATCAGATCAGCCCCATCTCATTACCCCGACTGAACCTATCAGAGTAGGTTCTCCAGGTGGACCTGCTGTTGTCCTCAGACTCCTGGGATGGACCCTTCAGGGCCCTGCATCATTCATGGGGTGGCTTTTATCCTCCCAACAATGCCTGCTGACATCGGTCCTTCCACCTCAAGATAAGCTCTTCAAAAAAGTCCAAAGACTCTAGCAGATAGAAGCTGTTCCACACAGGGATGAGAAAGAGGTGACTTGAAACGAAGACCATCCGCACAGAAGTGAATGGGATTCTTCGACTGGCAACAGCCTTGTTACGGCAGAAAGATATGCCTTAGTTGCATGCTCCTAAGGAGTCAGTCATGAGTAACCTGCGCAGTTTTGAGAAGCATTTGTTGAAGGATACGGTGAAAGCAGAGACCTAGAGAGCCGAGATGGAGAAGCTCAATCAAACAGGGTGCCCAGGAAGTAAATAAAGAGACAACAGACTCTGACAAATGTTGGTACATAACCTCACCACGTTGTCAGTCATAATGGGAAATCTTGTGTTGTTTTCAACTATTCCCACCAATATCATGGGCAAAGTCTCAACCAGTATCTGCTGCCTGGCCCTACACTTAGTGCATCATTGTTAGGTGTGCTCAATAGATTTAGGGAGCATCAAGTCGCAGGAAGTGGTGACATCAAGGCGATGTTCCATCAGGTCCACCTCCTTCCTGAAGATTGTCCCCTACTGCATTTCCTCTGATGTGATCTGAAAGTGGAGGAACCCCCTAAAGTTTTCAAAGGGCTGTTGTTACCATTTGGCACTGCATGCAGTCTGTGCTGTGCCACTTATGCTCTGCAGTGCCATGTGATCGAGCACAGCATGGCTGATTAGTCCATCAGGTTCTCAGTAGAGAAATGTTTTTATGTAGACAACTGCCTTCAGAGTCTGAGCACCCCTGAAGCAGCAAGGAACTTGGTTGACAGATTGAGATAGATGCTTTCTACAGCTGGATTTGAGATAAGACAGTGGGCCAGCAATGTTCACAGGGTTCTGAGTCACTTACCCACAGAAGCTCAAGCTGAGAGCTTAGAACTTTGGTTAGCTCAAGACAAGACTGCCATATCAGAGTCATCCTTAGGTCTACACTGGAACTGGCAGACTGATAGACTGTCATTCAAGAGCCAACCTGTAGTGTATGAGACTCCCACCCTCAGGAACATCTACAAGGTCCAAGGCACTTAATATGACCCTCTCAGACTTATTTTGCCCTACACCACTTGAGCCAAGGTCATCGTTAGGCAGCTGTGGAATAAGCAGTGGGGTTGGGATGATCCAAACTTACCACCTGAACTCTTGCAGTCATGGCACGTCTGGGAGAATGAACGTCAGCACCAACCAAGCATCACCCTCCCTAGGACATATGTCCCTCCTGAGGTGGAGAAGGATGGTGCCATACATGAAGTCCACATATTTTCATATGCTTCAAAACAGGCATATGGAGCTGTGGAATACATGAGGACCACTGACAAAAGAGGCCAAGTGTACCTGTCTTTCATGGTAGCTCGAACCCGAGTAGCCCCCAAACATTCTCATTCCATTCCTCCACTGGGACTTTGTGGAGCTCTTGTGGCTGCCCAGTTAGCCAGATTGCTTCAGAGGGAACTGACCTTGCAGATTGAGACCACAGTGTTATGGACAGACTCCTCCACTGTCCTTACCTTGCTGCACTCTGAATCCTGCCATTACAAAGTTTTTGTTGTCAATAGAATCACTGAAATCCAGGAACTAACAGAAAATTCTTATTGGCACTATGTGGATTCTGCCAAAAATCCTGCAGACGACCTCACATGAGGCAGACCACTGAATGTCCTTACAGGAATGAATAGATGGTCTCAATGGCCTCTCTTCTTACTCAAAGACCAAGACACCTGGCCAGTAATGCCAGGAACAGACCTGAGAGATGACCCCACAGAGCTACAGAAGTCTGCCTTCTGCGGCACCACTGCAGTACCACCCCCATCCAGTATACCTGATGCTTGGAACTATCACACCTGGCAAAAACTTCTGGATGCCACTGCCAAGAAAATACCTGTTAACTCTGCCTCTAATTACTTTGCAGATGCAGATCATTATCATCAGACTAAAATCCTCATTCTCAAGCGAGTGCAGCAGAAGTCTTTTCCCAGTGACTATCAACATTTGGAGAAAGGAAAGCCAGTGTCAGCTGACAGTAACCTTCTTACCTTAGCTCCTGAACTGGACAGATTTAGTGTTTAAATCCAAGTGGGAGGTCGATTGAGGAGAGCTGAGTCTATTAGAAGAATGTACCTTACACCCCACTGTACTGGACGCATATCATCCAGTCATCCATAGATCAATTAAGGATTATGATTGCAAGCTAAATCATCCAGGAGCTGAGCATGTGTATGCCGGAATCTGGTGCCATTATTGGATTATCTGTGGCCGTGAAGCCATTCATCGTCACCAGCATGGGTGTCCAGAGTGTCAGTGTTGGAAGGCACAGCCAACTATTCCTGAGATGGCAGACTTGCCTTCTGTCCATCTCCATCTCCACAAACCTGCCTTTTACTCATGTGGTGTAGACTTTTGGGCCAATGCTGATAAAAAATGGGAAATGCACAGAAAAACACTGGGGGGTATTCTTTAAGTGTCTAACTACCAGAGCAGTGCACTTGGACCTCCTCAGTACCATGAATACTGATTCCTTCCTGAAGGCCTTTAGGTGCTTTGCTGCATGAAGGGGAACAACAATGGAGCTGTGGACAGACAGAGGAACATACTTCAAAGGGGGTGAAAAAGAGTTGAAAGAAGCCTTCGCTGAAATGGCTCCTGACTTACAGAAACAGCTTGCTGGTCAGAGGATACAATTTCATTTCAATCCTCCAGCAATCCCACATTTCGGAGGAGTGTGGGAGATAGAGGTACGATCTGTAAAGTCAGCCCTTTATACTACTGTGGGAGCTCAGTCAGTTTCTGAAAAAGTCCTACTGACAGTCCTCCTATAGGTGGAAGCTATTCTTAACTCAAAGCCTTTAGGGTACTTGTCTTCGGATGTTGCAGACATTGACCCAGTGATACCAAACAGTTTGCTCATTGGGAAGCCACATGGTTCCTTGCCACAGGTAGTCTACCCGGAGTCTGAATTGTTGAGTCTCAGCTGCTGGAGGCATTCGCAAATCCCGGTGGATAACTTCTGGTCCAGGTTTATCCGGAACTACCTCCCAGGCCTCCAGACATGGCAAAAGTGGCAGTCTTCGCCCCCAGATGTAACAGAGAAAATGGTTGCTATGATTGTAGATCCACAGATGCCTAGGGCCCTCTGACCTTTTGGACATGTCATCAGGATGCACCAAAGTTCGGATGGACATGTCAGGTCCGCTGATGTGGATGTAAAGGGCCAAGTCTACACCCGACCAGTAGCACGGTTGGTGTTCCTTCCAGCTCTGGCAGATAACGGAAACCGTCCTGCCTACTCAACCTAAGTCGCTTTTTAGTAGGAGCAAAGTTGCGCAAAGGGGAGGCTGTATGAAAGGCTCCTGTAAAAATTAGGTCTTTTATTGAGGGACTCCTATTGTGATAGTTTGTAGAGCGAAGACTTTGTCGACATCCATTGTAAGCAACTCTAATTTAATGAAGCATCTCACAACGACACACGCATCTACAAAGCTAGTGGCCAAAAACACCTTTCTTACAAAGATTATACTTGAAGTGCAGGATAAAACTCTTGTTGTCTTTTGATGTGCAATAAATATCGAAAGTTATATACGAACACCTGTCTGTTCTACTCATTTCAACTGACTTGTAAAAACTGCTAAAAAATAAATAAAAACTTTGACATATAGCAATTTTTTTAAAACAGTAACACAAATAATACTTTCCCTGGTTCCCTGAGTAATTCAGTTACTAACTCAGTTACTTTTTGGAACAAGTAGTGAGTAACCATAACTAATTACTTTTATAAAGTAACGTTCCCAACAGTGATTTTGGGTGATTTATGTCCCCAGTAATCGACAGTGGTGGTTAACCTGCAACATGGGCTTTAATATTGTAGTTTACACTGGCATGTACGGACATGTAACGATTCACGTGTGACTGTTCGATAGATAAACAAGATATGATGTGTAATATCTGCTAAATACAGAGTTAGATGTTACAGTTCATGTTGTGATACTGTGGAAGTATTAACCAGTATTGCTGCCTTTTTGATGATGTTATTTGGGAATTGATGCACGGTTTGTTTATGCACCTGGATTTATTAATATATTAATACTGAAACCATTTTGTGGGACCAGACCAATATATAATATTATCTCTAATTGCATACTTTGCATATTGAAACTACAGCCGTTATTTAGATTATAATGAAAATTCTGATTTCTTGATTAAGAAGTGTCTTATTTATTTGTGAACCTGTTTTACTTTTACGGTTATGTTCTGTTATTTTTAGACAAATTTTCAATACACTTTGGAAAGAAGCTCCAGTCTCCTCATTCTTTGTGTCCTTACTGACATTGCTGCTGATAGTTAGAACCCAAGCCTAGCAGTCTCTTTCCTCTACAACAACGAGCCATTTAAACTGAGCAGAGCACAGTAAAAAATAACATAAACGTAGGCTACTAAAGAAACATCAAATTAAGATAAGTATGTCTGAGAGGTAACATCTTTTTCTTATCAAATATAAAATAATTTTTAGATTTAATAATATGAATATGATTTAATGTATTTTGAACTACAGGGAAAGGTTGATTTAACTTGAACAAATACATTAAAGTTTAAGCAACAGAATTTAAATTGATATCAGCTGATATGATGAATCTTTAATTCTGGTACATATTGACTGTCATAATTTCCTTTCTTTGTGTCAAACCTGTGAAATGTTTTTAAATCACTTAACTATGTGTGTGGTTGTGTGTTAATAGCAGCACTAATTCATCCAATTAATACCATCTGGATTGTAACAGCGTCCTGAGAAATATTACAACAGTATTGTAATGAATATTAATGTTATTAAGTGCCTCCTAAAAGGCTGAGAATTCAATTTGTGATTCAAATATCATAATTTAACGACAAAGTAGTTCTTGATCTATGCTCATTCCTTTTCTAATCTAAACATGACAAAATAAACATTTAATTGTAGAAATCAATATTATTGTTATGGAGCTTGTATTTTAGCTGAAAGCAAGGGATTAAAGTAAAAAATGTCTTGATGGATTTATTACATCAACTATTTTTCACTAAGAATGTGTTAGGCTAAATCACAATTATGCTAATGAATTTGCATTTACAAACTTATCATTCTTTACCTTGAGGATATATTATGTTAGTAATGTTTCATCTTATTAAGTATATGTCACGTTGTCTAGTCTCTGTTTCCCTGGGTGTCCACTAGTGGGCTCACTTCCCCTTAGGCACTTCACCATAGGCACTAGAATTCCTCTAGTCTGGTCCTGTCTTCACAGTAATTGCACTCCAGCTAATTGCACCAGGTGCAAGTAATCTATTGTCATTAGCCTCCTTATAAATACCAGTCTTTCCCTGTTGTTTGTATGGAGTCCTTACCATTCGTATACCAGCCTTCTCATATTCCGAGTTCCTTCCTCATCTTCTCGTCCTCCTTGTTCCCGTTCCTTCCCTTTCCTGTTCCCTTCCTTGTTTGTTTATTTTGTTTGTTTTGGACTGCTGTATTTTTTTTTGACCCTGGCTTATGTTTGACCACGATTTGGATTACCCTATACAATAAACATCTGGATCTCTCGCTCTCCTTGTGTTTTCACTGGTCGCGAATCATCACAGAAGGACTCCATCTACAGAGATCCAGCGGTATGTCTACTCCAATTTCCTCCCCAGCCACCAAGCGGGAGAGGAATGGCTTTGAGGGTACTCGCCTGGTTGTGTTCCGTGGGCAGGGCCGGCGCTAGCCATTTGTGATGCCCTAAGCACAAATGCTTGGCGGTGCCCAACCCCCCCCCCCCCCCCCCTAGTTTTTCTAAAGTTCAGACTGAGGCAGATAGACATTGTATTGAAGCGAAGAAATTACAATAGGGAACGTTCTGCACTAATAGTTATATGCACACGTGACACATCTGTAACGTACGGGGAAAATTAGCTTTATTTTTCATTCAAATATGACGATGAGGACCCCAACGATTGGCCTTCCTTTCCTTCTCAAACAAACTGCATCTTTAACAGCTCAAGTTTCACAATTTTCACAGACCCCGTTAAAATAAAAGACTCAAAATGCAGGGCTAAAAGCCCCGGACTGGGAGGTGGGGAAGGGGGGGCACCAGAGGGAGACTGGCACAGAGATTCACCCTTTTCTCGACTAATTTGTTCTAGGCCTATATTACTTTTGTATTGCTTTTGTATAATAACATGCTTTTAGAAATATTTTATTTGTTATTTATACTAGTAGCCTATTGTGATGATTTTTACACGACCCAGATTTTTTGATGCCCCCCAAGCACTTGGTGCCCTACGCGCAGTGCGTGATGTGGGTGTGCGGCCCTGTCCGTGGAACCAGGGAAGGTTGCTCAGGAGTGAGTGGTCGAGAGGAAGTCCGACATCACTATCCCATATGGCCCACCGGAGACCCTGAGTTCGGTTGGGAACCACCGTCTCACCAATGTGGACAGAGAGGGGAAAGGAGGCACAAGTCTGCCAAGCCAGCGCCACTGCACAAGATGGAGGCCAGTCCAGTGCCGCTGCACAAGATGACCGCTACCCCACAGCACAAAGTGGTCACCAGCCCAGCGCCACGGTGCAAGATGGCTGCCAGCTCAGCGCCAATGCCCAAGATGGCCGCTGAGACGATTTTGGATTATTTCTCCATGCTGTCAAAGATCCTAGAGATTCCCAAAACTGTTCACGTCACATCTAGTGAGCCAGCACCACAGTACAAGATGATCACCAACCCAGCGACACTGCACAAGATGGACGCCAGCCCGGAGCCACTGCAGAGGATGGCAGCTACAGTGGGCTTTCCTGAGTTGAGTCAGGTTCCCGTTGACCCTCCAGAGTTGAGTCAGGTTCCGATTGACCTGCCAGAGTCGAGTCAGGTGCCCGTTGACTTTCCAGAGTTTAGTCAGGTTCCGGTTGACCATCCAGAGTCGACTCATGTTCCAGTTGATCCACCTGAATCAAGTCAGATTCCTGTTGACCTTCCAGAGTCAGGGTTAGTCACCATTGACCTTCCAGAGTCAGGGCTAGTTCCTGTTGACCTTGCAGAGTCGAGTCAGGTGCCCGTTGAATTTTCAGAGTTGAGTCAGGTCCCGGTTGACCCTCCAGAGTCGAGTCAGGTGCTCATGGACCCTCCAGAGTCAGGGTTAGTCACCGTTGACCCTCCAGAGTCAGGGTTAGTCACTGTCAACCTTCCAGAGTCAGGGCTAGTCACCGTTGACCTTCCAGAGTCAGGGCTAGTTACCATGGACTTTCCAGAGTCAAGGCTGGTCACTGTTGACCTTCCTGAGTCAAATAAAGTCACTGGGGATCTTCATGAACAAAGGCAAGTCACCACTGATCTTTATGAACAAAGGCAAGTCCCCATTGATCTTCATGAACAAATACAAGTCACCAATGATCTTCATGAACAAATGCAAGTGAACTACCAGAGTCTCTCCTCGTCTCTGTGGAACTTCCAGATTCTCTTTGAGCACCCGACTGTTCCTGTTGTGGCCACGGATGCTACCCCTAACATGTTCATGTCTTATGTTGCAGACTTGCCCAACCAGACTTGTCCTCCCGTTCCGCCTTGACCACATGGTTGTGGTGGTCTTCTGCTCCACCCTGGGGGACTCTGGCCTCGACCACATGGTTGTGGTGGTCTTCTGCTCCACCCTGGGGGACTCCGGCCTCGACCATAAGGATGTGGTGGTCTTCTGTTCTGCCCTGGGGGGCATCCGTCCCGACCACACGGAGGTGGAGGTCTTCTGCTCTGCCCTGGGGGGCTTCCGCCCTGACCACATGGTTGTGGTGGTCTTCTGCTCCACCCTGGGGGGTTCCCGCCTTGACCACATGGTTGTGGTGGTCTTCTGCTCCACCCTGGGGGACTCCGGCCTCGACCACAAGGATGTGGTGGTCTTCTGTTCTGCCCTGGGGGGCATCAGTCCTGACCAAACGGAGGTGGTGGTCTTCTGCTCCGCCCTGGTGGCCATCACGTGATGTCCTTCATGTACTTACGTTTTTTTTTTTTTTTTTTTTTTTTTTTTTTTTTCGTTTCCCTCTAGGACCTGGCCCTCCATCCCTCCCCCTGATCCTCTGCCGGTCCACCACCTCCTGGACTCCTTGTTTTGTGTTGCACTTCTCTTGTCTCGGTTTCCCCATTTTACCTGGTTGTCTTGTCTCTGTTTCCCCATTTTACCTGGTTGTCTTGTCTCTGTTTCCCCATTCTACCTGGTTGTCTTGTCTCTGTTTCCCCATTCTACCTGGTCCTCTTGTCCATGTTTCCCCCATTTTACCTGGCCCTCCATCCCTCCCCCTAGTCCTTGCCACTCCACCTCCCTCCTGGTCTCTTTGTTTGTTTGGTTTTCCCTTGGGTTCGGGTGGAGCATCTGGCAGCTGCTCCGTGGAGGAGGGGGTAATGTCACACTGTCTAGTCTCTGTTTCCCTGGGTGTCCACTAGTGGGCTCACTTCCCCTTAGGCACTTCACCATAGGCACAAGAATTCCTCTAGTCTGGTCCTGTCTTCACAGTAATTGCACTCCAGCTAATTGCACCAGGTGCAGGCAATCTATTGTCATTAGCCTCCTTATAAATACCAGTCTTTCCCTGTTGTTTGTAAGGAGTCCTTACCATTCGTATACCAGCTTTCTCGTATTCCGAGTTCTTTCCTCATCTTCTCGTCCTCCGAGTTCCCATTCCTTCCCTTTCGTTTTCCCTTCCTTGTTTGTTTATTTTGTTTGTTTTGGATTGCTGTATTGGTTTTTACCCTGGCTTATGTTTGACCAAGATTTGGGTTACCCTATACAATAAACATCTGCGATTGGATCTCTCGCTCTCCTTGTGTTTTCACTGGTCGCAAATCGTCACAGTATATGCCATCCATGGTAATATTTTTGTATTTCATGACATTTTTATTGCCATTTGCAAAGTAAAGTCTGAAAAAAAAGTTCAGTGTAGAAAGTTTTTTGTATTTGTTTTGAAATGTTAAGCAATAGTTGCATCATCTTTGATCAAAAGTTAAATGTTTTATATTCTGCCAAACTTCACCTGTTAATTAGCAGCAATTAAAATAGATCACTAATTATGTGTTTGTACACAGGAGAAATGTACAAACAACTATGACACCTGAAAGACTGCATGCAAACTCAATTTGTAATATACACAACTTCTGATTTATTTATAAACGAGCAAGAAACAGTAAACTTGTTATAACTTGCACTGCTGTCTGTTTATCCAGAATACTGAATAATCCATTTGCACACTGAAATATTTTCTATGCACTTTACTGTCCATTGCACTAGTGTAAATGATGTTCATGTGTTCAAAGTGTTCTGCCTATAGTGCAAATACACTTTTACATAACCCATCTGTATATGAATGAAACAAATTTGACTAGTGGACCTAAGCCTGCTGTTGCTGATGTGCTCAATATTATTCGGTCATATCAAATAATATTTTGGACTTGAACAAGACTTTAGATTGTACCACTCAAATCAAAAATGTTTTTTCCCTTACAAAACATGTTTTATGGTGGTCCCCGAATGTTTTTTGTTTAATGTTTCTTGTTGCTAAAGTATATATATATATATATATATATATATATATATATATATATATATATATATATATATATATATATATATATATATACATATATTTATGTGTTGGATGTCCAAAGGAAGACATCGTTTTCACAGTTCAACTGACCCTACAAGCTACTGTATTGTCCAGAAAATGAATAACAGCTTGCAAGTGTTACATCAGTGTCAGTGTTACAACTGTCAGTCAGAATGATCTCAGGAGATTTTAGAAAATATATATATATTTGAATTCAATGTCAAGGATATCCAGTGTATAGAGTAAATGTGCAGTAGGACAGCATAATAGGTCTTCGTATTTACAGTTTAATTCAAAGTAGGTCACAGACAATGAAGTCACAGTCATTTTTTACTCTGACTTTGTGGGTTTATTTGATGTTATGAATTTATGCTATAGGTAATAGACAGTGTTGTGTATTCATTGTATTTATACAAATGTATTTCTTATGTTTTTGTGGTCATTTCTATTTGCAGCTTGGACAAAACACCAAACGCAAAGCTGCCATGAGTTCTGTAAGTCAAAGCTTTTCTGAAAATAACTCCATTGTTTATCCTGAATACTTTTTCATCATTGGACTTTCAGGTATACCATACAGCACTTATTACTATATTTTCTTATTTTTCATTTATATCTTTGCTGTAATTGAGAACTCTGTAGTCCTTTTTATTATAGCTGTTGACCGGAACCTGCACAGTCCAAAGTACATTGGTGTGTTTTACTTGGCCTTGGCTGACTTTGGTGAAACTAACGCACTGATTCCTAACATGATGAAGATTTTTGTTTTTGACTCACAGTACATCTCCTACAATGCTTGTTTGGCAAACATGTTTTTTGTTCACTTCTTTAGTACTATGCAGAGCCTCACTCTTGTTGTTCTGGCTTATGATCGCTTCATTGCAATTTGTTTGCCATTAAGATATCACGCCATAGTGAATAATACTGTCATGACTTTAGTGTTTGTAGGATTATGGGTAATTAATGGTGGTGTGATTGCCTTTGCGGTGTCTTCGATCACGAGACTTTCATTCTGTAAATCCAACGCTGTAGCTAGTTATTATTGTGATCATGGACCAGTGTATAGGTTGGCATGTAATGATGTTAGCATTAATAATTTCATGGCTAAACTCTGCACAGCTTTATATGTTGTAGCACCATTGCTCGTTATAGTGCTTTCATATCTGGGAATTTTTCTTGCATTAAGTAAAATAACAACTTGGGAAAGACGTTTAAAAGCACTGAAGACCTGTGTTTCTCACTTGTTGTTAGTGGGATCATTTTTTCTCCCCATAATCTGCATATACATAACTGCATTCATCGTTTCTCTTACTCCCAATGCAAGGGTCATTAGCACATCTCTGGCATATGCTGTTCCACCAATGCTAAATCCCATTATTTATGTTTTAAATACATCTGAAATCAAAGACTTAATTAAAAAATACCTTAAAAAGAGATCAGCACAAATTGAGAGTGTTTCAAACTAACTATTTTCTTTATTAATTAAATTTTGGTGTAAAATAAATTTTAAAATACATAAAAAATAGCAAATCTGGGTTGCATTTTAACTATATATACTGGGTTATATACAATAAGGCTGTTCCACCGTGTATAACCATATAAATGCTCTTATTTATTATTGTATTTTTCTATCTATTACATCTTATTTCATGTGCCTGTATTGTACTGTATGCATTCTTAATTACTAACCCAAAGACAAAACAAACAAGAACAAGCAAATTGCACGAGCAACTTGAATTACTTTGTGTGAGCAGTCATTACTACGATGAAATATGTGCATATTTCATGTTACCATTTCAAGTTTCATCCACCGAAATGCTGTTAATTGTTATGTTTGTTACATAATTCAAATAAGATTGTTTTAGAATGTACTCCTGTTTGAATATGCAGTCCAGTGGTACATTTTCACATGAGCATGGTGATCTGAGATATACGCTGGTAAGGCTCTTTTACTGTCTCTCTGTTGCAGTGTCGCACATGGCATTTTTGTTTTGCTATCTCTGTCTTCACTTTACAATATAGAATAAAAACTGAACATGATCCAAGATATCAATTCATTTATGAAAACTTGAGGAATTTCACACAGAAGAATGTGAAATTACTCTTTTTCTTTGCTTACAATCCACAAATACTCAAAAATAGTCTATAATGTACAAATAAATATTTAGCCTGTTTCCAGTAAAGCATAACTATAGAATAAGGTACAGTATAGTGAAGTCGTTATCAGTGTTGGGCAAACACGTCACAATAATAATATTAGCCTACCATCTCGAGTAGTGTAACCAACTACTAATAATATTTCAGTGGTAATGTCTTTATCATCCATAAAATAGATTATTACAACCGTTTTGTTGTTTTTGCAGCAAACTAGCTTAGAAGATGGAAGAGCTGATATTAAGTGGCTTGAAATACTTCCATTTCCATACTTCCAATACTTTTGGTTGTAGAAAAGATAAGAACATCATTGTCAAATGTAAATTGTTGCATGACCATATACTGGCATTACATGGCATGCTCACCCACACTGCTTTGATTTCAATGTAGATTTACAATTAACATTTGTGTAAATCAGTGGATCCCAGCCATTTCCACCACTCACTGTTAGAACAGATTAGATTAGATTCAACTTCATTGTCATTGCACATGTAAGGTGCAAGGCAACGAAATGCAGTTAGCATCTGACCAGAGCATCTGTGCAATAAGCAGTAAGGATATACAGTGTCTAAAATGCATGGACACACTAAAAATGCTGTACTGCAGTTGTAACTGTCACTTAACATAAGGCTTAACATTAAATATGCTCCTGAGTCACTGTATTATATTGATAACATAAAAAAATGAATTGTGTGGCCTGATTTTAGACTAATGAACAAGATGTCTATCAAAACACACAAAAACTAAAATGGTGGTCAGAACATTTACTTCAACATACAAGTATTACAACATTTTGTTTTCTGCAATCTCTCAAGAGACGAAAAGGATATATTTGTATTACAAAACACAGATGTCAATGATCTATATGACATTAAAGAATAAAGGTGAGCATTTGCAGTCAAGTAATTTCACTCAAAGCAGCTCACAAGTGTTTAGACAGTCACTGTTATTGTCTAAAACTGTATACAGGTCTGGGATTCAAATATTTGCTGAAAGTTTAAATAAAGGTATATTTTCAACTTTTGAAAATGGTTGTTAAATGTTGACAATTTCAGGAGATGTCATTGTTCATTGCACATTCTAAAGTATATTGGTGTATTATTTGGCATTATCCCAAATCTTCTCTCATTACCGGCACACCTGGTTTTAAAAAAGAACTGTTACACTGATTATTACTTGCAGTACTGTATTTACATCCAGGATACTGAAATGATCCATTTGCATTCTGTAATATTTTTTGTGCACTTTTTTTAAAATCTCCATTGCACTAGTGTTTTGTACAGCTTAATCTATCACTTATATACAGTATATTCTACATCATATACCTATATTTGTAAATGATGTTCATCATAAGTTCATAGTTTCGGCTTATAGTGTACATACACTTATTATATAATCCATCTGTATAGTATGTTCATAGAACATCTATCTGTATTTCATGCTGATAGTATTTAAAAATCTGTAAATTATATCCATAGCACTTAGATCCTAAATGGATTTCATTGCCTTGTACCTTAAATGTGCTATGACAATAAAGTTTAGTCTAATCTAATCTAATCATCTAGACATGCCAAGTATCCAAAAATATGCACAATAGATACATGTGCACAAATCGACATACAATCAAAATGCACTTTTTAACTTACAATCCACCATTACAAAGTAGCCTATACTATACAGTAAATAATAATATCATGTGTTCAGTGTTTTTAGTAGTATGGACCTTCAGTGCTTCCAACAAAACAGTTATTATTGTGTTCAATGGCCAGTGTACAAATTGGCATGCAATGGCAATCCAATGGCAATGGAAAATCTCAGCGTAGTCCCATACATTTTTGAACCATTGATCTTTAAAGTCCAGTCATATATTGACATTTTTCTCACTTTAATCAAAATTACAATTTAGGAAGCACATTTAAAACTGCTGAAGAAATGTTTCGTCTTTCTCTTTCACTGTCATTAAGTGTGTACATTCAAGTAAATGTATTTGATGAAACTCTGTCCTTGGTGTGAACCAGCCTTACATGAGGTTGTCACATTGAGTTCGTCATTACTGTAAGGTTAAGGTTTAGAGTATCTTGTTAATTATCTGGTCTAATTAAGTTCCTGTCTGTTTTGTATTAGTTCGTCAGGTATCGTCAATGTATATGCGTGTTTCATGCCCTCCTTGTGTGGATTATATTAAAGAATATTAAACTTTTACCTTTATCTTTGTGCATGTTCATCTACATCTGCAAAGTGTGATGATGTCTGCTTGATGGAGGGGCTCTGGTGTGTTTGAATGACAATATTTGCTTCGTTATGCCCTGAGGAGATCCATGCTGGACCCTGAAGGATTACAATGGATTTGCGCTGTGGGTCAGTGGATCCACACTCACAGTGGACAAAGTGGGTGTTGACTGCAATATTAATGTCCAGCCACACCTTGCAGACATCTCGCAGCCAGACCCAGAGCCCAGCCAAACATCACCCCTCTGTGCGGCGCATCAGCCAAAGCCAGAGCATGTGAGCGGAGCGGGAGCAGAGTGGTAATATTTCCTTAAGAGCAAAGAGTGCCTTTCTGAAGATTCTGCTCGCTCAATACACTCAGTGCCGCTCGCTCAACCCAGTTCATAATCCAAGCGTTCTTTAAGTGCATGAGTGTTTGATTGTACAACAACGGCAGGTATTTTCACGGAAATAAAGTGAACGAAAATCAAATACTGTACATTTTTCAGTTTTTTAATTTTTGGTATTTTTGCAGGGATTAGATTAATACATTTAATCATTTTAATTAATGCAAAATAATATAAGAAAAGTATGTAAGAATTGCTATTTATCAGTTTTCCAAGCATTTTCCAAAAATTTCGGTACAAACAGTAAACAATTAGGACTACTAGAAAAATTTATGTCGGAGCTGAAACTGAGCGGGAATTAGTTTACCACTCCGCTTCGCTCACATGCTCTGGCCAGAGCACACCGCAGATGGAGAGCCAAAGCCTGCCATGACTGAGGAGCCATCGCCAAATAGAGTAGTGACAGAGCTGAAGATCGCCCTGGAGCCGGAGCCTCACGTTATGTCTGACCAGGTGTAAGAGCCGGAAATGGAGCCTGCCGCTGAGGATGTCGCAGTGGAGTGTGGGTGCATGGAGGAAAGCACCTCCCCACTACACAACCACTGAAGGTGAGCAAAGGCTAAATTCAGAGGGAATTATGGATACATTTGTGGACATATCCGTTCTTCTCCCATCTCATTCTAAACTCTCTGCCTCTCCTGTTACAGGAGGTCATTTTTTTAACTGTCTGTCTGCAATGAATCATCCAGCTGTCATGTAATGACCATGGAGGTTGTTCCCCTGTCAGTGCCATGCTAGGGGATCACTTATCCTCGTATCCAGCCTCAAGCCTTTGAGTCCCAGACTCCGCCAAGTCCCTGTGACCAAGTGGATCCACCATGGCTCCTAACTCCCTCCTCTCTGTTGTGGCACGTTAGTCCACCTACTCCAGTGGGCTCCCTTGTCCTGTCTTTGACCTGTCCTCGCCTCTGGGACTACACTTCTTTGGCCTCTGGATTCAAACTTGGGGTGAGTGAAGCGCAACCGTGTTCATATTGGTGTGCAGTAGCCTATTACTTTTTAAACCAGCTCCACTTTGGATTGCTTTTGTAAAGATTTCAGATGATGTTAACACTTGAGAAAACCTCAGATAACAGCAACTTTGGATCATGTAAAAATAATATCCTTATATTAACATCATCATTATGCTCATTCTCAACTTATAAATGTTGCCACATTCATTATGTCTGCTTACCTGACGTTAACTAATTATATAATGTATTATATTACAGTACTGACATTACTGTGATATACTCTGTCTGTTTACGGAAAGCATTATGAATTAAACATAAACTAACAAAGTAGATATTTTACAGACATCCATACGAACTACTGGCCAAAACATGTACTGCAGAATTACATCACTGTTT
The DNA here is from genome assembly GCF_023724105.1 of Carassius gibelio. Classification (NCBI taxonomy): domain Eukaryota; kingdom Metazoa; phylum Chordata; class Actinopteri; order Cypriniformes; family Cyprinidae; genus Carassius; species Carassius gibelio. The sequence continues at coordinate 9,115,971 of NC_068410.1, forward strand.
TCTGACAGCTCTCAAGAGATGAATCAGAAGATATATTTGGATCAGTAATGCAGATACACAGTGATCTTTGCTGCATGAGAGAACAGAGACAGTTGTTGACTGCTGAGTAATTGAAGGTAGTTACTGAGTTACTAAAGCTTTATCTTTCTATATACAGGTGACTCAGATGTTATGCAACAAATGTATTTAGGTATATTTTGAGCATTTGAAAATACTTTTTAAAAGTGTGAAATGACAATTCTGTGATTTCCCTAAATTTATTATATCTTTGTGGAAATTTGTATTTTGTGCAAAACACCATGAGTTCTTTAAATGCAAGTTTTTCTCAGAATATTTCCATTGTTCATCCTGAATACTTTTTCATCCTTGGACTTTCAGGTATACCTTACAGCAATTATTATTATGTATTCTTATTTATGATTTATGTTATTACTGTAATTGGGAACTCTATAGTCCTTTTCATTATTGCTCTTGACCGGAATCTGCACAGTCCGAAGTACATTGGTGTGTTTAACTTGGCCTTGGCTGATATTGGTGAAACTAATGCACTGATTCCTAACATGATGAAGACTTTGCTGTTTGACTCACGGTACATCTCCTACAATGCTTGTTTGGCAAACATGTTTTTTGTGTTCCTCTTCAGTTCTATGCAAAGTCTCACTCTTGTTGTTCTGGCATATGATCGTTTAATTGCAATTTGTTTGCCATTAAGATACCATGTTATTGTGAACAATAGCAATATGTGTTTTGTTTTCTCAGCAATATGGGTGTTTAATTCTGTTATTGTCGCCTCAATGGTGTCTTTGATCACCCACATTTCTTTCTGTAAGTCCAATGTGATACTGAGTTATTTTTGTGATCATGGACCAGTGTATAGATTGGCATGTAGTGATAATTACATTAATAAGATTATGGGATATCTGTATACAACTTTATACCTTATAGCACCAATGCTCGTAATAGGCCTATCATATTTGGGCATTTTTTTTGTTGTGAGGAAAATAAGAACTTGGGAAGGACGCATAAAAGCTGTAAAAACCTGTGTTTCTCACCTGTTGTTGGTAGCAATATATTTCCTCCCAATATTCTTTACATACCTTACTTCATTATTGCTTTATAGCACACCCAATTCAAGGGTCATCAGTACATCTCTGGCTTATGCTGTCCCAGCTATGTTAAATCCTATAATTTATGTTTTAAACACAGCTGAAATCAAAGACATAATTCGAAAAGCCATTAGAAACAGATCTGTGCCAATGGATAGAACCTCAAAATAATGTATTTTTATTATTATTTTTCTTTAATCATTGGGAATTAAATTACCCATGTGAAGATTGAGCGTTTTCAGGTCTCACAGAGATCTATATGAATGTACAGAAATTATGTCAATGAACAAAATCTTTTCAGACAACCTTTTGAAAGTACATTCCCATAACTAATTTTCTTTGTATTTCCTTCAATTCTGATTGAAATATGGGCATAAAATATATGCAACTGTACAGCAGTGCTATGCGATTTTGTTTTTTTATTTATTAATTAAATTGGTTTCAAATGACTCTGTTGTAATGCTTGTATTCTCATTTGAGCAATCATTACTGTTGACATATTTCATGTTACTCCAAATTTGTACTGTCATGTTAAATGTTTTTTGCTTATCTTTACAAAACCGTTTGATAAAATTCTGGACTATATACAGAAAATAAGTTTTCCAAATATATTTCTTTTTTGAATGTGAAATTTAGGTGTCTTTTTGGATGTGGGAATTTTTGTCTCAGGTTTGCTTATATGGCTCATTTTATTATGTATGAAGCTGTTTTCCTGTTTCTATACATAAATCCACCAACCAACCAACAAATCAATCAATCAACATGGAGTAAAACAGATTCTTTGTTGTTTACTTTTCAGGCTCAGGCAATTTCAGTAAGGGCCTAGACTGGTCAAATTACATAGGCTAATTATAAATAAAGGCCTGCAGCTTGAAGTCAAACGTAATAATGATAATGTACCTTCATATTTGCATTGAAAACAATATTAGAAAACAATGACTATTTTATGTTAATTATATTTAATGACAAAAATGTCACAATGATGGGTTTTAACCTCATAATCTCAGCTGCATAAATGCTATTCACTCTAGTCTTTCACTTCCATCTAGTGGCTACATTTTAGTAAGGGTATCCTATTTTGTTTAATTTTGTGTAAAACTGAATATCATGGTAAGCTTTCTAGTATTGCCTTACAGTTATCAGCATCACATAATATACTAACATTAATCCCATTAATCATTGAATTGCTGTAATATGATGATCCACAAATGAGAAAAAATAAGCAGCTGTATTACAGATAGTTTACGTTCTGGTAAAATAAGTCTGTCCAAACTTCTATAGTGGCCCCAACATTTACTACAACATACAAGTATTACATCACTGTGTTTGTCTGAAGGCTCTCAAGAGACGAATCAGAAGATATATTGAAATTCATTGACACAGACAATCAGACAATGCTCAGCGAGAGAGAAGGACACACAGTTGAGTAATTCAATTCAAAGCAGCTCAGAAAAAAATCAGATTCATTGTTTTCTCTGACTCTAAACCTTTAAAAACTTTTAAAACATTCATTAATCTGTGACTATGTGAAAATTGTATAAAGGTATTTTTCCAGTATCTGAAAATATCTGTTAAAAGTGTGTAATGACAATGTCAGTTTCATATTTTGCCTATGTCTTTGTGGTAATTTCTATTTCCAGCTCGTTCAAAACATCAAAAACAAAGCTGCAATGAATTCTTTAAATGCAAGTTTTTCTCAGAATATCACCATTGTTCACCCCAATTACTTTTTCATCATTGGACTTTCAGGTGTACCATATAGTAGTTATTACTATATTTTCTTATTTATTACATATTTTATTACTATAATTGGGAACTCTATAGTGCTTCTCATTATTGCTCTTGAACGAAGTCTGCATAGTCCAAAGTACATTGGTGTGTTTAACTTGGCTTTGGCTGATATTGGTGAAACTAATGCACTGATTCCTAACATGATGAAGACTTTTCTCTTTGACTCACAATACATCTCCTACAATGCTTGTTTGGCTAACATGTTTTTTGTGTTCCTCTTCAGTACTATGCAAAGTTTCACTCTTGTGGTTCTGGCATATGATCGTTTCATTGCAATTTGTTTGCCATTAAGATACCATGCTCTTGTAAACAATACCAATATGACTTTAGTTCTCTCAGCAAAATGGGCATTTAATTCTTCTGTTGTGGCCTTGATGGTGTCTTTGATCACCCGACTTTCATTCTGTGAATCCACTGTGATACAGAGTTATTTTTGTGATCACGGACCAGTGTATAGGTTGGCATGTAATGACAATAGCGTTAATAGGTTTATGGGAACCTTCATCACAACATTATACCTTGTAATACCATTGACCATTATAATCCTGTCCTATCTAGGCATTTTTCTTGCTTTAAACAAAATTACAACTTGGGAAAGCCGTTTAAAAGCACTGAAGACCTGTGTTTCTCATCTGTTGGTAGTAGGGATATATTTCCTTCCCATATCCTGTGCATACATTGCTGCATTCATGCTTTCTCTTGCTCCCAATGCAAGGGTCATCAGTACGTCTCTGGCATATGCTGTTCCACCAATGTTAAATCCTATTATTTATGTCTTAAACACAGCTGAAATCAAAGATATAATGCGAAAAATGCTTAAAAACAGATCCACACCATCTGGAGACAACATTTCAAAATGATTGTAATTATTGTTTTTATTAACAGATAGCAGTTTAATTCAATTAGTAAAAGCAATTAACGATTAAGTAAAATCTTATTGTATTATTATTTGATAATATATATTTGAATTTGTAATCCAGGAGTCCATTTTAATGCATGTTGGTCTTACATCTGCTGATATGGCTCTTTGTGTTCTAATGCCTCTGCTGACGTTTGTTGTTTTATTCATCTGAACCGAGTTTCTGTATACAACTTCATAGGCCTATATTTGGGCTTTTTGTTTAATTGTAAGTTAAATAATAACTTCAGAAGGACACAATAAAAGCTGTAAAGACCTGTGTTTCTAACCTGTTGTTGGTAGCAATATATTTCCCTCCTATATTCTTTACATACCTTACCTTATTATTGCTTTATAGCATACCCAATTCAAGGGTCATCAGACATATTTCACAGGCTTGCTCAAGGGGAAAGCTAGGAGGGTGATCACTTTTTACTTCTGAATAACGTTGAAAGCACTTTGGGCACGTACTTGGTATAGCTCAAGTAGGATTCACTGACTGAGAGCATGTGTATCCCCAACACAAGCCAGCACAAGTAACATATCAAATGTTGAAAGTGAGACATTTTGAAATGTCATGGCAAATATTGGCTCATTTTGGATTTCATGAGGGCTACACATTCCAAAAATGTTGGGACAGGTAGCAATAAAAGGCCGGAAAAGTTAAATGTACATACAAGGAACAGCTGGAGGACCAATTTGCAACTTATTAGGACAATCACCTTTATTTATACAGTATAGTGCTTTAAACAAAATACATTGCGTCAAAGCAACTGAACAACATTCATTAGGAAAATAGTGTGTCAATAATTCAAAATGATAGTTAAAGGCAGGGCATCATTGAATTCAGTGATGTCATCTCTGTTCAGTTAAAGGTGCCATGTGTAAAAATTGAGGTAAAAATAATAAAAAAAATTACCTACACGCATCAAAAGAATGAGAAGAAATAAGGGCGATGATGTCATTAAAAAATGTCAAGTTATAGTGCTGCAGAGATATCAACCTTAATTAGCATTAGCATTACTAGCCACTGCCCGACAGGTGTCGTAATACCAGTTTTGGCCATGGGAGGCGGTATGTGGGCAACATAACCACCAGCCAACCTGCAATACACAAATAACTTGCACGGCTTGTGGGCGTACTTGAACCTGATGTCAATCGTGTGGAAAGTACAGCCCACTACTTAATTTCAGTTCAGGGAAGAGAGCGGAAGGATGGCTGAAGCCCTTGGCAAGAGTCCCCTACCACCACCACCCGCTACAGGGAAACAACTGCGCTCGGAATCCCAAATCAAATCCGATAAGAAAAGGAGCCGAACCAGAGTAAACATCTGCACTGCTTTCCATCACAGGAGACAACTGATGGACTTGAAAGAAATGAGGCTCAGCTCCGAACTTGCAACATTTCTTTTGGATTGGTAAGTAAGATGCTGTTAGTATTTCGCTATAAGTTTGTTTTATATGTTTGCGTATTTTTTTCAGGAAGTTATGACATAGAAATGTATCGAAGGCTGTTCGATAAATGTGCTAATGTTAGCGATGGCTAACTGTAGCTGTGTTTGATAATTAGCTAGCTATAATTTACCCATTTTTTATATCATAACTAACCTGCTCTGTCTAGTCTGTTGGTCTCTGTGTCCTCTTTGCTTCGTGGGTGAGAAAATTGATGTGTGGCGTGAAAGCGTGTGAAAAGAGTAAATTGCGTGTGTCTCATGGTGAATGCTTGAGAGTTGGCAGCTCTGGTTACGTTGGTTGGCGCTAGCTTGGTCAACATCAGCTGTCTGATGTTGACCAATGATGTTGACAGAATGCTGTCTGTCAAATTAATTTAATTCAAATAATGTGTATATACAACTCAAAATGTACTATGAACAAAATTAATATGAACATATTCACTGGTAAAGGTGAAGGCGAGTAGCTTGAAGATGTCATGTTTCAAAATTTGACTTTTTTCAATCAAGTCAACGATATCACTGTAGATGAAGTGACCCCAACTAAGCAAGCCAGAGGCGACAACGGCAAGGAATCGAAACTCCATCGGTGACAGAATGGAGAAAAAAACCTTGGGAGAAACCAGGCTCAGTTGGGGGGCCAGTTCTCCTCTGACCAGATGAAACCAGTAGTTCAATTCCATGCTGCAGCAAAGTCAGATTGTGAAGAAGAATCATCTGTTTCCTGTGGTCTTGTCCTGGTGGTCCTCTGAGACAAGGTCTTTACAGGGGATCTGTATCTGGGGCTCTAGTTGTCCTGGTCTCCGCTGTCTTTCAGGGCAGTAGAGGTCCTTTCTAGTCCTTTCTGGTCTTTAATCTAGATTTAAACTACAAGAGTTTGTCTGCCTCCCGAACAATGTTAGGTAGGTAATTCCAGAGTTTAGGCGACAAATAGGAAAAGGAACTGCCGCCCGCAGTTGATTTTGATATTCTAGGTATTAACAAATTGCCTGAGTTTTGAGAACGTAGCGGACGTAGAGGATTATAATGTAAAAAGAGCTCATTCAAATACTGAGGTGCTAAACCATTCAGGGCTTTATAAGTAATAAAAAGCAATATTTTAAAATCTATAAGATGTTTGATTGGGAGACAGTGCAGTGTTGACAGGACCGGGCTAATATGGTCATACTTCCTTGTTCTAGTAAGAACTCTTGCTGCTGCATTTTGGACTAGCTGTAGTTTGTTTACTAAGCGTACAGAACAACCACCCAATTAATCATTACAATAATCTAACCTTGAGGTCATAAATGCATGGATTAACATTTCTGCATTTGACATTGTTTATTTTTTAGATGGAAAAATGCAGTTTTACAAATGCTAGAAACGTGGCTTTCTAAGGAAAGATTGCGATCAAATAGCACACCTAGGTTCCTAACAGATGACGAAGAATTGACAGAGCAACCATCAAGTCTTAGACAGTGTTCTAGGTCATTACAAGCAGAGTTTTTAGGTCCTATAATTAACACCTTTGTTTTTTCAGAATTTAGCAGTAAGAACAATTAAGTACGATTTAAACCATTCTAATGCACTTCCATTAATGCCAACAAAGTGTTCAAGTCCATACTGGATGCCTGTGATCTTTGGGCCCTTAGATGGCACTGCATCACATACAGGAATGCTACTGTAATGGAAATCACAACATGGGCTCAGGAATACTTACAGAAAACATTGTCGGTGAACACAATCCATTGTGCCATCTGCCATTGCCGGCTAAAACTCTATTCACGAGTTCACATCTACGTATATTAATACCGTAAGTTTATGCGTATTTGGCGTGCTGTCCGGGTGGAGGGCTCCGAGCTCGGGATGTGGCCCGAACCCAGAGTACTCCCCCCGGTTGTGGTAAGAGTAGATGGATCTATAAGTGAGGAGAAATGGGGTGGAGGAGGGATGCTGAAAACTGTCAATGAACAGAGATAGGTTCTGCTGTTATTTATACCTTGTCATGAGTTGATTACTGATTGGTCTCCACTTGTGTTAATCAGGTTAATGAACTGCGACTGTTCCTCCCGAACTTTGTTATAAAACAGCATTAGGTAAAAAAAGAAGCCATATCTAAACATGATCCAGAAACGCAGGTGTTTTCTCTGGGCCAAGGCTCATTTAAAATGGACATGTGGCAAAGTGGAAAACGGTTTCTCAGGTCAGACTAATCAAAATTTGAAGTTCTTTTTGGAAAACTGGGACGCCATGTCATCCGGACTAAAGAGGACAAGGACAATCCAAGTTGTTATCAGCGCTCAGTTCAGAAACCTGCATCTCTGATGGTATGGGGTTGCATGAGTGCATGTGGCATGGGCAGCTTACACATCTTTCCAACATGACAATGCCAGACCACATACTGGCTGCATAGAAGAAGGATCCGGGCACTGATATGGCCAGCCTGCAGTCCAGATCATTCACCCATAGAAAACATTTGGCGCATCATAAACAGGAAGATGCAATAAAGACCTAAGACAGTTGAGCAAATAGAAGCCTGTATTAAACAAGAATGGGACAACATTCCTATTCCTAAACTTGAGCAACTTGAGTCTCCTCAGTCCCCAGATGTTTGCAGACTGTTATAAAAAGAAGAGGGGATGCCACTCAGTGGTAAACATGGCCTTGTCCCAACTTTGGGAAGTCATGGCCTAATGGTTAGATAGTCAGACTTGCAATCGAAAGGTTGTGAGTTCGAGTCTTGGGCTGGCAGGAATTGTAGGTTGGGGGAGTGAATGTACGGTTCTCTCTCCACCTTCAATACCACAACTTAGGTGCCCTTGAGCAAGGCACGGAATCCCCAACTGCTCCCCGGGTACCGCATCATAAATGGCTGCCCACTGCTCTGGGTTAATGTTCACAGTGTGTGTGTGCACTTTGGATGGGTTAAATCCAGAGCACAAATTCTGAATATGGGTTACCATACTTGGCTGAATGTCACGTCACTTTCACTTTTTTGACTTTTTTGAGATGTGTTAATGCCATGAAATTTAAAATCAACTTATTTTTCCCTTAAAATGATACATTTTCTCGGTTTAAACATTTGATATGTCATCTATGTTGTATTCTGAATACAAAATTGAAATTTCAAAAGTCCACATCATTGCATTAATATTTTATTCACAATTTGTACAGTGTCCCAATTTTTTTGGAATCTGGTTTGGAGATGGAGGGTTAAGCTGCTTCGTGCCATGGAGAAATTTAATCACTGATTTGGTTTTTGCTGACTGACTCCCTTTCAATACCATTTTGGAAGGCTGAAACTGCAGCTACTTTGCAGCTATAAGTGTGGAGTGAGTGCGGTCATAATCTTGTAAAAAGGGCAGAATGAATGAGATCAAGCAGGGTGCTAGATTGAACTGTTTGCCTAGGAGAGGAGATCCATCCTCAAAGGAATACGCCAGGGAGTGCTCAAAAACATTCCAGGAACCAGGCTGAGTAGGCCATTTCATCACAACCAGCAAAACTGGTTCTTCTGTCTGATTCTGCACAGTACCTGATGTAGGATGTTCATTGGAGAAAAAAGCATACTTGTGTACTCTCTGCCAAGAGTGGGCTGGGACAACAAGTGTTCTCCACTGATGCAAAAAGGTCCTCCGTTCATCCAAATACATTTCTAGATCATTTCCATGCTCCTCCGCTCATCCAAATACATTTCTAGATCATTTCCACAGTCTGGGGGTGGAGTCTCCACTCCCACTGAACCACTCTTTGCATTGATTACAGGTCTACCCTGCAGTTCAGGTGGCCAGTGACATGGACAGCGCTAAACGACAATAGATGTTAATCCACAAATAACAACAGGCTAGTTGAGAGTGAGAGAAGTGAGGAAGAGTGGATGCCTCACTGGTGATTTATATACGCTACCACTGACACATTGTATAAATCTTGGGCATAAAACTCTCTTGTGCCAGTTGAACTGCCTTGAGCTTTAGGCAGTGCATGTGCCATTTTTTTTCTTTGTTCAAAAATTCAAAAATGTCAAACTTTAGCGGAGTCGGAGCGTTAACGGTTTTTATTTACGTTACCAAACGTTTGTTATAACTGTAGTAAATATAAGTAAGTTTAACGTTTAAATGCCAGTACAAATTACTACCATATTGATATTGTAAATTATACAAGTACAAATGGCTAGCTGAACCGGACCTGTCATTTAACAATTGTTAGCTTGTTTGTGTCAGCGGTATTTATAAATAACTAGTTAAGTTGACCAAGGTAATTTAACGATACCATTCACAGCATTATTCAAATGGACCTTTTCACTGACGTAATGACGCAATTACGTACACTTGATAGCCTGTTCCATTTACGTTTTCTCCGAATGCTAAAGAGGAGCCTCGCCTAGCCTCTGAAGGAAGTGACTGGAAGGACCAGTCCTGCCAAGGAAGTATCCTTTACACTGAGAAACGCCTCATGTCTCTACTTGATTATTGATTAGTTCTCATGTGTGTCTCCTTAGCTCCCTCGTTTTGCCTGTCTTTATAAGCAATGTCCTTTTAGTTCAGTTTGGTCTAGTCTACCAGTTCCATACGTGTGTGTTACTTTAACTTTAAGTTTTTTAACTTTAATAATCCCTCAAATCATACACAGTGGATGCACAGAAATTGCCTCCTAAAGAAACACCAGCTTTGGTGTGAATTTTGTCTCTATTGTGATCATTTGCATTAGTATAAAGTTTAGATTTATTTTAATAAGACAATTTAACTGCCTTCAAATAGGATAAATGTTTTTTTAGAGATTAAACCCCACTTTTTTTTTTCTTTTTTTTTTTACAGCTACCATTTATCGCTAGTATTTAAAATTAGTTTAATATGGTTTGTTCAGTAAAAAAATTTGGGGCTTTTTAATTAATTGCAATCTAATACTTTATACTTAAGTAGTCCAAAATAATCCCACCTTTTCGTATCCATTGCTGTAACACTACAGACATAAAGTTGGGGAACACAACTTTTATTAAAATAATATAAAATATTTATTTTAGCAATTTAATTAAACTGTTAAATGATGCTGTACATGCACTGATGCTGAACTGTACATGGTAATCTGCTCTTAATTTTCATTTGTTGACTGCAGTGTTAACATTTCAATTATAGGCCTAAAACCAATTGTAGGTTATAATGGACTGGTTTTAAAAGACACTTCATTTAAAAAAATAAATAAGAATAAGCTATAGCCTAAACTTAAATTATCCTCACTGTGCATCATTTATGCAGTGATGTGTTATGACATTATTGTGGAGCTTACCTCAGTGTTCGGTTTTCTAATAAGTTTTCTTTTGGGTTAGTTATATGATGCTATAAAAATGGTGTGTGGTGTCATGATTGTGAGCTTGCGATTGGGTCTGTGGGAGTCTGGGAGGAACTTTGATATCGTGGCCCCACATCATAATCACTACTTCGTAGACTCAGGCTCCAAATTAATCACTACTAGCAGACATTGGCTCCAAATGATCTCATTTTCATAAGATGACAGCACCCATATTATGATGCTAGGCTTTACTTTCCGATAAAGGAAGAAAGTGGACACACATTGTTCATAATTTTTTTTTTCACAGTCTATAATTCTAATCAAAATGACTGCTTCATGACCAATTTAAAAGTTTAATGTGACCACCACTAGGAGTGAAACGTGGCAATCATCCTCAAATGTAGGAAATTTTAACTTGAGGCTAGGATGGATCTGGATCTGGAACAACATATTTTAATCTATCACAAATAATTACACACACAATAAGGTTTTTCCATATTTATTTCCATATTTTTTTCAACATAGAATCTTGAGGCCACAACATAAGGATGTTAATTAATTACATAAGGACAAAATTAATTCATGCCAATGATTATCATGTCAATATTTAACATGTTGTTGTCCCCACAAGTTAATGCTGTGGACACAACAAAAATAAATGACGCAATCATGTCCCATTCCCCAGTCACCGTAAGGTTCTTAAGCCTATAGAACCTTTTGCTCTGTAGTCTATATTTGCTACTAATGGCTTAATTTTTGTATGTGCATGTTGAATAGTTTTGTGTAAAGCATTAAGATCAAAAACTTGACAATGTTGCACTGTAGCTATCAGGGCACATAATTAACTAGCATAAAGTTTATCTTTGAAGACTGTAGCAGCAACTATACTATAACATACATACAAGGATTACATCATGTTTTCTGAAAGCCCTCAAGAGATGAATCAGAAGATATATTTGGATTGAGTGACAGCCAGACAATTATCTTTGTAGCATGAGAGAATAAGGATGAGCATTGGATTTTAAAAGCAGTAATTCAAAGCAGTGCACAAGTGTTTGGGCTGTCACAGTCAGTTTGCTTTATAGTGCTGAAGCTTTATGTATGTTTGTACAGGTCTGTATGTTTAATGTTATCTAGTAAGCAAATGCATACAACTGTAGATTTCTTGCATTTAAATATTGCTGTTAAAAGTGTGGAATAACTGTTTTGAATATTCTCTACATTTTTCTTGTGTCTTTTTTACATGGTAATTTCTATTTTCAGCTTGTGAAAAACAACTAATACAAAAGCTGCCATGAATTCTGTAAATGCAAGTTTATCCCAGAATATTTCCATTGTCCGTCCTCAATACTTTTTCATCATTGGACTTTCAGGTATACCAAACAGCAGTTATTTCTATATATTCTTATTTCTTATTTATTTTATTACTATGATTGCAAACTCTATAGTCATTCTCCTTATAACTCTTGAACGAAGTCTGCACAGTCCGAAGTACATTGGTGTGTTTAACTTGGCCTTGGCTGATATTGGTGAAACTAATGCACTGATTCCTAACATGATGAAGACTTTTCTCTTTGACTCACAGTACATCTCCTACAATGCTTGTTTGGCTAACATGTTTTTTGTGTTCTTCTTTAGTAGTTTGCAAAGTGTCACTCTTGTTGTTCTGGCATATGATCGCTTCATTGCAATCTGTTTGCCATTAAGATATCATGTCATAGTGAACAATACTACTATGTTTTTAGTTTTCCCTGCAATATGGGCATTTAATTCTTCTTTGGTGGCCTTGATGGTGTCTTTGATCACTCGAATTTCATTCTGTGAATCCACTGTGATACAGAGTTATTTTTGTGATCATGGACCAGTGTATAGATTGGCATGTAATGACTATAACATAAATAAGTCAGTGGGATTTGTCATCACATCTTCATTCCTTATTGCACCAATGATCATTATTTTCCTGTCATATCTGAGCATTTTTCTTGCTTTAAGCAAAATTACAACTTGGGAAAGACGTTTGAAAGCTCTGAAGACCTGTGTTTCTCACCTGTTATTAGTAGGAATATATTTCTTCCCCATATGCTTCACATACCTTGCCCAGCTCTTGCTTTCTCTCACACCCAATGCAAGAGTCATCAGTACATCTCTGGCATATGTTGTTCCACCAATGCTAAATCCTATTATTTATGTTTTAAACACAGCTGAAATCAAAAACTTATTAAGGAAAATGCTTAGCAACAAATCTGCATCAATTAGAGAAAACATTTCAAAATGACTGCAGTTATTGTATGTGCTTTTTCATTTGTAATATATATCATAGATGAAGTGTCATCATCACCACTGGGACTTAATGTTTGAATTGATGAACAGCAGTGATATGCTACTTATTTACAGTACTTTATTTATGAATGCATCTGATGTCGCAAGTAAATGTACAGCTTGTGTTCTTACTCACCTTAAGACAAAACAACCGAAAAGGCAGAATATTTTTAAAAGTAATTTGTGAAAAAATTATGACTACTATGTTCATTTGTTTCATTATATTACATTTTAATCTTTTACTGTTAGTAGTGGACAAATTCTGAAAAAACAGTTGACTTTCTAAATAAATTAACATTATTTTATTATTTTCAGATTTTAACTTAAACTCAAGTGGTGTTTTAGTTACCACTAAACTGATTGTCTATGTGTGAAAGCATATACATAGTAAATTTGCACAAAATTATGTCTTGTATTCTTTATTGTATTAAATACATTTATGCGAGTACAGTTATGATGACACAGATAGAACTTCAATTCCAAAGTCCTACAATGTTAATTTGAGCATAACAATGGAAATGTAGGTAAATATTCAGAATGAAAACAAAGTGAGAAAATAAAGATTATTCCAAAATCATTTAAATTATATTTAGTGAGGAAAAAGGTCACAATGGGTTTCATCTCACACTCTCAGTTGCATAGATGCTGTTCACTCCATCTTTCACCTTCCGAATTAGAATCCGGTCAGAATCAGAAAGCGCTGTATTACCAGGTATGCTTGTGCATAGAAGTTATTTGTTTTAGAGACATAAGCTTCCAGTACACAGAGACGACAACAACACAGAAAAAAAAAAATCAATTTTATAAAATATAAACATTGTAAACATAAATACACAAATATTGAAAAATAGATAGAAAAATAAATAAACTATATGAACAGTTGTGCTATAGATGATAAAATGGAACAGAATAGAGTGAGATGCAGGGATGTAATATGATGGAGGTAGTAAAAATAAATAATTGCACATTTTTATTGCATGAACTGGAGAACATTTAACTGTTCATGAGGTAGATTGCCTGAGGGAAGAAAATGTTTTTGTGCCTGGCTGTCCGCATACTTGCAGCTCTGAAGCGCCGGCCAGATGGCAAAAGTTCAAAAAGGGGATAACTTGGATGTGAGGGATCCAGAGTGATTTTCTGAGCCATTTTCCTTACTCTGGATGTATACAGTTATTGAAGGGTGGGCAAGAGAGCACCAATAATCCTTTCAGCAGTCCGAACCATTCTCTGTAGTCTTCTGATGTCTGATTTTGTAGCTGAACCAAACCAGATAGACAGAGGGGTCTTTAGAGGTCCAGTCATTGGTGTACACGAAGAAGAACAGTGGGTAGAGGAGCTCTGGTGTTGGTGGAGCAGCTGTTTGACATGAGTTTCCCCAGTCTCACTAGCTGTTGCCTATCTGTCAGAAACAGGGGGATTGGAGGAGGTATTATCAGTTGTGTAGAGAGATGGTCAAAATGGGTGTGGGGGTTTCAAATTTACAATAAAACTCATTCAGGTCTTTAGCAAGTTGTTGAATCACCTCAGTGGCGGGGGAATGCTGTCTTGTAGTTTGTGATGGTTTTCAGACCTTTCCACACTGAAGTGGATTTATTGGAAGTGAACTGATGTTCCAACTTTTTACTGTAGTTCCTTTTAGCTAGTTCAATCTCTTTATTCAGTCTGTTACTGGCCTGATTGACTCTCTCCCCATTACTGTGGGTATCCTCTTTGGCCTGACGAAGATGCCTGAGTTCTTCTGTAAACCATGGCTTATCGTTGTTACATGTAAATGTTAAATAAATCCTGGTAGGAATGCATATATCCTCACTGAAACTAATATAGGATGTTACAGTCTCTGTGAGTTTGTCCAGGTTAGTGGTAGCAGTTTCAAAAACACATCTTTTAAAGCCCAGTCTGTTTCGTGTGTCCATCTCTTTACAGTCTTTACTACAAGTTTAGAAGATTTACGTTTTTGCCTCTAGGTTGGTATAAGAATCTTTTATTGCTGTGTAACAGTGAACTAGTAGAGACTTTGTGGTGTGTTCTGCCAAATGTTCAGCAGTACATCCCTAGTGAAACTGATTGAGTATGAAAAACAAAAAACAGGAAAAACTAACAAAAACACTAAAGCAACAGGAGAGCAAAGAACCTTCGGCTACCATGTGCTGCGCCATCAGCACGATATACCAGATCAAATTTTATTAAAAGTATGTTGTTTAGAAAGGTGCAGTAGGCTATATAAATGTTACAATATATACTGCATACAGCTGGTTTGTCCACATTTGTAAAGTAAAAACAAAATCTAAGCATCAGCAGGTCCGAGGTTGAATGTTCTGGATGGAAGCGTACTAGCAATATTCAATTTGAAATGTAATATGCAATATGTACTATACTATATAATATGTAATAATGACAATGTATTTCTGTATTTAAATGTAAAATTTTCCCACACATATGTGCAATGTTAGGTGCAAAATGAAAACGTAAGCCTTTACTAGATCCTTCTATCCTGAATAATTTCCATCCCATTTCTGTTTTGTCATGTGTTTGACCTACTGCATTTCTTTCTATATGGACCGTGGTAATGGACCAACTACCGCCGGTGACGCGGTGTTGATATATATATATATATATATATATATATATATATATATATATATATATATATATATATGTGTGTGTGTGTGTGTGTGTGTGTGTGTGTGTGTGTGTGTGTGTGTGTAATTTATGTATTTTAAAAAAGTGTGTGTATCATATTTTAAACACGACTAATAATAAATGAGGCTCAATCATCTATTGACAAACGTGCATGTTTATTTTACCACTTCCGTCAGTGAATACACAGCCTGCAAAACACGAAAATAAATAACAAAGAAATAATAGAATCAAACAAGAAAGTACCCTAAATAAGAAACTTAACTACACCCTGTCTGCAGGACATGAGTGGCGTGGCGAAACTATGGGCGCGACACGACACAATACTATAGAATTCATTATAATAAATCAGTGATGCTACACTGGATGCAGCACTACACAAGGTACTGACACAGAGTTCAAATGTCTTGGGTAGACACTGCGATGCGGTGTCGTGTCCAGTGTAGATACGGTTCACTCAAAAAAGCCTTTTCCATTTGGGAAGGTGCATGCGCAGTCAGCAGAGGATCGTGAAGCAGAGACAGGCAAAAGTATAAATCTTGCGGGCGCATTATTTCTTTGAAATAAGAATCGTTGCCACTTTTATTGTTAACATCTTTCATTTATCACCATCTCAGTTGTATTTGGCCAGTTTGGAGAAACTAAGCCTCACCAAACCTGACAAACCAGGTGTTTGTGATCACGGGCAGGGCCAGATTAACACTTTGTTGTACCCTGGGCAACAATATTCAAGGGCCCCATCAATCACGACCCCAGGATCACCATAATATGGTCAAAAACAGAATATATTACTGTAATATACAGTAAATATACTCAGTACTTCAAATTCTAACTGTCATCAGGTGTATTTTGATTTACAAATTTTTAAATGCTTATAGAACTACAAATGCACTACTATGTCCCCTATCAAAGACATTCACTCAGATATGATGCTATGAAAACAAAACACATCAGCATCTGTATAATCTGGGAAAATTGACACTACATTGAGAGGGAGGTAAATATCCTCCATTTTCACAAAAATGAATAAATAAGCAACCACTTTCAAACCATTGTTTATTTAACAACATTTATTCCCAATAGAAACGTATTGAATTGATAGTGCTATAACAGAAGACCACAGACAACACATCAAGAAACATTTTGCTCCTCATTTTAAGCAGAAATCACTTTGACAGGGTGACCCTGTTTCCTCAGAATTCAACAAGGCAATCAAGTTATTAGTCCAACACAAACAATTTGAAATCTGCCAGTTATCCCTCCACAACAATTTACAGCTTTTTAATGAAGCTGGCACCTCAAGGAAAAAATAAATAAATATAATGCAGTATCGCTATTATCTGCTCATAAACATTATTATCCTAAGCTCATTTTAACTTGTTTTAAAATAGAACAACAACATATCACAGCACAAATAACCAGTTAAACATTTTTGTGCTACATAAACATTTAGAAATCTGTCAATTTCTCTGAAGAGGACAAGACAGAAATAAATGCTACATAATTTGGCAAAACACAATTTTTGTCCTAAATAATGACGAAGTGCATGTTTGAATTTGAAATGCCTTCATTTGGCAAACACATCTTTCAAACAATGGCTTTTTTTTGGACTTTGACTGTGCAAAACTGGTGTAAACGTTAGCTGGCGGTGTAGAAAAGTCCTGGCTAGCTGAGTTGTCCTCGTCGTTGACGGAAGCTGACTTAACAGAACTGTTGGCAACATTAACAGGAGTGAATAAATTACCTATTTAGTTATATACTTTAAACTTTCTGCGTTTCTGATGTCCTTTTCCTTTTTTAATTTCCACTTCGCGCTCCCACTTAGCTTCTCCATGTCAGATTTTTTTCTGTTGTAGCAACGCCTGACGTAACCCGCTCGGCGTAACATTTGACCCGCCTCATGCGGACTGACCAATGAGGAGAGGGTCTTAACTTGAGGCCCTCTCTTCATTGGTCAGTCCGCATGAGACTGACTCTCAACCGCTCACAACTCACGTTAAAAGTCATAGGCAGCACAGCGTCTCTCTGTGCAGCGCAAAAGCCCGTGTTGACAGTTTGTTTAATATAAAGCGGGAGATTACCAGATACAGTATTTTGCTCGTGTCCTTGCTGCCCTGGGCCCTTTAGAGGTCTTGGGCCCCTGGGCAATTGCCCAGTTGCCCGTATGGTTAATCCGGCCCCGATCACGGGAACTTGAAGACACTTGTACAAATGTGGATGGTGACATGAATGGAGATGGCACCAGATTGGCAATGTAGTTATTGGTTTCCCAACAAGGTCCATCACCCAACACAAAATGAATTTGCTCAATGCATAAACTATATTTTCCTGTGCATGGGTTCATGTTCTAAGGGCACCCCATAGAAAAGCAAGGTCCGACCAGGGGCTGAATAGGCGTGACACATCTGTGTAATGATGACACAATGTATATCACAGCGCCATGCCCATTTTGGGATTCAGGAATGAACCAGTGCTGAAGTGGTCTCATATGAAGCAATCCGAGTGGCGTGACTGTGGCTGCAGATGCCATATGCCCCAGGACTTCTGAAAATGTGGGATGTGCTGTCATACTCACCGCGTCTAACTCCATACCGAGATAAGAGGTTCTCTGCACAGCGGAGAGCTTACTCTTCTCTTAGTTGACCTGAAGCCCCAACTGACTGAGGTGCCGAAGCACAAAGTCCCTGTGATCGCACAACTCCTCTCGCAGCCGAGCCATAATGAGCCAGTCGTCGAGATAGTTGTGGATCCTGATGCACACTTCCCATTGTAGGGCAAAGTCACCCAACGCAACCTTCGTGAAGACATGGGGGGACAAAGACACCCCAAAGAGGAGGACCTTGTACTGCCATGCCCAACCCTCAAATGCGAACTGCAGGAACTATCTGCGATGAGGAATGATCGAGACATGAAAGTATGCGTCCTTCAGGTCAATCACTGCAAACAAATCCTGTGCTTGAACACACTTGATAATACGTTTCTGCATCAACATATTGAACGGGAGCTAGTGAAGTGCCCGATTCAAGACTTGCAGATCCAGGATAGGTCAAAGGCCACCATATTTCTTGGGTACAATGAAGTAAGGGCTGTAAAACCCCTTCCTTTGTTATGTGGAGGGGTAGGGAGGAACTCACTTGCAGACAGGAATGCACAAACACAGGTTTTATTCTAAACAAAAGGGGAAAACAAAACCCACGAGGGGGAAAACACTGACTAGAGTAGACACTAAATAACTTAACAAGACACGATAAACAAAGATTCGAAACACAAGAACACTAACTACAAAAAACAATAACAGGTCTCACAACGTCTTCTTCCAATGGCAACACCGAATAACAATATATCACAGGAACATGTAGTAACACATATCACAATGTGGAACAATCACAATGAGGAACAATGAACCGACAAAAGACAGAGCACACTAGGGGATCTAAATAGGAGAACTAATTAAGACACAACAGGTGGCACAGATAAGGCAATCTCGACAAGACTAGGATAACAAGGGGGCGGGGCAAGGGGACGAGACAACACAAAGACAAGGCCACGTGCTTGTACACAAAACACGGGTCTGTCATGATCCTACCTCAAGACTAGAGAAAAGTCCGGACATCAGAATCAGAATCAGAATCAGAATGAGCTTTATTGCCAGGTATGTTTACACATACGAGGAATTTGTTTTCATGACAGAAGCTCCGCAGTACAACAGAATGACAGTGACAGAACATAAAACACATAATAAAAGAATAAAAAATACAAATAAGTAGATAGTGAATGACAATATACAAATGACAATTGTAGGCAGGTATATTACAAAATGCAGTTATGTATGTACATATATATTATGTGCAAAATTTAAGTGTATACTAAGTATGTGTGTTAGATAAATAAAGTGTATGTTGTCACGGGAGGAGCACAAGACAGACACAGTGGGCGTGGCGTCAGGCCTCGGAGAGGCTTTTATTAACAGAAATCATAAAATAACACAGGGAATAAAAGTGGCCAAAGGGGGAAAGTGTCCAAAATAACAGGGAATCTGGTGTCCTCGTCGTGCTGCGGGGTTTGTGTAGGTCGGGCAGTGTTCATCGAGGAAGGGTCCAGGCAAGGGGCGGAGTCCGGCGGCCGCACGCGCTCCCCTCCTCGCGAGAAGCGCGAGGGGCGGCGGCTTCTCCTAGCGGCCGCGTCTCTCTTGTTGGCCGCGGCGCTGGTAGGGGATGGACGGCCCGGCATCCTGGCCCGTCGGCCGTGTATACGGGTGCGGTACCCATCCGGATCGCGGGTCCGGCAGCTGTGAATGGCCCACTTCAGGTCCTGAGAGATGGTGGTTCCCAGGAACCTGAATGACTCCACTGCAGTCACAGTGCTGTTCATGATGGTGAGTGGGGGGAGTGCAGGGGGGTTTTTCCTGAAGTCCACGATCATCTCCACTGTTTTGAGGGTGTTAAGCTCCAGGTTGTTGAGAGTGCACCAGACAGCCAGCACTTTTACCTCCTGTCTGTAAGCAGACTCGTCACCGTCCTGAATGAGGCCGATGAGTGTGGTGTCGTCTGCAAACTTCAGGAGCTCGACAGAGGGGTCCTTAGATGTGCAATCATTAGTGTACAGGGAGAAGAGCAGTGGGGAGAGAACGCAGCCCTGGGGAGCCCCGGTGCTGATTGTACGGGTGCTGGATGTGTATTTTCCCAGCCTCACTAGCAGCTGCCTGTCTGTCAGGAAGCTGTTGATCCACTGACAGATGGAGGTGGGCACGGAGAGCTGATTTAGTTTGGGCAGGAGGAAGTTTGGGATGATCGTGTTGAAGGCCGAGCTGAAGTCCATAACAGGATCCTCACATAAGTCCCCGGTCTGTCTAGGTGTTGCAGAACATAATGCAGTCCAATGTTTACTGCATCGTCCACAGACCTGTTTGCTCTGTAGGCAAACTGAAGAGGATCCAGCAAGGGCCCAGTGATGTCCTTCAGGTGGCCCAGCACCAGTTTTTCAAATGACTTCATGACTACAGACGTTGGAGCCACAGGCCTGTAGTCATTTAGTCCTGTAATTTTGGGTTTCTTAGGGATGGGGATGATGGTGGAACGTTTGAAGCATGAAGGGACTTCGCACAGCTCCAGCGATCTGTTGAAGATCTGTGTGAAGATGGGGGCCAGATGGTCAGCACAGGATTTCAGACAGGCTGGTGTAACACAATCTGGGCCTGGTGCTTTTTTCCTTTTCTGCTTCCGGAAGACCTGGCGCACCGCATCCTCGCTGATCTGAATTGCAGGTGCCCCACCTGAGAGGGGGGATGCAGGAGGTGTGAATGGTGAGAGTGCTTGATTGGAGAGGTGTTCAGGATGGGTTGCAGGAGCTGTTAATGGTGTGAACGGTTGTTTGGAGAGGCATTTGGGGCTGGTTGCAGGAGTTGTGAAGGGTGTGAATGGTTGTGTGGGGAGGCGTTCAGGGCAGGTGATGGGTGTTCTTTCAAACCTGCAGTAAAACTCGTTCAGATCGTCTGCCAGTCGTTGATTCTCTACAGTGCTGGGGGGTGGTGTCTTGTAATTGGACATGAAGGCAGAATCATGACAGAACCCCTCCCTTAAGGAGCGGCTTCCAGACGCGTCCATTTTCAATGGAGAAAGTTGCATTCTATCACAAAAACAGAGACCACTGTTATCAAAACCGACATGGTGTACCACGGCAGCACAACTGCGATGCGCGAGCACCTCAGAGGAAAACATCTTGGCGCTCTCCGGTGTCATGGTTTAACTGGTTAAACTGTGACACCGGAGAGCGCCAAGATGTTTTCCATGTCGGTTTTGCAAAGGGAACAAAAGGCCATTTTATTTGGCCTATGTTTAAAGTATTCCCATACTTTTGATAGCAGTGGTCTCTGTTTTTGTGATAGAATGCAACTTTCTCCATTCCCTGTGTGCCATTACGCGAGATGTAAACAAACAGTGTGACACGTCGACGCATTTCATACACGTCGAAGTATTTTTGTAGTCAACGTAATCGATGACGTCGACGAGTCGTTGCAGCACTAATATAAACTTTAAAACGTCTGTTCAGTTATCCCCATAACAGATTACACAATGTAGTAATTGTGGTGTATCTAATTAAGTGATAAAAAGTAGTTGCAAATTTTATACAAAATACACACACATCTTTGCGACAATAAAATTTGCAACACGTTATGTTTTACTACCAAATTAAATGTAATATGTAATTATTTATTAATATTTAGTTTACACTGGAAAGGTTTCCATGACATCTCACAAGATCGCTGAAAAAAGTTATGCGATTTATTTCCAGAATATGTTGCATGATAGGATATGCTTTGCCTTTGATAACACTTCAGAGTGTGGATTTAGTGTGTGTTTAGGGCAATGTGCTTTGGCATTTTTAAGACCTGGCAAGAGTGTGTATTTGAACAGACCCATTGTCTACTGTAGCTCTAGCCAAAGGATTCCAAAAATGAAAAAAAAAGTATGCTGAATTAATAATTTTTTATTTTTTTAATTACGTTAAACACAATAACAATTTCCGTGCTGTATTATATATAATAATATATAATTATTTATATTCACTTGGTGCTTGAAATGAAAGTACACAGACATTTTGTCACATAATAGACAAACAATAGACAAATAGACAAATAATTGTTCTGAAATACCATATCATGGTATGCACAAATGAGAACAAAAAGAGCAGTGGTTGTGAGGAATAAAAAAAATCGATCCAAACTAGTGATAAAAACACTTACTACAACATAAATAAGTATTTCATCACTGTGTTGTCTGAAGGTTCTCAAGAGATAAATCAGAAGATATATTTGGATGCAGTGACACAGATAGCCAGATCTCTGCAGCATGAGAGAATACTGTGGGTGAGGTTTGTGACTCAAATAAAATGCAAAGTTACATGAAGGTATATTTTCAGAATTTATAATTGTATTTACAGGTTTGAAATGACAAATTATGCACTTTTCCTAGATTTTGCTTATGTTTTTGTGGAAATTTCTGTTTACAGATTGCTCAAAACATCAAACACAAAACTACAATGAGTTCTTTAAATGTAAGTTTTTACCAGAATATCTCCGTTGTTCGTCCTGGATACTTTTTCATCACTGGACTTTCAGGCATACCAAGCAGCAATTATTACTATATATTCTTATTTATTACATATTTCATTACTATAATTGGGAACTCTATAGTGCTTCTCATTATTGCTCTTGAACGAAGTCTGCACAGTCCGAAGTACATTGGTGTGTTTAACTTGGCCTTGGCTGATATTGGGGAAACGAATGCACTGATTCCTAACATGATGAAGACTTTTCTCTTTGACTCACAGTACATCTCATACAATGCTTGTTTGGTGAACATGTTTTTTGTGTTTCTTTTCAGTTCTATTCAAAGTGTCACTCTTGTAGTTCTGGCATATGATCGCTTCATTGCAATCTGTTTGCCATTAAGATATCATGTTCTTGTAAACAATACAAGTATGGTTTTAGTTTTCTCAGCAGTTTGGGCATTTAATTCTTCTATTGTGGCCTTGATGGTGTCTTTGATCACCCGACTTTCATTCTGTGACTCTAATGTGATACAGAGTTATTTTTGTGATCATGGACCAGTGTATAGGTTGGCATGTAATGACAATAACATTAATAAGTTCATGGCATTTCTTATCACAGGTTTATACCTTGTAGCACCATTGGTCACAATAGTCCTGTCATATCTAGGCATTTTTTTCGCTTTAATCAAAATTACAACTTGGCAAGGACGTTTAAAAGCTCTAAAGACCTGTGTCTCTCATCTGTTGGTAGTAGGGATATATTTCCTTCCCTTATTCTGTACGTACTTTGCGCAGCTCTTGCTTTCTCTAGCCCCCAATGCAAGGGTCATCAGTACATCTCTGGCATATGCTATTCCGCCAATGCTAAATCCCATCATTTATGTTTTAAACACAGCTGAAATCAAATACATAGTTAAAAAATGTTTTAAAAACAGATCTGCACCAAGTAGAGAGAACCTTTCTAAATGACTGAAATGTCTTATTTAATGATTTCTAATTAAATTACCTATATGAAGACTACATTCACAGGCCTCACAGAGTTAATAATAATGTCAGTGAACAATGTCTTTTTTTTTAGAAATGCATACTTTATAAAATGATCTTTTGACAGAGTAACAAATCTTTGTATTTCTTTGATGCCTTTTAAAATTCTGAAAGAATTTTTTTTTTCATATACATCAAGTGAAAAAAAAGTGTTTCTGTTGGATTTGTAATACCGTTACATTTTTTAATGATCTGAGATCAGCTGATGTTGCTCTTTTTTCTCTACATTTGTTGGTTTCTTGTTTTTCCTTCTTTGCTATGTAATAATGAATTAAAAAATAAAATAAATAAAAAAATGACGAACCCATATACACATAAATGTGTATATTTCAGTTTATTGTGTCACTCTTTTTAAAGGTGATCAGTGAAAATGTAACATAATATTTAGTATTAAAGGTAAACTTTAATTCAAAATATTGAATTAAAGGTAAACTCTTTCCAAAGTCTTTTAAGGTTTTTTTTTATTTATTTTTTATTACATATAAAAATACATGAAATCAGTCACGGAGCAATCCAGAATGTAAACAATAACTGTCCCTGAAAAAATGAGACTTAAACAAAAGAAATTACCATCCATATTACAATGTTATTGTTACGTTGGACTAAAACTGCTCTATGGGATGTTGTTTAGTGGACCCATACCTTTCTAACTAAACCTGGATGTACAGCTGTGGATTTGTTTATTACTCATATTACGATGAATCTGGTATGTAACCATGTGCTGAATCGCATGACATAATGACCAGGAGGCTATAAAAGCACTTGGCGTGGAACCAACGTCAGCTTCTAGGAATGATGCAAGCACTAGAGAACAAAAGAGCCCGGAGTGGCTTGCATATCTAGGCCAATGAACCTGATTAATGTGAGGGCTGTGGACCAACCCACTGTGTTGCAGATGTCCTGCATAGACACACCTGCTAGAAAGGCCTTAGAGGTCGCCACACTCCTAGTTAAGTGAGCCTTGACCACACAACCCTCCCCCCCCCCCCTGAGGTGAGGAGATATTAGAGGACTCATAGGGATTGAAAATGGCATACACTATCCACCAACAGAGAGTCTGTTTTGAGGACCATAGCAAGCAAGCAGTTGGTCCACACTTCTCCACAGGGCAGCTCTATGGACATATGCGTCCTGTGCTTGTCACGGGGCGGCAAAGAATGAACAGGGTCTGGGTCCAAATGCATGGAAAATATATTTTAATGAAACAAAAGGCCAACACGGCAAAAACAAAACAGAAACAGATAACCAGTGAAAGGGCAGAAGCAGTAGAAATGTAAGATACGAGTAACAAGTAACAACTAATATTAATCCTCACACAGAGTGGTGTGAGAGAGGAGAATATATAGCCAAAGGCAATGGGCACCAGGTGTGTGTGTAAGTGGGTGAAACAGGTGTGTAGAGTGAAGGCAATGAGTCCGGGAGCAAGGGAGAAACACAGGTGGAGCAACTAAACAATAATGAGGTAACAAGGTCAGAAAAAGACAGGAGAGAGCACATGGCACCAAACAAACATGACACAAAGACAGAAGACTGTGACAGTGCTCACAATGGACACAAACAAATAATCTTCTGTTAGTCAGCCTCCCGGAAAGGAAGCGGAAAAAAGGCCTGGAGTATGATAGACCATGGTGCAGAGGAGGAAACTTTAGGAACATAACCCGCTTGAGGGTAGAGAAAAGCTTTGGCTAGATCTGGCGCTCTGGCGAAAAAATCTTGAGACTAGCATATCTCAGAGCCACACAAGCTGCGCATACATACTACGGCATTGTTCGGAATGGGTTCCGCCTATATAACTAGGAAGTGTCTGCCGACTAACTGTTCACCAATAGGGGTATGGTAGGCTGCATTGGCCACCACATAGACTTTTAGGGTGGATTGGGTCAACCCTGCAGAAAATCAGGCCTGCAGGATCTCCAGAACTGTACCAACCAGGCAGTTAGCTTTGTCAAGCTGGCGGTCTCTGCACCAAGAAGTGAAAAGCTTCCACTGCAAAGCATACAGTTTCCTCATAGAGGGAACTCTGAATTGGAGGATGGTCTCAACAACCTCAGTTGAGAGACCAGAAGGTACGAGTTGTGCCCCCTCACGGGCCACACCCATAACTTCCACAGGTCTGGGCGGGGGTGAAAGATCATGCCTTCTGCATGGACAGGGAAATCAGGTCCGAGAACTATACTCTAACCGGACAAAATGGGGCTACTAACAACAGACAGCCCCCGTCCCTGCACACTGTCTCCAGAACTCCCGGGAGCAGAGTGATCGGGGGAAAAGCGTATAGACGAAGCCTCTGCCAAGACTGCACCATAGCGTCTAGTCCGAGAGGAGCTGGATGAGTCAGAGAGAACACGAGGGGATAGTGCAATGTCATGTGAGTCACAAACATGTCCACCTGAGCCTGGTCAAAAAATCTCCGTATCTGATTCACCACATCGGGGTGAAGCCTCCACTCCCTGGGCCCCAGCCCCTGCCTCACCAGGATGTCTGCTCCTATATTGAGATGCCCAGGGACTTAAACCGCTCTTAGAGAAACAAGCTTCCCATAGGCCCATTCAAGGATCTGGTGCACCAGCTTATAAAAGAGGCTTGAATGCAGACCTCCTTTGTGGTTGATATAAGAGACCACTGCTGTGTTGTCGGTGTGCACCAACACATGATGATCTCTTAGGTCTGGGAGAAAGTGTTTCAGTGTTCGAAACATGGCCAGCATCTCCAGGCGGTTGATGTGCCAAGTGAGAAGGCGACCACTCCACAGACCGGGGGCAGGGTGGCCACTCTTGACTGCACCCCAACTGGTGAGGAACACATCCATCACTAGCATTACATGTTGACAAGGAGCTCCCAGCACTGGGCCCTGAGACAGGAACCAAGGTTTCTTCCACATGTCTAAGGCACGTAGACACCTCCCAAGTGACTGGCCTTCTCTCACTCTCTTGACTGCCATGAGGATCGACTCCATCTGAGCAAAGGACAGAACTGCCTGCATCATGGTTGAATCTCACACCATGCCCAGATAAGTAGTCCTCTGTGCTGAAGCTTTTCTTGCCGTTCAGACTTAACCCCAATTCTTCCATGTGTGCAAAAACAACATATTGATGTCGAACCACCATAAGCTCAGCATCACAAGGGAGCCAGAGCCTCATCCACACATTTCGTGAAAGTGTGGGGTGAGAGTGCACTGGCAGGGGTGATAAATTAGGGCTGGGCGATATAGAGACATATAAAGACATTACTAGGCCTCACAGAGGTCTGTATGACTAACAGTACAAAAATAATGCCAGTGAACAAAATCTTTTCAAAATGCAAGTTTAAAAAAATAAAAATAAACACTTTTAATAGAGTAATTTTTGTATGTTTAAAAATTTAAAAATTGCCTCTTATCTGACCTTTATTCAGACTTGCTTGTGCAGTTGTTACTATGTTGACCTTAAACACATTTTCATCTATAAATGTATTTTGATAGATTTTCTGCTATAACAACTAAGACACCTGACTAAATAACATAATATTTTATAATTTATTCCTGTGAGCAATTTGTATAGGGGTCTGTTTTGAAATGAGCATGTTGGTCTGTGGTCTGCAGATGTTGCTCTTGTTTCTGTACATTGTTATTTTCCTGTTTTTAGTAATGAAAAATGAAAATTAACATTAACCCATATGCACACAAATAAATGTTTCAGTATATTGTGTCACAATAGAAGCTTGTAGATTTAAAGATAACAATGACAATGTAACATTATTTATAATTAAATTGATGTAGAGACAAACTTTTTTTGAAGTCTAAGTAACCCTTCATAAGAAAATCAGTGCCGCACGTTTAAAATCTCAGCTTCATAGATGGTATTTTATTGCTATCTAGTGGTAAATTCAAGTAAATATATGTTGTTTAACTGTGTATGAAAACCTGAAGTTTGACTTTAGATTAAACTAAAGATTAGACTAAATTTTAGATTGTGTTTCAATGCATAGCTTTTATTGTGGGGTCAAAACTCAAATACAATGCAATGCAATGATGATTTAGTGATATAATTATGCCTGATGTATCATACTTGCCATATTACCATAATTGCTCTAAAAGTAAATGTATAGACAATTAAGTGGATTTAACAGCAAATAGAAACATGCTCCACAACCTGAAGTGGCATATTTTAGATCTATACAAAAAGGCCTTATAAATACAGTAGGCTCTGGGTTAAGATACTGAGAGGCAGAAAATAATTAACTAACTTGTCAATAATTAACCAGCAAAGTGTGCACAAACCTTTAATTGATAGTGTAGGAATAGACGGTGTCATAGAATAGATGATGTCATACATTTATTCCACAAAATGTTAATCTCTATGGCATGATGAAATACACCCAGTGGAACAAAAGATTAAATGAAAGTGGACCTGAGGTCTGGAGATTATTTTAACAAATTCTCCATAGAGATTATTTAGAGGTCTCCATGTCAAATCCCTAAGCATAATTAAAGCTAATAATTTAATACAATTAGGCACATGTACCATACTTGTTTTTAAGACTGCTTTGTTTTTTACCATGCTATGCTTCTAGACAGTATTAATGAGAATGTTAACTATCAAATATTTTGGAAGGTCAGTGCTTGCATGGGTTTTATATGGTAGTTTAATAATGTAACAAATTTTATTTATCAATAAAGTAAATAATGTATTCCCCTCTCTTTGTTCATTGTTATTGTGAACGTCACTATATCAGGCTGATGTACTGTAAATAGCAGGGAAGAGTGCATGGTACGATCTGCCAGTTAAGCTCCTATTTTACCAAAATACCACACACTTAATTTACATGTTTGTTTGTTTTTCTCTCGATGAGTTGACTCTGTCCAAGGACAGGGCACAACATTGAACTTTGAACTTTTTGACAGGGTTCTCACACAAGCACACATTCTCATTATTTTTTTTGTTCTACATATGAATAGTGATAACTGTTTTTAGAATGAACTCAAAGGGAGACAAGAATAAAATGTTTCATACGTGCTTAACTGACTTGTTAGTAATAATTGGTTTTTATGCTCCAATGTTCATACAAATAGTCTTGACCCGGATTGGTGTATTTAAAACATAAAATGCTTATTAACAATTATAAATGCCAATTTAATACATGAAAAATTTTATCAATTGAATGCCTCCTTGCTGAATAAAACTATTAATCTCTTTAAAAATACATAAATAAATAAAAACCTGACTGACCCCAAACTTTTGAATGATAGTAAATATTCACAGTTCTTGAATAAATCAAAGATTATAAAGTAAAAAGATCTTAAACATCAACACAAAAACCATTACCAGTGATGACAAAACAAAAACAACAAAAAGTCTGCAATTGATACTCTCATAAAAGTAGCCACATAATTTATTCCAACTGCAATGCATGCTGGGAGCTTTGCAGACTCTTAACAATTCAAAACATTCAGTAATATTAAAGTGCTTGATTAAACAACTCATTTTATGCTAGTTAGGACAACATTTGGGAAAATGTTGATATAACAGTTTTTTTTTCTTTCTTTTTTTTCTTCCTATTGTACATTTAATGTAATTCGGTGCTTGTGTAACTAGTTTTATAAGAAACTTCCTATCTTAATTCTTGACTTAAGATTTGAAACAGTATTGTATATTTCCTATGTAAAACTGCCATGGTTATATAACAAAAATAGAAATAGAATAAACAGAATAGAATAGAATAGAATAGAATAGCATTCTGAGTTAATATGCGTCTGTAATAAAGCCCAGAACTCTGTTTAGATCCCTTATTGTTGTTGAGTAGAGTATGCTTTTCTATGAGTAAATACAAAAAGGAGGAAACACTAGTCAAATGCTAATAAATTGTATTTGTAGTTATGTAAATAGTGCAAATAGTCAACTGCAGTGCATTGTTTCCTTTCTCTGCCATCTAGTGGACAAATGAGAGATTGAATCTTCATGAAATACCCAGTGACTTCCACAGGAAAATATTCTTGACTATGTACCATATTTTTAATTAAGATTAATTATTTTGACTTCTGGTGTTTTTAAGGATGAAACAGCTCCGAAGATACTTTCTCTTGTTCCCCTGTAAATGGCAACATGTGATAAGATATATTAGATATTAAATCTTATATTTTATATTAGAAAGAGATAAGATATATTACTATTTTTATAATGCATTATTCACTAAAGGTATATTTGATGACTGTATGAGATGTCTGTTTAGTGTGCTTTTGTTTTATTCTATCTTTTTGTTCGTTTTATAGTCATTCAGTCTCCAAAATGTACAGTTTTTTTATGGACACTTGCACTTATTTCATTATGAAACATATAATAAACAATAATTGTGCTTCTATGTAACAGTTTGTGAATGATTTGAAAAAACATCTAAAAATATGTTATTTACATAAACTACAGTACTAGAAATAAGTGAATAAAAATGCTGGACTAGAGTCATATTAGCAAATTACATTATGTCAACCAACTAATATTTCCATCATTTATTTTATTTTTTGCACTGAAAAATGAAACATGAATAAAATGCAATAATAATACATAATGCACTGGGTCAAAACTTTGGGTCGTTGAACAAACCATACATCGATGGAAAGCTTATTTATTCAGCTTTCAGATTATTTATAAATCTCAATTTTAAAAAATTGACACTTAAAGTTTTGTGGTCCAGTATCACGTATGTGCTTTAATGTTGGAAATCTATCAACTGCATTGTAGGAGTTTCTCTTGTCTTTCCCTGCCATCTAGTGGGAAAGTATTGCATCTTCACATTGCTTCAGTGAAATATGCAATAAATTGCTTTGCATTCTGAGGTATCTTATTTATTTTTAGTGTATCTTGTTTATTGTTGTTTTTTTGGTTAAAAAAAAAACAACAACATAAATTTTTCATATTTTAAAAATATATATTATAAAATAAAAATCATATTTGGTTACTGTATAGATGTACTTTTAATGTGCTTGTTATTAGTGTGTATCTTATTATAGCACAGCCTCATAACAATTTTTCTAAGGACAGTGGGTCTTACAGTGACCTGAGTTTTGTGAAATTATAAAACACTAATTATTTTGATACTTTTTCATCATTTGTGAATAAATTAATAAAAAAAAAACTTGATATGTGATATTTAAAAATGCAAGTGTGCTTGAATCAAGTGAATATGAAAAGATGCTTTATGCTTGAGAAACATTGCCATCCTCATCTGCTGGACTGCTGAACATGCATTAATTCTGAGTAACGTATGGCTTAATTACAAGTATCATACCATGAATACAAAGCAAGAAAAAAAGGGTCTTGCACTAGCTCAGAGCATTTAAAGATATATTTTTAATAATCATATAGGTTATAAGTGCATTCTGCTTAACATGGATTATAATGTAAAATATGAAAAAGTATATTTCCCCTACTATGGGAAAAACAAGACATTTGTTAACCACTGGCCTCATTTTTAATGATCTGTTGTGCCACTTTTGGCTTTCTCAGAAGCTTGACTATCTTGTCTCGGAGTTCATCGGTCTTTAAGCTGTAGATGATGGGGTTCAGCATTGGTGGGATGGTAACAGAAATAGTCAGAATTGATGTTAAAAGATCCACATTCTGAACTAGTCGGAGGTTTCCTAAAACATATGCCACCATGACAGGTATATAATAGAGAAGCACTAACAGCAGGTGAGTGAGACAGGTGTGGAAGGCCTTCCAGCGCTGTGATACAGATGCAATCTTTGTCACAGCAACCACTACAATCACATAGGTGAAGATAATAAAAAACAAAGGGCCTAGTAAAGCAGTCATAGTCTTAGCTGTAGCCAGTTGTCGGTTGAATGAAATGTCTGTACAAGCCAACCTATAGACTGGACTGTGTTCACAACAGCAGCTGTTTACATCTCTTGAGCCACAGTAGGGGAGTCTGGCTGCAAGACCGACTGGGAAAATCTCAAGCAAAACAACCAGAGACCAAGTCCCTACTATTATGAGCAGCATCCTTAGGTTGGTGTTTATGGTAGAGTAACGCAGAGGCCAGCAGATCGCAATCAGACGATCATACGCCAAAAGAGCAAGAGAGAAAGATTCCATGTCACCAAAAAAATGCATGAAGAACATTTGGGAAAAACATGCTCCAAATGAAACATAGTTCTTATTGAACACAAAAACAGGCACCATTTGAGGAATAATAACACTGTTCATTGAAATGTCAACGATGGCTAGATTACAAACAGCAAGATACTTGGGGTTCTGTAAGCTGGAGTTCATTAGCACGACAGTCAGAAGAACAAGGTTACCCAGCAAAGTGATGATGTAAATGATCGCCAAGGCCAAAATAAGGTAGTTTTTGTTTGCTAGACTGCGAAAGGCAGTTAGATAAAATCCTTCATTGAAAGAATTTGTTCCATTGCTGAAAGCAAGTGAAAAATTCATTTGAACTCCAAATCTGAAAAGAGGAAACAAAACAGTATGATTATTACACAAGTCAAATATTTGAAGCCATAAAAGTCTCTGATAAACTGATAGGAAAAACCACTTTGAAAAGCCAATGTCTTTCATTAACAAAGTATGAGGGGATTTATATTTGAAGTCTTACATTTTCCATTTCAGTGGTATAAAATCAGCCTCACATTCCACATATTTGTAATCATAAAAAGGTGCATCGTATTTGTACTGTACAGAAAATAATGACAAAACTAAAAATGTTCGTTGCAAATGGAAATTAAGTGAACAAACAAATAAAATACCTACTGATTTCTTTTAAAATCTTGCTTTGTGTTGAAATCGGGCAGTGTGAAAGGAAAACCGATTTTTAAAGGGCTTCTAAACTGATGACCAGGGTCTAATGGGTCTAATTAACCACTGTTGTACAAACAAAAATATAATTACCTTGATTGAAGTCTTGTTATTTAACAAAAAAGTTTCTCATGAGCATTTAATTAGTTTAATTATGTCCAAATAAAGCTTTTGTTGGTCTATACACTTTGACTCATAGAGGTATACAAATTCAAAACAAAAATATGTGCGTGTGTGTGTGTATAGTAAGAGAGATAATGAAACATCCATAGAAAGAAATGAGATTCATTCTTCTTAAACATTTTTGTTCTTTTCTTGTGAAGAATTAGCAAATCTAATTGCCAAATTAAATTAAATGTCATATACTGTTTGCCAAAGTTACTGTTATGTTATAATATGAGGTCTCATGTCAAATTAAAACTAGAAAACATCAAATTCATAAAAAACAGCTTTATACGTCAAAACTTCATCAGAGACCAATAGTTTATAAAAAGATCAGCTAAAATAAAAATTTCCATAGCCATATCAGATTTAATATCGATTAGTAATAAAAGTATTCTATTCTCATAGTGTAACTTGCCTGCTTTAATATTTTTTTCATTCTCTCACTGATACTGTCTTTTCTCAATACCATTTATGTAAATATTTAAAATACCTCAAATCTCATTTTGATGTCAACCTGATAAGTTCCATATGGTTCAAATGTCAACATATGTTGAATTTGCTGACATATGATTCATCTAATTAAAACCTGATTTGGTTAAAAAAAAAAATTTTGACTAGCATTTAAAGATTTAATATCTAATAGTAATAAAAGTATTCTATTCTCATAGTGTAACTTTGTTATGAAACTTTTGATTGGTCATGCATATCCCTAAGAGACTCATTATCCTGTTTTGACAAATCTACTGTGATTCCCTG
The DNA here is from genome assembly GCF_023724105.1 of Carassius gibelio. Taxonomy (NCBI): domain Eukaryota; kingdom Metazoa; phylum Chordata; class Actinopteri; order Cypriniformes; family Cyprinidae; genus Carassius; species Carassius gibelio. Next base: position 9,149,226 of record NC_068410.1, read on the forward strand.
TCGAGACACTAGAAACAAACATGACTAATTTAAACTAAGTACATTCATGTAACTAATGACTAATTACGGTTTCTACAGTATACAAAATGTTGACATGCAAGCCTAACAACTAATGGGTCTCCAGGTAATAAATGAGGTCATGATGACACAGTATTTTGGCAGCCAATGAGAGACGAGTCTGCTGTGCCATGACACTGTTTGATACAATATATTATGACACATTAGACAAGCTCACACCAGCATCTTAATACATTAAATGCCAATGTCCCTAACATCTATTTAACCCATGTGTACACTGTGAACTCCTTTATTAAAAGTCAAAATAACAATAATTAAATGAACAAAATTCATTTAAAAATTTTTTTTTTCATTGCATTAATATCCATAATGTCCATATATGCCTGTATTTGTACAGTGGGTAAGTATTATTGTCAATGTAATGACAATGCTTTGGTCCACTTACATCCAGAATCCTGTTTATGATAAAAACAGATGAAATGAAACTCAGTTCTTCATGTAACAAATGTCCATCATCTATATTACTTAAAATGCTAGTCAAAAACAATTTTTTAACCAAATCAGGTTTTAATTAGATGAATCATATATGTCAGCAAATTCAACATGTGTTGACATTTGAATCATATAATGGAACTGATCAGGTTGACATCAAAATGAGATTTGAGGTGTTTTAAATATTTACAGACATGGTATTGAGAAAAGACAGCGAGAGAATAAAAAACGTTAAAACAGGCATATAATATTACACTGTAAGAAATAAATATGTAAAATAACAGAAAAAGTAGGCCTACTAGCAGCTCATTGCCAGGACATTATCCATTCATTTTACAGACATTTTCTTCAACTCTAAAACATAACGCAATGTGAAATTCAAAATAAAGGTAAACACAAAATAATAAAAATGTTAATAATAATAATAATAATGATGATGATACAAATGGAAAATTCCTCAAACAGACTCAAACAAAACCAATTCAGATAACTAAAATATGACTAAAACTAAATGGCATTCTAGTCAAAAGACTATGACTAAGACTGAATCAAATCTGCTGTCAAAATAAGCACAAGATGGCAATAGTTTGGTTTGTTTGTTTATCTTCTTCTTAACACCATTCAACATATACAGCTATACCAGTTAATCCATACACAAGTCAATCTATACACGAGTCAGGGGGGACAAATTAGAATCTTCAATTCACTTAACCTGCATGTATTTGGGCTGTGGGAGGAAACCGGATCACCCAGCGTAAACCCACACTGACACAGGGAGAACATGCAAACTCCAAACAGAAAGGCCTCTTGTCCCTACCAGGGACCTTTTTGCTGTGAGACACTGTGCTGCCCCTGGATGGCAAGCGAGCACAAGATTTCTTGGATGGAGGTCTACCATTTCTGGATTTAGCCATTTCCTCATCTCTCCTGTGGCTCAGGGAAAGTCATGGCCTAGTGGTTAGAGAGTTTGCCATGACACTGGTTTTGTTTTAGGCTGAGGCTGAGCTGCCAAAGGTGTAGGCATTGATTGTCTAGCCATGATGTAGGCCCTACTAGGGCTGCTGTGGTCCTGCAGGGCTTAGAGTTGTGAGCAGCACTGGATTTCCAATGGATTTGGAAAAAAAATATGCATGAAATCTAATAATATATTATTGCATTCAAATAGCTATTAATTTGGAATAAATGTAATAATGCCTTAAAAATTTAACGTTAATTACATTGTAATTGTAAAAATACAAATTTATTTTCCTTGGTGGAAATGTTTATTTATTAAACCTGGAAATGTGAGGAACATTCATTTACATTTGAGTTTTTTAATTAAAAAAAATCAGCATGAACTTTACCTCATTTCAGCCTCATTTAATTACTACAAAATAAAAACATAGTATTTGTACACAATGTAATGCTGAGATTTTACAAAAAAAAAAAAAAAACACTGTATTTCTCCTGCAAAATTCATGCATTCAGCATTGCAAATTGTGCATATAAACAAGCCAAATCAAGAGAGTAAGAAATAAAAGCATGTATTTATGAATCTATATATATATATATATATATATATATATATATATATATATATATATATATATATGTGTGTGTGTGTGTGTGTGTGTGTGTGTGTGTGTGTTTCAAGGGTTGCATTTGAAATATTTAAAACATAATTTGGATAAATAACTGCACTTTCAGTGGACAGCAGAGGGCAGTATATTCAGTGAATTATGTCTCATGTCAAATATTGATTTGTAGAGCATGTCACTTGATTAGAAATTAATGTTCATATGCTAAATGGCATCATATATTCCTAAACAGAGCACAAGTATAAATCAGATGACTTTAGATGACAAAGTGCCAACAAAGTGCTTTCCAACAGCACTGAAAAGATGCCGCCTTTGAATGGCTTCTGATAGGTGAATGTTATGTAATCATTTTATCTGATTATGTTTTGAAGAACCAAATCTTCTGTAGTTAAAAGTACTGTGGTAAAAAGATTTTAAGGATGTATGGGATTAATATAAATAGGCAAAATGAAAAAATGACAGCTCTAATTTTGGACAGCATCATAGATTCAAATGGTTTGCTAAGATTAGAATTTCACCAACTTTCACCATGTGTATGAATAGATCTGTCCTATCACATGTCCTCACTTTGCACTCTTTGGAACTGATTGAGACAAGCATGTAACTTGCATTCATATTTGGATTAACACCATACATGTTCATCTTACTTTGCAATGTAGCAGTTGCTGTCACCATTTGCTTGAACATAAATCTTCATAAACCAATGTACGTGCTTTTGCTTAACATGACTATCAGTGACACAATGGGTGCTACAAGCCTTTTTCCTCAGGACAGTTTAATATCCTATCCTGCATGTTTACTGCAGGCATCTATGGTACACTTGTATGGTGGAGCATCGTTTGTTATTCTTACCGCTATGGCCTATGACAGGTATATCACTATGTGCTCCCCGTTGAGATATGAAGTACTATAATGAGACTAGTTTGTGAAGACACAAGAGTGAATAATATCTATGGACTGTTTACTCTGGTTTTTGTACCACATCCTTGTGTTTTCCATAACAGTTTTTGTATTTCCTCCTCTTGTCAATAAATTTGTGGATGGATTTAAAAACTAAAGAGATCAGACAAAAAATTCTCACCTGTTTCAAGAGTAAGATGAATAGTGTCTGAAAATGATTGTGTAAATTTTGCATAATAAAATAAGGTGCCCGGGAGATGACACTGTCGGTTCACTTTGTTTTGTCATGGCCACGATTTAATAACTTGTGGGAACATGATAATATGTCGTGGCCACAATATCATTTTGTCAAGGTAACAACATCCATTTCCCTTGGCCAAGACTTCTTATGTTGAGGTAACGACATATTTTTCTCGTGGCCATGAGTTTAATGCGTAAACAAACCTGCGTCACCATAGCAACCCAGGATTATCAGAGATTTATTCATAAATATTTTATTTTGAATTAAGAAATAATAAATTAATTGTTATAGAAAATATTTCATTATTAAATTTTTATTTTAACCATGTTCCTTGGCTACCGGACTATAAATACTATATTGTTTCGTTGACTAATTAATCATTCACGTAGTTTAATTTGTCATTTATCTGACAATTATCCCAATAAAGTTTCGACGTGATGTGATGATAAATGAGCGTGTTGTGCTTTCATTTACAAATGAAACTACGTGAATGATTAATTCCTCAATGAAACACTATAGTATTTATAAGTCTAGTTAGCCAAAATAACTGAAATATTTGTTTAATTTAAACTGTATTCCAGCAAAAATTCCAGTCCGCATAATAAAAAACCTTGATCTGCATGTTGAGCATTTACAGCAGGAGATTATTTACAAAGGTATTCAGAATTTCAATTTATTTCATTACAGTTCATTGAGAATCTAACCTATTGTTAATAAAAAATTGTAAAAAAATATTAAATAATTTTGCTGTATATGTCAGAATAAAATGATTATATAGGTCCATTTGGAAAAGAAACAAAACTTCTAATGAGATTTAAATAATTTATGTTAGAATAATGTGAATTAGGTGTTTTTATAAAAAAAAAATTTATGCAAGTTCTACTAGAAAGATTAAGTGCCATGTCACATATTACAATTACATCTAGCTAATCGTCACTCAACAATATAGAAGCCCTCTACTCACCCATTGTGTTTGCAGATACTGAAGCTGTTGTTTCCCTCCATCCTCCCCACGACCACCAGGTTGGCCCCATCCATGCAGAAGTATGCTCCACCCCTTCATCTTTTGCAGGAATAGCTGGAACCTACAGTACTTCAGATTCAAGCTATGGATTCTAGCTATGGCCTACAGCAACTAATTTTTTTTTTTTTTTTTTTTGGCTTCTTTATTAAATACTTTTGAGTCTTATTTTCCCCTCCTGAGTATTAATATATGTAATATATGTAATATAACAAAATTCTTAATAAAATTCTATAGATCTCTGGGGATGACTTAATTGATTTAAAATAATATGCATTTGGAAAAGAAGGTCAGTTCCAAAGGCTTAGCAATTTATTGCAGTTTGACGAAAACTAACAAACACAAAAAAAAATTTGTTCACAAACATAATAACAATAATTGAGATTAACATTAATTCTCATACTGATCTTCATTCACTAACAATTTCAAACTATTTGGGATTTATGTATGGAGAAATGTGAGCCCTGGCTAGACATTGTCATAAACACAGCCAAACTGTGTCCATACATGAGAGTTCTATCATGCCCTTACCTAAGAGCTAGAGCATGATCAATAGTTTGGAGCTTGAATTGCAGTTATTAGTAACTTATGGGAGTCTGTCTACACATGTACACACATTTTTCTTCATATGTGGATTTATGTGAGAGACATCTATTTGATGTGCATATTCATCTGGAAGATATATACTGTATACTTGAAGTTACCATGTTATCGAGTTTATTAAGTCTTTTTTTTTCAGGTGAACGACAGCAAGAAAAAAATTAAAATAAATAAATCCATTCAAATCGGAAAGTTGTTACTGCATATAAAGTTATTAAATTGGTATAAATATAAAAATGCTTAATCATTATAGGTGCAAATAATGCATCTAGTAAATGTAAAAGTAAGTTTAAAAAAGTGTTAAGTATTAAGTAAGTTTAAGTGTTAAGTAAAAAAAGTGCATTTATGAAAATAAAACTGATTTAATTATTTAAATTATGCATTGGAAAATATTGAATACATAATTTGGACATATAACTGTACTATATTTCAAGGGGCAAAATAGAGGGCAGTATATTTAGACTTCTGTCTCATGTGAAAAATTGCTCTGTAGAGAATGTCAGTTGATCAGAATCCAATGTGCGCATGCTATAAATAGCATAATCCATTCCTTTAGTAAACAGCACAAGTATAAATCAGATGACAACAGCAAAGTGCTTTCCAACACCACTAAAGTAAGATAAGTCATGATTTTATTGAATATGTTGTGGATAATCAGATGTACTGCTGAGTTTTCCAGGTTGTATGAGATGCAACAAGGCCAAATTAACAAATGACAGCTCAAGTTTGGACCGCAACATAGATTAAACAGTTTGGTGAGATTTCGATTTAATCTAAATTATTCATTTTTCTTTATTTATACTTAAATTGTAAATTATTCTATATTAAACTTTTATACACCTGTTTAATTTTCTTTAAACAGGCCATTAACAGTTAACATTAACCATGTATCCAAATGAATCTCTCTTCTCACTGGTCCTGACATTACACTCTCTGGAACTGCCTGAGACCAGCATTTATCCTGCATTCATATTTGGATTAACAATTTACTTGTTCATCTTACTCTGCAATGTAACAATTGTTGTCACCATTTGCTTGAACAGGAATCTTCACAAACCAATGTACATACTGTTGCTTAACATGCCTATCAATGATGCAATGGGTGCTACAAACCTTTTTTGTCAGCTTCTGTATAGTATATTGTCTCAGGACACATCCATATCCTACCCTGCATGTTTGCTTCAAGGCTTTATTGTACACCTGTATGGTAGTGCATCCTATGTTATTCTTACCGCTATGGCCTATGACAGGTATATCGCTATCTGCTCTCCACTGAGATATGAAGCCATTATGAATACCAGTAACTTGGTGAAAATCATATCTGGGATGTGGCTTTTTAATTTTGCTGTAATAATTGTTATTTTCTTTCTTTTTCTGAATTACAAGATTTGCCAGACACACATGACAGATCTTATCTGTTATAATCCATCTATAATGAAACTCATGTGTGAAGACACAAAAGTGAATAATATCTATGGATTGTTTACCCTGGTTTTGTACCACATCCTTGCATTTTCTGTTGTGGCATTTACATACATTCATATATTAATCACCTGTGTTACTAATAAGCAGTCTGATGCAAAGAAAAAGGCACTTCAGACATGTGGCACTCATTTAGTTGTCTTCCTGTTCTTGGAGTTCAACACTCTTTTTCCCCTTGTTGCACATCGGTCGGAAAGTGTTCCCGCTTACATACGCAGGATGTTTTCTATAACAGTTTTTGTGTTGCCTCCTCTTGTCAATCCACTTGTGTATGGTTTTAAAACTAAAGAGATCAGACAGAAATTTCTAGCCTGTTTCAAGGGTAAGATACATAGTATTTGAAGATGGTAATTTAAAGCAAAATTACAATAAACCATTTAATATTCATGATTATGATTATGATTATTATACTTTACAGTTTCTTCCTCACAGAAAGCTATTGGGGTTTTTTCACTATATTATGCACTTTTATCCAGAGTCTGTATAAATTAAACATTTTTAAAATGTCTTAAAATTTCAGTTGATAAAAGTTACTAGCATTAACTGTTAAAATATAATTATTCATTCATCATTAATCTGCTGATCAGCTATGTCTTATCTTAATTAAAAAAATATATATTTATAATAAAGTAAACAAACATTATTAGCTAGTCTATAGTGTTTTATGTATATGAAAACAGATTCAGTTCAAAACAGAAAGTCCAAACAGATCATGAAAACAACAATAATCCAAATGATAACAATTAATGTCCTGTGAAGTGTAAAACTGTATGTAAAAATAATCATCCATAAAGATTTTTTTTCTTTACTTCAAATTGTGTCTTTTTGCTAAAACAAGTCTTTAGTCCAAATAAAAAAAGAAAGTAGGCCTATATCCCGTTTTACTCTTCGATGGCATATCTGCAACTATTTTTGCATTTTTTTTTTTCTGTGCATATTTAGCGCAGTCTTCTGATTCAGACAAGATGACCTTTTCAGTGAGAAATCAGTATGTTTGAAATTTGAAATGAAAAGTTTCTTGATGTGTTTATTGACAGTGACAGTTGAGTTATAATAATCACGTGCTCCAACATGCAGAAGAGGTTTCTGAGTCTTTTCAATGAACCTTTTAAATCAAATTGCAAATCGCAACAAACGATTCGTTCCCGAGTCAACAACTCACTGATTCAAATGAACCATTGAGTCTCCCATAGACAGTAAAAGAAATGGACACAGCGACCCCATTGGAACTCAACTGAGACAAGTGAAGTCAATTTCTACCTATTTTTAGCACTTCCGTTTCTGACGCGCAGACTCAAACGAAGCTTGACGACGTCAGCAACCTGTCTGACAGATGTAAATCTTCTAGTAGCTGTGCGTGAAAACTGCCATCGTTAATCTTGCAGAGACGGCCAGCTTGAGCGGGGAGTTCTTTGGCGTGAGTGAGCAGGAGTAACTATTCTGATTAATTATTTTGTATAGTGTTTTAAAATGTAACGCCAGCATTCCATATTAAGTTAATTGCCTGCGAGCTTCTCCTCCTGTCTGTACGGTAATTTCTCTACTGTGCGACAGAGAGTCAAGAGGTTATAACGCAATCGTTAGCCTATTTTTACGTTTCTACGGGGCTGTAATGTAACATTGAAGGTAATGGAGCCCTTTATGCATTGCCGTGTATCTTTAGAAATAAATAATGGACAAATGGAGTCTTTAAACGCCTCAGATGTAAAGTTATTCGCTGTCAAAGTGATGCCAAAATGAATGGGAGGTCAATGGGATGCTAACGCAAGTGAAGTTCTACTACAAGATGGCGGCACGCGGCCGACTTCAACTTCCGGTCGACTTCCTTGCTGCCTGGGAGTCTCCAGGGAACTGAATTCACAAGTAAGAAGATCTTGTGAACGTGTGTCTGATGCAGTTAGAAGTAAGTTATTAATGTAGAAATTTAGGAGTAATTATTGTAACTGAAAATCATATTTAGGTCAGCTGTTTGTGAACTAAATCTGCTGTTAAGAGTGATCTATTTAAGCCCACTGAAATGCTTGAATGCAGATGATGCAGACACATCAATCTCACAAAAATCTCAACCTCTGGGTTTTAGATAAAAAAAAAAAACAAAAAAAAAACAGAAACATAAAATAACAGATTAAATAAAATAACTCAATCATGCTCAAATTCCCAGCTGCCGTAATGTTAACAGTTATATTAAAATGCTACGTATGCCCTATGTGATGTCTGTTTTTGTATTGTTTATCAACAGTATACATTTTTATATTGTTTGGATTAACTAGTCGAGTAGACAGATATAAATGTTTATTCATAACCATACTGGAAATCAGTTAATATTGTTAGCGGATGCTAACTGTCTAGCTAACAAGCTTGCTGGTACTAAGTCCAAATATTTTTATTCAACCACCTATACAGATAATATTTGGGGGAAAAAGAAAGAATGTGATGTTCAGAACATGGTAACTACAGTAATTATCAAAGTGGGAAGTGATGCCCTCTGGGGGCATTTGGCTAGGGGTGTATGAGAAGGAAAAAATCATTCTGAATATATACAGTAGTTATATTTTCCTTAAAATGTTCTTCCTAAATTCAGGCCTTATTCTCATGTCATATATAACTGTGATGTTCTGCAAAACAAGTAACTTTACATAAAATTGCAAAATGTATCTTTTTTACTTAAGTACATAAAAAATCGAGTACTTGTTACTTGAGTAAAATTTAAAATGGAGTATGTTTACTTTTACTGAAAATTTTGACCTATTTCAAAAACAAGAAGATAAGCAGTTTCTGATGTAATTAGATCTGTGTGTGAAATGATCATGGACTGATATCATATGTAACTTATTTTCTGCTAAGTGCGTGGGGATGCCATTTCACCATTTTAAAGCTTGGCCTGTTTATCATATTGTAATCTAGACTGAAGCAGTCTAAGCATTCCCTTTGCACATATAAATTTTCTGAAAAGGACGAATTATACAGGATTTCCACAAGACGTATGCGTCGCGTATATTAACGTTCCGCCTGGAAACAAAGATGCCGTGACGCCAAACCCCCTCACGAAAAAAGATAGCCATTGTCTTTACAACTATAACGACGAGTGCTTATCAGGATCAACTAAACGCTTGATTTTCAAAAGTATGTTGTGAGCATTTGCAGCACGCGTGTTGTCATAATGATTAATTTGTTTCTTAATAAAGAAAATATATCAGCATCATTAACTTTTTGGAAGAATCATGGGCACGATAGAGTAGATTCTGGTACGAAACATCATAAGAAAAGTAACAAATCATGAGATATAAATGAGAAAACTATAAATATAACATAATTTAGTCATGCTATAATATTAGATTTTTGCTGCATCATGAAATAAATCATCTGGTTTTGAGTGAAATCAGTATTAATAAATATACTTATTATACATTTCTAACATGTGAGTTAAAAATGGCTCATTGTTTGGCAGATATTGCACTAAAATCACCCTTTTTATTCATGCATTAATGACTGCTTATCAATGATTTATAATGCATTTGTAAATTAGTTTTAGTCCTTTATAACCCCTTATAAAGGGGAACCTTAATGTAAACGTTACCGAAAAACTTTCTAAATGTGGCTAATGATCACAAGAATGAAATGAGCCACTTGATTGCAGGGTTGATCTGGGCCACACACCTCCTTCCAGTAGTCGGCCTTATGTTGTTAGCTGTCACACATAGTGCATTTGCCATGTGTGGCCATCCTTGGGCTGACGAGGGGCATTTCAGAAACCATATTTACACTAAGATTGTCTTCAGTATGGAATACTTCTGTGTGGGAAGTAAAATATATTTATTAATGTAAATAAAATATTTTTATCAACCAAAAGGGTTAACTGACATTTTATTTGTCAAAAACCCAGGTACAATGTGATATTTTAGTATTCTTAGCAACTTTTGAAGGACAAAGCAGAAAGAAGCTTTTTAAATTAGATTGTGTAGGTTGTAGTTACAATATCTACCAGCAGGGCTGTGCACATGCTACAAAACAACACCTATTCCCATGACTAAGACAACACTATAACATTAACATGGCAACTCCATGAGTATAAATCTTTTGCCCACAGGTGGCATTCAACAGTGCTGAAGGATGATCACTTAAGGTGACATTATGCATGACCATTTTTGCAAATAGATTACTTTAAACATTATTTTAAAACTGACGAGATTAATAAGGAAAAAAATCTCATATTGTGGCAAATTTAGCATGCTGTTGTTTAATGTTTATTCCTTTTTCAGGTTGTAGTCTAAGTAAGATGATCCTGGATATAGCGAAATGAAAGGATGAAATGGATAAATGTTGGACACCAGTCATGATCTGGCATGATTTTTGCTGGCAGGATTATTGTTGATAATTACTCTTTATTTATATTGATAGCATTAACAGCAGGATTGTGAAGGCTGTTAATAGTAGGAACATTCATCATGTATCCAAATGAATCTCTCTTCTCACTGGTCCTGACTTTTCACTCTCTGGAACTGCCTGAGACAAGCATTTATCCTGCATTCATATTTGGATTAACAACATACTTGTTTATCTTACTCTGCAATCTCACGATTATTAATACAATTTGCATGAACAGAAATCTTCACAAACCAATGTACATACTGTTGCTTAACCTGCCCATCAATGATGCAATGAATGCTACAAGCCTTTTTCCTCAGCTGCTGTATAGTATATGGTCTCAGGACAGATCAATATCCTATCCTGCATGTTTTCTTCAAGGCTTTTTAGCACACCTGAATGGTGGAGCATCTTATCTTATTCTTACCGCTATGGCCTATGACAGGTATATCGCTATCTGCTGCCCGCTGAGATATGGAGCCATTATGACTACCAATAACTTGGTGAAAATCATAACTGGTATGTGGCTTTTAAATTTTTTTCTTATAACTGTAGTTTTCACTATTCTATTACCTTACAGGATTTGCCAGACACACATGACAGATCTAGTCTGCTATAAGACAGCATTAATGAAACTCTTATGTGATGGCACAGAGGTAAACAATATAGTTGGGTTGAGTTGCATCATTTTTTATCACGGCCTTTCACTTTCTGTTGTGGCATTTACATACATTCATATATTAATCACATGTGTTACTAATAAACAGTCTGATGCAAAGATTAAGGCACTTCAGACATGTGGTACACATTTGGTTGTCTTCCTGTTGTTAGAGCTTAACACTCTTTTTCCTCTTATTTCACATCGATTTGAGTTTGTTCCCGCTTTCCTACGCAGAGTGTTTTCCATTTCCAATTTTATTTTTCCACCTCTTGTGAATCCACTTGTATATGGTTTTAAAACTAAAGAGATCAGACAGAAAATTTTCACCTGTTTTAAAAACAAGAAGATAAGTAGTTTCTGATGTAATTAGATCTGTGTGTTAAATGATCATGAACTGATGATATATTTAACTTTTATTTGTTACACAAGTGCCTTGGATGCAAATTCATAATTTTGCTTGACCTGTTTATCATAAATCAGTCAGTTTGTTTGACAGACGACCTTATAAATTCCCTTTGCACATTTTCTGAAACTGTCAAAAAATAGGCAGATTATTGAAATTAAATGAATAGTATTCAGCTGGTCATTTGATCTCAACATGACAGCCACCATGAAGGGAAGACCCTCCTTATGGAATCAATTTTTCTAAGCCACTGATGATGACACAAGTCTTCATGTAAGTGTAGCCTACTTAATTGTAAACATATTTGTACTATTTATTTCTGTAGGTGTACATTTTTTTCCATCTTAATAATATAGAAGATGCAATTGTTTGATACTTAGCAAAATAGCTACAGGACATTATTGGTTTACAATGTTCAACACAACAGATTAAATAAAATAAACTGTATATAATCATAATAGTTATTTTATTGCAACGCAACAAATCTCCATGAATAGGAGAGTCAAGGGGAAAGAAACATGACATCCAAATTGTAAAACACTAACACAATAGCATACACACATGTACACTAAGTAACAAAATATGGAAATTATTTGTTAATTGGTGAAAGAATAAACCTCTTTTTAACAGTTTAGAAATGTATTGCAGTTCACTATCAATTACACATAATCAAACCTAGTAATTCTTAAAAATCTATTTAGAAAAACTTTCAAATGTGGCTCATGATCACAGGATTGATCATGGGCCACAGACCTGCCAAGAGCCAGTCTTATGATGTTTGTTGTAATGCCATCATTGCCATGCATGACCCTCCTTTGGCTGATGAGGTGCATTCCAGAAACAATATTCACACCAAGATCATCTGCTGTGTGGGAAGTCAAAGCATAGAATATATTTATTCATTTAAATAAAAGGTTTTCATCAACCAAAAGGATTACTTCACATTTTATTTGTCAACATTGGTACAATGTGATATTTTAGTATTTTCAGCAAGTTTTGAATGAAAAAGTCGAAAGATGCATTTTAAATCAGATAATGCAGTTACGCTTTCTACCAGCAGGCCTGTGCCTACTGTGCTTACAAGCTACTGTACAAAACACAACACCTGATCCCATGACTAATTCAACAGAAAAAAAAATTCCAACCAACTCCACAAATATAAATAATTAGCCTACAGGTGACATTCAACCTTGCTGAAGGATGATCACTTAAGGTCATAGGCGGAGGGTGAACCAACTCCAGGTTAAGGTTAAAAGCTGTCAAATGTATTAAATACAAACATCATGTCTTTTTAGGCATCAAGAACAAGACATTTGCATCACGTAGGCTAATAAAAGATGTAGATTTCTGACCCTCCATAGACAGCAATGCAACTGAAATGTTCCCAGGTCCAGAAATACATTTTGGTCCAAAAATAGCAAAAACTACGACTTTATTCATCATTGTCTTCTCTTCCGTGTCTGTTGTGAGAGAGAGTTCAAAACATAGCAGTTATCCGATATCTAGTTCGCGAACGAATTATTTGATGTAACCAGATCTTTTTTAACCAGTTCACCAAATCGAACTGAATCATTTTAAACGGTTCGCGTCTCCAATACGCATTAATCCACAAATGACTTAAGCTGTTAACTTTTTTTATGTGGCTGACACTCCCTCTGAGTTCAAACAAACCAATATCCTAGAGTAATTAATTTACTCAAACAGTACACTGACTGAACTGCTGTGAAGATAGAACTGAAGATGAACACCTAGCCGAGCCAGATAACGAACAATAGACAGACTCGTTCACGAGTCAAGAAATGGTTGCATCGGTTTTCGGATCAACAGTACTTCTTTCGGACAATTCGATTCAATAAACCGGTTGAAGAAAATGGTTCACCAGTTTTTTTGCGCTGGACGTGATGGCGTCATTGGCAATGATTGCCCTTGATTCAAGCCTTCGGTTTACCAGCGCTCATAACACTCGCACAGAATCAGTTCAGAGTTAATCACCAAAAGAATCAGTTTGGTTCAGACGCTCTGTGTGTCAGTCTGCTTCATGCTGAATCACACATGCGCAGTATCATCAGCTCCTCGGTTCTCGAATCGGACACGTCTGACAGAAACGGTTCTTGACTCGAGAACGAGTTTTGAACATTTCTAGGTGCTGATCGACCACTTGGTCTGGATACATACTGGATCCGGGTGACTGCAGTGACCCTCTGATCTGGAATAGAGACTGGATCTGGCGGCTAAGGTGACCTCGGAATAAGAGAGAAACAGACTAATATTAGCGTAGATGCCATTCTTCTAATGATGTAGCAAGTATATCGGGTGTTATGGGAAGTGTTCCCGGTTCCGGTTACCTAATTAATGCAGCCTAATAATCCTTTAACAGATTTGGATATTAAAAGCATATTAGTATGTTATGTGTAAGCCAGGTTAAAGAGATGAGTCTTTAATCTAGATTTAAACTGCAAAAGTGTGTCTGCCTCCCAAACAATGTTAGGTAGGGTATTCCAGAGTTTAGGTGCCAAATAGGAAAAGGATCTGCCGCCCGCAGTTGATTTTGATACTCTAGGTATTATCGAATTGCCTGAGTTTTGAGAACGTAGCGGACGTAGAGGATTTTAATGTAAAAGGAGCTCATTCAAATACTGAGGTGCTAAACCATTCACGGCTTTATAAGTAATAAGAAATATTTTAAAATCTAAACAACGTTTGATAGGGAGCCAGTGCAGTGTTGACAGGACCGGGCTAATATGGTCATACTTCCTCGTTCTAGTAAGAACTCTTGCTGCTGCATTTTGGACTAGCTGTAGTCTATTTACTAAGCATGCATAACAAACACCCAATAAAGCATTAAAATAATCTAACCTTGAGGTCATAAATGCATGGATTAACATTTCTGCATTTGACATTGAGATCATAGGCCGTAATTTAGATTTTTGAGATGGAAAAATGCAGTTTAACAAATGCTAGAAACATGGCTTTTTAAGGAAAGATTGTGATCAAATAGCACACCTATGTTCATAAATGATGACAAAGAATTGACAGAGCAGCCATCAAGTCTTAGACAGTGTTCTAGGTGTTCTAGGCGAAGAAATATAAAGCTAAGTATCATCAGCATAACAGTGAAAGCTAACACCATGTTTCCAGATGATATCTCCCAAGGGTAACATATAAAGCGTGAAGTGTAGCGGTCCTAGTACTGAGCCTTGAGGTACTCTATACTTCACTTGTGATCAATACGATACCTCTTCATTTACTGCTACAAATTGATGGCAGTCATATAAGTATGATTTAAACCATGCTAATGCACTTCCATTAATGCCAACAAAGTTTTCAAGTCTATGCAAAAGAATGTTGTGGTCAATTGTGTCAAAAGCAGCACCAAGATCCAATAGAACTAATAAAGAGATACAGCCACAATCAGATGATAAGAGCAGGTCATTTGTAACTCTAAGGAGAGCAGTCTCAGTACTATGATGCTGGAAATCCTCACATATACCATTTTTCTCTAAGAAGGAATATGAAAGGCTTAATAACAGCCAGTTTGAAGGTTTTGAGGACATATCTTACTGACAATGAGGAATTAATAATAGTCAGAAGAGGATCTATAACTTCTGGAAGCACCTCTTTTAGAAGCTTAGATGGTATAGGGTCTAACATATTTTATAGTTTCGATTTTAGAAGTAAAGTAATTCATAAAGTCATTACTGCTGTGATGTTGGGAAATGTCAACACTTGTTGAGGCTTTATTATTCATTAATTTAGCCACTGTATTGAATAAATGCCTGGGGTTATGTTTGTTTTCTTCTAAAAGAGAAGAAAAGTAATCAGATCTAGCAGCAGTTTTTAATGCTTTTCTGTAGGATAGGTTACTTTCCCGCCAAGCAATATGAAATACCTCTAGTTTTGTTTTCCTCCAGCTGCACTCCATTTAGGGTGCGAGTATGCTCATTATACCATGGTGTCAGACTGGTTTCCTTAACCTTCCTTAAGCGTAAAGGAACAACTGTATTTAAAATGCGGTAAAATGAGGTTTTGGATATGCTAAGGAATTCAGATACATCAGGAAGATAACTTAATAAGCAGTCTTTTGTGGTAGAAGTGATGGTTCTACCATACTTGCAACAAGAAGTAGAATTTACCATTTTGGCTATATGAAGTTTGCACAAAACTAAATAATGATCTGAGATATCATCACTTGGCTGCATAATTTCAACACTATCAGCATCAATTCCATGTGACAGTATTAAATCTAGAGTATGATTTCGACAATGAGTAGGTCCTGAAACATGTTGTCTAACCCCAATAGAGTTCAGAATGTCTATAAATACTTCTTTTTCATTATCAACATGGATATTAAAATCACCTACTATTAAAACTTTATCTGCAGCCAGAACTAACTCTAAACTAAACCCCTTTAATAAAGTCTGTATGCAACATCAAAAGTCTTTGTTGGGAAATAATATTTTTGTTCACAGTTGTTATAGGTTTAGGGTTAATATTCAATATTTGTTAGTGTCCTTTTGTTTATTTCATGAAATAAAAAAGGGTTTCTTTCATTCTCTCACCATGCCTATTAACTGTAATATAATATAAATGCAAATCTGATGACTGTTAGATGAGGCTATAGAATCAGAAGCACTTTGTTCATTCATTGAAAATATACAAATCCTCAGATCTGGTAAATATCCCACAATTATTAATTTCCTTTTATTTTTTGCTCGTTTATACAGACATGAAAAGCCTAGTACAAAGTAACAAGTCCATTATACACAGATAATACAGCATTTTAAAAATAATTTAATACCTTCACAAAAATTACAAAGGAATTACACCCAAATATCATGTAATAAAATCTTATTTTTAAATTCTCTTATGATACAGTTGTTTAGTAAATGTTAATTCACTTTTTTACATGATTACTATAGGTTTAACGAGAATGAAAAATACAGGTAAACCTGTGTCAATTTCCATCCAAAATACAACATCAAGAAACTTTTTTTTTTACATTCCATAATTTTTATTTTCTGTTTTTAACAACAAATGTATTTTTTCTTGGGCTAACTTTGTACTTTTTTAAAACCAAGAGTAATGCTATTCTAATATCTTTAGTTTTCATTCCATATATGACTGGATTGACAGTCGGAAGGACTGTGTAAATCATTAAACCACAAATCTTCTGTGCATTGGAAGAGATGCTGGGGATCCGATATGATAATGGAGCAACAGTTGATACTATTTCAAAGAGGGAAAAAGTAGCGATCTGGGCTATACATGTATTTAGAGCCTTAACTTTTGAATCAGCGTGTGTTTGTTTTATACATGTGATGAGAATCTGTGTATAAGAAAATAGCTGGATTAAGATACTGCTAATCTGTATAAATGCTGTTATAAATAAACCATAAATGTTGTTCACAGTCAAATCCCCTCCACATGAAAGCAAAAGCAAAGATGCATTGTCACAGTACACGTTGGTAATGAAAGACTTGCATTTTACCATTCTAGACTGAAGTGAAAACAACACTAGTATTAAGACGAAGTCAAGACCCCATGCCAGAGCTATGATTCCACATATTTTGCAAGGAGTCATGATAGAATTATATCTGAGCGGCTTGCATATTGCTATGTACCGGTCTACTGACATGGCTGCCAGTAGAAAAGGTATTGAACATGCATAAATATGTAGCAAAAAAGCCTGAAAAACACACGTAGGGTAATACACATCATTTGTTTCTGTTAAAATGTCCACAAGCACCCTGGGCAGACCGACTGTGATTCCAATTAAATCAGTTAGAGGAAGGCTGAACAGGATGTAGAACATCGGCTTGTGAAGGCTTCTCTGAGTGATTATCAGTCCAAGAATGATTCCATTACAGACCAGAGAGAACACGTAGATCAGAGCTCCAGCCATGAACACAGGATATATTGCTTTAGGATGGATATCAAATTTTGCTATTTTAAGATTAAATGTGAAAGTGGGATTTGAAAGGTTTCCAGCCATTAAAAACCTTGATGGAAAACAAAAACGAAAATATTTTCAACAAAGATAATTTTAGTGGTCATGTAACAAGGTTTGTAAATCTGACTGCCTACATTAAGTCACAATAAGTCTTACCTTAGTTCACTAACTGTTGTAAGTTGTATGACCTGAATACAATAGGCTATGGTACATCATCACCTTTTATGCAGAATAAAAAGTTGTGGGACTTGTAATCATGGTTTAGTTTGTGGTCCTTTGACACCAGATGATGTAATATTTGTGTCTAAAATAGACCTGAGATTTAAGACATGAGATTTTGACTTTTTAACACTATGTCTCCTGAATCTGTCATTTTAGAATATTGTAGCCTATATGAAAATACTCTTAAAAAATCCTTTAACAGTTATGAAACACATTTTTTTAGATCATTTATGAGAACAGATGTGTTTCACATTATTGAAAACAAACACAGAACCTGGCCCACAACCCACATTGCAAACAGACTTGGCCTACATGTGGGTGCAAGCTGACACTGCTGGCCTAATGTCGGCAATGGCATGTACCCTCCAGCCAGAGCTGGGCCATGTGTGGCAATGACGGCACGGCGGGGATCCGGCAAACAACATGAGGGCCGATTGTTGATGGGAGGATTGTAGCCCAGATCAGTCAGGTCAGGGCCTGACTGACCCAGGGCGTGCACAGACCTTTTGAGGGGCATGTGCTGAAACTGAAAAAGGGCACCCCCTCCTTTTTTTATATCAATTATATATATTCTCTTTTTTAGCTATTCAGTTTGGTTTTATAAGCTAATTTATTGGTATTATTTGGTTAACATGATTATGAATGACATTGAGAAGGTCTCTTATTCACTAAACTTTCCCTAAAATAAGCCAGCAATGAAAAAATAAATAAAAATAGTGTGAAAAAGTACAGTTGCAGTGAAAAGCATTTCTGGAGGATCACGTGACACTGAAGAGTACTGAACTGGAGTAATGATGCTGAAAATTCAGCTTTGATCACAAAAATAAATTACATTTTAAAATATATTCAAATAGAAAACAGTTATTTAAAATTCTAAAAATATTACACAATATTACTGCTTTTGTCATGATTCTGCCTTCATGTCCTGACTTTTCTCTAGTCTTGAGGCAGGATCATGACAGACCCATGTTTTGTGTACAAGCACATGGCCTTGTCCTTGGGCCATGTGCTTGTGTTGTCTCGTTCCCTTGCCCCGCCCCCCTTGTTATCCTAGTCTTGTCATGATTGCTGTATCTGTGCCACCTGTTGTGTCTTGATTTAGATCCCCTAGTGTGCTCTGTCTTTTGTCGGTTCATTGTTCCTACTTGTTATTGTGATTGTTCCACACTGAGATTGTTCCACACTGAGATTGAGATTGTTCCTACATGTGAGTGTTTACCATATCGTGAGTGCCTCTATATGTTTCTGAATCCCTGAAGAAGTCTTTGTATTACCGTGAGTGTGTACAGCCCTACCTGTGCACGTGCCTGATTTTAACAATACTACACTTCATTAAAATGTCTCTGATCATTTAACCATTATCATGCAATGTTGTATTTATCTTGTTTATCATGAGTCACATAATATGCTGCCAGATCTTAGCCTCATTTGTGCCACATATCACAGGCACGTGCACAGGTAGGGCTCAACCTGTGCAGAGCACATGCCCTTTTTGCCCTTACACTCCGAAGTGCCCTTTTTTTGGTGGTGTTTTTTTTTTTTTTCTTTTTTTTAAATCAATGCTATTGGTATATTTAGCAATATGAAAGTTCTTAAAACGAGCTTGTGTAAATTTTATTCGATCCTCAAGCTGTCAGTAAGCTAATACCTCCGCCCCCTCTATATTCACTGAATTAACTGAAGTTCCACAGCAGCCGCACAGTAGACAACAGCGGAGCTGAACAAAGTTTTGCGAAGGGTAAAAAAATTTCCGTGTTTGAATAAGTACTACTAAACACTATGTTTATAAAGGCTCATATTTTATTTATTTGATGTCTGACTGACTGAGACATGTGGGACGTCGCCTGAGAGAGAGGGCTAGCATTTGCCATCTAGTCATAGCCAATACATAGCCAACACTTAAATAGCCTGTGCATACAGTAGCATTAAATCTATAATAAAATGCGATTTTGGCCAAATGCATTTTACCACAGGAAAAACTGAGAGCTCCGTCTATATAGATACAAAAACTAGTTTGTAACCTGTAGATGAAAATGTAATGTGATGCCGGTGTAGCAGTCGATTCTGTTCCCCTCGGAATGTCTGTTTCCCCTCGGGTTGCCAGGTCCGTGTGATAAACCCAACCAAATAGTTAATCAAACATTTTCACAAAGTAGCCTAAATTCCACGGATGCAAATACACCAAACACACCTGGATGTAAGGAAAGCAAAAAGGGACAAATTTATTGCTACACTGCAGCATAGTAAAATGATTATCACACTCCCGTTTATGTTCTTTTTTTATTATTATTCATCTTGCAGTTGTTCCGTTATTTTTGTCTTATGTTCTTACATTTCAAGTTGAAAAAACTCTCGTCTTAAATTTATTTTCAAGTTTAAGATATAGGACTGTATTTTGAATTATTTGACTTGCCGTACATCCAGTCACGCTTCTTGCGCACGCTAGTTCTGATCGTACGTATAGTAACTCGGCAATTGTAGTATGTTTGCGTAAAGGGGAACAGACATTCCGAGGGGAACAGATTGACTAATACACCGGCAACAGCAGTCGCTGTCGCCGTTTTAATGACGGACAAAAAAATTTTCACATTCGCTGGTCAAAAACTATATATTGATAAGTAATACAACAACATATAATTTGTTTTTACCATCGGAAAATCATAACAGGTGCGCCCCCGCGCTGTTTCGTACTGGAACTTACACAAAGCGACGCGTGATCCTCGTCACCTAGATAACATATTTCTGAGAAATTTCTTCTTTGATTTATGATTGCTGATACACTTAATTTATTAACATTTAGGCTAATCATGTTATGGTATACTCTCCGCTCGTCCTCACATTTATAAAATGTAGTAAAACATTGTTTTACTACAGTAATGTAGTAGTAACTCAAAAAAATGACAGAAGATCACTGTGAAATCTTTATATTTTATCATGCAGAATGTAATTCGTGATTCATTCCAAGGCTTCATTTATTTGATCCAAAATACAGCAAAAGCAGTTATATTGTGTAATATTTTTAGAATTTTAAATAACTGTTTTCTATTTGAATATATTTTAAAATGTAATTTATTTTTGTGATCAAAGCTGAATTTTCAGCATCATTACTCCAGTTCAGTACTCTTCAGTGTCACGTGATCCTTCAGAAATGCTTTTCACTGCAACTGTACTTTTCACACTATTTTTATTTATTTTTTTCATTGCTGGCTTATTTTAGGGAAAGTGTAGTGAATAAGAGACCTTCTCAATGTCATTCATAATCATGTTAACCAAATAATACAAATTAGCTTATAAAACCAAACTGAATAGCTAAAAAAGAGAATATATATAATTGATATAAAAAAGGGAGGGGGTGCCCTTTTTCAGTTTCAGCACATGCCCCTCAAAAGGTCTGTGCACGGCCCTGGTTAAAATTAAGTCTTTGAAATTGCAAGTCAAAACAGAATAAAACATCTTTTCAAAATTAAGCAAATCAGTCAAGTGCATTAAACTGCACTTAATTATAATTTCATTTCATTTTATATTATTATTCTTTTTACAAATAATCTTAGAATCCTTACATGAAAAAAAACAGAGAGAGAGAGAGATCATTTAACCACTATCATGTAATATTTATTTGGTTTACCATTAATTAATTTGTATTAGTATGCTGTCATGCACAAGCATTAAATAAAATTATCATGAAAGTATTTTATTTTTATTTAAATCCTCTGTGTGATGTTTTGTGTGAGGAATAGATCCAAATTCAAACCGCATTCATCAGCGATATGTATCTCCTTCCTCTGTAGGTATAGTAACAATTTAAAAATGTGCCATTAAGAAGTTTTACGGCAGCGATTTCAAACGCTCATTGGCTCTTGCCAGTTTCGTCATAAATTGTGACATGCCGTATTTCCGGTGATACGTGTTTTGAATGCGAAATGCACACCTTGACGGAGCACACCTTTAAGCACACCTTTAAGTCTGATTTTCTATTCAGTTTAATGTACTTTATTGGTATAGTTTGAATGTACTTTCCCAGACAGCAAGCAGTGTCGTCCCAGATCTGGCCCACATGTGGCCCGCATGGATTTCAAGCAGGCCAGATATGGGACGGATTTGGGTCAACACTATGTTGCTGTCTGGTTTACCAAAATACATAAAATAATTAATTGCGATTATAGTAATATACAAGGCAATAATATGAAATATTACGATTCTGTATTCCCAGACAGCAGTATAGTATTGGCTCAGATACGGCCCACATCTGGCCTGTGTGAAATCGATATGGGCCAGATGTGGGCTGGATCTGGGCTGAAACTGCTTGCTGTCTGGGTTGGGTCTGGGCTATATAAAGCTCAGGTGTGGCACAGTTTGGGGGATTCTGGTTTACTTAAGGCTGAGAATTGATACCAATAATAAAAACCTCTTTTGGCCCAGTTCAGGGCCAGTTAAGGGTGAATAACTGGCTGAGATTCGGGCCGGATATGGCCCATGTGTGGCCCTAGTCTTTAATCCAGTTCTGGGCCACTTCAGGGCCATCATTCTTTGCGGTACTTGGGCCGAGAGAAAAGTCATTGTGTGGCCTGGATCTGGGCTAGAAGACATTTGCTATTTGGAAAGTTGCTGGGGTATATTTTTAGCAATAGCCAAAAATACATTGTATGGGTCAAAATAGATTTTTCTTTTATGCCGAAAATCATTAGGATTGTCATGATCCATTTCCTGCTCACCATCAGAGGTTACCATACCCCACTCAGACATTCACCCTGGACTCCATTTCCCAAGATCCCCTCTGATTACACACTTGTTGTTTCCAATAACCCGGACACTATAAAGGTTGCACTCACTCACATACAGGTGCTCAGTATTGTTTAGCCTTGTATTGTTTCCTTGTCTTTTTGTTCTGACCCTAGCCTGTTTATCTCGCCTCTTAACTTTTGCTGCTTGCCTTTATCAATTGCCTGTATTGGATTATTCTCTTGCTTTGACCTCTGGATACTGTTTGCTGGTGTATGACCTTTGCCTGTCTGACTATGCTCTTTGTTTGAATCAAATCTGAAATTGGATCTGACCTTGCCTACACGACCCTGACTGTAACAGAGTACTGAGCCATCAAGGGTTCGGCGGCTCTCCAGCTCAACAATGGACCCAGTCAACCAGCTTCTACATATTCGGAAAGGAGACTTACCAGTTGAGTACTATGTTCAGCAGTTTTGTGAGTTGTCTAGGCACGTTTCTTTTGATGAAGTCGCTTTAAAAGAAATTTTTCATTTTGGACTGAACAAGCCTGTAAAATCATGGTTTCCTGGAGGGGAGTTTAAATGCAGTTTAAGAAATTTCATGGACTATTCTTTGATTTTGTGTGGTTCTCCGTTCACTGTGGGAGAGGCAGAGGACAGCGTTGAAACTACAGATGTTCCCTTTTTCCCTTCCCGATACCGATTCCGATACCTGGGCTCAGGGTATCGGCAAATACCGAGTACTGATCCGATACCTGGGTGTGTATCTGTATATACAGCTGTGTATATACTACTAGCCCTGTGTAAATTGCTAGAATTATTTTATGGTGGGCTTCAGACTGATCCCGTAATAAAACATGAACAAATACATGATGAACTACTGTATTCATTACAGTATTTTTATTATCTGACATGAATTTGACAGTATTATTTATTTTCTTAAGCGAAAAAGAACTTCAAATGCAGCCAAAAATCTAACATCGCAAACTAAAAAAGATATTTTAGTTTTACAATATAACTGTATAAAAACTGCAACAAATAATTCTATTAATATAAAAAAGTATATATTAATCAGATAAACTCTTTACAACAAAAGTAGTAAAAAACAAGCAACCGTCTAGGCATAATTATTATTATTAATAGAGATGTTTTATTATTACTACATAGACATAGTTAAATCTACTGTAGGCTACAACAGTAGCTTAATATATTGTCAATTTACTCATGTTAAACCAAACATTTATTTTAATGGGCTGCCATGAAGATCTTTGAGTGTCTGTGTTTATGATATGACAGTTTTCTCAAATGAAATGGTAAATTCTCATGAAGTGACAGTTAATGCGTTCGAGTCCTCATATAGTGACACACAGCAGAGACTGCAAAACAGCCAGCTCCCGTGCATCTGCGCCCGTCACCCACAGAGATGTAGAATTTGCAGGAGTAATATTTAAATAGTATTTTGCAGTTTAATATTCACAGACACTAGTATATATTCGGCTACTGTCTGGAGCCCTGCTTTAACTAACACGTAAGCGACTGACTGAAATCAGATGCGGGTACCGAATATACTCGGGAGTCTGTAACTTACTACCAATACTACAGAGACATACTGCTAACCACTGATCTATAATATAGAAGTGGCTTCACTGTCTTTTGGCAGTTTAGAACGTGATGAGCGATCCAGTCATATATAGATCAGAGCTGCTAACGCGTTTTCATTTCTTCTTCGCTGCTCTAAACAGGGATTGCTTGTGGCAACACAGCACAACTTTCTGAGCAGTGAAAAAGAACCATGCAGCGGTTAGGCAAAGCTAGCGGTCATAACTAGTTTAAGAAATTGGTATCAGATCGGTGGGTTCATGTACTTGCCGATGCCAGAATTTGTTGTGGTATCGGAGATATTTCCGATACTAGTATCGGAATCGGAACAACTCTAGTTGAAACTCTGCTCTTTCTGAGGCGAGTCACCTGTCAAAACTCCATTGCAGCTGCTATCGCGCTGCCGCCATTTTGGACTGAACCAACGGCTTTACCGTTGGCAGAAGCCGCAGAACTACCGTATACACTGCAGCATTAACAATTATGTCTGTAAGGCAAGGCAAGGCAAGTTTATTTATATAGCACATTTCGTACACAATGGTAATTCAAAGTGCTTTACATAAAAAAATAAAATAAAATAAACAGTGAAAATATAGTGCAATCAATTCGGACATTGCACAGTGCTCATTCAATAAATGCACCGCTAAACAGATGAGTTTTGGGTCTAGATTTAAATGTGACTATAGTGTTTTAACACATCTGATCTCTTCTGGAAGCTGATTGCAACTGCGGGCAGCATAGTACAGGTGCTGTAACGTTAGCTATCCCATGACCGCAGTAACAGTTTGCTAACGTTATGTATTTGGTCAAAATTGGGTCAAGACTCGAAATGGTCTTTAAGTTTGGATAGTGATTTTCATGTTTATGCGAAAAAAGGGTGACAGTTAAAGGGTTAATTTAGTGATAACAATGAATTAATAAAGCGGTCATTTGTCAGGTCAGGTGTTCATATATCTCTGAAAATATGCGATTTAAATGGTTGTAATTCAAGAATGCTTTGGAATATAGACTTACTGTATGTCTTGTTTTAAAGAAGACATTTGCTAGGTTATTGTTGAAGTGAAATAAATTATGAAAGTGAAACAGAAAAAAAGTTATATAAGTTTAAGTTTATTAAAATGTACAAATAAAAAAATATAATTATTTATATTCTATATTCTATATATATATATATATATATATAAGTATATGTATTACAAAATATATTTTACTCTATAACTGCAAGAAAATGCAAGCAAAAAATCTGAACAAGTTGTTTCACATTTTAGAGACATGGGATGTCTGCTATAGAGATATTAAAAACAATAAACTACTATTTAATTCCCTCAACCGCTTTTGAAATGGGACCGGTATCATTCAATTCTATGACAGCTGTGTTGCGTTCAGTCCAAGATGGCGGAGCTGCAGCTCTGCGCATGGGTGCGTTTGTTGCTATGGAACGTTCTATTGAGTTTCGCCTCTTGTTACTTCTATACTCTTTGCTCCCGTCCTGTCACTGCTATGGGGGCCGTCTGTGAACTCTCGTCCTGTCATGGCTATGGAGGCCGTTTGGGAACTTTCTTCCCACCTTATCATGGCCACAAGGCTGCCATTTACCTGTTTGTTCTCTGTTTCAGTCCTACCTGATCAGGCTTGCTCTCCTGTGCCATTGATACCACTGCGGTGGTCCTCTGCTCTGCCCTGGTGGGCTTCTGTCCCATCTGCTCAGCTGTGGTGCTCCTCTGCTCCACCCTGGTGGGCTTCTGTCCTGTCTGCTCTGCTTTGTTGGTCCTCTGCTCCACCCTGGTGGGCTTCAGTCCTGTCTGCTAGGCTGTGGTGATCCACTGCTCTGCCCTCGTAGGTTTCTGTCCCATCTGTTTGCTGTTGTACGACCTTTTGCCTGTCTGACTATGCACTTTGTTTGAATAAAAGCAAAGTAGCAATCATGTTACATAAAGATATTTTGTAAGTTACCTACTGTAAATATAAAGTTTATTTTTTATTAATATGCATTTCTATGGACAAATGTAAAGGTGATTTTTCTCAAAGGGTTTATTTTTTTTTATTTTTTTTATTTATTTATTTATTGTACCCTTAGATTTCAGATATACAAATAGTTGTATCTCATCCAAATATTGTCCTTCTAACAAACCATACATCAATGGAAAGTGTATTTATTGTTTCAGATGATGTACAAATCTCAAATCAAAGATTTACCCTTATGACTGATTTTGTGGTCCAGGGTCATAAATGTTGATTTTGTAGGTCTGTTGTGTTTGCACACTGCAGAAAACAGCATGCCTTTCTCTTACACAAAAAAAAGCCCTGTAGCATTGAGTATACATGTTTAATAAAAGACATTATGCATATATGCCTTGAGATTACAGTTACATTAACATTTGACATTTGTGCTCACAGAATACAGATATCATACATAAGAGTGATCAATATTTATTGTACATTTAGGCACAAAGCATGAAACGGCACCCTTTCTTCCAACAATTAATAAGAATCCACAAAAAGGTTAAATAACAGCAATTTCTATATAATAAAACATATCTAAGCACAGTCACTTTTGGACTGTTTTAGACAAAGTCAAAATCTTTCCTTTGTTTTTTTATTCTCTTCAGTTGGTTTCTTCAGTTTAGTGGAAACAAAAGATGCTTGTACAGCAACATCAAAAGTCTTTGTTGGGAAATACTATTTTTGTTCACAGTTGTTAGGTTTAGGGTTAATTTTCACTATTTGTTAATGTCATTCTGTTTATTTTATGACACAAATATAACCGTAATATAACTGCAAATCTTTTGACTGTTAGATGAGGCTATATAATCAGAAGCACTTTGTTCATTCAGTGAAAATATACAAATCCTCAGATCTGGTAAATATCCCACAATTATTAATTTCCTTTATTTTTTGCTCATTTATACAGACATGAAAAGCCTAGTACAAAGTAACAAGTCCATTATACACCGATAATACAGCTGTTTTTTAAAATAATGTAATACCTTCACAACAATTACAAAGAAATTACACTCACATATCATGTAATAAAATCTTTTTTTTTTTTAACTCCGTAATGATACAGTTGTTTAGTAAATGTTCATTCACTTTTTTTTCATGATTGATATAGGTTTAACGAGAATGAAACATACAGGTAAACCTGTGTCAATTTCCATCCAGAATACAACATCAAGAAACTTTTTTTTTTTACATTCCATAATTATTACTTTCTGTTTTTAACAGCAAATCTTTTTTTTTCTGGGCTAACTTTGTACTTTTTTAAAACCAAGAGTAATGCTATTCTAATATCTTTAGTTTTCATTCCATATATGACTGGATTGACAGTTGGAAGGACTGTGTAAATCATTAAACCACAAATCCTCTGTGCATTGGAAGAGATGCTGGGGATCCGATATGATAATGTAGCAACAGTTGATACTATTTCAAAGAGGGAAAAAGTAGCGATCTGGGCTATACATGTATTTAGAGCCTTAACTTTTGAATCAGCGTGTGTTTGTTTTATACATGTGATGAGAATCTGTGTATAAGAGAATAGCTGGATTAAGATACTGCTAATCTGTATAAATGCTGTTATAAATAAGCCATAAACGTTGTTCACAGCCAAATCCCCTCCACATGAAAGCAAAAGCAAAGATGCATTGTCACAGTACACGTTGGTAATGAAAGACTTGCATTTTACCATTCTAGACTGAAGTGAAAACAACACTAGTATTAAGACGAAGTCAAGACCCCATGCCAGAGCTATGATTCCACATATTTTGCAAGGAGTCATGATAGAATTATATCTGAGCGGCTTGCATATTGCTATGTACCGGTCTACTGACATGGCTGCCAGTAGAAAAGGTATTGAACATGCATACATATGTAGTAAAAAAGCCTGAAGAACACACGTAGGGTAATACACATCATTTGTTTCTGTTAAAATGTCCACAAGCACCCTGGGCAGACCGACTGTGATTCCAATTAAATCAGTTAGAGGAAGGCTGAACAGGATGTAGAACATCGGCTTGTGAAGGCTTCTCTGAGTGATTATCAGTCCAAGAATGATTCCATTACAGACCAGAGAGAACACGTAGATCAGAGCTCCAGCCAAAAACACAGGATATATTGCTTTAGGATGGATATCAAGTTTTGCAATTTTAAGATTAAATGTGAAAGTGGGATTTGAAAGGTTTCCAGCCATTAAGAACCTTGATGGAAAACAAAACGAATATATTTTCACCATAAATAATTTTACATAGTGGTCATGTAACAAGGTTTGTAAATCTGACTGCCTACATTAAGTCACAATAAGTCTTACCTTAGTTTACTAACTGTTTCAAGTTGTATGACCTGAATACACTAGCTATGCACCACTATAGGCGATGGTATATCATCACCTTTTATGCAGAAAAAAAAAACAGTCGTGGGACTTGTAATCATGGTTTAGTTCGTGGTCCTTTGACACCAGATGATGTAATGTGTGTGTCTAAAATAGACCTGAGATTTAAGACATGAGAATCTGCCACTTTAGAATATTGGAGCCTATATGAAAATACTCCTTAAAAATCCTTTAACAGTCATGAAACACATTTTTTAGATCATTTTTGAGAACAGATGTGTTTCACATTATTGAAAACAATGACACATCACACATTATTTTAAACACTAAAGGCTGGAATACACTACATAATTTTTACCCAGATTTTTGGAGTCAATTCTAGTTGCTAAATTTCTGCAGATTTTGGGCAATATGGGTTGAAGAGTACTTCACATACTGCATAATGTAAGATGAGCATAGATTTTATTATTATAATTTTTTTTCAGACTTTTATTCAACCCAGTCATTGGAGATCAAACAAATTGGATATTTATAGCAAATTTTTGAGCACATTTTCATTTGTCAAACATCTAACAATGAGATGCATGTTTGTACATGTTTTTTCTCTCTGTGACTGGTTACAAAAGGTGTACAGTGTTTTTTAAATATGTTCGTTCATGTTGCACATCCCATATTTAAGGGGGAAAGTGGGTTTTTTTTTTAACTTTCTTTCTTTCTTTCTTTTTAGCCATTTCTTTTTTCCAGTTTAAAAAAAAAACTGAAACAGGCAACAATGAAAATAAAAAATTCAAAGATAAATAGAAAAAAAAGCTGCATTCTTCCTATAGGGTTATAGGGTTAGCAAAGTTAATATGTGACCCTGGACCTAAAAACCAGTCTTAAGTCGCTGGGGTATATTTTTAGCAATAGCCAAGAATACTTTGTCCGGGTCAAAATTATAGATTTTTCTTTTATGCCAAAAATCATTAGGATATTAAGTAAAGATCATGTTACATAAAGATATTCTGTAAATTACCTACTGTAAATATATCAAATCTTAATTTTTGATTAGTAATATGGATTGCCATGGAAAACTTTAAATGCGATTTTCTCAATATTTAGATTTTTTTTGTACCCTCAGATTTCAAATACTTGTATCTCAGCCAAATATTGTCCTTCTAACAAACCATACATCAATGAAAAGTTTATTTATTGTTTCGGTTGATGTAAAAATCTCAGTCTTAAAAGATTTATCCTTATGTCTGATTTTTTGGTCACAAATGTTATAAAAACTATTTGAGTGTGTAGTACGGTAGGTCTGTTGTATTTGCACACTGCAGAAAACAGCATGCCTTTCTCTTACAAAAAAAAAACCTGTAGCATTGGGTATACATATTTAATAAAAGACATTATGCATATATGCCTTGAGATTAATTGCAATTACATTAACATTTCACATTTGTGCTTACAGTATACAGATATCATACCTAAAAGTGATTAAGAATATATTTATAGTAGATTTAGGCCCAAAGCATGAAACGGCACCCTTTCTTCCAACAATTAACTAATGAGAATCCACTAAAAGGTTGAATAATAGCCATTTCTTTATAATAAAACATATCTAAACACAGTCTCTTTTGGACTTTTTAGACTAAGATTGTCCCAGAGAAACCAGTGATGCAGGCCTACATATAAAAATAACAATAACCATCATTCATATTGTTTTAACATTTTGACCTAATCAAAACCCACTGGATTTAAAGCTTTAATATTATGTTTTACCATGCATGTTAACATATGCACTTTTCAGAAATGTGAAAATGTTATAGTAACTGTGCACACAAAACACATGCAAATATATCAACAAATAAATACAGTGTACAGGAACATATCTTCAATGATATGTTTCATACCTTATGTCTCTGAGACTCTCCAAAAGAGTAATACATTGTTCATGGATATATCAGTGTGAAAATGAACTGTATGCTAAGCGATGTAAATTTATTTTAAGTGCAGTTTCTTGTTCTTAAAAATGCCTAAATGGCTATAGTCATTTTATCCTGCTACACTTTTATAATTAATCATAACACTACTATGTAAAGGGTTTTGTGGAAACGCTTGGCATAAACAGTAAAAAAAAAAACATATTTTACAAATATTTTACATTTTAGTGATTTTCCTGCGTATAATTTTTAGCAGATTATTTCGTAATTCATGACTGTTCAATCCATAAACTATTGGATTCAAAAGTGGAGGCACTACAAAAATGAGCATTCCTATAATCTTTTGCAGATTGGTGTTTACATTTGAGAACCTGTGTGACAGAATGGTGAAACTTCCAGCAACCTCATACATGATGAAAATTACCAGTTGAGCAATGCAGGTGTTGATGGCCTTACTCTTAGCATCAGACCTACTCGTGACCAAGCAGGTAATCAGAATCTTCACGTAGGAAAACACTTGAATGGAAACACTAATAATCTGCATAATGGCTGTTGTAAATAAGCCATAGATGTTGTTAACTATAGTATTACCACAGGTCAGCTTAACAAGAGAAGGGTTATCACAAAACACATTCAAAATGTTAGATCTGCATCTATAATTCCTTCCTTGCAAAGAAAAAAGCAAAACAATTAAAAAAAAGTCAAGGCCCCATACGAAAGCTACAATTCCCATCACAAATTTTGGTGTCATGAGAGCATTATATCGCAGAGGCATGCAAATGGCAATATAGCGATCAAAAGCCATGGCTGCCAGGATGAACAAAACACCACCTCCATACATGTGGAGCAGAAAACCCTGGAGAACACAGAGGGGATAGTATGTATTATTGGTTTCTGTCACAATGTCAGAGAGAACCTTGGGAAGCATGGAAGTAATTCCCACAAAATCATTCAGAGGGAGGCTGAACAAAATAACGTAAATTGGCTTGTGGAGACTTTGTGTCAGAATAATGAGGAGCAACAGGGTCAGATTACAAAAAGCACCAAACATGTAGATGAAGATGCCAAAGATAAATATGGGATATTTTGCTCCTGGAGGGATGGAAAATGGATCCAGGCAGGCCCGGCGCCACGAGGGGGCAAAAGGGGGCAATGCCCCCTCAGATCTGACTTGTGCCCCCTCTGTTTCATTTTTGTATTCGTGGTTAAAAATAAATGGTAAACCTTTTGAGTTAAATAATAATTTAACCTTATCCCCATGGGATTTAGAATGTTCAGTGTGACTCGTGACATTACTGCCAGATTCAAACGTCTTTCGCGTTGGTTGGCGCTGAGCCAGAGACGGACGAGCTCAGCGCTGTCATATCACAACTATGCAGTGTTTTCAACCTCATAATGTTTATTTTAGATTTCATACATTTAAATAGGCTACACGTAAGCACTGGTAAAACAATAGGCTACATTTGGAGTCTGTGAAAGCAGCAAAAACAATCTATTCAAATGTAATTTGCCGACGTGTGTTTTTAAAATCAGATAAACACAGTGGAAGTAGGCTATCTATAAAGTTTACTCTATTG
The DNA here is from genome assembly GCF_023724105.1 of Carassius gibelio. Classification (NCBI taxonomy): domain Eukaryota; kingdom Metazoa; phylum Chordata; class Actinopteri; order Cypriniformes; family Cyprinidae; genus Carassius; species Carassius gibelio. The sequence goes on from NC_068410.1 coordinate 9,181,301, forward strand.
TTATAAAGATTTTAAAACGACCAAACACACTCACTTACACATATTTGAGAATCGGCATATAGGATAGTTGATGACATGGTAAGTAAGTTTGCAGGGCTCTCAAGTTTTGAACTGAGTTCAGAGTGAGATTTTGCCCGCGGTCGCGATGGCGGCAGGGGTTTGATGGGGACGGGTGTCTGATCTCATAAATGACACATATTCTTACAAATAAAATAATATTTATTTAATTCAGCATTTATTTGTGTGTGTGTGTGTGTGTGTGTGTGTGTGTGTGTGTGTGTGTGTGTGTAGAGAGAGAGAGAGAGAGAAAATGGTCAGTGTTGTTTATTGTAGGTGTTGGTAGCTGGTTTTGAGGCCAGGGGTTGGTGGCTCCCATTTGAAGCACTGTGGTTCCAGGCCAGCCATTTTTCACAGTTCCATCAAGTGCTAAGCTGTTCCTGGTTTTGGTCTTGTTTAATCCCACCATGGAGAAAACCCTCTCAGCATAGGTATTTGAATGAGCGAGCACTAACACTAATGCAGCTATTTTAGAAAGCCTCCCTGCTTATGTCCCTCACACCTTGATGGACACAGGAGTTCTCTTGTCTGCAGACTAAGCACCAGTAAAAAGAGCTGGTGGTTCCCATTGTGATGAATGGCCATCGTGTTGACCACTCCTTCTTAAAGGAACACCTACAGGTGGCTGCTCTACATAACCCTCTCTTTTTCCCTGTTTCCAGTGGCTTCTCCACTGTTTCCTCTATGGTCCTCCACAGTCTCTTCCATGCACCCATCCTCTACTGGCACTCCCTCCCCTACTGTATTCTCCACAGCCTCCTCCTCTGACCTAGCCACCTTTTTAGGGAGCTGGGCCCGCATTCATAATGATTTTAAGAAAGTCCTCTCAGAAAACTCTTAATTTAGCTTAAAAACTTTTACATAGGAGTCTTAGCTTTAAAGCAATTCGGGACCGATCTGAGAGCAACTCTGACTAAGGAAAAGACAAAAACGTTCATCTTAGTGAGGAGGCGGGGTTGACCCCGTTGCTATGTATGACACAATCTTTTGAAGACTGTGATTGGTTGGTAGTCCAAGAAGGAAAAAAAGAGTGATTTTAAGTATAGGGTCTATTCTAATTCTCACTTTGAATTTACATGCGTAATTTTTCCTATTTGACCGTTCTCTCTCTCTCTCTCTCTCACACACACACACACACACACACACACACACACACACACACACACACATTATATGTGTGTATATGAATTCTATTTTTTTATTTATCATGCTTTTAATTTCCTATAAGATATTTGATTGGTTAGAATGATAAAAATTGCTCGACTCTTTCTAATTACAGTGATTGCTGTCCTATTTAAGTGGCGGTTTGAATGTTGGTTCTAATGTATCAAACATGGAATCAAAGCCAAGAAGGGCGAGAAAGCCAAACTGGACAGAGGAACAGTGTTTACTGTTACCCCAGTTAGTGGATGAACACCAGGACATTCTTAAAGGAAAATTCAGACACAGCAAGGGCAAGAAGCAGACATGGGAGCGTATAGCACAAACTATTAACGGTTCATTCCCTGCTTGTGCGCACCTATAAGCCTGCTATATTCATAAATGCAGTTTTTTGAGCCTGTAAGGTGGGAATGTCCAGTGGAAACGAAATGAACTGCGAACACAATAAGATGTTCTGAAAGTGCTGTAATTGTTTGTGTGATCACTCTGCTTACAGAAGGTTGTGACAGACTCAAATCATCACTATTGCATTGTTGCATGTTCCCAGTTGCCAAATATCGTAATGTAGTGATTACTTTAATTTATATATTAAATTATATTATATTAAATTATATATAATCTATACCGTCTTATTAACTCATTGTCATCCATTGTCTGCAACACATTTCTTCTGCCTCTTCATCTTTCTGCCATTTTCTCCTCTGCTAAAGAAACTCTTAAGCCTCTTAAAAGTCCTCGTCTGTGCTCATAACAAATTTTACCTTAAGACCTCTTTTAAGGGATAAGATGCTTTCTGAATTACTTTTTTCTTAACTAGGATTTTTTTCTTTAATTTTAAAAGTAAACGCCCATATTTCTAAGAATTTTCTTAGAATTTTGTCACTAGGAACTACTTTTTGCATTAAGATTCTTTATGAATATGGGCCCAGATCTTTTAGAACAAAGCATGAAAGATTGATCCTTTGCCTCTTCCCTGACATCTTTGAAATAGACGAATGCAATAATCAATATTATACATTGGATAAAATATAATGAAATAGCCTAGGCAAAACGTTTTCAAAATGGGGACCAGGATGAGGTGCAGTAAAAATAAAAGGAAAGAAAAAACAAAAAATAATTCAAACTATTATGGATACTGCCATACAAGTATTTTGAATAGGCCTATTATAGAAGTCTCTTATATAAAACTATCAGAGTAGCCCCGCATCCTCTTCAACGTGTTAATTTGGCAATAAAAAAATAATAGTGGGCTAATAATAGGCACAAAAGCTACGGCCGACCACGTATAATGGCCAAAATTGCGTGCGTGTCGGGGTCATAATAACCATCAGACCAAAACATATCTTAGACTGTTTTTAAAAAATGTTAAATTAATATATTGATAAAAAAAAACATATAGTGAAAATCTGTGTCATTGTCTTGACAAGTCTGTAACCGTAACGTTACCTACTTCAGCGAGCGTCTGGATCTGTGTTGCACACGAGCCTGTAAAAATCTTACCCGGATACAGCAATGCTATTTTCTGATTGGTTGATCGGTAGCTATATTTTTTTATTCGTTTAGCTGGTGCGTGTCAGGGCCTTCGGGGAACTCACTTGATTCCTCTACGTTACCTGTTTCACTGTTTACAAAAATAGCGCCGCAACTTGGTGGGCGTTATCCTCGTAATGTCTCTGTGCGTGAGAAATACAAGGTGTGGCGTGTGAGCGTGTGAACGGGTTGAAATGCGTGAGTCTCACGCCCAATGCGTGAGACTTGAGAGCCCTGAGTTTGTGAATATTTCGAATAAAAAAGGAAAAACGAAATGAAGGATAGCCTACATCTGTTATACAGTTATTGTGGCTGCTGTGTTTCACGTGACAAATATGACGCGTTGCCATGGAAACATTAAGGTGGAACGTTCTAAAATAACTGTAGCCTTGAAAAATCTTACTTTCGGGAGTCAGTTAGAATATTTTAAACTTTAGTGTGAAAGGGTTAATTATTCATAATAAATGACGCTGGCTTGGCTGTGTGATTTCCTGATGTGGGTATTAAAGGTGCTGTAGGGAACTTTTGTAAAACAATTTTTTACATATTTATTAAACCTGTCATTATGTCCTGACAGTAGAATATGAGACAGATAATCTGAAAAAAAATCAAGCTCCTCTGGATCCTCCCAGTGTCCTATTGCCATTTGCAGAAACTCCATCGCTCCCGGTAAAAAATAACCAATCAGAGCTGCGGTCCGTAACTTTGTGTTCAAAATGTAGAAAAATGTTTATAATAAGCGAGTACACCATGAATCCATTTTCCAAACCGTGTTTTTGGCTTATCCTGACTCACTAGGGTGCACCTATAATAAGTGTTTATATTCGGACTATTTTAGATTGCTTCGGGGATACCGCGGCGGAGTAACCCAGTACCTTTGTGATTCTTCATAGACATAAACAGAGAGAAGTAGTTCCGGCTACGATGTTCCTCCGCAAGACGCAAGCAGTTCTGTTTATTAACCGCTAGAGCGTCCAAAGTTCCCTACCGCAGCTTTAAATCACATGGAAAATACAGTTGTTTAAATTTAAAGCAAGGGGCATGGTTTTATCCAACCCCGCGCCATTCGGTGTCCATCGAGCAAATATCTGAACATGTGATATTATCAGCAATTCAGTTTCAGCTAAAATGTGAATTATCAATAATATCATTAAAAATGGACATAAGAAAGTATATGCAGCGTATTTCAGACCACAAAAAGAACACTGAAAGTGTGATTGAGAGTACAGCTGATGAACATGACAGCCATCAAAGCATTTTGATGGTGTAATAAAGTTAAGCCCCCTTAACAATTTCACATGCCCCCTCAGTCATTTCATCCTGCAGCCGGGCCTGGATCCAGGGTCAGCTCAAAACTGACTATGATGGAAAAGTTCTCCATTATGACTCTGGATTCTTTGGAATACAAGAAAAATAATATGTTTACATTCATATCAATAAAACACCAAATTTCCCCTTAATTAATCGAAGAATAAAACATTTGTCAGCATATTACTCACTTCATCCACACTTCAAACCTCTACCAGCACTTCAGTTAGAAAAGACTGCAGTATGCTGATGTTGTCTTCAACAAATTCAAGCTGAAAGTGTCTTATATAGACAGTCATCATACTGACATCATCCACATTATAACCCCTGAAGACGAATAATGCATAATACTTGTCACAAATAGGACACAGATTCTCAAACAGACTTGACATACTTACATACCACCTAGGGAGGCCATCTCCAACATATTTGCAGTATTGAGCAGTGTAGCCAATCACAGACATATCTGATGGTTTCTTGAACGCAATGACAAGAAATGTTTAAGTTAGAATCCACTGACCACTCAAAATGCTAAGTTTTTGTAAAGTGCTGAGTTCTCTAAGCTCGGGAATCCTCTCATTATAACAAATTGTAGATATGATGTAAATAAGAGATTCATTGTGCTGTGTAGAGAGCTTATTAATGGAATGTCGCAGGGGCGATTCTAAGATTTTCATTTTAGGGGGGCTCAGCCCCAATAAGGGTATGATTAAAAAATATTTTTTGACTATTAGTGTATTGTATACTACTAACCTTAATGCAATCCACTATTCCATTGTATTCTCTGTATTTCATGTATGGGAGTAGGAGTATTCACCGAGCCATATACAACACTGTAAAAAACAAACTGAAAATTTAGATGTGACCAGTCACTAGAAAATTGAGAATGTTTTTTTTTTTTTTTTTTACAATAAAGACTTCCTGATTCATTATTAGGACATTCATGTTTATCCTTTGATGATACCACTCATTTTTCTTATGAAATGTACGTGGAAATTGGCAGACAATTAAAACAAGCAATGACTGCAATGAATCTTGGGAACTAGTGGTATTGTGTGTGAGAGGCTGTCTACGTTCTATTCTCACCTGACTGTTGCTCATTTGCAGACCTACTCTGCTCAACAAGAAAAAAAAATGTATATTCATCTACAATGAAATATAATTTTCTTTTTGCCTTTATAATCAGCAATAAGGTTGGTTATACATCAAGTCACCCCCTGAAAATTTATTTCATTTCAAATCATTTAACTAACCAGCTAATATTCATTAAGAATTTAGACAAAACATGTATTAATGTTATAGTTAATTGTCTATTGGCAATATGTTTAATCTGTCATTTTTCTATTTATTAAAAATAACAACATTTATTATCAATTTGCCACTTCAGTAAATCAATTACTTTAAAAAAAATCACAGATTCCTTTACTCTTACTCTCATGATACACTAATGATTCATTATTACTTAATACAAAATTATATTTAACAATACAAAACAAAATAACTCCACATGATGTTTATCTCTCTGTGACATTTAGTGCTTTCAGACAATGATGTGCGTCTTTAATAATATCTGTGTATGGCTGCTTAATGGTTGTTATTTAAAGTATGTTTTAATGGGTGTTAGTCGCTTCATTTTTGTTAGAAGAAAAAAGAACTGTCGCACTGTGATAAGGGCTGAAGGTGAATGCAGCGAAGACATATTGGTATTGGATGCGCACAAACACACACACACACACACACACACCTTGTAATCTCCATAGACAGTAAAAGAAATGGACACAGTGACCCCATTGGATTCAATGGAGAAAAATGGAGTCAATTAGAAGCATGCAGTTCCTAGGGGTCGAGCATACTGCACAGACTCAAACTGAGCTTGATGACGTAGATTTCACGTGAGCAACCTGTCTGACAATTGTAAGTCTTCTAATCGCTGTGCCAAGAGAAATCTGAATAATCCACCGAATCTTGCAGAGAAGGCGAGCGTGAACAGGAGCAAATTTTGGTAAGTATTCTGATTAATTATATCCCTTGACTTAATGCCTCCACATCCCCACGATAGCCTCATAGACAGTACAAGATTGCCTGCGAGCTTCTCCTCTTGTTCATACGGTAATTTCTCTAACTTGCAACAGAGAGTCGCAGGTTATGATGCAATGTTTAGCCTATTTTTTCAAAAACTGCTTCTACGGGACCATCACGTAAGATACAAGGTCTTTAATACATTTCCGTGTTTCTTTAGAAATTATGAAAGGACAAATGGTGTCTTTAAACGCCTCAGATGTAAAGTTATTCGCTGTCAAAGTGATGCCAAAATGAATGGGAGTCAATGGAACGCTAACAGCAGGTGGGGGTCCGCTAGCCAATGGCGGCTCCCAGGGCTGCTTCAATAAATTATGAAACCCTGACACCTTTATTGTGTTAGGGCCCAAAACCTGGAATTTGCTTAGGCCCCCCAAATCGCTAAGTCCGCCCCTTTTTTTTTTTTCTTGAAATTAAAAGAGTGGGATCTGTCCTTGTAATGAAATGAAAAGAGTGGGATCTTTAGTATACTGCATTTATTATAAAATGGACAAGCTGGCAGCTATGAAAGCAAGGCTGTAGGGCAATATAGGCCCTCCAGTAAAAGAAATATGGGTTTGTATGCCATTACTGACATGCAGTGAAAAAAAAAACCTAAAACCTAAAAATGGTAACTAAGGGTAAATTACACTACAGCAATGTAATCAAAACAGAAAAGTTTTGGCATTTTTAAAAAGTTTCACATACAGACAACAATGTTGTCAAAAAATAATCCTCATTCACACGGATCTGTTAAAATGATTAAAAACGCTGTCACTTTGTCACTTTCTAAAGAAACACTATGCACCTGTGCACATACCTATTCTTAAAGTATTCATCATGCCTATAGACTGAACGTGTGATACACATAGCATGAAATAACTGTTTACACAAATTCACATTTCTGAAGTTTACAGAGATGATCATGGTATAATTTTCAACTTTTGAAACCCATTTTCATGCCCCCAAAAGTGCTGTTGTTTTGTAAATGAACAGCCAAAATTAATAAAACATCTTCCATTTTTATTTAATAACTGTGTTGTGTAAACCTAAAAACCTAAATTAACTGGTTTTATCGAAGTTAAAAAAAAATATTATTTAATATCACCAAATTGATAGCAATACATTTATTTATACCAATAAAATTAATTTTATGGGTTAAATCAGAAGTGTGGATGTTTCCAGAGCACAAAGCGCTGTAGAATTCGCTGTATTTAAAGTATGTAAAACTCTTTAGTCTAAAAAATGTCTACATACGCTTTTGATTGTCTTCACTTGGAGGTCTAACCATGTAATTTTAAGAGATCAGATTTTGGATGGTAACATTTGAACTAAATTTACACATTGTAATTCAATGCTTCACATTCACTGGTACTCTAAGTTCATTGCATTAATAATAACAGTTGCACATTCATGTCATTATTGGTCCATTGGGACCTTTAGTAGGCCTATGTCAGTCTGATTGATGAGATCTGGAGGGATTTCATTAATGGCGTCCATTTGGTTTTGTCACATACAATAAACAACTTGATAATTAACTAATTGTGTCACTAATTGTGTTGATGTTAAGAGGTCAATATGAACAATGCCACTAACAATACCTTTGGGATGCCGAGCTTGACTGTAAGTTGTTTTTGAATTTAAAAAGGTTTGAATCAGAATAACTTTAAAAAGAAAAGAAGGTGCACATGATAAACATGCCCTTAGTAGGTCCACTGTTTAAATCTTTTTTGTTTTCTAATAGTAAGTCATCTATATATATTAGGGCTGTCAGTTTAATGTGTTAACTTAATTAATTAGTTATAAAAATAATAATTATAATAACGTGATTAAGATATTTTAACTCAGTTAACACATGGCCCCACCCCCAGACATGTATGTCATCTTACATTTCAGACAGTTGCCAAATATGATGCAGGACAATAATGCCATAAATGCAGTTATGCACTAAAATTCAAGATATTGGTGCAAAAATTCCCCTGTATGTGTTTTTTGTCTCATATTTATATCATACCATATCACACGAGCAAGAAGAGCAGCAGACTATTACACACATGTATAGATGTCCTATTCAACAGCCCCAAGCACATAGATGCGTCCGCCATCTTGCAATGGTCAACTTGACATCATTCACCATACTGAAGTTTCTCAGAGAGCCATTGACCCTTTCTGTGCAGGATTGTGGCATTTTTTTTAATATTCAGTGAATATTATGGTGAATGACATCCAGTTGACCATTACAATATGGCGGACGGCTTACATACAGCGACCCATAGAAACAGTCGCTAATATACTACGTATATACTGTATAAGATTACACAAGTGCTGATTTTGTCCTGAATATCACGAGTTTAAATGTGATGTTATACAACAGTTCAGTAAATAAAAAGTTTATATTGTGTTATATTTTAAGAACAATATTATGTATTTTTGCTCAATCTTGCAAATAATATTTTACCTTTAAAGTACACATTAAATCAAAATTGACCTTATTTACTTTACCAGCGCAACTAGATAGTCTTGATGTGAACAATTATTCAGTGCAAGTTAATCCACTGAAAAAAATGGCATTCATTTTCTGATGACGTCAGTTTGACAGCTTGAGATGAATATCCTTAACCACGCCCCTAAAACCGTTAGTTTGTATGAGGGAGAGACAGAGAGGAGGGGCGCAAAAATAAGACCATGCCATCTATTCAATATTCCGTTTCAGCTGGAAATATGTCTCTACACTGAAATAAAGTCGGCAGCAACTTCTGATTCACTCTTTCCTGAATTTCCTGAATCAGCCGTTTGAACGAATAACAAAATACATTTACTGGCACCTGCCAGCAGATTTAGTTTATTATTTAGAGTATAATTGATAATAATATTATTAATAATAATAATAAAAACATTAAAGGTATAGTTTTAATGTATAGTATATTATAGTATACCCCAATTTTTTTTTATTATGTCATCATTTACTCGTTTAAGTCCCTCATGTCGTTTCAGACCTTTCTTTAGTGGAACATAAAGGAAGGTATTTTGAAGACTTTTTGTAAAAAAAGCTGTTGTGGTTTCCAAAGCCTTTCATTGTATGAACAAACAACACTCAGGTACTTCTCAAATTATCTCCTTTTATATTCAATAGTTTATGTTAGGCCTAAATTGTAGCCTAAATATTTATCTGTAATAATTTTATATTGTTGTTGAATCAGATAAAATATTTCTAAAGCTACAATTTGCAATGTCTACTTGATACTTTCATTTAAGAAAAAAGAAAAAATTATAAATAATCTTTTGTGGGTATTTTCATAGTCAAAGTTATTTTGCAATGGATTGTAATTAATTAAATTAATAAACTGAAACATGTAAATAATTGCATGAAAAATGTTCATCATCTGACAGCACTTCTATATATATATAGAATATGTGTGTGTGTGTGTGTGTGTGTGTGTGTGTGCGTGCATGCGTGTGTGTGTGTGTGTGTGTGTGTGTGTGTTTATCTTTTTCCATGCACTCAGCAGACAAACTTGTATCATTTTAAATATCCAGTCTGAATCAAATAATGTCTGTATAAACAGAACAGAGCATGAGACTGCTATTTTACTTACAGAAATTATGTGTCTGACCTTTTTTGTTTGCATGTCAAATGACAGAAGCAGGCAGAACAAAGATTATCTACACCTTCTATTTTATTTATTTATTTTTTTGTCACACACAAAAAAAACTGATTGTTTCACACTGAAGTGACAGGAAAAAAATCTCAATGTTTTATAGTCTTCATGAATACACAGACCCTGAAAACTGTATATTACCATAAAATGACAGGGCCTGGCTTTTGCCTAATGATGTTTGTCATAAAATGCCATTCATGATAGCAGATATCAGTTAACACTGAAAATGACATTATGCACTTCTGCATTCTCTATTATAATTATGCAAGTAAGCAAGACATTTGGAACAAAGCAAATAAAAATATTCTTTGCTTTTAATCTTCTGTTAATTTTCTCAAAAGTTGTAAAGGTTTTTTTTCTGATGTGGTATTGTTCCCTTTAATTGGTTTCAGATGTAGAACTGGAGTTTGTGGATTGATTATGATCAACTAATATTTGTAATTTTCTATATAATAACTGAGAAATAAAGAATTGTTACACTGGTGAAGGCAAAATTAGTTGTTGTTGTTGTTCTTTTTATATAGCTTAACAATAATTTTATTAATATAGGTCTTGGCATTATTGTGATGTATTAATTTTCCCTAAAGTGAAAATAGTTGTGCAATTGCCCTCTACATATTAGAAATAGTTTATTGGAATTGTCTTTGAACATCAGCAGAAGGCTTTATAAGACATCTTGGCACAAACTTATATAATAAAACACATTTAAAAAGAGATTTTTCTGTGAAAGATTTTAAGGAAATGTTTTCGGATTTCGTGGCTGTTCAGTCCATAAACAATTGGGTTCATAACAGGAGGCACCAAAAAAATAAGCATTCCCACAATTTTCTGCAGATTTGCATTAACATTTGAGAACCTGTGGGACAGGATGTAGAAAGTCACAAAAATTTCAAACATGACGAAAATGACCAGTTGAGCAACGCAGGTGTTGATGGCCTTGCTCTTTGTGTCAGACCTACTTGTAACCAAGCAGGTAATCAGAATCTTCACATAAGAAAATACTTGAATGGAAACACTAATAATCTGCATAATGGCTGTTGTAAATAAGCCAAAAATGTTGTTAACTATAGTATTACCACAGGTCAGCTTAAAAAGAGAAGGGTTATCACAAAACACACTCACAATATGGGATCTACATCTTGACTGCATTCCCTGCAAGGAAAACAGTGTACAAATTAATAAAAAGTCAAACCCCCATACAAGAGCCACAATCCCCATAACAACTCTGGGTGTCATTAGACTATTGTATCGCAATGGCATACAAATGGCAATATAGCGATCAAAAGCCATGGCTGCCAGGATGAACAAAACACCACCTCCATACATGTGGAGCAGAAAACCCTGGAGAACACAGAGGGGATAGTATGTATTATTGGTTTCTGTCACAATGTCAGAGAGAACCTTGGGAAGCATGGAAGTAATTCCCACAAAATCATTCAGAGGGAGGCTGAACAAAATCACATAAATTGGCTTGTGGAGACTTTGTGTCAGAATAATGAGGAGCAACAGGGTCAGATTACAAAAAGCACCAAACATGTAGATGAAGATGCCAAAGATAAATATGGGATATTTTGCTCCTGGAGGGATGGAAAATGGATCCAGGGTCAGCTCAAAACTGACTATGATGGAAAAGTTCTCCATTATGACTCTGGAATCTGTGGAATACAAGAAAAATAATATGTTTACATTCATATCAATAAAACACCAAATTTCCCCTTAATTAATTGAAGAATAAAACATTTGTCAGTATATTACTCACTTCATTCACACTTCAAACCTCTACCAGCACTTCAGTTAGAAAAGACTGCAGTATGCTGATGTTGTCTTCAACAAATTCAAGCTGAAACTTTCTTATATAGACAGTCATCATACTGACATCATCCACATTATAACCCCTGAAGACGAATAATGCATAATACTTGTCACAAATAGGACACAGATTCTCAAACAGACTTGACATACTTACATACCACCTAGGGAGGCCATCTCCAACATATTTGCAGTATTGAGCAGTGTAGCCAATCACAGACATATCTGATGGTTTCTTGAACGCAATGACAAGAAAAGTTAAAGTTAGAATCCACTGACCACTCAAAATGCTAAGTTTTTGTAAAGTGCTGAGTTCTCTAAGCTCGGGAATCCTCTCATTATAACAAATTGTAGATATGATGTAAATAAGAGATTCATTGTGCTGTGTAGAGAGCTTATTAATGGAATGTCGCAGGGGCGATTCTAAGATTTTCATTTTAGGGGGGCTCAGCCCCAATAAGGGTATGATTAAAAAATATTTTTTGACTATTAGTGTATTGTATACTACTAACCTTAATGCAATCCACTATTCCATTGTATTCTCTGTATTTCATGTATGGGAGTAGGAGTATTCACCGAGCCGTATACAACACTGTAAAAAACAAACTGAAAATTTAGATGTGACCAGTCACTAGAAAATTGAGAATGTAGATTTTTTTTTTTACAATAAAGACTTCCTGATTCATTATTAGGACATTCATGTTTATCCTTTGATGATACCACTGCTTTTTCTTATGAAATGTACGTGGAAATTGGCAGACAATTAAAACAAGCAATGACTGCAATGAATCTTGGGAACTAGTGGTATTGTGTGTGAGAGGCTGTCTACGTTCTATTCTCACCTGACTGTTGCTCATTTCAGACCTACTCTGCTCAACAAGAAAAAAAAATGTATATTCATCTACAATGAAATATAATTTTCTTTTTGCCTTTATAATCAACAATACGGTTGGTTATACATCAAGTCACCCCCTGAAAATTTATTTCATTTCAAATCATTTAACTAACCAGCTAATATTCATTAAGAATTTAGACAAAACATGTATTAATGTTATAATTAATTGTCTATTGGCAATATGTTTAATCTTTTATTTGTTTCTGTTTATTAAAAATAACAACATTTATTATCAATTTGCCACTTCAGTAAATCAATTACTTTAGATTCCTTTACTCTTACTCTCATGATACACTAATGATTCATTATTACTTAATACAAAATTATATTTAACAATACAAAACAAAATAACTCCACATGATGTTTATCTCTCTGTGACATTTAGTGCTTTCAGACAATGATGTGCGTCTTTATTAATTTCTGTGCATGGCTGCATAATGATCGTTATCTAAAGTACGTTTTAATGGGTGTTAGTCGCTTTATTTTTGTTGGAAGAAAAAAGAACTGTCACACTGTGATAAGGGCTGAAGGTGAACGCAGCGAAGAAGTATTGGTATTGGATGCACACGAACACACACACACACACACTTTGTACTCTCCATAGACAGTAAAAGAAATGGACACAGCGACCCCATTGGATTCAACCATAGACAGTAAAAGAAATGGACACAGCGACCCCATTGGATTCAATGGAGAAAAATGGAGTCAATTAGAAGCATGCAGTTCCTAGGGGTCGAGCATACTGCACAGACTCAAACTGAGCTTGATGACGTAGATGTCACGTGAGCAACCTGTCTGACAATTGTAAGTCTTCTAATCGCTGTGCCAAGAGAAATCTGAATGACCCACTGAAACTTGCAGGGAAGGCGAGCGTGAACAGGAGCAAATTTTGGTAAGTATTCTGATTAATTATCTCCCTTGACTTTATGCCTCCACATTCCCCCGATTGCTTCATAGACAATAGAAGATTGCCTGCGAGCTTCTCCTCCTGTTCATACGGTAATTTCTCTAACGTGCGACAGAGATTCGCAGGTTATGTTGCAATCGTTAGCCTATTTTTACAAAAACTGCTTCTACGGGACTATAACGTAAGATACTAGATAATGGAGCCTTTTATACATTTCCGTGTTTCTTTAGAAATAGTGAATGAACAAATGGAGTCTTTAAACGCCTCAGATGTAAAGTTATTCGCTGTCAAAGTGACGCCAAAATGAATGGGAGTCAATGGAATGCTAATAGCAGGTAGGGGTCCGCTAGCCAATGACGGCACCCAGGGCTGCTTCAATAAATTATGAAACCCTGACACCCTTATTGTGTTAGGGCCCAACACCTGGAATTTGCTTAGGCCCCCAAATCACTGAGTCCACCACCTTTTTTTTTCTTGAAATGAAAAGAGTGGGATCTTTAGTATACTGCATTTATTATAAAATGGACAAGCTGGCAGCTATGAAAGCAAGGCTGTAGGGCAATATAGGCCCTCCAGTAAAAGAAATATGGGTTTGTATGCCATTACTGACATAAACCTAAAAAACCTAAAACCTAAAAATGGTAACTAAGGGTAAATTACACTACAGCAATGTAATCAAAACAAAAGTTTTGGCATTTTTAAAAAGTTTCACACACAGACAACAATGTTGTCAAAAAATAATCCTCATTCACACGGATCTGTTAAAATGATTAAAAACGCTGTCACTTTGTCACTTTCTAAAGAAACATTACGCACCTGTGCACATACCTATTCTTAAAGTATTCATCATGCCTATAGACTGAACGTGTGATACACATAGCATGAAATAACTGTTTACACAAATTCACATTTTTGAAGTTTACAGAGAGGATTATGGTATAATTTTCAACTTTTGAAACCCATTTTTAAAAATTGGCATTTTCATGCCCCCAAAAGTGCTGTTGTTTTGTAAATGAACAGCCAAAATTAATAAAACATCTTCCATTTTTATTTAATAACTGTGTTGTGTAAACCTAAAAACCTAAATTAACTGGTTTTATCAAAGTAAAAATTGATAGCAATACATTTATCTATACCAATAAAATTAATTTTATGGGTTAAATCAGAAGTGTGGATGTTTCCAGAGCACAAAGCGCTGTAGAATTCGCTGTATTTAAAGTATGTAAAACTCTTTAGTCTAAAAAATGTCTACATAAGCTTTTGATTGTCTTCACTTGGAGGTCTAACCATGTAATTTTAAGAGATCAGATTTTGGATGGTAACATTTGAACTAAATTTACACATTGTAATTCAATGCTTAACATTCACTGGTACTCTAAGTTCATTGCAATAATAATAACAGTTGCACATTCATGTCATTATTGGTCCATTGGGACCTTTAGTAGGCCTATGTCAGTCTGATTGATGAGATCTGGAGGGATTTCATTAATGGCGTCCATTTGGTTTTGTCACATACAATAAACAACTTGATAATTAACTAATTGTGTCACTAATTGTGTTGATGTTAAGAGGTCAATATGAACAATGCCACTAACAATACCTTTGGGATGACGAGCTTGACTGTAAGTTGTTTTTGAATTTAAAAAGGTTTGAATCAGAATAACTTTAAAAAGAAAAGAAGGTGCACATGATAAACATGCCCTTAGTAGGTCCACTGTTTAAATTTGCTTTTGTTTCTAATAGTAAGTCATTTATATATATATTAGGGCTGTCAGTTTAATGTGTTAACTTAATTAATTAGTTATAAAAATAATAATTATAATAACGTGATTAAGATATTTTAACTCAGTTAACACATGGCCCCACCCCCAGACATGTATGTCATCTTACATTTCAGACAGTTGCCAAATATGATGCAGGACAATAATGCCATAAATGCAGTTATGCACTAAAATTCAAGATATTGGTGCAAAAATTCCCCTGTATGTGTTTTTTGTCTCATATTTATATCATACCATATCACACGAGCAAGAAGAGCAGCAGACTATTACACACATGTATAGATGTCCTATTCAACAGCCCCAAGCACATAGATGCGTCTGCCATCTTGCAATGGTCAACTTGACATCATTCACCATACTGAAGTTTCTCAGAGAGCCATTGAGCCTTTCTGTGCAGGATTGTGGCATTTTTTGAATATTCAGTGAATATTATGGTGAATGACATCCAGTTGACCATTACAATATGGCGGACGGCTTACATACAGCAACCCATAGAAACAGTTGCTAATATACTATATACTGTATATGATTACACAAGTGCTGATTTTGTCCTGAATATCACGAGTTTAAATGTGATTTTATACAACAGTTCAGTAAATAAAACGTTTATTTTGTGTTATATTTTAAGAACAATATTATGTATTTTTGCTCAATCTTGCAAATAATATTTTACCTTTAAAGTACACATTAAATCAAAATTGACCTTATTTACTTTACCAGCGCAACTAGATAGTCTTGATGTGAACAATTATTCAGTGCAAGTTAATCCACTGAAAAAAATGGCATTCATTTTCTGATGACGTCAGTTTGACAGCTTGAGATGAATATCCTTAACCACGCCCCTAAAACCGTTAGTTTGTATGAGGGAGAGACAGAGAGGAGGGGCGCAAAAATAAGACCATGCCATCTATTCAATATTCCGTTTCAGCTGGAAATATGTCTCTACACTGAAATAAAGTCGGCAGCAACTTCTGATTCACTCTTTCCTGAATTAATCAGCCGTTTGAATGAATTACAAAATACATTTACTGGCACCTGCCAGCAGATTTAGTTTATTATTTAGAGTATAATTGACTTAATAATAATAATAAAAACATTAAAGGTATAGTTTTAATGTATAGTATATTTATAGCCTATTCCCCAATTTTTTTTTATTATGTCATCATTTACTCGTTTACGTCCCTCATGTCAATTCAAACCTTTCTTTGGTATTTTGAAGACTTTTTGTAAAAAAAAAAGCTGTTGTGGTTTCCAAAGCCTTTCATTGTATGAACAAACAACACTCAGGTACTTCTCAAATTATTTCCTTTTATGTTCCATAGTTTATGTTAGGCCTAAATTGTAGCCTAAATATTTATCTGTAATAATTTTATGTTGTTGTTGAATCAGATAAAATATTTCAAAAGCTACAATTTGCAATGTCTACTTGATACTTTGATTTAACAAAAAAAAATTTTTTTAATAATCTTTTGTGGGTATTTTCATAGTCAAGGTTATTTTGCAATGAATTGTGATTAATTAAATTAATAAACTGAAACATGTAAATAACTGCATGAAAAATGTTCATCAACTGACAGCACTTCTATATATATATATATATATATATATATATAGAATATGTGTGTGTGTGTGTGTGTGTGTGTGTGTGTTTATCTTTTTCCATGCACTCAGCAGACAAACTTGTATCATTTTAAATATCCAGTCTGAATCAAATAATGTCTGTATAAACAGAACAGAGCATGAGACTGCTATTTTACTTACAGAAATTATGTGTCTGAACTTTTTGGTTTGCATGTCTAATGACAAAAGCAGGCAGAACAAAGATTATCTACACCTTCTATTTTATTTTTTTATTTTTTTTTTCACATAAAAAAACTGATTGTTTCACACTGAAGTGACAGGAAAAAAATCAGAATGTTTTATAGTCTTCATGAATACACAAACCCTGAAAACTGTATTTTACCATAAAATGACAGGGCCTGGCTTTTGCCTAATGATGTTTGTCATAAAATGCCATTCATGATAGCAGATATCAGTTAACACTGAAAATGACATTATGCACTTCTGCATTCTCTATTATAATTATGCAAGTAAGCAAGACATTTGGAACAAAGCAAATAAAAATATTCTTTGCTTTTAATCTTCTGCTAATTTTCTCAAAAGTTGTAAAGGTTTTTTTTCTGATGTGGTATTGTTCCCTTTAATTGGTTTCAGATGTAGAACTGGAGTTTGTGGATTGATTATGATCAACTAATATTTGTAATTTTCTATATAATAAGTGAGAAATAAAGAATTGTTACACTGGTGAAGGCAAAATTAGTTGTTGTTGTTGTTCTTTTTATATAGCTTAACAATAATTTTATTAATATAGGTCTTGGCATTATTGTGAATGCATAAATTTTCCCTAAAGTGAAAATAGTTGTGCAATTGCCCTCTACATATTAGAAATAGTTTATTGGAATTGTCTTTGAACATCAGCAGAAGGCTTTATGAGACATCTTGGCACAAACTTATATAATAAAACACATTTAAAAATATATTTTTCTGTGAAAGATTTTAAGGAAATGTTTTCGGATTTCGTGGCTGTTCAGTCCATAAACAATTGGGTTCATAACAGGAGGCACCAAAAAAATAAGCATTCCCACAATTTTCTGCAGATTTGCATTAACATTTGAGAACCTGTGGGACAGGATGTAGAAAGTCACAAAAATTTCAAACATGACGAAAATGACCAGTTGAGCAACGCAGGTGTTGATGGCCTTGCTCTTTGTGTCAGACCTACTTGTAACCAAGCAGGTAATCAGAATCTTCACATAAGAAAATACTTGAATGGAAACACTAATAATCTGCATAATGGCTGTTGTAAATAAGCCAAAAATGTTGTTAACTATAGTATTACCACAGGTCAGCTTAAAAAGAGAAGGGTTATCACAAAACACACTCACAATATGGGATCTACATCTTGACTGCATTCCCTGCAAGGAAAACAGTGTACAAATTAATAAAAAGTCAAACCCCCATACAAGAGCCACAATCCCCATAACAACTCTGGGTGTCATTAGACTATTGTATCGCAATGGCATACAAATGGCAATATAGCGATCAAAAGCCATGGCTGCCAGGATGAAAAAAACACCACCTCCATACATGTGGAGCAGAAAACCCTGGAGAACACATAGGGGATAGTATGTATTATTGGTTTCTGTCACAATGTCAGAGAGAACCTTGGGAAGCATGGAAGTAATTCCCACAAAATCATTCAGAGGGAGGCTGAACAAAATCACATAAATTGGCTTGTGAAGACTTTGTGTCAGAATAATGAGGAGCAACAGGGTCAGATTACAAAAAGCACCAAACATGTAGATGAAGATGCCAAAGATAAATACGGGATATTTTGCTCCTGGAGGGATGGAAAATTGATCCAGGGTCAGCTCAAAACTGACTATGATGGATAAATTCTCCATTATGACTCTGGAATCTGTGGAATACAAGAAAAATAATAGTATGTTTACATTCATATCAATAAAACACCAAATTTCCCTTTATTCAATTAAAAAAATAAAACAATTGATCCAGGTTCAGTTTAAAACTGACTATGATGGATATGTTCTCCATTATGACCCTGTGAAATCTTTGGAAAAGTAATTAATGATATCAAATTACCCCAAAATATCTTTATATAATATAACTTGACAGGCAACACAATTAATGTTTCTTACCTCATGCAGTAGAAGAGACTACATTCAAGTGAAGTCAGTTATGAAGGACAGTGAAACACATTTGTCTTATATAGACAAACATATTTCTGACATCACCTACATCTGAACCCCTCAAGACAGGAAAATTTGTGGGGAAAAAGCATGAAACTAAAAGATGAAGAGTAGCGGGAGACTTGGGACTACCACAACAATCCTGAATACCTCAAATTAAATTGGAAAAGTAAGATATCAGCTATGTTTGTATGTTTTCAGGGCAGCGTTTTGCAGAAGAATCATAGGCATGTAAGTAGATCATAGAAACTATTGATATAACCAGATCGAGTCAATTAATTATCACTTTCAGTGAATGTCAAACATGGTTTGATGTCCTGTATAAGGTGCATGTCAAAAAGAATGTCATATTATTTTAATCTACTCATACTTTACTTTAATCTATTGATACTTATGGCTATGTTGATTAGATTTCAATCAGGCCTAGCAGACATGAGGAACAGCTCCATTAGCAGAATATCGTCCTTTATTGGCTTCTGTTTTTCAATGAAGAACCATTAACATCCATGGAACCTTTTCATTATAGGTAGGGTGGCCTTATGCACTGTTCATATGGGACACATTCTGGCCAGGATTTTAATATTGCCTAAAACATCCAAAGCAGTTTCAACAATAACATACAGGTATTGTACATAATCGAGAGGCTGCATGTGAGAAGGTGAGATCTACAGGGAACGATATATGTGCACGTGATTGTTCGTGCGAGAGCGATTTGAAACGAAAGGAGCCGTCTGTTCTATTCTCTATAGCTTTAAAGAATGTCACACACCAAATCTTTTCGTGTGTACCCTGCATTAATGGTAGCAAAGCCCAGGTTGCCCCTGCTGGTAGAGTATGGAACTACACTCTAAAAAAAGAAGGTTCTTTAAATGTTCTTTACATTTACAGTAGTAACGGTTCTATTAAGAACCATAGAATACTGAAGAACCCTTTTATGCTGAAATTGTTCTTTGTGTTAGAGTGGACTGCAACTGCAAAGCATCATCATTTGGACTACTGTGGTACTGCTCTTTGTCACATCTGTAATAAATTATTATGATTAAGTTACATGTTTCTATCTGTTACATTTCTCTTATAGACTTTATACACTCACTCTTTATTGGTTGATTTGTTCTTTATAAAAATGAATAGAAAAACCAATGCAATACGTTTTTTTTATTGCACAGTTACATGATGTGTGGGTTTTAAGTCTGATTTTCTATTCAGTTTAATGTACTTTATTGGCATAGATTGTGTGTACGTTAAAGAATGACACAAAATGAATAATTGCGATCATAATAATATACAAGGTAATGATATGAAACATAAAAATTCCCAGACAGCAATATAGTGTTGGCCCAGAAACGGCCCACATCTGGCCCGTGTGAAATCCATTCGGGCCGGATCTGGGCCGACACTGCTTGCTGTCTGGGTTGGATCTGGGCTATATAAGGCTCAGGTTTGGCTCAGATTTGGGGATTCTGGTTTACTTAAGGGTGAGAATTGGCACCAATAATAAAACCTGTTTTGGCCCAGATCAGGGCCAGCTAAGGCTGATTAACTGGCTGAGATTCGGGCTTGTTATGGCCCATGTGTGGCCCGAGTCGTTAATCCAGTTCTGGGCCACTTCCGGGCCGTCATTCCTTGAGGTACTTGGGCAGAGGGAAAAGTTAGATTTCTCTAACATAAACTACAATCTTAAATGTGGCGCTTACACTTAGTTTAGTGTCTATGTCACGGCTCTCAGCCCGCCCTCTGTTTGTTGATAAGACGGCTGTTGCGGAGCCGGAAAACTGGGAGATGGTATGCTGTCTCAGACTGAGTACAGGAGCGAACTAAAATTGAGCAGAAGTACGAAGTCTGACATAGTCAGGCTAAAACCATCCTGGGAGACCAGCCAAAGAAGCCAATCAGCTTAGGCTGGTTTTAGCAGTTTTTCAGTAAGGAGTTTTTAAGCTAAGCTATGGCAGTAGACAGCTTAAAAACTCCACATATCTTATTGTATAAAAGTTTTCACACCCTCAATGAAAGTCTATGAGATTTTAGGTGATTTTGATAGTCTGGTTTACAAAAACCATAAGTTGGATCAGTAAGAAAAGATATACCACACCAGGTCAGACCGGTCTGAAGGTTTTAAAGGAGAACATAATGTTTACATTTTGGCTCAGAAGAATATTAATACATTTACATAGTAGATCAGTAATTTGTCTTTCTCAATCCAATTTAATAATATGAAAAACTTACCCAGGCATATATTTGCTAAGCCAATGAGTCTCTTTTTCTTTTTATTTCTTTCTTTCTTTTTTTTTTTTTTTTTTTTTTTTTTACAAACGCCAGACCATTTCATCACCTTAAAATGTCTGAATTATGAGACCTGTGGGAGAGTCTATTAATGGCCTGTAGTTTTGTTTTGTCACTTACAAAAAACCCTTTGATAATAAACCTCTAGTGCTTCAAGACAATTCACCAGTTATCCAACACCCTAACTAAAAACACTGTTGCTAATAAAACCTTGGGGATTTATGTCAAACATCCTGTACTTGCAAGTGATCTCAATAATTTTTTAATCATAACCAAAACTTCTTAAACAACAAAGACTTTCTTAACATAAAACATAAAAGAACAATTTTTTTACAGTTTTGATTTTATTAAATATTTCTATCATGAACTAATACATATCATTGTCAGACAATAGTTTACAAATTTGGCTGTAAAGAGAATGCAGAGCATGAAAAATTTAGTGAGAGTCACTGATCTAGCTCGGTTCCATATATAATTATGTATCAATAACCCAATTTTACTGCACATTGTGGACACATCTCCTTTCTAACAGTCTGATTCAATTAATATATTTCTTAATACATTAGCATAGAGCTTCCTGGCCTTGATTTGGGAGTGTCAAGTTAGTTAGATGTATTAAATGTGCCTTAATGTGAAACACAGATCTATCGGAATCCAGAATTCTCTAGACTTATGTCAATGTACCATGAAAACACTGACCCTACTGGGACTAAAGACCAGAGAGGAAACATATTAATTAAGTTTGTGAAACATTGGTCAAGGGAAAGCTGATGTGAGTTGATTAAGACTGTAGGGAACAAGGGCCTGAATTTAATAAGCGAATTAAGCCTCAGGTCACTTTAAATGTTGTAGAGTTACTGGTAGCATAGCACAGATTGCCCCTGCTGGTAGAGTATGGAACTACACTCTAAAAAAAGATGGTTCTTTAATGGTTTTTACATGTACAGTAGTAACGGTTCTATTAAGAACCATAGAATACTGAAGAACCCTTTTATGCTGAAATTGTTCTTTGTTTAAGAGTTTAGGATTCTTTATTCCAGCCCTTTTTGTTTTTTTTTAAATCTGTAACTGTCAAAGCTCCTCATTACTGATTTTCTGGAGCTCAGCCATCCAAATACACAGACTGTCAACACACTCACAACAGTTAAATGATTTCATTCTTACTTACTTGGGTTTATGCATAAACATACCTAGGCACAAAAAGAAATATATTGAAGTTATCCCATGACTTTATATCATCTTTTTCTTTTAATATACTCAAGGGCTTACATTCTGTCCATTTTTGCTTTTGGCCTTCATAGACATTATTGTTTTTACATAATCATATAGACAACTCTAAACTCAATTATTTATTTGAGATGCATCATGCCACAACCTCATCCTCTCAGAAAGAAACTAACACTCAGTCACTTCAAAATTATGGACTTAGCAATCATAGAGAATTGTGAAGATTTTTCACTGGAACTGTCTTCATCACATATTTTTTTTGTTTTACTTCTTTATTTATTTATTCATGTTCAATGTCATCTGTCAACTGTTGTTAAGAGCACTGACATTTTTGCTACAATTTCACTACACTCAAAGAAAAAAGAAAAGGCTCATTACTAATTTTTTGGACCTTAGCCAAAAACACATAAACACACTCTGATTTATTTCTTAAAATGTTTATTATTTTAAACTTTCAAACTGTGTAACGGGTTTCCTACCAATCATGTATTTTTCTCTTTTTAGTTTAAGAGAACATGTAAGTGCGTCCAGCTTTGTAAGTAAGTAACAATGATATAGAATTTATGGTTTATGTTGTTAGAATTTTTTTATTTATTTATTACTTGGGTTTATGCATAAACATAACATTGTGAAGTGCTCACATACTACTTTCGGCCTTCATAAACAAAAGAGTTTTTACATAAACAAATGGAAGGAGGTACATTGTAACTCTAAACTCAATTGTGTATTTCAGATGATGTCACATCCTAAAACCTTGTCATCTGCAGAGAGAAAGTGCTACTCAATCACACTAAAATACACATAATGATGGCCTCTCAAAGTATTCATAGAGGATTGTGAAAATACAGTATTTCACTGGAACTTGGTCTTTATTACAATATTTTCTGTTTCTTTTTTGTTTTACTTCTTCAAGTATTTCTGTTAAGTGTCAATTGTAATTTATTCATGTATTCTGCTAATAACGGTTGTTAGATCACTGTCATTTTTGTTACAATTTCACGTCATTTAATATAATAAAAATACCTAATTGACACAACATGCTGTTTTTGTTGTTTTTTATAAAAACCTTGATAGACGATATATGATTTTTGGAGTGGCTTCTTAGTAACTGTGTAAAACAACTTGTTTTTTCTGTCCGCTACAAGGAGTAATAGAGTCACATGATTGACTCAAAATATGATAGTGATCATGAAGGAAAGCATTCAAGACATTTACCAGGCAATTTCTGCAACTGTGTCGAATAGGAATGTAAAAAAATTGCAGTACATTAGACCTTTGTGAGTGAAACTAATTGTTTTTAAATGTGATGTGAATTGTTTCTAAAAGTGCTGCATGTTGGCATGTAAAGAGTTAATTTCAAGTATTGAATGGAGGATCATTTTACAAGGAAAAGCAATACATGTCATGAAGTAATTTTCTGTTGCAGTATCTTCAGTAAGCCTCTTGAGTTTATTAGAGTCTAGGGAACACAATAATTGGCCCTCTTGGATCTCTTGGCCTGTATTGTTTTGTTGTTACAGTATCTGTTTGCAGCAAGATTATTGCCATAACTGTTCTGTATGACTGTATGGCATTTCTAAAAACAAAAGTATGAAAATAAAATAATTTAATAATAAAATTAGCAACAACATTGTGCAACATCATCAGACTTGAAAATGTGTGCCTCAAAATATTGGGTTTGTACATAAATCCATCATTAGTGGTGAATCTTCAGCCAGCTTTTCCAAACGAAAAAAAAATATTTTAAGAAGATCTTTTGCTTATTAAAAAGATTATTTTTAAAAATACAACATTATACCATTTTAATGCCCTCTTGTTATGTAATATCGTGTATTGGAATATCTTGCATTGACAAAACATTCAACAATAATGAGATGAGTGGATTATTTCGTTCTTCAGCGTCCTCTAGCGGAAGTAGTTTGCTATTACAAATTAGTTTTTGGCAAAGTTATCTGGTGATTGCCTTGGGTTCACTCTTTTTTCTTGCCTGTTAATATGAATTTCATGAGTTTCATAACTTTTTTGTTTGTTTGTTTGTACTTTTTTTAGTGATTAACTTGTTCTGAGACTACAATAACATCATGCCGGGTGGTTGGTACAGTTACGTAATACACGGACAGCTTTGTGTCTTCAGAATTTAGCAGAAATCAATATGTGCTCCTGTATCACCCTCGTTGTCACTTCTACAGGCCTGCAACTTTAAAAAACAGGCAATGGCCACTTTGTAACCTGATCAAGCCTTGAATAAATGATGGAGCAGTATCTGGGTTCACTATTGCCACGGTTGTTGCTGTTTGCATTTCTAAGGACAGAAACCAGCTGAACAAAGATAATCAGGCTGAAAGACATTTAAACAACATCTTGCTATTACTAACCCTAAGGATGAATCCTGAGTAGTAAGTAGTTTTGGCTCTCAAGATTGCTTGTCTACATTATTGCGGTGCTAGTTTGTCCTTTTGTTTACAGTATATTGTTTTGCTAACAGTGCAATGAATAGTGGAGGCCTCTAATTTGTGCCATTAATCTTAGTATTATAAATTTTGCCCCCAAATAATAGGTGAATAAAAATGCATGAATGCCCAGTACAGTAACATGTCAGTAATATCATAATGTTTTTCTCAGTGACTACCTGTTCAAGTTGTTGCTGATTGGGGACTCTGGTGTAGGAAAGTCGTGTTTACTTCTACGGTTTGCTGTAAGCTAAATATTTTACCCTTAATATTCTGTTTAAAAGTTCTTTCACTGTACTGATGTTTCAAATCTATGTGCCGGTTGTTTTTATCAATGTAAAACAAAATATATGTATTTTTTAAGAATCTGTCATGGAAGAAACGAGCTGATAATTCTGTTGATGACATAATTATTCTAACAGGATGACACCTATACAGAGAGCTACATTAGCACTATTGGAGTGGATTTTAAAATCAGAACTATTGAAATGGAGGGGAAGACTGTTAAACTGCAGATTGTGAGTAAAGACGTTATAGACATTTATATACATTCATATTCAGACTAAGTTAGTTGGTTTGTGACAGGCATGTGTTGCTTTTTTTTTTTTTTTTTTTTGATCTGTTAGATCTGTTTTAAACAAATGCTTGTGGAACAAGACATTTAAAAGAGAATTATTTTTGTACAAAATATTTTTGTATTAAAATTGTAAAAAGTGACAAAAACTAATAATATGCTGATTAACCACCAGTCACATGGCATTTTTTGCAAATAAATTCTGTTCATTTTTTCATGTTTCTTTGTCCTAAAGTGGGATACAGCAGGGCAAGAGCGATTTCGAACAATAACATCCAGTTATTATCGAGGGGCACATGGGATTATAATTGTCTATGATGTCACAGAGCAGGTAATACTATTGAATATTACAAAATGTTATGCAGTTTTGGGAATAGAGAATGTTTAATGGAGTACTTTGCTTTTACAGGAGTCTTTCAACAATGTGAAGCAATGGTTAGAAGAAATTGACCGCTATGCCTGTGAAAATGTCTCCAAGTTGTTAGTCGGTAATAAGAGTGACCTTGCCTCAAAAAAGGTGGTAGACTTTACCACAGCAAAGGTAAGCACACTCTGCTAATGCAAATTTATGGTCAAGTCTGCTCTACAGAAATGGCAGATCCAAGCAATTATTTAATTTGCACTGTTTACAGGAATTTGCGGAGTCACTCAAAATCCCATTCCTGGAGACGAGTGCCAAGAACGCAAACAACGTAGAGAAGGCATTTTTAACAATGGCCTCTGAAATCCAGAAGAGGGTTGGGACGGACAGTGTTCAGAATGAAGCTATTAAAATGGGATCCAAAATAAACAGTGCCCCCTTATGGCCTGGTGGAGAGAAGTCAGTAGCTGAGGAGGTCAGCTCTTGTTGTTAGTGCTCAGCATCTTTTAAATTCAAGTTAATATTTTTGTTTATCATTTTATGTGTTTCTCTTTTTCCTTCTTTTTCATTCTGAATATGAAATAATTCATTGATTTTATGTTTCCATGAGCTAATGAAAGTTGTACATGCCTTTTCTGTAAATGCTCTTTTCTCGTTTTTGGTAATGAACCAAACCTGTTAGCCTCAACCTCTTATCCTATTATAATCTCTTATGCTGCATTTATTTAATGAAAAATACAACAAAACATTAGTATTGTGAAATATTATTACAATTTAAAATAATTTATTTTCTGTTTTAATATATTTTAGAAATGTAATTTGTTTCTGTGATGGAAAACTGAATTTTCAGTAGCCTTCTTAAAAGAAGCAACACAAAGAAATCTAAGAAAAGTTCAGCTTAAAATATGTTTACTTTTCAATTTCTCAAAAAATAAAAAATGTATATACATTAAAAAGCTTTTTATGAGTGTCAAGCAATCTCTCACTGTGCATTGCATATACAGAAGCATTTGCACTGCATTTGAATCTAAATAAACACTCAGATCAACCTAATGTGCAAGTAAGTATTACATGCGCAGATAAAGCACTGGCCCAAGAGTTGCTGTGCATGACACTGCATTATATGTGTCTCAGTGTCATGAAGAAATAAATAGTCATTACCTCATCTCATTACTGAAAAAAATTCAAGTAATAATACAATTAAGGAGATGTAATATACATTATGTGATGGTCATATCTGGACATTTAGCTGAATATATGATATTCATTTTTATGATATTTCAAAATATTTGAAAGTTGTGCATCTTGATTTATAATAAAAGCTCTGAAAGGGTTAAACTTTTTTAAGTCAAGCATTGCAAGCATTTGAATCAAACACAAAATGCACTGAACATTACTACACGACAAAACAACTCAGTGCTAACAAGCTCAGCTGACAAGATCACAACATAGTATTCAATCACTAAAAGTTTTAGGCCTGTTTCACATATCCTATGGGCTCATTTTGAGCTGCTACAATAGTAGAAAGACTTATACAGACACCTCTAAAACACAATGCAATGCACAATTCAAAATACAGAATTTCATATATTAAAGGTGCTGTAGGGAACTTTTGTAAAAAAATATTTTTACATATTTATTAAACCTGTCATTATGTCCTGACAGTAGAATATGAGACAGATAATCTGTGAAAAAAATCAAGCTCCTCTGGCTCCTCCCAGTGGTCCTATTGCCATTTGCAGTTACAGACCGCTCCCGGTAAGAAATCAACCAATCAGAGCTGCGGTCCGTAACTTTGTTTGTGTTCAAAATGTAGAAAAATGTATATAATAAGCGAGTACACCATGAATCCATTTTCCAAACCGTGTTTTTAGCGTGTCCTGAATCACTAAGGTGCACCTATATTAAGTGTTTATATTCGGACTATTTTAGATTGCTTCGGGGGTACCGTGGCGGAGTAACCCAGTACCTTTTTGATTCTTCATAGACATAAACAGAGAGAAGTAGTTCCGGCTACGATGTTCTTCCGCAAGATGCAAGCAGTTCTGTTTATTAACCGCTAGAGCATCAAAAGTTCCCTAACGCAGCTTTAAGTAAGTTTAAATAAAGTATTTCCTTTAAAAACACGTGTCTTTTTTCAAACAAATAGGTTGCTCCATCATTTTATGTTGCTCTAATTCAAAAGTTTCTATTTCAAAAGATTTTTTCTGCTGATTTCAGCATGAAGTGCTCCAAATGTTCTTTCAGTGCTTCTTCTTGACCGCAAAACTGCCTGTATGCATTGTGAAAGCTGTTACTTGTTAATATGGTCAGGGTGTGTGAAACAGGCCTTAAACTGAAATTTACAATGAGCTTATGTAACAAGAGAAAATAAAAACCGTCAATACACATTACAACCAGGACTTTTTGCCAGTAAATCTAGCCATGTTGGCCAATTTCAGCCTCATGCATTCGCTCTCCTCTGGGGTCCTCTTTGAGGTGCATTCAAGAGTGGAGTCAGTCTCAAAGGAAATGGCTGGGCCGTGTGAAAGCAAAGCCGTTGCCGTCTTTTCCTCAGACAAGGTGGTTGTGGGGGACTGTAGGACCAGCCTGCTACGCATTGAATGTCTCAGGCGTAGCAGCAAAGGCCTGCGTTGAGAATACAGCTCCCTCTCTGGCCTGATGCACAGGAAGCAGGCGGCACACAAAATGCGAAAAATGTAGATCCATCCGAGGTAGTGAAGCTCCACAATGTTCAGGAGAAAACAACCCAGGCTAATGCTAAACATAAAATTAAGGAAAATGGTCTTTTCAGTGGCTCGCGACACAAAACAATCAGTCCGTGTTGGACAAGGGTACGTTTGGCATCTAAACAAATGAGGCACCTCAAATCCAAACAGGTAGTACTGACCAACAAGAAATGTGATCTCTAGGACGGAGCGGATCAAGACGTGAACAATATAGATGAGGAGAACCTGACTGGAGAGTGTGGTTGGATCCTTGCCCTCCTTTCCGAAATCATCCTGCAGGAGACTTTGCTCTATGCTTTCTTCATCCCGACCACTCCATTCTTCTCCCTGGTGTCCATATCCCAGTCTGACACCGTCCCCTTCCAGCTGCCCAGAATAGTCTCCCACGGAGTCCTCAGTCTCTGCCTGGACCCTCTCTGTCTCTATTTTCTCGTCTTTGGTGACTTTGTGCAGCACGTAGATTATGTAGAAGATGGAAGGTGTTGAGACCAGCACAATCTGGAAGACCCAGAAGCGCAAATGTGAGACAGGGGCGAAAGTGTCATAGCAGACATTGTTGCAGCCCGGCTGCAGCGTATTGCAAGTGAACTTTGACTGCTCATCGCTGTACACGGCATCTCCAACAAGGGTCACCAGCAGGATGCGAAAGATCAGAAGCACCGTCAGCCAGATCTTACCGATGACCGTCGAATGATTCTGAACCTCTGTTAGAAAGCGGCCCAGAATTGACCAGTCAGCCATTTTTTTTATCTGGAAAAATAAGGAAATAGTGGAAAGGCAAAGAATTTATGTTATGTTGTTATCTAGTATATTATATAAATTTTATTTCTTGAAAGAATAGTTTACCAAAAAATGTGGTTTTATTAACAAAGTTCGGGAGAAGCACGGTCAGATAATCATTCAATTTGGCACAGGTGCATCTCGTTTAGCTAATCATCCTAAATAGCACACAAGCGTATATATATCCAGTCTTCCTACCTCCTGTCCCACGACAGTTTTTTCGGCATCCCCCCTCCACCCCAACTCCTCACTTCTAATCTATTTATCCCAAATTGGGGATAGGGGGAGTTATTTGGGTTCGGGCTGTGCTCCGGGCCCGGACCCCTCCCCCAGGACAGCATGCCAAAATATGCCTACTATTCGCCTTCAGATTAGATGTAAGGGTGAACTCGTGAAATGTAAATTTGCTGAAATTTGCGCACCCTCAGGTCATCAAAGATGTAGATGAGTGTATTTCTTCATCTCAACAGATTTGGAGAAATTTTACATCAATACATCATCATTACATCACTTACTAACTAACAGATCCTCTGCAGCGAATGGGTGCCGTCAGAGTAAGAGTTAAAATAGTTGATAAAAACAATATAATCTACAACACGACTTAGTTCATCAATCAATATTTTGTAAAGATAAAAATATATATATATATATATATATATATATATATATATATATATATATATATATATATATATATATATCTGTTCCGATGAAGACACTCAACTGCATCATGAATGTCCTAAGGCTATAATTTTCCGCAAATTTTCATTTTTGTGTAAACTTTTCCTATAAGAAAGTTAAATAATCTACTCTTTAGGCAAATTAAAAACAATATTCCAGAAAATGTTCATTTGTGTTGCCAACATGTTGATATATGTTGATTTAAGTTCTTCCTCATGAATGTTTCATGTTTAATCTAATTGCTTGATTGTGTCATCTACATTGAGGTGAATCTAGATAAATTTGTAAAATCTCTCAATTATCCTGAATTATCCTTATATCCTCTTTACAGTCATTATTTAATTTGGTAGGACAATAAAATGCCTCAATCTTTTAATTAAATTGTACGACATCATGACCATTACATTGATTAATCTAATAAAAAGACAAGAAAAAAGACACTTACCTATGGATAATTTGTATACAAAAATGGCATTGCCAAAATTTGCATTGCTACATTTGAAAAACGGTCTGCTTGTCACCAGGAAAAGACCTCAGTGTGTGAGCTGGGGGAAACGGGCTGACCACAGGCATCTATCCAAACCCTCATTGTACTGTTTTCAGACAAAGAGTCCCAATGTACAATGTCACAAAGATTTAAAAATACAATGGGATGCAGCATCTCTGAATGTCCGTGAACAGTCAAACAAATTGTTCAAAAGAACCTGCTGGAATGGAGAAACAATGCTAATTCATGAGAGATTTTGTCCTATACCTGCTCTGGGAGTGTGAAAACTAAATAATTTTCTCCATGATAAATATTTAAACACAATATGAAAATAAACAACATTTAATCTGTACTGACCCATTCACTCATCTTTTTCTTATTTTATTATTGAAAAAATAAAATTTATTATAAACACAACATAATATTTCCTCCTTTGGGTAAAAACAAGCAAAACAACAGTCTTTTAATATAATAATAATTCAGTCATGAAAATTCTAATTAGAATTTAGTTTTCAAGTGCAATACAACATTTCAAAATCATAGTAGGCTACTAAAAGGTTTATAACCTTAAAGTTACAGTTGCATCTGCTGTACTATAAAATAAAAAATAAAAAAACTGCAAGCAAACAAAAGACACACACATTTGCACACACATTGTGCAAAGGCTAGGCAACCTTACCATCTGCCCCTGACACATAATATCCAGAGTAAAACATAATTTGTACCGCCTCGACATCTGTCTTGGTACTCCATATACATAATATTAATATTTTGCATTTGGTCATCTCACTTAATTCACACCAAAACTGGATGTCAGTTTACTTTAAAATTTGTTGTACATGTGTATGTCTATGTTTGTATGTTTATTATTTCTTGTATATTTCACACACACACATATTTATATATAGAGGGAGAACATACATACATACATATATATACATATATATATATATTTAGGTATGTATGTATTATATGTATGTATAGATATGTGTGTGTGTGTGTGTGTGTGTGTGTGTTTGATATTTATAGTATTTTAGATATATTGGCAGATTATAAATATATTTTTTCAGTTAATGCAACAGCTTTTACTTTTTAAAACTATACATAAATAAATACATACATACATGCATGAATAAATAAGACGTTTTTAAAATAAATTTGATATGTTTTTAAAATGTTCAATAATTTTAGTTTAAGTCAATTGCTTATGTAGTAGCCTACCTAAAAATATGCATATTCATTAAACGATTTCCTGTTTATTTCTTTCGACATCGTTGAAATTCAGTTTCGATTTGTCGTGATAAAAGTCGGTTAATGATGATAAATGTTTGATTCAAAATAAAAAGGATCGTTGCTCTAAACTAGTGTTTGTGAGTGCGGCTCTGTGATGGAGTGAGCTGGCAGAATCTCAGCAGCAGCAGCAGCGCGGATATCAGATGAAATGGTTTGGCCCTCGGGGTTACAGGAAGTTGTAGCAGCTGCCATGTTTAGCTGCTTTGTTGTAGATTTCTTGTAGGTTTCCTGCAGATTTTTTTAAGTGTTGCAATGGAGACGAGCTGGAGTTCATTTTTATTTCAGGTAAGCCAGCCGTTCGAAATAAATCCCAACCGCGCGGGAAAAATTGAAAATCGTTCGGGACTCTTAAAAACAGCGCGAAGCGCGGAGATTTGAGCTTTAAAAGCGGGATTTTAAGGCAGTAAAAACAATGGCAGCTAAGCTAGCTCACATTAGCCGCTAATGCTGCATCTCTCCCAGACTTCCAGCTGTGAACTGTGAGGGAGACGTACAAGGGATTTCTTTCACTCTTTCCCCCCTTCTCTTTATCATTCACACTCTTTTTACGTGCTTTATGCCTTTTTTGGTTTTAAGTTAAACACTTTTAGAGGACAGCTAATTCCTTTTGTGTACTCATTGATTTTGTTATGACACAATTTGGATGTTTTGACCAGACGCAACGTCCATGTCTGCGTATGTAATAATAGAATACGATGTTTATGTTCTTTTTGGCACGTTTTTTAATACTTAACTTTTCTTTCCCAATCGATCTCCACAATTCTCCTTAATTTCCTGTGTTTGTTTTTATTTGTTGTTAACGCAGCTCCCTACTTTTATTGGAGGGAACATGAGGTTCATTGGTGTTTCAAGATATTCTCAGCTGCCTACGTTACCTAGACATAATTGAACAGAACGTGCATATGATGAAAGCAAAAATACTGTAGAGGTTCTACTGTAGAAAACTTATTATGATACCCCAAAATTCACTATTATGATAACGTTAAACCCTAAGTCTCACAGAACGTTTGTTGCTCTTATTATCTTACTCCAACTTTAAAAAGGTGTTTTGCAGTTGAAGTTTGCTGTATGGTCAGTCCATGTTCATGCCTCTGACGTCCATTGAGCTTATGCATGTAATGATTGATGTTATTAAAGCAGGCATTCCATTGGTATGTGAGATGCAAATGTGACTTTTGCACTGATGCATGAGGAATCTGTGCATGTTTGCACTGACATGTGAATGCTTAGGTTATGGCATGTTATTGACAGCATGCAACTCTTTTTACCATTGATCTGATATGAGTTCATACTTTAAACTTAACATAAAGGTACAAATATTGCTTACTCCCATTTAGAATAAGTACATGATAGGTGCTATTCTTTAGGTATCCACCGAATTATGTAATTTACCAGTGGTACCATTGGTGTAACATTTATGCATTTGGCAGATGCTTTTATACATATCCACTTACATTGCATTCAAAGTACACATTTTTATCAGTTCTTCCCTTCCTTGGGAATCAAATTTTATTAACTTTTCTCTTGGGAGAGAAAACATTTGTATCGCTCTACAGCTCTAGGCTTTGTCCCAGAAAAGTTTCCAAAATTGTATTTCTTGAGAAGAAATAGAAGCAGACAATGTCCAAAATGTTGTTGGCAGTTAATGGTAGGAAGGCCTGTAACAATTTCAGTGTGTGCTTCATCATCATCAACATCATCTTAACACTTATTTTTAATTGAACACATACTGAAACAATTTTGCAGTCAACTCCAACATCAGATGTAGCCTTTCCTGTGAGCATAGATTCTTTGTTAGACACTGTCTGGAACTTTCTTGACCACATTATGAAGATTTTCTTCACGCTGCTTATCTTGCATGCACCATTCATAATCCATGTTTGATTTCGTGCATTCTTTACCTCAAATGCTGATCTAGATATTGTCAGTACATACTAAATACATAAGTTCTTTAGCTATGAAATCTTTACACTTTATTAACTTACAGTAGTTTGAAACCACAAGATCAGTGATTTATTAAATCTTGTGTGAAAAAAAAAAACAGCTTAATTGTTCTGCTTGATTCCACCCATGTGATGAAGCATCTAATGAGATGACGGTCTAGCGCGTCACTCCTCATTGTTCTGCAGGCGTCTGAGGTTATTCATGAGCGGGGCATTGTCCGGCTCCCAACAGGCATCTCCTAATCCGTCTGCAGCAAACAAAAATCTGATTAACTGGCTTCTGTCTTTGGCGTAAAAGAGATGTGCTTGCTCTTGTTCTTGCCTTTAGATTTTTGATAGATTACATGAGCAGATATGTTGGTTTTGATGTCACATGTTTAATTTTGGCATTGTTATTAAGCTTTTTCTTCTCTATTTTACGAGCAGAAATGGCTGTAATGGGCTTAAAAAGAGTTTAACTGTGCATCTGCTGTTTTCACCAATCACTGTTAAAGTTTTATGAGGTTTGCACAGCAGATCAGAGTCTGTCAGTTTTTATATCATATTATGAATTCCAAGTGCATTTTCCACATTATGGCTGTGCACACAATGCAGATTATCATATGTACCAATACGGTGTTCCAATATATATGCTCACAATAGCAGCGTATTTTAAACGCATTGAGTTTGCTTAAGATTTCATTTTGCGTTTAGTCATGCTTGTCAGATTTAGATCTGCGTTTTGAAGTACCTACAGTTCTTGCATTTTTATTTCTGTTGGAGTGACCTCAGCCTTCAATGCAGATTTGTATCAAAATCATCCAAGCGGCATGAAGAGCAGGCCACTGTCACTGTTTGAATGCTTAATGTGTGGCAAACTTTAATGCATCCAAATACAAATATACTCATAGAATGACTGCTAACCCATATCAGCAAATAGTGCTGGGTTAACAATGTTCAGAGCTCCCAAAGCAGCTGTGTCCTCTCTAATTGCACATTTTGTATGGCGAGGTCACTTAATTAAGCTCACAAAGACCTCCTACGTGGTTTTTAGGTGAAAATGCAAACTGAACATGTCTGTTCTTACATTCTTTTAGGATATATAAGCCTGTAAGGTTTAATGTGGCGTAGCGTTTCCCCGGCTGTCGTCAGAGGTAGGTCCAGCCTGCAGGTCTCTCGTTACTGTAGGCTTTACTATATTTCCTCAGCGGTTCAATTGTGTGGGTGAATATCCACCCCCCATCCCACCAACTGGATGCCGTGACCAATGGGACAATGCAGGCAGCTGCAGAACGGGGAGCCTAATAGTCGTGTAGTCTTTCAGCTACTCTTGTTTTAGGCCCTGCACTAAGGGTTGTACCACACCCCCCTTAACCAACGACCCCACCCTTTATGAGCAAGTTATGCTCTACCAACCTCCACTTAATTTTCCCCACCACTGCCTGAAGAGATGCTTTTTTGGATTAGACAAAATCTTGCTTATATAAATTTTTTTTTTTTTCAATTAAGAGTATTATTTTGTATTGCAAGACTTGCTATGTTGTGATTTATAAAACCTTGTTTAACTCATACTGTTTTTTCTGTTCATAATTGCATGTAATCTAATTTGTTGTTCCTTCGTTAATTTATAATCATGTTTTTTTTTGTGTAGTTTTTATGTCTTAACCTGTAACAGATTTTGTCCTTGCTCTTTCAAGCCTTTCAATGGGGGTAAGTGGGTGTTTGTTGTCAACAGTTCAGAAGACATGAAATAAAGTGCATGAATCTGTAATAAAACATCCATCACATGGCTCTAGGGGATGAATAAAGGCCCCCTGTAGCGAATCCATTTGTTTTTGTAGGATTAATTTCTAGATTTTAAACGTAATGAACTCCTTTTTTTCTTACGTCTGCTGACTCTGGGACATGGAAGACGTATGCGTTGTGTGCGCACAAATGCACTAATTTTGTGCTTCTAATTCATGACTAGCATTTTGTTTTGTTCTCTCTCCGCACTCGTCACTAACCGCGCAACGCTTATTTTACCCCCATTGAAAGGCTTGGAAAGAGCAAGGACAATTTTTTAATACAACTTTGATTGGATTATTCTGAAAGAAGAAAGTCACATACTCCTAGAATGCTTCGAGGGTGGGTAGAAGATGGACGGATTTTCATTCTCTTTTTACAATGAAATTAAATGGAAACCGATGCTTTCATACTCCAAAAATGAATTACTGTAATAGCTGTATTGCACTATATTCCACTTTTTTTTATTTATTTAAAGATATGAAGTTGCCAGTGCTGATAGCCTTTTAGGCAGCACACCAACCTGAGTTCGAATCCCGAAATCAAAGACCTTTCCCGATACCGTCCCCCTATTACTTTCTCACTTTGCTTCCTGCCAGCTCTGATCTGGTTTCTGATCCTATCATAATAATGGCAAAAAATGCCAAAAATAAATCTTGGGGGGAAAAAGACGAACAGATCGTTTTCCCCTCCACAGTAGCTATCAAATTTAATTTGCTCTTCCACATAGACTATTCAAACATGCAAGAACCAGCAATGTTTGTTTAGTGGCATTAACAACATGGACATCTTGATATGCAAATGAATTTAAGAACTGCAAGAATTTACAAAATGTGTTGAATATTTTTATGGCAGTTTTGGTCACCACGTCCCTCCTACACTTATAGAAAAGAGCTATGTAAACGTCTTGCTCCTTTGACCATGTAGTCTCACCAAGTGTTTTTTGCAGTTGTTGTTGTGTATGACATGATGTAAGTTTAGCAGAATGTCCTGAGCCTGTGATGCCAGTCACATGTGGAAGCACTTTCATTACAAGCTCAGATCATTTTACATGCAGTAGATTTATGTTTGCAGGCTGCAGGAAGCTGCTAATTTCTTGTGCGAAAACACTGAAGTCTCTGATATAAAGCACACGTTTGCACATTTTCATCTAAAGATTCCAGTTAGTCACACAGGAATTATGTTGGCCAAGAATTATGTCTTTTTCTCTTAATGCATCTGCTTTTTCTCATCTTGAAGTATGTTGCTCTTTTCTTAAAGAGTTGCTTTTTATGGACAGTTTTTGGCAAGTTTTTTCTACATCTAAATGTATTACAGTACACATTCCTTCTCATACTCTCTCTCCCTCACTTTCTGTTCAGCTTTCTCAATCGCTCCAGTATCTCATTAGTCATCCTGCACTTTGCTGAACAGCTGACTGTGCCCCTGCTAGGTCCCAGTCAGGGCTTCTCTTGTTTTCCAAGTTGTACAGATGCCCTGGAAATGAGTCAGTTTCTATTTTTGCTAAACATTTGACACCGTCTCTCAGCTGAGGTCGTGCCTAACTCATACTGGCCAATAGCAGCGCTGGCCCATAGTATCACAGCTAGGCTTTTCACACAGCTCGGGCTATGAGTTTGCATCATGTGTTCAAAGTGAATGATTGGCATACACAGTCAGGTTTTATTACAGAAGATTTTGTTATTTATAGTTATTTAATATAGAATATGTTGGCTGACATTTAGTATTTAAATTAAACCTTTATCATCACTTAATGCTTGCTTAATTTTTAAATGTACTAATAATTTATTAATCCTGTTACATGTAATATTTAGAAGTCTTAAAATTCATGTTTTTTTTATACTGTGATGTTGTGATGCCTAAATTCCCTTGTAGCATGACTGAGTTTTGGTTTTCATTTTTAATATATTTTTTAGTAGGACTGATATGCGATTACAGTTTTTAATCTAATTAATTACATGATGTGGTGATTTAATCAAATTTAGAGAAATTACTCACAAAATATAATTTAAAGTCATTGTTGTGTAAAGCATCAGGCATTACAAAAAGTAGGTTCAGCAATAAATATTTTGTTTGATAATTTATTACATAGCCTACTCTTTTGGACTATGTGAGAATTGTCATTTTTGGTTGGGTGAACTATAACTTTAAGAATTTATTTTCTTAATTTTATTATTATTACTATGAAAATATGAAATAATTTCTTTAATGAAATTATAATAACTCTAAACTAAAACTGCCAGCAGGTGGAGGTAAATGTCTTAATGTTTAAGTCATTGAGGCATTTATTCATTAATTTGATTTGTTCAAATGGCTGATTCATTCAGGAGTGAAGTAAAGGGTTCTTTATGAATGGTTGAATCATTAGGCTTGTTCGACCTCGGATCATCGGATCATCACCATCAGACCGATCAGTGTGTGACATCAAAGAACTGCAAGAGCTTAGAGAGCAGACGACTCCTTGTGCTTTTGAATCACTCTCGCAGTACTTTGATGTCATACACCAATCGGTCTGTCCAGCGACACTTCAAAGCCAACGCATAGGCCAATGGTTCAACATGCCAAATGGTTCAACAAATTCCTTCAAAACGTTGATTAAGAAATGAAATGCCGCTGTGGGTTGCTCGGAGATGAACATTTCTGCTTATCATGTGTCCTTGCTTTATCTTTTTCTTTTATCACCTCTCATGGTGCCTCTCACTTTATTGTATACCTTTTTAAAGGAATTAAAAGGTATACAATAAAGTATTATAATGCTTGTATTATAATTGATTAGTATTAGTTATAGAAAGTCAAACATAATTATTTCTCATTTACCTTCAGCATATACACATTTATTTAAAAAAAATTGTTTTTGTTTAATAAACATTTAATTTCACAAACTTTGCAGACCTATTTGTATCCAGCTGTGAGATCTTGTAAAGTATGCATTTGTATATTGCATGATTATATATGTGATATGTAATATGATTATGATATATATATAATTTTATAATTTTATTTGTGAAAAATACTGCAAAAAACTACATCGGCTGTCAAAAAAACTATATCAGTCAACCACTCAAATACACTTTGTCAGTTTTGATTTTGTATCAGGACTAAAACCTTCAAAGAATTGTTCGACATGCTAAGATGTCTTCTCTTTCTATCTCAGCAGGCCAATGAAGCCCTCCACCACCAGCACCAGAACAGCCTGCTTCCGCTGCTCAACTCCGAGCCGCAGGATCAAAAGCCTGTTCTTCCCATCCTGCTCGACCAGAAACCCCCAGTCAGTTCGGCTGACCTTCTCAAAGACAACATGGGCGGTGGGACGGGCGGAGGGGGAGGAGGTGGTGGTGGCGGTGGTGGTCAGGTAGTAATAAAGAAGGAACCCAAGTCAAAGACTCCCTTCATTTGTGGCTACTGTAGCAAGGCCTTTCGGGACAGTTACCACCTCCGGCGGCATGAGTCCTGTCACACAGGCATTAAGATGGTGTCACGGCCCAAGAAGACAACCACAGCGCCCACCATGGTGCCTCTCATTTCCACTGTGCCACGCGACAACAACGGCAACCCCTCCTATGTCTCCACAGTGGCGGGCATCCTCACCACTGTCACCACCTCTGCATCTACAGCCGCGGGCGTGATGTCGGTCCTGCCTCAGCAGCAGCCGGCCGTACCCAAGAAACCCCCCAAACCGGTGAAGAAGAACCATGGCTGCGAGATGTGCGGCAAGGCCTTCCGTGACGTCTATCACCTCAACCGCCACAAGCTCTCGCACTCGGATGAGAAGCCCTTCGAGTGCCCCATATGTCACCAGCGTTTTAAGAGGAAGGACCGCATGACCTACCACGTGCGCTCGCACGACGGTGGCGTGCACAAGCCATATATCTGCTCCGTTTGTGGGAAAGGCTTCTCTCGGTATGTGCAGCAAATCTTATGTTTTTTATTTATTTATTTTTTAATAGAAGAAACCAATTTGTCTCACTTATTTATGTAGCGCTTTAAACAATATATAATGTTTCAAAGTAATAATCAGGAAAATAACAGAAGCAATGATGAAAACCTCTTTAAAGAAAAGACAAATCCAAATTCTACTGTAAAGCATCTGTAAATAAGACAATAGTGTCATTATACGTGATATTTGTCCGCAGGTTATTTATCCTGAAATCATTTAATTTTCTTTTTGCAAGCATCCACAAGCTTTCATGACTGCGGTTGCCAGGTGTCAAAAGTTTGAATCCCCCAATCACAGCTTTAATCTTAAATGAATACATTTTCTGCATAGTGCCATCATGCAGTGCAGTTCAAGTTTTGCTGTCATCCATGTAAAGCAACGTCATTTTTTATTGTTTTTGATTTCCTCTCCAACAGTCCAGATCATCTTAGCTGTCATGTCAAGCACGTACACTCCACAGAACGACCCTTTAAATGCCAAGTTACGGTAAGACTGCGCATGATCGTCGCTCTCCTGGTCTGTCGCTCTCTGTCCACACACTGATTTGTTTCTGCGTCACTGCAGGCCTGCACATCCGCCTTCGCCACCAAAGACCGTCTACGTTCACACATGATACGGCATGAAGGCAAAGTCACCTGCAACATTTGCGGGAAGATGCTGAGTGCCGCCTACATCACCAGCCACCTGAAGACCCACGGCCAGGCCGGCTTCACCTCCCCCTGTAACAAAGGTATGTCAGTTCTCCAACTTTCACACTTGAATCAAATAAATTAGTGCTTTCTGACTGTTTGCCACCTGTGTGATTTGATGTGGCCATTACAAAATGGAATTGTCCTTTTTTTTCACTTTTCATTATATTAGGTGCTAAAGGGCATTTTCCCCAACCTGGCCTTTCAAAGCCCACAAATGTAAGCTGTGTACTATTACGGCTGCACGATTAATTGAAATGGAATTGAAATCGTAATTCAACGGAAGTTGCGATTTTCATGTGTATCTTTCAGAGAAACACTGTTCTGTGATCAGCACTAAATCTTCCTCCAAAGGCCAGATGGCGCTCTTGTGCTGAATGCAACAAAAAAAAAGAAATCACTGCAGAAAATCCCTGCAGCTGAATAAAGAGAAGATTTAACATTTCATTGATTCAATGTAACTAATAAACACATGACTATGACAATATATGGTTTATCTGAGTCGGAAAGAACACAAACAAAGCCTTATTTTGTTTATATAAAGTGCTATATTAGTATATTATTATAGTTATATTTCAATTTCACAAAGAAATGCGCAGCATTTTGTAAGAGCAATAATAAAAGGACATATTGAATTTATAATTTATCTTGAAACATTTTGTTTAAAATAAAATCTTTAAATCAATCTTTTAATAAAAATAAAATTGTTAAATCAAATTGAATGGAATCATGAGTTGAGTGAATCGTTACATCCCTATTATTTTATATTAAAATAAAGCATATTTACAATGCAGTGCCGTTATCACTGCTTAGAATACTATGTAATATGTTATGTGCCTTATTTTGTGTAATAAGTCACATCATCTCACAGAAGGATTTATTTTAAACACTCGACTCGACACTTCAAACACTCGTGAATTTGGAGTAAAAACATGTTATTAAATGTGGTATTTTCACATGCTCTCAGATGAAACATTTACTACACAGAGCCATAGTTCACTGAGAAGCTACACAGACAGCTGTCATTATCACAAACGATATCTTTGATTTCATAAACGTGCAATCACATATATTATTTTTTTTTGCATAACTTGTCAGTGTCGATTAATCATGCAGCCCTACTGTCTACTGAAAATATTGGATATTCAATTATTTCACTAGTCCCTCCACATTATGTATTTCAAAACTACTACAATTAATTTACTAGAAATATTTATATTTTTCATAAAATGTTAAATTAAATAGCAACAAAAAAAAGTTTACAATGAAAATTTTAACTTTTCCTTTAGGAACGTTTTTCATTTAACACTGTATATTTATAATTCTTAAGAAACATTGGTCTTTGGCAATGTATTATATTT
This sequence comes from Carassius gibelio, assembly GCF_023724105.1. Lineage (NCBI taxonomy): Eukaryota > Metazoa > Chordata > Actinopteri > Cypriniformes > Cyprinidae > Carassius > Carassius gibelio. Next base: position 9,222,792 of record NC_068410.1, read on the forward strand.
ACTGTATTATTATTTACAAAGATTTTACTTCTTATCAACAAGCTAATTAAAAAATAGATGTCATGTAATGTTCTTTTTTTTTTTTTAGGTTTTACTGATATTTTCAAGACAATCACAAGTAATGTTTGACAATTTAGCCAATAAATTTAGCTAAAAATAAATGTTTAAGATCAGTTGGTTTAAAATAATCAGTGGCAATACAGCTACTCACCTGAAACTCTCACACTAGCCATTGGTCATCTTTATTAATGAACCAGGCTTTTTCTGTCTTGCCCACAGTGTAACCCTAGAAATCACCCCAGTGTTTTATTCATTCTTTATTCTTTTACTTTTTCCGGTCAGACTCTAACAACGTGTGCAACTCTGCCTCAGTCACATCAGTCACTGCTTCAACTGCATCCAACACTACATCCATGAACCGCGGCATCGGCAGCAACCCTGTTACCATCGCCGCCCAGATGAACATCACCACCAACACGGTCAACATAACCTCCCCCATCAGCCTTCAGCATCCAGTCACCATCACTGCTCCCGTCAACATCGCCTCGGTCAACATCCCAGCTACGGCGCCCATGAACATCGCCCATCCTGTCGCCATAACCTCGCCCATGTCAATGAACATCACCGGTCCACTCAACATCGCCATGAGGCCAATGGAAAGCATGTCTTTCCTCTCGCAGGTCCTGCCTTCCTCTCCTCCCTGGTAGAACCCAACGCCCCACCCGCCTTCTCCTAGTAAACCTCATGTCTCCCGTTTGAGTCTTCCTCTCCAGCTGTGAGGGGAAAAAAAGAGCCTGGAGGAATGGCGAGTATAGGAAAATGACAGTCCGCAGCGGCAAGGAATCATGCGGATGTTAGCTGGCACTTTGCATCTCCTCCGCTCGGCTGAGAGATTGACTAGAGTTTAGTGATGGACAGAAAAAATAGCTATTGCATGGAGCGGAAGACTGACATGCTGTATGTTTGGTGATTTCACTTTTCTAGTGCCAGAAAATCCTTGCCAGTCGGCTGTTTGAAGCGGAGCGCTTCATTGTTAGTGTTAACGGTTTAAGGACTTTGGCAAATATTAACTGTGAGGATTTTATTTTTGTTACGTTAGCTTGCTTATCAGTATTTCATAGTTTTATGCATATTAATGAGTCACGTACAACAAAAGGGACAGTGGCTTCCATTAATGGAAGATGAGAGTGTTTTATTTTTTTTGAGACAATACTCTACAAATGAGGAAAATGTAGAACAAGTTTATAAAAGGCCTCCTTTCATTGTAAGCCTTTTAATCTGTAGCTGTATTATTATTATTATTATTATTATTATTATTCTTTATAGGTAATCTTTGGAGTTGGTCATTCCTGATTTTAGAATAATTACGTTATGTTTCAATAGCTGGGATATTCTTCTGCTTAGTGAGGTTTAACATTAACAGTTACAGTCTTGCACTGAACACATATCTCTTTGGTGTTTATTCTGACGGCAGTATTATCTTAGATCAAATATTTTTAGTGTTCGCATAGATGCCTGGTCACCAAGTGGCCGACTTCAACACAGAAAGGTCCATTTGTATTCTTAAGAGCATTTAGTTTTGTAACCGTGTAGTTTTTGCTCTTCCTTTCCAAAGGACGAGGGCTGTTTTTCCTTAGGACCTTTTGCTCAGGAAATTTGCTGAGGGTGTCCCAACTTACTCTGCTCCTGTTATGGACAGAATCGCGCATAGCGCTTTCTTCCAGACCTAATTTTTTAGGCAATTAACACACTAAACAAAGTTCCCTTTATTGGTGAAAACTGAGAAGCACCTCAGAAGTCGAGTTGCCGTATATTCTTCAGCCGTTGATGTCATCGTCCATCACAGGAGCATAAAAATAACCTCTGTTGCTTGTTCGTTTACCCAAGTCACAGTAAAAACCAAAACTGCCTTCAAATTTTCAGGGTTTGTCATATTGTTTGGAGTAACCCTGTTTAAAAATAACAGAGAACACCGGCTTGCGCAGATATCCCCAAACTAGTTATTCTCTTTGATTTTCCTTTCCCTGTTAGATATAATAAGCAATACTCCTTTCTCGGTCCTCCTTTTGACCGAGCCAGACTGCTGTCGTACCTGTTTTGTGCTGTGATATGGAAAAACCAATGCAAGGTATTTAGTCACACGTGGCCCTCTAAACCAGGGTTGTGTGCGCTTGTCTGATGTGAATGAGTCTCAAACAGAGAGTAAAACCAGCAGAATGTGATCGTACTTTAAATTATGATGTCATAGCTACCACCGCGCTTTGGCGTAAATCGCCAGAAGAGGGTTTAGTTTTGTGTTAACTCGCACCCCCAGTGTTTCCCAACCAGCGTTGACCTGGTGACAAAGCATTTGCAGTCTTAAGTTAGTATTACATGGACTTCCATGTAGGGATGTTAAAGCAAAAATCATTTTAATGGCCTGTTTTAAGTTTTCATTTTGTTTTTTGTTTTTTAACGTTGCCTTCGGTAGAGGCGGATTATTCCAACTGAGAACTGGAATTCGAGGAATGTGGGTGAAAAAAACACTACAACAAAAAACAAAAACAAACGAAAGGGTTTTTAATTGTGCTTGTGATTTTAAATGTTTGTCCTTCCACAATGGCGTCACTTCCGTGCCTGAACTGCATGTCTGAAAATGCCACCGTGAAACACATCAGTCTTCTCTCAGATAAGACGAGCAGTGCTCAGCGATGGAAACTGCCTGGGCGGCCAACTGCAGTTTAACTGTTTACCAAATGTGTGTGGAGATTTAGAATCTATTTTGCATATGAAATATCAAGTTGCCATTTTTGAGGAATTTGTTGTTGGTGTTTTTTTTTTTTTTTTATATCCTATAAAGTGTTGCTCATGAAGTTACTCCTTATGCATCAGTATCTTTTAAAGAATATTAATGGAGCAAAAACAAGAAAAGACTTGGTGTTCATTTTGGATAGGACCGTTTAAATGAGTCATGTCCTTCTTGATTAAATTGGCAAACCCATGTGAAGGCCAATGAATGTATATCTTTGTACAAAAACATTTAGCTCAGAGAACGTGGTAGTTACGATAGACACATGCAAGGAAAAACACAAGTAAAATAACCTTTTATAAGACTTTTTTGTATTAGAACATTAACATTGGTAATTTTGTATATATATGAAGACTAGGCTTTTTTTGGTTAGCAGAAAGGTAAAAACATTCCTACATATTTTTTTTTTTTAATGTACGTCAAGAATAATTATGTAAACACATTGCGCAATGTTTTATGTGCCTTTTATTTGGGTTGTCTAAATAAAAGAAAACGGTCAAGTATGATTTGCCTCATTCTCTCAATGCTTTGCAGGGAATTTTGCTTCAGTCAAATGATAGTTTTGACATAATGCTTTTGACATTTCACATAAATGCTGCATCTTTAGACTTCCTATTCATCAAATAACTGTTTCCAGCATTGATAGTAGGAAGAAATGTTTCTTGGGTACTGAAATAGCATATTAGTTTGATTTCTGAAGGATCATGCGACACTGAAGACTGGACTTCTTTCCAGTCTTAAAAGTTCCTGAAAATGAATACATAAGGGCATACATTTGTCCTCTGTTCGTATAAGCAATGGCTGATGCATATATGACCTTTCATGTGTCTTGTATATCTTGAGTGAATGTCATACAGATTTAAATCTAAAATGCTGATCAGAATTTTGATACATTTGCAAGTGTTTTTAGAATTAATCTTAGATATTATTCTTGATGGATATCCATTTTAAACTATTTTACTTAAGGTAAATTATACTAAGATCATGTTGGGGGAAATTCAGGAAAAGGGCCAGTTATAATCTACAATTAAATGCTCTATATCTTTGTCTTTTTAAAGAATTATAATGCAGATAATCTCTTATCTGTAAATAGAGTATTACATATATTACATTTTAAGTATACTTATTGTTTGGAAATTATATACTTTTGAAGACTGAACACCTAAGCATAATAAAATTGCATATAAATATTTATCAGTCTTAATGTAATAATTTGATTTTTTTTCTAATTTGGCATTTACCAAATATATTCATTTTCAAACAGATATGTTGGCAAGACATACACATTGACTTCACTGAGTGCAAGCAACTGTTCAGCAGAAGGGTAAAATTTATCCAGGTTTTAAACAACATGAGGGTGAGTAAATCATGACAGAATTTTATTTTGGGATGAAATATCCTTTTAATTGAATTACACGTAAACTGTTACACAAATTTATTCATTCTTATTTTATTCCTAAATTTTATTTTAGAAATAATAAAGTACATTCCTATTCGTTTTCTCAAACATTTCCCGGCCACCTGGACGTCTTTGATTTGGACTCAGCGGGTGTACTTCCGCTCTCTGTCCACTAGGCGGCTGTGTGGCTCTTTGTTCCCTCACACACAGATTCTGGTTGTGGCAGATTTGTTCCCGTCTCTTTGATTCATCCCAGTACACAACAACGCACTCCTAGTTCCCTTTCTGTGGGATTTCAGGAGCTGCGGCATGAACGCATCGATCGGGACCCAATCTGTTTCAATAGAGATCATGCATGCCGTGTATAGGTTTTTAAAGCCCAAGTAAATGCGCAAATAGTGTCTCTTTAAAAATAAAAGAGGAAGACGGCGGGACGGATTGGGAACGCGCGCTGTGGCGTTCTCCTTCTGTTCACCTAGAGTAAGTAGCTTTGTTTATTTTAAAACTGAAACATTGAACACTGAACTCCACGGATTGCACGATGTGTTCGCTATATAAGACAGGTAGGTAGTTAATACACTGATAAAATCGCCATGTCGATGTTTTATGGTTGTTTTCCACGTCCTTGTTTAGAGTATGGCTGTTTGGTTGCTGTTTTTGAGGAGTGTGTGTGTGCGGCCTCTCGTCTTATTTACACGTAAATTGTATGAGTTTATATATGTGATGGAGGGTAATTATGCTGTAGTCGTGTTAAAATGAAAGCTGTGAAAACGCTGTCCTTCTGCCATTAATCTGGTTGGCTGTGTTTTAAAAGCTAGCTAACGTTAGCAGTTATCGGTCTAATTAGGCAGCATTTTGGGGCATCATAGACGCGAGCGAATTTAATTTCTGGTCTTCGTTGGCATGTTCGACATCGATATCCGATTCGTGAATGAATCGTTAATTTAAGTCGGATCTTTTCAGTGAATCGATTGAACCTGTCCGCTAAACTGGTCTGAACAATTCGTTCAACAAATCGGTTCGAGTGGATCTTGAGTAATCTCAGGATCACTGCGAATCGGACAACATTCCGAGTCATTGGACCGAACACCATTTTTGCGGACTTATTGATTTCGAAATGACTCGCAAGAATCCCCTCTTTCGGAGACTGAAATGCAATCGGTTCTATTAAAACAAGCAAAATTTTTCATTAGAGATCTGTAAATACATTTCATTCAAAGGCACCTTATAAATAATTTAAACAGAACATGAACACGCATTTACAGTAAACGTCCTTATTTATCATATGGAATTATCATTATTTATAATATGAAATAATAATTATTAATAATATATTGAATGATGCCACATGATAATGAACCGCTGATTCATTTTTTGAGCCACGAGTTGTTCAAAAGAACCGATTCACGGAAATCAGGCGGTCTGAGCACAACTTGTCCATTCAAATGACATTTGTATGGGCTTCATAGGCCTGTTTGAATATTTCTATTTCTTCTCAGTGTGTAAACCAGACATATCTCAGTGAGTGCAACAGGAGATTTTAATTGCTAATTTTTTACTCATTACACTCCTGACAGCTTCCTTACACTAAGGAGTGGGGTTTAGCCCATTTAATAAAATCCCATGATAGTGTTCAGTTAAAAAAAGAGAGATTACATGTGCTTTCTTGGCTGAGGCTGACATGCTGTTCCAACCACCAAAATATCCATTTTGTTTGAGGCCCTTAGTTTTTCCCCATAGATTTCAGATCTGACAAACCAGAGGCCCATTCCAGTCCGCAATCACTGCACAGCTTCATGTAGCACAAGACATACTGTTCCAAGAAGATAAAGTCTTGTTTTTATTTTTATAAATATTATTAAATATTTCTTGTTTTTTATTGCTTTCTCACATCCTGTAATTAGATTTTTAATCAACCAATATAGCATACTGTTTCTTGTTATTTTCTGAAATATAGCTTGTGCATATGTACCTCTCAAGAAACCCTGGCGTAACACATTTTAAGACTCAAATTGAGTTTCTGAGTTCAAAGATGTAGTGTCAGGCTGCCATAGTCTCACAATGCTATATATGATGATGATGAAGGAGGTGGTGAAGGTCTGTCTGTCGGACAGCTGGTGCCACTCCTCTCCTCTTAACAGAGCCTTGATTTGCATATGGCCACTGACCGTTTTTGCCCTTCTCGAAGCTGCTGAAGTGGGTGATGGACTCATTGTATCAACTTACACAGCTCCCATTTTGTATGGCATTATCCCATTGAAAGCTTATAAGATGTCTCATGATCTACCCCAGGACCTCAGGGGTGATGAGCTGGATGTAGATTTACCCTTCCTTATAAGTGAGGTCATCGCTCAGGTTACATGTGTTAAATGGCGTGGTTGTATTTTAGTGTTGGGCGATATGGTCATTTTTCAAATCGCCATATCGTCAGCCCGTGAGATCGACAATACACAATATTATCGTACATGGGTGGAGCAAGAGAGAAACTCTTTGTTCATGTCACAGCATAACTATTTGGTGTAGGGCCATAAAATATACAGTTTGTACAGTATAAAAACTATTAAGCCTATGGGATGTTCCCACTTTTCACAAAAACAAACATTTGTATGTGTGTGTGTGATGCAGTGCTGAAGTGAAATAGCTGTGCAGTTTGATAGCCGAATTATAATAGGCCGCCTGATAAAAATAATAATAATTATTATTATTATTTAATACATTAATAGGATAATGAGCATCATCTTGACTATCGACAGAGACATCTGCTATCATTGATATCTCTGACTTTCGTCGATACACAATACTATCGTCTCTCAGCACATATGAATGACTTTTTTTTACAGAACATTTATGTGAAAAAGAAATCCATTTGAAAACAGAAAAGCCTTTACTGTCACTTTAAATCAGTCTAATCCATCCTTGCAGACTATTTAGATGGACTTAACTATTATAGACCTATTGCATCACCACATTAACAATACGTTTATGTTTTTGAGTGGATAATGGTAGTGTAGCTTAAAAGTGCTACTGTACTTTTAAAGGCTGTTCCTAGCAAATGTTTTGTGTGTTGGGCTCCCAGGGGAGAGTGGTGGACTTTTGTTCCTTTTATGACAGATGGTCCTGAAAAGGTCTGTTTAGATCATCACTATCGTTACTGGGTTTATGGCGTCGAACCTCAACAGATGCACTAGGGGTGCGACACTGAAGACCATCCAGCAGCGGGACAGTGGACATGCTGGGGGTGTCATAGTCAAGTCAGCCTTTTTCTTTCCACCTTCCTGTTTCAGAAACCCCAGTTCCATCATGTTGACTATGGCTTTGGAACCAGGTCAGAGGAAGAAAGAGGAGGAGGAGGGAGATTGTCAAGGGTTTGTTACTGTTTGTGTACTGTTTGGTTCAGTGCCTGCCTGACTGATTCCTGCTCATTCATCTAACCTGGAGTCACAAATGACAGTGCTTTCCCACAGAAATACTGCGGGTGTTAACTCCACATACAAGTCTTTTTGAATTGTGCTTCCAGAACAAATGCAGAAACAGCCATGAATCAAACCCGAACCGTTTTGTGTCCCTATTCAAGAGATTTCGCCAATGAGTGGCTCTGTGGCGTCCATCCAGTCAGTGATGCATTCAGATAGACTTACTTCCCATTACAGATAGCAGTGAGCTACTCCCTTCCAACCACGAATTATTCTACTTTGCAGACTTCACACTTCCTTCATTCATAGCCAGACGTCACAGACGGCATAATTGATTGTGCCTCTGTCTAAGGTCTGTTTTGCAATTAGTTTTGCTCTTGTCCGTCTGCCAAGGTGTTAAAGCTGACTGGCTCACTTGAGAACGCGTGGAGGCTTTCCAGGTTCTCCCCCCGTGGGTCCGTTCTGTTCATCTGCTTGCAGAACAGCCATATTTTGGCTTTTGACTGCTCCATTTGCCTTTTTTGATTTGGAATATAATCACAAGACCTAATATTGTTGTTGTCTATTTGTTAACTTCATTTTTGTCTGTTTATGCTGGATTGATTTTGTACCCAGCAGAGCAAGCGTTGTCTTTAATCTGTGTTTGCCAGTTTGAAGCCGGGCGGCGTTAAAGAAACGAAACAGCCTGGTATTTGAGCATCTAGATTTAGCATTCTTTTGATCATGGCACACGCTGCTTGGAAAGATCTGCTGTCAACAAACCCATGTTTTTTTTTTCCCTTCCTCTTTTCAGTCTTCGTGAAAGAGCGTTTCTCTCACTTCTTTATTTGTTTTCCTGATTTGCTAGCCCGTTTGTTATCTTTTTTAACTTGTGCTGATTTCACCCGATAGTTTCCCATCTGAAAAGTGTCTTGGTCTCTTTGACGTCTTCTGCATTTTCTGAGTTGTTTAAAACTGTACTCTCCTGCTTTGACGTTGTTGGAGCTTTGTTAAATATTGATCTCAGCGCACACTTGAGGAATCATTACATCAAAGCCAATAATGCATTTCATTCTCCTTTGAAGTCCTTCAGCCTTACAGCGTTTGGTCTGTCAGATTTATCGTTATTAATGCAAAGTGAAACCTATTTCGGAAAAAATAGCTTCTTGATAATGACCTGGATAAGGCCTGTGAAAATACAACCTGCAGGCTTTAATTAGCCTTTATCGGCTGTTAAAACAAGTTTAGTGCAACCAGTTTAGTGCTCTCAATCAGGATGGCTGGAGTCACTGCGACGGGGCCATGGTGCACTAATGTGGGTCAACACCCAAAATGTCTCATTGTTTCCTTGACCTATCATTGACTAAGAATGTGGTTGTTTTGTATTTGGGTAATTTCTACTTTGTAAAAAGTGATACAGTCGTTGGGAGATTTACATTTTAGGACTGTCACTTTTTATTCGATATTAGAATATGCATTCGAACATGACATGAAATATCCGTAATTATAAATAAAATATCAGTTTTTTTAAATGCCATGTGTAGCGCATTTTTTACAGTCTATGATTAGACCGTTTTTTTTTTTATTTGATTCTTTGCCATCTGATCCAGTAGAGGGCACTCTAGACGTATTGTAGCGTAGGCCCATGACCCAATCAAGCGAATAGTAGCCAGGCACGTCTGTGTGCTCCGAATGTGTGTTCTCCACCACGGGGAACATTGTAAATAAAAAGAGGAGCCGAATATATTCGAATACATTGCATGATATTCGATATTTGTTCGAATGAGATTCTTCACAAAAGTGACAGCCCTATTAGATTTACAAATAATAACTCCGTATTCATTTAGCAGATGCTTTTAACAAGACATTGTTGTTTTTTATTTGTTTGTTTTTTTTACATTTATTTATTTGCATTTCTTTTTTGTAAACTGAATGGTTAATTAGTTACCCGTCTATATCCCTGCTTCGAAGTTTATTTACAGCATTTACTGACCCACACGGCATTTGCAGAAAGCTCCAGATTTGCACTGAATTGGAATGACTGTTGTTCACAAATCTCTACAAATCTCCTGCCTCATGCTCTTTTATCTAACATTTTGGCTAATTTGTTGATTTTCAGCTGCCACAAAACCATTAGTAATTCATTTTTTTTATTCATCTTTATTTTGAAACTGTCCGTTATATATGGCTAAATAATTTTATAAAAATAGCAGTAAGGTTTTATAGAAACCATAGTTATATTTAAACATGGTATTAAGCTATGCATGATTATACTTCCCAACTAAATATCAGTGCTTTGTCATCGAATTAGCATTGAAATAAGTAATATTAGTAAATCAAATTATTTGTTCATTTTTTTTTTTCTGCTCTTCAATTTTTCTTTTTTATTCTCTCATATATTATTCTAGGTGCCATTACTATGTGTAAATCCATTCCACTGTGAAAAAAATGTGCACTGGAAAATTCTCTTAAACTCAAGATGCTTCAACTACATCAAGCATGTAAACAGCATGCTTGATGTAGTTGGACATCTCGCATCCGTGCATCCTTCGAGCAGGTGATGGTGTTCAGGCTTTTTTAAAGCACCGCAGCATCTGGATGTCCGCTGGCCTGCAGCCAGCTTGCAGGCAGGACATGATGCATTTCTTTTCCCATAATTCACATCATGTGTTGGATCTGGAAAGCTTCTCTGCACCATGTGACTTATTGACTAACCTGGATGAGTTTGCTAAATCCTTGGTTCAAGAGTTCACGACTGCGGAGGTTGGCAGTTGTTTTCTTATTCACTGTCACGGACATCTGTACTAGCTTTCTGGTCAGATCCACTTCCATTAATCTGTCAGTTTCTAACTAGGACTGGGTTGTTGTATAGAATTTTTGTGATGAATGTGCAGAAACAAAATTAAGTGACATTGTATATTGTGTACATTTTTGGGAGGGGCTTGTTTCTGTTTTCAGGGAACATGGTAGTGTTATGATTATGAGATTTTAACAGCATAAATGACATCTTTAATTTAAACTTCAGTTTGAAAAATTTCAGTGTATTTTTGAAGTTTAACTAATTTCTTTGAATTCAGTTTGAACTCTTTCTTTAAATCATAAACTGTTTTCATAATTTGCATAATCGCTGAAAAGTTTAGAGCAATTTACATGCTTTAAATGTTTTAGTTCCAAAAGATATTGCTGTGTTTTAATGTATTGTTATATTGGTTCAGATAAATGATATATTCAATATTATTCATATGTTCTGTGATTTCTGTTGTTTGTTTGAACATAAAATGTACCCGTTTACCGTTTACTTGTTTGTTTAAAATGACCATTTTTATAAATACAATATATATACATTCAAAAGTTTTATAGCATGGTTGGCATAAATTGATCTAAAGTGACAGTAAATATATTTATAAAGTTGCAAAATATTAGTATTTTAAATTAATGCTGTTCTTTTCATCAAAAAAAAGCGACACTTCCGTTTTCAAATATTAATAATAAAAACCTTTAAACCTGTAGTGTTATAGTAAAATTCTGAAATTCTTTTTTTCTTTTCTTTTTTTTATCACTGTTCCGTTCAGCTGTAAATCATGAAGTAGATTGGATTGAGGTCAAAGTACTTTCCTAGCTGTTTTTAGTTTTTATATTACTTAAGAACAAGCAGCCAAACTGCCCCTTGCTTGTAAAACATCCCACTAGTCATAATTCCTAGGCAGGTTACAGAACAGATGTATGAAGCACATTTAACACACACAGTTTACATCTTGTCTGACTTTTTTTGTCATTACATTGGCTGTGAAGACAGCGAGTTGGTTTTCTGGATGAGTAAGAATCGAGATCTGGCATCCATTAGTAAAGGTTCTCGGAATACAGATCATGTGAAAAATAGCTCTGGAATGTATGGCCTTGGCTTTGTACAGTCCCTGCCAGCTCTGAGCGCACACATACATGCACTGCAACTCATCTCTGCTGTGTTCGTCTTCAGTTCAAAGCTCTTTGATGTGGAGTGTTAGTGATGGGTCAGACGGGAGCTTCACAACAGGAAGTGAGAGTCTCGAGCAGGAAGGGTGAGTGGAAAGTAGGATGTTCAGAAATTCAGCTGATAATAAGCTCATCTATATATAATTGACTACAGCTCTTTGTACCTTGTATGCCTCAATCTCCAGGTGTTGACATCCCTGCATTTACTGTGAACAAGATAGTTTATTAGATTATCTTTTACTGCTGAGTTGGTGACATTCATATTACATTATTGAATGTAGTCTTTGCACTAATTGTGCTACAAACGTGTTTCTGGGACTTCTAAAGGCTTTGTAATGGAGCATCCTGTTCCCTATTTCCTGTCTCCAGGGATCCCTGATCGGAGATGAATTAATTCAGAAAGAATTCCTGAAATCCTTTTCCAGACAACAAGCAGCTTTGCACTAAATATAGGCATAGTATTGCTTTTGAGGAGGAACTATTTTCAGCCCGAGTTATTTTATAGACCATAAAATTCATTTAAAAGGGAATGTTTTATTATTATTATTATTGTTATTAATATTATTTAATTATCGTAATCACAGTGTAAGGAGAGTTTGTTTATTTATTTATTGTAATAGTTAAATAGACTACATTGCAAAAGTTTGTGGCTGGTAAGATTTTTTTTGTTAATTTTGAAAGAAGTCTATTATGCTCTCCAAGGCTGCACTTGTTTGATAACGAATACAGTAAAAACAGTAATATTGTGAAATATTAATTCAATTTATTTCAATTACTTATTTATTTTACTTATTTTTTCCCCAGTATTCTTTGATTAGTAAAAAGTTCAAAAGAACAGCATTTAAAACATAATTTTTGTAGAAATGTCTTAACTGTCACTTTTGATTAATTTAATGCACCCTTACTGATGATGCAATGAATGTACTAAAAAAAATAATAATTGTTCATTTATTTAAATAGTATGATGACATCATCACTGTTGGTTACATTTTAAAAGCTGTTGGTAGACATTTTAAAACTGAAAGTCAAAGGGAGATTTTCAGACTTTGCTCTTTATATCATTTATAAACCAATAAAAAATATGTTCAGACCGATTTTATTTTCAGAGGTTTAATTGTAAGGAAACAGAATTAGCATGTTTAAAGGAATAACAACACAGCTTTGCCTTGAAAGCACTATAATAAACTCTTAAACTTATCCTAGACCAAGGATTTTCCAGAATTCACAGTTCTCCTCTGTTTATTTTTCAGAGTTGCCATTACTTCCAGCCAAATAGGTCATACTCTTAGAAAACCACTCTTGTTTCGGTGACCTTTCTTGTTGTGCGTCGTCAAGGCATCGCAGCGTCTAAGCCGAATGACTAAGTAGATGCAAAATAGGCGCTTGGTTCAGTAGGGAACTAAAACAATACCTTTTCACTCCGAACCCAAACCTCAAGCCACTGAAATTGGCCACAAGAGGAATTTTTCCTCGAGCATTAAACAGTGCTCCCTGCTCTCTTGCCGGCATCCCTGCAGGCGTGCATACACTTTCATATCAGTGCATGGAGAAGTATCCTGTTTACATCACAAAATGTCTCCATGCCAACGAGAGGCTGGTGAGGGGTGCTGGGTCCTGGCAGTGCCATGTGGTCTTGGCTCGGGCTCGGCTATGTGCATTGTTTCCCCGAAGCAGGGATTTCTCTGCCCTGTACTGAGAGGAGAGAGAAAGGGTGGGTTGAAATGGGGCAAGTAAGGAGGGAGGCATATGAGAACATCACCGCAAAGTTGCACCCATGCTCTGCGGACTCGCACATTTTTAGCATTCCTGTTTCGCATCATAACCCAAAGCAGATATATGGAAAACTTTGGAGCACTAGATGTGGAGAGGACCGAGGTCTGAGGGTCGGTCAGGATTTACATTAAGTAGCCAAAAAAAAAGGTACATTATTATTATTGTCAATAATAGATTTTACGGTTTAGACATAATTTTCTTTAAACCTGGAAGATTTTAAATGATAATTTTTTTTTAATGTGCAATATTACTAAATTACATTATTTTATACATTATTTAAATTACACGTCTATCTCTGTGTGTAAAATAAGAATTGTCACTGCAGTATATATTGTAAAGGCCATTTACATACACAGCATCTTAAAATGTTATAAAGCACTGTTTTTGTTAAATTTTGGTTGAAATGAGAGCTTACTCTGTTAAATAAAATCCTTTATGGTCAAAGACATCCTACAGTTATTTTCTCGGGTCTTACCATCTAATTTATTGAGTTGAGATCATTCTAGTAGTTGCGGCTACTTGATTTCAGCCACTATATGGTCTCACTGAGCGGTTTCATAGACACAATGAAACTAATGCTAATCCTGCCTGGACTTACTTTGTTTTGGGTTGAGCTTTTTCTTAAGCCTATGTGTCTGTGCAAACTATCTCTTACTGGTGATGATGATAATTTAGCTAAACTTTCCTCACTGCAGTTCCTCCAAGCTAGTGCTGTTACTGATGCTGAGCTGATGTTGTGTGATAACATGTGCCCTATGGGGCCAGTGTGGAAGAGTTCGGGCCAGATGATGGAATGGTCACATGACCCACTGGACCAGGGCTGCATTGTCATTGAATACTACATTTATTGATCGTGTATTTTTATACCTTGCTGTTGTAAATGTTTGTTAAATATGTAAGTCCGCAAATAAGGTCACAGTATGTTGCTGGCTAACAGAGATGAGGGTTTTGTTGAAACTGCAAGAATGTTTTAGTATACACTGTTATTAAAAAATGTAGGGTTAGTATTTTTATTTTTTTTAAAGAAATGAAAGTTTTATTGCAAATAAATTATGATCCTTTGATCTTTCTGAAGAAAAAAAATCCATAAAGGAAAAGGTCTCACTGTTTCCACAAATGTTAGGCGGCACAGCTGTTTTCAAAATTGTTAATAATTAGAATAATGTTTCTTCAGCACCAAATTAGCATATTAGAATGATTTAGAAGTATTATGTGTGACTATAAAAGTAGAGTAATGGCTGGTGAAAATTCAGCTTTGCATTTAAACAAAATAAAGCATTTTTATAAAATAAATTAATTTTGTGGTTGGGCCCATTAGCCCGACACAAAAATTCTCCTTAATGTTGAATTTAGTGTGATGCTTTTATATATGTAGTATATGGATACATTTTCTGTCACCCAACTCCAGGATTTCTCACCCTTGTATTTACTTCCCAACCTAGAATTCGACTCCACTCACTTACTAGCCTTGTTTTTTCTTCCCCCTCTGTCGTCTACTTATTTCAGCCTGTGTCATTATATCTGTGGATGTCATTATATCCATCTCTTAGGGATAAATGGCTTTGCAGCGAAGTGTGTGGACTAAATACAAGCTGGTTAGTCTTAGAGCCAATAAGAAGCTTGAGTTCAGACTATTAAATGGTTGATGTTTGGCCGTCAAAGATTTTTATAATGAACTGTACGGTTTCAAACCCTGTCCTTTTAACAGCTTGTCTGTGTATTTGTTTTCACTGTGAACAGAGCTAATGGGGAGATCGCACAGTTGGACACAAAGCTAGTGCGCTCAAGACCAGACAGTCGTCTTCCCTCGTGTTGGTGACTCTGTACTGTCGTGTTGGATGCAGCTTAACAAGCAGAAGAAGAGGAAGAAAGGATTTCTCTCGCTCCAGTGGACTAGATTGTGTCCGGAATGATGAAAAAGTGAACTTGAATAGTTCCAGAAACCAAAGAAAGACGTGAGACGGAGAGATACATTTTGTGGGAGACTTTAGGTGGAAGTAGGCGCCAGCGTTGACCACGTGGCATCGTTGGTCAGGTAAAAAAGCCGGTCTCCCTGTAGGATGACCAGCCTTTTCCGACGTAGCAGCAGTAATGGAGGGTCTCGGGGCTCGGATACAGGAGAGCTCAACAACTCCAGGCCCAATCGGCAAGTTCGACGGCTGGAGTTCAACCAGGCCATGGAGGACTTTAAAACCATGTTCCCTAGCATGGACTATGAGGTGATTGAGTGCGTACTGCGCTCCAACAATGGGGCTGTGGATGCCACCATCGACCAACTCCTGCAGATGAGCATTGACGGACAAGACTCAGATGATAGTTCGGATTCAGATGACAGCATCCCACCAGAGGTCAGTGTCTTTAAAAGCATCTATTGTAACCCATATTGCCTATATTATCACATTTCTTCAGTGGAAGATGAGATGTGGTCTATACGGCTTAAAAAAGTGGTCTATACGGCTTAAGCTCTATATAACTGTTTGTTTATAAGTCTCCTGAAGTCATACAATAGTTTCTGCATCAGAAACCGACTGAAATTGAGACTAGGTTTTATTGCACTTTTTGGGGTGTGATAATCAATAGGTTTCTTACCCACAGTCCTCCTACACCTGACTGCTCCGATAAGAAAGTGTGTCAGTATTGGGCCCCGAGATGGATCTGAGACACATTACAGTTTCATCTGTCTGTGTCTCTGTAACCGTCTGCTTCATGGCCCAGTGGAGATGCTCGGCCATTAGACTTCGATGCGATCCTAAGTGAAGCATAAACTGCAGTGCATTTTGTTTATATGTTTTTAAGGACATTCCCCACTGGTGTATTTTTTTATCTCTTGCATTATTTATCATCTAATGTTTAGATGGGAATGTGTTGAAACAGTATGTACTAGACTGCATATGCTGTTGGTATAAAAATCACTGCCATTGATCTAAGGTATAATACAAATAACCAGTCTAATATATAGCCTACATTTAATGGCAGTGATTTAATTTTAACAGAATTGTTTAATCGAATATTTAATTGAATTCAAATGTTGACCAGTTAATTAAAACAATGGTTTTTAATTAAATACATTACGTTTTCATTTTGATATAAATTTGAATATTTTAAAACAATATGTATACATGCTGTACTGCATATGCAGTTCATATGAAAATCGAAATAAATAATAACCAATAAAAAAATATTTTAATATCAGCTTGGATGTGTTGGCTGTGCTGTATATGCCATTTTTATGAAAATCACAGCAATCATTGATCTGAGATGCAATACAAATAATAATAGAGTTATGGATACAGGAGATCCATAATTATAATTTAGATTTGTTATGATACAAGCTAATGCTTATAGCAGTAATTTAATCAGATTTAATAGGATTATGATCAAATTAAATTAAAGCAATGTCTCGTAGCTTTCAAGCAAAGATTAGTCAAGTATTATGTAATTATAAACTTCCCACGAAACCAATATTTTTGACATCCTTCTGAATTAATGGTTTTAGTACCTGGCCACTACTAAATAAATGAATGGATCTGTGCAGTGTAATTTGGTATTTATTTTCGTGATAAAAGTTTCAAGTTGCTGCTAATTGTATTTTGTTTTCTTTTATCAGATTCTTGAGCGGACCCTCGAGCCAGACAGCTCAGATGAAGAGCCGCCCCCTGTCTACTCACCACCAACATATGCCATGCACATATATGACAGGAAATACCCAGATGCTCCTCCAGTTCCTCCACCCAGGTTATAAATAGCGCTTTGATGTTCTCTACTGATCATTCTTTCCAATTTCCACAAAGAAGTGAGTTTGAGAGCTGTTTTAAACAAATTACTGAAACGTCAGTCTTGGAAACATGTAATGGGGTCATCGTGGATCTCGGGCTCCTTGTTCATTTGTTAACAGTTCTCTAAATCGCCCCCTGGTGTTCATTAACCAAACTGCAGTTCTTGTTGATCCTTGTGTGTATGGTTTCATAAACTATATGCATGTGATTCCATTTATCCACGGATCGTAATACCCATGAATTCACAAACATTACAAAGGTTAGACACATCTGTAATTGAATTATGTGTCATCTGAAAACTGATCTGTAATTAAATTATAACTCATGTTGTCATTGAAATGAGTGTCAGTGACACTGGTCTCTGTTATCTTTCAGATTTGAGGCCCAACCTCCCCTTGGACACAGACAAGTGCAAGGTTACAAAAACTGGAACCCACCGTTACTTGGCAATCTGCCTGACGACTTCCTGCGAATCCTGCCCCAACAGCTGGACAGTATACAGGTCAGCATTTATCATGTGATTCAATAAGAGTTCAAATAAGTAAGATTATCCTTTCATTTATTTATTTTTGTTTTAAATATCAAGTCGTTTTTTGATAAACTATTTATAAATTGATATTTTTAATCAGCAAGGATTTTCAACATTATTACTGTTTTTACTGTATTTCGATCAAAGAAATTAAGCCTTGGTGAGCATAAGAGACTTTTTTTCAAAAATGTTTTTAAGAAATCTAACTGATCTCAAACTTTTTAAGTGGTGTATCTCATAGACTTATCTAGAGTGTCACATTGCCTTTACCACCTTTACACTTAAGGGTTAAAAAGTGTCTGTATTTTCAGTTATCTATCTCAAACTCTGAGACCATGTGACCACTGAACTTGATGTCAAAACTAGTACATACTTGAATTTTGGCCTTGATTTTGCTCCAGCTCTTTTTTTTCTTTATCAATGATATTAAAGATCCATTAATAGTTCAGTGAGTTCCAGGAGTTTGATCACTAAAACATGCTAATGCAATACTGGAGTGCAGCTAGCAGGCCAGTGTACGGTTGTGCTGAAGCTCTTAAACCAAGCTTTTTTTTAACTTTCAGAAAGCCAGATCATGCTTTCTGAATGGCTAAATGAAATATAATGGCATCTTTGTTCTATACACAGCATTTATCATGTTAATAAGGTTCTCACTTCAGTGTTTTTTTCAGTAGAACGAATCCTCTCTCAACATTTATAGATTATATTTCATCTAAAATTTAAATGGAAATATAAAAATAATAAAAACAAAGCGTGTTTTAAGCATATTTCCATCCCATTAACATAGTTTGAACAGTTCTCTTCTACATTACCATAATGGGAAAATATAGTAAATTATTATAGTATAGGATAATATAGACCAGTGGGTCCCAACCCTGGTCCTTGAGGCACCCCAAAACTGGACATTTTACAGGTCTCCTTACTCTGACGCACCAACCTCAGGTCTTTGGAGTCTCTACCAATGAGCTGATGACCTGAATCAGGTGTGTTTGATTAAGGAGGGATGCAAAATGTGCAATGCTGGGGTGCCTCCGGGACCACGTTTGGGAAACGCTGCTATAGATAGTATTCCATAGTATGTAGTGTTTTATAGTATTCATTAAACAAAATTATATAAGAATGTTTTTTATGGTGGTAATAAAACTGAGAATCAGAAATATAGTAATGCACAATTTGTTGGAAAACATAATTTATGATGGTAATTGAAACAAACAAACAAAAATCTGAAGAGTTCAAAAATAGGCTTCATCTACTATATGCAAAATCATTTTTATTTGAATTTGGAGGTGAAATATTATTTAGATATTCAGATATTTATATAAACTAAATCATTTTAATGTATATATTAAAATATTTTGTGTAAGAGTGGATGAAACTGTTAGTTGGTTATATATATATATATATATATATATATATTCATGAGAATGTCTAATTTTTATTGTATATCCCTCTAACCTAATATTCTGCAGGGCTCTCAGAGTAGCATCTCCAAGCCCTCCTCCTCCTCAGTACCCCAGAAGGTCCCCACTGTGGCGTCCGTCACAGGAACAGGCGGCACTTCAGAGCAGGAACGCAAACTGAAGCAATATTTAGAGGATGAGCGTATTGCACTTTTCCTGCAGAATGAAGAGTTCATGAAGGAGCTGCAAAGGAACCGAGAGTTCCTCATTGCGCTGGAAAGAGGTAGGAAGACACTCGCCCACACATTATTCGGGACAATGAGAAGTTTCTGGCATACTCCGCTTCCCCACTTTTCACAGTTCCACCTACACAAATCCTGAAGAGTTAATTTTTATGATAATTTACTCCACCCGGCTGTGAACATTGCCGCTGACTTTTGCGGCTTCTCTCCAAGACCATTAACAGTGTCTGTTTCTCACAACGAGATTTTATGTTACTTGAATGCTTCTCGTTGGACGAACTCATATCCTCGTTGAATGTCAAGGCCTAGTTTTCCTTACATAACACCTGCCTTCTATGTTGTAGATCGATTGAAATACGAGTCAAAGAAATCCAAATCCAGTCATTCATCAGCTAGCATGGAGAACTCCACAGGTAGATATCATCCACCTGAACGGTGGCAGTTTATGTTTGTACGTATGTGAGCATGTATGTCACACTCTGTCTCTGTGCATATGCATAATTTTCTCTTATCCCAATCTTCACTTTTTAACCCTTTAAAGCCTGACATATAATGTTTTTTGTTAAGTATAATATTTGTTACATCAGGCTTATATAGTATGAGATAGGAGAATATAGAGCTCATAACTGAAGGGGAATAAAACATCACTTTTCTGTGCAAAAATATAAAACTTGGTGCAAATTCTGATATTTGTATAGCCAGAAAGTCCTGAAAATTCAGATAGCTTGTGATGTCAATATTGTGTGCAACAGGTTGATAATTGGATCCTGTTGATAATTCAGAGGCTTGTGATACATTAGGCATTCTAATAGTAGAAAGTTATGATAAACCTGTTAAAAATATAAAATTAACATGTAACCCATTTTGCAACCTTCGTACTGTAGTCATCACGATGCTGTACTTTTTTCCCTGAAACATAGGTGACCATTATGCTTCGGGATCTGTAGAGGCCTGCACAGCAGTCTCAGATGACGCTCTGTTTAGAGACAAGCTAAAGCACATGGGGAAGTGTAAGGATCTTGCCTAAAACACCCCAGTCCACTGAAAGATATTTGCGTATTCAGGGCATTAACATTTCTGCTGCGTTCTCATCTGCAGCAACCAGGAAGAAGCTGTTTGAAATTGCCCGAGGGTTCTCAGAGAAGACGAAGCGGAGGAAGTCTAAAAGAAGAACGCTGCTACGGCATCACTCGTATCTTTCAAAACGTGTCAGATAAACATTAGCCTTATTCAGTGCAATATAAGTAACAAGTAATCAGAATATTTTTAGGGCAAGTATGAAATAAAAATTAAGATACGGATGAGGAAATATTTAGAGAGGTTTAGTTACGATGCTGTGTTTTTACTGTTAAACTCCCCGGTTCTGTGTTCAGAAGGCTGTGAATTCCTTAGCAAATGTTATTTATGATGCTTGGCACAGTAACTTAGATTCAGTTCAGTGTCGATTGTTTACTTTGACTGCCTTTTCTCAGATTGGGCACAGCCAACTCCACTGCCAACCTCCTAGATGATGTGGAAGGAAACCCATGTGGTATGACTTTCTTTCCAATTTTCCAAGCCATTATTTCTTTACATCTCTGGGTAATTGAATGCATATTTGCTTGGGTAGAGTTCATTGCCCTGAATGCTGAAATGTTCATATTTTCAGCGATAAACTCTATGAACGTAATCAATTAATATTTTATTTTATAATATTATTATTGTAATATATTAAAATTGACCGTCTAACATTAGTGTTCTATATTCTTTTTCTATTCTATGTAGTTGCTTTAGTATTTCTTTTTATTAAACAATAAATAAAGAAACCTTGCTAAGTGTACTGCTTAAGACTAACAGGGCTTGTCACAGCACTTACATATTGTTTCTTACATATTGCTTCTATTGTTCTCATTTGTAAATTGCTTTGGATAAAAAAATCTGCTAAATGTTTAAATGTAAATATATACAAACATCCGTTCAAAGTGTCAGCAATATAACTTTAATAATTGAAATAAAGCCATATTATGAATTCAGTTAACTGTGCAGCACTACTTTGGAGTAAATACCTTTTTATTTTGAATGTTGTGTGTCTTTCTAGATGAAGAAAGTCAGCTTAGACGATTGGCTGCACAGGAAGAGGAGGAGCCACATAAGGAAACACTATCATGGTGAGGGTCTCACTATCAGTGAGATAAACCCATTAGAGGGGCTTTTAATTTAACTTATATACAAATATAAGTTATGTTCGTGTGTGTGGGTGTATACACGTTATATAAAAAAGCAAATATAGTGGTGTCATCACATTCTGTAAAAAGTATAACTGACATGATATCTAGTAACAGACCTTTTGCTAATTTCTTACCAGATCCCTCCGTGCTCTTGGGAAATTAGGGTTTCCATGGCGACCTCAGAATGACCCATGGCTGATAGCTCCTTATCTCAGTGGCTCCAGTGCTTAGCTCAGTGCCAGGCAATCGCAGACTCCAGAGGACCAGCCGAGGCTGGACTGCGTGATCATTTTGTAGCAGCCTTTTGCGAGCCTAAGATCATTGTTACCTACATTTGATTACTATTATAATTATTGTACTGTAACTGTTTGTTAATATTTGGTTTCATATGTAATACTCAACAGCTATAGTACTGATCTTCAACTATGTATTTTTTTTTCATCCTAAACCATCAAAAACAAAATTCCCTTTGTTTTTTTGTTGTTTTTGTTGTTTTTTATCTATATAATTAACCTGAGGAATTTAAATACACAGATATTTGATTTGTTTATTACTGTCCACAGTTAACGGTCAGTCATTTCAGCATATTAGTATAGAACACTTTTATTTTTAATAGACTTTTGGAGTCTAATCTGCATATAATCATCAACGGTATTTCCTCAAAGAATGTACCCAGATCATGACGTCCATTATTTACTCATAAACCTTTCTTTATCATTGCAAAATAAAAAAAATTTGGGCCATTTAGTCTGTTGTGATTTTAGGGTGCTGAATAGTCCATTTCCATACAACTTTTTCATAGTTAAATTCAGACGAGATGTCCCTCTTTAAGACTGAAGCAATGCACATCTTCTATGTAATACATCTTTGATTTCCAAAATTCGATTTCAGGCTTTTGTCTTTTTTTTACACAAAAAAGAAAGGCAATCTTATTGACCCACTGAAGAGTTTGCCTCCTCCTCATGTTTGCACTGCCATATCTGTTTTATAAAATATGTAAATACTTTTTTCAACCGTAACAGTGATTAGATTGATTGATTGTTTTTTCAGAACAAGCATAGAACAGTTTGAATGATGCTGTCATTGAACCAACCAAAACGCTGCTGTGTGCTTTGCTTTCTTTTTTCTTGTTTTTTTTTGCAAATCACACTGAATGATTTACCCTAACGCTGTGCTTCCAGTGACTGGTTGGAGGTCTAATTGTGATCAACCAATAAGAATGTGCTATTATGTTCCTTTTAGTGTTGTGCATCCGAGTATTGATTCAGTGTAAAGTGGCCCGTTGGAAAACACTGTGTGACAGTGATGTTTATGTACATCAGATAGTCCAACAGTTAAATCTGTCTGTTTGAAACCATCTCGTATCAGTATTATATGCAAGATTCAGATGTTACTGATACACTTTGTGCTTCTGAAATGTACCAATGTGGCTGTAGGAGCTTGCTTGTTTTAAGGGGATTTGTTATATATATTGATGTTCATGTCACATCAATATGTGATTGATTTTTGCCATTATTACAAATTATATAGGTTTTCTTAGGCATCATGAATGACATGTATACCACATAAAATCATGTTCTGTAAACTGTAATCACCATTATGAAATATGTGCTCATGCCGTGCATATTTGCATGATTACTTTTTTTCATATGGCACAAAAAAGAAGTCTGTAATCTGATTTGAAAATGATGTGAATTGAAAGAACAAAGGTTTTGTAAGAGGCAAACCTTGTTGAGAGAAATAACGCATACAGCGTTGTCATCTGTGATTCACAGACACGCACGACTGTGAGGTTTTCCCTTCAATCCTGCTTGTTAACATATTTTATCCTCTCAGGGAACTTGCTCTCATTTCACTTTCTGCTAAAAGCACAACTCAAACTGAAAACTTGTTAGCACAAAGGCTTTAATAGGTGAGGCAGAACCGTCTGTTTACCGGGCATAAGGTTGATATGAAGAATTCAAGGACCGTGTGGCTGATCTGCTTCAGTTTGTAGCCAAGTTCCTTTTCTTGATCACATGTCCTTGTGTGTTTACCTGAAATCTCTTCAAGATCCCCTTTTCCACTTTCTGTATTTGTATGGGGCAGATAGAGCCGAATTAACTGGCAGATGTGTTCAGAAAGTTTTGTGTGTGAGCCACATGACTTCAAGTGGCTCTTTACAATTAGTGGTATGTACTGTTTGTACTGTATTAGAAGAAAGCAACTGTACATGCAAATTGGCAATTTTTTATATGAAATATTTGTTGTACCCATTATTTCTGTCCCCATAGTTTCTTCTGAAAAATATGACTCTGACTCTCACTCAAATTAAGTTGACTCTTTGTCTACTTGTCCAAAGTCTGTGTGATTGTTCCACATCACACCATTCACTTAATACTATTTCAAGTTCTGGACTTTTCTTACAATTCAGATGTTTATTAGTTATTGGAATAAATAATAAAATTGTTGTACTCTTGTCTGACCATGTTTTCACCCCCAATAAAGTCTATAGAATTGAGTTACAGATAGCTTGTATGTACCAATAGATATAGTAACGGAGGACAAGATCTACATATTAGAATATTTTCTAAAGGATCGTTGCTGCTGGAAATTTAGTCTTGCCATCACAGTAATAATATATATTTTTTTAATATATATATATATATAAACAATGATATACATTATATTTTTATGATTCTTCATTTTTGTGGTTTCTTGGCTATAAAAAGTTAGAAAACCACTGTAAATGTAGCCACTAGATGGCAGCACAAGTCTTTATAATGGATGTCTTTTTCCTAATTGATGCTTTTTTGGGGGTTTACATACATTTAAATGTGTATATTAAACGATTTGCCTTTTTAATTACACCGTTGAATGAACTTCCCTTCACCAACTGTCTGTGAACTGGAATTACTAGGAAACCGGGAACAAAGCTATAACTCAGCGCTTATCAGCCAATAGCAAAATAAAAACATTTCACTATCAGGCATCAAGTGTGCCGCCGTGGCAAAAATCATAGATAAAAACCCTTGTATCTAACACACTTAATCTATATGACACACTAAGTTAACCCTAAAAAGTTTTCCTCCTTCACCCCCTAATGACCTCGCAATAATAAACAAGCATTTATCTTGACCAAGAAACATTATTTCAAAATTATTTTTCGATCATAGTTTTCCTTTCTACCTTTTTAGGGGAACAAAAACAAATGACTGAAACCACATTTAAAGATAAACACGATGAGCAGACAAACTAAGACTGCATTATCAGTCTTTATCAGAACTGCCAACAGAATGTTCTGGCAAATGTATGTCAAATAAATGAAACCATAGCATCTACAAGCAGAAGATAAAAAATATGCTAACATACTATTTTATAAAAGCAGTAAGTCACTTAAGGATTGCACAAATGTAAGTTTGTGTCATCTTATACGACCACTTTTTATTTAAAAATGTTTTAGGTTGTCAAATGTTTTTAGCAAACGACAGGAATGGGGCTGGACTTGGCTATGCTAGGATGTAGCTATTTTCAGCCCACTCTTCTAAAGAGGTCTAAACTGTGATATGCCAAAGAGACTAATATCTGGCCAAGTACTTTGTAAAACTATCTCGTCTCTTGGTAGCTTTTCTGACAGATGACCTTCTTGCTTGGTTGCTCATTGCAGTAGAACAGCTTGAGTTGTTCGAATATTTTTATACCCATTTTTATGTGACAATAAAATAATATACATGTATGGATGTATTATAGGCTAATAAAAATGTGCAACCCTGTCAATAAAAAGTAACAGATATATTTTATGTATTCTTTAATGAAATGCTTAAGGTTACCAAGTTAAACAATTGGTAGCTTAAATAAATCAGTGATTTAAGAATTTTCAACCGGAGCTTTTGAACTACAAATCTTTTATATTAAGCATTGGGAATAAACTTTCTTTGTTCTCTCACTGCAATGAAACATTACACGACATGAATCATTAATAGGCACAACACACCAAAAATAAAACGAAATAAATTGTACATTAAATTCCCGACACCTTTCAAGCAATTTCATCACTGAATTCGATATTTTGTTGCTTTTAGGGATATGGATTTAAACTGCGGCACTGGCTGAGCGCTTCATCGTCACACTCCTTATCAGCACGTATTCCACGAATCCATTCCATTCATTTTCTCGAGCGAACAGCCAATCAGAGGCCACGCGTAAACGGATTTCCGCGAATCAGAAATCGACGTTCCTCCGTCGCTCCGGCAACTATTATGACGTCGCTAGAGTATCCCGCCCATTGGTGTGTGTTCGAATCGATAGGAGGCACGCAGCCATTACAATACATTGAATTCGAACCGTTTGCAACGTGATTAAAGGAACTAGACTATTACTGCATCGCTTTCTTTGTTTAAATTTCATTTTTTTAAACTAAATTTGTACTTTAAAGACGGTCCTTTTGTCTGTTTTTCAAACAGTCGTAACGTAAATATAGTCAGCGTTGCGTCGACGTGAGACGACGCTCCGCATTCCCAAGCGTTTGACCCATACAGCCATTTCCGTTTGTTCAGCGCATTCATCTGAACGCCTGCATTTCGTTTACCAATAATATTCAGACTTAAGAGACTCGTTTCGATTTAGATGGCAAGCTTCCCAGATTTTGTCAACGAAAATGAAATAGGTGAGTTTCTCCATTTCTCGTCACTGCTTTGCAGTACACACGTTTAAAAAGTTCATTTTAAACGTGTGTATTTTCCTTTATAATTAGTGTTCACATTTGTGTAGATATGGATTTAACGTTATGTGGTTTAAGTTAACGTACTCAAAATTTCCGTGTCGTGTTTATTTCTGGCATATTAGGACACAATTTTCGCTCCGTACGCCGTGTATTGTCCGTTTAAATATTGACAGTTAATATAATTATTGTGTCCCACGTTCAAAATAAGACACACATCCAGAGCACATCCACACCCTCCCCAGACCACTGTGACTCACCATCTCAGCTACACGCTATGCTGTTATGACTTGTGTTAATTATATAAACTTAACATTTTTTAATGATTTTTTTAATGTGATTTGTTTTTACATTTTAATATCCAGGGCGGTTTTTTTTGTCCATAAAATAGAAAATAATTGTAACCAAAACTGTTTAGTAACCAACATTCTTCAAAATATAATCTTTTGTGTTCTACAAGGAAAAGTATGTCAAATAAGTTTGAAATGCCATGATGGTGAGTAAATGATAACAGAATTGAAAAAAAAAAATTGTGTGAACAATTTACTTTTTTTTTTTGCAAAAGTAGATGGAAATATAGTTATAATGTAACTCACAAAAGTTGACAAAATGCATGTTTTTTATAAAATAGTAACAAAGGGTAGTTTGGTTTTATAAAATGTTTTAAAGGCTTAAAAATTTGCTTTTTGTTGTTACAGGTAAAGCTAAGTTCATCGGGGAACTCATACCTCCTGTTGCCCCCTTTGACCAGAAGTCTGGCCGGGAGACTTGGACTGTAGCTTTTGCACCTGATGGTTCCTACTTCGCTTGGTCTCAAGGACATCGAATTGTGAGACTTGTACCATGGAAAAAATGCTTAGCCAGCTTGTGAGTATACACACTTATCTCTTTGTTTCTCACTGTGGTGAATTGTTACAATACAGCTTGTGTGTTGATGGACTGACAAAGGCAGTCTGCCCGTGTGCTGGTTGTCTTGTTTGGCCCTCTGGGCTTTCACATGGTGGCTATGCTACAGTGGTGCCCAGTGTTTGGGCTTGTTTAGCCTTCAGCGGCAGTCATCATCTCACCTTACATTATAGATAGAGAGAGCGCCGTTGAGCACACAGCCCTGCCAACCAGCTATTGTCCAGTACTGAATGCAGAGTCCTCATTACGAGGTTCACATCATTGCCCTTTGGCTTCATGTCTCCAACTGAGCAACTTTTTGGGCTCTTTGCCAGTGTTAAATGCAGAATGTCTTGTACTTTTCTAGCTGGGCACAAAATCAACAACCTACCAACAATTTTGTTAGTCATTAAATAAAATGTTAAGTAATTATCTTGTGGTTTTGGTGCAGGTGTTCGTCATAAAAAAAAGAAAACTAGAAATAATATTGCAACATAAACCATGCAGACAACTGTAACATTTAAAATAAAACTTTAACAGAATTTATGATAGTTGGAAGTAAACAAACCATTTCTACATGTCCATAAAAGAGAACCATGGTATTGTAAAACAGTTTTCAGTCATTCTGCATTGAAGTGTAGTAGCTTTATTAGTAGTTGTACACACAAAGGATATCATTTGGTAGTTAAATTTAAGTTTAGGTTCACAATTGAACATACAGCAACATTACTAAAACTTTAAAAGTTTAATAAACACAAAAAAAAAAAAGAACTGTGATAATATTTCAGTGGCACTAAAATCAAAGGCAAAATTTTATACAGGTTATTTGAGTCTTTATTCTTTTTTAAATTAATAAAAAAAATTGTCATCACTTCATCAACCTCATGCTGTTCTAGAACTTATTCATCTTTAAAACTCAAAGTTTGACTTGGATTTAAATGCTCTATTCATATTTTGAACTTTTTGAAGTATCAGAGTTTTGGTTAAAATTATTTTCATTTGTGTTTTGAAGACTGATAAAAGACTTGTGGGTTTTTGGGTGTACTATTCCTTTAATGCAAAAGCAGAAGCCACTGTGCCATAAAAAGCTTCAGCTGACACGTGGCAGGCTGTTTCAGTTCTGCAGCGCCTGCTCTGTATTCATGCAATTTAACCTTGTAATGATTCAGGAACTGGGCAAGTGACATCAAATGGGTCCAAGTTGATGCAACACTTAAGTAACCTCTAAAGCTGGGAGTTTACTTGGTGTTCAAATATTCCTAAGAGTTACAATGTGCAGCTTATTTCAACACAAATGCTAGATAATTATTATTTTTTTTTAATTGCTGTTGACAGTTTATCAACTTTAAGATTTTTTACCTGTTTTCCATATGAAGCACAGACATGATTTTCATACCAACACAACACAAAAAAAAAATTTCTCTCTCTTCCTCGCCCTAGTTCTGCACGAAAGGAAGATCGGTCGAGCAGTGTGGGTCCTCGACGACTGTCCCGGCAGAACAGTGAGGGCAGTCTGCTGCCAGGCGAGCCCAGAGAGCACACCATCGACTGTGGTGACATTGTCTGGGGCCTGGCCTTCGGCTCTTCTGTTCCTGAAAAACAGAGTCGCTGTGTTAATATCGAATGGCACAGGTTCAAGTTCGGCCAGGACCAGCTTCTGCTGGCCACGGGCCTCAACAATGGCCGCATCAAAATCTGGGACGTCTATACAGGTGAGGGTCCTCTCACTGAATCAAGTAATCAGTTTTTTTCCTGATATTTCTGCACTAGAGCAAATGTGTTTAAAAACCCATGCCATCTTCCCTCAACACTTCTGCATGCCAGCTTCCTGTTTTTCTGTATCCCGACAGATGTGTGTGCGCTCGTGTGTGTGTGTAAGAGAGAGGGGAGGTGGTGGTTATGTAAGATGTTGACATGATCTTTTAAGCCATACCTTTTTGTAATTTTGAACCATTTCTATCACTTAATCATACTTCATATTTTAGAAATGTATGTCTTGCATACACCTATTGAATTTTAGCTTTTTTGCAGTCATCAGTCAGTGCTAAGTATAATTTTTTTACATATTTACTCAACCTTATAAGTAGGCTGTCCCTTACACAATACATTTCTCCACTTTATGAACCTTTGTACTGCTTTACCATTGGTTTCTTGGCCACTTAAGTTCTGCTTCTGTGCTTCTGTTCAAGTTTCACATTTAAATGGTCATAACAGCATGTGTAAATCTGCTATCAGAGAACGAATCGCTGTTTTTGTGAAACAGAGAGGCGATTGTTGACTGCAGAAAAAGTAACGACTTTTCCGAGATATATAATTATTTTTTTGCCCAGCTGTAAAATATATTAATAGATGGGCAGGTCCTGTAAAGACACTGCCATTGGCTGTTCTGAGGGGTAAGAGATGTTTTCTTCAGTGCATGACTCCACCTCCTTTCAAACTACAACCACAATGCCATAAATTTACCCAGCAGACTTGCTCTTTTCAGGGTGTGAGAATCTTCCTCCAGCTCCCTTTTTTTTTTCTCCCTTCTGAAAACATTCTGGAAATCTGATAGCAGCGTATTGTACAGTATCTCGACAGGATTTGTGCCATGCACCCGTCATTCTATATGTTAAGTGAATGTATGTTTTCACGCTTGACAAGATACAAATCGGTCCTGTTACTAAGCCTCAATTACATTTTAGAAACCCATGTTAAAGATTTTTGTTTTGTCACTGTAGATGCAGCTAATTATAGGGCTTTAAAGTAAATTAGGCTGACAGGTGTCAGTGATTGTGCTTCTGTATGCCTCTAGGCAATTCAGCACCTTACATAAAGAAAGGGCTTAGATGTATAACTGCTCAGTGTTTTCCAGAATACCTTGGAAAGTCCCTTTTTGACATCTGCTTTTATAAGCATAAAAGCCAAGCCACGAATGAAATCTTCCTCTCTTTGATTCCTAAGTAGTCAAAGAAGTTTCTAAAGTCAACTATGTGTTAAAGGTTACATCATGAAAATCTGAATTTTCAGATAGCTGAACTAGGTTAACCCAGTTGTTTTGGTAAGCCTTTTTCTGTAAGCGTCTGAGCAAACAAGCGTGTCTGATTTAGCTCCCTTGGGATCTCATTATAATATTACTGCCCTCTTAGTTTATACGCATGACGCCGTCATTTTGAGTTTGCAAGAGACAACGGTGTACCAGCTCTAATGCCATAGTGAAAGTTTGAGCAAAAAATACTAACTGTTCTGCCTTTGGCTACACAGACGAGCACAGGACACTATTTCGAGTTCCAGCGTCAGAGGAACTTATTTATTTGCTTTACATTGCTGCTGCCACACAGATCTAAAACCTTCAATGACATAACCAACTGATTTTGTAAATCGTGTGTTTTTAACGTAAACTTGAGTGTGAATAAGAACTTAGTTTAGTACTCACGTGCTGTGATAGCCACTTTGTTAATGTGCTTCACATGTGTACAGTCAGAAAACCGCATATCAGAAGTTTAAACTAACATGGTTTAAAACGCATGGTTTCAGCTCAATAATCATGATAATCTGAACTAAAACATTTTAATATATATTTTTTTAGCAGGTCCGAGCTTGTAATGACACAGCTCCATTCTGGAAAACGGGGCGGGTAGCAGTAGCTCATATGCATTTAAAGAGACAGGCACCAAAAACGGCGTGTTTCAAAAATTATATAATAAATGATTTGTGGGGTATTTTGAGCTGAAACTTTATAGACAAACTTATTTTACATAATGTAAAAAGGGATATAATGTCACCTTTAAATGCAGCTTCCAAGGTACAGTGACAAGATGTTGATACTGATGCAACATCAATTAATGTGGACTTTGTGCTGTAAACAGTGGTTGATCTGGAATGATTTGGCTTTTTTTGTCTTTATTTATCCTCAATTTTATTTTCTTCTGCAGGAAAACTTTTGCTGAACCTGATGGACCACACAGACATTGTGCGAGACCTTACGTTTGCCCCAGATGGGAGTTTAGTGCTGGTTTCTGCTTCAAGAGACAAGACTCTACGCGTGTGGGACCTCAAAGATGACGGTGAGGACCAAATGTTGATTTTTGTATTTGGTGCCACTACTGTTAGCTTTACATATTACATTAACATGCTAGAGCTAGATATTGTGTAACCGTAAGCTGAAAAGTCTCTGGAATAGACGTTTCCTTCACAGCACACACACTCACTCAAGCATGTACATGCTCATCCACTCTGAGATTTGGGCATTTGGCATGTGGGAAATGGTTCAATACTCCAAAAGAATGTTTGCTGATATTTTTTCCTTTACTTGCAAGATCCTAGGATAGGATTGCTGTTTTAATAAGATCACATGAATCTTATTTATATGCTGGGAACTTGAAGATAAAATGGAGTTCACTGTATTTGCAAACAGGTTTTTTTTTTTGTTACACTAATCATGAAGGAATGTTGGCCAGAGTTCAGCTGTTTTCCCCAGTCTCAAAGTGGGGAAACATTGGGAATTCAACATTGCTTTCAAAGGATAAATACTGTATTGGTCATTTATTATTGGAAACTGTTTGCATAATGTATGTCTTAATTGTAACAATTTTACTTAGAATTTTAGGAAACGTTATAACCAACTATAAGTGTTATAACAGAAAACAATAAAGTATTACTATACATTATGTAACAACAATGAGTTTTACATAGTAATTAACTCAAATGATATATAGGGAATTTGAATAATTAATCAAAAATTTGATTAATATATATCTCAGATGACAGTTACATTTAATTTTATTGATTATGAAAAATAGCTCAATTGCCAATACCAATACTAATCACAGGGCACTGTAATTTACTCATTAATATGTCAATATTACATTCTTCATATCAATTATTGTGATATCTCTTAACTGTAAATTACTGCAGATCAAACCGTGGTATGTCCAGCAAACCACTGTAGACCTATCAATTTTCAATAAAGTTATCACACCTTATAATTCAAGGAAAAGTATTCTCTGGCCATGAAAATATTATCCTATCCTTATGATAAATTTAGTTTCTAAATTTAGAGCTTGTAGCTAAAGACCAAAACATTTCAGTGACTCGTAATGTGAGTGGGGTGGAGTCCAGGCCAATCGTCAGTATATGGTTTTTTAATAATTAAACTAGGAATACATCAAACTACAAATCACACAGAGTAAATATGCGTACGACAATACAAACAGTAAGCTTTATACAATACATAACGAATCCAAATAAAAGAGAGAGAGAGAGAGAGAGAGAGAGAGAGAAAATAGAATGGGATCACGTAAGGAGCTCAGGTATGAAAATCATAGTCAGTAACTTTTAGAAGCCAACAACAAATCAGATCATAACAACACTTTAAAGCAGCATTTAAATCTCCATAGAGAAAGTGATACTTGCAAAAGGTGTCCCATGTGAGTGGCGTGAGATCGGCGTCGAGCTTGTGAGCTTACGCACTGTTCCCGTTGGAACAGCCATGTGCCATGAAACGGAGGCCATGTGACGCGCATGCACGCTGCGCTTGGCGTGAGCGTGGAGCACGTGGTCCTTTGTTCTGTCCTCGCGCGGTATTTGAAAGGTTCAACAAACATTGTTCCAGAATTCGTCTTCCTTGCGTGGAGAGGCGAATAGTTGAATAAACTTAGTAAAGAAAAGAAAACAAAACAACGAAAATGAAAGTTTCCAAATGAGCCATGAAAATGGCTTTCCTCTCCTCAGTCCGTGTGCTGAGGGGGGAGGAGAACTAAGCGCGGCCCGAGGCCGCGCGGAGCGACGTGTCCGAGAACGGAGAACGGGAAGAAGAGCAAGAAGAGCGACGAAGAACCAAGAGAGAGGCGGACCTTGTTCGGTCGACTCTTATAGCTTGAGATGTTCACGCCTCTTTTCGCGTGAACCACCCAATGAACATCCGCGATCTGAAGCGGCGGGAAAGTTCCTTTGTCTCTGTTGAGACAACCCCCTGATGATTTAGGGCCTGTCCGATTTCATCAGGAATATTAAAGCAAGTTCATTATTCCAGATTAAATACATTTTTCATTACTTTGCTCTAGATAAATGGGTCTGTCAAAGCATGACGATTAGAACAAGACTAGACATAATATATATATATGACCAAAGATCTAATTTTTAGATCGAATTACACATTTAAAGATTTGTTTAACACATGATAACACTGCAGATATTCCCAATTTATATGGGAAACCTCTAATGTACCGCAAAAACAATACTATACACATTAAGACTACATTTGAGTACATTCTATCATTCTTTTGTAAGGATTAGGTTTCCTGTCCTGTGGTCCTGTGAGCTCGTAAAATTTTACGAGCTACCAAGGAGTGTGGGGGTTGCAGAACATTTCTTTTTGAGAAAGTATAAGATTGAAATCAAGCATTTCCACTTATAAGTCAGCACTTTAACCATTTACCCAGGATTAACCATTTTATGCAATACACAAACATATAAAATACATATTTAATAAAGGACTTACAAAAGTAAGGAACAAAAAGAAAGGTTTCTTTTTGTGTGTGTGTGTGTGTGTGTGTATGTTAAGGAATTTGGTTTCAGGTATCCTTTGAGGCTCGCATGGGTATCGTAAAGTAATTTAAGTCCAGCCAGGCTGGTATTTAGTACCAACAGTCTGAATTTACAAAACAGAATTTAACCCATGAATCGCTGACCTGCATATCTGTTACATCTCCCCCTTTACGTCAGATGAAGTCCCTGTGTGGACATCATCGGACGGCAATCATCCGGATGGGCAGATGACAGGTGAATCGTGATGGTCATGCAGCAGGTGGGTCATGATGACAGGTGGTTCCTGAAGCTGAGGATTCAGCTTGGTGAGGTTCGGTATTGTCTTTCACTTTGCGTCCCTTTTCCGGGGATTCCATCGGAGACCTCCAGCCACAGTTGTCGTGAGTTTGGCTGTAGAGGTTTGCATCTCGTTGAGTATCCTGTATAGGATGAAGGTCACGCCAAGAGTCAGGGTGGGACCAATGACGGTGGAGATGCACCGTGCAGTGTCGGCAGCAGTCCAGGCTAGGACCGCAGATGACTGGTTCAGAATGGGCTGTCGAGACAGTGCTTGGAGGGCTGTATCGACAGGAGTAATGTCAATGTGTTGGGTGGTACCTTTCAGTACTTGGTCCAGCAGGTTGGCACGGGTGGCGGTGTCATGCTGGTCGTAGGTCAGCATAGCTGAGCGCACAGGAGTGTTGACGAGCCATCTGTTACCCACAATCTCTGCTTGCGTTTCTGTGACTTGTGTACGAGGCTTGGCTTCGGCAGGGCAGCGCGTATCGCTGACCCAGGGTTGCAGCTCGCAGATTCCTTCAGAGTTGTGTCTGAGGAAGGGTTTGCTAAGGCAGAGATAATGAATGTCTTTGGTTAAAGTACACATGTGCATGTTTGGGGCCAGGTACAGCTGTGTGTTGCTGTCGTGGTAGGCCACCACATTTGGAATGTGTGTTTTGGTGTGGGTGTTGCTCTTCCACATCCTGACACTGACAATGTCTTTAGGTCTGTAGACTTGGTTTGACTCGCTGATGAGTTGGTTCAGGAGCACGTTCACTTCTCCCTGTTTGGGGTTTGCGTGCCGTAGGAAGGCGCTATCCAGAGAGTTGGCCAGGTGCATTCGTAGCAGGTCAGCTGGCATGGTGATGGTGTAAGACAGCACAGTTAACACAAGGCTTAAGGGTATCATGTATGGTGGGGTTTTACTCGTGGTTAGGCTGTCATTGGAGGAGCTAACCTCCCACAGCATGTCTGTTGTTAACGCTGTAAGCAGCTGAGTCTGGGTAAAGTTCTTCTGGAAGACAGTAAACAGTGGTTTCAAGGAGTTTACAGTCTGGTTCGCTGCATTGACACTGGACATAACAATGTTAAACATTCTGGCGGCTCTAAGCAAAGCTCCCGGGAACTGTTTGGAGCGGTGGTGGTGTCCACCTAACTCCATTTGTGTAACCGTCACTTTCTCATGTTGGCTGAACAGGTGTTTGACATCGGCCTCAGTGTGAGTGAGGGAGTCCTCTCTCCATCGGAACCTTGTACAGCTGTATTCGGTTACAGTGCTGGGGTAGTGTGCCCTGTCATCGGTAGTCAGGAGTCTCAGCGGTTTTCTCGGTGGCAGCTGTCCTCTCTTTGGCTGACAGCACGGCACGGCAAACCACAGCAGCATCCTGGTACAGATAATAGGGAGAGAGAGAGAGAAAGGGGAGAAAGAAACAAACAAGGCCTGTCTTTGGTTGGACAGGACAGTCTCTTTGCTTCGTGGGCGGTGACTGGGTTTAGCTCGCCCTCGCCCATGTTTTGCCACATCTTGCTGCTGGCATGACGCTTGCTTCAGTGTTTTGTCAGTGGCTCTGGTGCTGCGTGGTGCAGCACATGCTGCGTCATGGAAATATATTGGCCTTATCCCCCTTTTGCTCCGTGGCATTACACGCCCTGGCATTGTGATGTCAGACGGTGCACAACCCACAATATTGTTCTGTGCACGCAGCATGGTTTGTGTATCATGCAGTGGTCTGGGGCTTTGGTTGTCAGTGACTGTAGACTGGTTGCCAGGGTGGATGGAGGGGTCTGAGAGGTGGTAAAACAAAGTCATTATCAAGGTT
This sequence comes from Carassius gibelio, assembly GCF_023724105.1. Classification (NCBI taxonomy): domain Eukaryota; kingdom Metazoa; phylum Chordata; class Actinopteri; order Cypriniformes; family Cyprinidae; genus Carassius; species Carassius gibelio. The sequence goes on from NC_068410.1 coordinate 9,258,460, forward strand.
TCAGAAGCCCGCATGTCCGCTATGTTGGTCTGTGTAGACAACGGAGCCTGCGTAAGCGATTCTGAGGTAGGCAGTTTAGCTAGTAAAGTTCTTGTGCTGTGTGTAATCACTTCAACCTTGAATGTGGGTGGGTGGGTTGGGAGTGACCACAGAATGTTGTTTAGTGTGCCAGTTTTGGCAAGGGTGTCAGTGTGATCTTTAAAGTCCTCGTCTAGACTTGGTAACTTTGAGTGTCCCTTTTCCTTCTTCCAGTACACGATCACATTGTGTGTTTTTGTGATGTTATCACATTGCTAGAACAGGTGTTGGTGTTTGACATGCTTGTTGTTTGCAAGTGTGAGTCCGAGTTCCACACATTCAGGTGAGGATTGGAAGAAACCCAGCGTGTGGTGTAAGGTTTGACCACCTTGCAGGTTGAGCCGAACAGCGACCCCTTTGGTGTAAGCTGGTACCACCGTACCCTGTTTGTTGACTAAGGTACAGAGGCTTGAACTTGGGCCTGTTGTTAGGGCGTTGTACTCATGGCTGGCTGCTGGGGTTCCCGTGACCTCTGTGACCTGACCGTCTGGCTCTGTGGGAGTTCCCGTGACCTCTGCGACCTGACAGTCTGGCTCTAGCAACCTGTGTGGCTGGAGAGAAAGAGGTTCTCGCACTTGAGCAAAGTCTTTTAGCTGTTTGAAGTTCAGAAAAGGGTCAAAGTGTTCTAGCAGGTCTTTGTCGATGAGCAATGTATGAGTGTTCATTGGTGGGACATACATGGGATGTATTAGACTCATCGGAACGAATGTCAGGTGAATGGAAACAACCTGTTCAAACTGGATGTCATCCTGTCTGTACACCTGTACATTCAGTTCATAAGTTTGAGGTGTAAGAGTTCGATCTTGTCTCTTAGCTTCAAATTGGAGTCTTTTGAAAAGGTAAGATGAGATCACCGTCAGGTTTAATCCTGTGTCGATCAGGTCTTCCCTGTTGACTCCTTTTTGACCCACCCCCTTTTTGACAGGGCTGCCCAGGAATGTTGGCATTAGGGCAGGTGGGACGATCGGTGGGTGATGAGGACCGGTCTTGTGTAGCTCGCTGCGAAGGCAGGTAGTCAAAACAGCATTTTCTGGTACCTTGTGTTTGTGGTACCTGGTGTGAGGACCTGTGCTGTCTCGTTCAGTTAGCTGTAGCTGTTGACTGTGGAGCTCGGGCAGTGTTCTGGGTGCTTGGCTCATCTTCCTTGCGAGTATTCATGTGAAGAAGATCTTTCAGCACCCTCAGGATCTCTGCTGTCTCAGACGTGGCTGCACTGTGTTGCCCTCTGCTGGCTTGGAATGGTATTGACTCTCTGTAAAAATGTCTGTGACTGTGGTGTTGTAGGGCGCCATCTAGGGTTAACTCCAAGCAGTGCTCAGAGACAGAGACGTTGGGGTTTTTCACAGTCTTTTCACAAATAGTCCTTTGCTTGGTGCAAGCTTTGTGGGCTAAGTTCCGTAACTCTTGTGTAGTTCTGTTACGGGGACACGCTGGGACTCTGAGATGAAAACTCCAACTGGCATGTAGGTTTGGGAGGAACAGAGTTTTTAAGTTGAAATCCTGTTCCATACCTGGTTCGTTGCATGCTCCGAAGTAGGTGTTTCGTAGCTGACTACAGAAAGTCTGTGGGTTTTCAAATCGGCCCTGTTTGAGGTCCATAGCAATAAGGAGCCCATGATCTGAGTTTGGATCAGAGAATTCAAGAATCAAAGTCTGTAGCAGTTGCTGGTAGTACGCTTTGACAGTCTCTGGTTGACGATCCAGAAAGCAATGCACATCACGGCTGGCCGTGATTTTTAACAGGTACAATGTGTTCACATCTGTCACGTTGGCGACAGTTTGCAAATGAAAGTCAATGGCTTGTAAAGAAGCATGAACATCATGTCCTCCTGCAGGATCTGGAATGAATGTAGAGATGCTTCTGGCTAGCTTGTGAAGTTCTCTGTGAGCAGTGCAGGGTTTGGTGACATGCGTTCTCTGGAAGGGTTCTCTTCCCTCCGTTATTGACAGATGTTCTTGTAAGCTGGCTGGTGATTTCCTTAGAAGGGAGACTACACCCCCTTTTCCAGCTCTGGGTTCTTGGCTGAAAGGGTTGGAGTGGCGGCCCGGGAGAAATTTTGTGGGGTGCGTTTCTCCGATCCAGCCACTCTGTAATCTGTGAGATTGTCTCAGTTCTGTGTGAACAGTGTCAAGTTCATCTTGGAGCTCGTCTCTCTGCAGAGTAAGCTTGTTGAATTTAGCTTGGGCCGCTTGCAAGTGTGTTTTGCAGGCCCAGGTTTTATAGTCTTTTTCTTTCAGTTCAGTCTCTGCTCTTTTTAGGAGAGCGTCGCCTTGCTGGAGTTTTTTGTTGAGTTCTTTTCTGGCTTCTCTCTCCAGCTGTTCTCTTTGATCTGTGTCGAGGCGAAGATCTTGCAGGGCATTGTGAAGTCTTTCAACTCCTTTCTGTAGCTCTGGATCTGTGTCGTCCTCTTTCTCGCGCTGGTTCTGGGTCTCGAGGAGAAGCTGATCAAGATGACTCTGGGTTGGGGCCTGGTCCTTCCAGGCCTCCTCCGCGATGTTGCTCCGTTCACTGAGCGGTGCCTGGGCGACGAGAATGGGAACTAGGCTTCCGAAGATCCTGGCGAGTTCTCTGTAGTAGTCGCTTTGGTTTGGATCGCGTGCCATCAGTTCATCTAGCTCGGTGTCTAGTTGCTCTGGGTGCTGCAGGTTAATGGCATCCTTGGGCAGGAAGGGGGTCGTCACTGCTTTCAACCATGTCGAGAGGTGGCCCCCGTGGACTGCTGGACTGGATGCCTGGAACATCCTGATTCTCTGTCGGTGAGAGAAGCACAGCACACACACACAAAAAGACCAATGCAAGTTCGTTCTACGTTTAACGAGCTATATTCATACGGGCTGTGCCGTTTATGAGAATTTTGGGGCTGACTGATGCAAACAGTCAGACAGTTAAGTAGCCAATTAACTTGGGTCAACGAAGGACCTGAAATGGAGATTTGACAGGCAGTAGCCTAGCGGGTCGTGTGATGACACCGGCTGCTGGTGGTCGCTCTACTATTTAACTTCGTTGGTGGCTCCCAGGTTACTGTCTCTATGTGAAATGAAAGAAACAAATCACAACAGAACAGGTGGTAGAAAAAGATCAAAGTGAAACACAACACTTGAAATGAGATGAAAACAATAGAAACACAACGTGTTAGTGAGAATAAGGAGGCCTAAGCCTACTGCTAGGTTTTAAGATAGGGCCAACAGGTGAGTGGGCTATCTGGGTAGGAAACCTAGAAATATGGTGTGGCTTAAAGAAGCAAAAGGGTCAGAACACTTAAAATATATCCGGGGGAATATCTAATATTCTGTGGCTTATAATAAGTGGATAGGTTTTATCACTTTTGGTTCACCTGGTTGAATTGAAGTCATTCAGGTGGGAACCAGTGGCTTGGTCAACCTCCCCGGTGCTCCCCAAACACTGAACCGCAGTGTCCCCGGTCCTCCGTTACTCTGGCGTGTCGCAGGACAGCACGGCTTGTGACTTTTAGCACAACCTTTGGAGTGCCAAAATTGCTGATGTCTCTTGAGACAAGAGGGACCGAGTTTCACTCGCAGCCAGTATCGGTAACACCGGTCGGGCAGCCTTGCTCACTGGAAACCTGAGATGACTGTCCAATCACCGAGGGGGTTCTACAATCAAATACACAAAGGATGAACAAAGGAAACTTAAAGTTAATTAAGGTTTGGTTTGTTTAACATCAATTGAGTAACTATATGTAGAGAGGAAAGGTAACAGCTTTACCTAATCATGATAAAACAAAACAAATGAATTATGATAATAATGGTAATTATCAAAATAACCTAAGTCAAAAGAGAGAAGAAAAATAATAAACATCAAATTAAAAGACAGTAATGAAACAAGGGAGAAGGAGTAGCTGGTTTTCACCACAAGGGGGGGGAAAGTGCTGCTTCTCTGTCTTTAACCTGCTGAGCAGAAAACTTAATTCAAATTAAAAATTCAAAACTGGTTTAAATCAAAATTTAAAATAAGCATGTAAGAATTAAAAGGAAAATCTGAATAATATCCTATAATAACCATTGATAGCTTGTAAGTTATCATTAATGATCATGAAATTAATCAAACAGTGTGAGATTAATCAAAGAGGGTAAAAGTGGACATGCAATTCAAAACAGAATGGAAAAGACATAGGTCTGTTAGTCGATTTAACAGGAGACTGCCACTAGATGGCTTACCTTCTAAGGGGGTCAACCAGTGGTTGACCTGAAAACATCTAGATTTCCACTATTAACAATTACATTTTAATTCAAGTCATGTTTGAACTAAACTCAAAGTAAATGTAAACAGTCAAAGGCAGGGAACATTCTTTTGTTTCCCTGTAATACTATTCGCACGAGCAAAGCTGTAAATGCAAATAATTATCGAGAATTTAGACATCCAATTCAAATATACATCACAGGGGATTATAAATTAGCAATCAGAGTGCATTATCTGAAATGGCCACAGGTTGGCAGCTTTGCACTCATGCAAGCTGGAATCAGAAAGCAGGGTGTACCCTGAAATTTCTAACCCACACGTTCCCTCTAGTGTTTAGATAGAGGAATTACAATTTCAATATGACTTAGAATTTATCTGATCGTTTGTCAGGCTGATTTTCTGCATCAAAAATCACAAGTAACAAACAGAAAGTTTTAATCTCTGAGGTGCTATATTAACATAGGTTGAAGGAAGGATCCGTTCACTTCCAAAACACAACTGTAATAAAAACAGGAATTTTCCAACTGTTGACTCCAATAAACATTTATCAAAATAGCACTTATGATTTAAATGTTTTAGGTTTAAAAATCGGGTAGCTAAGCCAATTTTAGACCAGGAGTTTTTATCGTTTTAATCTTGAATATCACTGTGGTTCGCCACGAATTCAATAACGATATTTAATAACAAGGCCTTTTTACTGAATCAGAGGAACATCGCTCATGTTCAGATTTACATGTTGCAACTAATAAAAGATTTCTTCATCTTTTAATTATTCATATTAAAATGTTCTCATTGTAAAAAGATTTTGGTCTTTCTTAACAGGATACTTTTAACATTATACTGCAGATTACTTTCATTAAAATTAACAGTGACTATACTGTTAAGTTTCTATAAATACCTAGGTGCTTACTGACCAGCTTTTTGCCTCAGTCAGTTAGGAGTGAGTTCGCGTCTTGCGACTCATCTCACAAGTAACGTTACATAATTTCATAGCGCACGTGCAGAAATTATTAAAAACCATATACACAGATTGATTGCTCACAAAACGAAGTTTGAAATGCCCGCATTCTCCACCAAAATGTAACAACAATGAGTTTTACATAGTAATTAACTCAAATGATATATAGGGAATTTGAATAATTAATCAAAAATTTGATTAATATATATCTCAGATGACAGTTACATTTAATTTTATTGATTATGAAAAATAGCTCAATTGCCAATACCAATACTAATCACAGGGCACTGTAATTTACTCATTAATATGTCAATATTACATTCTTCATATCAATTATTGTGATATCTCTTAACTGTAAATTACTGCAGATCAAACCGTGGTATGTCCAGCAAACCACTGTAGACCTATCAATTTTCAATAAAGTTATCACACCTTATAATTCAAGGAAAAGTATTCTCTGGCCATGAAAATATTATCCTATCCTTATGATAAATTTAGTTTCTAAATTTAGAGCTTGTAGCTAAAGACCAAAACATTTCAGTGACTCGTAATGTGAGTGGGGTGGAGTCCAGGCCAATCGTCAGTATATGGTTTTTTAATAATTAAACTAGTAATACATCAAACTACAAATCACACAGAGTAAATATGCGTACGACAATACAAACAGTAAGCTTTATACAATACATAACGAATCCAAATAAAAGAGAGAGAGAGAGAGAGAGAGAGAGAGAGAGAGAGAGAGAGAGAGAGAGAGAAAATAGAATGGGATCACGTAAGGAGCTCAGGTATGAAAATCATAGTCAGTAACTTTTAGAAGCCAACAACAAATCAGATCATAACAACACTTTAAAGCAGCATTTAAATCTCCATAGAGAAAGTGATACTTGCAAAAGGTGTCCCATGTGAGTGGCGTGAGATCGGCGTCGAGCTTGTGAGCTTACGCACTGTTCCCGTTGGAACAGCCATGTGCCATGAAACGGAGGCCATGTGACGCGCATGCACGCTGCGCTTGGCGTGAGCGTGGAGCACGTGGTCCTTTGTTCTGTCCTCGCGCGGTATTTGAAAGGTTCAACAAACATTGTTCCAGAATTCGTCTTCCTTGCGTGGAGAGGCGAATAGTTGAATAAACTTAGTAAAGAAAAGAAAACAAAACAACGAAAATGAAAGTTTCCAAATGAGCCATGAAAATGGCTTTCCTCTCCTCAGTCCGTGTGCTGAGGGGGGAGGAGAACTAAGCGCGGCCCGAGGCCGCGCGGAGCGACGTGTCCGAGAACGGAGAACGGGAAGAAGAGCAAGAAGAGCGACGAAGAACCAAGAGAGAGGCGGACCTTGTTCGGTCGACTCTTATAGCTTGAGATGTTCACGCCTCTTTTCGCGTGAACCACCCAATGAACATCCGCGATCTGAAGCGGCGGGAAAGTTCCTTTGTCTCTGTTGAGACAACCCCCTGATGATTTAGGGCCTGTCCGATTTCATCAGGAATATTAAAGCAAGTTCATTATTCCAGATTAAATACATTTTTCATTACTTTGCTCTAGATAAATGGGTCTGTCAAAGCATGACGATTAGAACAAGACTAGACATAATATATATATGACCAAAGATCTAATTTTTAGATCGAATTACACATTTAAAGATTTGTTTAACACATGATAACACTGCAGATATTCCCAATTTATATGGGAAACCTCTAATGTACCGCAAAAACAATACTATACACATTAAGACTACATTTGAGTACATTCTATCATTCTTTTGTAAGGATTAGGTTTCCTGTCCTGTGGTCCTGTGAGCTCGTAAAATTTTACGAGCTACCAAGGAGTGTGGGGGTTGCAGAACATTTCTTTTTGAGAAAGTATAAGATTGAAATCAAGCATTTCCACTTATAAGTCAGCACTTTAACCATTTACCCAGGATTAACCATTTTATGCAATACACAAACATATAAAATACATATTTAATAAAGGACTTACAAAAGTAAGGAACAAAAAGAAAGGTTTCTTTTTGTGTGTGTGTGTGTGTGTGTGTATGTTAAGGAATTTGGTTTCAGGTATCCTTTGAGGCTCGCATGGGTATCGTAAAGTAATTTAAGTCCAGCCAGGCTGGTATTTAGTACCAACAGTCTGAATTTACAAAACAGAATTTAACCCATGAATCGCTGACCTGCATATCTGTTACAATTAAGCAATCTTAATTCTTTGTCTTAATAGGTAACATGGTGAAGGTACTCCGTGGCCATCAAAACTGGGTCTACTGCAGTGCTTTCTCACCGGATTCATCTGTCCTTTGTTCCGTAGGCGCAGGCAAAGCGGTACGTTTTGCAGTTCTTTCTTCCTCTTTATTACTTGTTTGGTGTTTCTCACTGTTCGTAGTTTTGCTATGACCAATCAATGAGTGCTAAATGAATATTTATATATCATCATAATGCTGAGTGCCATAATCTACTTTTAGAAACCCTGCCTGTAGTTTTGGTTTGTTTTTGTTTGTACAAATGAGTTTCTGGTTATGCGCATGTATATAGAAATGTAAATTGCTTATGAATCTTTTTCAACCATGAAGCTTTTCTTGATGTTACTATTAATAAAATTTAATAATAGACTATTTATTTTCATAAATACAATTTGAAAATGTGAAATCCCTAGGATCTTTCCCACACACATAGTGGTATTAAACCTGATATCCAAACTGATATCAAGAACATATGGGGTCATTAAGATGTTAAATAGAAGTAGCCTATACTTTACTTAAAAAAAAAATATATAATAAAAAAAAAAAAAGGACACATTGGATTAAAAAGTGACTGGTAAGACATTTCTTACAAAATATTTCAGTTTCAAAAGGTGTTTGTTCTATTTGTTAAATAATTGTATTTCAACATTCATAATAAATGTTTCATGAGCACCAAAAAGCAGATTAGAATGATTTCTGAATGATCATGTGACATTGAAATCTGGAGTTATAGCTGATGGAATTTCAGCTTTGCCATCACAGGATTAAAGTACATTTCAAAATATATTCAAAAGGAAAATGGTAATTTTTAAATTGTTCAAATTAACTTACTGGCTTCTAACTTTTGAACAGCAGTGTATTGTATGTAGCTGTCATGCTGGCTGCGTGTGAAAGCCCTTATGGCACAACAAAGAAAGCATTCCAGTCAGTAAATCATCCCTGAAACCAGCTCTTGAGTCTTTCCGACTCTTAGCCAACTCTCCTCCCATGAACAGGCTGCAGCGGTTGAACTGTACAGTTGTGTGTGTCCATAAGTGTCTTGCTTTCCCTGTCCCAGGTGGTGGCAGAGCTCTGTGTTTGAGTGATTTTGAGGGAAGCGCCGTGCTGACATATAGAGCAGCTGGTGCGGACCACGCGGGGCACGGCTGCCATCGCGGCCCCCATTGGACGCTCATGTGCCCGTGCCCACGCCCCAGGGGCTTCCATGCTCCTGCCCACAAGGGCTTCCTGTACGTAGGTTTTGCTCCATGTCTGTCTACCTCCTGCTGTCGCAGTTCTCTTTTACCTTATTTCTCAGAAGAGTTGACAGTGAGATCCCCTTCACTTCCTACCCCTACTTCCCTTCCTTAACACCTTTCCATCTCTATATTTAGTAGCATTCCCATCATCCACACATTTACCATAAGAGAGGAGCTCTAGACATTGTGTCTGCTGTACGTGTACATGAGTCAGCCAGTAGAGCCAACCCCACTCAATAGTGTCTTAGTTAAAACAAACTCACAACACCTCTGATATGAAGCACTTGGCCGATTTTTCTGTACTTAATGCCCTAGTTAGACTCTTTTGTAATAGGGTTAGTAGTAGGTCTGTGCAATTAATCGAATGCGATTGTCACGTGCATCTCATCAGTAAACCACAACCCGGATTAATTGCACAGCCCTAGTTCGTAGTTAAGGGGGGATTGGGAGCATTGTTGGCATGTGTGAGCAATGAAAGGGCTACAATACTTAAAAGACTGTCCTAAAAGACTTCTTGCAGGCCGATAATGTCAGTCTAAAGGGCTTTTCACATGGAAAGCGAAGGTTCGGTGCGATGATGCTTTTGAATAAAAACGATAGATCCCTATGGGTCAATTCACACAAGGCGTGATCATTCGCGGTTATGAAAAAGTAAGGATTTTTTTTCGCGTCCCGTGTCGATTTTATTTTATTTTTTTCATCCCTCCAACATGAAACGGGCCGTCCAATCAGATTTAAGCTTAAATCACGTGTCCAGAGCAGCAGCTGTTGCACAAAAGGGTGACAGTGGTGGCACTGTTTCAAAAATCAATGTAAACAAACGAAGAAGAGTATCCTGGTAGAGAGAATAGAGTGAATGCTGAGTTCCTGATATCTTTGGTATCTGAGAACAGATTTATTCTCACATGATCTTAATATAATTTCTAAATTCTCCGTTGAATTATGTGATCTGGAGTATCCGTTTTCTTCCACATGCGTGACTTAGTGTTAGCTAACAAACGTTAACTAGATCTTCTGTATTTAAATACGAGTGTAACTTCTACACATGAAATATGAAAGTAAATAAGACATATGATTATGATTTTATATTTTCTGTTTGTGTTTTGTATGCAGCTCATTGTAATTTTATAACAAAGTATGTTTATGAGAATAAAGCAGTGTGGCTTTATTAAACGTAGCCTACAAAGAGTGCATGTTTGCCTATTATAGAATCAGAATCAACTATAGATCACAATCGGAAGTTATTACAAACACTCGATGATGGTTTGTAGTGGGTTTTAAGAAAAAACGTTAATAATCACTTGTAAGCATTATAGATAGTTTGTGTTTCTGGTATAGAACCACACGTTAGTTATATTTAATACTTTGTTAAATCCGTGAGATGCATATCTGAGAAAAAATGCATTGCTGGTCAGCATCACCTAGCATGCAGCCGTGAATTAGCAGAAGGCGATCATTCGTTTCATGCTCAGTGTGAAAGCAACGTTTGTCTGCGATTCGCCCTCGCTTTTTTGCATGGAGCTCAGTATGAAGCAGCCTTAATCTGGAATTGTGCAAATATATCATTCCATGTTCCATCATACATGAAGTCACCAGAAGCAGGACCAGTTTGTACTTTCCAAGCTAGTTGCATTTACTAAGTGAAAGCGCATTTTGTTTTCCATTTGTAAATAATCTAATTTGTTGTGTTCTGAAAGCAGAGTCTGTTTTAGCGACAGCCCGAGAACTTCAGCAAACACCAGCTTGTTTTTCCTAATTTGTAAGGAACCACCATTTAATAGTAGCACTTGTTTCTCCTAAAGGTTGATAAAATCACACTATTTCAACTTCCAAAAATGGTTGTTTCTTCCACGTGCAAGATATCTGGCTTAGGTTAACACTGAATGCTGGCAGTAGTTCTGCACCCTGAAGCCCTTTCAACTCACATTGCCAAGTTAGAAAAAATTGTAAATTAGCCTTGTATAATGCACCGTGGTAGTTTCTCCAACAACCCCAGAATGTTTAAAGCGCAAGTAACTATTGAATAAATAAATATATATACTTTTGTTCAAGTGCAGTGTCTGTAGCTTATAAGGAATAAACAAGAAAGTTTTCTTAAAGGGGTCCTATTATGCTCTTTTACAAAGTCTTGATTTTGTTTCGGGGGATTACTAGAACATGCTCTCATGCTTTGTGGTTCAAAAAAAGCATTATTTTTCACATAATTTAGATTATTACAATACCTTTCTCCCCAGCCTGGTACAAATGGCTCGATTAGTTCTGGCTTTGATGAAGGCCCTGCTTACGAAAAAAGGAATGTGATGTGATTGGTTAGCTGTCCCAGTGCGTTGTGATTGGCGAACAGCTTAGACAGTGTTTCAGTACTGCCACGCTCCTTGCCAAAGCAGCAAGTTCATTCTGCTCCGGTATAGTTAAGGATGGGACTCTGGCAGCATATATATATGCAAATTCATCTTTGCCAGCAGGAGGCGCTGTTGCGGCTGTGGATATCGAGGTTTTCCCGGTAACAGCTGTACACAAAGCAGCGCTTACGGAGATGATTATTTTGGTTCATGTGTAATAACTTGCGAAAACTTAACGCTACAGCAGCACTTCTTCATCGTCATCTTGTCTGATGCACTCAACCAAGAGTTTTAACCATAGGTATGTATAGATGCCCCATTCAACTGCTCCAGGTATATAGATGTTGTCGCCATATTGGAACGGACAGCTTGACATCATCCACCATACTGTAGGTTCTCACAGAGCCGTTGAGCCGTTCTGTGCAGGATTGTGGCATCTTTCGAATATTCAGTGATTACTATGGTGAATGACGTCAAGTTGACCATTACAATATGGCAGATGGCTTAAGTATAGCATATAGAAACAGTTGCTAATGAGGCATCTACATCATATGTGTGTGTGTGTGTGTGTAGTTCATAAATATAGTTCTAACCACGACCTCACCTCACCCCTCCCCATCCCCCAGCCATTCGAATTTTCATAGGCGGGAATTATTTTAATGATATTCTTATGGGGCACTTTGTGACATCACAAAACCTGGAAAAACAGCGATGTAGTCCAAACTAACCATTTGTATTTGTTCTTATAAAGGGATTTTTTCCCCAGAAAAAATCTCCTTTGGAGTGGACTTTGAGATTTGTAACTTTGTAGTTCTTTTTATGCCCAAACATACACACTTCACAATGACTAAAATTCCAAAAGTTAAAAATCATAATAGGACCCCTTTAATAAAAAGACCATGCAGGGACCATGTTTTCTTGGCACTCAAAAATTTTTGCTAACTTAAATCTAAAAAATGTGCTGGAGTAAATAAAGCACTAGAAAGTCTCATGATTGATTCATCAGCAGAGTTTGCAGTTGTGACATGTCTGTATTGTGTTTGCCAAAGGCGTCAAACTTTTGGCCATCGAATGTTCTCTTCTCTTGCAGTATCTGTCTCTTCGTAGGCCTCCACCGGCGCGGTGCAAGCCTATTGTTAACTCAAGTGAACTAAAACTGTAAGGGGGTACCAGTGGAGTAACATAATGTTACCTTAAGTTACTATTTGTTTGTATTTTTATTTTTTACACGTAGTAATTCTTGGAATAATGTGATTTTATGTGTACACCTGTAGTATTTCTGTATCACTTTTTATTTTAATTTAAAAAATGTGAGTATTGATGTAATTTAAAGACTTTCAACTGCTAGCTGCTCTGTAGAGTTTGACATTGTGCAGTTATGTGCAACTAAGCCTTGCTGTTTCATTGGCATGTGCTACTTTTTCTGGGTTTGATTGTAGTGCTTAAGATTTTACCATAAAAATGACACTGAGCACATTTTGATCTTGCTGTTTAATAAGAAATAATTGAATTCTTTGTCTCTGAATTGTGTGTAAGCTATAACATCTGTCTTTTGCATTGCAGGTCTTCCTTTGGGACATGGATAAGTACACTCTGATCCGTAAGCTGGAGGGCCATCATAACGACGTGGTGTCCTGCGAGTTCTCTCCTGACGGGGCCTTGCTGGCCACAGCTTCCTACGACACCCGTGTCATCATATGGGACCCTCATACAGCCACCGTTCTGTTCGAGTTGGGGTACGTGACTAGTTTTTCCACCCCCTTTTCCTCTTCTAGTTCTGTGTGATTTTTCTCTGAAGTTTGTTATTTAACTGATCTCTTATCTTCCCTTCAGGCATCTCTTCCCTCCTCCCTCACCCATATTTGCAGGAGGAGCAAATGATCGATGGGTTCGCTCTGTTGCCTTTTGTCATGACGGTCGGCACATTGCTAGCGTCACTGATGACATGTAAGATAATGCAATCACTCGGTTATTTGCTTTTGAGAACTCAACATTGATCGTTTGTGTTGCAGTTTATAGCCTGCATTAGGGCGGTAGGAGCTCTGGAAGGAGTGTGTGATTTGTTGCAGGGCCCCTTTCTGGGAAAGATCACATGCCTCTCATATGACATCCATTAATCACTATTAGCAGCCAGTTTGCCTTCGCCGCGCCGCCTCCTGATTCTGGGTGGAGGCGCCTCTCTCTCGTGCTGAGAGAATGAAACCGTTTGTGCTCGACAAAATGGCGGATGATAATGTCTCACTTACTGTGCATATTTGTTTTGCGGTTCGGCGCAAATGATAGGACCATTCTCTTGTTTGCCAAGGCTGTTTACTTGATCAAAAATAGTCATTTAAAAGACCTATTTTAAATGAATACAATATAATTTAATCATTTTTATTTTTTTATCAGTTTAGTGTGTCCTTGCCGGGAAAAAAAAGTATTAAAATCTTACTAACCTCAAATTTTGAACAGTGCCATATAAAATCATTATTTAAACTAGTTATTTTAGGCAAATTTCATACTTTTAGTTTCATGTTTTATCTGCCTTAAATGTTATGCAAGACACTGGAAACCGCAGTAGACAATCAACTTGTATTTTCATTTTTCAGGCTGGTGCGTTTCTGGAGCATCGATGAGAAGAGTCCTCAGGCCATCGCCCCTCTCACCAATGGCCTCTGTTGTGCCTTTTCTACTGACGGAAGTGTCTTAGCTGCGGGGTACGAATCTGTTATTCCATTGTTTGCTGGGTAGTGTTACTACATAAAGGATTGAATTTGTATCTTGGCCTCTAACTGTTCTTCTGTTTTGAATTGAAGCCAACAATAAGTTTCATCACTTTTCCAAAAGTATCCTGAACGATGTATTATTAAAGAAATGCACCAAGCCAGCTCTCCAGCCTGCTTTGTATATGGAATTATTTAGATATAAGTTGGCTGTCCCCCATACACTTATACTTTTCTGTATGATAGCAGTCTGACAAAGATGAACTGGCAAGTTGTATTGTATAAACACAGCCAGACCTTGTTCAGGATGATATTTGATCATGTGTCAGTGCCAAGTTAAATAAACGAAATGGCATGCGATTGTGTTTTCACAGGTCTCGTGATGGCAGCGTGCATTTCTGGGCTTCTCCACGCAGCATTAGTAGCCTCCAGCACTTGTGCCGCTTGACCCTGCGGCGAGTCATGCCCACGCAGCAGGTTTATACGCTGCCCATTCCTTTCTCCATGCACGACTACCTGGCATACAAAACGCTTTAATTTAACATGGCGCTCTGTGAAACCAATGAAATCTGTATGTGGGCCTTTTTTTATATGGAATTTTTTTTAAATGTAACAAAAATATTTTTCTGCGCAAACCGACTCTCTAATGAAGGCAAGATTGATTGAAAGATTCTTTTTGTATTTATTTATTTTTCTTTCTTTCTTTTTTTAAGTTTAGTTTTCCTAGTTGCAAGTGTATTTCAATGTTTTGTTCAAATTTGTTTTGTTGTTTTTTTTTCTTTTTTTCCCATAATAAGGTAGTGGCCTTCAAACAGCCTTAATAAATCAGCAAACCACAGTTTTTATGGCACAATTTGTACAGCACCTTAGAGTTGGTAAATGATAGGTGAAAGTGGTGCTTTCTCTGGCTCCGTTTAAGGTATTCCTAAACTGAGTTTAAGTGATGTGACGGGGGATTGTCTCCCGAATGTTCTGCAGTGTTTTCCTCTTCCTTGCTGGTTGTGAGAGGGATTGAAGGGAAGTGACAATGTGAAAGTGTGTATGTGCTTGTAATGAGCGAAATATAGTTGAGTAGTTCAGGGACACAGGCAGTGCCTCCCCTTGACGTGCCTCTTTAGAGAAAATAAACATCCACACGCTTATGCTGCTTCGTTAATGGCTTTCATCATTACAAACCTAACACTTCAGTAACACATGGGCTAATTTGTTTCCTCCACAAATTTTTTTTCATTTTTATATCTGTACAGAGATTTGTAAAGGCACGTGTATATACGTAAGTGTGTGTGTGTGTGTGTATATATTTAGCTTCAGTTTTTTTTGTTTTTTCTTCATGCTTTCCATTCATCACTTTACGCCCAACACCTTCTTTCCACTTAACTCTCAATCGAACCTCATTCTGTTAACATTTTGACATTTGCCTTGTGTGTTGAAACAGAGAGCCAAAGTGAGGTTTTGTGGAGGTGGTTTTGTTTGGGCATGTCTCATCTACCTCTATTTTGAGGAACCGGTTTATTGCATGTCCTGAAACAAAAAGGCATGATTCTGTTTATTGATTGTATAACGCATGTGACCCTGCCTGTCATCTAAAGCAATTGAATCAATTAAGAATGTGGCAAATTCATCTGATCATGGTCTTGACAGGAAAAATTTGTTGAAAAAGCTGATGCCAGAGATCCTTTTGGGTTCTTGATATGATTGGCACAGTCAGTTTTCTCTGACCATCATTTATGGCTAAAACTTGAAAGTGTTTCAATGCATGTCTGTTTTTCTGCTTGGGTGTATGAAGAATGCTGATGATGTTCAACAGATTGGGTTTTCTATAGACTTGATTCCTATAAAGTAGATGTAGAAAGGATACATAGATGCACTTCAGTGTTAAAACCAAAATTCTAGCAGTTGCAGTTTTTAAGAATACGGTGGTAGTAGTTTTCAATCATTAATGAATATTCTAGAGATGCTTGGAAACTAGTTAATTTTTCCTACTGTTTCAGACAAAATACCTAATGCTGTGCTCAACGGGAGCAAGTGAATTTATCAACAAATACTCATTTTACTAGAATGGACTTTATTTTTCTTCTGCAGTCAGTAGGGGTTTTGTTTGTTGTTTTTATGATTGATGTTGAAATAAAGTATTTTAAATAATTTTCTTGTCTTGAAGGTTTTTATATATATTTAATATAAATATATTCAATATTTATTATATTTGTATGATGAAAAACTGAATTTCTAATATGCTACTTTTCTGCTTTAAAAACATTTATCAATGTTAAAAATAGTTGTGCTGCTTATTTTTTTAAGATAATATATAGCTATAACATGTATTTTTTGCTTATTCGACCAATTGAATGCATCCTTGCTATAGATAGATTAGATTTTACAAATTGTTTACTTGTATCTAAATATTTCTAGATTGGTTTTATAATGAAATTAGCAAAAATAGGAATATAAATATAAAACCTTTTCATTTTCTGTATCTATGGGCAAAAAGCAGCAAGGGCTTGGTAGCTCTCGGTTCAGTGGGGTATTGACCCGTTGATCTGTACAAACAAGAATCACAGTGAGATTTCACAGCTGTGAACTTCCCAGGCTCCGCATAACAAAGTCACTCTTCAGGAACCCTTACGGAAAACAGCATTCCAACCTTCAGCACTATCGCAATATAAAACTGCTAGAGATAGATATGTAATGATCACTTAGATTTCATATTTTTTCAAATAATTTCTTTCAAAAATAATTTGAGTCAATGTTTTCTTGAGCTTACATTCCACAGATTGTGGAAACTTGCTGAACATCCTGAGTGTTGACTCATGAAAGGTCATTATTGGGTTTATTATTTACTAGCAGCGGTAATGATATCGAGGTTAACCCTTTCACACATCAGTTTAACCCTTTGACGCGTACGATCACACTGATGTGATCAGTATAGGCTGGTCCCTGATAGGGATGGGCACATTGGGCACTGTTGTATCCAAAGGATCGATCCTCACATAAAAATATCGATTCTAAAGTAAATTTATCAAGAAATTCAGTGTTTAAATATGCTTCTAAGTAGAAAAAAAAGGCTATATTAGCGAATAGTTGTGTTGGATAGAAGCATTTCTCCTGCTCATCGGAACACACGCAAATGCTGAAATACATTAATCGCAGACAGCCATCGCTTCTGACGCACTATAATAGGACTGCGTTTCCCAAAAGCATCAAAAGCAGACATAGTTCTTAAGAAACCATTGCCCACATTATTCCACATAATTCAGTTAGTCATTCTGTATCTACATTTTTTTTTAAGGGGATCACATGATGGCCGTCCTTTAGCTATTTTTTGTGGTCAAGATATTCAATTTAATATTATTTTTCACTCATCAAGCAAGTGTGTATATATATATATATATATATATATATATATACATACATATATATAAATATAGCACTTTAATTACTTGATTTAATTAGTATAGGCCTAGATACATGAATTAAAATAAAATTGTATTATAGTCTCAAAGGAACTTTATTCTTTCAAAAACTTTAAAAAAAAAAATGTCACATTTAATGTAGTTGCATAACAAGGTTCGGGAGGAGCAAGTCAGATACTTAGCCTAATTAGCACAGGTGGAGCCACTTAAGATAATCAACCTTAGGGTATAAATACAGCTGAATTAGCCTACCTGTCTCCATTGACGGTTTATCAGCATCCCCCCTCCACCTCATCTTCTCCACTAGAGTTCATTTTACACTTTTACATATACAGGGGGTACTCTAGGTTAGGGCCATTTCCGAGCTCGGAGTCCCTTCCCCGGACAGCACGCCAAATATGCATTATAATACTTCAGCTAATTATATGTAAGTGTGAACTTGTGAATTTTTATTTTATTCTTTTTCAGCGAGTTCTTTTCTGCCAAGCAACCAGTATGGGAAATACATTCATCCATTCCGTATGCTGCCAAGGTCAGAGAGAGCAGCATGACCGTATCTATTTCAGGTGTTGTGCCCATTTTCGACCCCCTTGTAAATTATTACCCCTAATTTCAACCCCTCCCCCACAGCTAACCCTAAACCTACCAATTCTATGGAGGGTAATGATCCGGCGGGGGTCAGAATTGGGCACGACACACAAGTATCATAGACAAGTATAGGTCTCTGCAGGAAAATAATGGGAGTTACCAGATCAGGGTGTTTTTACACCATGATACCTGATTGGCTGACGTCATAGTGATGTTATGTTTAGGGGTGGGGTTGGGTAAGGGGCATCGTTTTGATTGCATGATTTATAAACACCCACAAGGTGATTAGTCTCCACGACACCGGCTGTGCGCGTCATTCCCAGTCTGTCCAGACTGCTTCAGCGGCTCAGACTCATGTGAGAGATCTGACAGTGAGCGAGCGCCATCTAGCTGCAGCTGTTGTAGTCATACTGTACGCCTTGAGTCAATTCATTTCTATTCAAGACAGCATGCAGCAAAAAAAAAAAAAAACTGTTTTAAGCCCAACATAATTTATGTTAACCTGTAAAAATATGAAGCATATAAATATATTACATAGGCTACATTTAGTATTTATATTTTTTTTCCTAAATTGCCTGAGGGGTGTGTGTGTGTGTGTGTGTATACAGAACTGGGTAGTAACTGATTACATGAATACACATTCAAAAAAATTAAGTACTTATCTTAATTTACATTTTAAAATACACGTGATAAGACTTAAGATATTTTTTCATGGATTACATGATTACATATTATTTACACAATAACTTAATAAACATAATCTATTGATTCTCCTTAATTCCTCTTTTTCATAATTTAAATTTCCTTTCTAAAAGATCCTTCAAGTTGCATACACTCTTCCAGTTTTGTGGACGTTCACACAAAGACCAGTCACTAGTCAGGTGGCTATACAGCATTTGAGCAATGCATTTTCAAAAATCATGTTGTGTTTTAACATTGCCACATACTGGTGAACACACATCTTTTTATTTGAATAGCACTCAGTTATGTTACCATATATTACTTTGGAGCACTTCTGACTTTCAAACACATTTTAAATTCACAAATTCACCAACTTTTTTTTCATCTGATCCTCTATCACCTATGATATTTTAAACTTGTGAACCCCCTGCTGTTCCTTTACAAACCCAGTTTGGGAAACCTTAACTTAATATCATGTTTAATGTTCTTCCCGTTGTTGATAACAACAAATGGAATATATTTTCTTACTCAATATGAATGTGTGAAAAATCATTATGAAAAACTAGATAGATCAAAAATAATCTAAAAGTAGTCTGATTATATTACATAAAAAGTGTAATGTAATAGATTGGGTTACTAACTACAATTTTTGTCATGTAATTTGGAATCATTAAGGGATTGATATATATATATAGTAACACATATAATGTCAAACTACTGATAATTATTCTGAATTCTTAGAAATAGTTAATGGAATGAAAGAACCTAATTAAGATGATTTTGCAGAAGTTATGCTGTTTGCAAGTGAGAAATAAGTGCTGTGCACTTTTCTGTCCTTTTTTTTTTTTTTTTTTTGCCTTCCTTCAATTGTCCCAACTTCCTGTGAACCAAATACTTTTCTGATTGTGCATCACTTCCTGCCCTGGTGTTGCATCTAACGCTGCAATACCACACAGGACACATTACACATCACGTAGCCTAGATCTTGTGAAACTTTCTGGAACACAGATCTGAAACCTCAACAGTGACAACAACAAAATAGCAGTTTAATGACATGACAAGTGATTTAGAGGGAGTTTTTATTTATTACAAATGTACTACTTGCCCTAGTTTCCAGCAGGAGGCACTATATGCATATTTTTATTGAAAAAAAAATGATTACCATCAAAATCGAAGTGAAAGTGATTGTAAACAACAGCATTTGTATTTTTTATTTTCTATTTTTATTTAAAATAATATGTTTAAAAGCCATTATTTGTTTAAAAGTAAGATATGATTATTTACTTTTCGCACTGCGTGTCTTGTGAACATATTTCCTTAACACACTGCAATCCGAGCAATTAACCAGATGGAAATCAATTCACAGCCTGATAACAGAATTTTCAATGTGCTATAGTTTATATAACCAGCTAATAATATAGTGTACCATGTCTCCACCTACACAGTTCATGTGTGTGAATGTGTTGACTGATACAGAGTAAAACCAATGCTTACCTGTAATGGAGGGAGTGTCTATTTAAGTCTTTCCATCTCTTCTTTCTCTATTTAGCCTAACCTGTTCTGCAGTGTCATTACTCTGAGGATACCGGGTGTGGATGGATATAGGTTTAGATCACTGACTAAGCAGCATTTCAACCGGCTGCAGAACCATCAAGCTCCTGTCATACAGCTGACGTGGACGTAAACATTTTTTCTTAGTGCTGTGAGCCAAAACAGTTTTTCATTTTAATGCAGTTGGTTAACAGTGTCTTGGCTTGACTACCTCGTGGGGAAAGACAATTAGCAGTTGCTCTTCTTTGGCTTCAGCCCACTTTACTATTCATTTTGAAATTATGTCTCCTCCTTGGCAAGCTGCAGAAGAGAGGAGATTTTTCCCATGGGAAAGTTGGTGCTGTTACATTTCTTTGTCTTTCTGTTACATTTCCTAATCTGCAGTTGAGGCACATGCATTATAATAGTGCATATGTAGCATAACGCAGCACTTCGCTACAAACACTTTGATGAACTCTGAACAGCCAAAGTGTTGTTTATTTACACAATCATTTATAATAATTGCATTACCAACATTACTTACACATCAAAGGTACTCAGCAAGTAGTAACTCAATGGAAAGTGTAAAAACAGTCTTTTTCTCATGTGAGTGGGCAGAGAGCAGAACCTGTGAACAGTCATGCATGCGCACACACATACACTTAACGTGTTTTTCCAGCTCTTATACAAAGTGTGCCTCTGATGACATAATGGGAACTGTATTACTGAACCAGCAAGAGTAGTTATATGACAAGACAAGTTCCACCAAAGGGTTGTAAAAAATTATAACATATTGACAACGAACATACATTTTGTGTTTTGGAAAAATTAAATATTTTATCTTAAAGTTGCGTCAAATTGAAAGGGTTAATTCACCACAAAATGAACATTTTGTTATTAATAACTGACCCTCATGTCATTCCAAATCCGTAAGACCTCCGTTCAGCTTCGGAACACAAATTAAGAAATCTTTGATGCATTCTGCCAGCTCTCTGACCCTCCCATAGACAGCAAGGGTACTACCACGATCAACATCCAGAAATGTAGCAAGGAGGTCGGTAAAGCAATACATGTGACATCAGGTGTTCAACAGTAATATTGCGAAGCTAAAAGAATACTTTTTGTGTCTCCTCCCCACCACCCTATTTTGGAGAGTATCCACTGAACGCAAACAGTGTATGTTGTTTTGTGCCGCACCACACAGATACGTTGTTTTCGTTCAAATCAAAGCACAAACAACAATTGAAATACACAGAACAACATGCTCTGTTTGCGTTCAGTGGATACCCTCCAAAATGTCGCTAGGAGTTGAGTTTTATTTTTATTTTTTTATTTTCGCACAGAACATATTCTCATAGCTTCGTTATATTACTGTTGAACCCCTGATGTCACATAGATTATTTTACCGATCTCCACATTTCTGGATGTTGATCATGGTAGTACCCTTGCTGTCTATGAGAGAGTCAGAGAGCTGGCAGAATGCATCAAATATTTCTTAATTTGTGTTCTGAAGATGAACGGAAGTCTTACGGGTTTGAAACATGACATGACGTTGGAACGTAATTGAGTAAAAACTATCCCTTTTGTTGTACTGTGTCAGCCACACCACACGGATACACTCTTTTTGTTGTTTAGGGAAGTCAAGGCCTAGTGGTTAGAGAGTTTGACTCCTAACCCTAGGGTTGTGGGTTTGAGTCTCGGGCAGGCAATACCATGACTGAGGTGCACTTGAGCAAGACACTGAACCCCTGGGTGCCACTGCATAAATGGCTGCCCACTGCTCTGTGGGGGGGGGGGGTCTGTGCACTTTGGGTGGGTTAAATGCAGAGCACGAATTCATACTTGGCTGTATGCCACTTCACTTTAAGGTGAACCGTTAATTCGATTGGTACCAGTAATAATAATGTTTTATTCATAAAGCGCTTTTAAAAGGTTGAAGGTCCCTATACACAATAACGAAAACATAGAAACAGATCAACAACTTTTCTTTTAAGTAAAAAATCGAACTAAGTTACGTAAGTGTTCCTCAAACGGTCCGATGCGCGTGTAAACGAAACTTCATTTCCCACACTGCAAAGCATCAAACGCTTCTTCAGACAGCTGACTGAGGGTGAGACCTATGCGAGCGCTTCTCAGAGGGCTTCACGGGATATACATACAACGTTTGAGGCGGAGCAAACTGACAACGCGTCCTGTCTGGCTGTCAAACCAGTCCACGAGTATGTTTAAGGTGTATGCTAGCGCTCTGAACTAGTAAATAACTCGCTTGGAGAAGCCCTGGCACCTCCGTTTAGTCTACATGCGTTTACAAACATGTCTTTGGACTTGTGTTTGCTGTAGTTCGAGCTCATGCCCCTAAAGCCGTGCCAATGCCGAGGAATGGATACTAGTGTCTCTGGCAAAGTTGGAAACATGGTCGCAAGTGATGAGGAGCATTTGGACGCGAGCGACGGCAGTAACGCAGGGATGGACGCGCTTCACCAGTGCGAGCTCATCCAAAACCTGATCGAGATCTCCATCTCTAGTCTGAAGGGGCTTCGGACCAAGTGCGCAGCATCTAACGACCTGACCCAACATGAGATCCGCGCTTTGGAGGTAATGGTTTGTGTGTGTGTGTGTGTGTGTGTGTGTGTGTGTGTGTGTGTGTGTGTGTGTGTGTGTGTGTGTCTATGTTTATTTTAAACAATAAGTTACAGTGCATGTCAGGTTGCAGGTTATTAAATCAAGTAAGTGCCATGACATTAGTGTGATCCTGTATTAGGTGTATAATAGTTCTTGAAATGCCTAAATAATGAGGTCCGCTTTGTAGTTGCACCTTCAAGTCAATATTAATTGTATTACCTGTGAATATATTGTCACCAAATTCATAAATGATAGGGGTCATGGAAACCCCCTCTTTGCTGACATTACTTCCTGGATCGTAAAGTAGTTGTTTAGGGTGCATCTGCCTACCCCCTCCTGATGTAAAGTTTTACTTGTGTAGCCTAATATTGTGCGTTTCTACGTAAAAAAGTTTTGCACCTTTGAAGAAATGAACAGCACTTTAAGAAATATCATGGAGCAGGTTGCTCCTTTATATGCACCATGTTGAGATAACATGACCAGCTGTGGCATGAAAATAATAATATTTACTTTATATGATGCTTTCAGGCATAAACAGACATTGAAGCCATACAACAAAGACTTTCTGTAATTATTTTGCAGAAGGTTAGTGCAGTAGTGCAATTAAATTCTTTTTTTTTTTTTTTTTTTTTTTTTTAAGTGTGAATGCTTTCATATTGAGTAATTTTCTCAAGCTTATGATAATCACTGTAACGGAATTCTTTAGTGTATTGCAGATGAGTAAACTAGTCAAAGTCTGTAGCTGTTTTAAAACTACATGTTCCATGTCAAACAGCCTGTTATCTGTTCTGCAAACAAGAGGAGTATATGTCAGAGGAGTGTTAGTGCTATTTTTAACTTTACGCAGGTATTTTGCAACAGTGGTTAACCCCTCCCACAAAAGTGAACTGAAATCCCAATTTGATAAAACGTGGAACACCATCACTTGAGGCTTTGATAAACAAACCGTTAATTCTTTGAAATGTTAATGATGCCAGTTCTCACGGACACAGGTAATTGTGGCATTGTGGTGGGTCTGGTGATTGCTTCGGTGATACTTATCTATAGGTTTTACAGTTTCATTGTTTCTCATGATAAAATTCAAAAATAACTCTTGATCAAGTCATGTTAAGTTGTTTTTTCAGCACTTTTCTTATTATCAGCCAAGTGCAAGAAAAATTATAAAATGCAAGTCCTTTGAAACATAGCAGTATTTATATAACAGTATGATAATGTGTGATTTTCTGAGGCCACATAGTGTACTGTAATTACAAGAAATATAAAGCAATTTGAACCCAGCATGCTATATAAAAGCTAAAAAAAAGTGCTAAATATAGTGCAGGCAGTGTCAGAAAGACTTGAATTGCAAGATGTAAACGTAGAGTCTAGTGCTCATAAAATGACTGTAATGCGGCAAAGATTGTGCTGATGTAGAACAATAACAAGCAGAGTCAGGAGTATGGGTTGCATTTCTGCATTGGGTGGGGGTGGACAGTCCATTTGTTGATTGTTAGAGCTATTGGATAGTCTAACTTGGAAGTCTAGTGGTTTTGGATTCTTTAAGCTTCCTCCAGATGAAACTAACAAGAGATGGTTTGATAATGTTGCTGTTAGCCTTTCTGTTCAATCCTTGTTAGCTGGAAGTGTGGTTCCTGTGACGAACTGAGCTATTTTTACTACCCACAGCAGAGATCTTTTGTCTAAAGTAGAGCAGTTAACATACCAGACAGTGATCTAGCAGGTAACACAGGTACTCTCTATGACGCACCTGAAGAAGCTGTTACATTTTCACCGGCTAGCCTAAAGGCCCCGATAAACTTCAAATTAAATCAAAGAACGAACTGATATGACTTCAGTTAGTTCTTCAACACCTTTGAGCTTCCATTGGTCCGTGGCGATTACGCAGTCGGTGGATGTGTTCTGAAATCCCACCTTCTTTGGTGTGCAATTTTTTTCCCCAGGTTTGTTTCACATTCAACGGAGGTCCGAGCATAGAACAGCATCTCCTGAATACACTGGAGTGTCAAATAGCTGAGCTGGCACAAATATATCCATACCTGTATGATCACTTGCATAGAGACTTTAAAGATTCAGAAAACACACTTAATTCCTAGAATGAAATTGCAATGAAGCTTGGTGTCGATGAAATGGCGATGTGCAAAAGTAACGTAGAGAAACATACAAGACAAGTTTTCCATAGACATGAAAAGATTGAAAGGAAATAATAATAATAAGTTTTATTTATATAGCGCCTTTCCAGAGCTCAAGGACACGTTACAATAAACAAACAACAATAAAGGCAATTGACAAAGAGAGCAGACAGAACAACAATAGGCAAATGAGAGTGCAAGTACAGTAAGTGAGAATTGTGTAGATGGGGCAGCAACCAGCAGAGAGAGAGGAAAAAAAAAAAAACACTAAAACCTATAACATTCAGAAAATAGGTGTGTTTTGAGCATGGATTTCAGAGATAGTGTTAACAAAACGGAGTGATGGGGGGAGAGAGTTCCACATTTTGGGTGCAACAACACTGAATGATCTGCCCCCCATTGAAGCAAGGCGATGCCGAGGGACAACGAGGAGGCTGGAATCAGCGGATCGTAAAGAGCGAGTTGGGGTGTAAGGGAGAAGCAGGTTACAGAGGTAGGGGGGAGCAAGGCCATGCAGAGACTTAAAAGCGAGAAGGAGAATTTTGAATTTAATACGGTAAGCCACAGGAAGCCAGTGAAGATCATGCAGAATTGGGGAAATATGTGCAGAACGCTTGGTGTGGGTGAGTAGTCTGGCAGCAGAGTTTTGAATGTATTGTAATTTGGAAATGGAGCTAGCTGATAGGCCGATGAAAAGTGCATTGCAGTAATCAAGACGTGAGGTGACAAATGCATGGATGACAGTTTCAGCATCTGAGATACTGATAAAGGGACAGAGCTGAGCGATACGACGTAGATGAAAGAATGCCAATTTAGTGATGGAATTAATGTGAGAGTGAAAAGATAGAGAGGAATCAAAAATTACACCAAGATTTTTAACAGTACTAGATGGTTTGATAAGAGAGCTGGCGATCTCACAGGTGAAGTTAGTAGGAATTTTATTAGTGAGTGATGAAGGTCCAGAGTAAAGAGTAAAGATATTAGGTAGCAAGTTCCAAATACGTTGTTTCAAAAAATGTTCCACCATACTGCTGGTGGTGTTCTTTCAATAAGCGAATTTAAAGGGTACAAAAAATTCAATGCCTAACGAATATATGATAATAAACCTTTGTTTTAATTAGAAGTAAATCATGACACCACATAAAATCTTAAAAGGTGTAACAATTTATCCAGTTTAATAAAATAAATAAAAAACTAATAAAATAAAGTAACAAATTGTTTAAAAATATTTTTCCCCACATCATGGTAGAGTTTTAAGACTGAGACATTCACACTTCCCATAAAGGACTGATTATGGAAATGGTATGGTTGTATTGTATTGCAAACATAATACTTGACTCTGAACTGTGGCTAATCATTTATACTTGTCTATAATATTCTCAC
Source organism: Carassius gibelio (assembly GCF_023724105.1). Taxonomy (NCBI): domain Eukaryota; kingdom Metazoa; phylum Chordata; class Actinopteri; order Cypriniformes; family Cyprinidae; genus Carassius; species Carassius gibelio. The sequence continues at coordinate 9,284,554 of NC_068410.1, forward strand.
CATTGGGGCCCTGTCTCACATTTAGATTGCCTACACTTCATCATTTCATTGTTGTTTTGTTTAGGGGATACGCACGAGTAGCGCGACACGTTCACATTAATCTACACCCCGCCTCCAGCAGCATATTTTTGCCCTCAAATGAGGAACAAAAATTTAGTTGGCTGAAGTGTATCAGGGTCTTGAGTCTCTTATGGAAGAAAGGTACTTTCAGGTTAAGGATGAGGTGTTCAGGGTTCATGTGTTAAGGTCATTGTTAAGGAGACATCTTTGTCTGAACTCTCTAATCAGGTCATCTTGTGATTGTTTTCTTTTTACCAGACTTTGAGCTGTCTTACCTGTTCCTGTCTTGTTGATATCATCAACTTATGTAATTACTTTGATGTCTCAGGTCAGCGAGGTAGGTATTGCAGTGGACTCCGCAATACGGTAACACCAGTGTTAAGAAAGGTTGCCTTTGAAGTCAAGGAACAGCAGGTGTCCTTGGCTCTTTTGATACCTGTGGAGAAGTAGGTTCAGCTGAAGAGCTGTGGCCATCAAAAGCTTGCTGTGGTAGGATGAGAGAAGACGAATACAGTGAAAATGGTGTCAGGCCTCAGAGAGTGGCTTTGCATCCCAAGGGCCGGCTCAGAGTGAGGAACATGGTGGCCTGGCAACCTGAGTCCCTGGCTGCAGCATCCGGGTGGTGGCACGGAATTCCCTACCTGCTCACTTCCTGGACCTACAAGGATACAGTTTGCATACCGAGGGACCAGAGTCCAATCCCCTGAGGTTATCAGAGTGTTCCCAGAGAGAGCAAACACAGCCCATACTGATTGTAAAGTCCTGCTCCTGGAGAGCCACTTTTCTGTAGAGTACACCTGTCCATCGTCCAGTTTAGCTTTAATCTAACACGCATGAAAAATCTAACCAAAGTCTTCAGGGTTACCTGAAAGTTACAGGCTGTTGTGTTTGACTAGGTTTGAGCTAATCTCTGTAGGACAACTTTCTCCAGCAGCCCCTGCTCAAAGGTTTCTAGTAACTTTGTAAGAAAGTAACCCACCAGGAACAGAATTGGGCAGCCCTGATATAAGGAGAAGCGGTCATTCAGTCACACATTGGATCTCAGCGTTTATCCAAGGTCTTGTCTTGGGTAGTGTGGTGATCAACGCACTTGTTGATGTTAGCTATGATTGATTGATATTCCTCCATTTAATCTTCATTAAACTTAACCTCATTGAAAATATCCCAATCAGTGCCAACAAAACAGTTGAGCAGGACTTTGTTCGCTGCCTCTGGACACACTTGAATTACTTGGTGACCTGTTTTCCCGGCACTCAAAGCGAAGCACAGAGAGATGCTGCTAAATGGCAATTATCGTTTAGATTCCTGTCAGTAAGTCTCACAGAATTCCTGTGGATAAACTGGCTGTCTCTCTGTGCTTGTTCTTCAGACAGTAAAAGAATGACTGTGGTTGGCAGCTGAGAATCTCTGGTTAGTGGCTTGTCTTCTCTGGCCATTGGAAAGATTGTTGTGTGTTTGCGCTATTGTGGCTGTTCCTATATTTAGCGAGAGTGTTCCCTTCACATGCATGTGATTAGTGATCAAGATTCCTCAATCTAAAGGGAGGGTTTGTGAAAGTCAATCTGACTCTGTATGCTACAATCCTGTAATGCCGCAACTCCACTAAAAACTTTTGGGTAGACAGAGGGCATCCAACAAAGGGCTGAAGAACAAAAGTGATGGAAAGTCCAGGCAATGTGTTCCTCCCTCTCTCTGCTTGAACAATAAGCCTGCATGTGAGAGGCAGGCCGAATTGCATTAGGAGTAGGGTTACATCAAGCACTCGGAATAAACTGTGTGTAGACTGTGTGTGTTTATGGATATTGGAGAAGACAAGTGGTTTGCAAAATGACATCTCTTTTATCTTTCTCATTGGGGGAACAAAAGGAAATTCTTAGGTTTTTGTTTGATTTAGTGAGGGGAACAGATGCAGACTTGGATGCTAGCAGATGTCCAACAACCATGTGTTACATAATTACTTGACCAATGGGTGTTAACCACACTCTCTCCTTGTAAAGATGTCAGGCATTCATATTGACAGCGATTTAGTCTGAAGGTCACCAAATCATTGTACTAGTAGGTGGTGCTGCTTGCCTACTGTAATCAGTTGTTTTAGTAAGTTGATCACCTCAGGTGGACCTCCCATTGGTAGTTGCCAACTTTCATTGAAAACGCACAACTTTGTGGGTGCAAATTGTGAAGGACTCTTTAAGATTTGTTTAAAAACTTCAGTGGCATTGGATCTAATAGTTCAGTTCTCTGATAGTACAATCATTCTCTGTTGTATTATATGTGCCCTCATTTTCTTGAGTTGTGGGACTGTTTAAAACTATTTTAGCACAGAAGTGTGTCATCAGTTTCATGCAGTTTATTTTCAGAACAAAATGTCGGTCAGTCTGCATTCAAGTGTGAAACTATACTGCTAAATCTTGCATGTTATTTCTTCATCTTGTGAAAAGTGTAAGTCCCTTTGATGACATTTGTGTTGGAGTCACATCTTGTTTGTCTTTCAGTGACGCCATCTGGCTATCACTAAATGTTCTCCACAGGCTCAGTACAGATCTGGCCACAACCACTCTGTGGCCTGAGACTGTCAGTTTGCAAAACTGTGTGTGTTCTCAGAAGCAAATCATACATCTATTTAAAATGTGTAGATGCAAGTTGCTCAGGACATGCTATGCATTGAAGTCATGTTTTCTTACTTGTTTTGTGCCAGTAAAAAACTGTCTGTGTTGTGTTTTGGGATTTCCTGTGGATGGCCATAGGTGGTCTGCACAAAAACGTAATATCTACTGACAGCTCACCAAAAATCCACTAGTTTAATTAATAATTGCGTGTAAGTTTTGGGAGGATCATGGACAAATTCTAAGTGACCTTCAAGATTGGTAGATTGGTCTTAGAACTTTTTGTCTGTTAATGATGTCATTACAGTCATCTTTGTTAAGCTATTTACCAGGATTTGAATAGTATGATGGTTAAAAACCTTTTAATTTGCGGTTTAAGGTAATACAGGTTTTACCAATGTGCACTAGACATTAAGGCCTGTTTGAGTTGAGCAAAATCTGCGCAGAACCGATCACCGGTGATTACGGCGAGATACATGCCATTTAGAAAAGTTTCCGAGTTATGTACCACTTGCTCTGATGTCATTCTGACGTGTGCCATAAAACTCTTGTGACGACAAGGTAAATACACCTTTGTATTGAATTAAATACCAACCACTTTGAGTGTCTTGTTCTTCATATTTATTTTTATATAAAAACAACAGAACTGAAATTATATCATGTTTATTAGCAACACAGCATGTGAGTGAGAATGACATGATATCCGTCTTTGATCTCGTTGGTATCTGTTCCACTTCGAGAGGTCAGCACCGTCCGTCTTGACTGCGCTTATTTCACTCCTCCCTTCGCTGTAGCCGCCTACTCTTGCCTACATTTCAGGCGAGGCGCATCTCAAACAAGCCTATTTCTGGGTATTTGGTGCTTTCCCTGCATGCTGCAGTGACATCACTCTTGATGAAAGGGTCTCCCCCATCTGAAGGCAAAGTGGTAGATGGGTGGCGTGAGAATGGTTAAAGTATCAAATTAGGAGAACAATTCCAGCAACATTATCTTCTCAATCTTTCTGTGAACTGAAATCCACTGCCAATCAGATCACATTATAGTGATATAACATTATATAATATTATATATTGTTCTCCCAAAAATGTAAATCCTTTCATCATTAAGTAAATTTACTGTTACATTGTTTCAAACCTGTATGACATTATTTCTAAGAAGGTTTCACCTTCACCTTTTTTTCCTTGTAATCAAGGTCAGTGGGATTGCAACAACATTTAGATCCTACTGACTTTCTGAGACTTATCAAATGTGTTCATTTGTGTTACAAAGAGAAACGTCACACAGGATTGGGACAATGTAATTTTAAGCACTCTTGGCTATATATACCATTAACCTATTGTGTCCTGTGTTCCAGTTTAAAGATCCAAAATTGTTTAACCTAGAAAGTACACCGACTCATGACACACATATATTTCAGCAACTTGACGTCCTTTTAAATGACTACCTGCAACAACCTTTTTGGCTCAATTATCTTGAGTACAGACCTGTGGCTTATTTCAAAATCATTAAATTTGCAGCAGATGGGAAGAGGGATTGCCACATTTTTGGATGTGATAAAACCTGCTCATGACACAATCTTGGTTTCAGTGCCAGGCAATCGTAAGCACTTGAGGGATGTTCCCGGTTGATGTTCTTTCATGTAATAGACCCTAATTGATTGAAGAGATCTGGGAGAAACATGTTTTGAAGAATCACGACTCCCTATAGCGTCTCAGTTTTGGTTTCTGGGAAATGGCATTCTTTGCTCGGTAGCGTGAGTGCTCATCAAAGGCATTTTAAAGGGGTCATAGGATGCTACATGCACTTTTACAAGTTGTTTGAACTGAAATGTGTGTTGGCAGTGTGTGTACACAACCACCCTATAATGATAAAAATTCACCCAGTGTGTTTTTTTTTTTTTTTTTTTTTTTTAGAGCTCGTTAAATCATTTCACCTTTCTCAAATCGAGCCAATCTCAGGTGGGGCAGCTGTGGCCTAATGGTTAGAGAGTTGGACTTGTAACCCCAAAGGTTACAGGTTTGAGTCTTGGTGCTGGCAGGAGTTATAAGTGGGCGAGAGTGTATGAACAGCGGTCTCTACCACCCTCAATACCCATGGCTGAAGTGCCCTTGAGCAAGGCCCTGAACCCCCAGTTGCTCCCCGGGCGCTGGATCTATAGCTGCCCACTGCTCCGGGTGTGTGTTCACGGTGTGTTCCCTTCTCACTGATGTGTGTGTGCACTTGGATGGGTTAAATGCAGAGCACCAATTCAGAGTATGGGTTACCATACTTGGCAAATGTCACAACTTTTTTTTTTAGTTACTTTGTGGATGGAAAGTTAACACATCATTGCGACGCCAATTAGGTGCAGTGGAGCATGGGCCTCTCAACTGGCTAATGTTCGTTCGTATCAGGAAATCCCCATGTGGTTTTCAACAGCTTTATCATTCTGTTTCCCCCCTTTCTCTTTTCTTGTGTGTTATGTTCCACGAAGTCTTGCACTTTATTGTCTAGTGCTGCACATTTTATTCTTTTTATCGTGGGCTTACCTTTATCAGCAACTTTTCATCCATGCTTTTTTTTTCAATTAAGCATTCTGTTTTTGATTTCATCATTGAGACGAATCACATGATGGATCTATTGCCATGTACTCAGCTGAAATAATAGCTCAATCATGATTTTGTAGGTAGTCTGATTGTTTAAACCTAGCATGCATGATCACAGATGCTTTTATGTTATTGTCAGAAACAATAGGCGGAGGTTTGCTTGTGTTGGTGACACAGAGTGTAACAGGATCCACGCCATGCCACTCCACTACAGTCTACAGTTACCTTATCATCTGGTAGAACTGTGACACTTCTTTTTGCAAACCTTTTATGCATGTCGTATTTAATGAAATCAAGTGAATTTTGTTGATGTTGAGAGCATGCCTACACAAAAGATATCACATTCACATCTAATCACATTTCTCCATGCACACTCATACCAGGAACCCTCTTCTTCTTGAAATGATTGTAGCACCGTTTTACCAGGAACCGTATTCATTAAATCAGCGTCACATGTGCTACACTCTTGATTTCCAACGTACAATGTTTTTTTTTTTACTTTCACAGAGGCCTGTAGTACCAGACTCCATCAGCCTTTATGGATTGTGTCTCTTACCTCTCTAATGAAGCTCATTTTGCATCTAAGAGGCCGGGAGCTTTCAAATGTCTCAACCTATTCTCAACCCATCCTCTCACAGACACTTTAGTTTAGACTTTAGGTCCCCCCTGCCCCATACTCTAGCCACCCCTTGAGAGGTGTAACAGAGACGGCAGATGAGAGTAGAGATAGACATTGAATACAGGCGCACTCCTTGCACATTGTGCCAGGCTGTGTCTGGTGCAAGCTAACACCCTGTTGTGTTTGAGGTTCGCTCGTGGCTGACCGATGCATCAAATCAGCATCAAATGGGGGCATTCTCAGATAGTACCTAGAGAAAAGAGCCAGCACACCTTCTCAGACTGCTATAGGCCTCCTGAAACTTTAATGATACGCTGCTCTTGTTCTCTTTTGAAGACTGCAATGCATTCTGTGTTGGCGGGGTGAGGTGATAATATTCTCATACATAAAGCCATCCACTGCTGTCTTGTCTCTCAGTGGAATTAATGGCTAGTAAGGCCGATACTGCAGCTGCGTTCTTCCCGAGAGCCGTGACCTTATATAGAGATACGAATGGAGAGAGCTAATCAACTGCACAGGTGGCTGGTTGCTGGGCTACAGGTTCAGGCGATCTACCAAAGCTTTTGTAGAGTGTCTTTCTCTGTGGTGATCTTTAGATAGAGCACGAGTTTGGCAAAAATGATGATGGGGAACAATGTGTGAAATCTAGAAATAGGTAGAATTTTTTTTGCACACGGGTGGTTTTCGTAAACGACTGGCGCTGCTTCTGTTCCTGCTCTACAATGCAGTCTGCCCTGACGCACTTTGACTGTTTTTGACTATTTATATGATTTGAAAGGTCAGGTAAATAAAAAAACTTCTGTGTATTTGTTTAACTAGTTGAGAAATAAATACAAATGGTTAAAAAGAAAAAAAAAAGACAGTTATGCATCCAGGATGTTTTTTTGCATACAGAAGCAACATAATTGAAGATGATGCAGATATCTCTAGGATTTTTAATGCATGATTGCTAAATCTTTAGGCACTTCATGATCCGATCAGATTCTGGGAGTCACGATCCGATTCCAAAACGATTTGTGATCTACATTTTTTCCTAATCAATTCTTCTTCTGTGCAAATACATCTTTACTACTTTACATTTTAACCAAAATTACAGTTTCTATGCTTTTTGTTTATAGCTGGAATCTCTGTATGTCAGTAATGACATCTTAAAAATAGAGGTGTGAATCTATAGAATTAAATTCAATTACGATTATTATCATTATCAACACATAGCTACATTTTCATATACATTTTATAACAAATTAAATTTGTGCAAAATGTACTTAATTTTTTTATTATATATTACTTTTTAAAACAATTACTTATTTAAAATAAGTGTTCTTTAAGTATTTGAAGGTTAACAGACAATGGGCTAGTTATGGGGATTTTTTTCCCTCACCATTATTTCCATTTGATTATTATTAATGAGATCATAGTAGGGGTGGGCGATATGGAAAAAATATCATATCACAATTTTCTTTTCTTTTTTTTCACAATTCATGATTTATCACAATTAAAACTATTTTGCAAGTTGTCTGAGCATTACAGCCAAACTAATTTCCCTATTTTAAAGACAGAAAAAAAGAATGGCATATATTTAGGCCAAAGAGAAGATAAAAATCTTTGTTCTTATTTTTTAATAACAAAGATAAAAGAATGACAAAGATACACATTACAACTACACATACAAACAGTGATTTATTTTAAGGTACAATAGCTGTATTTAGCGGGTGAAATATAAAAATAAAATACTATATGTACTGATTCCTGAAGCAACTGTTAAATTTCTTCAGTCAAGAGCAGTGAGTGATTTTTCTCTCTGCGTTTTGTCGTTTTATTAATGTTAAATAGTTCACCCAAAAATACAAATTCTGTCAGCTGTCTGTCAGTTCTGACCATAATAATGACAGAAATTAAATTTTAGGGTGATCTATCCCTTGACAGCAATGACAGTAGGCTGCATGTTTAATAAGCGTACAGTTACTTTAAGACCTGCACGCATCTAATATACAGGCAATGTTTACTTTCATTTTAGACATAACCAGCTTGAGTCTACATGTAAACCTTATGTGTTTTGACAGTATTAGCGCAAGAGATAGCTTAGTTCAATAATCAGGTTTTCGCGTGCGCGCTTCGGCTGTATTCGGCACTTAGAAAGAGCACAGGTCAGATCAGCACGGGAATTAAACATTTAAAAGCACATGCAAATATTGAGAGCGTTAAACTGATGTGAAATATAAATGCAATTATACATGTTGCATTGTACAGTATATGACTGACGCACGATACTACGCTATTTTTTCAAAAGCAGATCGCACACCCCTAGATAATAGACAGATACTTTAACAGGCTGCATTTATACAGCTTTAGCTAAATGTATATCTTCGGCTATATCTATAACTAATATTTGCATATCTACAGCTTCAGCTAAAGTCTAAATCTAAAGCTGATATCCACATCTACAATTTTAGCTAATCTATATCTACTGCTATATTTATTAATATAGCTATATCTATATATATTCAAGCAAGGTGATTATCACTATTGTTTCCACTTCATGCTCTTGTAAATGAAATTAATTTACTTAAACACCAAACCTCCTATGGGACCAAGTCTTTTACCCAGTTTTACCTTAAGTAAACTTCTGAGTAATCTTTAAAGTTTTGAGTCAGTGAAAACGGCCTCTTCTTTAGGAGCACAGTTGCAGCTGTGGTTGTCTCTGAGGTGTTTGAACTTGTGCCTATAGAGGCAGGTGTGCGGTGGTTTCTGTTAACCTGCGGACCGCAGTGTCTCGCTGCTCCGTGATGTCACATGGGACCAAGTGTGTTCCAGCCAGGGTTGCCATAGTGGAGGAACAGACGCCCCGTGAGAAAGACTCCCTTGCCATGATAACCAGTGTCTATTTATAGACAGCACTGTTTATTGCAGTGTGAGCGTTACGGCAACAAAGCGAGGGTATGTACGGCTTGTTATTTTTATTCCAATATCATTCTAGTGATAGTAAGATAATGAAGGGTGGATGCACTGGCTGGTATTGGAACTGAAAAAGAAAGTGTGGTGTGTTTGAGTACAGTGTTTGCTTGCACTGTATTCGGTTGTTTTACTGACACCACACACACAGCACTATCATCGCCCACCGTTTACAATGAAGTCACACATGGGGATTTCCTTTGCTCTGTTCTCACTTTGCATTCTGCGTGCAACGCTTGCTTGCGGACATGAAGGTTTAGAGAAAAATGCTTGCACTGGATTATCAACATGCTTGTCCCTCATTGCTGTACATACTCAAACTTCTGTCACATCTGACTTGGCACTTTGAAACGGCTGGTTTTCTCTGAAGGTTTTTCTCTTTTTTTTTTTTTTTTTTTTTTGCCTGTTTGGTGACTGACGTCATCTTGTTTTTGCCTCAGTGGATTTTAATCTACAAAGAGCATCATGTTAAGTTAATAAGAAAGGTTCATTTCTCTGCCTTCGAAGGTATAAAAACTCATTAGAGGATAAATGGTGTTCATTTAAAAAGCAAACAGATGGCTCAATGAATTGTCTGTCACATCAGTTGCTACACCAGTCTAAGCCTGTGTGTGTGTCTTTGCGTGTGTGTGTGTGTGTGTGTGTGTGTGTGTGTGTGTGATCGCCATCTACAGGTGAAGCTGGTGAAGTACATCAGTAAACAGTTAGAGTGGAAGCAGAGTGTTCCAGAGAGAGACAGACCGCTGGCGCTGGACTCTTACCCACAGCTCATAGACTGGCTGTACACCATCAACCTCCGGCCAGAGCTCATAGAGGTACTCACTGTGTTTGTTTCTTGGTTCCTTTGTTGTCCGTATTTACCTGCTTCATGACCTTTATTCAGTTAATGGGCCATTTTAGGTAGTAGGTTATTATTTTGATAAGTATTTTTATTATCAAATTATTTTATTTTATTATCTCTTAAAAGACATTTGATCTATTATACTTAATTTAGCATTTTTTAGGAGTGAAAAACTACAAACTTAAAGAAATCATTATCAAACTAGTTAGAATGTCAGTTCTTTTGTTATTTTATTTTATATTTTTATTTTATTTTACTTGATTTGTTTTGTTTTTTGTTAATGTTCTTTTATTTTGTGTTATTTCATTTATATTGTTTTGTGTGATGTGTGATGTGCTTTGTTTATTTTAAGGGATTTGCTTTACATATATAAATGACAGTGTTTTTTCATACATTAAAAATGTAGAATAAATAAAACACACACACACACACACATATATAAATATATATATATATACATAAATATATATAAATATGTACATAAATAAATTTAATGTATATTTTAAATATTATGTTTAGTTTTTACCTTTTTATTTTTATTATCTACTTACCATTTTATTAAACACAATAAGTAACTTAGGTACAATATGGCGAACATGTCATATTGCCTAAATGAGGAAATGTAGCATTTTGTTTTTTTTTTATTCAGCCATATTTAACACAAAATTGAATTACAACTGAATAATTTATTTTTAAAATAGGCTTCTTAAACTGTAGCTTCTACTTAATGAAAGTGTGTTTAAAAAATGAATATTGGAGGATTCAGACAGGAGAGGGAAGATATTGCTTGCTAGTCTCTGTGGTGTTTCAGTCCTCTGTGGATTCACACACCTGATCCCACTCCAAAGCCCAGAATGTGCAGCGTCAGCCACTGTGTCAAAAACTCTCTCGTCAGTCTATTTTTAGACTCCAAAAGGGGTCTCTCTTTCTCCGTCTCTCTGCCCTCCACCCCATACTGTCATATACACAAAGCTGACCAGAACAGCACGGCATTCGTGACTGCCTGGCAAATGGGCAGACCTGTTTGTCCTCATTAGGCACCGAAACAGACAACACGGGGAAATAAGCAACATATGCAAGACTGAGGAACAAAACTTTAAAAATAGAAACAGTTTATCCCAGCGGGGACAGTAGGGGTCACTTTGCGGCATGCCTCTGATTAGCTGACTGCTTCACTTCGGTCACTGCGGTAGGACAGCATGTTTTTTATTATGTCTCCAGTCTTCCATGTCCCAAAATACTTGCCTTGTTGTTGTATATTCACAACAGTGCAGTTATGTCTGTCTGCATCAGCCTGTGGCCAGGTTTTGCTTCAGGACCCAGATCTTCCTTTTGACATTAGTAATGACCCACTAAATTTCATAAACTGTACAAAAGTAAACAAAAATATCTTTAAAGGTGTTATTACTTAATAAATTAATGTTTGTATTGTGAGAATTTTTTTTAGTGTAGTCTGGATAATATTAAATTTAATTTGTATATATATTTTAGTTACATATGTTGACATATGCAGTTATTGTTTTATTTGTTTTGCTTTGTTTTTCTTATTTTTTTGTACTTATTTTCATTTTGCAATATTTATTCCTATAACCCGAGACCCAATTTTGAGTTGTGACCCACCACTTGACAATCCCTGCCCTAGCTCAATAAGTTTGTCTCTAACATGTCACACCAGGCTGCTACAGTGTGATTCACGGGGCAGGAATGCATGCATGTGGCAGGACACACACGTGGGCAGCCGGCCAGTCTCGGACAGGACAGCAGGGAATCCAGCTGCCCCAGTGTATCAAAGTATAATGGGATAGTGCTTTCTCAGGAAAAGCAGAGGAATGCTATTTCTCCTGTGGGCAGGCAAGATGGGACTGGAGCCAATGTGGTTGTATTTGCATGATTAGACATTTTAGTGAAAGACGTAAGTTCTGGTGCATCTACAGAACTAGCAGGAAACACCTCTGCTGTCTTCTCAGTTATTGCTACTGCTTTGTGTGCATTTGTTTACTTTACAGTTACTAGAAATGGAGAACTATCTAGGGTTTCATCGTACTGTAAAAAAAACAAAAAAAAAACACATCTGCTATCATAGCTTTCATATCTGATAAAGTTCAGTCATTCTGATTTCATGCCATTTAGGTCACACATAAATGTCTGAACGTCACTGCATTACATAAGTAAATATCAAACACAAGAAGCAACTTATCAAGCTTATGATGCTATCGCCTGTTTTAAAACTAACTTCACGCTTTTATTTTTTACCAACTAGTCTTAATGTGCTTTTTACTGTTTGTATGAAGTCAGTTTTGAAGGGGTGCTTATGCTATATTTCTTTTATTACTTTGGTTTGAAATATATATTGTAAAGCAGAAACATTCATTCATGTCTTCCTGCTCCTGTTTGTGACCATCTGATCGTATAGTTATTATCATGAAATAAAGCTAAAATGATTAAAAACATTTGAAAATTATTAAAGCTGAAATAAATATTCTACATTTTAACAAAAAAATATATATATATGTTGCCTTGGCTTTAAATTGAAGCACTGGAAAGTAAAGAAAAGTAAAACTGAGCTAAAATTAATACTGAAATAAAAGTAAATTACACATAAATCGAATTAAATTAAGTAGAATCAAAACGGCTGAAAATATAAAATAAAAGCTAATTCAAAATATGAATAAAAACCATAGTAGTACTATATAGATAATACTTAAAGAGCACTGATCCATAACATGCATATCTGGTGTCTGTGAGAGTCAGTGAGTATCAACTGATGTCACAAGCTGACGTCTTTACACATGAATTATTATTTTTTGTTGTGACTCATTCCTTGATGCTCCCAGCTGCCGTAGAGATGGGGTTTCCCTTTGCTCGATAAGCGTGAGAGAGTGGATCAACAACCATGACCCACCATTAATATTTGTGGGATTTTTTTGTGTTGTTTTTATCAGTTCTTGTTGCTGTATTTTAGACTGTGAGTTGCTTATGGAATATAATGCTTAATTTCAATCAACCAACGTTTGGAGCATTTGAGGTAAGGCAGTCCACAACATGCCAGTGTGTGTTATTGAGTAAGACTAAAGGACGCAGGCAGGAGTGGTTGTGGTTGAGTCATATTTTTTTGTGGGTCACATCCTGTGGATCTACCAGTGGCCTTCCTTAAGGCAAAAGATAAAGAGAAAGAGATAGAAAGAAAAAGCGTCTGTGACAAATGCAATCTTACCCAAACCTCTGTTTCCGTAGCCTCTCTTTCGCTGTCCTTTGTTCCTCTGATGTGGCCTCTCTTTCAGCCCAGAATGAGCACTAATGCACAAAATGTATGGTGACAGGTCAAAGAAGGACTTAGGGCAACCTAACCCTCATTAATCTATGTTTCACACAGTCAAAAGACATCCTGCTCAGTAAATGGCCTCATAAACGAGGCTCTTTTTTTTGTAGAACAGTGGTATTTGTGTGGTATCCGTGATGTCTGCTCAGTTAGTCGTCTAGTCAGTGGGTTGCCTGATAGAGTAGTTCGATAACCTCACTTAAGGTAATCCTGTATAATAAAGTTGGCTGCAGTTTAACTGATCACAGTCAGTAAGAGGGCTTTTACACAAGAGATTGGATCAGAATGCGGGGTCGTGAAAGACGCTTGAACTATTTTACTTAAATTAAAATTAAATTAAATGTATGCATTTAGCAGACGCTTTTATCCAAAGCAACTTGCATTGCATTCAAGCTAACAATTTTTCTCCTAACATTTAGCATTTTTAGGAATGCAGAACTAAAAAATACAAGTAAGAAAACATTGTAAATTAGTTTATTGAATGGTAAGTAAGTTTTAAATATTTGTATTTTATTATTTTATTTTATTCTATTTCTGAGTTTTTTTTTTTTTTTTTTTAACTATTACTGTTCCAGAAAATAACCCTTTTTTTTTTTCTCCTCAAAAATTCTATGTTAATGCTGACAATGTGTAGTGATCACTGGCTATGTATTTATTTATTTAATTCTATATATATATATATATATATATATATATATATAGTCTTTAACAATTTTATTTTATTATATATCTGGGTGAAATTGTAATTAAGTTGTGCCACTGTTGTTGAAATTACTACATAAAAAAAGGTTTAGGTGCAAGTTTAGTAAACTTGTGCTGAATATAATAGCTAATTTGACAATAACATAGACGTTTTTATTCGTGCCTTTTGGTTATATATAAAAAGTTGCATTATTCCCCTGAGTTGACCATCATGACCCATCCTTAGTTGAGAGAAGGGATTTAAACTGCACACAGGAAACCAAATGCATGTATTGGTGACCATGTGCTTTTAAGAGGAGTGTCCAGAGCTGTGGAGAGATTTCCCAGGCATGTTTACAGGAAGGAAAGAGGGATTGAGGGGAGGGACAGTGGGGAAAGGGAGGAGGGACAGAACCAGTCGGAGGGGAAGTTTGGGTTGGAAGGGAGCTGCTCTCACAGCGTGACTGACTTGAGACTTTGAAGAGAGACTTTGGTTTGTCGTTTCTGGGCTATGAGCTTTAGTAAAGGACAACTTCAGTGGAGAATCTTTCATGGTATAGTAAGCTTGACTGCTTCGTGTTTTACAGTCTCAAGACTTTGACAACAGTTGTGTTTTCTTTTTGATGTTTGTCGGTTTCCTGCCTGCATGCAAGCCTCTGTGGTCATAGAAAGTCTGCAAACGAAATTACCAACGGCAGATATCTGCTAACGCTGTGTTTGAACACATCAGGCTCATGTCAGACTCACAAGCTTGTGAGGAAATTCCTCGCTTGCCATTTGTTTGAGGCGCTTATCAAGTTGCAATTCCACTGAAGAGTTTTGTTGAGGGCCGCTTGGTGATTTTGATCTGTTTTTCTCATTTGTAAGCATCCACTGTCACACTTTTTCTGTTTGATTGTAGTGTTTCTTGTGAAGCTTTACTGACAGAGCCAGCAGTAACCGTCACTGAGAAGGACACATGTGTTTTGGGGAGCTCACCTGGGTGATTTTAATTCTGTGCGTGTTTGCTTCTTTGTTTTTGGATGGAAGCTAGCGTAATGCTGCGTCTTGCTTTTATGTTTAGAGCATCACTCCCTGTTATGTCAGCTCATAAACTCCGGTAAAAGGCATGTTCAGACATCACCTCGGTATCGGTATGTGTCAGTTCACCTGTTCTCTGCCCCAGCTTGTCTGGTTTAACACAGTAATTCACGTACTTATTAACTTGGACGTACAAGTCGTTTAGAGCAACCAGGAGGTGTGTTTTACACCCTCATTATGCATTATGAGAGAACAAACATTAATAATATTTCCAGTAGATAAATAATTAGGCTATTCGTGTCACTGTATGTTTGTGTAGAGATTATGCTTGTTGGTTTGATTTAGACTCGGCTTGAGTTGATATTAGTTTTGTGTTCTTTCAGCTGTATTGGATGATGTTGTCTTTGTTGAGAAGAGATCTGTGCTCTTATTTCGGATCTCTGGCTCTTGTTCAAAAAGGAAGTCTCCATGAGGATGCTGGGAGATTTCCATTCCCCCGAGTGTCATGCTTATCATTTAGAAGGCCGTTTAACTTGTTTATGATGTGCTATATTACACACACCCACCTCATGCAAACACAATTACGTGTGTAAATGGGGATATACCTTCTTATTTTTTTCGATTTTAAATATTTTAAATTTAATATTTTAACATTTTAATTTAATATTTTTTATTATTATTACAGACTATATACATTTTAAATATATTAAAATACATTTGGGTCATTGCGTGTCAGATCAACCAAATTTAAAAAACGTCCTCTGCTCACATTTTTGATTTTGCTCATATTTTTTTCTGAATGGTGACAGTTCAAAAATAGAGGGAAAAAGCCTGCATTGCTGTAACTCCAGAAGTATTAAAGATCTCTCTTTATCCTTTTAGATTTTGGTTTTGAACTTTTCTTCTGGTGTCGTTATTTTAAAGGCAATATAATCTTCATTTCTTAGAGACATTGGGATCACTTTACATAT
Source organism: Carassius gibelio (assembly GCF_023724105.1). Taxonomy (NCBI): domain Eukaryota; kingdom Metazoa; phylum Chordata; class Actinopteri; order Cypriniformes; family Cyprinidae; genus Carassius; species Carassius gibelio. The sequence goes on from NC_068410.1 coordinate 9,300,205, forward strand.
AGCAGATCATTTTATCTTTTAAAGTGAAACAGCTGTAAATTTATATGAATATTTGTATAGTCCTGTGTTATTTTTTAGCATTGTCTATAAACTATTATAATATTTATTAATATTTAGATTTTTATATAATAGCTTTTATTTTTATATTTTTAGTTTTATTTTAGTTTCAGTAAATTGAAATGCTGAAAGTCCACTTTCGATTTCTGTTTAAAAGCTTTAATTTATTTCTATTTTTGTTTGTAAATTTATTAAACTTATTTAGTTCAGTTTTTCAAGTTTTTTTTTAATTAAAGATTTTCATCTAATATTTCTATTTTATTTATACTTATGTTTTTTATTATTAATTTTAGTTATCAATAGCAACAGTGATGTATTATATATCACAACCTTTAGTTCTACTTCTATCATTTGATTGATGACAGTGTGAATATGTGAAATGAAAGTGTATTGAGTATTCTCTCAATCCTGCGTCACTCAGGAAGGGTAACTTTGGGAAATGGAAAACCTTCCACAACATTTAATTATCAGTTGTGTCCTTGAAGTGTAGCTTTGTGTGAAAACACACAGACGCATATATATCCTTGCTATCAGTAAACACAGCAGTGGTTGTAAGATTCCCCTGGACCAGACACACAAACACTGCTGTTGACCTCATTTGTCCATTTTGTTAATGACCAACGTTTTACTCCACAATCTCAAGGTGCTTTATGTTGATATTATATAATCAGAACCCTGTATGGATGAATCTTATTCACCCCATTTTGTCTGTCGATAGACTTTTTATACCTACCTTGATCCTTTAGACCAAAGGGCCTCATGTTTCCTGTTATCTTTCCATTTACCATGGAGACTACACTGACCACAACTACAACTGTTGCTGGGCAGCTTCTCAGTCATGCATTTGAGTAAGAGTGTGTGTGTGTGTGTGTGTGTTTTGGGTGAGAATTGAAATACGGCAGGGAGACGCCAAAGAGTGCAAGGATGATGTAGGGTGGAGGAATGGAAAAGAGACGGACAGGCAGAGAAAGAAAACTGGGATCTGGACATTGGCTCAGTCTGGTGCCACGAGATGCCAGCAGTCTTAGTGGCGGCGGGGGGATTCCAGGGGGCTTTATCACCTAATCTTTCTCTAATTAGTATATAGACTCCATTCTGTCTGTCTACAGCCACAGAAATACCATAGACTCTGGTCAAATACTTGCCAAATACGATAATACTGAGTCATTGACTGAGTGCTATTAATTTAGATGTATGATGTTGAATAACGTGCAATTAATCACCAATGTCCCTGTCTGCCTATGCCATGATTAATGTTTTCTTCTGTCTTCCAGGCAGTCCCTGTGAAGCTGTCTCTGGATGCTTTGCTGCAAATGTCCAGTGCGCAGGTGGAAGACGCCATGAAAAGACTGGGCTCTAGCAGTGAGGAGTGTTCCCGTATCACAGCTGCCCTCTCCTGTCTCAAGAGCGCTACTGACACAGGTGACACTCTTCAAAAACACTAGAACTTCCTGCTCTAGGCTCAGATTCTAGCTGCTGGCCACTTTAGGATTTTAGTACGATAATGTACGATAATGTTAGTAATAAACCAAAAAAACTTTTAATCAGCAACAATGAATTTTTATAATGCCTTTTATGACTTTTATTATTTTACACAATATTTTTATTTCAAATAAATACTGCGCCTTTGTACTTTCTATTCAGAGAATCCTGAAGTGTCACTGTTTCCACCAAAATAATTATATATGTATTTAATATAAGTTTAAAAAATATATATATTTATATTGCACCACATCATCAGAATATTATAATGATTTCTCGATAGATTATGTGACACTGGAGACGGCTTGATTTTAAATTATTATCTCAAATATGTATTATATCACATTTGTAAACAATGGTTGGGATTGTTAACTGAAAAGTTAAAATACTTTTCATTAATTGCATTTAATATAATATTAATATATACATATATATATATATATATATATATATATATATATATATATATATATATATATATATATATATATATATATATATATATATATATATTGCAAATAACTAAGTTGAAGTACTGAAATTCTAAAACTAAAACTTTGATAAAAGTCAGTTAAAACTAAATAGAAATAAATAAAAAAATATAAAAAGTACATGCACAACATTATTATTATAACGTAAATTAAATGTATAAAAATAAAGCTGATTCAAATTATTAATAAATTCTATGAAATGATATAAATGACACTGGTAAATAAGTCACTTTAATTAAGTTGGAGGCCTGCATTGATCATCCACCTTCTTCTGAACTGTCTCTCACTTTCTGTTTTAGGTGCAGCTCTTAAGAAAGAGGGCATCCCGTGGATAGCAGAACCCACTCAGCGTGACAGTTCCTCTGTTGACCCGCTGTCTTGTTCTATGCGTGCACATCAGCCTTACAGTCCCAGCCCAACCAGCTGGCCCCCTCCTTCTGCTTTACCTGCCCTTCGTTCCTGTGTCTCTGTCTCTGCTCTACCCTCAATGGACTTCCCTACAATCGTCCACCCTCACTGTGATGCGCTGACGGACCCTTTTTCATCCTCCCCGCAGCTGAACCGCTGCCCCCCCCGGCTGCTGTCCACCCCTCCAGCCACACCACCAACGAGAAGATATGGCAAAGTAAAGCCCACACGAACTCCACCACCTCCATCCCGTAAACTGCTAAACCTCCTGCCCAACATCACCCTCACACGCAGCAAGAGCCAGAGCCAACTGGCCAACCGGATCGATGACCCTACACCCAACAAGTGAGTTCAACACTGAATAATATTTTATTTATGGATGTAATACTTCATGGTATGATGATCTCTTCTCAATGTTTGCTTCAAAAAAGTTTGTTTGACAGCTGGATGATGCTGCTGGGCTTTACAGTGTCTTTAAAAGGGACGGTCTAAATTGAAGCAAGTTTTGCTATATTACCATTGCAAATATTTGACTGCAAACTAGATATGCATTCCAGAAATTGCTGAAGGGAATCCTGGTGTAAGCACTGAATTTGTGTAAATGAAATGCCATATCAGACTTGCTTTTGTAATAACAAAAAAGTGTCCAGTCGTAAATCAGCTACAAACAGAAATTCACACAAAGTTATTCTGTTGCTACAAATAGATGCATAGAAAAGTGACAAATCACAATTCAGCATGCAGATACACTACTGTTCAAATGTTTAGCTCTTTTTAAGTCTCTTATGTTCATCAAGGCTGCATTTATTTGATCAAAAATATAATGTTGCGTTAATATTGTGAAATAACGGTTTCCCATTTTAATATATTTAAAATTTTAATTTATTCCTGTGATGCAAAGTTTACTTTTCGGCAATCATTAGCCACTTCAGTCTTCATTGTCACATGATCCTTCAGAAATCATTCTGATAAGCTGATTTGCTAACATTTCTAAATCTTTTTAATGTTTTTGTGGAAACTGTGATTAATTTCTATTCCGTAATCTTTGATCAAAAGAATGCCATTTATTTAAAACTAGAAATCTTTTGTAATATTAGAAATGTCCTTACTGCCATCAATAGCATCCTTTCTGAATAAGTTTTAATTTCTTTAGAAATAAAGTACCGACACCTGTAGTGTATATGCAAGAAAGAATACATTTCAATTTCAATATAAATATAATGAAGCTGTCATCGTTTTCTGTAACCAAAATACATCTGTTGGACTGTTAGCCTATATTATGTGTTGTTTTTATGCAATATAATACTACAAACATGATGTCAGATTCTCAGAAACCCTTACCGCATGATAAAGTCATGCAGCAATGCACTGAGATGATGGGAATGGAATATATTCATCTGAAGGGCGTAGATAAAATCTGCAGCATAAGCGAGGCCTCTTCAAACCATAAGATTAGTGCCAGCGTTAACAGGCACACAAATATACTGTATGCTGACATTTCATTTCAAACTTGACTAAGAATTTTGACTAAGGCTCTTTTACACCCATAATCACAATTTTATGGTTTTGAAATGAATATTCTGTCACCATTAAATATCATAAATGGGGTCCATATGACTGGTATATTTATTTAAGTCTTCAAAATACATGGGACATATTTGTGTGAGGAACAAACTGAGATTTATCATCTTCCTTTTCCTTTGTGATTTAAGTAATCTAGCAGAGATTAAAAAAACAGTAGCGCTGTCAAACGATTAATCATGATTAATCGCATCCAAACTAAATGTTTTTATTTAGATGGTATATATACATATGTGTGTTTGTGTATGTTTGTGCTGTGTATATTTTTGTGTGTGTATATATAAATATAGAAAAATATGTTTATATATTAGATATATTTATATAGCATATCATATAAATGTATAAAATTATGTAAATATTTCCAAAGAATATTCTGTATATGTCTGTATTATTTATATATACAAACTAAATATACACAGTACACATGCATATATTATGTTAACAAAAACTTTTATTTTTGATCACTCGTTTGACAGCACTACAAAAATTACAAATAACAGTTTGCATAAAGCTATCCAATCATTTAAGATTATTATTATTATTTTTTTAAATATAGCAATTAGACTTCGGTAATGCCATATACCACGGTAATGAATATGCATGATATTGTTATCGTGGGCACTTCTAAATACCGCGGATAATTATATTACAAATTATTCTGAATTTGGAATGCATTTTAAGAATACTATTCCCATCAGACCGGTCAAAATGCACAACACTGCTGTATGCTGCTTGAAAGACTCTGTGCGCTCTGGTGTAAACAATCACGATGAGAAGCACATGGAGGAACACGTGAGAGACATGCTGAGTGAAAGCACATTCACTCTCTGACAGCAGATGGCGCTAAATTGCAGAAAATATCCTTAGTCTGGAAACCCCTTGAATAAACCAAATGGAATACTTCTGAAACATTTAAATAATTTTAAATAGCCATTCAGATTTGTGTATTTTCTATGATGTTCATCACAGTGCCAAATACTTAAGTATTAAGACTTAATAGGTTATTTTAATCTGGACTACAACGTGCCATAGATATAGTTTGAAATTTTTTAGATTTTTTTTTTTTATTGTTAATTCATACTTTACATTAGCGCTTCGTTTTTAACATTAGCTAATTCATTGGTTAACATAAACTGCCAATGACAAATTCTTCTGAACGTTCATTAATCTTAGGTATTCCAGCATTTAATAACACGTTAAAATGTAAAGTTGCAACTGTATTATTTAATGAGCTAACATGAACTATGACTTGTATTTTTTTGTACAAAGATTAATAACTTCTGTAGCAAATGTAGCTATTGTGAATGTTAATGGTTAACTAATGAGATTGTAAAGTGATCCCTATAGATCTTTTGCACTTTAATCTGTGCAAAACTTAACTTTATAAATTTTTATTTTATTTTATTTAAATGTTCAGTTATTTTTGTGATTAGAAAAAAGTTTTTTAACCTATTATATTATACTATATTTTGAACACTTTTTAGAACAAAATTTTAATACCGTGATAATACCGTTTACTGTGATTTAAGCATGAGCTATTAATCGCAACAGGAAAATTTGATACCGGCATATCCCTATTAGCAATAAAGTCATATGGAACAGCCTTACGATAGTTTCATGATGTTTTTTGCATTCTGGTATTTTGATAGCCCCATTCCTCATTCACTTTAATTATATTTAGAAAATTGGAAAGGATATTTAAAACATTTGACCATTTGTGTTCCACAGAAGAAATAAAGTCCTACAGGTTTGAAATAATGGTTACATGTTGTTTCTTTGCCACATCGCATGTAAAATTAGCAGGATGCTGACTCTATAAATCCAGAGGATTTTAGTTATACATTGCACAACATGTTGCCTAACTAAAACTTGGAATGAATTGTAGCCCTGCAGCATAAATAAAGAAATTCTTCTTAGACAAAATGTTGTACACATTCTTTTAGCTCCCACTGTTCATGCGTGTACCACACTGTGTTGACCTGCCCAGTGTGTGTTCGGTCTGTGGGAGTGGACTGCTGTGACATCTGAGATCACTGATGGCCCAGTTCCAGGCAGGTTTCACAGAGCAGTTCAACACTCCTGTCCTTCCGCCCCTTCACGTAACCCCAGTGTTTCCCGTTAGCACAAGGCCGAGGTCAGACCCCTTCTCAGACTCACTGGCGTCCAGTGCTTGATCATTCCCGCTTCTCTGAGCCAATAAACGTCCGCAGGATTGGAGCTTCTCGTCATAATATGTATATGAACTGAAGTCCACCTCAAAAACTCCCTGCCTGTGAAGCTCCACGCCTGCATTTGCGCCACATTTTTTAAATATTTGTGGTGGACAAGCTGCAGATGTGTGTTTGTTTAAATTACTATAGAAAGATTTCTTGCTAGGAGATGCAGAGTGAGTCATTATGAGAGCTTTCTGGGAATTGTAATTGGCCGCACTGTAAATAATTCCAGTGAAAGGTTGCAGGTGATGAGTCTTAATGATTTTAGGGTACATTGTAAACTGCTTTTTGTTTTACACAAGTTCATATTAAATGGTTCTGCAGTGTAAAAATGATTGTTTTACGTTTCAAATGTTCCATTCATGTAGTATCTTAGGTAATATAAGGTCATAAAATCTGAATGCCAAAGTAATTTTAAATGATTAAATTAATGAATTGTTATTATAATGATTTATTGTTCTAATTATTTATTAATTATTTTATAATTTAATTTACAAAACACCAAAATGCTATTTTATATATCACATAAAATTAATGTCAGCTACCAAGATCAAATGTTGACTCGTGCCCTTTTGCCTGCAGGAGAGGGAAGAAGAACAAGCCGCTTCTGAACGTGCAGGTAAATGGTGGAGGAAACGGCTGGGAAGACTCGCCCTCACGGTCACCACTGCTGTCTGCCCGTTCCCCCTGCATCCTACCAAACACCCCCAGTCACCTGGGAGATCCCGTGGGTGTTAGAAGTAAGTGCTTTTTGGTAAAGGTCTAGTTTGTGTGTTCCAAAACTTTTTCAGTCATCATACTGTAGGTGCAATACTGCAGATAAAAAAGGCTACAGTTAGACATCTGCGTTATGTTTGCTCATGAAATATGTTGATTTGGCTAAAGGCAGCTATACACATACAGTTAATTCCCAGAATGCACTGCAGTGAAAAATTTGTCTAGTCAACTCTAAAGTTTAGAGATGCTAACACCAAACTCAATTTGAATCTATTTCGAGTACAATCTGTTTTTCTTTAACATCATATAGATAATGTTGCATCCCACGGAAGCTCTCCGCTAATCATGAGGAAGGATATTGGTCTGGATGTCACACACAGGTACTGACTTTTGAACTTTTGCTTGTTTTCATTCTTACGTCCGTGTTTGTCTTTCAACTTGCAGCACAACTGACATTGGCTTTCTTATTCTGCCTCTTTAAAGATTTTCCACCAAGTCGTGGTTGTCTCAGACGTGTCAGGTGTGCAAGAAGAACATGATGTTTGGTGTTAAATGCAAACATTGCAAGTAAGCAAACACAAGAATTTTTTTAGGAAAAGCACATCTGATTTTACATTATCTTCCTGCTAATGTTTGCTTTAATCTCTTTTAGGGTGAAGTGCCACAATAAATGTACCAAAGAGGCCCCTAAGTGCAGGATTTCATTTGCACAATGTAATATATATATATTTTTTTTGTACAAGATGTAGTATACTGTATATTCAGACAGCTTTGCAGATGATATAAAGTTGTTTTATTTTTTTCAGTTCCAAATAATATCAGAAGAACAGAGTCAGTACCGTCAGGTATCAATAACCAGGTGGAGCGACCGACAGAGTCTCAGCAGTACGGAACATTACCGAAGGCAATAAACAAAAAGGCATGTTGCAAACCACACAAACAAGGAAGTTGAGAGTCACACCCTACTAACTTAGTATTATTTATATATATATATATATATATATACATGTATGTGTGTGTGTGTGTGTATATATATATATATATATATATATATATATATATATATGTGTGTGTATATGTATATGTGTGTGTGATTTATATATACTAATAACATCCCAAGATTTGAAATGCTGTTTTATAATTTGGCATAACTGTTTACAATATTATTTTTATACCCTATATAATTTATTATTATTATTATTATTACGACTAGTAGTAGTACTATTAATGATAAAAAAATTTGGTCAATTATTATTTTATTTTTTTCCCCATTTATTTTGCAATTCCAGTTGGTGATGCTGATTGTTGCCAATGAAGTATGTAATTATTTATGTTAAAACACTGTAAATTTTTTGTTGCATAGTAATAAGAAAAATAATTATTGTTCTATTAAGTAAATAAGTAATAAATCATAGCATATAAATAAAATGATAATTAAAAAATTTTTGCACTTATTTAATGATGCTTGTGAGTACCCATAGGATTTATTGAAACACTATTTTTTAATATGGCATACTTGTCAAACACCCATTTTTATATCTTATGTTTTTATTTTATTTTAAAAATACATTATTTTTAAAGACTCATATTTATTTGTACTATTTTATTTTATGATGCTAGTGACTACCTATACGATCTGATTCCATGTTTGCACCTTGTTTGGCTGTTTTTTTGGAAAAGGTTTTTTAAGATATGTGTCCCCCCTTTAGGACCACCCTCCATCACTGAGTCAGCTGGACTCCAGTAGTAACCCCTCCTCCACCACCTCCTCCACCCCCTCCTCACCTGCCCCCTTTGGTCAGAGCAACCCCCCAAGTGCCACCCCACCACCCAACCCCTCCCCTAAGGGTCCCGTTGACAGTCGGTTTCACTTCCCAGGTTAGTCTTGTTTGCACCAATACCACAGAATCTTATTTGCCGTCCGCATGTAAAACCCATTTAAACCTCTGCACTACAGAATCAGCACTCTTTTCTTGCTTCCAATGCTCAGAAATTACCTCTTCAATAAATGCACACTAACCTACTAATATCTGCTTAAGTAACTATCGCTGACGCATAATAAGCAAGTTGTTTAACCGGGTATTTCTCTTTTCCTTGTGGACATTTGTGTATTTGTCCCACTCGATAGCTGCCTGCTACTTTCAGCATAGACAACAGTTTGTCTTCCCTGGTGAGTTAACAATCCTCCAGACCACAAAACTCTTATTAACTCTTCAGGTGTGGTGTCTGAGTTCCTAGTTGAGTTATCAGTGATATTTCAAGACAACTCAACTCTGTTTCCCGATCCTGTGAGCTTCAGCTGTAGTGAGATAAAGTTGTTAATAGTGCTCATACTGTGGTGTGTCGCCTTCTACTGGTTATCTGTGGCAATTGCTATATTTTTTGCAGTATTTTGTGCTTTCAGTTTTCTGTCTCTTGTGCTGTGTATAGAGAACCTAAAATATATGTTATTCAGTTGTTGTAAAGGTCCACCAAGTTATTAGCATGCATCACTATTAATATTGCCCTAAACTTTGGCATATACACTGTTAAAAAAATGACAAAAAAAAAAATATATATATATATATATATTGGACTTTTTATTCATCATGGAATAAAAAAAAAAATTCAGGAAGCTTTGAACAGCAACTACTTTGAACTTCAAAACATTAAGTGGAGTAGAAAATACTTAACACACCTTTACATGGAATCTGAACGTTTAATGTCACGTAACTCAAGAATCCCTTTTTTCTCACAGACGTATCCAGTTCCACACATTCAGATGGAGGTTGCAACACCGGGTAAAACAAAACTTTGATTACTGTTACTGCAGCATTTCTAGAAATGTTTTGACCTCAGGCAGTTGAAATGCAGGTTTCATTGGTTTTGGTTCCTTGTGGTACTTTATAATTACTCTGTATGTTTCTTAACGGAGTTGAACAGTAAACGTTTTCTGGGTCTTAAAAAACACAACTAACTCATCTTGACCGAATCAGTTGGGTAATAAGTTCACATGAAATCAATATGGCAGCACTGACTTCTGGAATATTTTTCCTGCAAGTTCAAACTCACAATGTATTCTTCGAAGATGCTTTAAAGGGATAGTTCACACAAAGGCTTTCCATTATTTTATTTTTTTACCTTTATGTTAATTTGAACCTGTTTCTTTATTTTGATGATTAGAGTCAAACATCCAGTATCTCAAAATATTAGAGTATTTAAATTTTTATTACGGTTTATTAAGTCTTTCCAGTAGCCCCTGCAGTTTTTATTAAATGACCATCCCTACAGTATAAATTCAGAACATTTCTTCTTTTTTGAAACCACAATAATGGGGACTTGGCAATGGTCCAGAAGACAATCATAGACACCCTCCTCAAAGACAGGAACTCTCAGAAGGTCATTAGTGATAGGAGTGGCAGTTCACAGAGTGCTGTATCAAAGCATATTAATGACTGCAAGCTTGAGAATACTATCAAGCAAAGCTGATTCAAACACTTGGGAGCGCTTCTCAAGGAGTGGACTGAAGCTGGAGTCAGTGGATAAAGAGTCACCATGCTCAGATGTCTTCACGAAAAGTTCTAACAAGCCACTTTCTGAAACAGAAACAGTGAAGCATCTTACCTGGGCTAAGGAGAAAATGTACTGGACTGTTTCTCAGTTAGAGGTGCTCCGATCACGATCGGCCGATCGTTATGCGTATCTCCTCAGTAAAGCCGGTTTTCTAATCAGCGGTTAATTCCATCAGGTGCGTGATTTCACATAGAGTAGCTGTTAATACACAGAGCCGTTGTTAATAGAGAAGATGCGCAAATCACGTTAATTTTCAGCGTTTATTTGCCCATCTTCTCAGTTAACAACGGCTCTGTGTAGTAACAGCTGCTCTATGTGAAATCACACACCTGATGGAATTAACCGCTGATTAGAAAACCGGCTTTACTGACGAGATGCGCATTAACGATCGGCCGATCGTGATCGGAGCACCCCTATTCTCAGTGATCTAAAGTCCTGTTTTCAGATAAAAGTACATTTTGCATTTAATTTGGAAATCAAGGTCTGAGGTCTGGATGAAGACTGGGGAGGCACAGAATCCAAGCTGCTTGAAGTCCAGTGTAAATTTTCTGAAGTCAGTGATGACATTGTTTCCAAAGTCCAAAGTCAATGCAGCCGTCCACCAGGAAATTCTAGAGCACTTTATGCTTCCATCTGCTGACAAGCTTTATGAAGATGCTGATTCCCTTTTCCAGCAGTACTTTATCACCTGCCCACAGTGCCAAAACCACTTCCAAGTGGTTTGCTGACTATGACATTACTGTGTTTGATTGGCCAACCAATATACCTGACCTGAACCCCATATGGAATCTATGGGACATTTTTAAGAGAAAGATGAGAAACAATCGATCCAACAATACAGACAAGCTGAAGGCTCAAGAGCACCTCAGCAGTGACCCACCTCACTGATGTTGTCATTTGTCCTAAAGGAGCCCTGATCAAGTATTGAGTGCTTAAATGAACTTTTATTTACATTTACATTTAGTAATTTAACAGATGCTTTTAGCCAAAGCGACTTACAAATGAGGGGGAATGGAAACAGTCAAAAACAACAAAAGAATAATGATATACAAGCGTTTTACCAAGTCTCCGTTAGCTTAACGCAGTACATGTAGCAAGGGTTTTTAAAATGTTGCTATGCAGTTAGGTTACTAGCATGTTTTGAAAGATTGCTAGGATGCATTATGAGTGATTTTAAGCATGTTTCGATGCAGCAAATGCATTAATATTATGTCAACACATGAAACTCACATTAACATATCAAACAATTACAGATAGAAATGAATAAGTTCCATAAATCAAGTCCAAAATGAATACTATAGATTAGAATGTTAGATCTTTGTTTTTACAATACAAGCCTTCTAACTGCACTTAACTTTTTGAAATTTTGAGTAAACAGTTTTGTCTGATTGCTCCCTCATGTGGTTCTTGTTTCCAGTCTATAAATACACAAGTCAAATCTATAGGGGAGATGCGATGAGAGCATCTCAGTAAACAAGTTATGAAGCGTTGCCAGTGTGTGTATAATATCCCTGTCTCAAAATAACATGGTGTGGTTTAGACATCATCACTACAGAGGGAGAATCTGGTTTGGCCAATTGACATTTATATCCCTAGTATTTTCGAATACTTTTTTTAAAATTGGGAATATTCTAATATTTTGAGAGAATGGATTTTTGCTTCATGAGCAGTAAGCTCTTATCATCAAAATGAAAAAAATGTTTTACTTTACATGTACTGAATCTGGAATATATGAAAGTTTCACTTTTTGAAATAAGTAAAAAGTAAATAAATACAAAATTTCTATGAAAATATCTGTTTTTGTGTTAAATGAAAAAATATTAAGTACCGTACACATTATAACTAGCAACTTTAGAAATAAAAATGTTAGATTTAACATAAAATATATTGCACATAAACGATTTTTGGGTGAACTTTCCTTAGATAAATGGTGTAGAATAGATCACACTGTATCATACATAGTTCTGATAACTATTTAAAAGTTATTAGTAACTTTCCGCTAAGTTTAGTATGTCCTCTCTTCCATGCAGAGAAACTGATCAGTTGGATGGTAATGTCAACCAGTCGTCAACAGGCCAAAGTGAAGCTGTGGTGAGTGCTGCAAGAAACCTCTACACACAGAGATACTAGGGAACTGAAAGTATTTCTGGGCAACATTTTCAGTTTATCATGCTGTTCACATGGTTTTGTGTGGTCAGTGTTGTAAGGTAGTGACCCTGACCTCTAAAAGACAGTACTGAAGCAATTTAAATTTTTTCCCAGCAGTGCCTCTTAACAGTTGGCTTTGGTAGTCGTGGCCTAGTGGTTAGAGAGTTTGACTCCTAACCCTAGGGTTGTCGGTTTGAGTCTCGGGCCGGCAATACCACGACTGAGGTGCCCTTGAGTAAGGCACCCAACCGCCACAGCATAAATGGCTGCCCACTGCTCTGAATGTGTGTTCATTGTGTGTGTGTGTGTTCACTGCTGTGTGTGCAAAATCGAAACTGATTTAGGATTATGTGAATATTAAATATACATTTAGCCCTAGAATTGTCTAAATTGGTTATTCTTCTTCTCATTCAGGACGAGGAGCAGCAAGGGAATGACGGTCAGGATCAGGAAGGTTCGGATGATGAAAGTGAAGGGGATGAAGTGGATGACCTGCCCAACTGCAGGGGCTACTGGAAGGACCACATAAGGCGTAAGGCCAGCCAGACCAGCGTTTACCTGCAGGAGTGGGATGTGCCTTTCGAGCAGCTGGAGCTCGGAGAGCTGATCGGTAAAGGCCGCTGGGGGAAGGTGTGCAGGGGCCGCTGGCATGGAGAGGTGGCTGTTCGCTTGTTAGAGATTGATGGTAACAACCAGGAGCACCTGAAGCTGTTCAAGAAGGAGGTGATGAACTACCGGCAGACGCGACACGAGAACGTGGTGCTGTTTATGGGGGCCTGCATGAACCCGCCTCATCTGGCCATTATCACCAGGTTCACCTCTTTTATCACACTCAGTGTTGTGTCATTCATTTAAAGAAATTGATATTTTGTATTCAGCAAGGATGCATTTAATTAATCAAAAGTGACAGTGAAGACATTTACAGAAGATTTCTGTTTTAAATTAATACTGAATAAAATCACCATCCTGAAAAAAATGTGTCATTGTTTCCACAAAAATATTAAGCAGGACAGCTGGTAATAATCATAAATGCTTTTAAAGGACCAAATAAGCATTTTAGAACAATTTCTGTAGGATTATGTAACACTGAAGACTGGAGTAATTCACTGCTGAAAATTCATTGCATTCAATTAATTGAATTTTAAAGTATATTAAAACAGAAAAGTATTTTTTTTTTATAATGTAATATTTCACAATATTACTGTTTTTACTGTATTTCTTATCAAATAAATGCAACCTTGGTGTGACATTTAGACATTAGAGACATTAAAAAACTTGCTTTGGATGGTACTGTGTGTTTTGAATGTGTATGTAGTATGTTATAATATATAGGAGCATTTGCGTTTTGATTGTAATGTATTTTTGTATTATGATCCTGCTGCAGCTTTTGTAAAGGACGGACACTCTACTCGGTTGTCAGGGATTCTAAACTTGACATCAACAAGATAAGACAAATCGCTCAGGAAATTGTAAAGGTATGAAGCATCACATATAATACTTGTTCTTGGCTTTATTGAATGAATGATTTATCAGTGCATGTTATTATCCAAAAAATGTCTTTGTAGTCTATCGTCAAAATGTAAAAATGGTAAAGCAGCTAAAAAAATCATTATATCATCAGTTTGGCTTCTTTAACTCAAATCACATTAACAATGGTTTTGTTTTGTTTTGTATCTTTTTCCTTTTGCAGGGAATGGGTTACCTCCATGCAAAAGGAATTGTGCACAAAGATTTAAAGTCTAAGAATGTTTTTTACGATTCAAACAAAGTGGTCATCACCGATTTCGGTCTGTTTGGGATGTCTGGAGTGGTCCAGGAGGACAGGTAGGGTGTATGTAATGTACCCCAGTGGTAGAAAACTAAAATAGTCTTGTTATACAGTACTGCTTTGTCAAGAACTTCATTATTCTATGCGTTTGTTTGTAGGCGGGAAAATGAACTGAAGCTTCCACGAGGGTGGATCTATTACCTGGCTCCAGAGATTGTGCGAAAGATGGTACCAGGAAACCAAGAAGACTGTCTGCCCTTTTCGAAAGCTGCTGATGTTTACGCATTTGGGTAAAAACCACATCTCTTTTCCCACATCTGCAACACATATACAGGGCATCTTATGCAAACATTTGGTTTCGGTGTTAATGTTTCATTTCTGCTTAAAAAAACGAATTGGTCCTTCATTGTAAAGGCTTTATCAAAATCAAATTACAATATTTCACACACCAACACTGAAGTTGATCAGTTGACTTTAAATGTTTCTTTCACAGCACTATCTGGTATGAACTTCAGGCTAAAGAATGGCCTATTGTTAACCAACCGACTGAAGTTCTGATCTATCAGCTGGGAAGTGGAGAAGGCATCAGAATGTTACTGACCCAGAAGGGTACAAGCTTGGGCAAGGAGGTTACGGTAAATCCAGCCCTGGAATATATATATTATATAAAATATTACATATACACAAAATAATATTAACATGATCATTGTATTGGCACTGCAGGAGATCTTGTCAGCCTGCTGGTCCTTTAAGGTTGAGGACAGACCCACATTCACTCAGCTGTCAGACTTACTAGAGAAGCTGCCGAAGCTCAATCGCAGACTCTCACACCCCGGCCACTTCTGGAAGTCTGAGGAGTATGTATCCTAGTCTGGAACGCTAGCATGCTGTGGATCACCCTTTTTTTAGGGTGTAGTTTAGGGAGCATGAAAACTAACTGATCGTTTGGAGCCGACCTGTGTATTGTTTTTTTGTTTTGTTTTTTTTGTCTCTATTCTGAGCCTATTTAATTGAACACCTTTGGATTTTTTTAGTGTAACGAGAGTCAGAAGGATGCTGTGCATGGAATCAACCATTATATATTTGATCCAACCTGATATTATAGTGCGGAAAATAACAATAAGTGACAGTAATGCAAAAGAGTGTATGCCTGTGAGCTTGTGAGCGTTTTTCTGCTACCAAAGTTTTTGGCTGTTATATGAATGATTGGTCTGGTTTGCAGATGTGTGAAGATTTGTGTGATTTGTCGTTTATTATTTACTAGATAGAAGCAGATAATAGGATTGGTTCAGAGGGAAGGTGCTTATTGATTTAGCCTGTTACACTCTGAATATGTTTATATGACCCAAATATCTGGCCTGTGGTCAGGAATTCACCTTTTATATTTAATAACGATGGTTAGACAGTGGTTCTGAATTTATAATATATTTAAAATAATATTAATGACAATAATTAGATAATATATGATTATATAATGTAATACATTAAATCATTTAAAATGATTTATTATTATTATTTATCAGTACAAGTACAGTACAGTTGAAATCCCTGAATTTTCTTTTGTAATTTTCTTTTAAATATTTGTGTATGTTGTCTCTGCTGTTTTTCTGGTGGGTTTCTCTCCGCACTGGAAATGGCCCAAACTTGTGATCCCCTCTCTCTGTCATCGGCCGTTCCTGTCTCCATCTTGATGGCTCAACCTTTCTTCTTACCAACAACTTCTCCCATATCTTCATATTTCGCATGTCACTTTATTTTCTCCTCTGTATTTTCCTTCCTTCTGTTCTCTGATTGGCTGAATGTTCAGTGCATGGCATCACCACTGTCTGCGTGAGCACTGCAGTCCAGGCCTCCGCTCTCGTTGTCCCTATGTCTACAAATACGATGGTTTGTCAACAGCTGCTGTTAACATTAACATGGCTACTGCATTCAAAGAAAACAACTGAGTCATTTTTAGAATATTTTTAATAGTAGTCCCATCTTTGCCGGTTCTAACACTGAGCAAAGTTATGAGCTGAAAAGTTGTAAATGTAAAAAATGCAGATAGGCTTTCAGCTGTTTTACTGAGCTAGTTGACTTTGCCACATTTTGCCATTTCGAATGGAATTTGATTTCCATTGCTCTTTTGAGGACATACCTTAAGCTTTTACAGTCCACAAACTTTCTCCTGTATTCTTTAAAAAAAGTGACTTCCGTATTCTATGTATTTGCTCAAAATTACGATTTAACTGAATAATTATTTACCGGATGCTAATCTGACCTACTGAGCCCTCCCTTCCGGGATGGATATAGATCTTCAAAAATATGGATCCTGATGAGTTATTTGTAATATCATAAATAATGAAACAATATTTTGATCCAGCTGGATGATGTTCAAGAACTTTTAATATCGAATACCTCTCGTTTTAATTTGTGCGTGTGTGAGAGAGAAAGTGTGTGAGAGTGTGCATGTAGAGTTTTGAGTGATTTATTTGTGGTGTTCTGAACAATGAGAGGCTGGAGAAGATGGCAGTGACTGTTCCCATGACAATTTAAAGGAATTCGAATAGAGAACTGTTGTTTTATTTATTGTACAGCTAAGATTTCTTATATTATTTGTACAAAATGTTATATGTTTCCATCGAAAAATTGTTGAAAAGGTACTTTTCTCCTGTTGTACAGCTCTTTATAAACAAAGTGTGTCGAACACAATTTGTACATTTCTAGAATGAGATTGCGGTTTTAATGTTATGTAATTATGAATTAATATTTTTGTAAAGCTTATAGCCACTTGTCTGTAAACACAATGTCCTTTTATCCTTGCAGAAATAAATAAAACATTTGAAATATTTTCCGTTTTCCGTTTCATGAAAGTGTTGGCAAAAAAAAAAAAAAAAAAACATTATAGTCTGGTTTCACACCGGGTCTAAACTCAAGCCAGGACTAGGCCTTAATAAAAAAATAAAAAAAATGAAAAAGAAAACCTTACAGCTGTGAATCTTGAGATGGCAATGGCTTTGACATATTTTAAGATATTTACTCTAGGGACTAGATAAGTCATGACTATGAAACCAGGGGTAGGCCTATATAATCTAGGCTTCTTTTCTACAGTTGTACATATTACGTATATATACAATCTGTAAGAGTTTTTTTTATATTTGATATCAGAAATTGCATTTTGTTTTTAATTTAGTAGGGCAATTTTTTATTTACTACTAACCTATTTAGTAGGCTACTTTAGTAAATTGACAGACATTTTTCGCAAACTCACCCTGTTCATAAACAAACATACCCTTAGTTGTTAATGTTGTAGTTTAAAATACCTTGAGAAAATGTATGTATCAGAAAGAAATATTAAAGAAAATCCATTGTCTGTGTACTGAGGCTATGGTATTTGTATAGTAGCCTATTATTTACATCTGTCTACGGTTAAATTCTAAAACATTTTACGGACAAAAGAAATTTGACACAAAACTGCTCCTTTACTGTACATCTTTGAATATTTTCTCTGATACTCTCATGACTTGGGTTGTACAAAAATTTTACAAAACAGCTGGTAATCTGGTTTAACAAAATGTTTCCTGAAAGTATGCCATAAAATTACTTTTCCTAGTAGGCTACAAAGAGTTAAGATGATCTACGCGATTTTCCTAGGCGGTAGGTCTCAGACAGAATTTGGTTAAGTTCAAAATGACAAGATATTCAGTTTGGGTATGCAACACCCAAGTCATTCTAGAATTAAGTTATAGACGGTTTCATCGGGCCCACGCGCCTGGACCTAAGTTAACTTCCGGTCTGTGTTGTGTATATCGGTCTGGCTGCGGTGCCATCTACAAACGCAGTTAAAGCCAAGGTGATGAGTAGACTGAAGTTGGGCTCAGGTGGTTGTGCTGCGGGATGTGTTTCCCATACATTTATTTATTTTTGGAGACTCGCCACAATTTTAAAACTGATCGATTTTCAAAAAGGCTTTGTTAAATAAACATGAGTAACGTAACATTACGTAACGTACTTCACGTTTAATAATAATTCCTTACATTTATGTTTAAATATCAAAACGAGGCACAGGTGTTTTTATATCGCTGTATTTCTGAAAGAAGATTTGCGTGTTATATGGGTGATAAAGCAGCGTGTGAGCGTACCAGCTCTGCTTCGTTTACAGCTGTTACTGGGGAAACCTCTATTTCTCGCGCTTTATTTCTATGCTTTAAAACATCTCCTGCTGGCAAATAATGAATTTGCATTTTCATTAAGTCCGCCTGATCCACACAGAAAACACATTTTGTTTGTTATCAAAAAATATCTACTCTAGAGGGACTGTTGTTATTGATTCTATTTGGAGTCTACCGGAAGTTAAGTTAGGTCCACAAAAGCGCTCACGCGCATTAACGTTTGTTTATGTTGATGCCGTTGAAACCGTCTATAGTTGACATCTTGACATGCCATTTGTTTTACATATTTAGTATGAATAAGAGGATGATTATCCGTAAATAATGATAACAAGTCCCCTAACAGCCTATATTTTGCACTTCGGGAGAATGCTTCTGCAGTGTCGATTATTCGGAAATAGCCTACAAATATTCCTAAAATAGAGTAAATATTTAGCGCTTTGTGAGACGTGACCTTATCTGTTTTAACTTGCTTCCCCCAAAATAACCATCTTCTGTCTATTTTACGTAGGGTGGATTAGGGTGATGTGGGGCACTTTTAGCCATTTTGACTTGTGCATCATATTTCCATATGAAGCCAAAATGATACTACATCAAAATATCAACCCTATATAACCCTATCTAAATCAGAAGAATTTTTTCAGAAATTGTAATTAAAGGGGAAATGGCAAATATATTAGTGCTCCTTGTGCCAAATCATTTAAGAATTTGTGGATTTTCTAATGTGGGACAACTCATGCTCAAATCTGGGACACTGTTTTGGCTTATAAATAGTCATTTTTACAAAGTAATTAACACTCCTGGTTAAATGTGCATACCCATGTTTGCTTAATTAATTTAGTAGGCATACAGTGTGTTTGTTGTCTTCATAAGTCAAAAATAAATATATATATATAGAGAGAGAGAGTAACCTATATGTTCATTTATGGAATGTTAAATACAATTTTATAACAGAAATCTTATATTTTTTTTAAATAATGTATTATTTTATTATTTAAAACAATAATAATAACCACCTAATTAAGTCATTTTTTTAAATTAAACTGAATGATTATAGCAAAATAATTTAATAAACCATTTTTGAAAATATGTCAAATTTGGAACATTGAATGCCTTTGAAACTGTTATTAAACAAAAGTGTGTGTTAATCAAATTGCAATAGTTAAAGACTTCATAACAGAAATAAGCCGTCAATGGTCCAGGACGCCATTGTCCTCTAGTCGCTAAATTGTGAATCTGGATCTTAAAACAAATAATAATGCTGCATTATAACCCCCAAAATTTACAAAATTACACGTATGACATTTAACCTTCTTAATGCACATTTTATCAATTGAATAGCATAGTATTTTTGACTGTCCCACATTCGTCAAAACATGATGTCCAATTTTTCAAAATAATTTTCAAAAGTGGGACAACAAAGATTTCTTTCAATAGAAAATATTCTTAATACATTTTAAGAATATTATTGCAAAATCTGATGTCTAAATTCATTGCAAATATAATTTGATAACAATTTAGAACATCGCTTTTATTTGTTTTATTTATAACAGATTTAAATCCTTAACATTCATTTAGTCTAAATCCTATGTCAATGTCATTTCAGTGAACTTTACAAGAGGTACTTCCTGTTTGTTGATTTTCTTGGCCACATAATTTCCAGAAAGTTAAGTGATTTCAAAAACTTGACACCCCTGCTTGAATTTAACACCAATCATGTTCAGTTTCAGTTTCAGTTTATTGTTGTAAAAGAAGAGACAAATTCCCTCATTAGTCAGTTTCCCACATTCAATAGTCTTAGCTAACCTCCTCCTCAAAGAGCAGTTTGGGTTTGATCAGTGAATTAACGTTTACATTGAAAAACGTTAGGAAAAGCAAAACTTAGAAGCCCATGTACAGCCAATGAAAATTGGCCAAGTTCATAGTCTTCTGGAGAGATCAAGCGTTGACGTGTTTTACGACGGAAACCGGACGTCAGTTGGGGGTTCTTAAATCTGCGTGGCTTGTCGAACGACTCACTTTCTTTTTGTTCTCTCGTACACTATAGAGCTGCAGGAAAGTAAGAACTGATAGAATGGCTTTTTATCAGCAACCACCGTTTTACAACCCAGTAAGTGACTGATTATTATTTTGCAAAGAATTATGATAAAGCGTCATAATAAGCAATGCCTTATCATTATATCTCCTTTATTCGCTATTACCTTTGTCTTCCTCTTTTTTGAGTTAGCAACTCCATTATTCAAAGTTATCTGGTTTTGCATGTGCACAATTAAAACTCCTTCATGCAACAAGTAGACCAAGATGGGGTGTCCTTTTTTTTTTTTACTCTCCTTGCTTTCTGTCTTTTTTTTTTTTTTTTTTTTTGCCTAAATGATCATTTTCACCGTTATATTACATATGACACCGTCATATGACATCCATTCCCCAATTTCGTATATCAAACAAGCCAATTTAATAATTGATTCACATTATTGGGGATTAGCTCCTCAGTGCAGATGCAGATTGTGTCACATTACTCTTTACATCAACACAGAGAATCCCATTCAGCGGTCAAATCCAGGGAGGCCTGCAGAATGGGAAGAGCATCATCTTGAGCGGACGGGTTTTACCAGGGGCTAACAGGTGAGGAACATGAAAGAGTTTTATTCTCATTTTCAAAGTGTTGAGCAATCACAATATGCTGGTTACCTTTAAATTGTGCTGCAAAAGTGCTCTTGATGTATTTTTTAGTAGTACAATTATTTACCAGTTCAGGTGTCACTTCGTGAGCCTTGCAATTATTTTAGAACATATCAAATCAGAGATGAGATGAGACCGATCACACTCTCCTTGTTACCCGTTCCTTTTTGTTCTGCAGATTTCATGTGAACCTTCAATGTGGTTCTCATTCCGGGGCTAATATTGCTCTGCACTTTAACCCACGCTATGAGAGCGCTGGGTATGTAGTGCTCAACAGCTTCCAGAACATGAACTGGGGCTCAGAGGAGCGCAAACATGAATCTCCCTTTCCCCAAGGCCAAACATTCACCCTCCAGATCCTCGTTGAGCAGGACGAATACAAGGTACAAGGACACTGACTCTAAAATTGAAGTTTCTAAATAGTAGCCATTTGCATCTTTCTTTCTAATCAGCAGAACCATAAATAGTTAATTATTTGAAAGGCATTTCACCTCTTTTCATTAATGACTTTTGTGATGGTTCTCTTTAGATATCTACTAATGGGAGACACTTCATGGACTATAGACACCGCTTTCCATTCTCTAATGTGGACATCATCTCGGTGGATGGAATGGTGGAGTTGAACTCTATTGTCTTCCAGAATCCTGCGGTGAGAACTAAAATACATGCGTCGCCACTGCAGAACGTTTCTCAGACTATAACTTAACTTTTGAGCTAGTTTGGAATGACTTTTGTCTGTGCCCATGTCTTTTGTAATGGATTTATTAAGTGATCACAAGTGCAGTTCTTCACATTAAAGCAATATTCAGTATGTGTGGTAGCTGAATGCTTTTAGGCCCAGTTTATTTAAATAACATTTTTGAATGTAATATGATATATATATTTGCAGCCTTATTTACCTCCTATCACCCTGAACCTGTAAGACAGATGGATATCATCTCATACCGTGTATAACTTTTGAGATAAAAACTCATAAACAGCACTTTATAATAGCAAGCATAGATTTGCAATGTCTTTTGAATTCATTTTGTATATCATCTTATCTTTTTAGGCTTATACAGCACCTCAAGCAGCATTTCAGGTGAGAGCAAAATCAGTTTGAAAAACATTAAATCTGCAGTCCCTAACTTTTTTGTTCAAAATTAAAAAAACATTCTGTAATAAGAAAGTACAGCATGAAATCAGTTTTCCAAACAGTGTTTTTGTCTTGTACTGAATCACTACAGTACACCTATAATAAGTGTTTATATTCAGATTATTTAGACTGGTTCGGATAGGTACCGCTGCGGAATAGCCCAGTTCCTGCATGATTCGCCATAGACATTAACAGAGAGAAGTAGCTCTGGGTGCAATATTCTTTCGCAAGATGCACCCACTTCTGTTTATTTATTGCTAAAGCACAAAAAGTTACGGACTGAAGCTTTAAGTCAGGACGTTATTGCAGACTTTTGTCTGTGCCCATGTCTTTTGTAATGGATTTATTAAGTGATCACAAGTGCAGTTCTTCACATTAAAGCAATATTCAGTATGTGTGGTAGCTGAATGCTTTTAGGCCCAGTTTATTTAAATAACATTTTTGAATGTAATATGACATATATATTTGCAGCCTTATTTACCTCCTATCACCCTGAACCTGTAAGACAGATGGATATCATCACATACCGTGTATAACTTTTGAGATAAAAACTCATAAACAGCACTTTATAATAGCAAGCATAGATTTGCAATGTCTTTTGAATGCATTTTGTATATCATCTTATCATAGGTACTGCTGCGGAATAGCCCAGTTCCTGCATGATTCGCCATAGACATTAACAGAGAGAAGTAGCTCTTGGTGCAATATTCTTTCGCAAGATGCACCCACTTCTGTTTATTTATTGCTAAAGCGCAAAAAGTTACGGACTGAAGCTTTAAGTCAGGACGTTATTGCAGTTTTCCTGTCATAAACAACTGCTGTTCCTTTCATCAACAGCCCCAGTATGCTGCACCTCCAGGATGTGGAGTAAGTGCTTAATACATCTTGAAATATGTCATGTGACACCTTTATGGTGATCAACATTATGATATAATTGTTGCTCTACAAAACCCCCAAAACACCCTAATAGGATTCTACAGACATTAAATGGCCTAAAACATAATGTAAATGAAATGTTGGAGAAAGAGACTATTAGAAAGACAATGTACTTGTTCTTCCTCATTTGATGTGACCGGGTTAATGTGTCAACTACGGTTCTAGAAAATAATGACACCTACTTCACCGCTGCCAAGTGTCAATACACACAACTTCCTGTTTAAGTTAGTTGGCCGTGTGAGCATTTCGAAAACCTTTGTTCGGTGTTATCTGTGCTTAACAGTGCTCTTATTTGTGACGCTGTTAATAATGAATCATTTATTTTTTACCATTCTGTTGTATCGAAATTGCTCACTAAGGTGCTGATATTTAATCAAGCGTCACATTTGCAGTCTCCCATATCTTTCAGTAACAGTTTTTAGATAAAAAATGTTTTTCTTGTATGAGGAAATGATAAAAACACTGTTTATCTACCCACAGTTCCCGGCATACCCAGCTGCACCTAACTATGTAAGAGCAACTCCCATCACAAATAATCACATGACCATACACAACTGAAAGTCATGCATGAAGAGATTCAGATAAATATGAGAATCTGTGCTTTCAGTGTGACACTCCACAAGTTTTTTAATTATTTTTTAATAGTAATATTACATAACTTAAAATACACTCATTTATAAATCTATTTTTATTTTGACTTACATTTAGACTATCCCGTACAAAACCGTCATCAACGGTGGACTTCACCATGGCAAAAACATTGTCATCCATGGAGTTATCAATCCCAATGCTAACAGGTCAGACATCGGATGACAGACTCACACTGTTATTTGGATTATAACTAATGTTACATATTTAAACAGAAATGTAAATCTGTTTCTTTTTCTTCTGTTCCCTCCATTAGAATAATTTTTAACCTGCGCCACAGAAGTGGGATTGCACTGCACTACAATCCTCGTTTCGATGAGAGCGTGGTTGTGCGCAACTCCAATCAGATGGAGCAGTGGGGTGCAGAGGAGCGGTTTGGAGACTTGCCCTTTCAAAAAGGACAACCTTTCCAGGTAGACACACTTACATCCATGAACATGTTTTACTTTACTGATGCTGTCGTTGTGAGTTGAAAATAATATCACTTGTGTGTGTTGCAGGTCACTATCTCCTGCGAACCCCATCATTACAATGTGTTTGTCAACGGCAAACAAGCACACACTTACAAACATCGCTACACAAATCTGACTGACATTGATATTTTGGAGATTTGCGGAGATCTGCAGCTGACTTTTGTGCAGGCTTAACAGGAATCTGTGATGTTTCATTTTTAAATCACTTTTAAGAGAAAGCAATGCTTATTATTGAAAAGTAGAATTGCTTTCAAATACGGAGAAATGGGTGACCGTAAACATGAAAAGCACTGTGATTTTGCTATTTTGAATCAACATGAAATCCTTAATTATTGCTTAACAAAGGTGAATTAAGAGGACCATACTTCTCTGATATGCTAAATGTAATGCTTTTATAATGCTTATAGGCTAAAGCATCTTAAATTGATCTGAAATAACTCATAGCGTGTGGGTCATATTTGATTTTTTTTTTTATAATTTTATTATTTTTTTCTGACCCGCTCACTGATTTTGACCAAACTTGAACTGGTTTTCACTGAAAACTCACATGTGGTATATTTATTTTGAGGAACAGGCTTGGTGAAATCTAAACAAGGAATTGATACCTCTGTGCTTTCCCCCTCTTTCGATCTGGTTCACACAGAATGTGTTTTCCACTCCACTGGGACATGATATAGTTTTGTAAATATGAAGAAGTGTTTGCACTTTGTGCTTGCATCTCGCATTTTTTGCAGCATTGCGTGAAAAAAAAAAAAACCAAGAAAAAAAACTTAAAGAACACTGTAGGGAAGGGTTCTTTTTGTTTGTTTTTGTCTCTTTTGATAACGATCTAGGCAGTTTTCAGTAGTACAGTGAAAGATTAGTGTTCCAGAAAACCTTACATATTCATAAAATAATTTGATCTTTAATATCTACTGATTATTGAAGTAGGTCTAATATTTGCAGCATGGTCGCAGAATTTTTCCTGAAATTTAATGTTAAGGTAACATTAAACATTCTTAACCCTTTAAAGCTCTATTTGGGAATTTTCTGAGAACCAAAAATAATATTTCTTAGAACTAGTACCAAAAAGAACAAAACTGGGCTAATTGAGATTGTGATTTGAAGACTTTTTTTATTACTACATTCAAGACCGCTCATTTGAGAGTTATTTTTTATCAGTATTATTTTTTATGGCTCCTTAGTATTGTTGTTCTTTTGGATTTAAATGGTTTTGATATTGTTCTATTATTTTATGCCCTTTCAAATGGTACACCTTTTTACTTTATTTAACCCTTTATTCACCTTTTTCTCTAAGAATATATGATATCTGCTCTTATCTATGTTTTCAATTTAGCTGTCTGGCAGACAACATAGGTAATTTTCAAGGTATAACCATATATAAGCAGAATTATTCCACTGCACCAATGAACTCATGAAGAGGTCTGTATTAATGAAGTTTATGGACAGCTGCAGCTGATTTTTGTGTGTGTCTAACAAGGATCTAGGGTCCACAAATACATGTATGGTTAAAAATACACTTTCTTTTCATTTGGTTTGCAAAATTCAACGGGGCAAATCTCTTATGCTGATGATAACATACTATATGTCTAAACTTTTGCAGTCTTTTGCACTTTGCTAAATATACATCTACATATAAATCCAGATGGAAGTAGAAAACTACCTAAAAGCCTTTTCATCAGAAGTTCAATTTTATCTTTAAATGTTACAAGTGCTACAAGTAATTTTTACAGACAGAGGGTGAAGAACAAAATATTTAAATATTTTAGTGCTGTTGACATTAGCAAAATAGGGACTGGTTTCTGTTGACGTTGTATTTAGATTGATCTCAAGGTGGCAGAAGAAATCTGCTTAATTTGAATTATTTTAAACAGCTAACTGCTAAATTAGCAACTTAACAGCTATCTAATATTATTATATGAAAATGCAATAGGTGAGATATTTAAACTCATTTTTTTTCATGCTTTCATTACACTTCATGACAGTTCAGCTTGTGATTCTTATTACGTGGAGGTCATGTTTGGAAGTCTCTGAGAACCTGACACCTTTTACATTTACATTTATCATTTAGTAGACGCTTTTATCCAAAGCGACTTACAAATGAGAACAATAGAAGCGGTCAGGTCAACAAGAGAACAACAACGGTATACAAGTGCCATGACAAGTCTCAGTTAGTCTAGTACAGAACGCAATGCAAGGTTTTATTTTTTGAAAAGAAGGAAAAGTGCTAGTATTAGTTGGTTAAGTGCTGGCGAAAAAGATGAGTCTTTAGATGTTCCTTGAAAATGAGTAAAGACTCAAGAGGTCATTCCACCAGCTGGGCGCTGTTTTTGTCTCCATGTTTTTCTGTGATGCTGCTGCTCCAATGAACATTTCTTAACCAGTGGCCACACCATAATTTTTTATAGTGCATTGATAGATAATCTTAAGTATTAGAAGAGAATTCAGTCTTATGAATTCAGATTATTGAGGTGGTTTATTGCAGCATGGTTACAGATATGTTAATTTTTTATGTTAGAAGAACGTTAGAGGATTTTTCTCCTTAATGCAATTGCTCCATATCAAAAGGGGCACATTATTACCTTTTAAAAGGATGACAGCTTTTGCAAATTTATTCCTGAGGGTTTATTTTATCTGCTCTTATACAGGTTTGCATTTTATGGCAGATATTTCTAGGTAATTTCCAGTAAAGGTATATCTATTAAAAAGGACAAATATTCCACTGTTTATCTTAGATATGTGTGGCTCTTAGACTCTCATGTATCTCTTTGGTTATATTATCACTGTTACGCCAACAGTAGTCTACATGTCTGTCTCTGGACTATAGTTATCTCCCCTTTATACTTGTTTGCATTTTACTGGTAGAAAATATTTCTAGGTCATTTTCAGGTAGCTATATCTACCTAGAATATTGTGTATAGCATTTGTATAATATATGGGCGGTCTTAAAATCACAGCTATATTAAGACGATTCACCTTGGTTTACCATCCTCGGTGCTCCAACCTTGGTCTTGAATACCCAGCTGAAGATTTGCAGTGAGACTGCAGAAAAGAAGGAACTGGCAGAATGGCAGATTCTCAGATTTTTCACAAACCAGTACGTAACATTTTTAATATAAGACTCTTTACTAAATACTTCACGTCAGCATGTTCACATACCAGTAGTAATGAAGGGTTTAGAGATTTAGGTATGCAGCAATGTTTTGGGTGTTTTGTCAGATTGAGTACTTTTATTATTTTATTTCCCAGATATTTATCATGGTTACAATGTAATATTGCATAAATATGCTTACTGTATTCACATCTCAGACACAGTCCGCAATTACTCAAGGGATACCAATCACAGGGGGCTTGAAGGAAGGGAAGACTATTGTCATAATTGGACAGATTTTGTCAAATGCTCACAAGTGAGTATTTTTTCATGTTCATCTCAAACGACGGAATATTACCATGGACATTGTTTGTTTAGTATACAGTTTTCATTGTGTTCTCCAGATCATATATCAGCCTCAAGGATGGTACTCATCCCTCTGCTAAAACTGCTCTGTGCATTAGCCCACACTTCGAGGATGATCACCCACACATACTGTACAAGACCTTCCAAAACGGTAGCTGGGACTCAGATCAACCCACTTCTATGTCTCCTCTCCTCCAAGACCAACAGTTCATCATCAAGATCCTTGTCACCGCACAGGCATATGAGGTATTTATTATTTAAAAGCCATTTATTTAGCTGTAAAATCCCCCAAAATGACATTCAGTCAAGCTCCAAACATGACTGGCAGGTAAGATAGTGACTCCTCTTTCATTACTACGTCTTTTACCAATTTGCTGTTTTATTTTTTTCTTCACAGTTGCTAGGACACCTTTCTCAGTTTGGTCACTTTTATTCCATTTACCAAATTCCATCTTAGCAAAGCAGGAAATACAAAATGCATACAAAATGCATTAAAATGACAAAACACTTCACACGTGCTTTAAATCAACTCATTCTTCTATTAAAATGGCAAAAGCTGTCACTCACCAAACACATTTTTCAATCATACACTAATGCACTTAAACACTAGCAACAATTAGCATTATACAATTAGTATATTCAGTATCCACTGCAGTATGTTATGTACATCTTCACATTACTGTACAAAACTATTTCTACATTGTGCCGTTTGTATAGATGTAACCGAAAGACATAAAAAAACAAAAAACAACTGTTAACTTTCTAGCCACAAATTACAGGAGATAAATCTTTATTCAGTACACTACTGTTCTGTTTCTGTACTAGCTGAATGAAAAGAATGATTGGTTTCCACTGTTTTGCTCATTAAACAATGGCTCTCCACAGATAAGTGCCAACGGGGAAGAATTAATGGTCTATAATCACCGTATGCCGTTCGCTCAAATGAACATCATCTCAATGGAGGGAATGGAGCTGGATTTCTTTGGCCATCTTGTGGTTAGAATAAACATATGCTACCCCTATTGAGCATAAAGTTCAGCATTATTAAAATGCTATATACTTTCCTATATTTTACAGTTTCATAAAAAATAATTTTTATGCTTTCATACTTTTTCCTGCAATCAGGTGGCATCGTACAAAAAAGAACTGATCAATGGATTAAAGCCTGGCAAAGTCATTGTTATTCATGGAACTGTTAACTCTGACTGTAAAAGGTCTGAAAAATTCTTTCTTCCTGACATACATCACTAGCATTTTCACACTTTCTTTCTTTCTTTCTTTGTAAACGTACAGATAATATCAAAAACCGTTTATGTTTATGATAACGTATCCACTCTTCTGTTCCATTCTTCATTAGGATTGAGATTAATCTGCGCCACAGGTATGGGATTGCATTTCACTACCTGTGCCATTTTGAGGAGAATGCAGTTGTTCGCAATACCTGGACGGACGGGCAGTGGGGGCGAGAAGAAAGGAGCGGAGACATCCCTTTTGCAAATGGAGAGTTCTTTGAGGTAGGCTGGCACACTGACATGTAGATGCTTTTTCTGTTTAAATGGACAGAGTAATACAGTAATAGAGTTATACAGTTGAATGGACAAAAGATTATAACATAATTTTCGCAAAAATTTGGTTTGCTAATGGGTTGTGGATGACACAAGGGCAAGTAAATGATAACAGAATTTACATTTTTGCGTGAACTGTCTCTTTAAGAGTATATGTTTGTTTGTGACATCAGAACAAGTATCTTACTGTCAGTTTTATATGTGTGATTCAGATGAAAATCACCTGCAAAGCAGAGCAGTATGATGTGTCAGTGAACGGCCAGCAAGCACACACTTACAAGCATCGCTTTACTAATCTGGGTGACATCGATGTTGTTGAAGTTTGTGGAGGTCTACAGTTGTTTTCTGTGGAAGTCAAGGATCCATAGGAAGTGCATATTTAAAACTTCCACAAATAAGTTCATATGCTTAAAACTACTTTTGTTGGTGTTGTTAATGGCTTTGAAATATTAAACTGCTGGTGATAACATATAATTATTTTCTGCCACTATTTTAACTATTGTGAAATGTTATGTTACACATGCAATGTCTCAGCTTCCAGACGGATATCACTAAAATAGGTGTCTTAAGAAATCCTGACTATGTGAAAGGGAAAAAAAAGTGAAAGTGACATTCAGCCAAGTATGGTGACCCATATTCAGAATTCGTGCTCTGCATTTAACCCATCCGAAATGCACACACACAGAGCAGTGAACACACACACACACACACACACACGCGGAGCAGTGGGCAGCCATTTATGCTGTGCGCCGGGGAGCAGTTGGGGGTTCGAACACCGACTGCGATGTCTGCCATTCAAGGCGGGGTTAGGTGTCTTGCTCAAGGACACCTCGAAACTTGGTCAGGTGGAGCCGGGGATTGAATCACCAACCTTCCGGTTTGTAGACAACCTACATGAACCACTAAGCCACTGCCGCCTATGTTTGCAATAGACACACCTTTTATCACAGCACTCTTTTCTGTATGCATAAAATAACCTTTGTCAAACTGAGCAGTGACCTATACAACAGATAGTATTGTATGGAATGCTGTATCTCATAATGTAGTGCATGCAGCTGAACCTTTTAAAACATTTCCAGTGAAATAAATAGGAGTAATGTGTAGCTAATGTTTCAATGACTATAAAAAAATGTGTGTAGCTTCCTTTTATTTTTCATAAATATTATCATAAGGCATAATAATAAGCAATGCCTTATCATTATATCTTCTTTATTCGCTACACAGCAAAAAACGTTGGGTTGTTTTTTTAACTAGTGATGGCCGATTCGTGAACGAATCGTTTAATTTAACCGGTTCTTTTTATTGAACCGGTTGAACCAGTTCACCAAATCGAACTGAATCGTTTGAAACGGTTCACGTCTCCAATAAGCATTAATCCACAAATTACTTAAGCTGTTAACTTTTTTAACGTGACTGACACTCCCTCTGAGTCAGAATAAAGCAATATCCCGGAGTAATTCATATACTCAAACAGTAGGCTACACTGACTGAACTGCTTTGAAGCGAGAATTGAAGATGAACACCGAGCCGAGCCAGATAATGAACGAACACGCCCACTGCTGGAGCAGTTCTCGTTCTCGAGTCAAGAACCGGTTGCTTCGGTTTTCGGATCACCAGTAGACTCAACCGAGAATCGTTTCTGTCGGACGCGTCCGATTTGAGAACCGATGAACTGATCAATCAGGGTATCTTCCGTCCATTCCAAATCCGTTTTAAATACCCTGATTTACACGGACCAATGTATAGGCCAAATGGGTTTTCAGGGAAGTTGGACAATAGTTAAGACTCTAAAGATGATTTATGAAATATCTGTACTGTATGATGACACATTCACAAATTGAGTTTGTAGTAAACAGAACATGAACACGAGTAGAGCAGTTGATGATACATGCAGCACGTGCTAGTTAGAGCGATTCTCATTCTCGAGTCAAGAACCGGTTGCATCGGTTTTGGGATCATCAGTACTGAACCCAGAGCTGTTAAATATGAGAGTTGCGACACTCTTTGATCTCGCCGCCACGCTGTCACGTGGTTCATGTAGCTCTCAATAGCTCCAAACAACTCCGCGCTGTCAACCAGTTTGAATGGTTTTAAGCGGGACAGACAATTCAACTATATTTGCAGCAATTAGGTAAATATTGACGCATAATATGTATTGATTATTACGTTGACACTTGCATTACATACATATAATAACATTTTTTTTTTCGGTGGAGTGGCGGAAACAAGGCATTAATCAGTTTTTGTGTTTAATTTTGGAGGGAAGATCCGGCGGCTAGCGTAAAATACATTTACAGTAACGATTATATTACAGCATTTTCCCGGCAAATATTAACGCGTATGAACTGATTACTATGTTTACTACACGTAAAGTGTGTTCTCTTTTCCTAAATACGATCCATAACATTACCGTTAACGGGATTCATTTCAGGATGGTTAACCCCTTCATCCTTCCCTAAACATAGGCTAAACCTTCCCTAAACATAAGTGTACTGTTAATAAAGTCTGTATACTAATAATATATATATACACAAACACACACACACACACACACACAAAAAGTTCTAAGAACTAATTTGTCCTAAGGTTTTAGGACAACTTTAGATTCATTTCAAATGATATATATATATACACCCACCAACACATGCATATACACATATGTACATAAACACACATACTTTACATATAGTGAGTTTGTGTGTACACATACACGCATGTATATTTTATATATATATATATATATATATATATATATATATATATATATATATATATATATATAATTAAATAAATGTATATATAATATAGAGTAGTCAAAATTAGAAATGGATCAAAAAAGTAAATCAAAGTTGTCTTAAAACCTGCTTCTTAGGAATTGGCCAGCCACTTCGGACCAGACTTCTCCAGACGATAGATGGATGTACTAGGGTCCCAGTTTTCTGCAGCTCGGAGCTGATGGTACTGCTGGACATCTTCTAATTGCAGGGCAAGTAAGCATGATGTGCCTTTCATCTGCTGCAGTAAGTATCTTTGGGTGACATTGCTGCCCATTCCTTAATTTCTTTGTGCTTCTTCAACAGAGCTTGGGCAGCACATCTGAAGCAGCGCATCTGTCTTGTGTCTTGTTGCTGTGTCTTGCCGTGGTATATGTTTTTTTTTGCTGAGTTTGGCTGTTCCTCACCCAGTTCTGTTAATGTTAATATTATTGTATATATTTTATTTAAAATTTTATTTTGATGCTTTGGAAATGTTCTTAACGTTTATGCCAATATATTTTTCTTGTGCTTCTATGGTCATAATTACTAACATCCTAAAGTTATGTTAAGACACATTCACATAAATATATACACATGCACAACAAGTGAATATCAATGAATGCCAGAAGCTGCTCAGTTTAAGTCAAGAAAAAATGTAAACAGTGAAAAATCTACAAGGCAACCAA
Source organism: Carassius gibelio (assembly GCF_023724105.1). Taxonomy (NCBI): domain Eukaryota; kingdom Metazoa; phylum Chordata; class Actinopteri; order Cypriniformes; family Cyprinidae; genus Carassius; species Carassius gibelio. Next base: position 9,333,105 of record NC_068410.1, read on the forward strand.
TTGCATTCAACAAAACATTTAATTAAACGTTACATCCTGTGAGAGGGTAGATACATCCAGAGCAGCAGTGTACATGTGCTTTTTTCATCAAAAATTTTAAGAGCCATGAACATGGGTTATGCAGCTGAAATTCTTCACTGTATTGTAAATAACTATTAAAATCATGACTTCAGTTTTTTGGTCAAAAGTCAGTCTCAAATTGTTTCACATCTCAGCCTCTTCAATTTAAAAATAGATTAATAATCTTTCTTTTTGCAATTATACTGTTTATTTGCCGGGATCATCCACATTTATGCTAAATATCCTATCATCACAATGCACTGTCTAACAAACGGTCTGTGTAACTTTAATGACTAAATTAACCAAAGAACAACCTTGCAAGATACAAGTTAGCTATGTTTTCTATTTGAGCTAGAGAAAAATAAATAAAAAAAACAAAAATTATAGTTAAACTAGCTAAAGTTAATTGTAATCAGGTGTACTAATACGGTCACAAACAAGTGTTAATCACGACGATCAACGTTGTATGCCAACGAACTTGAAGAAAATTTGAGGTAAATGTATCATCAGATTATGGTAGCTAATATTAGTTAAGTGTTTGTTACTTAAAGGGTTAGTTCACCCAAAAATGAAAATTATATCATTAATAACTCACCCTTATGCTGTTCCAAACATTTAAGACCTCCTTTATATTTTAGATTTAGTCCGAGAGCTCTCTGTCCCTCCATTGAAGCTGTGTGTACGGTATACTGTCCATGTCCAGAAAGGTAAGAAAAACATCATCAAAGTAGTCCATGTGACATCAGAGGGTCAGTTAGAATTTTTTGAAGCATCGAAAATACATTTTGGACCAAAAATAGCAAAAACAAGGACTTTATTCAGCATTGTCTTCTCTTCCGTGTCTGTGTGAGAGAGAGTTCAAATCAAAGCAGTCTGGATATCCGGTTCGCGAACGAATCATTCAGTTCACCAAATCGAACTGAATCATTTTAAACGGTTCGCATCTCTAATACACATTAATCCACAAATGACTTAAGCTTTTAACTTTTTTAATGTGGCTGACACTCCCTCTAAGTTCAAACAAACCAATATCCTGGAGTGATTCATGTACTCAAACAGTACATTGACTGAACTGCTGTGAAAAGGGGACTGAAGATGAACACCGAGCTGAGCCAGATAACGAACAAAACATTGACTCGTTCACAAGTCAAGAACCGTAACAAAGTAACAATTCATAATTCTAATAAAATTACCTTTACACCACATACTATGTGGCCATTTTACCCTTATTTCCACCAAACATTTTACATACTCTTGAAGATTTCTTTAGGTCTTGTCTCAGACCCAATCTCTCTGGTCTCGGTCTTGACTTGGACTCGACCCTTTCTGAACTCAGTCTTGACTCGTACTCGACCCTTTCTGAACTCGGTCTTGACTCGGACTCAACCCTCTCTGGACTCGATCTGGACTCGGACTCGAATGAGCTGGTCTCAACTACAAGCTCTCGGACTAAATCTAAAATATCTTAAAATGTGTTCCAAAGATAAAAGGAGGTCTTACATGTTTGGAACAGCATAAGGGTGAGTTATTAATGACATAATTTTCATTTTTGGGCAAACTAACCCTTTAAGCAACGATTAAGAGTCTACCTACCTCAGACTCCAATAAAAATTAATCAAGCTGGCTACATAAAATACAACTATTATATAGATTCATGCGAGGTCGGCTAATGCGTTCAAATGTCAAAAATACAGTAATTTCATCAATTTACCAGCGAGCGTACTTCAGAAACATTGAAAATGTGTGCAGTTCAGCGCTGGAACTATCAGTGTTTGGAACTATTGGCTGCTCCACGACATGCGTTACTTCTGCATTCCAATGTTCCTATGGCAGTCTATGGGAGTGTCGCAACTCTGTTTTTCAACGGCTCTGAATGACCCAAAAACCATTTCTTTCGGACACGTCCGATTCTAAAACCGAGGAGCTGATTATACTGCGCATGCGCGATTCAGCGTGAAGCCAACTGACTCACAGCATGTCTGAACCGAAGTGACTCTTTTGGTGATTGATTCTGATTCTGTGCTAATGTTATGAGCGCGGGTAATCCAAGGGCTTGGATGAAGGGCAATCTGGCGAAACGTGAGTTCATTTAATAACAAATACATCGGATTATGTTTAGTAAGTGGATCATGGTTTCTGCGCTGATGACACCTAATTTATTTACTTTATATCTTCAAGACTTAAATCCTCATATGCACATTATTGCTGTTACTGTATTTGGGTGTTGTTGCAAAACTCAAATGTAAACTTTTCATGATTATGAGGTTTTTAACTGACTAAAGTTATGATTACTGACTTTATATATTTGAATGTTTGATAGACGTGACGCCATTACGTCGAGCGTAAAAGAACCGCTGAAACGGTTTTTTCAACCGGTTTATTGAATCTGACCATCCGAAAGAACCGGTTCGCGGAAAAGAATCGAACTTCCCATCACTATTTTTAACCCAACCATTGGGTCACACATATTGGGTCAATGTGATGGGTTATCTTAAAATTTGTTAGGTAATTTTTTTTTTCGTCGTTGGGTTATTGTTAGTTATAACCCAACTGTTGGGTTAAATATTGTTATAGTGTTAGTTAATTAAATATAAGTTTAGTTACAGTTATTTTATATGTTATAATGAGTTCTGTATTGTCCAATTAGATGCTGTTACGTTATTGCACAGGGACTAGTTTTACTGATTGTTATGTTCAGAGTTAGTATGCTCGCAGGTTCTGGTGTAGATGGTTGTAGTAAACCCATCAGCAATGGGCAAGAGCATAACCCCGCTGTTGTAAATCTATACTTTACTAAGTAAAGTTCCTTCAACGGATTACCTTTGTTGTGTGCTTCTCTCCACGCCTCCGCGGGCACTGATAGACTAACGTTACAGACGAGAGCACAACAAATGTGGTTTTATTAACAAAGTTCGGGAGAAGCACGATCAGATAATCATCCAATTTGGCACAGGTGCATCTCGTTTAGCTAATCATCTTAAATAGCACACAAGCGTATATATATTCAGTCTTCCTACCTCCTGTCCCACGACAGTTTTTCGGCATCCCTCCTCCACCCCAACTCCTCACATCTAATCTATTTATCCCAAATTAGGGATAGGGGGAGTTATTTGGGTTCGGGCTATGCTCCGGACCCCTCCCCCAGGACAGCACGCCAAAATATGCCTACTACTTGCCTTCAGATTAGATGTAAGGGTGAACTCATGAATGTTTCCCGCTTCACTCCGGTTCAAATTTTAGCGGTCCAGTCAGCGACTCAGCGCAGACATCAGTGGCAACCTGCCTGATTATGAAGGGTAAGTAACTGTTAATATAATCATATGATGTATATAACTGTTATAATATTATATTAAGTAATGTGTCTGATACGTTAATTATTTTTTATACGTTAAAAAAAGTTATAATTCCCTTTAGTCCGTTTGTTTCCCCCAGAGAATCAGATCAATTGCAACTGAATGCTATTCCTGTTTGTTCGCCAGCATTAATACATAATAAAGATTAGCTGCAAAACTTTCATAGAAGTATTACTTAAAGTTAATAAAATGTCTGGTAAAATGTGAAAGTTTGACGAAATCATTAGAATTAAGCTAGAAAAGCCACACGGGACATTTATCGGATCGGACCAGTGAATGAGCCAGCTGAGCCCACACATCAGTCATGCGACGGACAACAGACTCCGCGAGAATCGTTTGAATGAACCTGCAATTTTATGTTATAAAAGTTAAAAACCCAGACGAAAGAAAAGCGCGCAGTTGTGAGGTAATCCGCTCTTTCACCGAAAATTTATACCAGTGCCCTACATTTACGTTAACGTTACTCCTACAACCAACCTTTAAGATGAGAGCGTAAAACCGAAGCCATATTCGTCTTAGCGCACCAGCACGAATTAATTGTACAGTTACAGTAAAAGTGTTTTAATAGTTTATTCATATTGAATATTGTTAAGCATCTATTAGAATACCCTATAATTACATCTATTTCTCTTATGAGGCTAGATTGATTGACATGTTTTTTAAATGTGTGTAGCACTAAATGTGTTTATACTTATGTTTTAGACAATGGACTTTTTCGTGAAGGAAAGTTTGCAACAATAGAAATTCTGGCTGTTAACTGAGACATTTCAAGGTAAGTAACCTATTTAAATTAATGATACATAAGTTTTCAATTTTACTATGACTTCCAAAAATTATGAAAAAAGACAAATAAGTTGAAATAAGTGTATTGCCACATTCCGTCCAACAAAGCTTCCTTTCATTTACAGTGTACTTTTGCTCCTCCCTACAAGTCCAAACCAGTCTAAGGGTAAAGGGTTGTAAAATTTACTCGCATTAGCCACAAATATTGCCACAAATTTTCTGGAGGGACTGAAAACTGATTTAGTCTGTCTCTAAGTGCAAATGATAGTAGATCCCCACAAAGACTGTAAAAATTTTAACTGTGAGCTGTGTTTTTTTTAAACTTGTGCTTTCTCTGTACTTTTGTCATTTAAGGGCCTTAGTGCAGACATTGTCTTTAAAACCGTTCCTGCCATCTGCACCATATGGATTGGAAAATTGGTGTGCACATCATACACGGAAATTAAGCGGTCCTTCATTGACATTCAACCTGTAAGTTAAAGCAAAATTACAGTGCCCTGTGAAGTCAAGTCACCTTTATGTATTTTGTATAAGACACATGTTGTACAATACAAATCGTTCCAAGAAGTTATTTAAAAAAAAAAAGATGACAGAATTTTCATTTTTGGGTGAATTATCACTTTAACCAATTTAAATTTGCTATTTTAAATGGCGAGCTATTTTAAATGGGGAGGTGATGGAACAGAAGACGATACTACAAACAGTCGATCTGTGTTTCAAACTTTTCTTTGTATATGACATCTACTACTTAAATCCCTCTGCTCCCATTTGAGAGTTTTTGGAACACACAGTCTTTAATAGTTTCTTCTGCACACTGTCTCCTCCTTAAAAACTTTGTATTTAGTAATCAGTAAAACACTTTTTTTTTATTTGATTGATCATCAGTAGGTCCAGCAGCTAGTATATTGATTTTATGATTATTTTTTGTTTTATTATTATATGTTGTGTTCATTTGAAAGTCGTAACATTTGCCAAGTGTGGTAACCCATATTCGGAATTGGTACTCTGCATTTAACCCATCCAAGTGCACACACACAGCAGTGAACACACATCCGGAGCAGTGAGCATCCGGAAAGCAGCTGGGGGTTCAAGAGAGCACTGTTCATTTACTCCCTCCCACCTCCAACTCCAGCCAGCACCGAGACTCAAACCTGTGACTTTCGGGTTACAGGTCCAACTCTCTAACCATTAGGCCACAGCTGTGAACTGTATTTGCACATTTGTGTGTTTGATATGAATATGAATGGACACATTTGTACATCTTGAAAATGTCAGTTGTATTTTTACACATTCTTGTACATTTAAATAAAATATTTTAAAATATATTTGTAAATGTGTTATTTGCATATTAAAATAAAATCTGTAATTTACAACAAAATAGTTTCATAATATGGTTGTATTAACTAATTTTTAATAAAAATACTGATGTTAATTAATATAAATAATTAACTCAACTGTTGGGTAACTTTTAACCCAACAGGATTTTAACCCAATGGGTTGGCTTGAAATAACCCACAGATGGGAAGGTGCTATACCAACCCATAGTTGGGTTACAGATTGGGTTATTTTTAACCCAACATTTTTCAGTGTGTTTTACCTTTGTCTTCCTCTTTTTTGAGTTAGCAACTCCATTATTCAAAGTTATGTGGTTTTGCATGCACAATTAAAACTCCTTCATGCAACAAGTAGTCTTTTTACTAACCTTGCTTTCTGTCTTTTTTTTTGCCTAAATGATCATTTTCACCATTATATTACATATGACACAATCATATGACATCATTCCCCAATTTCGTATATCAAACAAGCCATTTTAATAATTGATTCACATTATTGGGGATTAGCTCCTCAGTGCAGATGCAGATTGTGTCACATTACTCTTTACATCAACACAGAGAATCCCATTCAGCGGTCAAATCCAGGGAGGCCTGCAGATTGGGAAGAGCATCATCTTGAGCGGACGGGTTTTACCAGGGGCTAACAGGTGAGGAACATGAAAGAGTTTTATTCTCATTTTCAAAGTGTTGGGCAACCACAATATGCTGGTTACCTTTAACCTGCGCTGCAAAGGTGCTCTTGATGTATTTTTTAGTAGTACAATTATTTACCAGTTCAGGTGTCACTTCGTGAGCCTTGCAATTATTTTAGAACATATCAAATCAGAGATGAGATGTGACCGATCACACTCTCCTTGTTGTTCTGCAGATTTCATGTGAACCTTCAATGTGGTTCTCATTCCGGGGCTAATATTGCTCTGCACTTTAACCCACGCTATGAGAGCACTGGGTATGTAGTGCTCAACAGCTTCCAGAACATGAACTGGGGCTCAGAGGAGCGCAAACATGAATCTCCCTTTCCCCAAGGCCAAACATTCACTCTCCAGATCCTCGTTGAGCAGGACGAATACAAGGTACAAGGACACTGACTCTAAAATTGAAGTTTCTAAATAGTAGCCATTTGCATCTTTCTTTCTAATCAGCAGAACCATAAATAGTTAATTATTTGAAAGGCATTTCACCTTCATTTCATTAATGACTTTTGTGATGGTTCTCTTTAGATATCTACTAATGGGAGACACTTCATGGACTATAGACACCGCGTTCCATACTCTAATGTGGACATCATCTCGGTGGATGGAATGGTGGAGTTGAACTCTATTGTCTTCCAGAATCCTGCGGTGAGAACTAAAATACATGCGTCGCCACTGCAGAACGTTTCTCAGACTATAACTTAACTTTTGAGCTAGTTTGGAATGACTTTTGTCTGTGCTCATGTCTTTTGTAATGGATTTATTAAGTGATCACAAGTGCAGTTCTTCACATTAAAGCAATATTCAGTATGTGTGGTAGCTGAATGCTTTTAGGCCCAGTTTATTTAAATAACATTTTTGAATGTAATATGACATATATATATATTTGCAATATTATTTACCTCCTATCACCCTGAACCTGTAAGACAGATGGATATCATCTCATATCGTGTCTAACTTTTGAGATAAAAACTCATAAACAGCACTTTATAATAGCAAGCATAGATTTGCAATGTCTTTTGAATGCATTTTGTATATCATCTTATCTTTTTAGTTTTATACAGCACCTCAAGCAGCATTTCAGGTGAGAGCAAAATCAGTTTGAAAAACATAAAATCTGCAGTCCTTAACTTTTTTGTTCAAAATTAAAAAACATTCTGTAATAAGCGAGTGCAGCATGAAATCAGTTTTCCAAACAGTGTTTTTGTCTTGTACTGGATCACTACGATACACCTATAATAAGTGTTTATATTCTGACTATTTAGACTGGTTCGGATAGGTACCGCTGCGGAATAGCCCAGTTCCTGCATGATTCGCCATAGACATTAACAGAGAGAAGTAGCTCTGGGTGCAATATTCTTCCGCAAGATGCACCTTTCCAGGTAGGCACACTTACATCCATGAACATGTTTTACTTTACTGATGCTGTCGTTGTGAGTTGAAAATAATATCGCTCGTGTGTGTTGCAGGTCACTATCTCCTGCGAACCCCTATCATTATCTTTCAAATGGTACACCTTTTTACTTTATTTAACGCTTTATTCACCTGATATATGATATCTGCTCTTATCTATGTTTTCAATTTAGCTGTCTGGCAGACAACATAGGTAATTTCCAAGGTATAACCATATATAAGCAGAATTATTCCACTGCACCAATGAACTCATGAAGAGGTCTGTATTTCCGCGGCTCTCACATGTGAACCTTCAGTGCGGTTCTGGTTCTAAGGTTGATACTGCTCTGCACATAAACCAACGCTATGAGAAAGGCAGTGCACATTTAATGTACTGTACAACATATAGCAGAACGGTACATACCATCTTTATGGTACCTATTTGTTGAAATGGACAGAGTAAATAGTTTTTTCTTTGTTTAATGTTTGATACAAATCTGAAGTGTCTTCTTGATTCTGTTAAAAGAAAATTAATTTGCTCACCCCCATGTTGCTCTGAATCCATCTCTGGAACAACAACAACAAAAAAGGCCATTGTTAAATGTATAAAATTAATAATAATATTAAATAAATATGAAAAATATCTCATTTGGAATGTCACAAGGGTAAGAAAATTATGATATATATATATATATATATATTATTATTATTATTTTTTTTTTTTTCTGTGAACTGTCCCTTTAAGAGTTAGGAGTAGAAGTTTGTTTGTGACATCATCTTACTGTTCTGTCTAATTCAGTTCAAAATCCTCTCCAGTAAAGCGCATTATGATGTGTTTATGAATGGCCATCAAACACACATTTACAAGCATCTCTTTACTAAACTGGACGACATCATGTCTTATTAAGTTTATGGACAGCTGCCGCTGATTTTTGTGTGTGTCTAACAAGGATCCAGTGTCCACAAATAAATGTATGGTTAAAAATACACTTTCTTTTCATTTGGTTTGCAAAATTCAACGGAGCAAATATCTTATGCTGATTAAAGCATACTACATGTCTAAACTTTTGCAATCTTTTGCACTTTGCTAAATATACATCTACATATTAATCAAGATGGAAGTAGAAAACTACCTAAAAGCCTTTTCATCAGAAGTTCAATGTTATCTTTAAATGTTACAAGTGCTACAAGTAATTTTTACAGACAGAGGGTCAAGAACAAAATATTTAAATATTTTAGTGCTGTTGACATTAGCAAAATAGGGACTGGTTTCTGTTGACGTTGTATTTAGATTGATCTCAAGGTGGCAGAAGAAATCTGCTTAATTTGAATTATTTTAAACAGCTTACTGCTAAATTAGCAACTTAACAGCTATCTAATATTATTATATGAAAATGCAATAGGTGAGATATTTAAACTAATTTTTTTTCATGCTTTCATTACACTTCATGACAGTTCAGCTTGTGATTCTTATTACGTGGAGGCCATGTTTGGAAGTCTCTGAGAACCTGACACCTTTTACATTTACATTTATCATTTAGTAGACGCTTTTATCCAAAGCATCTTACAAATGAGAACAATAGAAGCGGTCAGGTCAACAAGAGAACAACAACGGTATACAAGTGCCATGACAAGTCTCAGTTAGTCTAGTACAGAACGCAATGCAAGGTTTTATTTTTTGAAAAGAAGGAAAAGTGCTAGTATTAGTTGGTTAAGTGCTGGCGAAAAAGATGAGTCTTTAGATGTTCCTTGAAAATGAGTAAAGACTCAAGAGGTCATTCCACCAGCTGGGCGCAGTTTTTGTCTCCATGTTTTTCTGTGATGCTGCTGCTCCAATGAACATTTCTTAACCAGTGGCCACACCATAATTTTTTATGGTACAGTGATAGATAATCTTAAGTATTAGAAGAGAATTCAGTCTTATGAATTCAGATTATTGAGGTGGTATATTGCAGAGTATTGCAGCATGGTTACAGAAATGTTAAATTTTTATGTTAGAAGAATATTAGAGGATTTTTCTCCTTATGCAATTGCTCCATATCAAAAGGGGCACATTATTACCTTTTAAAAGGATGGCAGCTTTTGAAATCTTTTTCCTGAGGGTTTATTTTATCTGCTCTTATACAGGTTTGCATTTTATGGCAGATATTTCTAGGTAATTTCCAGTAAAGGTATATCTATTAAAAAAGGACAAATATTCCACTGTTTATCTTAGATATGTGTGACTCTTAGACTCTCATGTATCTCTTTGGTTATATTTTCACTGTTAAGCCAACAGTAGTCTACATGTCTGTTTCTGGACTATAGTTATCTCCCCTTTATACTTGTTTGCATTTTACTGGTAGAAAATATTTCTAGGTCATTTTCAGGTAGCTATATCTACCTAGAATATTGTGTATAGCATTTGTATAATATATGGGCGGTCTTAAAATCACAGCTATATTAAGACGATTCACCTTGGTTTACCATCCTCGGTGCTCCAACCTTGGTCTTGAATACCCATCTGAAGATTTGCATTGAGACTGCGGAAAAGAAGGAACTGGCAGAATGGCAGATTCTCAGATTTTTCACAAACCAGTACGTAACATTTTTAATATAAGACTCTTTACTAAATACTTCACATCAGCATGTTCACATACCAGTAGTAATGAAGGGTTTAGAGATTTAGGTATGCAGCAATGTTTTGGGTGTTTTGTCAGATTGAGTCGTTTTATTATTTTATTTCCCAGATATTTATCATGGTTACAATGTGATATTGCATAAATATGCTTACTGTATTCACATCTCAGACACAGTCCGCAATTACTCAAGGGATACCAATCACAGGGGGCTTGAAGGAAGGGAAGACTATTGTCATAATTGGACGGATTTTGTCAAATGCTCACAAGTGAGTATTTTTTCATGTTCATCTCAAAGGACGGAATATTACCATGGACATTGTTTGTTTAGTATACAGTTTTCATTGTGTTCTCCAGATCATATATCAGCCTCAAGGATGGTACTCATTCCTCTGCTAAAACTGCTCTGTGCATTAGCCCACACTTCGAGGATGATCACCCACACATACTGTACAAGACCTTCCAAAACGGTAGCTGGGACTCAGATCAACCCACTTCTATGTCTCCTCTCCTCCAAGGCCAACAGTTCACCATCAAGATCCTTGTCACCGCACAGGCATATGAGGTATTTATTATTTAAAAGCCATTTATTTAGCTGTAAAATCCCCCAAAATGACATTCAGTCAAGCTCCAAACATGACTGGCAGGTAAGATAGTGACTCCTCTTTCATTACTACGTCTTTTACCAATTTGCTGTTTTATTTTTTTCTTCACAATTGCTAGGACACCTTTCTCAATTTGGTCACTTTAATTCCATTTACCAAATTCCATCCTAGCAAAGCAGGAAATACAAAATGCATACAAAATGCTAGGGGTGCTCCGATCACGATCGGCCGATCGTTAATGCGCATCTCGTCAGTAAAGCCGGTTCTCTAATCAGCGGTTAATTCCATCAGGTGCGTGATTTCACATAGAGCAGCTGTTACTACACAGAGCCGTTGTTAACTGAGAAGATGCGTCAAAAAACGCTGAAAATTAACCTGATTTGCGCATCTTCTCTATTAACAACGGCTCTGTGTATTAACAGCTACTCTATGTGAAATCACGCACCTGATGGAATTAACAGCTGATTAGAGAACCGGCTTTACTGACGAGATGCGCATAACGATCGGCCGATCGTGATCGGAGCACCCCTACAAAATGCATTAAAATGACAAAACATTTCACACGTGCTTTAAATCAACTCATTCTTCTATTAAAATGGCAAAAGCTGTCACTCACCAAACACATTTTTCAATCATAAACTAATGCACTTAAACACTAGCAACAATTAGCATTATACAATTAGTATATTCAGTATCCACTGCAGTATGTTATGTACATCTTCACATTACTGTACAAAACTATTTCTACATTGTGCCTTTTGTATAGATGTAACCGAAAGACATAAAAAAATAAAAAATAAATAAAAAAAACAACTGTCAACTTTCTAGCCACAAATTACAGGAAATAAATCTTTATTCAGTACACTACTGTTCTGTTTCTGTACTAGCTGAATGAAAAGAATGATTGATTTCCACAGTTTTGCTCATTATACAATGGCTCTCCACAGATAAGTGCCAACGGGGAAGAATTAATGGTCTATAATCACCGTATGCCGTTCGCTCAAATGAACATCATCTCAATGGAGGGAATGGAGCTGGATTTCTTTGGCCATCTTGTGGTTAGAATAAAAATATGCTACCCTTATTGAGCATAAAGTTCAGCATTATTAAAATGTTATATACTTTCCTATATTTTACAGTTTCATAAAAATCAGGTGGCATCGTACAAAAAAGAACTGATCAATGGATTAAAGCCTGGCAAAGTCATTGTTATTCATGGAACTGTTAACTCTGACTGTAAAAGGTCTGAAAAATTCTTTCTTCCTGACATACATCACTAGCATTTTCACACTTTCTTTGTAAATGTACAGATAATATCAAAAACCGTTTATGTTTATGATAACATATCCACTCTTCTGTTCCATTCTTCATTAGGATTGTGATTAATCTGCGCCACAGGTATGGGATTGCATTTCACTACCTGTGCCATTTTGAGAAGAATGCAGTTGTTCGCAATACCTGGGAGAACGGGCAGTGGGGGCGAGAAGAAAGGAGTGGAGACATCCCTTTTGCAAATGGAGAGTTCTTTGAGGTAGGCTGGCACACTGACATGTAGATGCTTTTTCTGTTTAAATGGACAGAGTAATACAGTAATAGATTTTTGCACAGTTGAATGGACAAAAGATGATAACATAATTTTCGCAAAAATTTGGTTTGCTAATGGGTTGTGAATGACACAAGGGCAAGTAAATGATAACAGAATTTAAATTTTTGCGTGAACTGTCTCTTTAAGAGTATATGTTTGTTTGTGACATCAGAAGAAGTATCTTACTGTCAATTTTAAATGTGTGATTCAGATGAAAATCACCTGCAAAGCAAAGCAGTATGATGTGTCAGTGAACGGCCAGCAAGCACACACTTACAAGCATCGCTTTACTAATCTGGATGACATCGATATTGTTGAAGTTTGTGAAGATCTACAGTTGTTTTCTCTGGAAGTCAAGGATCCATAGGAAGTGCATATGTAAAACTTCCACAAATAAGTTCATATGCTTAAAACTACTTTTTTTTGTTGTTAATGGCTTTGAAATATTAAACTGCTGGAGATAACATATAATTTTTTTCTGCTACCACACACCTTTTATCACAGCACTCTTTTCTGTATGCATAAAATAACCTTTGTCAAACTGAGCAGTGACCTATACAACAGATAGTATTGTATGAAATGCTGTATCTCATAATGTAGTGCATGCAACTGAACCTTTTAAAACATTTCCAGTGAAATAAATGGGAGTAATATGTAGCTAATGTTTCAATGACTATAAAAAAATGTGTGTAGCTTCCTTTTATTTTTCATAAATATTATCATAAGGTGTAATAATAAGCAATGCCTTATCATTATATCTCCTTTATTCGCTACATATATATGCAGCCTTATTTACCTCCACAACCAGCCTTTGCAGTGAGTACTATCACCCTGAACCTGTAAGACAGATGGATATCATCTCATACCAAGTCCTATGGAAAGCCTAATTAACTTTTAATCTATAAGCTGTACTAGTATCTTTTTTAATGTTACTAGTACTTATTTTTTAGATACTAGTATCTTTTCCATTTAGTACTAATACTTATTCAGTAGGTACTAGTGCTTATTCACTAACTACTAGTGCTTATTCTTTAGGTACTAGTGTCTTTTGTAAAGTTACTAGTACTTATTCATCAGATACTAGTACTTAATTATTAGGTACAGGTATTTATTAATTAGATACTAGTACTTATTGATTAAATACTAGTACTTATTTATTAGATACTAGTATTTATTTATTAGGCAGTAGTACTTATTCATTAGATACTAGTACTTAAAGGGGGTGAAATGCTCGTTTTCACTCAATATCCTGTTAATCTTGAGTACCTATAGAGTAGTACTGCATCCTTCATAACTCCAAAAAGCCTTTAGTTTTATTATATTTATAAGAGAAAGATAGTCTGTACCGATTTTTCCCGGAAAAACACGAGCGGCTGGAGGCGTGATGTGTGGGCGGAGCTAAAGAATCACGAGCGCGAGTAGGCTTTTGCGTTGAGAGCTGGAAGCTGTGACATTACTGTGAGGAAAAAAACATCATCCAAAACATACCATGGCTAACAGTCAGATTCAGCGTATATTTATGATCCAGAATCAGATCCCGAGGCTGAAATTGAACAAGAGCAGCAGCCGCAGCAACGACTATAGCAGGACGTCTCTATGTAGTATATATTGAACCTGTATATATTTGCTTAGCGGTTTTGGAAAATGACTAAGTTCCACTTTATGTTGTCTATTTTTTTTTTAAGGTGTACATGTGGAAAGTGCAGTTTGATCGCATGTTGTTTACTTGATGTGCTTACGCGCCGATAGCTAAGTTAACAACACAGAGATATTTGAAGCAGTTTTACTCACCGCCTGCGGTTTCAACACACGATCGTGACCCTTTTTCGTTGGGACAACATTATCCTTAAGAAATGAACGATATGCAAATCCGGCGTCAAACTGGGCCTTGTTTGTAAAACACAGAGCCATACTCGAAAAAAACTTTCCGAAACTTGTGACAAACCGGAAGGAGTATTTTTGGAAAATTTTTACTTCAAACGTACAACTTAATTTTTGAAACTTTGTCCATGTTTAGCATGGGAATCCAACTCTTTAACAGTGTAAAAAACTCAGTATGCATGAAATAGCATTTCACCCCCCCCCCCCCCCTTAATTCAATAGTGACTAGTAACCTTTATATTGTTACTAGTAACAAATTTAATTTTTTGCTATTGACTTCTATGGGGTTCCGTCATTGAGATATCAACTACTACGGAAAGCCTTTTTAATATTTATTCTATAATCTGTACTAGTATCTTTTTTTCATGTTACTAGTACTTATTTTTTAGACACTAGTATCTTTTCCATTGAGGATTAGTACTTATTCATTAGGTACTAGTGCTTATTCATTAACTACTAGTGCTTATTCTTTAGGTACTAGTGTCTTTTGTAAAGTTACTAGTACTTATTCATTAGATACTAGTACTTATTCCAATAGTGACTAGTATTTAATTAAACTATCCGTGTTAACAAAAAATAGAACTAGTACTTATTTTTTAGTCACTAGTAACTTTTTAGACCACAGATGTCCTGAACTTAATAAATAATAGTACTTTTTAAATTTGCATTTCTGCCCAGTATGGTAGTTGTATGTTGAATATTAATGAGCCAGCAACATATAGGAGAGAGATTAAACAGGAAACAGAAACAAGGAGATGGATGTACTTTTTTTTATAAAACCAAATAGAAAAAAAAAAACAATTATTTTTTACACAAGCACACTGAAAACGTATTTTTGTCAGTTTTTAACTGTAATTTCATAAATATAGTAGCCTAATGTGTTTGTTGGTCTTTCAGTGACCTCGGCTGGCAGGATAGAGATACGACACCAATTGTATTTGCTGTTAGTTTCCTATTTTTCCTCGAGTAAAAACAATAAATATCATACACAAGCTGTATGTTAACTTTATTTATTTATTTTTTCATATATAGTTATGCCCAAAAATATGGACACCCTTGGTAAACATGATCAAAGAAGCCTGTGAAGATTAATCTGCATTGTTAATCCTTTTGATCTTTTATTTAAAAAATTCACAAAAATCGAACCTTTCTTTGGATAATAATAATGGGGGAAATGTCATTATGATATAAATGTTTTTCTATAATACACATTGGCCACAATTAAGAACACCCCATAAGAAATTCTTATGAGTAAAATAACTCTAAAGTATATTCCCAGTCATATTCACAATTTTGAGCACTCCAGAGTGATTATGAACATGAAATTATCCAGCCATTGCTTCCTGTTTCACAGAAATATAAAAAAGAGGGAAAACAAAGCCCAAATGCCCTTAATCATCCATCACAATGTGAAAAACCAAAGAATATATTTCTGATGTGCAGCATAAGATAATTGAGCTTCACAAATTAGAAAGTGACTTTAACAAATGAGCTAGAGCAGTGAAAATTCCCATTTCCACCATCAGGGCAATAATTAAGAATTTCCAATCAACAGAAAATGTTAACAATCTGCCTGGAAGAGGATGTGTGTCTATATCGTCCTAATGCATGGTGAGAAAGAGAGTTTGAGTGGCTAAAGACTCTCCAAGGATCACAGCTGTTGAATTGCAGAAAATAGTTGAGTCTCGGGCTCAGAAAACCTTTAAAAAAAAATAGTCAAACAGCACCTACATCACCAGATGTTGTTTGGGAGGGTTACAAGAAAAATTATTTTGCCCATTTATTAATTTTTTTTCATTTTACTTTTTCTTACCATTTCTTTACTTTGTGTATCCTAGCCGGGGAACGACACACCTGAGCCCTAAAAGGAGACATTGTTATCCCTCACTACGTGTTCGACGATGAATCATCCTTATGAATTTTGATTGTAATCATCCTCTCCTTTGTTCTTCCTAACCTCCCTACATTTGGAAATGCAATCCAAGTTTTAGCATCTCATCCAACGTTGAGATCAATTGAATAGAGATACGTGTTGAACAACTGTCGCCTTCGCAGCCTCCCTGGTGAGCGGTCCAACTGTAAGGTGTATGGTGTCAATCCCGTCAGACTAAGAAAAGAGATATCAGAATTATTATTGTATTCTTTTGTCCAAAACAAGAAATATAATAATATTGTTTACCTTTTTGATAACATTTAATTGGAAAAAATTATTTTCCTAATTTGAAAAACATAAAATTTTGCTTGTAATTAAATTTGTTTTTCACCTCTTTCTCAATTTTCCTCTTCCTCATTAGAGTGACAAAGTCTTCGCATCTCTAGTCTACTTAGACACCCTGAGACCAACACAGTCATCACCACACTTCACTAGTGGTTCACAATCACTGATACAACACTTAGTTGTCCCACCACACATAGGCTTTTACTCCACACAGATCCTCTTCTCCCTAGCGTGCCAACATGCCGCAGACTGCAGACCCCATTGCCCATGGGGAAGATGTGAACATTTGGCTGAGAGGCATGACAGACAGCCTCACTCCAAAGACATTTGAACTGTTATTATTTTTAATAATAATCCTAATCCTGAGAAGATTCCTGACACAAGATTCAAGCCAGAAAAACAACCACGAGGAGCTAGTCAAGATCACGGTCTCACTAAGCTATTCCTTCACAACCCAGCTGAAACTGAGCGACAAGCACATCACCCACCTTCAAGAGGAGCTGACACGTGCTCAACGTCGCATAGACAAGCTGGAAATGAAAGTTCAAGATCAACTCAAAGCACCCAGCGAGAGGGAGCGGGAAACAACGGAACAAGTTATGAAGCTCCAAGCAGCCCTGGCAGCAGCTCAGCTCGACCAGCAACATGCAACGGCTGCTCAGAAAGACCTGGTAAACAGACTGCAGTATGCCGAACAGCTACTAGAGAAAGCCAAGCTAGACATCAGAAACAAGAATTCTGAAATCAGTGCTTTGAAAGACCACCTCGAAAAGTACAGAACTGAAACTGACAATCTGACCCAACAACTAGATGATACCAATGATGAGCTCTACATGGTCAGAAAAGAACTCCAATATGCTTACAAGCACAAACAAGAGCCAAGGAAAGAGAAACCTCTCTTAGCCTCATCACTGCTGAGCAGAGCAGAGTCCCACATCCAAGAACTGGCATATGACGAAAGGAGCGAAGGGCCACAACCCAAAACCTCAACTGCCTTCGCCACACACCCTTTCCTGCCAACGAAAGAAAACCTCCCGTCCAAGACCTTGGAGCTGCACACGGGATGACCATCAAAGACCTCAACAAGCTGTCTAAAAACATCAGCAGGTTCAACCCGAACTCCACAGAGGGCCACGACATCTAGGCTTACCTGCAACATATTGAATTTCATCTGGAAATCAGACCTCATGTGACTGACAGAGACTGGTTATACCTCCTTAGAGCCACGTCCAGTCCCGAGGTATGAAACTTTCTAGATCGACAGCCCAGTCAAACTGAGCCTAAAAGAGGATGTGAACTTCGAAACACTCTTCCTAAAGAATCTGCACCCTGGAGTCAGTCACCATCTAGGTGTCATGGCCTGTCCGAACTCCATGACTATCCAACAGTTGCGTGACATAACACAGAAGGCCTATAACAAGCAGAAGATGGCCTCAAAGAAAGGTAACAAAACCTTTACACTTTTGAACTCTGTTAACAAAGACTCAAGCCTTACACTGGACAACACCCAGTGGCATCACAACACCAGAGTCTTCCATCAAGAGTACAGAGAGCGTGATGCCCATATCCACGACCGTTTTCAGCCCAACTGCTGGAAAAATCCATGGGACCAGCCAAGCGTCTCAAGAAACCAAAAGGTCAACATCTGGAAACCTAACCAGATATCCAAAGGTAATCACCTGACTTGTCCAAGAGCAACTTGTGTGGGTAAGCGACAACAAAACCCACCTCAGCACCACTCAGACATGCACAGTGCTGAGTATGCACAAGAACATGACAGCTTACCATTAGAAGACATGGAACAAGTCATGAAACAACTAAGAGAGTTCCTTCAAGACCATTTACATGCATGTGATCACAAAGTTGAGTCATGCTCGCTGCGACCAGCGACAGAACGGAAGGCCGGTGATCACCTTGTGCACCACATCAGAGATGACAAGCACCTGTTCAACAACGACCCAGAACGAACAAGTCTTTCACGGCCAACTGTTGATGAAAAATCTGAGGTACTAAAGGACATCACCTCAGTCACCTAACACAGTCATTAACAAACTGTCAAATTAACTCCAAGAACCACATTCCCTGTCTGTGCAACAGCAACCACCAGAGCACAGAAGGTCAGAAAGTCTGCTACAGCCAGAAGGCATCACAAGAAGAATGCAACATAGGAGACAAAGTTTTGCAACCCAGCTGCACACAGCCATGCCAAACTGCCTCTGACTGTCTGCTAAAGAACTTCGTGCCTTGCTGGACTGACCCTCATTAGACCATGGACACGCCCTCATCCAAGCCAAGGATGCAGAGAGCCAGTCTTCAGTGACATGCTAGAAAAAGGGGGAGACAACACAGACTTGAACAGATCTGACCACACATGCACTACACCATTAACACACACAACATTACCTACACCCAGAGGTAAACACATCTACTGATAACACATTCAACAAACATATTCTTCCCACAGGTAGAATTTCCAACTTGTAGTGTAACAAAGTTACACATACCCACCATGAAGAAACGTGCAGCCATCCTCACAATAGGTAGAACACCTGACACTAAGTTAAGGTCCACGACACACTAGCTGTTCCTGACATCCTAGTTCAATAGTAGTTGTAACCCATGCTAGGAAAACCCACAGCAGCCTTGTCTTGTTTTGTTCTTCTTTTACCTATCCTTCTCCTTCCCCTCTTTCCTGAGTGAAACGCCTAGACACCCTGCAAGGGTCGAAGGTCTGATATTAGGATTGACTCGCAACACCTAATATCCGCCAGCCACTCTAAACTGAATGGAAGCCAGAGAGCTCCATTCAGGATAGGTCAATTCATTTAATTGAAAATGAGATTACTAGGAAACTAACGGTAAACGTGTAAAGTAAGACAACCTAGAAGAACCAAACAAAGTTAACCACAAATTTGATTGATGAATCAAAATAAAACAACAATTTCCAAGACGATCTAAACTATCCTCAATGTGCTAAACTACATTGACTAATTGAACTTAACCACATGTACCTAAATAACTTGATGCCTGCACCAGTACAGTAACTGTCATGGAGGTGTTGTCTTGCTGTTTGCTGTGTTTGTCTGCTTCTTCTGCCTTTGTTTCTCCAGCGATTGACGATGTCTTCAGCTAAACACCTAGCCGATCGAAAGGGGGATATGTAACAGAAATGACTCGAACCAGACGAATGAAAGAGTCTATCAGGGCTGTGTTTGAAACATGGAGCCGAATTCCTCAGGAAGTCATAAAACATTCTGTGCCACAAGTCCCAAGCAAGATGAGCAACCAACTTGTTTCAGTTTTTTTTATTCGCTTTGGTACTATTTTCACAAGCAAGGTGTACATTTTCACAACTCATAGTGCTAATATCACATCAGATCATCAAAAGTGCACTTTTTTCAAACATTTCAGCATATTTTCGATTGTGTTAGTACAATACACAAAACCACAAAGTATCCTTTTCACTACACAAAATAAGTGTTTCATTCACAGTAACCACCTTTCATAAATCTCTTACTATCCAACTTTTGATTTGCATCTCTTCTCGTTCAGTTTAATACATTTGTCTATTATTTAATCCAACTGATCTTAATGGTTAATCACTGAACAGTTTGGTAAACCTATAGATTTTAAATTGGTTTGTCAGCAATATACAGTATATGGATTTTGTGAACTACAGAAATAAAAATGCATGTTTGTACGAACATATAAATTATGTCCAAGTGCCTACATGGACAACGTGGAGGAAACATCTCCATGTGTGCAGCTATCGCTGAAGATGGTGTTGTAGGACCTAGGCCATTACTTGGCTCCTATAATGCTGCACATCTTATTGAGTTCCTCAATGATATTGAGCCAGCCTGTCAAGGTATAAAGGGGTCACCTATGTAACTGTGTGGTACAATGTCAGGTTCCACCACGCAGAGGTAGTTCAAGCATGGTTTCAGGCCCATCCCTGATTCATGACCCTCTACCTGCCTCCATATTCTCCCTTCCTCAACCCTATTGAGGAATTTTTTTCAGCATGGAGGTGGAAGGTCTATGATCGCCAACCCCTTGAGCGTGCTACCCTCCTTCAGGCCATGGATGATGCATGTGATGACATCAGTGTAGACCAATGTCAAGCATGGATTCGCCAAGTCAAAAGGTTTTTTCCAAGGTGCTTGAACAATGATTACATTCACTGTGATGTGGATGAGAATCTATGGCCAAATGCTCAAGCTCAAGACATGTGTGCACTAAATGTTATGTTTTCTTATCATTTAGTTAAATTTCATTATAGAAAGTATACCTATGTTACAATTATATCTGAAAAATAAAAACTAATTTGCCCAAATTATTGTAGAGGATGTCTTCATTGATCCTTCACTTGATTACACACAGGATGGATATTTTGGAAAATATAGATTATGTAAATGTTGGGTAATGTATTAAATATACTGGTATATAAAAGTGTATTGCCTAATGTTAAAACTGTGTAATCTGTTTTTTATAGTACTGTAGCATATTAATTTCAGCACTTCTAAGGCCGATTTGAAACCAGTATCTTGTTTGCTGTTGGATGAACTGAATGTTAAAAGTACTAAACTGAAAGAAGATCATACTGTTGTGTTTCGGTTATTAAACCAAATGTTCTCATTACATATTACAATAATCTTGTGTTTGAAACAATGATTATATGGAATGAAAACATGTGCAACTGAATTAAAGCATGAGATCAGGTTTTGAAAGAATGACTAGCTGTGTTACAAGTGTGATCAGTTTGGATTTTTGTACTAAGAGTTTTGAAAATGTACACCTTATTTGTGAAAATAGTACCAAAGCGAATAAAAACAACTGTAACACAACAGCTTTCAACATTAACACCACTAGAACAATTATTTACAATTTCAATTCAAAGAAGAGAAATTTGGTGTCAAATGTGTTGTTCGAAATGGAAATGCAACGCTGGACATCACATGTAAACCCATGAGATCGAGTTAAACACTTCCATTGACTTCCCCCCACCTAGCAGAACCAGACTGAAATTCCTAAGGGGGGGAAGGGGATTTGAGCCTCTTCACAGAACATCCCTATGTCAGAGAATGACAAAGAAACTGCTTTTTGTACATATATATGGACCAGAATTAACTCAAAAAGACTTATAAATGAATCAGTCCATCGCTTCACCCCATATTCATTTATGTGTAACCAACACATTTGACTATCATGTTATAATCACTTATTTTGTATGTTTTTTTTAATAACTATGGCATAGCTTAACGATTTATAATTATGTTTGGTATGTGTGTGATCGAATTTGCTTGCTTGAATTAGCATAGACAATAATTTATTTGTCCCATGTATCATATTCGTGTTATAGGAATCATGTCCAAAATTAGACCCTGCCAGAGCAGGAAAATTAGGACCACATGCTTGGTAAGATAAACATATGATTTATGATACCCCCGAGCCAAGACAATATCTGATTGGTCAAGACAACATTTGAGGTGTGGCCAACAGGCCAGTTTAAATACTTAGGACACCATAAAATCTTTGCTTTTAGTCTCTAGCTATGCTGCTGCTATTAGCCATGTCTGCTTTTAGTTCTAGCCTTGCTTTTTCTATCAGTCATGCCAGTTTCTAGTCTCTAGCTATGCTTCTGCTAGCTTGTAGCCTCTAGCCATGCTGTTTAGTCATCACTGTTCTTTGAGCGCGGTTCCAGTGTGCCTGCCTACTGCTACTTAGCCACGATGAGAAGAAACACCACCATAGTCTCTTCAAACTTTATTTCTTTTCTTTTCTTTTCCGTTTGAGAGTTTCGTTTTCTGAGTTAAGTTTTGTAACGTCGAGCCTCCGACGCCTGACCGTTCAACTTAAACCAGCCACACAACTGCACCTTCAGCCAACACCCCACCACGGGCCTTCCTAAGACGTCACTTCAGCGACTACTGAACTTCCAGCCAATCAGCGACGTCGGGATACCCCTTTCAACGGGATTCCTTTTTCACAGGAAACCAAGGCAATGTATCCTCAGACATTTTTGCTGGTGTATCTAATATAATTTTAACCTCACTGAGGAACTCAATGCAAGGGCTAATTACGTGATTGATGGTTGTTCATGTCGAGGCCCGTCGCGACAAGGCAGGCAAACCAAGCAATTGCTTGGGGCCCCGAGCTGGCCTGGGGCCCCAAGACATTGACTGGTTAAGAATAAAATGCAACGACACTGTGTGAGCGCCCCTTTCATGGTCAATGCAGTAACGTGTAATGACACTGTTATCGGGAT
The DNA here is from genome assembly GCF_023724105.1 of Carassius gibelio. Lineage (NCBI taxonomy): Eukaryota > Metazoa > Chordata > Actinopteri > Cypriniformes > Cyprinidae > Carassius > Carassius gibelio. The sequence continues at coordinate 9,355,894 of NC_068410.1, forward strand.
CCCCCTCAAGGGGGCCCCTCTCAGTAGTCGCTGACAGCAGCCAGCCAACCACGTGATCACTGCTGCCGGTAAAATACAAAAACTCCTCGGTAGTCATGAAGCGGAATTATATTTCAGGAAGCCAGAATAGAAAGAAGAGAAAGGAAGAGGAGGATAAGAAAAAATAAGATAGTGGTAAGTGATAAATTACACTGGATAAAATAGCTCTACTCGTCAGTCTTGTACAAATGGTGTAATTTTGCAGCAGGTAGGCTAGAAAAAATATGTTTATGTTAGCTGCCTGCCTGATGGCAAATGCTGCTTGTAACGAACAGTTAGAGCAACTTTTTTTTCCGAACAGGAAGGAATATGGTTACTGTAATATGTTTTTTAGTGGGATAAGGAAGACGCAGATCTGTTCCAGAATCACTGTTTATCTCATTTAATGACATGACATTGCTGTAGCTTTGTAATAGGTTTTGATGAAAGTGGCATATCAAATAGCATGCTATACTATTCCACCGTGATAATCTATTTACCAAACGGAGTTTAGGAAAACCACACAATAAATTCTGTGCATCAAACATTAGCTTGGGATGTTTTTAAGCATTGGTAAGCAGCTTCCTGCATCCCTTCCCTTCTAATATCAAAATATGGAAATGCTAACATATCTTTAAGTTTTCGGTAAACTTTATAACAAGTAAAAAAATGGTTTGCTAACAGTTAAATGACAATTAACTAAAGATTAATTAACTATCAATTTACCATCTATTAATGATTGTTATTATAAAGTGTTACCATCGTTTCTTTCTCCCTCAAGGTGCTTTGCTTAAATTTCTCAGCCCTCAGGCTCTTCCTAAGGATACCTCCACTGATGAAGGTAGAGTGAATTTCTCTCACTGAGCTGGGGTGCGTTTACTAAAACCATAGTTGCTAACCTGTTAGCAACTTAGTTGGTTGGCAATGGGAAATTGCATTGCACCCCTGAGCTGTTAATAGTGACCTCTTTCAATATGCTAACAGTGAAATGGTAAAACGTACTTCACAGGTAATTTCAGATTTTTTTTTTCAATTATTTTCTCAGCTACACCATTAACTTCGTCCTCAACATCAACAGATGCATCACTTCTCAGTGCTGATGTTTCCTCTATATAGCCAAGGTACCACAAGCTCTATAATTATAGCTGTATCCTGCACAGCCCAGAGTTTAAACTGATAAGTGTGTGCTGTCATATTATTAGAAAAAAGTGTGGGTGAACTTAAACTGTATGGCTATGCTGTGGTTGCTGTAGGCTTTGCATGTGTGCGGGGGGTCGGGGGGCCTCTATGTCCATTTTGCTTGGGGCCCCCAAATTCCTTCAAACGGCCCTGTTCATGTCTATGCAATTTAACGTATTGCTGTAAACTTGGGATTCCATATTTCCATTCTCTTAAACTCATCTTTCCCTAACTTTCGATCTTCCTGCAACTTGTGTGAATGTGTGAGTGCGTGCTTTTATTTGTAGATTAGCTTATATGTCTTAGATTTATCTAATAAAGCCTTATTCATATTGAAAAGAGAAGTATCTTGTGTTTTGTGCTTACAAGTTAATGTCTTAAACTGCCGATCTTGTTACTGTGCTAATTGATAGTGTTTTCACTAAATCTTTGGATATTAATATCCAGTGCAGATTTGATGTTAAACGGCTTGTTCAGTGAATCGTAGGGCGTCTCAGTGATCAGCCGTGAAACAGTGATTCTGTTCAAATTCCCTTTAAATTATTAAATGATTCCCTTTGAGCTAAATTGACCTGTTTCCGTTACATGGCTTTAATCTAACCAGGACATTTACATCTTACAATCACACATTTAACTACCCTAGCTAACCCAGAACTGGTTTATCCACTTTGCAGCCCCCAACACAAAAACCTGGTACAGTATGTGTCATTGGGCTAAAATCAAATCATAACTAAACATGCACAGCTTTAGCCTATACACAGCTTCTCCAAATACCGCTGTTTTGCGCTTGGTGTAACCTAAAAAAAACTGTATTCCATTTTTCCTATGTTTTCCATATGTATCGTGAGAGGTACTGGAGCAGTTTTTAACGCAGCAGTAACTTCCAGGCATAAAACAGTGCAGAATTGCGAGAACCTCCTCTACTTCAGAGTTAACAACACATGTAAACAATCCTGTTTCGCCACCGGTATCCTGCCAACATGGTGGAGACCGTGATATCGAGGGAGGGGTTTTGTGCTATGACGACAACTTCTCATTCTCATTAGAAAATGAGAGGAGTGAACTGAAGAGGAGAAGCACCAACATGGAGATGGGAATCTGAAGGGTCTGGAGTGATTCTGGATGAAGGAATTGTCTCTGATCTCTTGTCAGGTGTTCTCTAACCTCATCAGGCATTATAGGAGAAAATGTAGAGCTGTTAAAATGGCAAATGGAGGTTTAAAAAATAATTCAATAAAAAGGTGTCCTTAATTTTGGCCAATGTGCATTAGAGAAAAACATTTATTTTATAATAATATTTCCCCCCATTTTAAATTCTTATTATTCAATGAAAGGCTAGAATTTTTAGAATTTTTAAAATAAAGGATCAAAAGGATTAACAATGCAGATTAATTTTCACAGCCTTCTTTGATCATATTTAACAAGGGTGTCCATATTTTTGGGCATGACTGTATACGAAAAAAAAAAACAATAAAGTTAACATACAGCTAGTGTATGATATTTATTGTTTTTACTGGAGGAAAAATAGGAAAATAACAGCTAATACAATTGGTGTCGTATCTCCATCCTGCCAGCAGAGGTCACTCAAAGACCAACAAACACATTAGGCTACTATATTTACGAAATTACAGTTAAAAACCTGACAAAAATATGTTTTCTATGTGCTTGTGTACAAATAATAGTTTTTTTTTTTCTATTTGATTAAAAAAAAAAAGTACATCCATCTCCTTTTTTATGTTTCCTGTTTAATCTCTCTCCTATATGTTGCTGGCTCATTAATATGCAACATGCAATATACCATACTGGGCAGAAATGCAAATTTAAAAAGGTCTAAAAAGTTACTTGTAACTAAAAATAAGTACTAGTTCTATTTTTTGTTAACACGAATAGTTTGATTAAATACTAGTCACTATTGGAATTAGTACTAGTATTTAATGATTAAATACTAGTATCTAATGAATAAGTATTAGTAACTCTACAAAAGATACTAGTACCTAAAGAATAAGCACTAGTACCTAAAGAATAAGCACTAGTAGTTAATGAATAAGCACTAGTACCTAATGAATAAGTACTAGTACTTAATGGAAAATGTACTAGTATCTAAAAAATAAGTACTAGTAACATGAAAAAAAGATACTAGTACAGATTATAGATTAAAAGTTAAAAAGGCATGCCATACACGTCTAACTTTTGAGATAAAAACTCATAAACAGCACTTTAAAATAGCAAGTTGAATGCATTTTGTATATCATCTTATCTTTTTAGGTTTATACAGCACCTCAAGCAGGATTTCAGGTGAGAGGAAAATCAGTTTCAAGAACATTAAATCTGCAGTCCTTAACTTTTTTGTTCAAAATTAAAAAACATTCTGTAATAAGCAAGTACAGCATGAAATCAGTTTTCCAAATAGTGTTTTTGTCTTGTACTGAATCACTACGGTACACCTATAATAAGTGTTTATATTCGGACTATTTAGACTGGTTCGGATAGGTACCGCTGCGGAATAGCCCAGCTCCAGCGTGATTCGCCATAGACATTAACAGAGAGTTAATGTCAAAGTAGCTCTGGGTGCAATATTCTTTCGCAAGAAGCACCCACTTCTGTTTATTTATTGCTAAAGCGCAAAAAGTTACGAACTGAAGCTTTAAGTCAGGACGTTATTGCAGTTTTCCTGTCATAAACAGCTGCTGTTCCTTTCATCAACAGCCCCAGTATGCTGCACCTCCAGGATGTGGGGTAAGTGCTTAATACATCTTGAAATATGTCATGTGACACCTTTATGGTGATCAACATTATGATATAATTGTTGCTCTACAAAACCCCCAAAACACCCTAATAGGATTCTACAGACATTAAATGGCCTAAAACATAATGTAAATGAAATGTTGGAGAAAGAGACTATTAGAAAGACAATGTACTTGTTCTTCCTCATTTGATGTGACCGGGTTAATGTGTCAACTACGGTTCTAGAAAATAATGACACCTACTTCACCGCTGCCAAGTGTCAATACACACAACTTCCTGTTTAAGTTAGTTGGCCGTGTGAGCATTTCGAAAACCTTTGTTCGGTGTTATCTGTGCTTAACAGTGCTCTTATTTGTGACGCTGTTAATAATGAATCATTTATTTTTTACCATTCTGTTGTATCGAAATTGCTCACTAAGGTGCTGATATTTAATCAAGCGTCACATTTGCAGTCTCCAATATCTTTCAGTAACAGTTTTTAGATAAAAAAATGTTTTTCTTGTATGAGGAAATGATAAAAACACTGTTTATCTACCCACAGTTCCCGGCATACCCAGCTGCACCTAACTATGTAAGAGCAACTCCCATCACAAATAATCACATGACCATACACAACTGAAAGTCATGCATGAAGAGATTCAGATAAATATGAGAATATGTGCTTTCAGTGTGACACTCCACAAGTTTTTAACTAATTTTTTAATAGTAATATTACATAACTTAAAATACACTCATTTATAAATCTATTTTTAATTTCACTTGCATTTAGACTATCCCGTACAAAACCGTCATCAACGGTGGACTTCACCATGGCAAAAACATTGTCATCCATGGAGTTATCAATCCCAATGCTAACAGGTCAGACATCAGATGACAGACTCACACTGTTATTTTAATTATAACTCATTTAACATATTTAAACAGAAATGTAAATCTGTTTCTTTTTCTTCTGTTCTTCTGTTCCCTCCACTAGAATAATGTTTAACCTCCACCACGGAAGTGGGATTGCACTGCACAACAATCCTCGTTTCGATGAGAGCGTGGTTATCACTATCTCCTGCGAAGCCCATCATTACAATGTGTTTGTCAACGGCAAACAAGCACACACTTACAAACATCGCTACACAAATCTGACTGACATTGAAATTTTGGAGATTTGCGGAGATCTGCAGCTGACTTTTGTGCAGGCTTAACAGGAATCTGTGATGTTTCATTTTTAAATCACTTTTAAGAGAAAGCAGTGCTAATTATTGAAAAGTAGAATTGCTTTCAAATACGGAGAAATGGGTGACCGTAAACATGAAAAGCACTGTGATTTTGCTATTTTGAAACAACATGAAATCATTAATTATTGCTTCAAAGGTGCATTAAGAGGAGCTTTCTTCTCTAATATGCAAAATGTAATGCTTTCATAATGCTTATAGGCTAAAGCATCTTAAATTGATCTGAAATAACTCATAGCGTGTGGGTCATATTTGATTTTTTTTATAATTGTTTTATTTTTCTCTGACCCGCTCACTGATTTTGACCAAACATTTAGATTTTTTGACAAAGATTTTGACTGATTTTCACTGAAAACTATTTATTTTGAGGAACAGGCTTGGTGAAATCTTTCGATCTGGTTCACACAGAATGTGTTTTTCCACTCCATTGGGACATGATATAGTTTTTTAAATATGAAGAAGTGTTTGCACTTTGTGCTTGCATCTCGCATTTATTGCAGCATTGTGTGAAAAAAACAAAAACAAGAAAATATACTTCAAGAACACTGTAGGGAAGGGTTCTTTTTGTTTGTTTTTGGCTCTTTTGATAACAATCTAGAGCCCCTTTCACACTGCACGTCGGACCCGAAATATTTCCGGAACATTGCCGGGTGGCCTTCTGTGTGAAAGCAACCACGTCCCGGGATTGATTACCGCATTGAAACCGCGTCGGGGACCTAAGCCCCTTTCACACAGCCATTCCGGCTAATACAGGGGTAAAGTGTTCCTGCAATTGTTCCCTGGTCGCTAGATTTTGCACTTTCTCACTGCCAGTGATGACCCGGGATATGTGCGTGCATTCACACACAACCCTTGAAGATCCCGTAACAACACGTGACATTAGCGCGTGACATGTAATGTACAAGTCGAAAACGCTAGGCACATTATACTTTCACTGAAGCAAGCAAACGATCTCGGCGTCAGCGCGGAAAGTGAGGAACTAACTGATCTCTGCTTCATTACAGTTTGCACATGTGTTTTCGTTGCGAACGTTGATCTTCCTTCAAAACAGCCGGTAAAAGAGTTGCGCGATAACGCGCGTCATCACTTCGATGCGGAATTAGATCTGGCTTTTGTTCAAACAGCGCTCGTCCTGGGTCGAACCCCGCAATGTTACTAGGTCCCCGACCCAGGTTCAATTCGGTAATCAATCCCGGGACGTGGTTGCTTTCACACAGAAGGCGACCCGGCAATGTTCCGGAAATATTGCGGGTCCGACGTGCAGTGTGAAAGGGGTTCTAGTAACATTGCGGGGTTCAACCCGGGACGAGCGCTGTGTGAACAAAAGCCAGATCTACAGAAACAGAATGCATAGCCAGTTTTTTTTTGTTTTTTTTTATAAATGAAAAAAAGGAAAAGTTCTCATATTAGTTGGTTAAATGCTGGCAGAAAAGATGAGTCTTTAGAATTTAGATGTTTCTTGAAAATGAGTAAAGACTCAAGAGGTCATTCCACCAGCTGGGTGCAGTTTTTGTCTCTAGGTTTTTCTGTGATGCTGCTGCTCCAATGAACATTTCTTAACCAGTGGCCACACCATAATTTTTTATGGTACAGTGATAGATAATCTTAAGTATTAGAAGAGAATTCAGTCTTATGAATTCAGATTATTGAGGTGGTTTATTGCAGCATGGTTACAGAAATGTTAATTTTTTATGTTAGAAGAACGTTAGAGGATTTTTCTCCTTATGCAATTACTCCATATCAAAAGGGGCACATTATTACCTTTTAAAAGGATGACAGCTTGTGCAAATTTTTTCCTGAGGGTTTATTTTATCTGCTCTTATACAGGTTTGCATTTTATGGCAGATATTTCTAGGTAATTTCCAGTATAGGTATATCTATTAAAAAAGGACTGTTTATCTTAGATATGTGTGACTCTTAGGCTCTCATGTATCTCTTTGGTTATATTATCACTGTTACGCCAACAGTAGTCTACATGTCTGTTTCTGGACTATAGTTATCTCCCCTTTATACTTGTTTGCATTTTACTGGTAGAAAATATTTCTAGGTAATTTTCAGGTAGCTATATCTACCTAGAATATTGTGTATAGCATTTGTATAATATATGGGCGGTCTTAAAATCACAGCTATATTAAGACGATTCACCTTGGTTTACCATCCTCGGTGTTCCAACCTTGGTCTTGAATACCCATCTGAAGATTTGCATTGAGACTGCGGAAAAGAAGGAACTGGCAGAATGGCAGATTCTCAGATTTTTCACAAACCAGTACGTAACGATTTTAATATAAGACTAAATAAACTAAATACTTCACGTCAGCATGTTCACATACCAGTAGTAATGAAGGGTTTAGAGATTTAGGTATGCAGCAATGTTTTGGGTGTTTTGTCAGATTGAGTCCTTTTATTATTTTATTTCCCAGATATTTATCATGGTTACAATGTAATATTGCATAAATATGCTTACTGTATTCACATCTCAGACACAGTCCGCAATTACTCAAGGGATACCAATCACAGGGGGCTTGAAGGAAGGGAAGACTATTGTCATAATTGGACGGATTTTGTCAAATGCTCACAAGTGAGTATTTTTTCATGTTCATCTCAAAGGACGGAATATTACCATGGACATTGCTTGTTTAGTATACAGTTTTCATTGTGTTCTCCAGATCATATATCAGCCTCAAGGATGGTACTCATTCCTCTGCTAAAACTGCTCTGTGCATTAGCCCACACTTCGAGGATGATCACCCACACATACTGTACAAGACCTTCCAAAACGGTAGCTGGGACTCAGATCAACCCACTTCTAAGTCTCCTCTCCTCCAAGGCCAACAGTTCACCATCAAGATCCTTGTCACCGCACAGGCATATGAGGTATTTATTATTTAAAAGCCATTTATTTAGCTGTAAAATCCCCCAAAATGACATTCAGTCAAGCTCCAAACATGACTGGCAGGTAAGATAGTGACTCCTCTTTCATTACTATGGTACGTCTTTTACCAACTTGCTGTTTTATTTTATTCTTCACAATTGCTAGGACACCTTTCTCAATTTGGTCACTTTAATTCCATTTACCAAATTCCATTTTAGCAAAGCAGGAAATACAAAATGCATACAAAATGCATACAAAATGACAAAACACTTCACACGTGCTTTAAATCAACTCATTCTTCTATTAAAATGGCAAAAGCTGTCACTCACCAAACACATTTTTCAATCATACACTAATGCACTTAAACACTAGCAACAATTAGCATTATACAATTAGTATATTCAGTATCCACTGCAGTATGTTATGTACATCTTCACATTACTGTACAAAACTATTTCTACATTGTGCCGTTTGTATAGATGTAACCGAAAGACATAAAAAAACAAAAAACAACTGTTAACTTTCTAGCCACAAATTACAGGAGATAAATCTTTATTCAGTACACTACTGTTCTGTTTCTGTACTAGCTGAATGAAAAGAATGATTGATTTCCACTGTTTTGCTCATTATACAATGGCTCTCCACAGATAAGTGCCAACGGGGAAGAATTAATGGTCTATAATCATCGTATGCCATTCGCTCAAATGAACATCATCTCAATGGAGGGAATGGAGCTGGATTTCTTTGGCCATCTTGTGGTTAGAATAAAAATATGCTACCCCTATTACGCATAAAATTCAGCGTTATTCAAATTTTATATACTTTCCTATTTTTTACAGTTTCATAAAAATTATCTTTATGCTTTCATACTTTTTCCTGCAATCAGGTGGCATCGTACAAAAAAGAACTGATCAATGGATTAAAGCCTGACACAGTCATTGTTATTCATGGAACTGTTAACTCTGACTGTAAAAGGTCTGAAAAATTCTTTCTTCCTGACATACATCACTAGCATTTTCACACTTTCTTTTTTTGTAAATGTACAGATAATATCAAAAACCGTTTATGTTTATGATAACCTATCCACTCTTCTGTTCCATTCTTCATTAGGATTGAGATTAATCTGCGCCACAGGTATGGGATTGCATTTCACTACCTGTGCCGTTTTGAGGAGAATGCAGTTGTTCGCAATACCTGGACGGACGGGCAGTGGGGGCGAGAAGAAAGGAGCGGAGACATCCCTTTTGCAAATGGAGAGTTCTTTGAGGTAGGCTGGCACACTGACATGTAGATGCTTTTACTGTTTAAATGGACAGAGTAATACAGGAATAGCTGTAATAGATTATAACATAATTTTAGCAAAAAATAGATTTGCTAATGGGTTGTGAATGACAAAAGGGCAAGTAAATGATCACAGAATTTACATTTTTGCGTCTCTTTAAGAGTATATGTTTGTTTGTGACATCAGAACAAGTATCTTACTGTCAGTTTTATATGTGTGATTCAGATGAAAATCACCTGCAAAGCAGAGCAGTATGATGTGTCAGTGAACGGCCAGCAAGCACACACTTACAAGCATCGCTTTACTAATCTGGATGACATCGATATTGTTGAAGTCTGTGAAGATCTACAGTTGTTTTCTCTGGAAGTCAAGGATCCATAGGAAGTGCATATTTAAATCTTCCACAAATAAGTTCATATGCTTAAAACTACTTTTTATGTTGTTAATGGCTTTGAAATATTAAACTGCTGGTGATTACATATAATTATTTTCTGCCACTATTTTAATTATTGTGAAATGTTATGTTACACATGCAATGTCTCAGCTTCCAGACTGATATCACTAAAATAGGTGTCTTAAGAAATCCTGACTATGTTTGCAATAGAATGCTACCACACACCTTTTATCACAGCACTCTTTTCTGTATGCATAAAATAACCTTTGTCAAACTGAGCAGTGACCTATACAACAGATAGTATTGTATGAAATGCTGTATCTCATAATGTAGTGCATGCAACTGAACCTTTTAAAACATTTCCAGTTAAATAAATAGGAGTAATGTGTAGCTAATGTTTCAATGACTATAAAAAAAATGTGTGTAGCTTCCTTTTATTTTTCATTTTTATTATCTGTGAAGTTAGAAACAGCACCTTCTGTACCATCTCATCCTCCTTTATTGCTGGGTTAAAAGAGAAATGGTTGCTTGGCTGTCATGTTATTTAATGATTGTATTCCCTTCCATGCAATTAAATAATTTAAATAACCAGAAATCTTAATACTTAAAAAAAAAAATCTTGTTACTTCATAAAATAAGTTATCTTTTTTACTGAAATGTATTATACTTAATTTGTGTTCTTAATTGCTTAATACTAAGTCTTAAAATAAATATAGAATATTGTTCTAAAAAAAAAATTTCATCATGGACGGTAAAAAATTCAATTGTACAAATAACATTTTTTATAGCTTTATTCAAGTCTGTATATTTCATAATGCTATGATAACAAATGCGCCCTCTAGTGACTATAAGTATGTTAACTAATGCTGTTTTCTGTTGGCGTTGTGTTTAGATTGATCTCTAGGGGGCAGTAGAGGTCTGCTTTACTTTCTCATTAAAGTCCTCTGCGGTTTTTCGTTGCTATAACATTTATCCGTCCAACATTACTACTACAGTATACTATACTGCTAAAGCACAATAAAGTTTCACTATTTAAGATAAATATTTCTGACTTTTCTTCACACAATTAAACAAACAAATTTAGTTCAACAGTTCAAAATAGTTTTCCAATTTTGTTACAGAAAAAAGGAGTCTGATTTTTGAAAACGAATTTACATTTTAATGTGTTGCTAAATTTATTTAGCTTACTTGTATGAAATATTTTACATTTTAATGTCAGAAAGATGATTTTATGGTTCATTGTAATTTTTTTATAAAGAATACTACAAATAAGATTTGTTTAATTATTTCAAGAAAAACTGATGAGTATACTTAGGGTGAACATTTTAGTTTTTCAAAAAGGACAGAGGGGGCGGGGCTTCAACAAGTGGAAAGAAGGGAATGATAGCGTTATATGGTCCTTGTTTTATAAAAATAAAACAAGTCAGAAAAATAATACATAATTCTGGTGTTAGAAGGTCATGATTTATAATAAATAAAAATAAAATAAGTAGAAAGAATAGCGCTCTCTAGAAATAAAACTATTTTGAGAATGTAAATCACAACAGTGGTGTCTCCAATGGCCTCATTGACGCAGGCTTAATTCATGCCCCTGCACAACAAAAATAATTGTAACGTAAATGTTAGAAAAATCTAAAACACACAAAAAAAAAAAAAATTGGAATTGAATTTTGAATAATTTTTGAGGCTGAAGATTTATTTGTAATGACAACATTTATAATGCAACTGTATACTTTGAATTATGTGTAATCTCAGGATTCTCCTTGGCCGTAACTATCAGTCAACATGTTCTTCTTTATCACTGTCATATCAACACCATTCAAATCTATTTTACTTGTAGCCTACTTAATTATCTCTATTACTGTCTGCCTTTACCCTAGTTTGCATTTTACATTTCTCAGGATTCTCCTTGGCCGTAACTATCAGTCAGCATGTTCTTCTTTATCACTCTTACATCAACACCATTCAAATCTATTTTACTTGTAGCCTACTTGATTGTCTCTATTACTGTCTGCCTTTACCCTAGTTTGCATTTTACATTTCTGACAGACAGTATTCCAGGTAATCTAGGAAGGTCTATCTATACAAAAAAATATGTAAAACCTTAATAATAATTTATGGACAGGCTGTATATTACAGCTATATTTAGGCCACTCATCCCCATGTTTTGTCATTCTTGGTGCTCCAGCCTTGGTCTTGAACACCCAGCTAAAGATTTGCTTTAAGACTGCAGAAAAGTAAGAAGTGACCGAATGGCAGTTAGTCAGCAACAGCCTTTTCGTCCTATTTTAAATATAGACTCTAAAATCCAGATTCATTTTATTACGTAAAATGTGAACTTTTTTCATATGAACTTTTATTCACATCAGTCTTTATTCTATACACGATAATGTCAAAGAAATAAACAGATTTGTGACAACTTTAACTTGTTTATACTAAAAAAAAAAAAAAAAAAACAAGAGGCCAGCTTAAGGAAGAGTCCTGATTGTTTCAAACTTCTTCCATTAGGAAAAAATTTAGTTTTTATGCTTCCACTTACCTTCAATACTGCAGATTTATTTTCTATGTATGCCTTTCCAAATCATACCCATTCAACTGAATTTGCCACAGGTTATATGCATGCTTCTGAACCACATTTCAAGTGTCCCAAAAAGGATATGACTACTTATGCAATGTAATCAGTTCATTTTTTTTTTTTTTTTTATCATTTGCGAAGTTGTTTCAAACCTGTTTTTTTTTGGTGTAGAGAGTGTGGATTGAGGTGGGGGGACATATATATATATATATATATATATATATATATATATATATATATATATATATATATATATATATATATATATATATATATATATATATATATATATATATATATATATATATATATATATATATATATATATATATATATATATATATATATATATATATATATGTATATATATATATATACATATAGAAATTTAACATAAGGTAGCAACATAAGAAAATGTGAGAAAAAAAACTGTATATACATATATGTAAAATGATTGGCTAATATATTTTGATAATTATTACACATCAACATCTTCATAACAGAAATGCATAAATATGTTTACTGTATGCACATGCCCAACAAATGAATCTTGATGTCTTTGTTTTATTTGAAGGAGAGGCAGCACTAGTTTAGAAAACATTTTCCATTCTGTGTTTCACAGATTTCATGTGAACCTTAAGTGTGGTTCTTCTGCTGAGGCTTATAATGCTCTGCATATAAACCAACGCTATGAAGATAAAAAGCTGGGGCCCAGAAGAAGAATCTAACTGTCCCCTATTCAGAGGACAACCATTCATTCTTCAGATCCTTGTCACGAAGGAGGCATACGAGGTATACATACTCATCCTAAATAGTAGTTCGCCTTTACAGAAATTCATGTATTTCGATCATTGATGTATGTCTCTTCTTGATCAGAATGTGGTTGTCTGCAACACCTATGAGAATGGAAAATGGGGGGCAGATGAAAAATCTGGAGGCGTGCCTTTTAAAAAAGGTCAACTATTTCAGGTAGGCATATACTCACATCCTTATGGTATCTACTTTTCTATTAAAATGTTCAGTGTAAGACAATAATGAAATTTTGCGTCATTTTATGTTTGATCAAATTAAATTAAATGAATAGTCCATGAGACTTTGAATAATCTTTGGAACACAAAAGAAGCCAAAAATGGACAAAAAAATTTACATTAAAAAGTATTACAGATAATCTTCATTTATGTTCCAAAAATGAATGAAAGGCTTATGGGTTTGAAACAACAAGAGGGGAGATTAAATTATTAAAGTGTTTTATTTTGTGTTTGTGTGTGTGTGTGTGTGTGTGTGTGTGTGTGTGTGTGTGTGTGTGTGTGTGTGTATGTGTATGTTAACTGTCCCTTTAAGAGTATTCCCTTTACAAACACCCAAGCTTACTGTCAGTTTTGTATGTGTGATTCAGGTCAAAATATCCTGCAATAGAGATCATTTTGATGTGTTTGTGGATGGCCAGGAAACACACTACAAGCATCGCTTTACTAAACTGGACAACATCGATGTCTTTGAAGGTTATGGAAAGGTGCAGCTGATTTTTGTGCATGTCTAACAAAGATCCAGGTTGATAGGAAGTGCATATTTAATACTTCCAAAAATAAGTGAATCTGCTTAAAAAATACATTATCTGTTCATGAAAAGTTAAACTGGTCAAATAGCTTCCTTAGGTGAAAACATACACGTATAACTTTCTAACTACATATCTAATACTCTTGCACTTTGCTGAATATGTATCTATATTTGAATGAAGGTGATAGTAGAAAACCGCTGCATTTCCATGAGAGGATCAATGTGACCTTTATTGAGAAATAAAAAGGTGCTGTAAGTGATTTTTTTCAGATGCAATTCAATGCCTAATTCCAAATACAGATAAAGCGCCTATGAAAAACCACAGTACATTAAGCCTATTTGTATACTGTATACAAATTGTCTATATGCATAACAGACAACCAACAGTTGCCAAAACGAACAGATTGACTTTGTGGAATACCGCATGCCATCATGCAGTGCATTCAACTGGACCTAATATATTTCCAGCACATTTCCACACACACATAGGCCTATATATATTCTCTAGAATATACTCTGTTTATCATGGAATAATGGGAACTGTTTTAATTACTAGGCCATTTACATGTTTAGTGCTGTTGATGTTAGCAATAGTGTCAACAGCAAAAATCACTTACTGTACAACACCTTTACCATCTGTCTCTTTGCTGAACTGGCTGTTATATTGTGTAATGATTATGTGTAATGATTATATCCATTTATATGCAATTTAATAAACTATTTAAATAACCACAAAACAAACTTGTGGTGTGTTTTTTTTTTAAGGGCAAGTAAACAATCTTTGAATTTATTTTAGAGTTTCGATTAGAAATTATTTTCAGTCAATAGAACATGCATATGTCTGAGGTGAAAGGCCATTTAGAAAATAGAATGAGAGAAAATGATATTAAAATCACGCAATCCCATAAAGATGAATTGGTGTTTATATTTGTTGTCATTATGTTTTGTGTAGTAAAATAAAATATATAGCCTGTATAAAAAAGATGAATAGTTTTTTACAGAATGAATTGGTGGGGCTTCTTTTCCCCACGCACCTTGTTGATTGTGTGAAGCTGCAAGCCTTTCTGAAGTTTGCAAAACAAACTTGCATGATAACATATACGCCCTCTAGTGATTGAAAATAGGCTTACAATGCTTTCTTTTGGCGTCGTGTTTAGATTGATCTCAAGGTGGCAGAAGAGGTCTGTCATACTTTTTCATAAACCATCTGCGGTCTTTAATTTACTGTAATATCTATCCGTCCATTAATACTATATTAAAACACAATAAAGTTTCGTACTATTTATGATAATTATTTCTGACTTCATTTTACACAAGTAAACTAAATCCTTTAACCATTTTAAATAGTCTGTCAGTTTTGTTAATGGAAAAAGTTCTGTGTTTCTTGAAAATGAATTTACATTGTTGCTTATTGTATTTACTCGTTTGAAACGCTACATGTTTGATGTCTAAACTTCTCATTGTAATTCTTAATAAAGAATATGAAGAAGCTTTGTTATATTATGTCAAGAAAAACAAACGAATTAGTATTCATTTGTAGGTTTTATATAGCCTAGTTTATAAAGTTAGCCTATACACGTTTTAATCAGAACGACCTGTATGAATAATCAACAAACCACAATAGTACTTTTATTTTGCTGAATATCATACATGATGCACATTTTAGGAATTTAAAATCGATATGTTTATTAGTCAGTGCATAGTAGGCTAAATTAATTGACCAGGAACGCCTTACTCTAGTTAACCAGTTGGATAGATAGATAGATAGATAGATAGATAGATAGATAGATAGATAGATAGATAGATAGATAGATAGATAGATAGATAGATAGATAGATAGATAGATAGATAGATAGATAGATAGATAGATAGATAGATAGATAGATAGATAGATAGATAGATAGATAGATAGATAGATAGATACCCCATAAACACATTGTTATCGGTTCTTCAGTAGCATTTCTGCGCATGCGCAGCGCCCAGACTGAAGCCAGAGAGAGATGAGGATTCAAACTTCCGGTGGTGTGTCATGGCGGCGTGGTGGAGTATGCTTGAAGTGAAAAACTAAACCAAATCCCCTCCTCCCTCCGCCTCCTCCTCTGTTTTTCTCCTTGATTGTTTTGCGGAGCGGTTTAGGGGGTATTTGGCGCATCCGGGGCGAATCGGGAGCTGGAATCGGGATCGCAAAAGTGATTGATAGGAGACATAGTGGCGCGCGCATCCGCCTGAGCATGGCGGCGCACAAGCCCGTGGAATGGGTCCAGGCCATCATTAATCGATTCGACGAACAGGTAAAGAAAACATCGGTTGGGAGATTTGACATTTGACACAAGGCCAAAAGAAGCAAGCGTGCAAACGATGCATATGCAAGCATACCCATTGTTTATGAGGAAGATGCGAGGTTTGTGGTTTTGTGCTTTGCTTTGGCTAAAAACAATACGTGCAATTCTTTATTCAGGCCTAATGTGTTGCATTTGTCAGCAAAAAACAAATATTGGGCAGTGGGGTCGTGATTGATTTGATGAATGTTCCGCTGAGTCGCTCGCGCGCACTGGCTAAATATAAACAAAAGGAATCAGACTCCCTCTGTGCTTGTTGACATACAGTTGCATAGCTGGAGCAGCCTTACAGGCACCTACAGTCCTGTGCATGCAATGTTTAAAAGATTTCAACGAAATAACAACGTTAGTGTATCAGTGCGCTGTGTTTTTGGAAGTTTTCTGAAACTTTACGACCGTTTTGAATGCAAAATAACGCATCTTTTGAGCCTGAAGAGGGAATGACTGCACAGGGTTTCTGACAGGCGCCTTTCATTAGAAATGTTGTTGTTTGCAGATCAAAAAATGTGACCCCTGAAGAAATTAATAGCAGTTTTGAAGGATTCCATTGTAATGATGCACACTATCATGGTCTTATTAGTATTCTGATATATTAATGTTCTATTGGAACAAATTATAGATCAATAAACGTAAACAAAAACATACAAGATAGCTAGGCATTTATGAGCCTTTTTAATGTTTCAATGTGCATGCATCTCTCGGACCCTGCTCTCATAGCCAAAGCACTTGTGTTTTGTCCCTGCCCATGTGAAAAAGAAGTGTGCTTAGTAGTATTTAATGTGAACTTGTCGTTTAGTTCAAGTCTTAAAAGTATATTTTATAAAGACTGTACACGTGATATAATATTAATGATGTGGAATGGAATAATTCTAATGGAATCTTGATGGTTCTTGACACATTTGTGTACTCTTTTAAAAAGTGCACTTTGAAATCATGTAAGATTAAAAGTTTTACTTTAAAGTACATTTGAAATTGTTTTGGTGATCTTTTGTTGTGGTCAAACTAAAGTTGACATACTAAAACACCTGCAAAGTGTCAATAATTGAAGTTTGTTATTCATTATTACATTTCAAATAAATCTATATTAAACTAACTAAATCATTACAAATGTATAATTAATAATTATACAGGACATACGTTTAAGTTTCAATTGAATATTAGTTTGCCTGTGCACTTCAACCATATTTCAAAGATAATGCAAGGAATTATGAAATTACATATAAAATCTAAATAAGTCATTCAAAGCACTCTTAAGTTTAACTAATGGCATTTAATATACATTTAAAGTATAATACATTTTAGATAATGTGCAGTTAAGTGTCTGATAACTATGAATTGAGTTTGCATCTAAATATATCCTTTTAAATTATATTATTTCTCTAAGTACGGTTTGGCTTTTTGTGCTGCAGATTAGGGGCTCATAACAGTTTAATGAAAGTGTGAAAAGGAGTTTAGGCTGTTTTGTCTCTAAGCCGGTTTAGTACTTTTTAGATCAGAGAGCTTAAGGCACTTGTTTGGTGAAAGCATAATATAATACACTACTTGCACTTGTGTATTGCTCTGTATGTTCTCATGACTTGAATGACAGCTGCTTACCACAGCTGCAATTACAAGCAGATCATAAATTGCAGAATTCCTGAATGGAAACTACCGGATAAGACTGGATCGATTGTTTGAGCTGATCGCCAGTGATGATGTGTGGCTTTTCTTGCTTGCAATAGGCAAGTTGTCAGTGGTGGTTATTGCCTTGTCAGCAGCTGTATGAACGCAGAGAGCACCTTGAAACAATAACCTCACAGATGCCATTGCATGGTCATGGAAAACTAATCTGTCCTCTCTCTGGAGAGAGTCAGGAATGAGAGGTTGATGATGCATTGTGTTTTACATAAATGTCGGCTCAAGAGATTTTAAAGAGCTTTTGCATGCACGAAGATAACACTTCATAGTTCTTTTTATTTTATTTGGATGATCTTTGGACTTAAGATAAACTTTATTGGTGTTGTTGGGTTGTTTCTGATCAGTTATTTTTGTCGTAAGAAGCTTAAAGGGGAAAGCCAAATCCTGTGATTATTTACTTGCCTTCATATCGTCCCAAACCTGCATGACTTGAATGAAAGTCACTGTGGCTTGGATTGGATGTTGTTTGGATTCCAATGTACTTCAGAATGTTATCTTTTGTGTTCTACAGAAGAAAAAACGTCATACAGATTTAGAACAACATGAGGTTGATAAATGATAAATGAATATTTTCGCATTTAGGTGAACGATTATATCTAGTCATATTGTAGCAATATCCAGGACAAATGGCTAAATGTTGATTTTTATCTGAAGTTTTGGAAGGACTCTTCCAACTGTGGTGACGGGTGGATGGCCATATTTTTCTTAAATGATTGCCCATGAAAGTTTAATTTAAACTGTAATCTTAAAGTTGATTTACATGAAAATATTTTTAATTGTCTTCTTGTTTTCAGTTGACATACGTCCGTTCTCCGTAGCACACATGAGTATGGCCGGCTCTACCAAAGTGCACATAAGGGAAGCGATTGGTCCCTGACCTTCCTGGAATTTTAAACCATTCCTGGGAAACAAAGTGCTCACTGTCCATCGGCATCCTGCATTAAAATGGATATCAACAGGGTTGGGCTGTGTGTTCTGTGTGTGTTTTATGAGCGTACAGACAGTGTGTGCGCCGGTTCTTCTCCGGTCTTGAGACTTTCATTTCCAGCCACGCGCTTTTCTCTTAGGGCCACACAGTGGTTGGCCGGAAAGAAGGAGGGAACCTCGGGGTTTCTCAGAGTCTTTCTGACATGTCGATGAACTGGCCATTGCAATTGTCAGGACTCGGAGCAATTCGACCATGACACCAGTAGTGACTTGGCTGCCTTGAACCACAAATATAGGTCTACTTACTTTGTGAAAGCAGATTATGAGCTAAGATTTGATGAAAAATCGGATTTAAAAAAAGGTTTAATGTTTTTTTAGGCTAATTTGACACATTTCCGTGTGATGCTAAATCTATGGCGATTTGTTGATCTACGTGAAGTTGACCAATCAAGAGGTGAGGAAAACTACAGAAGCTTAAAAGGAAGATAGAACTTTTATTTTACATTTTTATTTTTTATTAATGCCCAAAACATATACAATGTATACAAACAGTTACACGACCATCAACAAATAAAAATGATAGACAATGGCAATAAATAAATAAATGAAAATGGGTGTCAATAGCCTATTTACAAACTGATTTGATTACAAACAACTTTTTGTTGTTGTTTTTTTGTTGTTGTTGTTTTTTGAGACTTCATATCATCAAAGATTAGAAAAAAGTTACAAACATAGATTTTTTTAAAGCTTTTTTGTTCTTATACAATTGGATAAATGAAAAGTATTGCTCAAATTCTTTCATGAAAACAAAAAAAGAGAGAAGTCTTGACTCTGTCAGGAACAGTGAGCGTAAGCCTATAAATGCAGTGTGTACATGACAGGATCATCCCAGATGATATTTTACAGCGGCTCATATCAATATTATGCAGTTGAGAAGAGATAGAGAGAGAAAGAGAACGAGAATGTTTTATTTAAATGTAATACATAACGGCTATATGATATAATTTTATCAAAATAACTATTTTAATATATTTTAATGTAATTATTCCTGTGATGACAGCTGTCTTCAGTGTCATGTGATCCTTCAGAAATCATTCTGAAATGCTGATTTCTTATTATCAGCATTGAGAACGACAGAAAAATGTATCACTTTTATTCAGTTTAATGCATCACTGCTTAATAAAAGTATTATATATATAATTTTTCTTTTACTTTTAAAGGATATTATTTATAGTCAGATGTTATTTGGAGATGTTTTGATAAAACTTGTTTAAACATTCGTCCGCTTTTTATTTCTTACTCTTAATTGAATTGAAAGTACAGGAGAGATTGGAAGTGATGGTGAGAAGTGGGGAGGGCAGGATTGGGATAAATTACAAGTCTGTCTTAAACTTATTTTGGCAAAAAAGCACTACAGCTCAATATATTAGAGGAGTTTGATGGCATTCGTGAGTTGATTGCAAGCTTCATAGCTTCTTGAAGTCAAAGTTCTTTTGATCCAGGGAGGAGCCGTAGTACTCGGAAACAGTGAAGACCAATTCCTCATCAGGGAACGCTTAGAGGGGGAGAGGCCTCCACCCCCTCGCTCCACATACGCTTCATTAAGACGGCAAGGCCATGTGTGCTTTCAACACTCCCGCTGCACAGACTTTAACTGCTTGTGTGTGTGTTGGAGAGAACAAGAGCAGATGTGCTGGCCCGCAGGTGTGCAGCACAGGGAGGAAGTCTGGAGAGCTGGAGGCGCTTTGTTTTAACACCTAAAGTTTGAGCATTTAGACCCGGGATGGGTGGGTTGGTGCATTAAGTGATTGGATGTTCTCTCAGGGGTGGGTGTGTCAAATTTAAGACCGCTCGACCTCTCGCTCCACAGTCTGTGCGTCCCACATGTTACAAGCTGTCCTCCACCCAATTCTCTCAATAAAGCCATAACACAGGCTTTGAAAGCTAGGCCGCAGGAACCCAGCGTTCACACCTGTTAACCAGACCCAAGTGTTCTCTATCTTAAATTCCTTTGATACGACTGTAAATGGTTATTTTTGTTCTTTGGGTTACTTTTTTAATGACTATAATTTGCTTACAATACATTTTTTTACGTTATTATTTACTTGAAATTAATTGAAAGTGTATTTGAAAACCAGTTGGCCAAGTAAAAAAAAAAAAACACACTACCATCCAAAAGTTTGGGGTCCGTAAGATACATTTTATGCCCTATTCAGCAAGGACACTTTAAGCATTGATAAAAAGTAGACATTTATATTGTCACAAAAGATTTGTATTTCAAATAAATGCTGTTCTTTTAAACTCACTATTCAAAGTATCCAGGAACAAAAAAAAATTGTTTCACAAAAGTACTAATTATTGCAACTGTTTTAAATGTTATATACGAAGGAATGTTTTTTGAGCTGCAAATCAGCATATTAGAATGATTTCTGTAGGATCATGTGACACTGAATACTTGTGAAGTAAATAAATAAATTAAAATGTAAAATACATTAAAGGGTTAATTCACCCGTGAATCAAAATTCGTCCATTTTAAACTCACCCTCGAAGGATCCTTGGTGTATGTGACTTTCCTCTTTCAGATTAATCAGTTCGATGTTAAATTACAAATTGTCCTTGCTGTTCCAACCCTTTTAGTGGGGGTAAGTGGGTGTTTGTTGTCAACTGTTCAGAAGAAGTAAAAAAAAGTGCCTTCATTGTCCCAACAGTCAGCAGAAATGAGAAAAAAAAAGTATTTATCACGTTTGAAAAAGTATTTATTCACCCCCCGGAGCCATGTGAGGGATGATTTATTACAGATGCGCACACTTTATTTCACGTCTTCTGAACTGTTGACAACAAACACCCGCTTACCCCCATTGAAAGGCTTGGAAGAGCAAGGACCATTTTTACAATAACTTCGATTGGATTATTCTGAAAGAGGGAAGTCACATACACCTAGGATGCTTCGAGGGTGAGTTTAAAATGGTGAACTAACCTTTTAAAAGAAAAAATGGTTACACTATTAATTTATTACTATTTTGACATCTGATAAAAACATTACAAAAATTGTCCCCAAACATCATGGTAATGTGTGTGTTTATAATAATTCTTATTGGCCTGCTCTCTAAAAGGTTTCATTGCATCCTTTGCAGATTTTGCTGGTTTCAATTGCTCTCTTTTTCTTTCCATCACCTTCTTTCTCTGTCTGTTTCTGACTCACAGCTCCCAATTAAAACAGGACAGCAGAGCACCCACACCAAAGTGAGTACAGAGCACAATAAAGAATGTTTGATCAACATCTCCAGGTACAAATTTGCCCTCGTCATCAACGGTCTGACCAACATACTCAAAAATGTGAACAACATGGTAAGTTTCTGCATCTTGATAACGGAATCTTGAAATTTCAGTAACTCTGTTATGAATGAACTGCCAGATAAATGTTTATTTAATTCAATTCTGAAAATAAGAAAAGCCTGAGATGCATGATCCATTTTACTTTTTAATCCAATGTTTGCTTGTGTTTTATGCTTAGAGTGTTACACTGTTAGCTTAGGAACATGATCATATCAAGCTTTTTTGCAATCAGTCGAGAGAAGTGTCTTCTAATTTTGCTAATGTCACATTTCTGTATGTCTTCTGTTCATAGCGGATCTTCGGCGAAGCTGCCGAGAAGAACCTCTACCTCTCCCAGCTGATTATCCTGGACACCCTGGAGAAGTGTCTGGCAGGGGTGAGCAGCTCGTCCTATCTCACTGTGAACTTTGTTGGACCTGTTGCTTGTTTTGACTGTCTTATGTCCTGCCTTTTAAACAGCATTGTTCTTTGGTCTGGTTTCACCTTTGTTGTTGAACGCAATGCAAAATCGCCAAACCCTGATCTAAAAGATTACATATGTTTATTATAGATTTTAATAGATATTGAAAGTTCTAGAAGAAAATCTAATTGGTTTAGACTGTTTTTTTCTAATGTGATCTTTACCTATATTAGTCTCTTTCTTTTACTAGGCTAGGCTGTAGAAATAAATTGAATGTTGTGAAACTGGAACTGCTTCATAGCAGCATGGTTATAAAAAATGAAACAACGCATTGGAATCTCTACTATCAAACAAACAGAATAAAGTTTTTAACCATGCCATGGTGTAATAGAAACTAGATGTATACTACCATTCAAAGGATTGGCATCAGTAGAAATTTAAAAGTCACATTAACAGCATTTATAATGTTAGATACAGTTTCTACACAGTTTCTAATGTTTTTCGAGCCGAGAATCAGCATATTAGAGTGAGTACATTCTGAAGGATCATGTGACACTGAAGAGTGGAGTAATTATACTGAAAATTTAATTTTGCCATCACAAAAACAAAATGTGACCGTGGACCAAAAAACATAAGGGTCATTTTTTATTTATTTAGATTTATACATCTCATCTGAAAGCTGAATAAATAAGCTTTTAATTGATGTAGAACAATATTTGACCAAGATACAACTATTTGAAAATGTCTAATCTGAGGGTGCAAAAATATAGAAATATTGAGAAACTTGCCTTTAAAGTTGTCCAAATGAAGTTCTTAACAATGCATATTACTAATAAAAAAATAAGTTTTGATATATTTAGTAAATTTACAAATTGTCTTCATGGAACATGATCTTTAGTTAATATCCTAATGATTTTTGGCATAAGAAAAATTGAAAAGTTGTTTTGTCATTGCTACAAATGTAGCTGTGCTTATGACTAGTTTTGTGGTCCAGGGTCACATATTAAAATAAAATTTTAATTTTATATATATATATATATATATATTGAAAACAGTTATTTATAGTGTATAGGGCTGTAAAAATGGCTGAACAACTAAATTCGAATTTTCTACTTAAATATTATCAATTATATTCAAATTTAAAATGCATAATTTCAGTTAGGGTGAAGAAAAGCTTTTGGGTTCTCCCCCTCAGGCCACAAGAGGCTTTCTAATCAATTAGAGACGCGACTGTAACAGTGCTAAAATATTTTTTTTTTTAAATTTGTTGTTGACTGCTATAGTAGTGTGACATAACTGTAGAATGAGTTTGAATGACTTTATAGGGACAGAGATAATTTTCTGGTCTCAAAAATCAGAAATTGTCCAGAAATGTTTTTGATTGCTCATAGACTTGTGAAGTCTATGACATAAAGCCCTGGTAAAACAATTAAATCTTTAGCTATTACTCCCAGACAGAGGGCTCTGAACTGGCCCTGTCAGGAGATTATTACATTTGCAGGTGTTTCCTCGTCTTGAGATTGTCTGGATTTTCCTGTATAGATTATTAATTTTCCCTTGCCCAGATGCTACACAACTGTCTGTCCGGTTTTGTTTTTGCAAAATTCTTTTTATGTAATTTCCTTTGATGTAACTGAGATGGAAAGGTATATGTACAGATTTCCTCCATGCTGTTCAGGGTTTAATTTGTTTACTGAAAGTCGAAGACATTTAAGGCAACTAAACACTTTATTCATTAACTAGTTTTGGCAGACAATAATTTTTGCCCTGTAGTATAAAACGTCCCCTCTACCATTTGTTACACATTTCGACTTTTAGCTTGACCCACTATGTGTGCAGTACATTGATTCACTAATGTGTTTGTTCGCTGCTCTGTCATTGGATTTCATTCCTCTTCTTTTCCCCCTTTCCTGCATGCTGCTGATCCTAAAGCGCTTTCTCCTTGATGTAGTTGTAGTCTGGTTTTTAGCTTACAATTCAGTAGATGTTGTTAAACTTTAGTACAGTTTAGTACAGCACACAGAAAAAAAAGAGAGAATAGTAATAACAAAGCATATTATGTATTTGTGTATATCATCAGCAACCCAAGGACTGCCTAAGGCTGGATGAGGCCATGTTGGTAAAACAGTTGCTGCCTGAAATCTGTCACTTCCTGCACTCGTACCGTGAGGGCCAGCAGCACGCCGCTCAGCTGCGCAGTTCTGCCTCTGCCGTCCTCTTCTCTCTCAGCTGCAACAACTTCAATGCTGTCTTCAG
This sequence comes from Carassius gibelio, assembly GCF_023724105.1. NCBI lineage: Eukaryota > Metazoa > Chordata > Actinopteri > Cypriniformes > Cyprinidae > Carassius > Carassius gibelio. The sequence goes on from NC_068410.1 coordinate 9,380,674, forward strand.
TCGTATCTCCACCAGGTACCTCTCTAACATACTGGAGGTTACACAGGGCTTTGTTCTAGGACCCCTTTCATTGTGTGAATCAGCCCCCCAAATACCCCATAGTAACTAATGAAAATAGCTTATTTTAAACACTGTAAGCCTAATGTACAAGTGTTTGTAATTAGTTTAAATGCTGGGCTGTTTTTCTTGGTTGTTTACAAATTGAACAGTTAAAGCCTTTACAAATTAATGACTTTTAATTTAATGTATTCTCAAAGGTTGCAAGAGCTCACAGTTTGTACAGAGGACACAGTGGATGTTCATGACATTGAGCTCATTCAGTATATAAGCGTAGACTGCTCCAAGTTAAAGAGACTCCTACAAGGTAAAGCATGCTCTATTTTGTAAATATTTTATTGCCTCATATTCAAAAAGTTTGAGGAGTTTTATGGGTAGTCTAAAGTTGCATAATTAAAATCAGAATCAAAATATGGCACAGTGGTATGTTTTAAACCACAAATGAATGCAAATAAATATATAGTTTCAGTATTTATAATAAATAAATGTATTAAATATATGGTGTGGAATTGCTTAATAACTTCCTGCATGTTCCCTTTAGAAACAGTACTTAAATTCAAATCTTTGAAAAAGCCGGCTCAGCTTGCAGTAATCAGCAGTTTGGAAAAGGTATATGTTTTTTAAATAATGCAGTATATTAGGATACTTTTTCCAGCTTTAATAATTCTCATCTCAGTAAATCTATATGATATGTTTGTGTCAGGCTTTCTGGAACTGGGTTGAACACTACCCTGATGAGTTCACTATGCTCTATCAGAGACCCCAAGCTGACATGGCCGGTGAGTGAGACAATAATTCATATCTTAAAGGGGGGGTGAAATGCTATTTCATGCATACAGAGTTTTTTACACTGTTAAAGAGTTGGATTCCCATGCTAAACATGGACATAGTTTCAAAAATTAAGTTGTACGTTTGAAGGAGTATTTCTGTTCCAAAAATACTCCTTCTGCTTTGTCACAAGTTTCGGAAAGTTTTTTTCGAGTATGGCTCTGTGTGACGTTAGATGGTGCGGTATTTCCTTATATGGGTCCTAAGTGCACTTCTGCCGGAAGAGCGCGCGCTCCCGTATAGCAGAGCACTGAGAGCACAACAGACATTCACTGGTCAGAGCGAGAGCGTCGCGAAATGTCACAAAAGAAGTGTATTTTTGGTTGCCAGGGCAAGACAACCCTGCACAGATTACCAAAAAAAAAACAGCATTAAGGGACCAGTGGATGGAGTTTATTTTTACAGAGCATCAACGGAGTTGTGCAAGTGTTTGTGTTTGTTCCCTGCATTTCGAAGATGCTTGTTTTGCAAACAAGGCCCAGTCACGATCGTTTTTCCGGGAAAAATCGGTACAGACTATCTTTCTCTTATGAATATAATAAAACTAAAGACTTTTTGGAGTTATGAAGGATGCAGTACTACTCTATAGGTACTCAAGATTAACAGGATATTGAGTGAAAACGAGCATTTCACCCCCCCTTTAACTGACTTGTTTATTAGTCTGCTTATTGAAGTCCAAGTTGAGATGTGTTATGATTAAACTGTGTTTCTGTGTATACAGACTGTGCAGAAAAACTGTTCGACCTGGTGGACAGTTTTGCAGAGAGTGCAAAGAGAAAGGCTGCTGTGTGGCCACTACAGATCATCCTCCTCATCCTCTGTCCAGAGATCACTCAGAGCATCACCAAAGAAGTAGGGGGGGAGGAGAAAGCTAACAAGGTCAGAGGTCACACAGTGAATTAGACTTCTGTTACTGCATTCTATTTATCTCCTGTTGTTCCCAAAGTATTTTATGTTGAAGTTGAGCTTTGGAACCAAGACATGTATTTTGTGCATACAAATGTTTTTGGAGACAAACCTAGCTGTTCTGTTGTCTTCAACAGAAGTCATTTGTGGAGAGTCTGCGGAAGGCTCTGGGACAGCACAGCGGAAGCAGACAGTTGACCGAGAGTGCGGCCGTCGCATGCGTCAAACTCTGCAAAGCCTGCACCTACATCAACTGGGAGGACAATTCCGTCATCTTTCTCCTAGTTCAGTCCATCGTCATGGACCTTAAGGTGAAGAGGACCATTTTTTAGAGTAAACCATTACAGAGCAATGCATGTCTGAAGGGAATGAAGAACATTTTTGTCCTTTTTTTTAAAGCTGTGTGCAACTTTGCTCTCTCTTCTCTCCCAGGGTCTTCTGTTTAACCCTACTAAGCCATTTTCGAGGGGTGCGGGCTGCCAAAGCGCCGATGTGGATTTGATGATTGACTGCTTTGTGTCATGTTATCGCATCAATCCTCGAAACAACCAGCATTTTAAGGTAAGCTCAGTTGTTGAATCTTAGAGTTTCAAGGATTTTGCAAAGGACGTTATAGCAATTAACTAACAAGAGATTTAATATTATTACTATCACCACATATTGAGCTAGTCAACATTCATTTCAGGACAAACTTAAAATCATTGCCATAACCAACATGTTTTAATATCTACACAGAGTTGTTGTTGTTGTTGAATAAATGTATTTCTTTTCTAGGTATGCCTGGCCTCGACATCTCCTCCTACCTTCCATTTCGTCCTGGTCAACTCCCTGCACAAAATTATCACCAATGTAAGTATGATCTCCGTATGGACATTCACACAATTCAAAAATAATTGTTCTATATTATGCAAATTAAATGCAGCTTTAAATAAATGATAAACCCATTATACAAATAATCATCTTTAAATGTGTCAGCATTTTGCATAGTACTGATGATTGTTCATGATAAAATATTTTGTGACCGCTGCCAGTGACTCTCTTTGTGATGCTATGGAGTGCAGTAATTTTGTAGTTTTTTTTTTTTGCTTATTAATGTTTCACTTTATGTTTTTGCTAGTCACATCTGGACTGGTGGCCGAAGATTGACGCCATCTACTGCTACTCAGGAGAACTGCGCACCATGTTTGCCGACACATTGGGCCGAGTGGTTCAGAGTCTCAGTGCCCATCCACCTCTGAGGATGACATCAGTGAGACACATCATCATTTAAACAACAGTTTACAGTGCATAGAAAAGCATCGGCCTTTGTTCTTTTTTTGTGGTTAAAGCTGCCTTTTTTTTTCTTGTTCCAGAGTCTGACATTCAAAGAGAAAATGACGACTAGTTTAAAGTTCAAGGACAAGTCCACTGACCTTGACTCGCGTTCTTTGCTGCTGGCCCTGGTCAAACTCATCCACGCTGACCCCAAACTAATGCTGCATGTGAGTATCTGGTGAAAATACGTATGAAATAGTCATTTAGCTTCTGTTAAAATTATGATGAGTTACCTTTTGTATTAAAGTTATCTTAAGAGTTGTCTCTGCATATTAGGGTTAAGTCAATGTCACCTTTGCTCCTTTAATTCTCATAAAATGCTTTAATCCAACAGTGTTTGTGTTTTCTGATTGGTTCAAATCCTGGATTATCCAGATTAGGATTTACATGTGGATTTGTTCATTTCTTCCCCCCCCTTTTTTGTCTGAAGACTGGTTCTTTTTCGCAGTCTTTCCTTAACATGATTTGCTATGAACTGTGATTTGGCATAAAATGGTTTAAATAATCTAAGTTTAGCAGGAGACTTGTAGTTTAAGGATGATTCTGGTCAAATTTGACTCCACTAGTTGCACTTTCTCACCATCAGAACCCGGGGAAACCAGGTCAAGAGATCCAGAACAGCACAGCTGAGCTCATCAAAGGTCTGGTCCAGCTAGTTCCTCTCAATCACAGTGCGGAGCTTTCACAGGAAGCCATGGAGGTAAGACTGTTTGGTTCTTATTTGGAATGGTTAACCGAAAACTAAAACTTTAAAAGTAGTTTTTGTTAACTCAAATAAAGCTATAAGAAATACAAAGTATTATGTATATTACAATTACTGCAGCTAGAATAAGAAATATATGCATTAAACCATAATAGGGATATTAAAACATAACCTTATAAAAATGACGAAAGCACGTAATTAAATAAAATAAAAAAAACGTAGTAGTATATGGATGATACTATAACCCTGCTACTTTAAATTCTTATAGTCGTGCATCTCATTCACTCATTGTTTTCTCACCCAGGCACTGTTGGTGTTACATCAGCCAGAAACGATTGAGCTGTGGAACCCTGACGCACCCATTGAGACCTTCTGGGACATCAGGTGGGTATAAAGAGATTGCTTGATTTGAAGTTGGGGAGTTAAAAGATTATCTGACTATATTCTCCTTACTCCCTTCTCAGCTCCCAGGTCTTATTTCTGAACTGCAAGAAGCTGATTGGACATCAGATGATCAACAGTACAGAGATACTGAAGTGGCTCCGGGAGATTCTCATATGTAGAAACAAGTTTCTCTTAAAGAACAAGGTAAACAGATTTTCTGTCTAAACATGAACTTGAAATTGAATCCAGTCAGAATGAATGCATTCGTTCATGTCTCGTTGTTGTGCAGGAGTGTGCCACACAGGGCAGTCTCATCCCCATCGGCAGACAGGCTCAGACCAAGCTGGAGGTGTGTCTCTACACCTTCCTGTGGAGCCCTGATGCAGAGGCTGTGTTGGTGGCCATGTCCTGCTTCCGGCATCTCTGTGAGGAGGCGGACATCCGCTGCAGTGTGGACGAGCTGCCCGTGCACACGGTCCTGCCCAACTATAACACCTTTGTGGAGCTCGCCTCTGTCAGCAACATGATGGCTACAGGTTAGTTGTACAACAGTCTCCGTGACATAGGACTTCTTTTCTCCAAATTCAGCTAGCACTGAAGTTACTTACATATACATGTATGTGTGTATATATAGATGTAAAACAGTTAATACCAATGTGGCTAAATAAATAATGATTGTGGCTTTATTTATTTATTTATTTATGGATCTACAAAGAAAATGGCATTTAATATTGTAATAATAATACATATATTTAGTTAATTCATTTTTGCCCATGAATATGATTTTTGATACTGATAATAATAAATTCTGATTAACAATATAATTTAGTGGCATGGATTCTTTGGGGAAAAAAAATTGGTCTCATTATTATAAAATAAAACAGCCTGCAAACTATTTGTGCATTCAGGTCGCAACACGCTTCAGAAGAGAGTGATGGCGCTGTTAAGGAGGATAAAACACCCTACAGCTGGAAATGTAGAGGTAAGGACTCATTTTTCTCAACTTATGTGAATTTAAGATGTAATTATTTTCAGGTATTAATTGCTAATCATTCAGATCCATTGCAACTTTTTTGCAGCTTCTCTATTAATTATATTTGACTCAAATTTGACATTTTTCAATCTTAGGCATGGGAAGACACATATGCAAAATGGGAGCAAGCTACTAAACAGATACTCAACCACCAGAAAAACAAAGTGGAAGACGGACAGGTAATTAAAACAATGGCGATCAGTAAGGTATATAACTTTTTTTCCTCCTATACAAACTATTTTTCTCTGTCATCAGGAGTGGATCAACATGACTGGTTTCTTGTGTGCCCTGGGAGGGGTTTGTCTCCAGCAGCGCAGCACCCCTAGCCTAGGAACCTACAGTCCTCCTATGGGACCCCTTACCGAACGCAAGGGCTCCATGATCTCTATGGGCTCTTGTGAGGTGAACAGCGAGACGTCTCTTAACAGGTTTCTGGAGCGTCTGCTGAGTCTCATGGTCTGTACACATGAAAAACTGGGCGTCCAGATTCGAACCAACGTCAAAGACCTTGTGGGACTGGAGCTCAGTCCAGCTCTCTACCCTATGCTCTTCACCAAGCTACGCAACAGCATCGGCCGCTTTTTTGATACCCAGGGTCCGGTAAGAGATGATAATCATGACATGTAGCTAGCTTTAGGGTTTGATATTGTTTTAGAAGTATTTGATCATTTTTAGAAAATATCTAATCTAATTTTAATGAAAAGCAACAATGCAAAAATGTTCCTAAATTTATGCTTCATTTTTCTATACAACATACTAGCAACAAATAGAACAAATTACTCCACTTATCAAGCATTCTTCACTAAATAGCTGTCATGCATAGTTTTGTACACAAGGTGGCAGAATACCTTCATTGTCAGATCAATCCAGACTCCTCTCATCAACATTTAGTGATCTATTTAATATAGAATGATCTAACACGCATTAAACACTACGATCTTTTGTAAATGTGGTAGCAATTTAATTTAATTTAATATCATATTATCAGTATCACATCACATTCTGCATAGGGATCAGCCACATTCTGTGCCATCATCTTTGTTTTTTCTCAATTTCTTCTTCAGGTTCCCATTACAGACACAAACACACTGTTTGTAGAGCAGACCATCGCCATCATGAAGAACCTGCTTGACAGTCACACTGAAGGAAGCTCAGAGCACCTCGGTCAAGCCAGCATTGAAACCATGATGCTCAACCTGGTTAGGTGAGACTTTGATTTACACTTTCCTATGCTCTTAAAAACAAATGTTAGTAGAAACACTGGATTTGCATGGCATTAAAAAAAAAGAGCTTTAAGAAGTTTATTTTTCCATTAAAGGATTTTTCTTTATGCTCCCTATCTTAGGTACGTGCGTATTTTAGGGAATGTTGTCCATGCCATTCAGATCAAAACTAAGCTGTGCCAGCTAGTGGAGGTTATGATGGAACGCAGGGACGACCTCTCCTTCTGCCAAGAGATGAAATTCAGGTTAAATATTTTTTGTGTTTAAGAAAGAAATCTCTTGTGCTTACCAAGGCTGAATGTACTTGATCATAAATACAATAAAACCATTTATTTTGTGAAATATTATTACAGTGATTTCTTTTTGGATGTGTTTTATGTAATTTATTCCTATGAGGGCATAGCTGAATTTTTCATCTGAGATAGCTCCAGTTTTCAGTGTTACATGACCCTTCAGAAATAATTCTAATATTCTTATTAGCTTATGTTAAAAAATGTTTGTGCTGCCTAATATATTTTTTTAAACCTTGAGATTAGTTTGATAGTTTGAAAGGATGCACATTCGGCTGTGCACATATGTTGAGATGCTTCAGACATACTGTTAGTGGCGCTTAAACTGACGAAAAAAAATCGTTTCCGCGAGTTACCTCGAAAACTTAGTCTTAACTGAGTTACAAAGTCTTAAATGACAGTGAAGAGTTTGGCGAAAATAAGGTTTTAAAGTGAAGCTTGCTGAAGTCTGTCATTGACGTAAATCAGAGAACAAAAGAAAAAGAGCACTGATCTAGTTGCTGATTATCTTTTATAGCTTTAATAAAAATTAACCAATGTAGTTTATCCATATACAAGTGATAGTTTATATGAAGGTTGTTTTAAAATCACTTAAATTCGAATTGTTATATATTTCAGAGCCTATTAAATGTTAAAAGTAATGGTTTTAAATACTTCTGTGATGTTGAATAGTTCGAATTAATAGGTCAAATTAATTTAATAGGGACACCAGTAGCAGTATTTCTATCAGTACTTCATTAATAAAAGATTACTCAGTAAAGAAATGCTATTAAACATAAAAATGTATAATTTTACATCGTTATATTGTTTCTACACTAATTTTGAGATTCGATGTTAAATTATGACAATATAAATATCCATTTAATCATGATTATTTACAGTTAAATGTGTGATTAATTATTTTGTTAATTGATTGACAGACAGTGCTTTGTTAACCTTTTATGGATCTTAGTTTTCGTAATATTAGTTCATTTTACTGCTAAATATGCATTTCAGTTTAATTTCTGATTTTATAGGCCCCCCAGAAAGAGATCAGGATGGCCCCCTTCAAATTTTTAGTTCGATAATCCAGCCCTCAAATGAAGCTAGTTGAATAGCCTTGCCTTATATATATATATATATATGTGTGTGTGTGTGTGTGTGTGTGTGTGTGTGTGTGTGTGTGTATATATATATATATATATATATATAGATAGATATATATATATATATATATATATATATATATATATATATCTATATCTATATCTATATCTATATATATATATATATATATATCTATATATATATATATATATATATATAGAGAGAGAGAGTATTAGGTCATGAGATAACTGACTTTGCTGTTTTTCCTAGAAATAAAATGGTGGAGTACCTCACAGACTGGGTGATGGGAACCTCTAATCAAGCTGCAGATGATGACATCAAATGTCTGACCCGGTATGGTCTTTGTAGTTTCCTGCCGTTTATAATATGTGTAGTGGCTTCAAACCTGAAAGCGTTCACATTATGTTCTGTTCTCATGCTGTTTTTGTGAACGTGTCCTGCAGGGATCTGGACCAGGCGAGTATGGAGGCAGTAGTGTCTCTGCTGGCTGGTCTTCCCCTGCAGCCTGAGGAGGGGGATGGCGTTGAGCTCATGGAGGCCAAGTCTCAGCTCTTCCTGAAGTACGATCTTTCATCCAACTCTTTTCAGATGGTCTTTCAAGGTCCGTTTTCGGTCCGTAATCTCTTCTCTTCCTCCTTTAGATACTTTACGCTGTTCATGAACCTGTTGAATGACTGCAGCGAGGTCGAGGAAGATGGCCAGCAGGTGGCAGGGCGGAAACGTGGGATGTCTAGACGACTTGCATCTCTCCGACACTGTACCGTGTTGGCCATGTCTAACCTGCTCAATGCCAACGTCGACAGCGGCCTCATGCACTCCATCGGTGAGAAATGCTGACATAATCATGGATTCTTATTGTACTTAAGTTGTTTTGACTGAAGACTGAATGTCTTTCGACAGGCCTGGGGTACCATAAGGACCTGCAGACACGAGCGACCTTCATGGAGGTGCTCACTAAGATCCTTCAGCAAGGGACAGAGTTTGACACGCTCGCAGAGACTGTGCTTGCAGACCGCTTTGAGAGACTTGTTGAGCTGGTCACCATGATGGGAGACCAGGGCGAGCTACCCATAGCCATGGCACTGGCCAATGTGGTCCCCTGCTCTCAATGGGTGAGAGATTATAACATCTTTGTTTAACCTTTTCAGTTTCCAAAAAATCAGAATTAAATAGAGCAAACATATATATATTTAGAAAATATGTATGAAAAGGTTTTAAAGCAAACTTTTATATTCATATCCCCAGCATTCTTTAAAACACGCTATCTATTTGACTGTTTTGTTCAGCGAGTAATGCATTGGGTGTATTGTTGGCCCTCAGAGAGCGGTTGTGCTCAATGTGCTGATGGTTTTCAGGATGAGTTGGCCAGAGTGTTGGTGACACTGTTCGACTCTCGCCATCTGCTGTATCAGCTGCTATGGAACATGTTCTCAAAAGAAGTGGAGCTGGCCGACTCTATGCAGACCCTCTTCAGAGGAAACAGCCTAGCCAGCAAGATTATGACCTTTTGCTTTAAGGTAACGTGAAATGGTGACAGTGATAGTGCATTTCATTTAATTCCGTGATGGCGAAGCTAGCCCCAAACTTTTGATCAGTAGTGTGTGTCCACTTAAAATCTGGCTTTTCTGTGTTTGCAGGTCTATGGTGCTGCATATCTGCAGAAGCTTCTGGAGCCACTGTTGAGAGGAATTATTACCACTCCGGAGTGGCAGCAAATCAGTTTTGAAGTGGACCCTACCAGGCATGTTTACCTAGTTAAACTCATATTGTTAATGATGTTCAGGCGGGTCTAGCTTTTACTTTAGCACAGCAGAGCACTATTTAGAGTCCCAGGCTCAGAGGAGACAATAGAGCAGAGGATTTATTTATGTACTGTATATTACACTGCTGCAACACAGATCTAATATAAACATGCAGTTTCTTTTCTGTTTAACTACACAGGCACACCCGACTGGTTTTGTGAACATGTTTGTATTTGACAGTTTAAGTGCAATAAGAGATGAAAGAGAACTGAGTTTAGTACTCGCATGCTGTATGCAGCCGCTTTCTGTGACACATATATATCAGCAGTTTAAACCAATATGGTTTGAAACGCATGATTTCAGAGTAATAGACCTAGTCAAAACGAAACAGATGATTTTTGTCATTGTCATTCTGCTGAAATGTTTAACTTCTCATCTCGTCTTTAGGCTTGAACCAGCGGAGAACCTGGAGGAGAACCAGAAGAACCTTCTGCAGATCACAGACCGCTTCTTCTTGGCCATTATCAACTCTTCAAATGAGTTTCCTCCTCAGCTGCGCAGTGTGTGCCACTGTCTGTATCAGGTATACACTCACTGCCTAATGCCAGTCTGGTGTTTTGGGTTTGTTTTTAACCACTGTAACTGCATCCTCTGAATGACTGCATGGTGGCTGTCTTTCTTGCTTGGACATCCACTGATCAGTCTTCCAGTCACTTCTAACAAGAGAACCTGCTCTTATCCTCTCTCATGCCACTGCTCACCTCTGTCTCTCTGTGTACGAATGTAACATTTTTTTTAAGGGATTTAATGTGATAATAAGATTATTTATTTTCATATCAGGCTGATACAGTCCTTCATACTTCCGGTATCTCCATTAAAGTTTAACGTATTAGAAAATGATTACAAATGGCAAAGAAGATCTGCTAATTCATTTGCTGCTTTAGATGCAACAACAGACATTAAAGATTCAGTTTGGTGAGGAAACATTTTGATAGTTCTTGAAGCTGTATTGTTATGTGTCACAAGCAGGTATGAATCACAATTTTTCTAGCTGCAATAATCAATCTTTATATCACACATGGGGTTTGATACATTTATATAATGTTAGTACTTAGCAGCGTATTCAGCCCACAGTTGAAACCACTACCATGTGAGCATACGAAAACCATTTGTCTGGTTATTTTTCATTATTACTTGCATAGAAAGAAATAGAAGGGGGTGTTTATGGAGTTGTCGTTTTACTGAAACAAAAGTACAGTTTTCATTTGAAGGTACCAACTGTTTTTCTCACATCTCTAATGTGACTGGACTCTGTCAAGGGCATCATCTTGTTGACGGTGATGCATAAACAGGGCTCGACATTAATGCTTGTCCAGGACAAGTGGATTTTGTGAAGGGGCAAGTGAAAGAGAATTGTACTTGCCCGACTGGACAAGTAACCTGATCAAAATTTTAATAACAAACAATAACTAGGCTGGCACCAAAACTTTGGCGTGTAATGATTCTGATTTTATTACTTTCAGTGTAAACGGTAACTTATAAAGGATAATGTATTGACCGTATCAGGGTCACGTCAGTTGAGGCTCGTGCAGCCGGTCTGACTCACGGAGAAATAAAAAATATGAGTGCTACAGCACACACAAAGAAACACAAATTAACAAACATAAAGCAGTAAAAAATAGAAATATTCTATATATTATAGGCAACATCACATGACCTGGAGTGACGTTTTCCCAACTTTCAGCTCGATTGCAAATGTGATATTGATTTTATACAACTTTAGTTAAAGTTGCAGTAGGTAACTTTTGTAAATATATATTTTTTACATATTTGTTAAACCTGTCATTATGTCTTAACAGTAGAATATGAGACAGATAGTCTGTGAAAAAAATCAAGCTCCTCTGGCTCCTCCCAGTGGTCCTATTGCCATTTGCAGTTACTGACCGCTCCTGGTAAGAAATCAACCAATCAGAGCTGCGGTCCGTAACTTTGTGTTCAAAATGTAGAAAAATGTATATAATAAGTGAGTACACCATAAATCCATTTTCCAAACCGTGTTTTTAGCTTGTCCTGAATCACTAGGGTGCACCTATAATAAGTGTTTATATTCTGACTATTTTAGATTGCTTCGGGGGTACCGCTGCGGAGTAACCCAGTACCGTTGTGATTCTTCATAGACATAAACAGAGAGAAGTAGTTCCGGCTACGATGTTCTTCCGCAAGACGCAAAAAGTTCTGTTTATTAACCGCTAGAGTGTCAAAAGTTCCCTACCGCAGCTTTAAATAAACAAGAAATACTAATTGACGTTTCGCTAACGAAAAATGTTCCAAGCAAAGCCACAGCAGCACGTTCACTCATCACCAAGCAACACACAACAGTCTTTTGTTACTAAATGATTCATTTTTGAACGAGTCAATGATTCAGTGAGCTGTTTATAAAAATGGTTACTTGTTTCTTTTATTGAATGATTCATCCATTTGAACGAATCAGTTGAATCAACGATTCACTCATTAAGACAGTGACTTGCTACCTCCTACTGGTAGTTCAATTTCATATTTAAAAGTACCTTTTGAATTTTCATTCAATTTCATATTTGTATGTCAAAAAAGTAAAATTTATGCATTTGGACGGATGAAGTTTGTTGATACTGATTTCATTTGAATAGTAACAATCATATTGTGTATTATTATTCTAACTTAATGTATTGATCACATGTTAGAATTTGATGTAAATGGAGACATGTACCTTTAATCAGTTTAGGAAAATATTGTTCTTCATTAAGATAAAAAGTGTAACAGCAATCAATTTAAGGCAGATATAAAAAATATGCTGATTAAAGTAATATCTGATAGAGCACCGATGAGACCGCTTCAGAATAAATTCAAAACAAAAATACTTGTCCCCGGACAAGTAACTTTTTTACTTGGACAAGTGAATGATTGATTTACTTGTCCGATGGACAGGCTCATGTCAAAGCTTAATGTCGAGCCCTGATAAAGTTGTTTTTTAAGCATCGAAAAGAAGTCTTAAACTTTATTAATTACATGTTGTTAATCACAACGTTTTTTCTCGTTGTTTCCTTTCATGGTCATCTTGTCTTGTTTGTAATCACAGTAATGAAGTTGTGATGTTCGGCTTCTTAAGTCCCATAAAATTCAAATGATAGCTTTGTGGCACATAGTTAGCTATGGTAGTGGACTCTTAAAAGTTTCCATTTATTAGAGGCATACATTTAAGACAGTCTTTCCTTTCTGGTGAAACAGACTGAAAAAATTCAGCTGCAACCATCAGTCCTGATACACAAGTCCTGCTCTCTTCTGCATGGCCCTCTTGTGTTCTTTTCATACATGCAACACACATTCTAGCGTTTACTTATTTTCACACTCTTTAACATATTATTCACACTTCGTTGCTTGGGCCGAGAGCTGTCTCTCTCTTCCACTTTAGCATCTTTACTGCTTTTGCTTTACTTTCTGCTTGGAGAGCTTGAGCCGGTGTTTCTTAATCACTCAAATGAACATGAATGAAAGAGTTTGTAGATCAAGCTCTTAGAAAGGCAGTAGTTGTGTTGTCTGCTCCTTCATTGTGTTTGTATGCACTGTGGCTGTGCTGAGTGCAGGTGTGTAGCTCCTGTGACCTCTCTGTGCTCATCTCTGCCCTGTAGGCTACTTGCCACTCCCTTCTGAATAAAGCCACTGTTAAAGAAAAAAAGGAAAACAAAAAATCTGTAAGTGTTTTAGCATTTTATTTTTCCTTTAGCTACCATTTATTATTAGTCTGGGTTTACTCATACCATAAGTGCAACCTGTTTTTTGGTTATTTTATTTATTTACTTATTATTTTAATGATGAATTTGTTCATTTAAAAAAAAAATGTTCATGTTTTTGGATTTTGGTTTTCGCCAGAACATGTTCAGAAACACCTGTGTAAACAGTGTTGTTTGCAATATGTACAGTTTTCTTATGAAGACGCCTCCATTTTTAAAAGAACATAGTGTGGGAAATGAGTATCTAAGCACACAAAATAGTTGTCCTGCCTTGGATTACCCTTCTTTGAATTTCGTCTTGTGAACTGGGTCAGTGATGGCAGACAGTGTGGATCAGTTCAGCTTTTCTGTTCCTTGCGGTAAAGCAGATGACTGTTTCTTTGTGTTGGTTTAAGGCCTGTTCTAATATGAAGGCAGAATATCCTCAAATGTGCAGACCTTGAGCCTGATACCGACTTGGTCTACCTTCTGAGAGTTTATTTAAAATGGAAAACATGAATCTATATTTTGGCTCCTTGAAGAGTCCTGTCTTTCTTGGAAAACTTTTAATGAAGTGATTTGCATGCCATAAATATGATGTAAAATGAACATGTTGGCACTTCTCTGGCTTGTCATGTGCTCTATTGGTCATTGTCTTCAAAACAATGGTTGTGCATGTTTTCAGATTCAGAAACCATTGGTGCATATGCATGCTTGATAATGTATGTAATGGTGTAAAATGTCTAATTATTTCCATTCTTAATTTTTTGTCTTCTTTGCTCTTTTCTCATGTCCTTTCTCTTGCCATTTGCTAGGACCATTGCAACATGATCATGATTTTATAAGCATGGTGCATTTTTATCATCTTTTTGATTGATTGTGTTCACATATCAAAACACTGGTTACTATCAAAATATATAAAAACCAAAGTAATTTGAAAATTGTTATTATTTTAATGCAAGTTTATGCAAAATAATATATGGCTCTCATCAGCAGTAGGCTTAAAAAATGTTTGCATAAGCTTAGACTTCTCATAGCCTATTTTAAATCTCAGTCCAATTAGACTGACTTAGTCACTTGAGACAGAAACCATTTAGTCCCCTACAAAGAATTTAGGACACAGATTATCAGTTATTATAGGTGTGGGGAAATTGTAACCAAAGATTTCCATGAATAATAGGTTTAGGGTGTGAATGCACTGCCACACATTGTTCTGCAAACATCTATTGTGGTTAGTAAAAGACTGTTTTGTGCTTAAGTGTGATGTGTAGTTTTTTTATTTATTTTAATGATTCATATCCATTAGGCAAATCGCTTGAGCCTGATTTACCTGGCAAAACACATTTATCAGTTCACTTTCTTTTGTCACACTTTCACATTTTCTTTCTTCATAATATTCTTGGATGTTTAACCTTTAAAAGTATATATTAGTTTGTGTGTTTTGTTGTTTTAAAATTCATCATGATGGCAATAATATACTGGCAGTAATTAGATGGTTTCTCTATAATGCATTCTCCAAGCACTAACCTATCTTTCCTCTCATTTGCCTCATCCGTTTATGCAGGTGGTCAGCCAGCGGTTTCCACAGAACAGTATCGGTGCAGTAGGAAGTGCCATGTTCTTGCGCTTTATTAACCCAGCTATTGTATCACCATATGAGGCAGGCATCCTAGAAAAGAAACCTCCACCTCGCATCGAGCGTGGCCTCAAACTCATGTCTAAGGTGTGGAATGTCATGTTCGTACATATTATACATAACTTTTCATTTCCATCATCTGTGGTGAAGTGTTTTTTCAAAATGGCAAGATTAAATGTTTATTTATAGCACAACACTGGGCCCCACTGCAAAATTTTTTATTTGTACAATGTTTCTTTTGTTTTCAGATACTCCAGAGCATTGCTAATCATGTACTGTTCACAAAAGAAGAGCATATGCGGCCCTTTAATGATTTTGTCAAAAGCAACTTTGATGCAGCCAGAAGGTATGTTAGTATTTGTTTGATTCTCACATATTAGATCTTTTGTTTCTCTAGTAGAGATTTTTTGATGGATCAGTTGGAAGGCAAGAAATTGACCTATTGAACGATATACTTGTCACTTGCTTCAAATTGTGATACAATCCTGAAAGATTATAATGCTACTTCTCAGTTCCCAGTTAGAGGCATGTGTTGTAAGAGTATTTTCAGAGAGCTCTGTATTGAATACAATTTGTGCTAAATTCTGAATATTTAACCCTGAAGTTTTAAATGAGTAAATGTGTAACTTTGCCCATGTTTATGCAAGCATATTTGTGTCTTTAAAACTTGAAGATATGGACTACAACCCAAGACAGTTGACACAAGACAGTTGTAATTTTATTAGGTCTTGAAACACAATGTTTTCAACCCATCAAGTCCTTCATGGGCTTCAAAATGCCTATTTTTTTATTTTGGCAGGTTCTTCTTTGATATCGCATCTGATTCTCCACCAAGTGACTCTGTGAATCACAGTCTATCTTTCATCAGTGACGGCAATGTTCTTGCCCTGCATCGTCTCTTATGGAACAACCAAGAAAGAATTGGCCAGTATTTGTCCAGCAACAGGTAAAAGTAGCAAAGAAGGGCAGGGTATTGTTTCAAAAGCACTGTGAGACTAAATTGACTATTGACACCAATGGTGTCTACTATCAACTTAGTGTTTCTGGAATATATAGACATGATTTGAACAAAAATTTTAATTAAACTTTTACCATAGGGACCACAAGGCAGTGGGCCGCAGACCATTTGACAAGATGGCCACCCTCCTGGCGTACCTGGGCCCCCCTGAACATAAGCCAGTAGCTGACACACACTGGTCCAGCCTCAACCTCACCAGCTCAAAGTTTGAGGAATTTATGACAAGGTCACTGTTCATGTTTTTTTTATATTCTCTTCAGATTTAACTAAGAAATAGCTAATAAAATTATACAAGAGCTTAAATATATATATTTTAAATTAAATCAGAAGCCCTAATTCATATTCTGACTTTTTTTTTTTAAGGCATCAAGTCCATGAGAAGGAGGAGTTCAAAGCTTTAAAGACGCTCAACATCTTTTACCAAGCTGGCACGTCAAAGAATGGCAATCCTGTCTTTTATTACATTGCTCGCAGGTAGGAACTTTAGGTTAGAATCATGATATATCGGTATAACTTTGGACAGTTTTTAGGAATATTTGCATACATGCACAGAATAACTGCAGAATTTTGGTTAATTATTGATGTGCAAGTTTGTAGTATGTCATTTAATTTAAATGACAAATAAATACACTTTAAATAAATAAGTGCAATCACTCATCCTTAACTGTGATGCATGTGTTATGTGGTTTAGCAATGTTGGCAACAAAAACAGCAAAGGTATTTCATCTTTATTCTTCATTTGAAACCTTCATATTTACTAGATTTTTAAAGCAATCAGGTATTTATCAGAATAGAAGTATCATAAATCTGATAGTCTGACATTAAAGTGCTAGTGACTTGTGCAGGGCCCTGTCCCTGTAGGCTTTAGTCACAAACTAAGTGAGATGATAATCAGATCAGCTGAAAGATTTTGAGAACCATAGTAGTGTAGAACAGAAGTCCAGGCAGTCCCATTGGTAAAAGAGATGCTGCAACAGAAGCAGTGGTTTTTTTGCTGGTAATTGATTTGCCAGTGGTGGTTGATGTGGTGGTGATGCCTGAGACACTTGAGTTCGCTGGTGCACCCGTGATTCCTGACACACTGGTGTTCCATGGTGCGCCCGTGATTCCTGAAACACTGGTGTTCCATGGTGCGCCCGTGATTGCTGACACACTTGTGTTCCATGGTGCGCCCGTGATTGCTGACACACTGGTGTTCCATGGTGCGCCCGTGATTCCTGACACACTTGTGTTCCTTGGTGCGTACGTGATTCCTGACACACTTGTGTTCCTTGGTGCGTACGTGATTCCTGACACACTGGTGTTCCATGGTGCGCCCGTGATTCCTGAAACACTGGTGTTCCATGGTGCGCCCGTGATTGCTGACACACTGGTGTTCCATGGTGCGCCCGTGATTCCTGACACACTTGTGTTCCTTGGTGCGTACGTGATTCCTGACACACTTGTGTTCCTTGGTGCGTACGTGATTCCTGACACACTGGTGTTCAATGGTGCGCCCGTGATTCCTGACACACTTGTGTTCCCTGGTGCGCCCGTGATTCCTGACACACTTGTGTTCCCTGGTGCGCCCGTGATTCCTGACACACTTGTGTTCCTTGGTGCATACGTGATTCCTGACACACTTGTGTTCCCTGGTGTGCCCGTGATGCCTGATGTGCTCGTTTTGCCTGTTGGGTCCATGGTGCTTGGCATGCCCGTTGTGGCCGGTGTGTCTGTGGTACCTGACATGCTGATATTTGTAATTATTACAGGTACTAGTAGTAGTAGGATTTGAGTTTTGGAAGCCATGCTCGCGTCTTTCACTGTTAAGCAAACAACAAATATAAAGTTATAGTGGTCCACTTCCTTTTCATTTGTAAATGGTTTTTTTGTTGTTGTCATATGACACATCCCAAATTAGCCAATATCATTCTACATTTTGAAACTATCACCATCACAATATTAACTTCTATTCAAGTTACATAAAAACTATCATTTTTAGTGCTGTCAGAATTAGTGTTTTTATTGCATGAGATTTAATTTTTTCAGTTTACCAAATTAAAAATATTTAACGCAAAGGTGGAGCTAGGGTTGGCCACCCCACTCACAACTGCTTAGGTCTCTTTTTTTTTTTTTTTTTTTTTCTTTAGAAGTGCATTTATTCAGGCGAACAAACATCCTTAGGTCCATATCAAAAGAGAAAGGATCAGTGTGTGTGACCCATTAACAATACTAACATTTGTTTCCGGGAGATTTTACATGCAAAAGAAGCAGCAAACAACAGAACATGAGGAATCACATGTTCATCATATCGCATTACTCACCTGCAGCGCTTCTGTGTAACGAATAAATAGGCCTATACGAGAAATATATTTTTACTTTAATAAATTAATAAAATGAACGAAAAACGCAGTTTGGGTTCATTTTTGTGTTGCACGAAAGGAAACAGACAGCAGAAAGTGGCATCCTGTTTTTCTTTGGACTTATTTTACACAAAGATTTGTTTTTATTGTAACTGTACACAAATAAAGGCAAACAGTTTACAATTCAGAATATCTTTGATTAAAAGGAGCAGTTGCTTCCACTTCCAAGAGATTGCACTAGTGCTGCATGTGTGGACACAGTTGAGCTTTGGTACCTTAACAATGCAGCATGTTCATTATCATAATAAAATTGAGATAGTCAAACATATGTTTGAAAACCCCCCACATTTCTCAGTTAAATATGTAGTAAAATCAGTGCCGTTATTACCATACCGCCGCAATGTTATGCAAAATATATTGGATATTGGAACGCGAGTGAAGTATATAATAAATAATATTTTGGAATTCAAATATATTGTGTATACGAAAACATTTCAATTTGTGTCGTGTGAGAGAGCCAACGCTGGTTTCAGTTTCGTGTTAACCTAAATTAATTAGTTTTGGCTTTTTATTTATTTTATTTTTTGTGGAGTGAGAGGAACTAAAATAGCCAAGTTATGTTTACAGTTTATTATAATGTTTATAAACATTTTGTTTTGGCATTAGGCCTATTTCTGAATGAAATTATCAAATGCGACTTATACATGACTATACATTTTTTTTCTCTCTCTAAAAAACACAATATTTTATACGCGTAGCATATTTTAATCATGCAACAAACCTCTTTAAATATTTAGATATATTACTGAAAATAAATAAATTACTTTTTAAACCATTTAACTGATTGTACTAATCGGTCAAAATTCTTAACTGTTAACCGGTTAAAATGAACATCCCTAATTCATCTAAATTTAATTTAGAATTTTGTGTACGATAACTTCACTTTTACTTTATGCATATTTCTTCTGAAGGGCACATGTAAATATGACATGAATTATAATGGGCTTATGTGAAGATTGTTTTAAGTTCACTTAAATTAGATTTTTTTTTATGTTAAAATTGATATCTAAATTATACAATAATGTTGAATGGCTATAATCAATGCTTAAATATTAGGAGGAAAACTATTTTATAGAGACATCAATAGTATTGGTATCAGTGATACTCGCCTTCAGTCATAAAAAAAGATGCCATTAAACAAATATTCAAAATATACTGTCTTTGTTTTTTATACATTAATTTGAAGATTGAAAATTAACATCGAAGTATTATAAGTATAAGTAGGTTTATTTAAAAACTTTGTCAGCAAGTCTAATCACGATTAATTTAAGAAAAATGTGCTATTATATTTTTTTAAATTGATTGACAGCACTAATAATTTTTGAATCCTATACTTTTATATAAAAGTATAAAATAGTCATATTTACCGTTTGGATGATTGCTCTCTGCGTCCACTTGATTCTCTAGGAGGATGTCAGTGTGAATGCCAAAGTAGTGTGCTATCTTTTATTTGAGTATTACACCTTAAAACCCTACACCCTTGCAAGAGGTGGAGCCACAGAGGTGTGTTTTTTTTTGGAAAGAGGAAATGCATTTATTTTTTTTGTTTCTATCTCTTAAAAGGATAGTTCACCCAGAAAGGAAAATTCTGTTGTTGTTTACTAACTTTAATGGTATTCCTTTTTTTTTGTTATTCCAAACAACACTGGACGTCATTGTGTTTTATTGTATACACAAAATCACTTCTTTTTTTTTCTTTTTTTTGTTCAACGCAGTCATACAAGTTTGGAACAGGGAGGGGTAAATGGTAACAATTTAAATTTAGGGCAAACTATTACTTTAATTGATGCATCTTACAGGCACTGATGTCCCACTTGACATCTGTTAGACTTTTGTAGTATGATATTAGGGAACATAAATTGTCAATGATCTTTGATGAAATTTTTTGTTGATTTTTAAATAACAGGATGGAAATGTAGTCTTCTACATCAGTTCTAATTGATTCATCAGTATAATTTATTTTTATTCAGGGAAAATTTGTGAACACTTTTTAGTTTATTACATCTGCCATGAGACTTTGAGCAGGTATAAAGCCTTACAGTAGTTTTAAGAGGTATCAGGTGGTAATATGTTGGTCACTAATCTGGGCTTCCTATGTCAAAGTGAAATATGATGAGAACAAGCTTGCATATCAGGTAAATGATCATACTCGAAATACAAAAGCAGCTTTACAAAGAATGGTGCTTTATAATGCCCCTAGCGAGCAAGCCAGAGGATATGGCAAGTAGAAGCCCACAAGATGTAAAGGTAGGTGAGGAAAAAACAATTCTCAGTTGGGTAATCCCCTCTGCTTTTTACAGGCACATATTTCAACAGACTGCTGAGAAAACATTTAAACTGTCACCAAATACATCAAGGAAATTATTGACTTTTTAAAGCAAGCTCTGCTGTATTTTCAAAGAGTGCTGGTGCCAACTATTTTCTGTTCAGCACCAGCTTTGTGCCTTTTTTTTTTTTTTAAGCAGAAGGAAAATCCTCTTTATGGAGCATTGGCATTCATTTGATCTATTTACTATCCTGTGCAAGAATGTAAAATGGCTGGCCGAGGTTGATGGTTTTCATATATCACAGAGAGGCAAAATGGGATTTGTGGATTTCCGGGGAAACCAGAAGTTTCATTTAGTCTAAACCTCTCTTGACATGGACTGTCAGCTCTGCTTTGCTGTGTTTAAGCATTCGCCATTTTCCAGACTCACTGCAGGGCCTGTTGACTTTATGTAGTTGTAATAAAACACCATGGATTTTCCAATTTTATTCTTATTTCAGAAGTTAAAGGCAGCATGTCTATACTCATAGAACACATCCGCTTTACACTTTAACTGTTTTGTTTAATACATAATATAAACAATGAAATGCACAAATCTCTGTCAATGCTCAAGCATTACACTGGAAAGAACATTCAATTTTCCTCATTAAGAAACTGCTAATTGTAGTGTACTTATACGCATGTCCTGATGTTGATATGTGTAAGCCATACAGTACTCAGTCACATTATGTAGAAGACAGTACGTTTATTGGAAGCAGGCAGAGATTGCATATGTTGAGAAATGCTCAAGAAGGTAGCCAGAACAATGTGAAAATGGAAAACTAAGAGGTAAGTCTCTAGTTTTGCATTCTTTGTGGATTTTTTTTTTTCTTCCAGACTCATGTCAGCAAGTCTAGTTCAAGAGATTGTTATGCAGAATCAGCAAGCACAGTGGATGGCAACTGTAAATAAAAGGCTCCAAATGGTGATTTCAAAGCTGCATATGTGGATTTGACGGCTTGTGCTGCGAGCTCTGCTGGGAAGAACCTTCTTGGTGCTACGTGTTCGGATTGTTGTGCTTGAGTGTGTGGACAGGCTATGTGGAGTTGATGTGAGAAATCCCCCACCCACAATCAGAACCTGCTCGCCTGGCCCAGAGGAATTAACAGCGCTTGGATATTGACCCACATTCAACTGGGCTGACTTGGACAGGTACCCAGATGTAACTACCTGCATGGGTGCTCGGTGGCCAGGATGACGAGCGCCGGCACCCAGCGGCGGCTCTGTGAATGCAGCTGAGTGCCAGGTTCTCCTGTTGGCCAGGTGGGCTTCTCCACACGTAGGCCTTGTGTAGCAGGGACAGCCCAAGATCTTTGCAGGGGTCTGTTGCATCCAGGTCAGCAGATGGTTTGTATTTTCCTCATCCTCACAAGCCCAAGGGTTGTCTCCAAGTGTGAGGAGCTGCAGTCCATCCAATCGACTGAAAACACCATTGCTCAATGAGGTAAAACGATTAGCATGCAGGTAGAATCTCGAAAGTTTGGGAAGGCGATCCAGTGAACCAGGCAAGATCTGCAGCAAGTAGTTGTGAGAGAGGTCCACCATCTCCAGATTGTAGGGCATGTTTGTCGGGACAGTCCAGAATTTGTTATGACTAAGGTTGAGAGATTGGAGATTGGACAATGTGTTGTTAATTAAGACCACTCGTTCCAGCAAGTTGTGTGACAAGTCCAAATTCTGAAGGTTCCAGTGGTAGGCCGTATCGTTCTTCTCCAGTTGACGGATGTAGTTTCCAGAGGCACGTACATCCCAAAGCGCTCTTGGCAGACCAACAGGAAGGTGGTGCAGATGGTTATACGAGATGTCCAGAGTTCTTAAGTGGTCAAAATGGTTGAGAAGTCCATCGAGATCTTGGAGTCGGTTATGTGACAAGTTGAGGAAATGAATGTTGTGCTGCAGGCTGTCAGGAAGTATAGCCAACCCTCGTGCAGAGCAGTCCACAGCTCTATGGCCTCTGCTACAGGTGCACATTGGAGGGCAAATGGTCAGCACACGCACCCCAAACAGAAGAAGGAGCAACAGATTAGTCGGCATGGAGGCAGGTGTGGTGTGGGCTGTCCTGTTAAAAAGAAAACTTGTTATAAACTTGCTCTTTAGGTTTTGCTTTTTTTCAAGATAAATTAATTGGCATCCAAGCTAACAAAGATACACCAAAGCTGGAGATTAGTGGATGGGTTGGTCTTCCAGTTGGAGTTGAGACTCAGCCCTTCTACTAATGACTAAAAAACAAGTCTGTTCATCGTCCAGGAAATGTTTACTGATCTTAAACCTGACTATAATTAATTTCATTTTGCAGAGTACACCTACTAAGTATTGTTCTAATGTTTGTCAACCATATTGTCATTTGTTCTTTACAGGCCAAATCAACTTTTTTAAGAATGAGAACCTCAGTATTCTCAAGATTTTATATCTAGGTCGTATAAAGATTCTTGGGAAATGTATCAATCCATTTGAACTCTTTAGGGGAAAGAACACCCATACTTTTGGATGACATGCCCATTACACCATATTTTTGGGAATTAAGCAGTACTTTTCAAAGACTCATGATTTTATGTTTCCTTATTCACCTGGAACAATGCATCAACAAAGTACGGACATCATTCCATAAGGAAAATTTCATTTATTTAACTTTATCTGTCCAATGCACTGTTAATAACAGGTCTCACTGTTACCACCCATACAGAGCCACTCAGTTCTCTCTCTCAGTGGGTCTGTGCTAATAGCTTGAGCCACTGCCAGGAGTTACCCTGCCATGCTGCAGCACTGAGGTGTTAGCATTTAGCAGTTGCTACATCCTGTATCCCCACCCCCTCATTTTTGTAGGGCAGCTGGGGACAGCGTTGCACAGTACCTCTATGCATGTGCACATCATACAATGCTCTTTTCCGGGAAGTTACATGTGTTCTGGATTGTTACGTCAGTGTGCAGGAAAAATTGAACATGAGATTAAAGCCTGAATCATTACTTCAGTAAATCCATTAGGAAGTCAATCTCAAGTGCAGTGTTTCCCAGTAGTCTAAAAACCTAAAGTTACCATTAGAAAAAAAAGTGTGCACATGCCAGAAATTTATGTGGGGGAAAGTATCTTGTGCTCTGATGGAGGTGTCCCTGTTTTTTTTTTTGTTTTTTTTTATATAAAAATGCTCTACTGCAGACTCACTCTGATCTAACATCGCTCTGCATTTTATAGTTGAGCATATTTGGTAAGCCTAACTGTGAGTTAAATGCTCCTTATTCTTGTCTGAATGTCATATATTGCTTACCTGATCCCTTCCATTACTTTGTGAACATGTCGTTGTCCGTTCTGACCTCTCTTTCCTGTTCCCCCTTTTACCTAGAGCAGCAGAAGGTGATTTTGATTGCTTGCTGTCTTATATGTTTTCCTAGTCGGGGTCCACGTTTCGTCTTCACTGTCTCATGCTCCTGTCCGCTTTCGCTCTTGTTCCCTTTCATCTACCCAACCCCACCTTTTCCTATCATAGGCAGCCAAGAGTTACTTTGGTTTAGAGTCTCTCTTAGCCATTCCCCTGCATTTCCGTTCATCCAGGCATGGTCATGCAGAGCGGTTGCACCCCTGGTTAGCCTCCACTGCTGCTGGCTGCCCACTTGCTTCAGTGATGTCCGTGAGAGGAGGTAGAGAGGTAGAGAGAGAGAGAGAGAGAGAGAGAGAAAGGAGGGACCAAGGGAGGGAGATGAAGGATCATCGAATGGTGGGGAGGGGGAGGTGGCAAAATGCAGCACAGTGTCGACCCATACTGCTGCTGATGATGTGTGTGTGTGGTGGGGGGGATGCTGACTTCAGTCTTTTATATTACAGATCTGCACACACCACCAAATCATCTCCCTGATTTTTCTCTCTCGATCTCTCTCACACTTTTTTCCTCCTGTAACATGTCATGGTCTGTGTACATGCCATATTTAGAAATCGCATTACTCACACAGCCTGATGCTTTGATTAAATGAACCCAGGCTCCGTTAGGAAATGAGTTAATCTGTGTGTGACGCAGCTAAATTCAGAAGACTGGGTGACGTGGTTTAGTGTGCCTCTACGGCCATGTCCTCATTTAAGGGACAACTGTTTTTGTTGATGCACTCTTTAATTTCATTCTTGAGGATTCATTTCTTTTATCTTGTTGAGTTAGAGTATATTGTATGAACTCTACTCTGTTTGGCAGGATGTATTAATGTTTCAAGTTTTTAGTGTTCTTAAAGTGCGGTTGCACATCATATGAGCACCAATGAGGTGTGAATGTAGCCCTGGAACAAATCAGTATAGCAACACCAATCAAATGCGTGGACACCTGCATAGCAGCACAGTGAAGTTTGGAGGGTTTGAGTTATTGAATCAGAAAACCTGCAGCAGCAAATAGTACCAAAAAGAACTGAATGCTGTCAGGAAATTAAAACCTTATCATAACCCTAACAAAAAAGTACTATAGCTTTACCGTTGTGTGGTCTCTCAATTGTATTATAATAATAATAATAATAATAATAATGTTGTTGTTGTTGGTATCCCACAAACTAGTAGTTTAAAAGTAATTGTTCAAGTTACCACTGAACTCTGGCTGAATTCCAAAAGATGAAGCGACTTTTCTTGAAAATAAATCCGTAGGCAGAAAATAGCCTTGTGGTCTGTTTCCCCAATTTGACTAGCTATGGCGTTTCCTCTCTCACTTCTGCTGCAGGTGGTGCACAGGCCCTGCATTTATCACTCTGCTGAAGACACAGCATACTACTTGTACTAACTTCATACCTTTCTCAGTAGTAGGTCTTCAGGTCTGCTGATCCCTAGGTGCAGAGTGTTAGTGTTGGAAACCAAATTATTTTCATGATATTCGGTTCAGTTAAAGGTTCTTGAATCGCTTTTTTTGTTTTTTTTTGTTTTGCAGACTAAATATTGTTTTAATGTAGTCTGAAAGTCTTTAGACTGCATCTTTCCACTGAAGTTTGTGAATTACCCTCCAGTGCGTATTACTGATCCTATAAATATATATATATACTGGTATATATATATATTTTTTTTTAATTTGTGGTATTAAACAGATGCATATTATTAATAATAAGCATCAGAGTTTAGATGAGCTTTTGATGAACCCCTCTTAAGGTGCTCATAAGCAAAAATATTAGCCGACAGTCCTGCAATTAACATTTAGCCTTTTTGTTTTATAGCTGAAGGAAAGAAGGACACAAAACTGTTGTTGCAACACTTTGTATTTTTAGAGTGAGCTGCAATTGGGTCTGTTATCTGAGAGTTCCTCCCAGTTTGAAGCTCAGACATGCTCCCAGTAGCTATAGCAATGCAGTAATTCATTCACAAACTGGCTACATTCCCTCTTTCTCATGCAAACACTTAAGTGCATAAGAACAAAGACTGGACATGCTGGACATACTACCCGAGCTAGCCATACATAAGCTTTTAGCTGTTAAAGTATTAAAATGACAAAAGCGTTGACATTTTAATGACCTAATGAAATCAGAATTGGAGTTTGGTAGCTTTTAGTTCTACACATGCTGGTGTACTTACACTTACCTTAAGCAGATATACAGATTTAAAATGTACAAGCTCGCTCTCCTTGGAAAATCGACCAAGAACTGCAGTGTCTAAACCTGTTGGAAGGCCACTGTCCTGTAAAATTTAGCTCCAACCCTATTTAAACACACCTGAAGCAGTTGAACAAGATCTTCAGGCTCAGTGTTAGAGCTGGTTTGAGCTAAATTCTGCTGGACTTTGGTCCTCCATCAACAGGATTGGACACCCCTGACCAAGAATATGGATGAGTTCACGTGGACTACACATCTTTTTGACTACTCAGATTAGGGCTGTGCAAAAAATTGAACGTGATTTTCATGCACATCTCATCAGTAAAGACGCTCCTGTGATTAGAAGTATATCTCCAGCACGTGTGCTCAGATTATGGTTTCCAGGTTTTCACAACAAATCCTGCCCAGCTGCTTCTCAAAACTAGTCCAAAATTGCGTTTCCAGGAGGTTCCCCGATAAAAAATTGCTTTCCGGGGTTAAAATGTACGTTTTATGGCATGGTTGCCTTGATAAAATTAGCATTTTAGGGTCTAAATATCACGTTATTGGTATTGTCGCTTCGACCCGCGGACATGAAAAACTACCACAGACTTGGGAACATTGGTTGGCATTTGATACACAGAGCCGTAATTCACTGAAAATCTACACAAAATCGATTTTAAAATCGGTGGCGATTCTTTGTCGATTTTGAAAGCGATTTTGTGTTAGTTGTCGTTAGACTACGGCTCTTGTGTAGTAACTGCCGCTCCACCTGAACCAGTGTTGCCAAGTCTGCAGTAAGTTTTTCGTGTCCGAGGTTCGAAGCTACCCCAATACCAATAACGTGATATTTAGCCCCTAAAATGCGAATTTTATTTACAAGACAACCATGCCAAAAAAAACCCGTATATTTTAACCCCGGGAAGCAATTTTTGTTTTATCTGGGAACCTCCTGGAATTGCGATTTGTTGTGAAAACCTGGCAACCCTGATCTGAACACACGTGCTGGAGATTATACTTCTAATTACAGGAGCGTCTTCACTGATTAGATGTGCATGAAAATCGCATTAGATTTTTTTCACAGCCCTAACTAAGATTCTCTCTATGTAAAGCTGACATTGATTGACAAGTTGGATATCATGATTAACAATTGTGACAGTTGTCGCTAATAGAAACCACATCCTCTTTGATATGTCCTGGACATTTGGTTGTGATGTTTCAAGGTTGCAAGCAGTTGTGTTTACATAATTGTTTGATTTTTAAAAAGAAAATATGAGTGTGTTGGTTGGTTTGTAGATCGTCACATGACATTAGGGCAGTGGTGGAGCAGGTGGAATAATCCCACCATCTGATGTTTGCAAAGGTGCTGCTTCTTCTGAAAGGGAATCAAGATCTATGGACACTAAAGGTGGAGGAGGTTTAATTACAGTATCCGGGTCAGAAGACATAGATGCAGTGAGGTCATCAGGCTGCTTAGATTCTTTGCTTTCCATCACAGTTTCTTGTTCACTTCCTGATCCAGCTGTTTTGGTATTAGAAGAGTCCACAGGTTCTTGACCTTCCTGGATTTTGTTTTCTTCTGTCTCCATTGAGTCTCGAGCAGCTGTCGGGTCCCCATTGGGGGCTTGGACCTCATCTGGATTTTGTCTGCCAAACGTGCTTCCTTGCAGGATGTCCCCCATGAGAACATCCTCACTTGAGTTCCTCCCGAATGTCAGGTGTTTGGAGAGCCGTTGGGAGATGTATCTGGACATGTGGTTGAAGCCCTGTCTATTGATGGCCTCGGATTCCTCTGTATTAAGCAGGTTCGGTTGAACGTCGCCATCCAAAAACGGTGAAGGTCCGGCCCACTCTGAATTTTCTAGCTGCTTTCTTTGGATTTTGCGTTTCCTTACCAAGATAAAGATAATGGCTATGAACATCAAGACAAACGTGGTGCCAATCACACCCGCCACAACAGAACCTGGGTTTGTTTGCTGCTTGTCTTTTGATGGAGGTGGACTTAGCTTTTTGGTGGTCTTTCTAGTGGTCGTCAACATCTTTTTTGGCGTGGTCAAAGATGAAGTCTTACGCTCAGAGGCTTGAGTGCTTGTCCACTTGTCTGTGACTTTTTTCCCCTCTTTGGTTTTTGCATCTTTGCTCGGTTTGAAATCTGTCACATTTGCTATTGCGGAAGTGTGGGCATGAGTCATTGGGCTTGGTTGGGTTGAAGTCTCCATTGTGGCCTGGGCTGTTGGAAGATCGCTGCTATCCATGACTGTTTTATTTGCTTGCGCATCATGGAGCCCAGTGATATCAGAAGTAGAAGGTGTTTCTTGAGTGGCTTTCTGTGTCTCATAAAATCCACTGCTTGTCTTTTCCTCAGGTGAAATGTCTGCCCTTGTGGCATTTGGTGTTTTTGTAAATTCTGTAGCATTCTCTGTTTGAAAAACAGATGTAGTATGTGGTGTCCGGGAGCTTTCTGTTGGTTTTTGTTGTTCCTTTTGAGTTACCTTGTCCTGCATTTGCGTTTGAGGGTGTGTCGACATTGTAGTTAAGTTGAGTTTGTCATATTGTACATTCCTCCTTCTCCTTGATGTCTCATCTTCACCTTTGGCTGTCATCAGCCTTATCTCTTGCTGCTCCGAGTGACTCGTAAGTTGTCGCGTCTGAATGCTTCTTGAAAGCGAAACCACATTTTCTGTTCCAGAATCAGTAGTGTAGTCCCTCAGTTGTGATGCATTTTCTTCTGTGTTTGTTACCACGGTATTCTTATTGCTGGTCGTTAAATGGCCATTTAGACTCCATGGTAGAGAGAAGAGCAAGACAAGCGTGCAAAGAGTAGTCCTCATGGTGTCCTTAGAGAACCTTGCCAAAAAAATACATTTTTGCACATAAGACTTAACAGACCATTTTATTTCCCAAAATTCTTATAGGCTATATGTAGCATGCTCCGATTAAAACTTTTATGTTTTTCTTTTTTATATAAGCGCTCAAAAAGGCAACACCTAATGTTTGTGTATACAAATGGTGCACAAAATCTGTAAGTGAATAATTGGTAATGCAGACTAACAATGGTAAAAAAAAGTAGGTTTTTCATTTATTTTACAGTCACTATTGGACAACTTCCAACACACTGTTTTCTACTGTTTTTTGTAGTGCCATGTTGTTACTTTAAATGCTAAATACATATATGCTTAAATGTTTTGCTGTGCAGTATTAAGTAACACTAGACAAAACAGCAGAATATTTACTTACCCAGGCATCCTCTGAAGCATTTGTTAAAGACTGAAGTATATAGAGATGAATACGGAACTGTCACTTCACTTGACAGGAAATGAAGCTGTGAAATGGCTGCATTCGTTTTTTTTTTTTTTTTTTTTTTTTTGCTAATAGCAGTTTTTTTTTCCTGAGGAAAGAATCTGTGGTAACAGAGTATGAAAACCAGAAGCACTTTTTTTTCTTAACTCTGTTCTAAGATATGAGGCTTGTTTTTTTAAAGGTATGTTTTAAAGCATTGATGTAAATTTTTTGAACAGAACAGTTATTATCTTCAAATTTATCTGTAAGAATAAGAATTATTTGTAGAGCATAAGCCATCTAAAGGGAAATTATCTCATGTCTCTTTTTTTGTCATCTTGGAAAGTTGAACACCCACATTTCAACCACCAGTAACACCTTCAAAATCTGCCAACTACGTTAACCGTAGCATTGCAACACTTAGGAAATATATAAATCTGGTTGTAAATGATAAACAGAACAAGCATTTTTGTCATTAGCATTTCATTTTATTTTATATTGAGATGTCAGTGTTTTGATAAGGAAAACCTGCTCATTGTTATATGATTTTAAGGCTGTGTGGTATTGCTTTACCCATTTTAAAGCAAAAGTGTGTGATTTATTTTTTCCCTGCTATATATTTGGAATCAAATATAAATTAGCCATTCATAGGTTGTTTCATCTTCACTGTTTCAGTGACTAATGGCAGTTTGGTGACTAGTGGAAATTACAGTAGAAATTACAGCACACAGTTTTAAGCCCATGTTGTGGTCTGCTATTTGTGCACCAAATATAGCGTTCATCTATTTCGCTTCCATCTACAGCGAGTAAATGTGCTCTTCGATTTCTGGGTAAATGCTGCTGCTTGCCATATTAAAAAGAACTGCCAAAATGTGAGACAACGCTGATGTTAAATACCAATTTCACAAAATATACAATCATACACAGAACTTTCATTTACTTATCGTCCTTGTCATCATCACTAAACATAACATCTCCAGAGCTGTTTGAGATGAGAAAACTGCAGTGACCTCATCTGTGACCCATCAAATCCATCTAATATTACAAGAAATCTCCTTTTAACAGGATGAGCACAAATTGTAGTTAGTTAAACAGTAACTAAACCTTGTTAGGCCCCTTGTAACTGGGCTTAATTTTTTATTGCAGTAGATGTTGAAGACATTTTTTTTTTTTTAAAGGCAAAATAGAGAAGTAAAATGCCTGACATCAGAGCCTAGCACACAAAAAATCTCTTGTACTTTACACCATCAGAGGCATATTCTCCAAACTTATGGGATCTATGCAGGAATCCCTGGAGGTTGAGCTCTGCATGGCTGTCGGGATGCTCTCGGAGTCACCGGATGCGTTAGAAGTGGTGATGTATTGGCTCGGCCCTGCCGCGCCATCATGGATCTCTTCCTCTTCGCCGTCTGTCTTTACCTCCTCCAATAGAACACTGGTTTCGCATGGACCCACTATGCCGCCCTCTCTTCTCTCGTTACCCCAGTAGCCCGATCCACTCACCAGGTCTGCATTGCTTCGGGATGGACGAGGGGCCCGCTGGTGGCGTTTCAGGCTTGAGACGGTACATGCCAACACTATGGTGGAGGTTAGAAGGATCAGGATGAGGCCACCAGCAATTGCTGTTGCAATAAAAGCTAGCTGGGCAGTGATAAAACAGCTGATCTCAGCGGCACCGGTTGCAGGGAAATTAGTCGACTCTACAGAAACGTTGAGGACTCCGTGCTCAGTGGAGGTGTTGTACATCAGTCCGTCTGTGGTCTGCATTGTCACTGTATTTTGAGATCTGCGTAACAAACAAACACCATTATTCAACAGGTCATGTCCTTGTGAATATTCTATAGTAGTTAATTTAGTTTTAACCAGGCATGATGCAGTAAGTTTCCAATAATAATCAATTTGTCTGTTTAAACTTAACTTAAAAGGCTTGGCTAATGAAAAAAAAAAAAAATTTTTTTACAATACCATTTAAAAGTTTGGGGTCAGCAAGATTTTTTTTTTTAAGTTGTTAATTCTTTGATTCAGCAAGGATGCCTTAAACTGATTGTGTGTGACAGGAAAGATATTTCTATATATTTTAGTTTCAAATAAATGCCTTTACTAAAGATTTCTGAATCACATTGGATCATGTTTCAACAAATATTAAGCAGCACAACTATTTTCAACATTGATGATAATAAGAAATATTTATTGAGCATCAAATCAGCTTATTGCAACGATTCCTGAAGAATCGTGTGTCTGTAAAATCACATGGAAGATTATAATTAAATTTCAGCTGCTTTACCTGTTTTTCTGTATTTTTGATTAAAAAAAAATTACAGTTTTGATGAGCATAAGACTTTTTTCCAAAAACATACACAATTCTCTCCAAACCCAGTCTTCTGAATGGTAGTGTGCATAATTTAACATGAATCGCGATGATTTTAACTAGTGTATATGGATTTTAAAATGCACCAAATCTTTAGTTAAATTGAGTTTTAAAACTCTTTACCCACATTAACTGTATTATAAAAACATTAACAGATGTAATGAGTAGTTTGTTTTCCTAACTCTCAATTACACATTAGCTTAACAGATAATTGGTGAACTAATAAGTACTTACTAAAGTAGATATAGAGCCTTTCCTAGGGACCTATCCGGTGAGGGAGAGCTGGTAGATGATGAAGAACAACCTGAAGCAGTGAGGCTTGATATATCGTCATACAGTACACAATCACTTCCTGCCCCACTCGCTTGTTGATGTTATTTAAGTGTTCTTCAGTTGAGATGCTCTTGACCTGTGGTTGCAACAGTAGAAAACAGGGCTATATTTGATAAACAGGTTTCCATTATGCGTAAGCAGTCGAAAGTTTGCCATTTAAGGGAAGTGTTACAGACCGCCGATGTTTGAAATGACTAATGCATCGTTGTTTTTGGCATGTATACAATTTTAGACATTATTCTTAAAATACTCTTCTCAAAGATGAACAGTGCATTGCCTTTAGAAGTAAAAACGCATTCAAATTCAAAATATCATTGTTGTTATTTCTCTTTAGGTTCAAAACCGGACAAATCAATGGGGATCTTCTGATCTACCACGTCCTTCTGACGCTCAAACCATACTATGCCAAACACTACGAGATCGTAGTAGACCTCACCCATGTAGGCCCCAGTAACCGCTTTAAGACGGACTTCTTGTCCAAGTGGTTCGTGGTCTTTCCAAACTTTGCCTACGAGAATGTGGCTGCCGTGTACATCTACAACTGCAACACCTGGGTACGAGAGTACACCAAATACCACGAGCGACTACTGACTGGCCTCAAGGGGAGCAAGAAGCTGCTGTTTATCGACTCGCCTGCACGCCTAGCCGAACACATTGAACCCGAGCTGCAGAAGCTGCCTGCAGCCACCTTGGCATTGGAAGAAGACCTCAAAGTGTTTCACAATGCTCTGAAACTGGCGCACAAGGACACAAAGGTGTCGATCAAGGTGAGAGTTTATAAACTTAACCCATATTAAAGCCAATTAGAATTTTCATGTTATGGCCTGTAACTGATAAATGGATAATACCAAAGTTATATTTACTATACTGGTCTAAATAATTTTATATAAGAAATTACATAAATAATATAGAGCCCTGCACATGATATGCAGACAAAAATATATTTAATATATTTATCATGTCCAAGAATAGAGTATCAATTACCACCAATTAAATTGTATTAATTAAATCCCTCATTTTAGTTAAAATAGTGGCTACAAATTGTAAATTCGTTCCCATGTTTTATTAATTTGTGGCAAGGTTGTACCAATTTTTCCCTCATTTTGATTTAAATGAATGAGTCAACAAATTAAGTCTTAATGGGAACAAATCCTTAATTTGTGTTCACAATAGGCACACACACAAAATATATGTATAAATAAATATATGTAATTTCTCCTATATGTCATGTGCAAAGCTCTGTAAAATTATGTAATAATAAAACTATGCATACATTTTTTTATACATTTAAAAAGAATTTGCTTTCAACGCTACAAATGAATTTAAGCATCACAATATTGTATTGTACAATATAAAAATGGATATTAATTTTGAGATTTTCAGAAAGTGATGTGACATACAGCCAAATATGGTGACCCATGCTTAGAATTGGTGCTCTGCATTTAACCCATCCAAAGTGCACACACACAGCATTGAACACACACACACACCCAGAGCAGTGGGCAGCCATTAATGCTGCGGTGCCCAGGGAGCAGTTGTTGGTTCAGTGCCTTGCTCAAGGGCTAAGTCGTGTTATTGCCGGCCTGAGACTCGAACCCAGAACCTTAGGGTTAGGATTCATACTCTCTAACCACTAGGCCCCAAAGTGTTATTAAATTATTTGTGTTTTTAAATGTAAACTTGTATGATATTACAACCTAAAATGTAAATCCCAGAGTTTTACACTCCTTTTTCTGGCTCATTCAACCTAGGTGGGATCAACAGCTGTTCAGGTGACCTCGGCTGAGCGAACACGTGTCCTGGGACAGCCTGTCTTCCTGAACGACATATACTATGCTTCCGAGATCGAGGAGATATGCCTGGTGGACGAGAACCAGTTCACACTGACCATCGCTAACCAGGGCACCCCTCTCACATTCATGCACCAGGAGTGCGAAGCCATCGTTCAGTCCATCATCCACATCCGCACACGCTGGGAGCTCTCTCAACCAGACTCCATTCCTCAGCACACAAAGATCAGGCCTAAAGATGTTCCTGGCACCCTGCTCAACATCGCCCTCCTCAACCTGGGAAGCTCAGACCCCAGTCTAAGGTGAGAAGTTCACTTTGCATGGCATCTTGGGGGATTGAGTTTTAGGCCATGCTCAGGCTGTTTTTCAGCCTAACAACTTGATGGTTTTGGGGGAATGGTCCAATGCATCCCGCTGTTGTTGTTCTGACAATGAGCCTTTTATCTGCAGGCTTCTGTCTTTGTTTTGGTGAACTGATTAGAAATGCTAATACTGCTGCTTTGTGTCTTCAGTTCAACTGAGGCGGCTCTTGAACTTGCTGCCGTTAGAACCAGACAGAACCTGTTATTTAAAAATGAAATTCCACTTCAATTTCCACAAAAATAGAAACTAACATATTCATGTAAATTATTGCTTCTGAAAATGACTTGCTCTTAACTAAAAACTCCTTCAACAGGTCAGCTGCATACAACCTCCTTTGTGCCTTAACCTGCACCTTCAACCTGAAGATTGAAGGCCAGCTTCTGGAAACATCTGGCTTGTGCATCCCAGCCAACAACACCCTTTTTATTGTGTCCATTAGCAAAACACTAGCAGCTAACGAACCCCACCTCACTCTGGAGTTCCTGGAAGAGTGCATCTCCGGCTTCAGCAAGTCAAGTCAGTGTCACATACAAACAAAGACTCATCATTTTGCACTTATTATTAGAGGGTTTGGTGTTAGTAAGATTTCTTGTCTTATTTTGGAAGAAATTGATACTTTTATTTAACAAGTAGGCATTAAATTGACTTAAAGTGACTTTTATTAAACTAAAAATCTTGGTTTCAACATAAATATTAAGCAGCACATCGTTAATAAGAAATGTTTTATAGTAGCAAATCAGAATATAAGAATGATTTCTGAAAGATTATGTGACACTCAATACTTGAGTAATGACTGCTGAAAATTTGGCTTTGCCATCACAGTAATAAATTACATTTTAAATGTAATATATCACAATATCACTGTTTTTACTTTGTTTTTAGTTCAACTAAATGCAGCCTTGGTGAGCCTAGGAGACTTCCAAAAAAAAAAAATCTTACTGATCCAAAAACAAAAATATTTAATTAGGTTGATGGTCATTGCAAAGCACCATTTCTGTGTCATTTGTTACAAAAATGTTGTGTTTCCTTTTGGGTGCTTTAGGCATTGAGCTGAAGCATCTGTGTCTGGAGTATATGACTCCTTGGCTGCGTAATTTGGTGCGCTTTTGTAAACACAATGACGATGCCAAACGACAGCGTGTAACGGCTATCCTGGACAAACTCATCACTATGACCATCAATGAGAAACAGATGTACCCTTCCATACAGGCGAAGATATGGGGCAGTTTGGGTCAGGTAAACCTTTCAGACAATTGTAACGTTTCTCCTAGTTCTATTGAAGGAATTTGATTTTGTGAGTTTATTCCATCCAAAAAGATTCAAACAGGCATTACATTGACAGATTCCTTCAAACTCTAACACCCCTGTATATTTCTATAGTAATTCCGCCCGTGTCCATAGAAACTCGCAACTCAGCAGTTACAGAATGCACAATTTTTTGTCGTTTATAGATCACCGACCTGCTTGATGTGGTGTTGGATAGCTTCATAAAGACTAGTGCTACTGGGGGTTTGGGATCCATCAAGGCTGAAGTGATGGCTGACACAGCTGTAGCTTTGGCTTCAGGAAACGTCAAGCTGGTGTCCAGCAAGGTAAGCACTTACTAGTCACCATATTATGTGAATTTATGTTTATATATTATTTATTATTTAGTCTGATGCTGTTCATAAGATAACAGAATGTAGCATCTCAGTTAGTTTGTACTGAAATACTAAATCTTGCTGCATTGCTGAAGTGCAATGAAGTGAAATTATAGGATATTTTATAGGATATATAAATATTTTATTTATTTATAAAGTTATCAATTTGTTCATCCCAAGATGATTCAAAATGCCCCAGAACAGCTCTACTTGTATTGCATGCATTTTTGCATAATTTCATCCAATTTGTCTCATTTGAAATGTTTGCTTCTGTTTAACACATCATGCAATATTCAGTTTACTATATTCAATTAACCATTAAACCAATTTTATTTCTTGGTAGCATATCTCTAAATGTCCTGCATGTCTTTTAGGTTAATTTCTAGCCCACTAACACTCTTTAAAACAGATTTGGACTTACCGCTTAAAGTGTTTCTGGCTCTTGTGTTCCTGAATCATTCCTCTTGTGATCTTATCCAGGCTGACTAGCTCTTCTGCCCAACATCTATTATCCTAAGTGTTGTGCACAAATGTCCAATTTGTATGTGTGTGCACAGACAGACAATAGTCAGCCAGCGGGGCAGTCGCTCCTATTATATGGGCCACTGTTAGTCATTACGCTCAATGGACGTCATTGTCAGACACTTGGGCAGAGGGAGAGACACATTTGTGAATTGGATAACTTAAGCCCCTTGGTTTTTATGATTCTTGATTGATGCAGTTACCATATTAGATATTTTTTTTTAGTAGTTGAAGATACTTAGTTGTTTTTCCCAAATTCCCAGCTATACTGAAAAGCTAAATATTGTTTGGTTAACATGTGCCAGCCACTGCTGATGTCACAGCGGGCAGCACAAGGACAGGCTTTGTCCAGTTATTGCGTCTGCTTTTTCTAAGACTCATATGGCAGCTGGACTCCGAGGTTAAATGAGGGACCAAGTATAATCTTATTGAGAGAGAGCAGATGATGTTTAGGTGCATGTCACAGAGTGAAAATAAAAAGCACACTGTCTATATTTGTTTTTATTTTGGAGTAGTTTCTAATTTGTGGTTTGTTTGAAATTATGAGTCCAGTCATTGCTAATTTTGAAAGCATAAAATTGTTAAAACTGCCTTAGCGATATTGTTCAAATTAGCACTCAGACTAGTTTTCATCAGTGACTAATTGAAATAAAGCTCATATTGGTAATGTAACCGCTAGTTTCTTTCTTTATTTCTCTCAGGTGATTGGCCGGATGTGTAAGATCATCGATAAGACATGTCTGTCCCCCACCCCCACCCTTGAGCAGCACCTGATGTGGGACGACATCGCCATCCTGGCCCGTTACATGCTCATGCTCTCCTTCAACAACTCTCTGGACGTGGCCGCTCATCTGCCCTACCTGTTCCATGTCGTCACTCTTCTGGTGGCCACCGGCCCGCTGTCACTCCGAGCCTCAACGCATGGCCTTGTTATCAACATCATTCACTCGCTCTGCACCTGCTCACAGCTCAACTTCAGCGGTGAGAAATAATTCAAAAAATTAACATTTGGTCAT
The DNA here is from genome assembly GCF_023724105.1 of Carassius gibelio. Lineage (NCBI taxonomy): Eukaryota > Metazoa > Chordata > Actinopteri > Cypriniformes > Cyprinidae > Carassius > Carassius gibelio. The sequence continues at coordinate 9,418,199 of NC_068410.1, forward strand.
CGAAGATGTTGATGAGATTGTTTTTTCATCCGAACAGATAATTCTGTTTATTTAGCATTACATCACTTGCTCATCATAGGCTTGTTAATGGGTGCCGTTGGATTATAAATCCATAACATCCATAAGTAATCCACATGACTGCAGTCCCTAATAGATATTTTGTGAAGGGAAAAGCTGCTTGTTTGTTACAGATCCATCAAGATATTTTTATCTTCAAACCGGTGTTTCTGGCTAATAAAGTCCTCTAATCATAATATTGCTTTTGTAATATAGAATTTACAAATGTTTTTAACAAGTTTATAAGGAATGATCTCAGTCCCACTTCATTTTTTAAACTCATGCTTAAGTACTGCTTATGGCAAATATAGTTCAACTACATGATATCAAAGTTAAATCTAAGATATATCTGAATCTCTAACCGTTTAAAACCTGAATAATAACAAAAAAATTATTTCTTTTGCATAACATCTGCGTACAAAAAAAAAAAGATGGCGCCTGTGTGTTTGGCATGCCGTCTGCAGCTCTCGTGTTTTCTTCTCTTTCTGTCTGATGTGTCGTTTACCTGTTGTACGCGGCTGGTGTACGCCCGTCAAGCTCTCCTAGACATCCGCACCTCCGTTGGGGATTCATACGCGAACTTTCACACCGTGGACGTGGAATGCCCACTTCACAAACCGTACGAGCCTCCCCAAACTATCTTCCTGCTCGATATCTGCCGGTGGCCGCTAAACACCGTGCGGAGAAAGCGAAGGAGGAAACGAGGTTGCGGCGGAGGTTACATGACGAAACTGAAAGCTTATTTACTAGCTGACATTTCGTTTGGACGCAGATCTGCATTATGGCACCCGCGGGACTCGGTTTACCGATGTCTTCGTCCTGTTTTCCCTCTACATCTGAGTCTTGCCACTCAGGTTGATCTCCGCAGTGTTGGCCGACTTGCCCGGCGGAACGGAGTAAATCACGGAAATCTGCGCTCATTGAGAAAAGCGCCGTCATCTCACGTGTCTATTCCTCCACCTAAGTTGGCGCTAATAAACGCCCGCTCCGTGGTGAATAAGACCTTTTTATTAAACGACTTCTACTAATCACATAACTTGGATTTTATGTTCATCACAGAATCATGGATAAAGGTCGATGATTTAACTCCCTTATCAGAACTGGTTCCAGCAAACTGTACATTTTTTAACTCTCCTCGTCCTAATGGACGCAGGGGTGGGATTTTAACTATTTTAAATAACTCTCTCTCCTCACGCTGCTGGCTGGTCCCTGCAACAGCCTTCCCCAGCTTTGAAACTCAGCTTCTCCACCTAGATTGGAATGGTCCCATTTGTATAGGGGTGATATACCGCCCTCCACTCTTCACTAAGGATTTTATACTCCAATTCACTGAGTTCATTGGCAACATTGCCACAAACTATGATCGCTTCCTTTTGTTGGGCGACTTCAATATTCATGTCTGCTGTCATTCAAACTCCCTGTCGCAGGAGTTTCTTGACTTAATAGATGCTTTTAACCTACTGCAGTGGGTCAAAAACTCTACCCACACTCAAGGCCACACACTGGACCTTGTGTTATCTTATGGGATTGATGTCACTGATATTGTTATCTCTGAATTTCCTCTCTCTGATCACAAGCCTATTTTATTCTCACTGTCTCTTCTAGAGCTTTCTCAACCCACTACTGATCCTGTTATGTCACGGTTCTATTCTCCTCAGTTCAACACAAACTTCGACTTGTGCTTTACTGAGCTATGCTCTCACTGGCACTTGGACCAACCTTTATCTGACCTAGATGCAGATCAGCATCTTAGCCTTTTAAATTCTGCCTGGCTTAAAGTAGCTAACGTGACTGCTCCTCTTAAGCCTCACAAACCCAAACCAAAATCAGATATGTGGCAAAATTCTGACACTCGTCTCCAAAGACAAATATGTAGAAAGGCCGAACGCAAATGGAAACGGGACAGGTTAAGTGTCTCCTTCCACATGTTCAAAGACTCACTTACAGCTTATCAGAAAATCAGCTAAAGCTGCATACTTCTCAAACTTAATTGAATCCAATCACTCTAACCCTAAGGTCTTGTTTTCTGTCATTCATTCTGTTTTAAACCCATCTGCTAAATTGTCTGTTGCCTCAGATGCTCTATGTGAAGACTTCCAGAGATTTTTTATTAACAAAATCACTACATTAAGGACCAGTATCTGCCCTAAATTAACTCTCCCCCCTATTATGCCGCGTACCTCCTGTGTTTGGGAGGCTTTTGTTCCCATTAACCTCCAGACACTGAAGGATGTGGAGGCTAAGCTCAAACCTTCATTCTGCCCAAATGATATCATTCACCCAAGATTTTTAAAATTAATCACCAACACGGTGGGTCCAGGTATGGTATCGCTTATTAACAAGTGTCTAAGCACTGGATCTGTTCCGGCCAATCTTAAAGTGGCTACGGTCACTCCTTTGCTCAAGAAGCCTTCACTGGATCCTTCTGTTTTAAAAAATTACCGGCCAATCTCTGTCCTACCTTTCATTTCCAAGCTATTAGAGAAAATTGTGTTGGATCAGTTCCAACACTTTTTGTCAAATAACTGTATATATGAGGTCTTTCAATCTGGGTTTAGGACTGCCCACAGCACTGAGTCCGCTCTCCTGCGAGTGCTAAATGACATTTATCTCTCCACTGACTGTGGAGACACTGTGGTTCTAGTTCTCCTAGATCTGTCGGCGGCTTTTGACACCGTTGACCACCCTACCCTGTTAGCTAGACTGGAGACGTGGGTGGGCATAAAAGGCTCTGTCCTGTCATGGTTCCAGTCCTACCTTACTGACAGGAAGTTTTTAGTAAAAATGGGAAACTTTTCCAGCTCCATGGCACCCCTGAGATGTGGTCTTCCACAGGGCTCTATTTTGGCTCCCTCTATATTTTCTCTTTACATGCTACCGCTGGGCACAATTTTTAGGAAACACTGTGTATCTTTTCACTTTTATGCAGACGACACCCAAATTTACATTCCTATCAAGCGCAATAATCCTGCAGCACTAAACTCTCTTCATCTATGCTTAGAGGAGGTGAAGGCATGGCTAGCTCAAAATTTCCTATCCCTTAATGATGATAAGACCGAGGTCATTGTTTTCAGCCCGAGTGAAAGGTCCCAGTGCACATGCCCAGACTTGGGAGGTCTATCTCCCTTTAAATCTACAGAAGTGCGGAACTTAGGTGTTCTTGTTGACCAGTCTTTAAAGTTTGATAAACACATCTCATCTGTAGTCAGTTCTGGTTTCTACCAACTTCGCTTACTATCTAAAATCAAAGGCTTTCTCACTCCAATAACTCTGGAAATGGCGGTTCATGCTTTCATCACGTGTCGACTGGATTATTGCAACTCACTATATTGCTGTATATCAGATTCTCAAATCTCCCGTCTTCAGTTAGTCCAAAATGCGGCGGCCAGACTCATCCATAATTGTCGCAAATATGACCATATCTCTCCCATTCTCAGATCTTTACATTGGTTACCAGTCCGGCAGAGAATAGATTTCATCTTTACACAACCTAGCACCAGTTTATCTCTCTGAACTTATTCATCCGTACATTCCGTCCAGAAGTCTCAGATCCCACGACCAGGCGTTGCTGGTAGTCCCTCGTATCAGACTTAAGCGTAGAGGGGAGCGTGCTTTTGCGGTGGCAGGGCCTTGTCTATGGAACACCATGCCTCTAGAGATCAGAACTGCTCCCAACCTCTCTGTTTTTAAGTCTCTGGTCAAAACTTATCTATTCTCGTTAGCATATTGATTACTTATCTTAGACTGTTCTTATTATTTTACATTTGCTTCTTGATTTTATAATAAATCTTAGCTTAGTTGTTCTCTATGTGCTTAAGTGTGTCTTGCTGCTTTTATTTTTATATGCTTGTTCTGTAAAGCACTTTGGTCTGTCTAGTGTGGCTGTTTAAATGTGCTATATAAATAAATGAACTTGAACTTGAACATCTGCATACAAATCTGTACTTGTTCAAATGTTTTTGGTAACTTAAAATGAAAGAATATAAAAACTTTGAATACAGTAATGATACTGAATTGTTTTGTTGCAATTTGACAGATTTGATGTAAAATTATGAATTTTTGTGCCAACAAAATTTAGATTTTGAATAAATATGCCTTTCATGTATGTGCTACATGGCAGTGCACTTCTTAAATTGTTATGCAGTCAGTGCCGATTTATTCATTGTTTGCTAGACATTAGGTTGTTTTAAGGGTAGATGATCTGATTGCCTGTTTTTGTTTTTGCTGTTCTGGTTTTTGCCTTTGCAGAGGAGACTAAACAGGTGCTGCGTCTGAGTCTGACGGAGTTCTCCCTGCCCAAGTTCTACTTGCTGTTCGGCATCAGTAAGGTCAAATCAGCGGCGGTCATCGCCTTCCGCTCCAGCTACAGAGACCGCTCGTTCTCCCCTGGCTCCTATGAGAGAGAGACCTTTGCTCTTTCTTCCCTGGAAACAGTTACAGAGGCTCTTTTGGAGATTATGGAGGTTAGTTACTGCTGCTGTCATTTTAAAGTATTTGTCGTCATTTTTATGTATCTCCAGCATTGTGCTAATCTTCTTGAGTTCCATAACTACTTATTATTTGAAGCTTTTTATGTACGTTATTTAACCAATTATTGTATTTCCCTAGGCCTGTATGAGGGACATTCCTGGATGCAAATGGTTGGATCAGTGGACCGAATTGGCACAAAAGTGTGTTAAAACTACATTTCACAAGAGTTTTTATGAAGCAGTTACAACTGAAAATCGCAGTACAATCACATTTAAATAGCTAATTGTATTTTCTTTTCTTGGATAGGTTTGCATTCCAGTATAACCCATCTCTTCAGCCTCGGGCGCTGGTGGTGTTCGGCTGCATCAGTAAACGTGTGACTCATGGACAGCTCAAACAGATCATTCGTATTCTCAGTAAAGCCAGTCCTCTGCTCAGCATTGATCGGGTAAGCGCTGTCTGTTGTTCCTCTCTCAAACTACCTCATTTTAGATTTGATTTTAATTGACACAAATCGTTTGTTTTGGTGCATTTATATAATGTGGTCTTCTCTGATGTTTACTTTTTGATCAAATTCATTAAACACCATAGCTGTGCACCATTTAGAACGGAATATGAATAAGACGATAACAGTTTTTTATTTTATTTGAGGTTGTCAGGATGCAGAATTATTCTAATTTATTCTAACCATTGCCAATTGGGGGTATGTCTGCCCACATTAAAATATTATTATTGATCGATGTTTAAAATGGCACTTATGAAAATAAGCAGTCAGTTTATGTATAGTTATTTATATTTAATAAATTAGGTCACACTGAATTACATTTTAGAATAAATTACCATTAAAAGCGGTAATCTTTGAATAATATTTGTTAGTGTTAAATCGTATTTCACAATATTACTGTTTTGTTGTATTTTTGATCAACTACATGTAACCTTGGTCAGACTTAATTCAGAAACTTTTTAAAAAACACACACACCAAAAAATAGCTTTTAAAGGGGTCATATGATGTTGTTAACATACCTGATTCAAATAATCCGCTTGTTAGAAGTGAGCTCCGTGCATGGACTTTGTTCCCATTGACATGGTGTCTACACAGTGTTGACTGCTCCCTATTCCCTGAGCAGGGGAAATCGGTTGAAGTTTACCTCACTTTGGAACATTCACAGATTTGCGCTGCACAACGACTACACACATGGACAAGTGTGACATCATATACCTCGATAAATAAATACAATTTAGATTCACACTTCAATGCACTTTAAATGGAACATATACGTTTGCTTTGAACTGGAATCATGGCGGAATATCCTGTGATGTCCACTTCGCAGGGCACTTACATTCGAATAAAACAAACGTCTGAAGCGATAAGAGAAACATACATAATGTTCAGAGCAGGGGGCCGAAAGGACTTGGATTGTGAACCGCTGCTCTACAATGCTCAAAAGTCATGTTTGAATCATCAGTGGCAAATCCTTTTCAGATAAAAACGTACTTACAGACTGTGAGTCAGAAACGCTTGCTTTGTAGTCTTCTCCCCCAGGATCAGGAAACAGTCCTTCATAAAATACGCAGCACACATCTGAATATTTGGGTTGAATTGTTCTGGAACCGAGTTGTTAATACAGCTTAACCACTGATTTCTAATTTTGCACTCTTTTGGAAGGCCAAAAGAACAAAGTATTTTTTGCTTTCACAATGAAAAAGCATCTCCACAACATTGCGCTGGCGGCAACAGTGAGAATAAAAGTCACGCCTTCATCCTTTGTGTGAATATTTGGGCGCCATTATACAAATCTTCCCACATTGTGACGTAGACTTGTGGGGGCATGTTTAAAGAGGCATTTTAGGAGGGTGTGGACAAGTCCTAACTTTTATAAAGAATATCACTTTGGGTTTGAGACTTTAGTCTTTGCAACTTTTCTGATCTTCTTTATGCACCAAGAGCTTTCAACACTCCAAAAGAAAAAAGAAAACTTGAAATTGCACCATACGACCCCTTTAAATGGGTAGTGTATTATATAGTCAATAAATTAAGATTTTAGTTTTTTATAAAAACATTCAACTTGCACGACTTCAAATCTATTTTGATTACTGTGGAAATGTTGTCAGTCCTGAGCAAAGTTTAGAGAAATGCATTTATCGAGTTACATAAAGTTACATAAGACGAATGGATGTAATTAGCCATGGTTTGTCACATGTGAAACTGGTTGACATTTCTCTTGAATTTCCTCTTCCTGCAATTTCGATTTTAAATTCCTACTCATTAATTGAAAGGCAGTTCTTAAACAATTGCCCAGTGTTTAAATATGCACGATGATAGATATTTAGTGATAGTGATTTTTTGTAGTATTGTGACTGTAGGTTATCTGGAAATATGGGTTGTATGAAGAGTGTTTGTGATTCAGGTCTGTGCAGAATGCAGTGCAGTGCTAGTCTAGCTGCTGTAGTGTCATTCGCTCAGACTATTTGCTGGCGTCATGCTCCGCCGCTCTTTCTGATTAATGCTGCTCCTGCACAGGGGCTGGAGAGCTGCTTAAAGGGGCCGGATAATTACAACAGCCAGGTTCTCATTGAGGCCACCGTCATCGCTCTCACAAAACTACAGCCTCTCCTCGATCAGGTGCAGTCATGTTGTATGCTAGATTCAATTATTAAAACATCAGCAGTTATTACCTCTGATGTAACACAATAGTAAAATTGTTTTCATTTATACTCATACACGTATGAGTGTTTAGGGAAACTGGTTTGAAAATATCTTTGCAATTCAGTTTGGTGGTGCAGAAATGACACACTTGACGTATTAATAGTTTTGTGTGTACGTGTCTAATGATCTGCAGGACTCTCCCATGCATAAAGCACTGTTCTGGGTGGCTGTGGCTGTGCTTCAGTTGGATGAAGTGAGTCTGTATTCTGCCGGAACCGCCCTTCTGGAGCAGAACCTGCACACACTGGACAGCCTCCGGGTGTTTAATGACAAGGTGCCCGGCTGAAATCCACATTTCCACAACCACAGACTCCAAACTTTTTTTAATACTCTTGATATTATTATTAGTGGTCGATAAAATATTAAGGTGATTTAAGCAGTTATCTTCATAAGAACATTTCCACCCCTTTATAGAGTCCCGAGGATGTCTTCATGGAGATCCGGAAGCCTCTGGAATGGCATTGTAAACAAATGGACCATTTTGTAGGACTCAACTTTGCCTCCAATTTCAACTTTGCATTAGTGGGGCACTTGCTCAAAGGTAATATTTAAATAATCAGTGGATCACACTGGAATATAAATATTTCCATTAAGAATGTCCATTGCCTGCGGTGTTATTTATTATATTTTTGTTTATCACAATGAGCATTTGCAGTTAATCTGTGTCTTTTCTTTATTTAGGATACAGACATCCCTCTTCCACCACTGTGGCCAGGACAGTCCGTATCCTTCATACTCTCCTGGGCCTGGTGGGAAAACACCGTAGCTGTGACAAGTTTGAGGTGAACACGCAGAGTGTGGCCTATCTGGCAGGTACATTAAAGCCAGCACAACCTTAAGCAAGCAATCACAACATGTCATGAAGTAGATATGCATCTAAATTCCGGTGGGAACATCTAAACTGTTTGTTTGTGTATAGCTCTGCTCACAGTATCAGAGGAGGTGAGGAGCCGCTGCAGTCTTAAGCACAGGAAGTCATTACTGCTCTCAGAAGTTACCATGGAAAACTTTCCCATGGACATGTACTCGGTGTACGACACTGAACCTGGATGCAGGTGAGAGTTTTCTGTTTTTGTTGGTTTTCCAATCACGCTATACTGCTTTTTTTAATTGCTTTTTGTTGTTGTTGTTGATTTTCACACTCTATTATGTGTCAGGCTGCTGCGTGAAAACCAGCCCTGGGCTTCTCCGAAAGTGTCAGAGCGCAGTCTTGCGCCTCCGTACTCTGCAATGGGGCAGACCAGCCTTCGCCCACGCAAATCCATGAGTGTAGACATGGGCCAGCCGTCACAGGCCAATGCGAAGAAACTTCTTGGTATTAGCGGTCTGATGACTTCATTCTTTCTAAGAGGCTTTTAAACATGCTGTAGCTTTACTTTAGCTTCATACTTAAGTGGTTTTATTTTCATTCTAGGCACTAGAAAGAGTTTTGACCACCTGATTTCGGACTCAAAAGCCCCAAAGAGACCAGACATGGAGTCAGGCATCACCACACCTCCAAAGATGAGACGAGTTTCTGAAAATGACTATGAGATCGGTGAGTTTTTCTACAATTATGAATTAAATGTGTTATGCTACAGGCCAGTGCTAATCTGTATGTAGTAAATGATAATTAGGCTTTGAAATGAGAGAGGTTGAGTTGCTAACACCTCTTCTTTATTCCAGAAACTCAGCGAATAGCCAACTCCCATTTACGCAAAGTTTCTGTGTCCGAGTCCAATGTCCTCCTAGACGAGAATGTTCTCACAGACCCAAAGATCCAGACGTTGCTCCTTACTGTACTGGTGTGTGCTCCATGACTCTTTTCATTGCACTTGTACTTGTGCTTCCTTCTACAGGTGGAATAGTTTTTAGTTTTTTAGCTATTCCCTCATGTATAGCACAAGAAAGTTAAATGAAGATCTTTTTCTTTCTCCATCTATGATGGTTTTTCTATTATATTTGCTGTTGTATAGTGAAGTATTGTTTTTAATTGCAGGCAACACTGGTGAAGTACACTACGGATGAATTTCATCAGCGAATCCTGTATGAGTATTTGGCTGAGGCCAGCGTGGTGTTTCCCAAGGTCTTTCCAGTAGTGTGAGTGTCTGCCATATTACATACCAACACACCACGCAGAGTTATTCACGATCCATTAGCAGGGCTCCAATTTGGTTGCACGTGCGACCTAATTTCTCAATGGTGCATCAAAAAAAAAATCAGAGGTCGTAACGGTGCGACCAGCCGTTCAAGGAAAAAAATAAAGTCTCCACGACTCTCAAAGTCTCCCTGTGGTTCAACAACAGACACTAGAGCCCTGCATTTCAGCCCGACCCCGACGGGTCCTGACTTTTTTACGCCCCTCGAGCCGGGCTTCAGATTAATTTTCATGTCATAATTCAGACGTGGGTTGGGCCTCCTGCCTGTTTTAGACTTCTCCTTACTTTTAGATTTTAAACGCAATTAGTGATGAAAAAAAATTGCAGTGCTGTTGAAATATTTTGTATCTATAGATTGTATTTTAGGCAAGTCGTGATGATTTGAGAAGGCTAAATTGATCAAATATAGGCTCACTGTCTGCTCCTGGCCACATGGTCGTTACTTAAAAAAAAAATCTAAAACTTATATTTAACAAACAAAAAATACTCCAAATGTTTTTCTAAATTAACTTGATTTAAAAAAACGTAACGAAATAAAATATAATCACTTTGCTATTACATAAAAAACTGAACTATTTTAATAGCTGAAACAGTTGTATAAGCTGTTTTGCTTTTCAAATCAGACAATAGATCATCTCTTCATGCAGACAAAGTGGAAGATCTGATAAGGATCAGTGTAGAGAGGCCAAGTCTGGAAGATTTCGATGCTAGAGAGAGTGTGGCCAGCTGGTTTAGCCAAGGCCAAAGATCAAGAAAGCCAAACTACAGAAGTTGGCCATACGAGGGGCATGTGACTGCAGTGGAGGATAGTCCATAAGACATTGAACCATGAGATGTTCAGAAGTTTGATTCTCTATATGGACTATAGTTAGGCACACTAGTGCAACCTGTGTGAAAAGTTGGTCTAGAGTCCTGATTAGTCTCCTATTATTTCCCATGCTAAAAATGTTTAATGAGTTTCAGGGTTGTGTTGACGTAAATGGAAAGCTACAGAAATGAGGTGTTAACCATTTTTTTTAATTGTCTAACATGTTTGAATGTTAAAGTGTTAGTTCAACCCAAAATGAAACTTGCCCTCATGTTATTCCAGACCCATAAGAAATGTTCATCTTTGGAACACAAATAAATATATTTTTAATGAAATCTAAAAGATTTCTGTCCATCCACTGAAAGTTTGTTCACCCAAAACTCTCATGCTTCAGAAGTTTTTTTTTTTTTTTTTACATTTGAAACAAGTTTAATCCAAGTCTTTTGAAGAGACATGATCACTTTATATAATGAGCAGAACTAATTAGTTTTTTCCCCACATATAAACATTCATCAGAGAACATTGGCAATCGTTGGTTCTTATGTCAAGCAAGCATGCTTGAGCTTCTGTGGCCAAATCTGAACACTGTAAAAGCCTAAAATAAATATAAAGCTCCTTAATATGATGTTAGAGACAATTTATTAGGATTATTAAATGAATAAAAACAACAGCAGAACTTTTGCCAAACTGTAAATTACTTTACTGTGACTTTTGATTAATTGAATGCATCCTTGTTGAATAAAACTATTAATTTCTTATAACAATCTTACTGAGCCCAGACCTTTGAACGGTAATGTATGTTTGTGTGTAATTGAAGTATCTTTTTGCATACACTTGATATAGAAACCATGTCATGACATGGTTTTTATTAGTTCCTGAGAGTCATTTTTGAAAGAATGTGGAAAGTGCCTTTACTGTAATGTACAGCTACAGATTAATACTACTGTCATCTAATCACTAATCGTCATAAATTAGTGTGTTTGGCATGAGTAATACATATAAAGCCACATTTTCAAATAATAATCCACTGGCCAATTGAATTTCATGAAAAAAAAAAAAAAAAATTGTACTACACCAACAAGTTTTTTTGGTCCACTTAGATCATTTACACTACTAAGCTTTCACAGTATGCATGAAAATGATCTGTTGTATATTTAGTTTTGGCCCTGTAGTTTTACATTAATTTTGCCTGTGTCATTTTTTATCCATTATAGCCACAACCTGCTGGACTCCAAATTAAGCACCGTCCTTTCCATGTGCCAGGACCCCAACCTCCTGAACCCCGTCCATGGCATCATTCAGAATGTGGTTTATCATGAGGAGTCTCCTCCCCAATACCAGCCGTCCTGCTTGCAGAGTAAAGTCAATCTCCTGTCATTTTTTCATTATTCACGTTTCTTGGCAGATGCTTTCTTAGTTGTCTAAAAAGCAAGGTTTTAAATTAGTGCTGGCAACTTTTATTTAAAAATGCAAATATTGATAGACTGTTAGTTATTATTAAATAGAAAATTGCATGTAATTGCAATTTTTTATCGATTAACAACACTAGTTTAGAGGTTTTTTTATGTCTTGTTTAGAGTTACTTCAACTTCTGACTGATTTCCTTTTTGTCTTTTGATTCTTTACCACTCTCTGTCATCCGTCTCTGCTGTCACATTCTCTTTGTCTCACAGGTTTCGGTTTCAACGGTCTTTGGAGGTTTGCCGGGCCTTTCTCTAAGGTATGATTAACTGCTCCCATAAACACTTTTTCATTTTCCAATAGAGTGCAGTGAAGAAATTGTGTGCTGCGGTCTCTCTGCAGCTTTCTAGATTTATTGACCAAAACGGCTTCCCCAAACATCTCCCGCACCCATCCCGTGTCTCTGCCCTCTCTCTCTCCCACAGTTCTGCTGTGGTTTAAAAAGGTGTAAATGATAGGGGTGTGTTTCTTATGTATCCCTAACTGAAGGAACTGTTTTCCTTCTTTCATGGCTTAGCGATACTGATCTGTTTTATCCTGCCTGGTCAGACCAGTAATTCAGGTTTTTACAATATTTTAATTGTTATAATGTCTATTATAATAAAAATCCTAAATATCTAGGTTATTCCGGTCATTAAATGTTGTCACTATTACTTAAGGTTAGAGTAATGACACTTAAACTCATAATGACAAAACGGGTGAATAATATCCCTCAGATTTACTTGTCACGTCTAGTGACCTAAATATGATAAATATGATAAATCATTAAGTCACTCCTGCTTTTACTCTCTCCAACAGCAAACCCAAATTCCAGACTATGCCGAGCTTGTGGTTAAGTTCCTGGATGCTTTGATTGACACTTACCTTCCTGGTATCGAAGAAGAAGGAGGGGAGGAGTCACTGCGGACACCCACCTCTCCATATCCGCCCACCGTCCAGAGCCAGCTCAGCATCACGGCCAACCTCAACCTGTCCAACTCCATGACGTCCCTCGCCACCTCACAGCACTCCCCAGGTCAGTGCTCACTTCCTGCATCATTACACACACACAGTCCGTAGTCACTCACTTAACCCCACACTTTCTTCTCAAGCTACTCACACCTGCTCACGGAAATCTGATTAAGGGATTCACGATAACCCTAACACACGTGATGTCATTGCGACATACCCTAGCAATAAAAAAAATAACACAGTAACCGCTCTGTTTGGAAACGTGCTGCATTTGCAGTTTTCAGCGCTTTTCTGTCTACTTTCACATCTTGAGGCCAGTTGACAGTTTGTCGTGCTTCGCTAGACGTGCAAGATTTAGAGCAGACCATCATACAGGGCTTTGACAGTGGTTGTGTGTGCATTTGACACCTTTGCTTTGCATTTGTATCTTCATTAACCTCACTGCATTCTGTCTTCTTTTCATTGGGAATGTGCTGTCGGTTCAGAGGGCCCTATAGTTTATAGACGGTCCCCAACTCTCTCCCATCCACGAACCACAGAGGAGGTGCCACCGAAAACAGCTGGTACAAACCTAAACTATAGAGCTGTGTTGGGCAATTAATGTCCGGTTCTATAGTTTGCGAACTGTGGTAACTTATTTAAGTGCCTATTTCTTGTCTTTACTTTTTTTTCAGTGGTGGCAGTGTGATACTATTCAGTTTAAACTGGCCATTAAAGGGTGTATTTTCAGAACGGAGGTATTTCTATATACATTTACACGTAAAAAGTCATTAGATGACCCAGCAAGCACTTAAGTGAATGTCTAAAACGCATTCCTTCTCAATAATTTCTCCTTTGATATAGATTTAATCTGCATTTTCAGCTAATATCGACTACTGCTTAGCTTCACCGTTCAGCAGAACTCTGCTTTTGTTGGTCATTTAGAGTAAAACGCAAAAAGTTTGATATATTTGTAAGCTGCCATTTTTGTTTTGATTTCCTGTTTCTTCCATTCATCTGTCCTTCCTGTCCTCTTTTAAGTTGTGTATGGTTCACTCATGTCTTTTTTTTTTTCTACTCTCTCTGTGTGAAGCCTGTCTGCCTTGCTCTAAGTCGGCTGTATTCCCACCTCACCTCGTCCTCCCAGGTACTCATCGACCTCTGTTGTGTGAAAATAGCAGTTGTTGCCATTGGCAGGGTGTTTGAATTGTAAATCTGCTGCTGGAGTCAGTAGTAGATGCTACTGTCAGATCAAAGCAAGAGGAGCTGCTCTAACAGGAAGTGTGAAGCGAGATCACAAGGGCCTGATATTAGACGCAGCTGAGAATAAAAAAAGTTGCAGTTTCAAAAGCATTCGAAAAGGCTTTTCACGCTTGATATTGTTAGGCCATTGTCATTTTGAACCCTTCATTAATTTAAGTCTTAAACATTTGAAGTTGATCTTAAAAGTTCATCAAAGTTGTCCTAAGTCAAGAACGCTTCGATGAAACGTTTTGATCCAAATGTTGACTATTGTATATGAATTCTGTCTGTGAAACCGGGCCTATATCCTCTTCGTCCAATGAGAGACATAAGGAACTGTTTATATATTATATAATTATAAATGTGTATTATTGATATATAAATGATGTAAATAAATTTATTAAACTTAATTAGTTTTCTATATTTTAAAATTTATATTTAACGACTAAGTTTATGTTTGGCTGTCTATTAAGAAACTTGACCACATTGTTTCTTTGTTGTATATTTTGGCACCACAGCTTGGCTTTAGCACCCAGCTAAAGGCATCATAACCCAAAGTTAAAATCGGCATGGCTTTAAAAATGACAAGTGTGAAATCTTATAAAACACATTAACGTTTTGTTAAACAGAGTGTGAAAAGCCTTTTATAGTTTCCAGTTTGTAAATATGAACCTGTGAGAATAGTAATGCTGATATATACCTAATAATTTACACAAGAACAACAGGCATATTTTAAAAGCACACGAATGTCTCGAATCACGAATGCTCAGACTGTCTCATCCGTGTGATAATGCAGTGCACTGGGACACCTGCTGTTCAATATGTGCACTCGCAGTTAGACTCCATGTCAAAGCATATGTCTGTGAAACCTGGTAATGCTTTACATTTTATAAACATAAATTAAAGTAATGATTCAGTGTAAGATGTTTTGAGTAAGAAACCGGTAACCGTTGCGACTGGTGTTACATAACATCTCTCTCCTGCAGGCATCGACAAGGAGAACGTTGAGATTTCTCCCACCTCGAATCTCTCCACCAGTGGGCGAGCGCGACACGGGTCAGCCAGCCAGGTGCAGAAGCAGCGTAGTGCAGGCAGCTTCAAACGGCCAAGCATCAAAAAGATCGTCTGAGAGGATTTGAAGCATTTCTAGCTACTCCGCGGTCATTGTTCTTCTCCACGAATCCTTTTTGCTTTCCTTCGTCCAGTTAACAAGGTTCCTGCATTGAAGAACCGCGTAAGTGTTTTTTTTTTTTTTAATACCAGTTGAAGCTTGCCACACACTTGCCTAAATGAACTACTTCAGGAGAATGCACTGACCTCTCCGTGATGCACTCAACATCGGAAATGTCTTGGGACCGACCACGTTGAAATGCGAAATCTGTCCAGTTGAGGCGTCCACTGTTCGTTTTGCACAAACTTGAGATTTATGTCCTCATCTATGTCTGAAAGAAACACGAGAATGAGAAACTGATCTGATCAACCACTACAGCAAACGGATGACCAACCGTGTGGAGACTCGCAGGCTCAATATCCGGCCTTTTTCCATTTTGATGGCCTGTCCTGTCCTGGCCTGTCCTGTCCTGATATCCACAGGCTTGAAATCTGGATGGCAATCCAAGATTATGTGTGTACTTTACTATTGATGATAATAACGATCGCGTTTTGGGTTCTTATTTTATCCATTGTGTGCCTTTTTCAGGGTTTTCGGCTGTGTATAGTTTGTAAAATAGGCAAGAACATGCTAAGGAAGGGAAAACCGGTACTAATTATGAAAACGTGTTGCGGCTTTAACATTTACCATATTATCCATACATCGCTACGGTGTAAACTGTACCATGTGACCATCAACTACGAGAATATCATATTGCAGCATCTAAATATTTATTCTGTAAATGTAGATAATGTTTTCGGAGACCACATGAAGGTTTGCTCTGCGATCGTTATCATCAGTCGTAAAAAAAAAAAACTATTCTAGAAGAGCAGCGGTTGAGTATGTATTGTTTTTCCCCCAAAATGCACAAATCAAACACGACAAATTGGCATTAATATTCATGTTCTAGCATTGTCTCACTGTGGTGCAATATGTTTTTTTTTATTTTTTTCATTGAACACTATGTGTGTATACAAATTGCACATGATCTAAGTGTGTGATCAGGAAATATCCATGCACACTTTGACCTTCCCCTGTTCCCGTCTCACTAACAGCTCACATACGGAACAGGAATCCCAATCCCACCACAAGCTGACATAGTAACATTGCACCAAAGACTAGTTTGCAATTTTGTGAGGGGAAACTATTGTGAACTCCATTTTGTATATTTTTTATGTCCGTCTCGTCTATGTTGTATGCATTAAATAATTATTTCTTCCATACAGTTCTCACTAACTTTGTAACCATGTTTTTGGCAATTAATTGAATCGTTTTCTCACTCGTGAATTGCAAAATTAAACACAATTGTGCCATTTAAGTTGGAATTAACATGCCATTTGCAGGGTTTCACAGTGTATTTCACATACAATGGCCATCAGAATTGAAGTGGGCGATTTTTGTGTGCAATATGTTTAATGCATTACTTTTCTGTCATTATTATGCCAATCTGCAAATCTACAAGGAGGAGACGGTAGTGTACCTAGTAACAGACTCAAGTACATTGTCTCTTTGAAATGCTTATTAAAGGGAAACTTGTATTACTAAAGAAAAGGGTACCTGCCAAATGTTTAAGGATGGAATATTTATGCATAATTTTAATTTTATGTTTCTGAAAGGATTGCATTCAAATACTAGAAGTTTCACACTTAAAATTGGGACCAAATCAATGTCATTTTTCCATTTCATTTGTAGATTTATTTTACATTTTTGTATGTTTTACAATGTACTATACTGCTGGTCCAAAAATGTACGTTCATGCTGACTTGTCATTTTAGGGCACCAATTATATACAGTGAAATATCGTCCCAAGAGCAGATTTCAGATCACAGTGATAAAAAATGAAACTTGAAATGTTTATTCCTTCTTAATATGTCGTAATGGCGAATTTCACATCAGTTCATGTCAAATTTCCACATTTGAAATTTTGAAAATATGAAGGAAAATAATGACCCAATCGAGTGTTTGAAGTGTATGATTAGGTTTTTTTTTTTTTTTTTGCATCCATTACTCTGAATAACCATAATATAACTCCTTTTTCTTGAATCTTAGATGTTGCATTGCTACTACCAATCTAAAACTGACCTAATCTGATACGTCAAAACTTTAAGACAATAATGAAGGCATAGTCTTGACTGCCACGATGGCGGATAGGACACATGACATGCCCCTAAGCCTTTTAAACTGTGTATGTTCTCATCATAAACCGACTAAAAAAGTGGTTTATTTTATATTATTCAAAATGTGTGTTTGTCTGATGCATTGACACATTTTTAATTGCATTGGTCATCTGTAAACAATGTATCTGTCACCTGTAAATATGTTTGTGTAAAATTGGAAGGTATATAAATACAAGTGTAAATATATGTGATATTGTATTACTTGCTTTTTTGTAAAGCGGTTAGTTGCTGTACATGTATAACATGGCAATTTAATTATACCAGTGTTCGTAATAAAAGTTTCCCTCAACCCTGTTACCCTGTTGTCTAACGTGGAATCAATTTTTACTATACATTTCTAACTGGGTTTTATTAGAGAGAAAGAAATGTTTAAATGCCAAGAAGATACCTGTATCAGATGTTTATCACCTCAGAAACCACCAAACAAAATGTTTTAAGGTTTGAAGTTTTAATGATTGTGTATTGATAACCTCGCATCAGGGGCATTGTGATGAACTCTTGATGCTAAGAGATAATCTGTGGATTAAATTCATCAACTTTAACAATATTTGAAGTAATTACATTTCCTCAATCTCTTGATTCATTATGGTAAATGAGCCAACCATGGTTAGAGTTTGGTTTAGCTCTAGTTAGGGCTCAAGTTTTGAAAATTGTGTACTAGATAGTTAAGCATTTCCATCAGTTTTTAATCTTTGTCTTTTTTTTTTTTGCTAATTTACTTCAATGTTCCATATAGTTTCAATTAATATAAGGTTCTATGTATAATAATTATACGGGTAATTACTGTGAGCTTTTAAAATGTGGCAAACCTCCAGTGAACCACGCTTTATCATATCCAGGGGCAAAGTTCAAAGTTTAGCAGCCAACTGCCATGTCAATGACATAAAATAACTGCCGCTGTTTGTACTTTATTTTACTTTACCTTTAAAGATATTTTGAGCTACAATCCTTGAATCTATTTTGAGTCTTTCTGTCAGATTTACTTATTCCCTCTACATTATAAAGAAATGACTCAAATATCTGCGGCAGCCTCGTGAAATCCGAGGCCGATCGCTGTGATCTCGCGATGAATCCATACATTAACACTAACAGCGGACTTCTCGCGAGATTTGATCAGCTGATGCGTCTCTGTTTTTAGAGTGTGCGTTAGGACGGTCAACACGTGGGGAGGAGAGACAAGCGACACACACATACACGAGAAGCGGGGGGTCACGTTGGGATTGTGCTGGGCCTTGAACACGTAACATTAATATTATACGGCGGCGGTGCGAGGGACGCATAAACACCGTGAGTATAAACCGCGAGTTCGGGTTTTCAACTTAACTGTTACCTCATATATGCTGATAGGTGAAGCTTAAATAGCGCAGAGTGGGAGCCCATTTTAGCCGCCTCTGATTAGTCCTGCTGTCGCCTTTTGCTTGACATCCAAGCAGATTTTACCCATCTCACATGCAGCCATTTCATCTTCAAAAATAATTTCCACCTTCATTGGTTCGACAGCGTCAGCGTATGTTTGACATTGCGCCAGTGCTATCCGCTATGTAAAGCGCATGGGACGCTTTAGCTATAACGTTAGCGGCTAACGGTGTCACCAAATCTGAGTTCAGCTCTAATAGATAAATATCAGGTCTTGCACATGATTTAAAGTTGTCTAATTGAGGAACTGCATTAAAATCTCTCATTATTAGATAATAGACCTTTACTAATTGGCAAAAAACATCTTGACCACCTTCAACTGCAAAGACCGCGTTTTGGAACATAGTAACGTTAAGTTACCTAATGTAGTTTTTAAGTGGATCCGTGGCTAGGTTAAGTTACACATTCCACAAATCATCTTGACCATTTTAAGCTGGTTTCACCAGCTGGTGGCTGATTTGTTGCTGGTCCTACAGAGCTAAGGATAAGCTAGAAGCCATTATGATCTAGATTTTCCATTAGGGAATTGACGTTTCCATATCTTAAGGTCCAAATTCTAATGTTACTTGGAGCAATCATCATTAGTGTGGTCATTTTGGAGTATGACAGGGAGAACATATGCTCTTTGTTCTTTGCGCCTTGAAGTCAACTCACACCTTCATTCAGCTGAATTATGTACCGAGCCACATGGACGAGCGGTTTCTGTGAACTCATGGATAATTCAGGGCCGCTGTGAAGGAGGAGGACTTGGTGGAGGGTTACCCCGGTGAAATCGGTTTAAAGTCAAGATACTTGAAGCGCCCAGTACTTCAGAAAGAATAGCTGCATGGGGCTGTAATTCATTCAGCGGCCTAACGTTACCTACCACGCGTGGTGTAGGTCAAAATCACCTCGCTGACTGATTATACGTGCTTTTCTTTAATCACCTCAGTTATGTGTGTGGTTTTTATTGCGATCATAAACCGTGGAAGCCTCTGCTTTCCGTTCTTTAATTTCGCTTTTCAGTCCTTATAGCAGCACTGATCAGTTAACGTTAGCCTGACTGCTAACACGCGCAGCATGCGATGCAACCTCGCAGACATCTGGCCGCAGGGTATCGATTTAGTCTCAGTCAAGACATACAATTTTATGCACAAATGATGTCTTGTTATGTTGTTGCTTTTCACCGCAGTGTGATAAGACGCTCGCCGGTGTATTTCTCCAGCAGCGGCCGGTGCGCGTCAGTATCACCTCAAGCGCCGGAGTGTTCTCTGGTTCGCTTTTTGTATTCTGAATTCAGCAGCACTAGTAAGCCGCTTACTTGCGATCAATGGGTTCGTAACGTGTTACGCGAATGACTGGCCACGGTGCCCTCTCCGTTATCTCTACACCTCCCCAAGGTCGAATAGCCACCGTGGGGCACGCGCTCGGTTCTGTCTCAATGGAACGCTCGCGCACGCGCCCAGGCCATGATCTGACATCGGCCGAGCGTTTATTTAACCTCGTGCTGAAGGTGAACACAGGGCTGAAACGGGTTCAGGAGGACTTTAGTGGGCAGAAACTACAGCATGTGACTACATTCGGTTGACATGGCTGCTTGAAACGTGCTCTCGAGACTGATAGCGTTAACAGACAGTGTAGTATTAATATTACGGCTCTTGCATCGTGTGACCAACCCTTCATATTTAGTGCTATTACAATTTCTTGCAGTAGAGAAAAGTAAGTTACGAATAATGTCTGATATATTGAAATTGTGTTTGGTGAAGTGGGAAATCAATGCCCAGTTTCGGGGGATCAGAATAAATGCTGTATCATGAGATTTTCTTCTGTACAGGTTTGCGAATTTTGTAACACTGCATTTAGAAACGTCTAATAATTTGATGACAGTCTAAGACTGACTTTTAACTCATATTTTCATTATCACCAATATTAAACTTAATATTGATGCTGTTGCTTAGTAGGGACTAGCTACTTTCGGGCTAGATTTTGCATGTTGTCATTTATAAACTATTTTTCCAAAAATATTTTTTTTTTCATTTTGAGCTTGAGGAATATGGTCAACACTAGATTTGAGTAATCTACTTATTTTCCTGCTATGCTGTACAGAGATATCAAGTGATCTATTTTAGACAATATTAGAGCTTGGATATGGTCAGCATCATGTTTGACACTGATCCTGCTAATGTTGATGGTTCAGATTCTGTTAAGCACGGAACTTAAACAGGACTGTAACTGCCAAAGACCCCCCCCCCCCCCCCCCCACACACACACACACAATAGTTAGAAATTGTCAAATTGCCTGCTGCTCTACTGCGGTCTAGTGTGACAAGTTTTAAAAGTTACAACCTAGTTATAAAAACTAAGATATCTTCAGTGGTCTATCAGCGCTCGGTTTCAAAATGGTTCAGATGGCCAATGAAATCAGACAAGGTGGGATTTACTGCTCATAGAAGCCTATTGTGCGAAGTTACATTTTCCAGGAATTCAAGTAATTTGTAGAATTCATAAATGAATATGATGAGATTTTAACAGCAATTTACAGCAACAAGCTATACGGTAACATTTTAGAATAATGGTCCATTAGTTCATGTTTGTTAATTCATTAATTAACATGAACAAACAATGAACAATACATTTATTACTGTATTCATCTTTGTTAATGTTAATGAAAATAGTTATTCATTGTTAGTTCATGCTAATTCACAGTGCATTAACTAATTTTAACAAGCACAACTTTTAATTTTAATAATGCATTAGTAAATATTGAAATTAACATCAACTAAGATTAAGAAATGCTGTAGAAGGATTGTTCTTGCTTAGATCATGTTAAAGTAGTTAACTAATGGACCGTTATTCTAAAGTGTTACCAGTTATACTGAAGGTATAAGACTGAAGGACTGTAAATAAAATAAAAATAAATAAAAAGCAAATAGTTTAAATGGTCAAGAAATGGTTATAATTTGGACCTAAAAAGTTCAGTATCAAAATATATTTGTGTATTTCAAAATGTTTTCCACATTAAGACCCAACTTTGTTTTCTTTCTATGATATATGTGTCATTCCTTACGCTACATGCTCAATAGGCACTATTTATTCACAGTCAGAAAGACCAACAACAGGCTGTCTTCTGAAACACTATCTGGGAGCTGAAGAGAAACGGAAACCCCTTTATCTTTGGTTACTATGTACAGGAGTGAATGGGAGGGGTTTATATATGATGTGTTCCTCCTTCTCTGGGATTTGCTGTCCCCGTGATGGAAATGCATGCATGAAAGTCCTTTTTTAACTCTGAAAGGATGCCCCTCCTTGCCAATAGCAGTGAGGTGGACGTTGCAAGTAGCTCTCAGCACCCTCTGAGGTTGAATGTCAGCCATGTGATATTGTCCCTGAAGTTTCTGCATGGCTGCCCAGAACTCTTCCCTCTCTCACTGTAAAGCAGGCAGACTAAAAGTGCTGCAAACAAAGCAGTGTCTTAAATGGTAAATGTTTTTTTTCTTTTTTTTCCCCTCAATATTCGTTTTGATAACCTGCTACTATTATTTCTAGATGTTGTTCTTTGTCTTGGAAGAATGCAGTTTATTTTTATTACGTACTATGTAATCATCAGTGTATATATAATAATTCCATGGAAGATTTTTTTTTAATGACCATGCATCTTGCATAACCATGAGCTAGTCGTTTTCTAGATTATACACAGACTTGTGAACAAGACAAAGGAATGCATGTTGACCAGGGTGTAATTTCCCATGATTAGGATGAGTCACCCATTCTTTCACTTCTTCCCAAAGGCAACACATCTTAACCCAGAAATAAAACCTTTTATTACACTTCTCTCTGGAATACTTTCTAATTGGCCGGTCTATGGACAAATGTTTAACTAGTTTCCAGCTAAAATTGCTGTACTTGATTCATGTCTCTCAAATCACTCTGAAAATATAAAACAATAAAAATCAACTGTCCTCAATATGTCATTTCAGTTTACTCATTAAAATTAGGTAGCTGTTGTAAGTGGGACAATGTACAGTAATTTGGTTATTGCAAAATACCGTACACAATTTTGCACAGTTTTCATTATATAAACATTCTAAGATAGTTAATAGGATTACAGATAGGCCTAAATAATCTTAAATTCAGTAGTGGTTGGGTACTTTTGGGACTAAATGTTCATTTGTAGTTAATGATAAACTTTAGTTTCTTGTATGTTAAAGTTTTACACCTTTATGTTTTGGTTGGTTCTATTGTCCTTATTTGTGAGTTGCTTTGGATAAAAGCATCTGCTAAATGTAAATAGATATATAAACTATGGGAACAAGACCGAATTGTTAAGCTTAATGTCCATGTCAGGTTTATTGTTTGTCCTTTATAGTGCAACCGGTCACCATAATTTCCTTTGTTTCATTTTGCTTTGACACGGTTTATCAAATATTTTCCTTGTGTTGATCTGCAGGTGTAGCTGCTAGGGTCTAGAGGAGATGCCACTGAGGTTCCGGTCCTTTGTTCCGTATACGCTTCCTGGAGTGCTGGCGCTCATAGGCTGGTGGTGGTACATCTCCCGCAAGAAAGAGCGAACCACCAGCCACGACAGTGAAGAGGGGTCGGTTATGGGCTTGCTAACCTCCTCTGGTGAGGGCAGCAATGGGATGGTCGAAAATAGCTGCTCCACGGCCAGTGGTGTACACCGCAGAACCAGCCGAGACAAAGTCAAGGCCAAAGACCACAGACCTGTTGAGCAGGAAGTTGTAGCGGAGATACACACGCCGGTGCTAAAAGCCACTGCGGGGGAGGCTCTTGGTGCCCCTCCAGTTGTGTTGGCCAGTGGACAGCTAAGCGCTCCTCAGAGCAGTACAAAATCCATCCCCCCGCAAAGTCACCCAGAGACGGCAACTCCGGTGTCATCTTCAACCCCAACAAAAACAGTGGAAGAGAGCACTTATAACAAAGGACCAGAGGCCGGCATTGGCAACAAACCCTCAAGCCATTTACCTTCAATCAAGAAGCAGGTCGAAAACCAACCACTAACTAAGCAGCGTCCCGCAGAGCTAGCCAAAGCAGAGCGACCTGAACCTGAGGGAGAGGTGGCCACTGAAACCTCAGCACCAACTTGCACTCAGAATATCCCGACTGACCTTTTAAAAGATGAGCTTCCCTCTGCTATATCTTCAACAGAGAGCGAGGCGGTCTTGCTGGAGACCTGCATCCTGAAAACACCACTAACCCTGACCCCGTTCCCTAACTCCACCAGCACACCCCTTTCAGAAGGCTCCACAGAGGCTTGGCACCATGAAAACGGAGACCTGGGATTGCCGGCTGAGACCAGTCCAGACATGCAGGAGCTCCAGCGTCTCGCGGCAGGGCTGATCACTGAAGTCATCTCGGCAGCCACCCAGGAGGTCATGGCGGTCAGCAGCTGTGAGTCCCGGTCCATCAAGGGCTCTGAAGTGTCCGACAGCAGCACGCCGGCTGTAAATGGTAAGGAAGTGGAGTCGTGTATACCTCCAGAGAGTAAGGAAAGCGCAGAGTCACAGGCGGTGCAGATAGCAGAAGACATCGTCAACGGTTGTCTGCAGCCTTCACTCTGGAAGATGCCGGAGAATGAGAAGGAAGGAGTCTCGTTGACTGTGCCGTCTGGGGAGCAGTTGGAGTCCACGCCAGTTCTGGCCAAGCTGCAGGCAGAGGAAACTCTAGTGGAAGACTCGGGATGTAGCACGTGCCAGTCCGAGGATGGGATCAGCAGCGAGGATCTCCACAGCACAGGGTTGTCCTCGAACGTGTCTGAGAGTAAAGAGGACCTCATTCAAATTTCAGGGACTTGTAGGGCCTCTGAGGGTCAAGGAGATGGACTACAGGAGAGTCTTTCTCTAATTGCCCCTCAGGAGTCTCCGCTTACAGCAGAAAACGTGGCTACGGTTTGTGAGGCAGCGCGGCTGAATGGAACAGGCTTTAGGAATGGCGCCGCTAGTGAGGTAGAAGCTGACCAATCAGGAGGTGAGTTACAGTTAATAAGAATTTAACAAAAAGGCTTAAATGTGTAGTTAACATAATGACATTTCTGTCATTTTAACTCTCTGAAGTCACTCTGAACCCGTTTTACTTTCTTTGTATCCCAAAAATATAGTGCCTTCCACACCTGAATTAATCATAGGGATGTTGGTTAGGAACAAAAATAGAAATCCTGTCATCAATCAGAAACTTTAATTTTATTGAGAAACTTTTTATCCATTAACCTTTTTCTTTTTCTCATCTGTGGAAAGCATATATAAAAAGGTACTTTGTTCATATAATTAAAGTCAGTAGGGTTAATTGTTTTGATCCTCTTGTCTTTCAAAAAACGGGAAAGGGGTCTCATTTATAAAACACTTTGTAGAGTTTATCCTAAAAGTGTACGTAGGCACAAAAGCTAGATTTATGCCAGAACCTGCACAAAAAATCCCTTTATATATCCCAGTCAGGGGAAGATTTCCACCCTGACTCATTCCTGGAATCACCATATATGGAGCTGACATCGGCTTGTTTTACTATGCATAAACTCATCTGCATACCATTTCTGTGCATATTCCCATCCACATGACACCCATGTTTAACACCGTCAAAGGAACAAGACATTAAGGAAATATGAGATACGGACTAGAAATGCCATTTTACAAATTTTTATTTCTAAAAATCATCAAATGTACTTATGTTTTAGAATAAATATCAAAATATCCATAAAAACTGTTTAAAATAGTCATTTTGAATGGAGTTGCTCTCATTAATTTGCACTGGCCAAATAAAATGTTTTTAAAAATTCTAATTAAATTACAGTTGCAACTAGGGATGCACCGAAATGAAATTCTTGGCCGAAGCCGAAGCCGAATAATAATGAAATGCTTGGCCGAAGGCCGAAGGCCGAATACCGAACGCGGTGTTTCGCATTTTTTCCATTTATTTTGCCAATCTGTCACCTTTTTCAGTCCTTCTGAGTTTGCAGGTATGGACATGAGATGCAGCACTAAACATTCTCTCACTGTTGGTGCTTGTGCATGGAGCAGACAAGTACCTGCAGAATAGTTGAAAATTTTATTGCAGTTTTCTGACAGTTGCTCATTTCAAAACGAACAATGTCTTCAAGATAATGAAATGGTTGAAACCCAGAGCAGGCCTACTATTTTACTACACTGAAAATAGTTCAGAATTTTCACAAAATACTTATAAAATATAGGTAGTAACACTTTATAATGTTTGTTAACATTATTGCATTAACTAACAATGAGCAATACATTTGTTATGGTATTTATTAATTCTTTTTTTCCATATGTTGCTGCAAGCTATTATTTTTCACAATTATTGCCACAGCCCATATAGAATAACAGACAGCAATTATTTTATCAGTTTTAACAATGAAGCTATGCGTCAGATTTCATCTTCATATAATATCCAATTTTGAATCCTTATCCAACCAGGGTTTACATTAGGATTGAGGGGACAGCATTCCCCCATTGTTGCTTTAATGCTTTGTCTCCCATTCTCACCGACATTGTCATAAACATCATAAAAAATTCTTTTAAATGATCATACACCTTCTTGCTACATGCTGCTGTCGCCTTTTTTTTTTTTTTTTTTTTTTTTTTTGATGACGCGTCACGCATGCGGCGGACGACTGTGCGCCACTGGTGGCTGGTGTTGCCAGATTGGGTGTTTTTCCGCTACATATTAAGACCCGTTTACGGTGTGTTTTAGCCGGGCTTTCGCCAGGAAGGCTCTATAGAAATCTGGCACCCTATTGAACGAAGTTAACCTGAGAGAGCGTGCCGTTCACAGACACCAGAATGAACGAGTTGACAGTAACGTTCATCAGGCAGTAATTACAGCACGTTCAGTTCACGTTCGCCCAAAATATGAACGAGTTCATGAACTATCGTTCAATGAACGCGTTCAGGCACAACACTGGCCATCTAACTGTTGAGCAGTCGACCTTGTCCTCTGTCTTGCAAATGGGTTATTCTCTTGGAGGATCTCATCGAACATGTCAGACAGCGAGACTGTGCGTGGCTCATCTGTAGTACGAGCCAGTTTACTCTCTGAGCTGTTTTCATCTCCTGCGCTGTGCATCACCTGACAGTCTCCATCACCTAGCGGCTTTCCCAAATCCAGAACAATGTCTGCAAACGGCCGTTTTTGCATCTTTATCTGACACTTTTTAAAGTGTTTCCACACTGCTGACATGTTTGCTGCATAAAGCGCGCGCCTATCACTCTACGCGGGTTATTTGATTGCGTCATTAAAAACGTCATTGTTCGGCAAAATTTATTCGGCCTTTTTACTTATTCGGCCTAACACCGAAAGTGCTTTTTTGGCTATTTTCGGCCGAATAATTTCGGTTGCCGAACATTCGGTGCATCCCTAGTTGCAACTGCAGATAAGGTGATCATCTTTTAGCTATTTTTATTGGAAAAATATAAGTCTATATATATATATATTTATATTTAATGCAGTTTAAATATAATTATTTGATTTTGCGCATTGCTGACAAAGTCTTTTAAAAAGGAAACATGCAAATCTTTTTCTTCAAGTTGTATCCAATTACATTGGTATTTTTTATAATGCTGTGGAGATGCCTTCACAAGACATCAACAGCTCCATGCAGCTGTGTTTGTACAGTAAGAACCCAGCAGTGTCCACCACAATATCAAAGTAACTGCACATCATTGATAGTTGTTCTCACTAAAAATGTTATCATAACATAAAATTAGAGTTGTTCCGATTCCGATACTAGTATCGGAAATATCTCCGATACCACAACAAATTCTGGCATCGGCATCGGCGAGTACATGAACCCATATACCGATCCGATACCATTTTCTTAAAAAAGACCTAGTTATGACCGCAAGCTTTGCCTAACCGCTGCACGGTTCTTCTTCGCTGCTCAAAATGCATTGAAAACACAGGAAGTTGTGCTGTGTTGCCACAAGCAACCCCTGTTTAGAGCAGCGAAGAAGAAATGAAAACGCGTTAGCAGCCCTTATCTATATATGACTGGATCACTCATCACATTCTAAACTGCCAAAAGACAGTGAAGCCGCTACTATATTATAGATCAGTGGTTAGCAGTATGTCTCTGTAGTACCGGTAGTTACAGACTCTCGAGTATATTCAGTACCGGCAACTGCGTTCAGTCGCTTCCGTGTAAGTCAAAACGCAGGGCTCCAGACAGTAGCCGAATATATACTAGTGTCTGTGAATATTAAACTGCAAAATACTATTTAAATATTACTCCCGCAAAATCTACATCTCTGTGGGTGACTGGCACAGATGCGCGAGAGCTCGCTGTTTTGTAGTCTCTGCTGTGTGTCATGAGGACACGAACGCATAAACCGTCACTTCATGAGAATTTACCGTTTCATTTGAGAATACTGTCATATCATAAACACAGACACTCAAAGATCTTCATGGCAGCCCATTAAAATAAATGTTTGGTTTACATGAGTAAATTGACAATATATAAAGCTACTGTTGTAGCCTACAGTAATAATAATACATCTCTATAATAATAATAATTATGCCTAGATGGTTGCTTGTTTTTTACTTGTTTTTTACTTGTTAGAGATTATCTGATTAATAGATCTTTTTTTATATTCCTAGACTTATTTGTTGCAGTTTTTTTATACAGTTATATTGTAAAACTTAAATACCTTTTTTAGTTTGCGGTGTTAGATTTTTGGCTGCATTTGAAGTTCTTTTTTGCATAAGAAAATAAATAATACTGTCAAATTCATGTTAGATAATAAAAATACTGTAATAAATACAGTAGTTCACCATGTATTTGTTCATGTTTTATTGAGGGATCTGTCTGAAGCACACCATAAAAAAATTCTAGCAATTTACACAGGGCTAGTAGTATATACAGCTGTATATACAGATATACACCCAGGTATCGGATCAGTACTCGGTATCGGCCGATACCCTGAGCCCAGGTATCGGAATCGGTATCGGGAAGAGAAAAAGGGTATCGGAACATCTCTACATAAAATCATTGTTTACTTCATTACTTTTCTCTCTACAGGAAAAAGTTATTATTCATGGGTCAGAGTTTGCGTGCAGTTGTGCAAATTTTCCCGTCAAGTTTTTTGCGTGGGAAGTGCTGTACGCCTCTTTCAGAGCAGGTTTTGTGCTTGCACTGTGGTTATAACTGAGGCCCCAGAACTGTTGCAACAATTTCAATTGTGTGTTGTAGGAAAAATACAATCGAAACAGATTTGGAATGATATTGAAGGAGAGTAAAGGATGAAAGAATTCTCATTTAAGAGTGAACTGTGAATAGTGTGAATTCAGTCCATTTCATTGGTCTCAAGAGCATCTTGCAGTTTTGAACACTTGAAAACATTAACTCGATCTCTGTAGGTTGTTTGATTGTGGTCCACTTAAAAGTGTGGGTTGTGGTATGCTCATTGTTGATACAAATCACTCTAGGTCTAGGTACATAATTCATGCGTTGCATCAAGCCAAATGTTTGCTGGTGTAAATCTAGCGTAAAGGTAATTTCAGCAAAAGTTTTCATCCAAAATGAAGGTGCCAAGTTCTGTGATGGTTTACTAAACATACATGCTGTTTCAGTTAGCTTTGTTGTTTTGTCCAAATCCAAGTCAGTCCTCTTCTTGACATTTGGCCAGATGTAGTAGTGCAAAAAGCCTGAGTCAAGGTTACCTCTCAAACTTTGAATAGACTCTTTGGAAACCTCAGATGCTCAAATTCCCAAACAGTGTATGTTACATGAGCACAACTGCATGTGCATGGCTGTTTTTACCGCTCCCTACTACAGCAACTTCCTTACATGGATATCAGAGCCATCTTGCTTTTTTAACTCCCCCTGCTTACTAGCAGGTGTTAGAAATGGCCAGGGTAAATCTGTTATTAGTTAGCCAGCAGGTGTTTTCACCAGAACGTGGTGATACTGGCACACTCACCATTTGCAGCGTTTATTTATTTTTTTTTAGACTTAGAATTTCTCTGTTGATTTGATGACAGGAAGCAGCCCAGGAGGCACACTTCTTAGTGTGACCTAAAAAGGGTGTGAAGACTGGAAGCAGCTAGTGCCTCAGCCCATCCTCACTTAAAAAAAAAAAAGAGAGAGAAAATGTAACACAACCTTGATGCCTGCTTTTGGTTCGTTAAAACCAAGTAAATGGGCAATTATTGACACTGTCAAGTAGTAGAAATTGTCAGAAAACAGAAGAGCACTTGTATGAGTCGAGAACAATGGTGTCAGTGCTTCTCGTCCTGAGGGAAGAGGCTGCTTGATTTGTTTGTCATTGGTCCTTCTCAGCTGTATTAGTTGTGTTTGTTATTGTTACTCTATGGTTGCTTAGCAAACAGTGATCACCTGGTTAAGCAGGCATTTGCGTTTGAATGTCTGTTAAAGAATGGTCTGTTTGGACCCCCTGAAAGTCACTGATATAAGTTGCAGTGATGTTATCTGTAGCGTGTGTGGAATGGATGCCCTACTCTTTCAACTACGCTGACTATAGTTTTTATGATGTCCAGAACATTTTGGGAGTAGTTGCAGGTGATTGATTTTATTTATTATTCTAACAGACTTTTTTCTCAATAAATGTAAGTTTTATTTGATCTTATTTGTGTATTTTTGTGTGTGTATTACATTTTTTTTTTTTTACCATCTGCACAGTATCTCAAAGATTAGTTGCTGGTAATGTTTATTCATTTGCCACCGCCAGGCATTTTTTATTTAAATTTAATTATATTTTAGCTTTTTATGATTGTGTATTTTATTTATAAAAATTATTACGTTTACATTAATCTTAAGGCAGATTATTATTAAATAGATTGCGTTGGTTGTTTATTCAATTTGACAAACATTTTGTTGAAGTCAATGAAATAGTTTAAATTGACAAATTTGAATCTTTCTCTCTCTCTCTCTCTCTCTCCCCCAAACAGGTTCAGATGTGAATAGCATGGATTCAGTGGACAGCTGTTCGACCTTGGGGGCAGGAGACAGCCAGCCGAGTGGCAGCCAGACCTGTCAATCACAGAGCTCTGAGCTGATTGTGTGGGAGATTGAGGTGCCAAAGGTACGATCCTTTAAATGCTTAATTCTGCTTCACATTTAGTACTATAGCCATCAATCAAAAGTTTTTCTTAAAGGATTTTAGCAGTTTTTAAGGAAAACTCATGCATGTTGGTTAACAGATCTTTATCTCAATGTCAAAGCAAAGCAGATTTTGTCATTGTGTTAGCTTTCTTAACTTTTGTATGAATAAATTCAAACTTGCTTTGATATCATTGGTTCTCCTCTGATTTTGTAGCATCTAGTGGGACGGCTAATCGGCAAACAAGGGAGATACGTGAGCTTCCTGAAGCAGAGCTCTGGTGCTAAGATCTACATTTCAACCCTGCCTTACACTCAAGAGTTTCAGATCTGCCATATAGAGGGTAAGTGAGTCTCTATAGCCCCTTTCACACTGCATGTTGATCCCTGGTCGGGGACATTAACGGGTTCAGTCCCGGAACGAGCAATGTGTGAACAAAAGACAGAAATAATGCCATGTTGTAGTGATGATGCACTTTATCATGCGACTCTTTTACCAAGAGTGTTTTGAAGGAAGATCAACGTTTGCTGCGAAAAAATGTGCAAACTGTAATGAAGCAGAGATCCGTTAGTCCCTCACTTTCCACGCCGACGCTGAGATCGTTCGCCAGTTTAAGTGAAAGTTAATGTGCCTAGCGTTTTCAACTCGTACATTACACGTCACATCCTGATGTCACATGTCTTTACGGGACCTTTACAGGTTGTGTGTGAAAGCATGCACATATTCCAGGTAATCACTGGAAGTGTGAAAGTGCAAAATCTAGCGACCCGGGAACAATTGCCCGTGAATTTGCTGGAATCGCAGTGTGAAAGGGGCTTATGATGAAAGGACACAATCTTGGTTCATCCATGAATTGAATGTTTTTGTTGTTTTGTTTGTTTCTTAGGAGCCCAGCAGCAGGTCGATAAGGCGCTGGCCTTGATTGGGAAGAAGTTCAAAGACTTGGACCTGACAAACTTGTACGCCCCACCTCCCCCACCGCTAACGCTGCCCTCTCTGCCCATGACTTCCTGGGTAAGATTGTCACCTATCTCTTGCAGACTAGATGGGCAGCTACCATCTAAAGCCAGGACACACCAAGCTGACTTTCAAGAAATGTCAGGTGGTTTTTGAGTGTCGGTCTACCTTTTTATTTTTTTTTAGGTTCCAAATGGTTGACTCTAGTCGGCTGTTTTTTTTTTTTTGCTCAATTTATGTCAAATTGGTGACGGAGCTCATGAAAGCTGATGAAAGCAGCCAACGATAGAGTAAAGAGTGAATGTACACATCTGTCATTCTAGGAGTTTCTTTTTTTATTCACAAGATGATGATGATGATCAAGGATTGACAATGCATAGTGCCATTTGCAGCTTAGCAGACATGATCGAAAGCTACATTGTCTGTATATCCACAGTTCTAGCGCTCTCTGTTTGAATGGAGATTACTGCCATCTGCTGGTGTGGAAGTTATGTTCTCTCGTGCAAGCATAGATGCTAGTTGGCTGTCGGCTGTAGTCTGTCCGGTGTGCTTTAGTGCAACATTTTTGCAACCACGCAGGTGATGTGAGGCTCCACAGTTGGCTTTCTTCAGAACTAGTTCTTTGGCAACAGTGTGGTGTGTCCCTAACCCAGCGGTTCCCAATTCCAGTCCTTGCGCCCCCCAGCTCTGTATATTTTGCATGTGTCTCTTTGTTAACATTCCTGATTCAGATAATCTGCTCGTTAGAAGTGAGCTCTGTGCAAGAACTGTGTTCCCAATTGTGCAAGTTTACCTCACATCAAAACATTCAATCACAGATTTGTTTTGCGCAGCGTCTTTACACATGGACAACTGTGACATCATATTCCTCTGTAAATAAATACAATTTAAATTCACATCTCGCACACTTCACTGCACTTTGAATGGAACATATACGTTCCCTTCGAACTAGAATCATTGTGGAATCCTGTGATGTCCACTTCACAGGGCACTTACGTTCGAATAGAACAAACGTCTGAAGCGCTAAGAGAAATGTACAAGATGTGCTGACCTGTGGAATTGAGAACTGCTGCCCTACCCTAAAGCAGGGTTCTGACTTTCTCTCAGGGATCTTTTTATTTTTGTCAAACATTAACCCAAACGTAGTTCTGTCCTAAATGATTTAAACTGCAGAGTCCAAGACTTTTGGCATTTTAACATTGTGCTTCATTGGATCTGTCTGTTACAGCTTTTGTTGCCCAATGGGGTGACGGTCGAGGTGATCGTGGTGAATATTGTATCAGCCGGTCACCTGTTTGTCCAGCAGCACACTCACCCTACATATCATGCCCTGCGCAGTCTGGACCAGCAGATGTTCCTCTGCTATTCACAGCCAGGGACGCCCCCCTTGCCATCGCCTGTTGAAGGTAAGATGGTCCCCTTTTTTCACTTTTACGTTTCTCTTTCTGCAGAAAATGACTTATTTTCTCTCTCATCTCTTGTTCAGTTGGAGTGATTTGTGCAGCCCCAGCTGTAGATGGAGCCTGGTGGCGAGCGCAGGTCATCTCCTTCTACAAAGATTCAACCGAAGTGGAAATCCGATATGTTGATTATGGTGGCTATGATAGAGTCAAGATTGACACTCTTCGACAGATCAGGTTTTTTCCTGCCTTTTTTATTCATTAATAAAAGTTTCCATACTGTTCTGTAAAGTATTTAATTTTTTTTAAGGGGGGGGGGGGGCAATTGTCACCCATGATAATTTGTTTTTAAATATATAGAAATTATTTTAGCATTTGTTGTTCTTATAGTCTTGTGCTGTGGACTCACTGAATTTTGATTTTCAGGTCGGACTTTGTGACATTACCGTTCCAAGGAACAGAAGTGTTGTTAGATAACATTGCCCCACTTCCAGGTTTGCCTTTATTTTAAAATTGAAGTTAAATCTTCTATCTTTTGCTGGATCTCACTGTTGTTGACGTCTTCATTAGGAGAGGATCGGTTCTCAGCGGAGGCCAATTCTGCCCTGGAAGAGATGACAAGAGGGGTTCCACTGCTGGCACAAGTGAGTCTTTAAATCATTCATTAATGGGTGACATATATGCTGATGTTTACAGAATTTAATGGGCCATTTTGTCATATAGGTCACCAACTACGACAATAATACAGGACTTCCCTTAGTACACATGTGGAACATGGTGGGAGAGGAGGTAAAATTATTTGATTTGGTTTAAATTATTTGTGAGATTTATCTATTCTGTTTATAATTATTTTTTTCATAGCATTTTATTTTAAGAAATGTTTAATCAGGACTGAATATTCTGACATTTTAAAACTTGTTCACACCAAGGAGGATAACTATAATGATAAAGTATACAGATGTGGTTTTAAAATCATTCTAAATGATGCTACTTGGTATTTTTTCTTTAGCTGGTCCTGCTCAACCGCACTTTGGCAGAGCGAGGTTACGGCACTTGGGTGGACAGTTTCTGATCCTCCAGAGCTCCCTCGCCCTCCTCTCCTCACTCACCTCGCGGCCCGCCTGCCCCTTAATCATCACCACTCATCATGAATATCTGCAGGTTCTGTCCTCCTCACCCCATCGTGTCCTCCACCACCTCCTACCTGAAGTGTGCATCACTGGCTCCGAGAGTTTATTTTTTGGTTTGCTGTCCTCTCAATCCGGCCTTTTTCTATTTTCTTTTCTTTTCTATCCCCTTGCGTAAGATATCGATGTACTGTATGAAAGAAAAAAAACGAAGAGTCAAGCGTCCGAACAACTAAGGACTGAAGTTTTTTGACTGTGCTCTTGTAAAT
This sequence comes from Carassius gibelio, assembly GCF_023724105.1. NCBI lineage: Eukaryota > Metazoa > Chordata > Actinopteri > Cypriniformes > Cyprinidae > Carassius > Carassius gibelio. The sequence goes on from NC_068410.1 coordinate 9,452,568, forward strand.
TTAAGATATTGTAACTAAATAAAGGTTAATCATGCTTTCCGTCCGATCAGACTCCTTCCAGCACAAAAAATGGTGGATTATCATGCTGTGGATGTAGTAATAAAAAAAAAGTACATTTATGAAGATAACTGTGGTGCAGTTAAGACTCTGCGTTGTTGCTGCTGATGTAATCTTGGGACTTGAGACATCATGATTACATTTACATTATCACGGCTTCATCCAGTCGGATGAGTTTTGGAAAGCTGATCTGGGTACAGTTCAGCAAGGAATAAACAACCACAGCCCCATGTCATCCATGTCTGTCTGTACAACAGTGTGGCCTTTGGTGATACGCAGCCCATCTCATGACCTCCCTCTTCACCACACTCTGGATCTTTGGGACTCAGATGGGCCTGACACCGAGAGTCACTTCATTTACTTCACCGATTACAGTCTGTTGATCCAGGAGACGTCTGTGCCCTCCTGACCTCTGGACCTTTCTAGAAAAGACTATTCTGAGTCCTCAATCCTAGAGCGACACTAGAGTTCAAATGGTGCTGCTACCGAAGACTAAAGGCTATCCTTTTCGCCAAATTCTGACCTGTGGGGACACTAAATGAATGACTACAAAAACCAGAACACTACTGCGTGACGGGACAGCAGGGCACTACTATTCTGGGTGGATGAACTGCATTCAGTGGGTCTGTGTGTTTTTGTATGCATGTAATTTTGCTCTAAAGCACGTCGATTCACATGTCACATTATCATCTGGGTAATGGGCTGCTTGCTTTTGTCTCACTCAATATCCGTCTCGCAATAACGTCACATCTAATAGACCCATTGCCATTAATGTCTCTTTCTATTCTGTAAATAACATGGTACACCGTGTCCAATCCCAGCAACCCACCCAGTTGTCTACTAAGAGAAGCTGTCAATACACAAACCGATCTTGGAGAAGATAAAAAGCTGTAAGCCTTATCCATTGTTCTTTTTTTTTTTTATGTTGGTTTTACATGGGATGTCATTTAGGTCTGCTTTATTACTATATAATTTCTGAAAGAGTAATGGCACAGAGATTAATATTACCTTTTGTTTGTATCTTATAATGCTTTCAGTCATGTAATGGCCTTTTGGCCAAGGCTGGTCCCTCTTTCTGCTGCTGTATTGTTGCTAATCTAATGTTGTTGGACTCCAGAATGTCTAAGGTCTTCTTTGCAGGAGACATTTTCAGGCTTTTAGCTTGCCATTGTGGTTTTTTTTGACAGTTGGCACTGCAGTTGTTAGCCTCCTAAAGCCCTTGATGAACTTTACACCGCGTGAAAAAATTAACTAAAAGCTCCCTGCTACGGCATGTATTTGGCTTAACCAGAAAAAATCTGGATAAAAATAGAAAATATATTTTTTTACACTTTTATTTTGAAGCTATAATACACACTGCTGACTCTAGTTGTAGTATAGAGCGCTAAGTAGGCTATATGAGAACTGACGGCGTCGGAAAGTTATGTCGGCTTTAGTTGTCTGTGACGGGCTCTACACGGTTTTCCACTATGCTACTAAGTTTTTCTGCAATATTTCCTTCACAAGCTCTTGTTTCTATACAGTCCTGCGTTCACCTCAGGTATGAGCTTTTCATTTCATACTTTTCTGTGTGTGAGGAGAATTATTCGTCCTATTCTTTCAGGAATTGATGTAACGTTACTTGACCTGTGTGAACGTGCGCGGCCCGTCATAGGCCTGCCTGCACTGCAGCAGGTGAATAAATAAGGAACCACACCGACCTCAGAGCCGAAACGTTTCATTGTTCTGTCTTTTAGGTCTGTTTGTTTTACGGTTTTTGTATTGATCGTCAAATTACTCTTTGCATACGCTCATATCTTGACTGACACGGCCTCCTACCACCAGTTCAAATGTGTCCTCCTGTATGTTCCTACCGCTCTCCTGTAATGAAAAATCACGCTACTTTAGAATTGTCCAGGTGTGTGTGTGTGTGTGTGTGTATATATATATATATAAAATGTATCACTGTACTTTTGTAAAAACACTGGAGCGAGTGTAGGAAACAAAAGGGAACTTTTTTTCCACCCCCACCTTGCGAAATCTGCTCATTTGTTATCTGTTGGTAGGAATGGTTTGAAATGTTTGCTTAGCTAGATAATTAATCATTTGATTATTTAAATGAGTGTAAGAAGTTCTGCATAGACATGTACAGGTCAGTTTCTGCCAGACTTATTACAAGGTTTGATTCTTTGGTTGTACAGATATATTGAATAAAGAGAATAAAGTTATTAAAAACATTTGATGTAGTATTTTAGTTTTTATATCATTGTGACTTGTAATTCACTGTACCAATCAAACGTTTGAAGTCTTCTCTAAAACGTGTTAATCTAAGCAACATTTGTCCTTAAAGGACGGTATAAAATATACCTAGAGATTTAATGATACATACCTTCTATCTATTCAAACCTCTGGGGTCAGTGTGTGTATATATATATATATATATATATATATATATATATATAGTGACACTGAACTCTGCTATCACTAGAATTCATTTATATATTAAAATATTTGTTTTACAATGTAATGTTTCAAAAGTATAAGTAGTTTTGTAGTCAAATAAATGCAGCTTTGGTGGACATAAAGGGCTTCTATCAATAACATAAATGCTGATTTCTACTTGATAGTAGTTATAGTTCATAACCTCTAGAGGGAGTTAAAGACCATTTGATGATCAGACTTCCACTCTTCAAGGCTGGGTTCATGTGTCTGAGCTCTGTAATCCCAACAATGACGTTTCCAAGAGAAAGGATATTCTCTGAGACGTGCCAGTGTAAACCCTTATAAATAAGAGACTGCTTTTATCTATCCTAATTCTGCAGCCTTTCTTGACAAATTACTCTTTTATATGCTAGGAATCTGAAGTGGAGTCATCTAGTTAACTCACGAGAAGGTCTTTTGCTTGAAGCAGAGAAATTAGTATATTGTGGGCAAATCCCTGATGATTTCAGAGGGTTTTCAAATGAAAACTCTTTCTGGTCTGTTTAAAATCGCTGTTGCTTAACTGCTTTTAATGTGAATTTTCATATTGTCCGATATGTAGGTGAAACCACATCTCTGGGTTTTCATGCTGTTGCAGACCACCATTATGTCTAGACTCCATAATGAAAATATAGTTATTCTCCCAGTGCTGTAATTCTATTCAATTTGGACTTGCTAAACCATAACTCTCCCTGCATGCGCAAAATGCACAGAGTAAAAATGGAAACATATGCCTTAATGAGCCAACTGGCTTGTTTGAGGTTTAAACTCGAGAAGCCCCAGAGTGCATTTATTACTCACTGATGGCTGCACTGCCATTTAGACACAAAATTAAATTTACAGATTATGCCACAATAAATTATCCAGTGAGAAACAAGGTAGTGGATCTGGCAATAAAGTGCTAAAACTGTAACTTTGGTGTATTTGTCAGTAAACCGAATGGGCTGACAATAGAAAGCTTGCTTCAGTTTTCTCTTTCTGTACATTTCTGTCAAACTGGAACATGTGTTTTTTTTTAATAGCTGTGATTGCAAGGTATTGCTATTCAAAAGCCCAAAACATTAAGATTATTCAGCACAATATACACTTGCTGAATAAATCATGTTATGATTGCTGTAACAGCCAATTACTGGTGTTACCGTAAACCTCAGTTCAAGATACAAACTATCATAGACATTTTTTAACATTTATTCCAGTATAAACCACCATACTGAAACACAATTTCCACAAGACAATAATAATAATACAAATGAATATACTATGTCATTAGAGTGTATTTTGGGAAATCATCATAACTGATACACAAATGTAGTTTAAGATGGTACCCTTGGTATATTTTCTGGTCCAAGTTGGGCATTACCTAGTCCGACTTTTATTTTCATCTCTTCAGTCCAGTTCATCTGCTAGTCCAAGTTGGTCATTAATAAGACAGAGCCTGTCAGTAGGCAGTCCAGCCTGGAAGACCTATTTTGGACCAGCAACAAACCTATTTTTAGAACATGATAGCTGGCCAACCAGTGCATAACTCACTTAGACCAACTAGAAACCAGCTCCCCTCAGTTCTAAAACACAGCTACTGGGATTTCTGTGCAGGCTGATTTTAACAAAACTTTATCTTATGTTACATGCCACAAAATATTGATTAAGGAAGTTTTTCCTAACTTTTTTTTTTTTGTCTTAGAACCCCTTTAATAAGACTCAATATTACCCTGAAAAGGGCTAACTGATCATAATGAGCTGAACTTATTGTACAACTGCAATAACTCACGATTTCTGTTTTACAGGTTAAGCTAAACAAAACTGAAATCTTTCCATGTAGCGTGGTTGGGAATCAACTGGTTTAAGGTATGTTATGATATTTAGGTAACACTTCACATTAAGGTCTCATTTGTAAATGTTAGTTGACGCATTAACTTAAACTGATGTGATGTGATAACACGACCATTAGATGGAGCTGGAGTTTGATATTTCAGCTAATCCTGAATCCTTTTTTTTTTTTTTTTTTTGCTCAATGAGATCACTCAACTTCTGGAGTGTCAGGACCATCTCCATTACAGGGCACTTAGATGAGCTTTTTGTCTGTCTGATCTCCGTCAACTAGTGGTAATGCGTGCGCTCGCACAAGCCGAGATGAATCTAATGAAGGCACTCAAGCACACACAACCTTTATTCAGACGTCTTGTAAGGCTGTGCTTTTTAGCTCATCACTGGACAGTGGTAATTATCCGAGGTCACCCTTGTCTCGCTTTCTGCCGCCAGACAGCCGAGGCCCTTAAATCTTTGAAAACTGTGTGCGGACACGATGAATATTCAGACGTCTTCTGTCATGCCAATGTTACACAGTACGGCAGTGCTGGAATTAAATGAATGTTATTGTCTCCTGAGGGGCCGTTTAACATCAACACATTTCTTATTCGATTGTTCTGCTCAGGCACGGCAAAATTACACTTAAATTTTCGTATCTCACCTCCCTTCTCATTTTCAGTAATGAACGGGCAGAGGCTGTAGTCCATTCTGCGGCCACCAAGGACACTTTTCTTTATCACGTCCATTATGAGGCTGAATGTTTCTGTCTTCTGTTGAAAACCGTAACCGATATCCCAGCCTTCTGAGACGGAATAATCGAGACTTTCTCCGCAAGGGCGATTCGGAAGCGTTTCAAAGTAATCTGATACCTGACCATCAAGGCTTAAGGCTGATTTATCCTTTCATTAATACAGTCTAAAGAACAAATTGATTTTAAAACACACCGAGCATTGATATCTGTGCTTTTTAGGCTTTTTAAACACATTTTGAACAGATTCAGTGGCTCTAAAAGTATTCAAATCACAGTCAAAACATTAAGGTCATTGCTTGATATAGAAAAATATCAATCCAAGCATCATTTATTAGAAATAAAACACTTTTCAGGCAAAAATAAAGTTCCACAGAAAGGTTATATATAAGTTAATTAAACTTGTTGTTTTCACAAGCTCAAAAACATGCAGTTAGTTCTTGAAAAGCATGCATTTTTGTATAGGCAACACGTTATTTTAAGGACCAATTGCCACTCTTAACTAGCATGCATGCTACTAGCATATTGCCTGTTTATTAGTACTTATAAAGCACATATCAATGCCTTATTTAGCATGTTTTAGATCCCTTAATCCTACCCTATAACTAAACTTAACAAAAACCTTGCTAACTACGAATATGCAGACATGTGTCAGTAGCGGGAATTGGATCTTAAAACGAAGTGTGAACTTTCTGCAGATGTCAATTAGTTTCATTTCAATATTTTTGGGGACACTGTTTGTTGATCAAAAATAGAAAATGCGCAGATCCAAATCCTCAAATTAGTCTCAAATGCAGAGCATCAAAATCAAAATCCCCTGCCACATTATGTTAAAACAATTCATCTTTAATGCTGAGAAAAAGCTTCCTAATAATCATTTTTAGTTTATGCTTGCCGCATGACTGTTAAACTAGCTTCAGCCATGTGACGCAAAGCGAATTCTGACTTTTGGTCTCTGGCGTCTTCATCAGCATCTGCGAGGAACAGTGACGTGCGACAAAAGGACAGACACTTGGTGACATGGAGTTAAGTAACTGAAGGTTCACATAAAAGCGTGTAAAGGGCCCTCAGCAGCTCTCCTTACGCTCACACCATCTGCTCGGCACTGATGTGAACTCTGTTTGTGCGTAGCTTCTCGAGCGCTTGATGAATGGAGCGTCTGCTTTGTAGCCTGTGCCAATAACTTTGATGGCAGATCATTAGAATGAGCGCTAACATCTTTTCTGAATGGCCTTTTTTTGTAACATTCCTTGATGTGTACAGGTGTGGATAAAGCAGGAAAGATCCAGATTTGAATTTGAATATAGTGAATCGCACATGGCCTAAATGATGCTGTCGGAGCATTAGCGGTGGGCATCTCATAATGCCAACAGGGCCACAATAGATCAAATGCTATATTGGGCTCGTGAAAATGTGACAGATTCGGCGAACCGGCATTTCTGTAATTAAAGCAACAGCCAAATGTTGTCTGTGGAGCAATCTGTGCAGGGAAATAAAACAGAAATGGATGTTTGGATGTGATAAGAAACAGGGTAATGCACATCAGATAATGTGACTGAGGAAGTGATCAATGCTCATTTAGTGATGATGTGACAGGACTATTGATTTATTTGAAATTCACATACTGACCATGTCACTAACGCGACTGATAATCTCTGCATTGATTCCATCGATTCTTGAGTCTTTTGAGACCGATTTGATTTGCTTCAAAGGACAAAATGCATTTTAATTCACCATTTTCCCAATTAATCTTAGTGATTTTAATCATTTGAGGCTTTTTGAGTTAAATGTGTGATTTATAGTAAGAAATTGTTTTTTTTTATTCCACACAATAAGTTACAAATTTAGGAAAGGTAAACTACTATCACTTGATAGTTGATTTCAGAATGGTTTTAGTTATAAATGCTTAACAAAAGAAGAAATGCTTTAAAATGCAAAGTTCAAATTTAAACTCAATCAATGAGGTAATCATAATTCTCAGACATTTGAAAAGGAAATCACATTTAAAATCATCCAATGAATGACTAATTAACTAATTTATAAGTGAAAACAGAAAGAAAAAGTAGTGGACCAGCCAATCACAAATTAACAACCATAAATTGGGTTGTCTCTGTAGGTTATTTTCATTTTATGTCCCCTCTAAAAATTTGATTTTTTTAGTGCCATGATGGCAAGACATTTTGCATAGTTCTTCAGATTTGAATAGTGATGGTTCCGGGTTTCAAAAATGTATCAAACTAAAGAACTTTTATAATAATTTCTAAGAACCGGAACGCTGCTTTGAAAAGCGACAACGTGATGAGACTGCATTCTTTATTATTTCAACCTCCATTAAAACTGTTTCTCAAACATGAAGTATTATCTCTCTAATTATCCATTTAAAGATCAGGGCAGATATTTTCTAACTCCTTTGTCAAATTGGCCATTTTAGGCAATGTTTGGCACATTACATTTTTCTCTCTAATTGCAAAATGCACAGGCTCTAATTGGACAGATCTGTGTTGTGCACTTAGTCTAGTCTTTAATAAGGGTCTTCAGTTCAGACGTCTTTCTCCGCTGTTTTTGAAGACTTAATGGATTTCTAGAGACATTAGATTTAACTTAATAATGGCAAGGGTTGCGGCATTAATAAAGCGTGCCTTCAAAACCGGCGAATGCAAATGTGTATATTTAAATATCCTCTTGATGTGTGTTTCTTTTAAAGTTGCATTTCAATTTCATTTCATCAAACCCGACAGCCGTGTCTCTGTTTATGTCACGAGCAACATGAATATGTATATGGTGAATGGTAAAATTCATAAGCGTATGAAACTGATGCCTCGTCTCGTGGCAGCGGTGTATTTATTATGTCGATGATTTATGGCTGATCTACTTGGCGAAATGTACATGAATAGATTTGTTTTTATGCGATCATACAATTAAAGGTGTCAAAAATGTTTTGAGCTAATTCTGCAACTGGTAATACAGTTCTAACAAGTAAATGATATGCTAATAAAAGGTCTAATGAGGTCCGCAGTGTTCTTTAATGAACCAGCAAACGCTTGGCCTCACAATAAACATATCCCTAAATGCTCTTTAAGGCTTATATGCTATGAAACACTCGGGACATCATGTAGATATTTAAAACCTTGCTCCGAACAGTAATTTCCTGTTCAATTATGCCAAATCTCAATGAGCCATGATTCTAAAAACAGCCCCCTTTGACGGCCCAGTTGTGAAGATCTGGCATAGCGCCTCATCGTAATGCCAGAGAACAGACAAGGCATAAAACACAACATGCTTTCAGGTGGTCAGATGAAATGTTATTTTGTACTTTCTTTCAAAACGAACGGCAACTGTGCTGAATAAACTGTTTTTTTTCCAGCATTATACTTATTAAATCCTATTATGAAATTATGTCATTTAAATACCCTGTTAAATGTTCTGCCAAAGCCTATCAGAAATGTAATTGCGTATTGAATTACGATGGAATGGAACGGCGGCGGTGATGATGCATATTAGAACTTAGCAGAAATGACATTTCAGACTAAGAGCAGAAGGGAGCTCGATTTCTGCTGATAATGATTATTATTAATACTTATTCGAATTAGCAATGTCTGTATAAAAAAAAACGTTTACAAATAATAGTATCTTTGACACATTGTTTATTTTTTGTCTTTTAAAAAAAAGGTGGTCTTGTCTTGCTCAAAGCCCGAGAGAGTATAAACTGAAAGGGGAGAGAGATGTTTCGTTTTCTGGGTTGTGCCCCTCAGGTACCCGTGTGTCAGTTTACCAACAAGCTGCCCGCTAGGCAGTGAGGTGAGACAGCGGGTTCACCTGCCAATCAAGAGCATCTCAGCCTCCCTCCTCTGGACACCGGCTTTATGTGGGCTCTTTACTTCAAGAGTTCTGACAGGTGTTCAGAAGCTATCTTTAGCAAGAGAAGAGGAAATCTGAATTGGTATAGGTATAGAGAACAAAAAAAGAAGAATGATGAGCCTCTCTCAAACAGAGCTGCAGGAAATAAACAGCAATCACTGTAGCATGACTGAAAATCCACTGAGCAGGCAGCCTTAATTGAGCCCCTCTCTCTGTCTATTTCCTTCTCGCTCTTCCCCCTCTCCGTGGATAATAAGCACAAGAACCTTTCTGTGCATTTTGAAGACCATTAATTGATATGTGAAACTGCATTTTGCAGAAGTCGAGGGGTCCAAAGACCCTAAGGCGGTGGGTGATAGCTTAGATATTTCCAGTTTAACATCTTAACGTGACAGATGGTTGTCGCTTAAGGAAGTGTATTCTGTACAGTCAATATATAAGTGTAAACAGCATTGTAAAACAATAATCGTACATAATATTTGCAAGTACGCTTGAGAATGTGATTACAGGAATTGATTTATGATATGCTTATGTTTAAGGCATTTATTGTTGCTAGATTGAATCTCCTTATAGATAACATACTTGCATACTGGAAAAAGCAACAGCTAGTAACACAATGTATGTGTAAATCATACTCCAATGATTTGTTTTGTTTGCAATTAAAAATGTTTTATATTTTGTGTAATGTTATATCATATATATATATATATATATATATATATATTTTTTTTTTTTTTTTTTTTTTTTTTTATTTCAATGTTATAATAACAAATGCGATTTCTTAATATAATTAGTTCATAATAAGAAAAACAGCTATTTGTAAACCCTGAAGATTTGGGGGGGAGGGGGGGTTGACATCCTCCACTGATTTAATCAAAAAAGCCTGTCTGTAAATTACATGTTTGAGCAACTCAAAACAAACAGAAGGTAAGTTATGAATTCTCTTTGGGGAGAAGTATTAAAAATAAATCAGTACGAGGGTTGCAATGAAAAAAAAAAATCACTACGCTGCTAATTCTACTCTGCATCTTGGGTGTGATATGCAGATGTATGTAACAGTGCATCACTCAGACAGACTTTCCAGCTTTGTTTACATTCGCTTCTATCATTTCTGCGTTTGTATAATGTGAATCCGCCACGTTTGTGTGTGTCTACGGTGATGAGATAATAATAAAAGTGACGCGGTTCGGTCCGATCCTCATGCGCTGAGTCCCTGGTGGGCGGGGCCAAGCTAATGACGTCAATGCAATGGGTGAGGTGACGAGCCCCTTCTGCGCTCCTCCCCGTGTGGGTGACGGGAGGGGGAGGGAGCCAGGCAGAGCTGATCCCACGTGTGACGCTCGCATTCCCGGCTCAGTAATAGTCTCTTAGCTCTGACAGTGTGTGTGTTAGTTACTGGCCATAGTTGGGTTAGCCATGGAGGGAGACGGGAGCCAAGCCACATCTGGAAGCCCTAACGATTCGCAACACGACCCGGGGTAAGCCAAAGCCAATCCTGACAGCACTTGACTTTTTTTTTTTCCTTGTGTGTTTTTCTCCAGTGAGCATGTTTTAAAAACGCTCTTCCGGGTGCACATAACTACTACACCTTTGTTTGATGTATATTAGAGAGCACAGCCCGCCGGGGCTCAGTAAACACACACCGCTCTGCTTTGCCTTCGTTTAGCTCTGCTTTTTTTGTCGCTAGCTACACGTCAAAATGGCCGATCTGACATCTGGACTCACTTCTGCTGTGTTTTCCCCTTACAGTAAAATGTTTATCGGTGGCCTCAGCTGGCAAACTTCACCAGGTAAGAGACCGATGGTTCGCTGTCATTTGCGCGCGTTTGTCTGGCTGTGTTGTGTTTGTTTCATTGTGTCCAGCGTGGCGCGCGCTGTGCGGGATATGTGCCGTCATTTGAAGTCCTCTATTCGACCCCTGTTAGACATCCAGGGGGGCGTTTAATTTAGAAACTGGTGTGTAACGCACGAACGCTTGGCTCATGTGTGCTGTTTTCTTTCTGTTTTGTTTCACAGACAGCCTTAGAGACTATTTTAGTAAATTTGGAGAAATCAGAGAATGTATGGTGATGAGAGATCCCACGACAAAACGCTCCAGGTAAAAAACAAAACAAACACAACACAATGTTTTTCTTTTTCTCTTTGAATCTCTTAACACGTTGAGGTTTTTATGCAAAGCGATATTAACCTGCGATTTTGCCCTTGCGCTGTTATTCGGATGCTATGCGCTGTTGAGGCGGCTGGATCGGTGTGTTTGTGGATGGGATACAGTTTGGCATTGATTTGGGAGTCTTTATGTTAAACCGAATGTCTTTAATGAACCGAGCGCTTTATGCGGTTGCTTGTGTTTTTATCTTTGAAGTTGGCACGTTATTTTTCATACTTGATATCGTCATTTTTAAACCTGGTTTATTTTGTTCCGTGTTTCACAACGTTCATACTTTACCCTGGGTTAGTAACGTTAATTAATCATCCGCTGTCACATTGCGAGGTTTCTTACTGTACGTTTGCGTTTTTATTTGCATATTCATGAGGATTAAAATGTTGATTGGATGCTTACAGCACGCGACCTGTTTAAATATCAGTAGAAATGTCGTTACGCAGATCCTCTCCGTTTGCTTCACATCTTCTGAAATGTACCGCAAAAATACATTGTTAGTTTCCCTAAAACATTCAGATTTAAGTTTCTGCGACTGTACAATGCGTATGAATATTTAATGAGGTAAGCGCCGAAGCAGTTTATGATTGGTTGTCTTTTGCTAAACTTATTTAGCAGAATTTCAAAACGGACGGATAAAAGGTGCTGCTGTACACCTTTAAAATTACAAGTTTGAAACGTTTCTTATCCTACGGTTTAAAAAGACGTTAACCCAGGATTAAGGGTGGCATGAAAAGTCCTCAAGTGTCCTTGACGGACTGTATTTTTTAAGGTAACAGATTATGCAGATGTTTATCTGAAATTTTTGTCAATCAAGATCTTGCTAAATAATATAATAGGGTGGACATATTAAAGGGATAATTCACACGGAAATTAAAATTCTGTCGTTGTTTATTCTGTGAAACACAAAAGGAATTGTTAGGGACTGACAGTTTCAGTCACCATTCACTTTTATTTGCAGCCCCCCCCATAACATTACAATGAAAGTGAATGGTGACTGAAGCTGTAATTCTACACATTTTTTTTTTTTTGTTCCTCATAGGTAATTCTACACACTTTTTTGTTCCTCATAGGTCATATAGGTTTGGAACGTCATGAGGTTGAGTAACATTAAATGATGACAGAATTTAAATTTTTGTGTAACCTACCATGCTCTTTTGTCCTTGACATACTATATTTCTAAGATAACGTTAATGAAATTGTTATAGATATCAAAGTTCAAGTAGCATTGAATAATAGAATCGAATGGCTATGTTAACAAGCTTACCAGTCAAACATGTGTAACGCATCACTGTCAGCTCCTAATGTATTTCTGTGTTTTTGTTTGTTTTGTTTTCCAGGGGATTTGGCTTCGTAACGTTTGCGGATGCGGCCAGTGTAGATAAGGTCCTAGCTCAACCTCACCACGAATTAGACTCAAAGACGGTATGTTCCCTTCTATTTGTGTTTGTTTTGTGAAGTGCTGTTTAAACATACTTGTATCTGTGACATTGAGTGGTGAAAAGACACGCAGTCTCCCTATCATATCCCTTCCTGTGTCGAGGCTTTCCTCTGCATTTGTCATTGTACCACACACACAACAGCGGGGCACCTGACACAAATAAGTAGCAGGATAATTAGCCTAGTCCTGTCTTCCTCAAATGCCTCAACAGGTTTTAACTCCTTGCTTACCAAAGTAGTACTGGGGAACAAAGGGTTAACTGTAATTGCGGTATGGGGGCAAGAAGGAACGAATTACCTGCGGCATTGTTCAATCGTGACTCCAGCTGTGTTCAGCGCCTCTTGTGATGTAAGACTTGTTGTGTATGACGTAGTGTTTTGCACTCTTGTTCCTGATTTAATTTTCCAGACAGAACTCCGGATGTTGCATAGGGCGAGAATGTATTTTGGATGCATGCATAAGTTCATTGTACACCTTGCTGAGTAGAAACGTTTTACGTGCTTGATTGACATGGTAAACTAATTTGATCACATTTGTTTCTTTTTGTGTTTTTATAGTATATTTAGAATTATGTCGATACTTTGTCATTTGTGGTGCAGGTTAGTGTGTGTACCGGTGCACAAGTTTCCATTATTCTACATTGAAGTATTTTGCATTCAGTTTATTTCCTAATGTGCCACTCATTATTTATTTAAAATGTTCTTATTTATTTTTCAGTTGTTATATTCATGCCTGGAGTTTGCTGTTGTTTCAACATTTAAAAAGTGCTTGTAATAAACTTAGAGTATGTAGTAAGATTTTCTTGTACATTTTAAAATAAAGATTCAAATTTTTAAAAAGATTTTGGAGTGTGTTTTTATTTTTTTTTTACCTGTAGAATTTAGGATTAATATATATAAATAGCATTGATATTATAAAATTTTTATTTGAATAGAATAACATTGTATTTATATTATAGTATTCATATTATAACCTTTTATTTTGTATGGATTCTTTCAATGCATTTTTATTTAGGATTCAGACGAGTAATATCTGAAAAATATTGTGTTTATATGTTATATTATTTTTATTATTTTACATTGGCCATGTAAATATGCAGACTGAGTCATGCATATATTTCTGTCTGCAAGAAATAGGTTTTCCTTATTCAACCTAACCTAAATCCCGGCAGAAATACATTAAGATTTTTGTGTGACAGTGAACCGCAGGATAAGCAGACGCTGTACCAGTAAAGTTAATGTGGATTCTATTTTTTTATTTATTTTTTCTTATGTATAAAGTCACCATCTTTCCTGTTTGTAGATGCAGTTGCTAGTTACCTGTTGGAGTCCAGAGTGAAAGAGCCTTTTATTTGGGATAGCTGGGGTGTGGACAAATACTGCCTTCACTGACTTATTTTAATGGATGCCATGTTGCTGCAAGTTCATATCAAGAGACGGACTTATTTAAAGGCATACACAGAGGTTCATAGCTTCCCTCAGAAATTGTGTGTCTAATATTCCTCCCCGAGAACACTGTTTGTTGGCTTTCCCAGTGCTTTCCATTTAACAAAAAATATGTAATGTATAATTCTAATCTTTGATTAGATGGGGTTAGAATTATTTTTCTGCTCTTAGGGGAGTAGGCAATTTGCTGTTGTAAATATTTGTTTTTGTTAAACATACAACCATTTCAAATAGAAATTAAATTTGTGAGATAAACTGAAAAAATTTCCCTATGCAAATAAGGGAGGATGTATTGAAAACATTTTATTTAACATCCTTTTATAATAATAATAATAATAATAATAATAATAATAATAATAATAATAATAATAATGTGTACGTTTAAAGATGTGAAACACCAAACTAAGCTTCACTGACAAGTTGCATTTATTAGATTTGATCAGGTGGCTAATTTGGTCAACAGCAGATTAACCAGTTAAGTGGTTTATTACCAATTACTGATGATTGTTTACGTAAATGCAGCAATTGGGCAAAAATGAATTCTGAATAATAATTTAGCCCAGCAGGTGAATATTCTCCACCTCTCTTGGTTCTGTGCCCTAAATCTGTTAGAAATACAGGTGTGCCGTTCAGTATGTCTCTTTATGCCAGTTTGGCATTGACTGATGTAAGCTGAAATGCCTTTAGGACGGAGGATGTTTCTGTCTGATTAATAAAATAATATAACATTGTACATGTCAGTGTTGCACTAGTCGAAAAACGTGTAATTCGGACATCAAATGTGGGCCGTTTGGATTACATAATCATGGCACACATGTGTAATTCTAGTATTCTTAGTAAAAAGTGGGTCAAGGTTTGACGTTTCAAATGCTCTTCAATGGCTAAGGGAAAAAAAAGAAAGCTAGCGTTAGCAGTGATGTATCCAGGATTGAGAGCGATTGAGATCATGTTGACAGTAGCGGCTGGTGCTAAAGCAGGGATTACTGAGCTCTGGGTAGTGATGTCATCGTCAGGGTTCGGGTGGCTGTGTCATGACTCTGGGGTTTCAGCTCCAACTGGAGACCAGGAGCCATGAGGAAGTTGGACCGGTGGAGGTTTAAGAACAAATTTAAATTGATAGTGAAGTTGAAAGGTCTTGCTGTTGATTTCTATAATAGAATATGTTTTTAGTTTATTGCATTTCTATTTTCTACTTTTTTTGCAATTTCCGGTCCAATCTTTTTGTCACATTTGAAGAGTGCAAATGGACCAAAGAAAGCGTGTACAGAGATATTCTTGACACACATGTTTCACATTTGATTAAAAGCTGTGTAATCTGCAAATCTGAAAGCCTAGGGTGAGAATTACTCTGTGTATTGACAACTGAAAGACTGTTGCCTAAAAGACTAAAAGCAATCTGTTTTAGATTAAACACTTTTCAGGATGAATTAAAGTATAACACAACAGCATCATTCCCCACCAGGAAGGCTTTTTTTTTTTTTTTGGGTGGTAAATATTGCAATTCTGTTCAGGTCAAATTAATTTACCAGGAGACCCCCTTCTTCGTATTCCACCAAAACAGGTTGAAGGTTTTTTTTTTCTTTCTTTCCCTTTTGCACACTGCCACATCTCACAATTCTGCTTTTCTTTTTCTTACCATTTATAAGAAGTGACAAAGCATTCAGACATGCGGTATATTCAAGAGCAGTATAGCACTAATGGATCTTTTTCCCTTGAGTTATTTTTCCATTTAATGAGAGTGCAGAGGCAAGTCTTTGAACTGTTTTTGTTCTCGCATGCATGATTATCTACGTCCTATCTTTCTAGTGCTCTGGCTGCCCAAGCTTTCGGCCTGTTTGCTAAAAAGAGGGACTGTTGTGTCATTCTATGAATGTTTAAATGACCAAAGCAAACATCTTTCTAAACAACAAGTCGGCCACTTATTTCACTATGTAAAATCTTTAATTGAGTGTTTAAAATAAATAAGTGTTCACTAATATGAAGTCTAACAAGAAATCAGTAATACCTGTTTATCATTAATGACAGAATCTCTTAAAATGATTTTCTTTTCCCCTTCTAGCATTAGAATCATACATTTTTAATACCGCAAAATATGTATGATGCAGAGATCAATAAGAGAAAAAAACATTTTGATTGCAGTTGACGTTTTTATGTTGTTAATTTATCCTCCTGGGAAATTTATTATTATTAATATCCAGGATGAATCGTTATGCTGGTTCAGAACACCAGTGGTTTATTGAGATTACAAATGCTCTTAATCAAGATGTGTGCAAAACTATGTTTAGTTTGTAATGTAATAAAATCAAATAACAGCTTTTCTAACTATTAAACCTAGTTATGCCCAATCACATGCCAAAATGGATTATAGGCCGAACGGTAACCCCTCGTACTGTGGAGGAGAGTCACCCATAATAATTCTAGTCCCTCAGAGGAGAAGAAGGTTGTGGATGTATTGATCTAATGCCCTGTCTTGATTCTCCGCAAATCTCCAGCGCTCACTAAAACACCTCCTGCCATGTCGACCTGACCTCCCTCGAGGCTGCGAGCACTTCTTCAGCGAGTCTTTGAATTATCTCTGGTGTGTTATATAATGCTTCCTGTTTATTTATGCTGTATTCGAGTAATTATGCTCTAACCTTTGTAAGGTTTTATTCGATTTTGTCATATACAGGCCTCATGCAACCAGCGTGTAATAACTAGGCGAGATTACACATGAGACATGGAGCATTGCATCATGATTAATGCTATAATTTCCATGAAGGTTATCGAGTAGTCGCAGCACATTGGAGGCTTTTTCTAATATTTTCTAATTTTCCTCTTCACGTAACAGTATCACAAGCTCAGTTTTCTCATATTTCTTTCTCTCCTTCTTCTCTCATTTAGATTGATCCTAAAGTTGCCTTTCCAAGACGCGCTCAACCCAAGGTAAGAGCCGTTTGGTTTTGCTCTCTCATGCCAAGCCACTTCACATTTGCAAGTCCGCTGCATATTTGTTAGTAGTGTGAGAGGTTGAATGTTTTTTTTGCTGAATTTGGCTTTTGATAGAGCAGAATTGAGTTGGAGTTGTAGCTGTGATTTTAAGTTATGGTCTGTTGCAGTCTGGCTGGTGTTATTTTCCAGGCTAACTATGATTTCTCTGTGTCATAGTACAAGGAGAGACTGTTTAATTGTTGTTTCAAATGTGAGGAATTCAGTTAATAGTGCCCCTATTAAGGATTTTTGTAAATCCTCTCCTTTCATGAAGTGTGTAACAGATCTAGGTGAATGAAAATGTGCTGTAAAGTTATAAATCTGAAATGCACAGTGTATAAAGTATTTGTCTCAGTCTCGAAGAAAGAGTTGAATCTAAATCACTGAAATGAGTCGATTTTAATGATGTCAACATGAAAACATTAGCATATTGCGCTCCCACTTGTTGGTCTTTTGGTGTTAGTCTGAATGAAAATGCTAATTCATTCTTTGCCCAGTAACGCTGTACACAAACCATCACTGCACCACAAACGCTGATTTATCAGGCATTACAGGCATGATGAAATGAAAATGAGACCAATCGGACCAGTCAGCGCAGATTAGCATCACGCAAAGTAGGAATTTGGAAAAATGATTCTTTAAACTAATCGTTTGAGAGTCGTTGAGCAAGTAGGTGAAAATAAATGCATATTATAAGACAATGAAAGTGTTTTTTGACCTTGCATGCATCTCAACTTGGTGCTGGGCACTCCCAAAACAAAAATATGAACCTTTCAATACCCATAATAGGGGCACTTTAATTAGCATGGCTGGGGATGACCTTAAAGAAGTAACACTGAGAAAATATTGAATATTGAATTATCCCTGCTTTGTTGAGCATGAAGTTTTATATATAAATAAAAAAAAAAAAAAAAATAAAAAAAAAAATATATATATATATATATATATATATATATATATATATATATATATATATATACATACATACATACATACATACATACATATATATATATATATATATATATATATATATATATATATATATATATATATATATATATATATATATATATATATATATATATATATATATTTATATATATATATATATATATATATATATTTATATATATATATATATATATATATATATATACATGTACATATATATAGTGGATAAGATCATGCCTTTGGTGTGAGAGACCCGGGTTCGAATCCACTGTGAGGCACCAAACCAATGTGTCCCTGAGCAAGACACTTAACCCCTAGTTGCTCCAGAGGCGTGCGACCTCTGACATGTATAGCAATTGTAAGTCGCTTTGGATAAAAGCGTCAGCTAAATGTAAATATAAATGTATATATATATATAAAAAGAACTAGAGGAGAATTGTGCCCTCAGCTGTGGAATTCAGAGCATTAAGTCCCTCATTTGAATCTTGTCACAACAAGAACATTTTCTTTGTATATCCGAGTGTGTATTTGTGTGTTTTTATGGTATCTAATGTTCTGCTTTTGCGAGCCATCCTGGCAATGAACTTCCGACAGCCTCCTCACTTCAGACTACACTGTCAGCCAGATGGTCTGTGCCCCAGATTTTGTGTCTGCCGTGCAGCCGTTGCTTGGCCTGTCAGGCAGAGCTGGGACGGCCCTCCTGGCTCAGCTACGGGCCACCAGCAATTTCACCCAAGAGGAAAAGCGCTCCGATCTGAGATCAGCCTAGGTGTTTTCTTTTAGAAAGGATGCAGAACAGGACGACAGACGGTCCTTGATCAGAGCAGGCTGGGGAGGAGGGCTCATGGGGTGACAGGTGTCCATTGCACACTTGTCTGGCTAATTGATATAAAGAACTTTTTTGCTTCATCCAGAGCTCATTGGAGGAGAAAAGGTGTACTCTTTTTCTCGCTCTCGCGCACATACACATGCCAGCCAGGCTGGTCCAATTGCAGGCCACAGGGCCCCGGGCCTAATGCGTTTTCTTGGCTGGAGTTGGACATGGGATGAATAGTAGTATTAATATGTCCAGGCTCCAGTAGCAGTTAGGCTGCAGCCCTGTGGATGTTTGCTCAAAGCCAGGCACATTGACAAATAATACCTTTAATGCAAATACATTATAATTCCCATGTCCTGTCAATAGGCTAGGCATTATTGTGCCATCGGAAGTTGCAAATAGTTAGTGCCATTCAGTTTCATTACCCTATCCAACCCTACACTTAGATTTAAAAGCAAACCAGCAGTGGGTAAACACGAAGATCCAAATGGAATACTAAGGAAACAAAAGATCAGCCCTCTGAATAGCCATTCTATCCTCGCCATGTGACGATAGAGCAGTAAAGTACTAAAAGGGAGTGGGGATTTGTTTTTGCAATGATTGTGTTAAACAGAGCTGAAGTTTACCACAGGCGGAGGGCGAGATTGGTTTTTCGCTGTATTTGTGATTGGGCTTGTTGTTTCACACTAGTTTTCCCCAACACGGCTCTGCATGTCCCGACAAGATTTTAATTGATATTGGGATTGAGGCCACTTTTGGAAGCGAATGGATTTTCGCAGGTCTGATATCGCCCTCCGAGAAAACTGTTATTTTCATCAACCCTAAGGCTGCATAATCCTTCCAATCAAGTTACCGATGCTTCACCAGCTGCTGTAGTGCGGTTTTAACAAGCCTCTAGGTGCAGTAAGGTGATGGACGATCATCTGTATGTGATGGGCCATTTGTTTGCTGCTGAATCTTGTCCTTTCTCATTGATCATGTTTGGAGGCCGCTCCATCGCCAGTTGCTAATTTAGGCACCTTGTATTTATCTTCAAGACATTTGTGTACGAAGCGTTACCTTCCCAAATAATTAATTTCAAAGCTATTTATGTCCTTCAATAGGTTCACTGATTAGAGGAAAAACTTTGAAATTCATATTATTGCAAATAACTAGATAACAGTGTTGGGGAGCTGTAGCTTGTCTCTTTTATTTAAAGTACTTCAGTTACAGTCAAGTTACTATTTTGAAAATGTAT
The DNA here is from genome assembly GCF_023724105.1 of Carassius gibelio. Lineage (NCBI taxonomy): Eukaryota > Metazoa > Chordata > Actinopteri > Cypriniformes > Cyprinidae > Carassius > Carassius gibelio. Next base: position 9,472,519 of record NC_068410.1, read on the forward strand.
TTACAGTTATTTTGTGTAATTATTGTAATGGTATTTTTTATACTGTTAGTAAATAAGGTGAATAATTCTGTGCAGGGGTTCTAGTAAATTAATAATAATAATAATTATAATTATTATTATAATTATCATTATTATTAATGAATTAACTAATTTAAATGGGAAATTGATTATGGCTACAAATATTTACACCAAGGTTATTTAGTTCAGTATTATAAATCAGTAATTATATAATTAGTAACATGTTTATATGGATTCAGGTTTCATTATGCTTCAACTGATGCATTTTTGTTGTATCTCTGCCCTATTGATCGTTAAGGCTATATTGATTTATTTTAGTTAGTTAATGTTGTTAAGAAATTTGGTAACACTTTAGAGGGACCAATTCTCATTATTAACTAATTGCTTATTAGCATGCTTGTTAACATATTGGCTGTTTATTAGTACTTATAAAGCACATATTTTGCATGACTATATTCTACATCCCTACTCTTACCCAATACCTAAACTTTAACAACTACCTTCCTGACTAATAATTTTTTATTGAGGAAAAAGTCATAATTAATGGTTTGTTAAAAGAAAGAATTGGACTTTGAAATAAAGTGTGACCAGAAATTGATAGCAAAGTCAAAGTGAAATGAACACACACAAACACACACACACATGCCATGAACACACACCCAGAGCATAGGGTAACCATTACTTTGGCACCCAGGGAACCGTTGGGGGATTGGTGACTTGCTCAAAGGTCATACCTCAGTCATTGTATTGAGGGTGGAGAGCACTGGTTACTATTTACTCCTCCCACAACAATTCCTGTCTGACCTGAGAATCGAACCCGCAACCTTCGGGTTAGAACCTTTAGGCCACGACTGCCCCCATCTATAAAGGATGTTATATTCTATTTATTTCCAGTCTGTCAAAAGTTTTGCCTGACTGAGTGTCTTTTGGGACTTTTAGTAGGTTAGGAGAACTAGTTTGAATGGCTGTGTGTATGCAGGTCCAAATCTTGAGTGTGGACATTACCAGCCGAATCTGCCCCCTGGGCTTTCGTTCCCTGCCTCTGGCTGCCAGCCTCTGGTTTTTCTGCCATTGAAAGATTATTGTGTCATTTTTGCTGACACTAGTTCGACACTGCATAATGAGTTTGCATTCAAAGCTCAGGGCAGTCACCTTCAGGTCCTTAAACTTGATTTCACAGGGGTCTCACCACTCTTTGCCAAGTCAGTGGATCTAATCAGTTTAATGAGTGACATTATCTACAAAAATGGGAATTATGGTTGAAGTACAGCCATGTTTAAAGGCCCAGCACACAACATAATGTGATCCTTCAGCTCCAGCAACACCACACACAACCTGCCTGAGTGGAGATGTCCTGGCATTTACTGCCCATAAGTGCTGTCAAAACAATGCCCGAGCAAAAGCTACATTCCCAGTTCTCTCATTTCCCGCAAACCGCCTAGCACGGGACTGGCAGAAGAGCGAGAGAGCGCTTGTCGGAGCTGAAATTGAGTTTGCCCTTGTATTTTTTTTATTTCCCTTCCATGGTAAATTGTATGGTTCTGTTTTTCTCTCACTCTCCGTCCTCCTCCTCGCTCTCTTTGTCAGTTTTTGAGTGTGTAAAAATATTTGCACCTAGTGTACTGCGAAACAGCGAAGCTGTCGTGTCCTGTGGTGCGGGCTCTCAGGGAGAGGTGCACGACTAAGTGTGAAAACTCCAGGCCAAGTTTTTAATAAAGTCCAAAAGGTGGTGCCATGTGAAGTGCCGAAACCACCTCTCGGCAAACGTTTTCTCGCTCCCTGGGAGAGTAGAGTGGCACCGAGAGCCCACTGACTCCAAACATCTCCGGCGCCAATTAAAAAGCCTGGCTAACGCATGGCTCATTCCAGCTTCCCGGGCTCCGTTGATCGCCTCTTTCATTTCCGCCACCATAGTTCTTTGCTGACAGCTTGGCAAAGCAGCCCCTTTTCTTTTTTGAATTTTCTGCAGGTGCTTTTTTCCCCCTCATGGGCTGAGAAAACAGATTTGATAAAAGAGTCTTGGTTAAATATGTTGTAGGTAGATTTCAGTGTGGCTTGATGTAAACATTGCATGGAAGTTCAATGAAACGTTTTGATGCATGAAACAACAAAAGAAAAGAAAGAAATTGCACATCATAATTCTCCATGCCCTAGGACTTTGGATTTTGCCTAGAATTGTAACTGCCATTAATTTCTTGAAATTTCAGTAGTTATTAATTTGCAAATTAGCATTTGCATAGTTTCTTTTGTGAACAGTGTTATATAGACAAAGTTGTTTATATGCTGCAGAATAAATCTTCATTGTAGGTGAGTAACTTTTATAGTGAATACCAATTTATTATGAATGTATCCCAGACTTGCTTGTGGTATAATAATAATTAAACAACTTGCAATTAAGTATGATTTAATATCTAATTGTTATGAAAGCTGTCTGAATGCAGAGTAACATTGGTTTTTTAAAAGGCAAAGCCATTCTTTACATGTTTAAGGGTTGTCTATTACATTTGTCACTGAAGTAGTTTCAGTTCGGTTTGGGTAGCAATGTAAAAATAATAATTTACTTACATACAGTACTGTTCAAACTTTTTGGGTCTGTAAGAGCTTCAATGGGTGCATTTATTTGATCAAAATAAAGTGAAATGCTTTTTACAATATTATGAACATTTACATTTAAAAATGTAATTTCCTTTCGTGGAAAAGCTGAATTTTCCGCAGTCATTTATCTTCAGTGTCACATGATTCAGAAACAACAATAATAATGTTCTGACTTGGTGCTCATGAAACATTTAATAATAGGGATGTAATGATATAAAAATATAACAATATAATAATAAGTCCATGATGTGATTTTTATTGCAACCCCCCCAAAAAACGACATGAATAATTTAGGGGGAATAAAATTTTGTACATTTTAAAAGTTATTTATTCTGTCTAATGTACTTTGATAGTTCAAAATGAAGAGCTCCAAACTATGTTCTTAAATGAAGAAAGCTTAAGTCAGAAATAAGAAGTTAATTGACTTGAACTTTAAAGCAAACTCAGCCCTTTTTGAATTAGTGATACACCGTCTCAGTCTACATTAAATTCACACTGGTATTTTAGTAAGCCAAACAAATTAGAATATAATAATAACAACAACAGCAATGACAGTAATAGGCTCTAGCCATATATTGCTAAACAATTGCACTGGATAATAAATAGAAATTAATATTTCATAGGTATTTCATTTTTGCTTTACACTATAGTAGGGAAATTACAATACTTCTTTGCTAATTTCTACACTTGAAAGAGATTTTTGAATTTAGACTGCAGTAACACTACAAATTTAAACATTTAGCAATTTATACTGCACTTTTAAGCCTTTGTTTTGACGGGCATGGCAGTAGAACATTCATTTTGAAGGAAAACACCAGCTTCAGTGAAAACAAGCTTACAAAAACGTGCCTCATTACAAATGTTGTAATCATCTGCCACGAAAATAAAGCCTAACTCTTGGTTGTTGCGTTTCCAAAAGTGCGTTGAACTCACAGCACGTCTAATAAACGAGTTCACTGCATTCATTCAGTGTGAACGGAGCTGTTCTGAGGCATGGAAAACACCGGATCACAAGTAGATTGCCTCTGTGTGTGCGCTTTACTTTGAAAGGTGCAGCGAAATCAGACTTGTTAAAGGGATTAAGCCATATTGTACTTTTGGTTTTAGTTCGTTTGACAGATACTGTGCCAAAGCATAATGGCCCAAAACACAACTTAAAAGACCTTTCATGTTAGAAAAAAAAGTAAGTTTAAATATATTTTAAAAACTACACTTTTTGCCTGGAGGTTTTATATCATCATGTGACTATTGAGTAATATTGAGACAGTTATGCTATTGTTATTGTTGTAACATCCCGATTTAATAATAATAATAATAATATCAATGTTGAAAACTGTTTTGCTGCTTAATATTTTTGTGGATATTACTTTTTAGGATTTATATCGATGAATAGAGTTTATGAACCACGTTTACATTGTTTGAAATATACATCTTTTGTAACTTTGTAAATGTCCTTCGTGTCACCTTTTTAATTTGATACATCCTTGCTAAATAAAAGTATTAATAAAAAATTTTATAAAAAAGATTTAATTAAAAAAATAATAATTGCATTACCCAAGGCCACTGATTAGATTTTCCCATCTCTTTGATATGGTTGGATTTGAGGAGGGGAAACTGACTCTGGACTAACCTTACATACACTCTGCCTTGGTCAACTGAAAATGACGAATATGCCATTTTTGCCTGTTCTTTTTTTCTGAGGAACCTTTGAGAGCCCCGTCTTCCCCTCTTATAAAGCCTGTTGACTGAGAGCATGGCTGTTGTGTTCACATGCTTGAGAACTAGGCTATAGAGGAGAACTCAGTACCGCTGTGGCTGGCCCAGCACTAACTACTGATGAGTGACACTAATGAGGAGAACAGGCATGCAGGAAAGGGAAGGAAACAAGCTCTTCTGGACATGGCCATTGACAAAACCCTTTTAAGATCTCACCACTCACTGCAGTCTTTCCCAGGACACCCCCCACCCCCACCTCCCCAGACTTCCCTTCTCAAAAAGACACATCTCTCAATTAGCATGGCTCGGAGAACATGGTGCTTTGGTCCTTTTCCTTTGATTTGTTTTGATTAGCAGGATGTGAGGGATCTAATTGAATCCTATTCTAGAGAGTATGGCAACACACTTTACATCGAGACAAAACAACAGAGAACAGACTGAGACAGGGGTCAAGATACATTGTGAAGTTGCAAATTTGAATCTAAAGGTGTCTGTGGTTGAGCTTGTTTTTATGTCAGATGTGCAGAAATGATGAAGGTGAAATTTTCATGCCAAATGTTGATTTTGTTTTAATGTAAGCACATTTTACTGGGCATTTGTTGAAAGAAAAATCATTAATTTCATGCTTCCATTCATATAATTTTCACTCATACAACATTTTTTTGAAAGACATTTGAGGTCTATTTTGTACCCTTTTTCATGGAAAATGGCAGCAAATATTTGTGTTGGCTGTTGTGTTGTTCTTTCCTCCTCATCTGTTCCGGCTCACTGCCTATTCAGAAGTAAACTGATACACACAGGCCTTTCACAAATGGGCCCTAATCAATAGCAAATCGCTTTGTCTTTCTTTTGTAACTGTATGAAAGTTAAGTAAAAAGTAAATTTTCTGTTAGCCACTGTTGTATAAAGTGGCTTGGTGCCAGTTCTAAAAACACATGATTTTTCTTAGGTGATATTTCTCTCCCAGTCGCACCGTGACATTAACCGAGTAGAAAGATTAGCAATAACACAATGGGTTTTGTGTTCTGCCTTGCAGCTAAAGACAATGTGAGCTGAACCAAATTTATTTTTTGACCCTTTCAAATACCAGCGCACATCTTGCACTTGCAGATATTTTTAATTGTGTATAGTGACCACTAGGGGTGAGCCCAAATAGTCGAAGAGTTGATGCTTTGATGAGAGAAGTCCGATTCGACTACCAGTCTCTATCGAATATTTGCTGAGGTGCTATGATCATGCCATTTTAGCTATATGGGGGTGCTCAAATGTCTGATTTCACATAGAACTACAGGTTTTCTCCCAGTAAGTTAACAAACAGCCTATTATAATAATGGTGCAAAAGAATCTGAAAAGAAGTCGCTTTAAACAAATATTTTAACATGCATGAATAAATACAACCACCCCTATATATTAGGGTTGCCGTGGTGAGGAAAATTTCCCACCGGTTAATCGATGTGTGACAACACCGGTAATACCAGTATCACTGGGGGGTGGGAGGGGTTGTCCTCTTTTAAATAGCTTATAAATGCATGTACGTTATACTTTCACTTTCGAATTAGCAGCAATTGGCAATTCGGCGTCAATGGATTGAATGAAAAAAAAAAAAAAAACTGCTGATATTAAATACAGAGCTTTTATTAACACAACGAATAAAAATACCACCATGCATAGGCTGACCCAAACAAATAAGAACCATAGAATGTTTATTGCCTAGCCAATATTATAACACTTTTATAATGAATAAGAAAATAAAATAGGCCTAAATTATTAACACAAAGTTAAAATAAAATAGAACCATATAAATAAGAAATGAATATAAATGAAAAACTTCCAAAATGACCTTAGCTTACATAAATGACCAGTCAATACTCTTTAAAAAAAAAAAAAAAAAAAACACTATAAATTGGCATTTATTAACAGCGTTTTCCTACCGAGGATGACCGTTTCTTCCTCTTTCAACTTCTTGGTCTCTTCAACATTCGGGTAGTCACCCCGGTAGCGCAGGACCAGGAATGTTGTCTTGTGCATAAACTGCCGGTTTGCTTCTGGCAGAGCTTCATATTTCTCATCTAAAATCGATATGATGCTGGCTTTCAGGTTGGCTGTCAGTTGTCCGTCCTCATCCGATGGGGCAAAAGTGTCGTCTTTAATGAGACGCAGCACAGAGAGAAGAGATGATGTGGTTATGCTGATCTGTGATGTGACAGTCTCTTGGCACGCAGCATTGTGGCTGCGTTCAGTTTTTAATTATAGTGTATGCTCTCTTTTAAACAAAATTATTTATAATTATTATTTTTGATTTAAATAAATATCAAATAAATATTTAAGAAAAAACTAATACTTAAAAAAATAAAAAAGACAGTGTTACTGTGGGAAAGTGATGTAACCAGTGTTGCGGCTTAAAACCGGTAACACCGTCAACACAGTCTATCATGGTAAGTTAAATCCCAAGTTAAATCCCATCGATTACAAAACCTGCTATCAAATGCTTCATTCTACTGGACATCTTCAGCGCACATCTTCAGTGCGCACAGCTCAAAACAGAAATGCAGATCCTTAATAACTACAGTCATATACATAACGTTATAATGAGAGCACTATTGTAAAAAAATTTATATACATATATTCAGTTGTAGTCAAATGTGTTTTGCCATGTTGAGCACCTGAACATATAAGACTGCTTGTATAGAAACCTTAAAAGCAGGATATAGCAATTGCAAATGATCTCAGACACACTGATGCATATAAATTTGATTACAGTACATTGTCATCGTAAAAAATCACTGCAACTAGCTTATATATTTAACTTAGTTTATTTAAAAAAATAAGTTCTTCTGTAGAATTATAATACTAATAGTTCAAATATATCCTCTTCACTCTAACATCTCTTGAGTAATTACATTGTTACATTTATAAAAATAAGAATTTGGAAACTAAAACTACAAGCCTTACTGCTTGTATGCGCTGGACCGTCATAACCCTGTTTCACGTCATCTTCATCTGTTTGTTTGCTGTGTTGTTCGTCAGCATTTAGTGCAGCGTAAACATTCTAGACTCACATAACTGTTCTTAGATCAAAAATCAAAAACATGTAGTTGATTTGCTAGCTTTAGGTTGAGCATAACTGAAGTTTTCTTGACGAAATTGCAATTTGGTCCTACAACCACTGTGTGACGTTACATGAAACTTATGAATAAGCAAGTTTTGAAAATTAAGACTCTACTATATGAATCCTTAGTTGCGGAAACCCCTGTTGACCATCAGAGTGTCTGACCCATTTGATTTCTGATTGGTTGATCATGTGTCATTTCTCTTAATACGTAGTGTTTAGATTTTGTGTGTCAGTGTATATTGATGTCAAAAATACAGACAATGTTTTATCTATGTTATTGGTTAACCTAATTCTGCAGATTTTTGGTGTCTTTATTAGAATTAGCATTGGCCAATAGGTTTTTCTTTTAGACCCATTTATGTTGAAAGTGATACTTTTTTGTTAGTGTTAAGGGAACATGCAGAATTCTTTTAACTACTAGTGGGATCAAGAAAGGTTTGTGTAAAAATAATTTCAATGAAGATAAATTAGTTTTTCATGTTGTTTTATTTTACTGTCTTTGAATTAAATTCTGTAATTATCATATATATATATTAAGTTTAAATCAGCATTCTTGTTTTACATATTTGCTAATTTAGTACTGATCTCCAACAATGGATATTAATACCAGGTGTAAAAAGGGTGTTCGGATTGATTCGTCATTCCTTGCCTGTTCTTGTGTTCAGGAGTCTGTAGATTTTGAGGCACAGATTGCACACATTGCTGTCTTCATTACATTTGCTATCTCAGCCCTTAGTCTTTTTGATAAAAGTCTTGAAAAATAAGACTGTACGGTATTACTTCAGGCCAGCTTTGACTTTGCCTTGGGCTGTCAGGCCTGGAAGCATGTCAACAGCGCAGACAGGTTATTACACTGTGACAAACTCAGTACGGAGCATCCTGGAGCTTTCATTTAGGGTTTCTCCCAGAGTGGAAGGCTGCCAAGTCTGCCAGAGCCCTTGTAGGAGCAGACAAGCTTCCAAATCCGCCCAGTCGACGCTGCAGCGTGCTTCTCTTTGATGCTGCGGTTACCTGCCGTGTCCTATGCACAGTACTGATGTAGCACTGAGGCTATCGGCCCACACACTCCACCCTCTGACAGCTGAACTCTGTGCTGCTGCCTGCTGGCTCTCGCTGTCTTTCCCTGTCTGAGACCTCATACGAACCTGCCTGCTGCATGGAGGGTAGGAGATTTGCAGCTTTGCAACTGGTATGTAATCACTATCTGTTTTAACAGCCAGTTTATAGTGCTGTCTGTAGGGATGCACACATTTTGGCCAATATAGAAGAATCCATGTTAAAAATCTGTAATATTTTTGTTTTTAAAAAATTAGTCTGTAATTTCTGTCAGTGTTATATCAATGTGGCTGCAACATTGATTTGATTTAGATTTATAAGCATTTGATTTGATCAGTCAGAATTTTGCATAAAATTTCCTCAAGTCATGCTACAAAAAATAATGCTAAATAATTTTGAGTTAAAATATTTGCTATTTATTTAATTGATGTATGTTGATACTTAACACCACTCTGTAGATTCCAAAAATTTAAATTACCAATGAATTTAAATAAGTCACTAGTATGACAACCAGTGTGGTCCCGTATGTCATATATTTTGAATTTTCCACCAGGAAAAGCACATACTGCATGTTTTTGACCTTGATGCGCAGACTGCAGTCAAATACATTTTTCTACCTGCGTTGTTACTTCTTTGACTTGTCGGATATTGACATTTCTGACTCTGTGGAAGCTGTGCTCGCCTCGTTCACTGTCCGCTTCTCTCTGGGTGTTTGTGAAATGAGTGGTCTTTGCAATCAGCACAGTGCTGTTGGACTCGTTGAAGCTCCTCTGACCCGCCGTGTGTATGTCCTTGTTCAATGATTGTCCTTCAGTTCACTGCAGTGCTCAGCTCCTCTCCTCCACACAGCTTGGCCACTTATCTGACCAGGTGGCTGATATGTTTTCTTTTCTCTTTTTCTTCATTTCTCCCCTTTTTTTTCGCTCAGATTTTGGCAATCCTTCTGCAAGGGCATTTTATTTTATTTTTTTACTTTACTCTCAAGAACGCTTAGATTGCCTTCTTTCGATGTCTTTTTGTCACTCCAACTTTTTCTTCTGTCCCACACACATACAGTGCACAAACCACTACAATTTACAGGGATGACAAAATTTGTGTCTTAGAGAGTTGTTTATGTGTCAGGTCATCAGATAGCAACCCAACACAATATCAAAATTGTTTATTATACAGATGTCATGTTATTGTGTCCATGTTGCTATGAACTACATAGGATAGGCCCTTGAAATTGCTAAATTATTAACATTTAAAATTGCTCAATTGGAAAATGGACTATTTTGGTTTCTAAATGTTTCTGGAATTTCAGTAGTTTCATGCTCAACCCAGTAATTCACCACAAAACAGATTATGGTCTGCTCAAATTAGTTTATCCTCTTTTTAGTGAACCTGTATAAAATGTAGTCTGGGTCATATTTCCCTTTACCTTCAGTAATTTTGTTAATGGTTTTTGATGATAAGGACATGCCAAGAAACCTGTCCATGCTGATATTTCTAAGTTTTTACCAAGTTATAGATTTGCTGTCTGAACTATTTTTATTAGATGTACACTCAATTTTTCATTTTCTCCTTTCTTTTAAATCGGTTTATGTTTTTGAACTATGGTTAAATATAGGGTTAGTTTAGTTTGATTATTTTTAATGAACAATTGTTGTCAACCCAGACTGATGACCCTTTTTAGGAGTTTTAAAACAGTGCCATGGAGGTTTTTTGTTCTGCAAAAGGTACAAAAAGGTTAGGGGTGCTCTGATTGATCGGCTGCCAAACACTGTCAGCCGATAATCGCTTTGAGATGTTTGATCGGCGGTCTCTATAAAGCCAGCTCTCAAAGAAACAATCTAAATTGAAAACTTAAACTGAAAACTTTGTGTGAGACATAATTTCACAAACCACGTGAGTGAATCACCACGTGTGCCATCTTTCTCTCTCAGAATGTGCAAATTACTTCAAATCACATTGTGTCTGCACTATAAGCAAGGTGCACAGTTGAAACAAATTGTCATTTGCAATATCGAGGCAGCGCCACATCGTCATTAAAGTTTATAAATTGCATTTCTTTTTAATTTTTGCCAGTGTTTAAACCATTTGGCACTCACATGCTCTCCTGGAGACTGTGCACACACATAACGCCAGGTTCACGTTTGCAGTGCGTATGTGGTACGTATTTTTTCAGTGCTCATGTTAACGAATTTAAGCGTTCACACAGTTGAGGTCCAGCAGTGTGTTCAATGAGCAGTCAGTCTGCAGCAGTGCAGAGATCGTTTCTGCTGCATGCGGTGAATTAAAGTAACAGCACATTGTTTGTGATAAATATGAACATGGATTGACACGCAAATGTAGTAATTACACCATAAATGCATATAATTAAATTCTGCTGTGTTTCACAGTCAACACATAGGCTATGGTTTTTTGGCTAGGTTTAAAGAAAAGGAGCATTTTTAGATAAACAAGGCAATAATAGATGGCACTCATGGAGGTTCTTTATGAACCGCAGGATTGCTTGTAATAAAGAATTAAATGCAAAAGAAAAGGCAGTAGAGCTGACTGTTTCTGTCAATGGTAAGTTTTAATTTAGAATGTTTGTTATAATGTAAGAAAAGTGGTTTAAATATTTTACCACTTGCTTGAGCAGCTTAATATATCAATCTAGAAGTGCAAAAGTGTAGAGCATTGAATAATGTCTTATATTTATTGCGTTTAAACACATCTATGGAACAGTGTATTAGAGGGGAGAAGTCGTGGCCTAGTGGTAAGAGAGTTTGACTCCTAACCTTAAGGGTGTGGGTTCAAGTCTTTTGAGCAAGGCACCGAACCCCCAACTGGTGCTTGGGCGCCACATAGCTGTCCACTGCACTTCACGGTGTGTGTGTGTGTGCGTGTTCATTGCTGTGTGTGTGCACTTTGCATGGGTTAAATGCAGAGCACGAATTCTGAGAATGGGTCACCATACTTGGTTGTATGTCATGTCACTTTTTACTCTGTAAAACAATTATCACAAGGCTGAAAAAGCATTTCAAGTGATGTTTGGATTTGAAATCAAAATAATGGATAAATGTTGTGTTTGTAGTGAACAGTCACGGATCAGTAGCTGCTTCCTGTGTGAAAGCATAATGACAGCCAGCGCTGTTTCTGTTCCACACATGGACCGCATTCGCACTGCAAGGAGTATGTGTGAACCTGGTGTAACGCTGCCTCACATACATGCATACAGTGTGTAAGCTATTGTGCCACAATTGCATGATTGTCAAAACAAAAAATGCAGTGCATGATCAAACATTTAGGTGAGATAAATATATATATATTTTTAAATGTAACCCCCCCCCCCCCCAACTTCTAAAATAAAAATAAAATCACCTCTCATAAGATTCACTTAAGAGGGGAATTCAATAAAAAAAAGAAAAGAAATTCAGGCCCTGAATACATGTCTGAAAATCATGATTGGATCATCACTATGAATAATTCTACATGATAAAAAGAAGTCTTTAAAAAGATCTATCTGTGATCGTTTCGGCAGATTCTGCTTTCTGTGATCGGCCTCAAAAGTCCTGATCGGAGCTCCTCTAAAAAGGTATTAATATGCTCACCCTGAAGTCTGTGGTTTGTTCCGTGTGGGAAGCGGAGCATCTATTAGATGCAGTGTGTGTACGGCTGTCAGGCCCAGGCCTTTTTTATTGGCTCCGAATGTGACTAGTGACGGATACCCCCTTCAGAGGCGACGCCTCCTTCGGTTGCATTCTCTCCTCCCTCTGGTTAGCTGGAGCCTTTGCTACCACATGATAAATCTGATGCTAAATTTAGAGGCCGTTTTTCTCGCACAGAGAGGGAGATTACTGGCAAAGAGAGAGAGTGAAAGACAAAGTAAGAGTGTGTGTTTATGAGTGTCGCAGGCTTGCTATCCACAACAAATTCATTTGCAAAGAGACAACATGTTTTTTTGTTTTGTTTTGTTTTTTTTTCCTCATGAGGGCTATTGTTGTCACTGATTTTTCCACTGTGTGATTTATTTGCTGTTATTTTAACTGTGTATTGTTGCTTTATTTAGTTCACTTCTATTTAGGAGGACAGAATGTTGGCCAGGCCTTTATAACATGCATTTTTCCTTTGCAAATCCTATTTGTCTTCTTTAAAAAGAGAGTTAAAGAGACTTTTTGTAGCTGATTGGATTCCAGTTTTTCACATTTGTTCTTTCAGTCAACTTTGCTGTATATGTGATTGAACTAACCTTTAATCTCTCATGCCCAGGTTTACTAAGCATTTTTTCTTTTACTTGTTTGTTTGGCAGTAGTAATGGTGCAGTTATGTAACGGTGAACTTGCAAAAGGCTGGGCTGCATATGCAGACGCAATCCCTACTTCAGGATTTAGCTTATCCCGTTCACTACGTAAGTCCCTGAGAAACCACTTACCTTGATTTTCCACGCTACTGCTGTGGGATTTCATTTGATCTTTAAAAGCAGATGGCACACCAGCTACATCTAAGAACAAAACAAGTGCCATCTTCCTTTCATATTGACCAAAGACACAAATACACTTAGCTTTGCACGTAAGGCACTGCACGAATCGAAGCATCAAACAAAATTAGCCTTGAGCGCGACTGGTAAGCAACAGCTGTTAGCTTCAGCAGACGCACGCTAGGCTTTTGATGTAGCGATAGAAGGTAAAAGGTGATGCTGGGACTCTCTGAAGTATGCAGTGAGATGGGAACTTGCTGGGGACGTTTTTCCAATGCTGATACAGCTGAAACAACAGGAGGGACAGTGCGCTTGAGAGGACTGACCTGCTTTAATCCCCTGTCGCTACACCGACGCCAAAACAAACTCGCACCTTTTCAAGACTCAGTCAGTGTGCTGTGCTCTAATTCACAGGTGTCTCGGCTGACCTATTTCATATCATGCTGTGCACGGCCGCAGTTGTTTCAAGGGAATGTTCACCCAAAAATTAAAATCTGTCATCATTTGCTTACCATAAGGCTTTTCTAAAGCTGCATGACTGTCTTTATGCAACACACAAAAAAAACTTGAATATTAATGTATATTTGATGAAAAAATACAGTAAAACGGTAACATCTGTGAAATATTATTGCTATTTAAAATAACTTTTGCTCCTTAATGCGTTTTAAAATATTTATTTATGTAATGGCAAAGCTGAATTTTCGACAATTAATTCAGTCTTCAGAGCCACGTGATCGTTAAGAGATCATAAAACACTGATTTACTATCTAAGAAAGATTTAAAATAAATGTTGAAAATACTTCAAGATTCTTTTATATAATGTTCAAAAGAACAGCATTTATTTGAAATAAAAAATATTTTGTAATTTAAAAAAAGTAAATAAAAGTATTTAATATCCTTTTAAACAATTTGATGCATCCTTGCTTAAAAAAACCCTCACTGAGCCCAAATCTTTGAATGGTAGTGTATTAAATATAATTACAATTAATAATGCCACTGATAGCAATTTCATTTTTGACAGGAAAAAATATGTTGCACCTTTATGGCAGAGATGTTTTTGATCGCTGAAGTTTTTGCCCCAAATGGCTTTGAATATGACATGAGCTATTTTATTTGAAACTAGCAGAGCTCAAACAATCCCCCATTCAGCAGCAGATTTTTATTTGGAAATCTCAGCCCACCTGGCATCACATTTTCCTCACACTTTTTAAAATAAATCTCCTGTAGGATTGCTCCTGTGGTGAACTTACAGAGGCCTATTAGGAGTATCCCCCTGTTGGAGTTGCAAATGGTGCAGACTTTTATTTTTGGCCCTGTCCTGTCTAATGTGTTCTGTTTTGAGACCGCTAGCCCTAAGATATTGATAGGTTGTGCTCGCTCTCTCACTCTACCTCTTTCTCACTTACTCTCCAAAACACAACAACACATACAAATGCACACATTCATTTGTGTTCCTGACAAATATGGGAGGGCATTGATTTAATCAGAATTTTGTCCTTTACTGATTTCGGATTTGGATATAAACTAGTGCTGGGCATCGATAATTTTTTAAAAATTGCAATTAATCGCTTTATTGTCTGTGATTTAATCGCATTATGCAAAAACTAATAATGCATTCAAAAGTAGTGTATTGTGCACTTTTTTTTATTTAAAAGTAGGCCTAATGCTATATGAACAGAAGTGTAATAACATTTGGTTTGCAAACACTTTAAACAAATAAGATGCTTTTTACAGCAGAGTTCCTTTTACATAGTAGCAGTTAAAATATTTATTGTAGCCTCAATCTCAATTTATAACATTAATGTGATTAAATGAAATATAAAACAAGCAATTTGTCACTGCCAAGACATTAACGTTTTTATACAAGATATTCTATAGTTTGTCATAGAAAAACAAGTTTTGTCCAGAGCCTCGATCATAACATTGAAACAGGCTTCTTCCTATTAGAGCCCTGCATGATCGTGGGACCCATCGCAGCAGAGTGCTGCGCGGGACAACACTTGATGTTCGGATAGAGACTCGTGTGCGGGCTGCGAGAGAATAATTAGGATGTGCTCACACTAGGCAATCTTAACCGTGCCAGAGCACGTTTGACCCCCAAAACCTGGTTCATTTGACTAAGGTGATTGTTCCGTTTAGCAGTCCCTGGCTCGGTTGGAAGAGGTGGACAAGAGCGCGGTTCAGGTATATATAGATCAGTGAGTGTGAGTGCTAACCGTGCCGGAGTGCAAATCTTCTGATACCTGCTGCATGATTGTGTGATTATTTCTGAGTGGAAAAAGTGATAGATCTGTAAAGCAATCTATTGTGAGAGGGAAGTTTGTTACTGCGTCCCATATGACTCAAAATAATAAACCACAAAGTTAACAAAAATTATTCACTCCACTGTGTTGAGCGAGAGCGCTTCTCTGCTGTCTTCACGTGCTAACGGAAACTCATTGCATTCTAATTTGATCGGGAGCATCCCCTCCTGTTACCCATGATTTGTCTGCAGGTCTGTGTTTATTCAGAAACAGTGAGCAACGGACTTTCATAATACAAAAAAAAAAAGAAAAAAAAAGCGATAATAACATGTAAACTTGCCCAACTCTGATTTAAACATTACAAACTGTGTAATAATACATGTAGCCGAATAAAACAGTTAGCCAAATATAAGCATCATACTTGACTGTGGTAAATTACCAATTTTATGAATCATAGATGTTGTGAATGACAATGTAGACACTTGTGAGGGGCAAATTTGTATGGTCAACATAGCTAAAATTTAGCGCTGTGGCACAAAGGGCCAAGTGTTGTGCTTTCCAGCATCACTAATTACTCAAAGACCCTGATGCAGTGATACTATAAATCACAATCATTTATCTGTGGAAGGTGTCTGTGATGAATAATTAAGCTAGTTATTAGTAAAATGAACTGCACATTAATTACCCATAGGCCTCTGTTGTTAAAGGTTGCATCTCCCTGAATATGATGGCAGCTCTTAGGTGGCAGTTTCTTTGGTATTGATGTATTATGTCTGGAGCTTGTGTTCTAGGCTTTGGGTCTTTAACCTCCTCTGTTAGAGGAGTTCACGGTGAAACGTGTGGCTTGTTTGTAATCGACAGAATAATTGGCAATCAATTATGAATGAAACAGAGCCTCTGAGTCTGAACATAGGGCTGCCCATCTCTACATCAAATTTTAATTATCAATCACAAGCAGCCACGAAAGTCTAGGTGGAAATCTCTGATATGTTTCGCAGGGTAGCTGACCCTGCAGTCTTTGGTCTCAGAGATTCATGACTCTGTTTCGACTTGTGTTGACCTCCTGTCAGAGCGTCTTAACAATAAATGGTTTATTAAGTCAAGCTTGTTTCTGACAGCTCTGTAACTCAAACAAACGCTCTGCTGCTGACCTCATGCAAAATTAAATCAAATAAGTTATTTTATGACTTGTAGTCCATTCCTGTTATCTTGGTATCAAATCTGTTGTAGGCTGATATGAGAGATTTTCTTTCAGTCGATGGTTGTTTCAATGTTTACGTGTGCATGTGCATTTCCTCTAAATTTACCATTTATTTATTTATGCAGATGTGTAGTGATTTTTCTTCTTTTTCAATATAGTAACAATATAGTAACAATTTTTCAAATAGTAACAAGCATCAATTAAATTTTGTCATGCTGCATTTTAAACTTTTGGATGTTTAAATGATGAAGATTGCTTTGATATGTCCTACCCCAGCTTCCTGTTTGAATAGGAATGTCAACACAAGAATTGTATATAATACAGGCTGTTTTTGCCAAAGCTTTCAAATGCCAGAATGATTTTATTTTCCTCTTTTGCCTGTTGGTAGAGATACACCTACATCCAAAAGCCTGAAATGCTGAAACGAAAAAGCAGTTAATAATGTAATATAGGAGGAGAACTGAAGGTGATAGAGGGGTCTGCTCACTTCTTTGCCAGTTCTCTGGCCCTGGAGGTGTACAGTATCAACTCCCTGCAGTGTGCATGGGTCATGTGACCCTGGTTGCTACGTTACGGTGTTCGACTGCAGGTATACTCCCCTAATGGGAAGACCCTTGGAGCAGATAAGTGCCGCATCAAGTCAGTTAACAATCAAAGCTGGATCCCTGGAATATCAGCCAAGGTCTGAAATCACAAAGTCTGAATGCGGAGACTACACTTAATAGTGTTAAATGTGAGAAGGAATGGCAAATGTACACTTGGCTCAAGTCAGAGTGGTTTCTTAAATAATAACATCATTAAAGGAATCGCATCATCATTCTAAAGTGATCATAAGAGCCATTTTAGCTCCTAGTAATGCTGAGATATGACACCCATACCGGGAAGTCCTTGGTGGATGGTCAATGCATTGTGTGTAATGGGAAAGTTATGAGGATAAATGTCTGTGGAAGAGTGGGCTAGTGCAGGAGAATATAGATATAATGTTCCCACTGACCATACAGCTCGGATGTAAATGCCTGCTTGAGAACAGTTATCCATCCATCCTGTGTTCAGGCACACACTTAACCGCTGCTTCGCTGTTGAGTTGAGGGCACCTGATGCCAATAGCCTGGGGTGAATAACTAATGGGTTTTTACCTTCAGGCTTCGACATGTTTGGTAACAATAGAAAGAGTAAATGGTTAGATGGACGCGTGATGAGCTGGGATTGTTCTTTCTTAAATGGTCAGTGTTGGCCAGTTCATTGAGTTCATTGATGGAGCAAAAGCAGTGAGTTTTGCTATATGCATTGCATGCAATGGAAATTTGGTGCATACTAATAAGTAAACACGCTATTTTTGTACTGGGACAAAATCTGCTAGTCTCAGATCAGGAACCACTAATGTCAGGTAATAGCTGCAGGATAATAATACTATTTAGGCTGTATGTACCCAGTATTATGTGCATTTCATTAATTTTTTCTGCTAGTTTACTCCAAATTCCAATTTTCTTTATTAAATAATTTTTCAGAAAATCTGTTACATATTAACTTTAAAACCAACTGGCTAAAGTTGCAGAATTCAGTTTCTTTGGTTGTTAAAATAAGTTCTCAAAACTGTCTCTGTGGAGCTTATTCCAAATGTTTGTTTAATTTGATTTATTTTAATAACTTCTGATGATCTAAAAATGCTATATTAAATAGTTTTGGATATTCAGACATAGGAGTCAGAATGTAAGAAAAACTCAAGTAAAACTTGTATATTCATGCTTGCTGGATGATTTTGCAGTATTATCATCAGAGTGCATTGATTAGTGTCTTCATCCGTGCTTCTCTTTCCATTCTTAGAGATCCCTGCTGTGTCAGTGCTCCCCACAGCTGTGGCCCCTCTGCCCTGCAGTAGATTTGGGTCTGCTGGCCCTCTCTTAATGGCTGTGAACAGTAGGGGAGATGGGCCGCTCGGGGAGCACTTGTTTGTTGATTGGCGACAGCAGTGCAGCCATTGTTTCCACAGCTGCCTCGGTCGAGGTTTCAGTGTTCTTGATTCGACCTTCAGGAATCAGGGCCATTTGATGCATCCTTTAAATCTATGGTTAGGCTAAATACTGTCTGCTATAAATTTATTACTTTCTTAGAAGTGAACAACATGGCCAAAATCTTGTATCACATCAAGATATGATCGTAGTCTATATAAAGTCTTGTAATACATATTTTTCTATAATATAGTGGCCTAAATAATTGTATTTAATGAAACTTGATGGATGCAATCAAAAGATAAGATCATTCTTAACAAATAAATAAGTCTGGCATCAGTGCAAAAGCAGCTTCACATTATGTAAGCACTGAATTGAAAACAACATTCATGGTGGTAATACATTGAATCTGACTTCATGCCATGTTTGAAGCCATACTGTTGAATTCTGATTTAATGCTGCAAACTGAGATGAACAAAGTAAAACTGAGTGTGTTTCTTGATGCAGTGCACCACAACTAAATTGCTTCCATTATAAACAGTGAATATATAATGGAAGTGTTCAGTTTGCTCGTCAGATTTTTAAAAAGTTGCAACACCGATATAATAGTAAAAAAAAAAATCTCTAACCATTGCACATTGTTCAGTCATACCACCCAGGCTCTTTTTATTCTGGAGACTTGAAAATATAACTTTTGTATTTTTTGTTTTAAAAGAGATGCATGTAATCCACTCTGCCAGTGCTGGAGAAATGTGGTTTACTCTACTTGCTGCTGGGGTGGATGTAGTTTGGAAGCTTTTTACAGCCCAAATTCCAGTTCAGAACTCTTCCGTTTTGAACAGAGCAAACAAACAACAGCTTGCTATCCTGATTCAGGCCTAAATTGGAAAACAACCAAGTTCAGTTGTGCTTGTTCTATTGAAGAAGACACCCTACTGAGAGCTCCTGACTGAACCTGAAAGTTTAGGAACTCCCGTCTCCTCCAGCAACCATTGCTTTTTGTTTGATCAGACCTTGAAAAGCTACGATGAATGTACTGTTTCAAAATGAATTTGCGTTCTGCAGTACGGTCCGAAAGCATTTGAGAGTTGAAATGTTTTCAACAAAAATAAATCTGCCGCGAAACCTCATCTCCAAACGAACGCTTGTGCATTTGTCTACAGTTTTATCAAACAGGAAATTCCCATCTCACCCCTCTTTTTTGTGTTTTTACAGCTCCAGTTTGCATGCCGTTCCGCAGCACATGCCGCACGTCTTCCCAAATCCCAGCTCTTAGCCGCCTGCCGTGAAAACCTCTTTCAAAGTCCCGTCCCTTCCCTCACACAAGCTTTTATTTGAACATGCTTTTACCATTCATCAGAGTGCGAAGCCAGAGATCACAGCCTCTCTCCGAGGACAGGACATAAAGGGGAAGCTAACTTGGGGAACATCAGCAGATAAAAAAAGAAAGGGAAAAGTAGACACCAACACTTGAACTTATGATTGGCACCTTTGACGAGGTTTGAGTCGAGTTGACGGTGTGCATCCATAACCATAAAAGATATTGAACGGTTGATGTTGTGTTTATGAGTGCATAGCTCAGAGAGGCAGCTGTCCTCAGAGTTGCACCGTTGAGTAACACAGCAAAGATTAATAGCCCGCGATAGACAGTAAATGATACTTGATTTATGGCTCATTATATACGCTGCTGTGCGGCTCATAGTATTACATACTGGGCTTTTAATACTGCCGTGTCTATCAAAAGAGCTTATGAATACAGGAGCTGAGAAATTATACTAAAGTAATTAACATGGAAAGACCACCGCTTTATGAACGATCTTGCCGTTAATTTGGCCCACCTGTGGTTCTGTCGCAGACAGTGTTACTGGCAGTCGAGGGTCGGTTGCAAAAGATTACAGGGGAGTGATGAACTAAATAAAGGTGGTGTATTTTCCTGTTGTATTTCTAAACGGAGGCTGACAGCGTCTTAGTCACTCCGCCATTTATGTGGCGCCAAAATAGAGGAAAACAACTTTTATTACAGGACACATTTTAAGATATCATTGAAAAATGTTTTTCTTTTTTTTCCTTTTTTTCCCTAGGGAGGCAGTTTATTTCTCATGGGCGAATATTTATGTTTGACTGTTTTTTATGTGTGCAATAAATGTCCTCACAATTCATTGATGCATGGATTGCAACATAACCATGTAACTGATGCAAACGCTTGAAAAGAGATCAATTATGTAAAATGATCAAGTTTCTGGTATTAATCACCCACTCTCATTATAAAAATTGCGGTCAACATCAAATCTCCAGTCCTCGAAGAGCCTAAGCCTGTCCTTCTTGATTCAGCTGTCTATATTAAGAAGGCCCTTGTTGTGAAGCAACACTCTCCCTGATGTATCCTTTTGTCCAAAACCAGTCATTACTGCCACTGTCACCCTCGGAGAGCTGTTCCCTCCCTCCCGCCAGGGTTAAGGGCTAGACTACTTTTGACCCACTGAGCCTGTGCTCACAATGGGTGATAGGTGATGATCTTAAGCTAGCGGCAGACCATTTTCACTGGTTGCTATTTCACCCTTGAAATGTGAAATCTCTCATCTCACCCCCTTTTTTTAAGGCGTTCTTTGCCCAAGCTCTAGTGATTCCTGAAATCTGTGTCTAGGGCTTCAGGTAGGGCTGTAAATCCCTGCTCCTTGTGGTCCTACTCCTAGTGCTTTTTTTCTGGAGGCTGTAAGGATGTGTGAGGGTTTAGCAGAGATGTTGGCTAAGTCATGTGGGGTGTACTGAGACCTGTGATCTTGGCTGTTCCTTCTTTTTCCGTTTTTTAATTTATTATTATTAATTCATAATTTCTCGTTCTAGAAACTAAATAAACTTAAATAATTTTAGGCTACATCGTCTAAAGCTTATGCAAACACACCCACATTTGTATAATAAAATAAAAGAGATATTTTTAAAGTAATTTAGAATTTAGAAAGGAAAAAGTGAATTAAATTGATCAAAATTGACTGTGATGTCATCTACAGTGATTCAATATTTATTTTTCAAATAAATGCTGTTCTTTGAACAATCAACACTGATAATAATAAGAAATCTTTCTTGAGCATCTGAAGGATCATGTGATACTGAAGCCTGACTGCAGAAAATTTAGTCTTGCTATCAAAGTAATAAATTACAAATATATTAAAATAAAAAACAGCCAATTTACTGCTATAACTGTATTTTTTATCAAATAACTGCAGAATAAAAAGTACACATCAAACCTAAGGTTTGATTTTTCTAGTTTATATTATTGTTTTTTTTTTGTGAATGAAAGTTTTTTTACTTTTATCTTTTACTGTGCTGTAGTTCTTAAATGCCTAGAGACCCATTTGGGAAAAAAAAGAAGGAAAATAAAACGGAGCTAGTGAGAATCTGAGTCATTTTGCACCACAAGCTGCTAATTCACCTGTTTACTCTGCCTTGATTTGGATGATTCGAAGCTATTGTCTGTCTCTCATTTTTGACATTTAGTGGGTGCTTGATAGCTTTTCTTTTCGACTTCCTTTGGATGTGGTGACTAAGGGGAAGGTTCCCTCCTGTGTTTCTGGCTGATCTCTCGGTCTCTTTTTCTGTCTCTCATGCTGTTAGTGGAATCAAGGGCAATGCCACAGATGAGGAGGAGACGTGCTAAAAGTAGCCGCCACTGATCACTGAGAGTGAAAGTGGAGTACCCCCCACGCACCTTTAATCTCACTCACTTGTTCTCTCTCCCTCTATCCGTAGCGCTCTCTCTCTCTCTCTCTCTCTCTCTATCTATCCTCTGACTTTGATTACAGGTCTCCAGTAGACACAGAGCATGTGGTGGAAACCAGGTCTACAATGGACTGCACTTCCTTTCTGCTGGAAATTCCAGTTTTAACTAGTAGCTGTGAGCAAGCTGGTCATTAGCTCGTTGAAGTTAGTCATTATGGTAGTCCAAGCTTTTCATAAGCTGGTTAACCAGATACCTTGATGGTCTGGACTGGAACAGCTAGAATCCAGCTTCCAGTTAAGGCTAAGTTTCCCCATAGGACTCTCTTCCTGTGACTCTTCGGTCTAACCTCACACGAGCCTCTCCAGCCTTAAACTAGAGAAGACTAGGTGTTTGTCCAAGCCACGAGCATCGCTTTAGCCAGACTGATAAATGCAGCCTCTCTCAGTTGGTATTTTTTTTTCTTTTATTGCCCAACGAACAATAGCTGACCTCTTTAAAAGGATTTACAATGCAGCCTTCGACTTTGTACTTACAAGTTAAGGATAGCAAAGGGACCGTTTTAATCAGGCTGTCCTTTATATGATTGTTTTATTTAGCATTTTTTAAGCAGGTCATTATTTAATTTGTCCTTGTCTAGGACGGTTTGTGGCTAATCAGTGAGTTGTCCATGGTGCTCTTCCAATTTATTCTCCTCAGCAGTGCACAGGCATTTTTCACGTTAAGTAAAATGCTAATGTGGAGTAGTAAAATGAGAGATTGTAGGGCTGTCGTATTTCGCCAGTCCATTATCATTAGGTTGGAATGCTTTTCGATTTTCTCTGTCAGTTCATTTAGTTCTGCATAATAACAAATAGACAGCCTTTCCTGTGATTCCACAACAGCGGCGCTATTTCAAAAACAGCTGGGGGAAGATTTACAACCTATGTTTACCAGTTACATTACGCTTTCCCTTTCACCTATTACTTTGTCTGAGTTTCAATGGCAAAAGAAGCCAACAGAATGGATCTCGAACAAATTGCACCCATTCATTCGACAGCTAAAGGTGAGAGAGAGTGCGGTGGCAGCTCATGATTTATTCAGTAATTGTCAGTGTTATTTATTTAAACTGTCATAGCGTTACCTCAAGTCACAGGATTTGCTATGGATCATTGCAGCTAACTGTGAAGTTGTCTGTCAGTGCAATGTCTCTGACGATGTGACTCCTCCCCCAATCAGTGTTTCGGTGCATTCTGACAAATCACTGCCAAAGATCGCGGAGCTCCCCCATAGAGCTACCTTCATTTTCCTGTCTAGGGAATATACTTTCAGGTTCGATTGACATTGCCTTAAATGGCTCTTCTGAGCCAGTTAAAGTGGTCTGCTGATGCTGCCTGAGTGATTGGCCTGTTTCTTGATTTTCTTCACCAGAAAACAAGCAGCATTTACTATTTACTGTTCTGAATAGATTTTTGTCCTTCAAGAAAGATTAAGTGTAAACATAAATGACTTTCGTGGAAAAAGCAAAGATAATTATATTAATTTTAGCATGAATTTAAAATTCACCATATTTGCTTTTTTTTTTTTTTACTTTAAATATATAGCTTGTACTTTTATATTTGAAAAACGCTATTGTTCACTTGTTTATTAATTAGTACTTTTGTCAGCATGGATGCATTCAATTCAAAAGATCAAAAGTGATAGCAAAGACTGTTCATCAAAAATACTGCTTATTGAGCACTAAACGAGAATATTATAATGATTTCTGAAGGATCATGTGACATTAAAGACATTAAAGTGATAGCATTTAAAAATCTATTAAAATAGAAAACATTGCGATAATGTTTTTGAATCAAATAAATTCAGCCATTTCATAATCCATTCAATTCCCAATGTGTCCCTTTTTTCAGTTTAATATTATTTTTGTAACTTGTAAATACGCCTGGCTGCACAGTATGATCTCTTAACTCTAACGTTCATGAAGGTTTATAGGTTGATGACTGCTGGTGTGAGAATGAGTGTAGTGCTGTGACCAGCAGGTGAAATGAAGCCGCCCGGAGGCTTGCGGTGAACTTAGTAGCTGTCTTTGATGTTGTGCTTGTTAACTTGCTCCATGCCTGTAAGCCGGAAGTCTGCTATATAGGAGTTAATTGAACACAGCTTTGCTGTAGTCACATTAAAACCCAGGAGGGAACGAATGGTGCGAGACCAGGCAGAGGGATTCCAGAAGTTTTGGCTAGCTCATACAAAACGGCTGCTGTCTTACTCATGACAACCCGAGGTAGACCTTTCCACTTTTCGCAGTAGCAATTATGTCTTTGTCAGCCCGCGTTATATTGGTAGGTGCCCAGTTCTAGCTAGTCTACCTGTTTGCATGTTTGTATTTTAGCCAAGCAATTCCCGTTAGTCCTATAGCACTCACTCACACATCTCCTTCTCAAAATCAATGTCCACAAGCAACCTGTGCCATTTATCCATATTGAAGCATCAATACGCCTCTGTGCCTGCTTAGCTTCTGATCTGGTCCGTGCCTGCTTCGCAGCTCTCTCAGTGTCTTAGTGAGATTAAAATGGGGATCATGTTTGAGATCGCTACAGCAGGGAGGAGACTCCAGGTGACCTGTTTCACCCTTCTCAAGCAGTCATGAACTCTATTTTACATGTCTCCATCTAAACGGATGATAGGTTTGCCCTCTCCCATAAAACATGAAGTGTGAGGCTTTTCAGTAGCCCTAAAATTCTTCTTTCAGGGGATGTTATAATGTTGATTCTGCTGTGGTTTTTGTAGTGTAGACTTTTAATAACAGACCTTTGTCGGGGTAGACACACAATTTAATTTGACTGGAATGAAAACAAGGCTCTGAGGGACAGAAGTACAGTTCACTATGTCATAATGTTGTGTACACAGTTGTCAATCATTCAACTTGATGAAACGTTGAAAATGAAATACATCGTGCATTTTTAGAGGATGGGAATCATTGGTTGTAAAGATTAGATGTGACAGGATCTTAGTCAGCATTTAATGCCCTTTTTACTTAAGGATATTCAGCAAGTTTGAGATACAGTGTGTCTATATATAGAGAGAGAAAGAGAGAGAGAGAGATATTTACAAGTATTGTTTGGTTATAGTATTGTTATATGACATGAATAAATGCAATAGTTAGGATGATAATATGCTCATATTGTGTATCGTGTGCTAATAATCATTTTATGTTTTGTCAAATCAGAAATAAAAAATAAATGGTTATGTATAGTAAAATAACCATTTAGTTAATAACCATTATATTAGTAAAAAAAAAAAAAAAAAAAAAAATATATATATATATATATAAACAAAACAAATATGGCATAGGACTTGATTTTTTCCATCTTGAATTGATTGGTTTGTGAAAAGTGTCTATATTAAAGGAAAATTAAACCAAAAATTTAAGAAAGAAAATTAGTTTTCATAAAATTTTGACTTAAAAGTATAAAATAAGCATACAACATAAGCATGGAAAACGTGCACGAGTTTAGCATACTGTATCCATTTAATTTCGGTCGATATGATATAATTCCGATATCAGTATGAATACGATAAAAAAAAAAAAAAGCCTCATAAAAACTGCTAAGAACACCCATAACAGTTGTCTGTACCTACAAACTAATTAAACATTTATTTGCCAAGTTTATGAAACCTCTTCCTGTAAAAATATTTATTTTTAATGATAATTATTTTTTTTGTAATTCCAATAAATTAAACTTTTTTGTATTTATCCTTCATACAAACAAGAAATGTGAAATCACTGTCAAATAAACATATCAGACTCACCTTATGTATTATTAATATCTTTAATGTCAAACTATAGGCTAACATGCCAGTCAGAAGTTTTTGAACTGTAAGATTATTAATGTTTTTTTTAAAGAGTTCTCTTCTGCTCAACAAGCCTGCATTTATTTGATCCAAAATACAGCAAACATAGTACAATTTTGAACTATTTTTACTATTTAAAATAACTTTTTATTTGGAAATATTATGAAATGTAATTTATTCCTGTGATTTTCAAAGCTCCATTTTTAGATAATTACTCCAGTCACATGATCCTTCATAAATCATTCTAATATTCTGATTTGCTGCTCAAAAAACATATATGCATGATAAATGCATGAAAGATGATGAAAACAGCGTAGAAATTTTTCAGGTTTCTTTGATGAATAGAAAGTTCAGAAGAACAACATTTATCTGAAATAGAAATCTTTTGTTATAAATGTTTATTATTATAAATGTCCTTATCATCACTTTTGATAAAAAAGTATGAATATCTATAACCCCTTTATTATTTTAAAGTTAAAAAGGGAGTATTAAATACAAATACAATTATTTTATAGTAAACTTAAAAATAAAATGGCATATTATTATTATTAATATTATTATTATTATTATTTATTTAATTTTAATTATTATTATTTTTCTGTTTTCAAACTTAAAATCAACAAGCTTTTATTTTGGCGGGTTGCCGGCAAGTAAGTATATGCGCTTCCGGGTTTAGCACTGCCATTTGTATAGAGCCAGGAAATGTCATAGTTTTGCATGCATTGTGCTTTCAAACGTTAGTGGGTTGCCTAGATTTACGTTTAGTCATTTAGCTAAAGATCATAATGATTTATGCTTTTAGTTTGAATAGAAATCTTATTCAGTACAGTTTGTTGATCTAAAATGGTAAATGTGCATTAACAGCTGTCAACCATATTGGCACACAAACACGTGCTCTAAACTAATTTACACAGCGCATTTATCATTTGACAAAAAATTACATTTGAAAATATATTTAAATAGCTTTTCTTAAAAAAATAAATAAATACAATTCTTTTAAAAAACCTTTGATTGGTTGCTGCTGACCTTTTTAGGTGCTGCAGAAAACAAAAAAAAAAAGGTAATGTATATCGAAATAACGGAAATGTGTTTAAAAATCATATCACCGTTATTGAAAACATTTATATTGCGATACATATTGATATTTAATTTTTGTCGGAGTAACACTGGTAGAATTTAAAATGGTGATAACTGAGCCTCCCTTATGTTGAGCTCCCCGCTATGCACTCTCAGCGACTGTTATTGCCAAGGTGATGTTAAAAGCAGTGAACAGATTCCGCTAGGGCTATCCTGGCAGCGATGTTGAGGAGCAGCAGGCATAGTCCTGATCCAGCAGCAGCAGCTGTTGAGAGAGAAGATGAAGGCAGGCGAGCGAGCCATCCACAGGTGCAGTGTGTTAGACGCTTCACAGACAGCTTGCGTTTGTTTTTGCCGTTGTTTTGGTAAGCATTGCTGTGTTTTCAGCTCTGTCAGCCGTCACAACGCTCCGCATCAAAGCCCAAATCACACCCTTGAAGTTCTCCGAGATGGAGCAGCTCTTAGACAGGGGAGACAACCTCCTTCAACGCTCCTTTTATTTATTTATTTTCATCTTGTTCTCGTCTCTCGCTTGTGGTGTCTGTTCAAAAACGAGGGCCTCATACTGGGTTAGCCATGAAAGCTAATGGAGCTCTGTGCTTCAAAGGAGCCATAGGCAGAGCTGGTCTCTGTCTAGGGATCGCGGTATCACCAAGGGAAGATTAAAGCTCACCTGAGGCCATTGTGGGTCTGGTCTTTCCAGGCCACATCTCCAGGTGGGTTCTGGGATGTGTTAGTCGCATGAGATGGATGCTAGGTCAGACATCCTGGTATTTGACTTACTGGCTTTGAAGCTGGTGATGTCTTTCATCTTATATCACCCATCAGATTAGGGAAGTTATAGTTTTTTTTTTGGTTACTAAATGTTAGAATATGTGTACTTTAAAACCTAATGCGTGCAGACACCGGTCGTCTAGCTTATACGGTTGTAAACAGCAAACCTCTGCGGAGATTGCGATTCCTCATCACAGTGCATGAGCAAGTGTAGTCCCTTCAGATTAATTAGCTGGAAAAAACGGAGACAAACAAAGAACATGACAAATAAACACTTGGTTAACCGTTGAACAACACAGCTTGTCATATTTTGCTAGTCGAAAAAAACAACACACTTTCATTATGATCTATGTGTTTGACCCAGATTGCGAGAATGCTGGCTTTTCTGCTGTGCTGTGCTGTGTGTGTCCCTTTCTGCTGGACTGAACCTTGAGCTTCAGCATGCTCAGTGCCAGCCGGTGGTAACTGGAGCCCAAGGTAATTTGCAGACCTTAAACATAGTGCATCCAGTCAATGAATCCCCTGGATTCCATTACCATGTACTGAGCAGTGAGCAGCGTTAATTAGCAAGGGATTGAATCAGAGTAACCTTCCTACTTGATTGCCTCTTTCCAGACTAAGAGCTTTTGGAGGTGCAGCCACAGCTTGCCTACAAAAAAATTATTTCTATGTTTTTAGATAATTAAAATTTTCCAGTGAGATAAAGGATTGTTTCGATGAATAGATTGTGACATTTAGGGGACACATGATCTAAACAACATTCTGTTGACACAGATAAGCATACACAGTTTGTGTTCAGCTCATATTCTCCAAAATGGTGCTATGTTGATGTGGGGAGAGACAGAGATGACAAATTGTTGAATAAAGTCGTTATTTTTGTTTTCTTCTCGTACAAAAAGTATTCTCGCCGGTTCATAACGTTACGGTTGAACCACTGATGGCAGGTGGACTATTCTGCTGATGCTTTTCATACTTTTCTGGGCCTGGTTCCCCCGGTTTTCATCCAAAATATCTTAAATAGTGTTCCGAAGACGAATGAAGCTTTAACGTGTTTTGAACGACATGGGGGTAAGTGATTAATGTACACATTTTCATTTTGGGGTGGAGTATCCCTTTAACCTGTACTATTGAATTCTTTGTGTCATAAAAGCATCATAAGTAAGCATAGATGATGCTAGATATGATCTAAAAGTAAAAACAAATGTGGAAATGAGCATGCACGATAAACTTTTCTGCTAAATGAAACATGGAATAGATGCCTGTAACTGATGTAGTGTATATATATTGTGCATCCTTAAATACGATCACATTTTTTTTTGCATGTGTAGATGAAGTGCTTAATGCGTGCATACTTTCCAAACAGATGGATTTAGTACATTGCTTCTTTATTGTGCTGTGGCACTCTGTCTTTGACATCTGTGCCTAACAGATAGGACATATTGGTGTTTGTTGTGCCGTTGCCTCTCCTTCAGTAAGCGTAAAGGCTGTCAGTGCATAATGGTGTACATTCCTGGCTCTGCAGTGGCTCCAATAATGATTACTGCAGGAAGGGGAAACTAGGTTATTTTAGGCTGTTAGTGTCTCTATCAGAGAACAGCGTCGAGAATTCCTCGTGCCAGAGAGCATGTTATTTACCCTCCTGTTTATGATATGATTGCCAAGGGTAACAACATATCAGATGTTTCTTTGATGGATCATTTCCAGGGGGAGAGAAGTCAACTTGAGAATTCTTAGGGGTTTATCCATTACCTACAGCAGAAAATGTTGATTCGGATAAATGAAAGGCGTCATTGTGTTTGCTCAAAAAACGCTACACACAGAATTTATAATGTGAGCCCATGGGCTGAGTACGAATCGAGTGTCATATCAACCCAAATCTAATCAAAGTCCTCAAAGCCGTTGAACACGTCTATTGATGAAGGCTGTGCTTTTCAAGCCAGCTGCCAAGTTCTTCGTGGGCTTGTCGTAGGCAGCGGGAGCTGAGAAAATAGACCTGCTGGACTCTGACGTAATCATTTCCACTGCTTTGCCACCTTGAAAAATGGATGCCATGCTATTCTGGGACTGAATGGGGGAAAAGTGCAAAGAGACCAGGAATAATTGAGCGTGGGGGCCGGGAGTTTTTTTTTTCTTCTTCTCCCTGCGCTAAATTGCCTAGTTAATTATTATTTTAGGAAAATCGCCTACTCTGTTGCTGCCGCTTGGACGTTAAGGCCTTAACGGTTCCCCCTTGGGGAGGGAGCAGTGCGGCAGCAGGGGCTTATGGGAAGAAGCAGAATGTCATTAGAATGGGACGTGCTCCGACAGAAGAGGCCTAGACTCGAATCTCCCGAGTGCTCCTCTGATACTTGCCTCGTAAGGTCTCCATCAGGACCCATTTTAGATTATGACTCTGATCTCTCTCTTAAGATGTGCAAAATCATCTGTAGTAATGGGCATATGAATTATGCACTCTTCTGAATCCCTGACTAATCTTTTCTTCTCTCTATGTCTCTCTTTTTCCCTCCATCCCCCCCCCCACCCCACTGTCTAGTTCTCTTATTGGCTCAATTGGTCTTAGGTCCTGGTAGATAAATCCTATAGTTGGGCTCAAGAGTGGAGTGAAATGAGGTATTTCACCCCCCCCCCACCCCCCCCCCCCCCCCTTTGGCCGACCATTTTGCCCTTCTCATAATTTTTCTTTCGAGGCTAATAAATGTCAGAAGTGCCTCAGGTTGGGGGGCGGCAAAGGACAATGCTGAAAAATGAACTTTTCCTCCTTTATTAGTGATTTCACCACCTGCTGAAGACCCGGCCGTCCTCAGCTCTTCATTTACCTGCTCAGATTCACCTCTTTTATTGTTAGTGAACTTATTGAGACTGGAGGGTGTGGGATGGCATCCGCATGTTCGTTGCAGTGCCTGTTTGTATGTGAAAAGTTTTAGCACGTTAACAATTCATCACCCTGCAAGACAACAATGGAGTAAGATGCCCTTTCACTGAAACATGCGGTTGATGATCGCACTTTTGTGTCTGGCCTCGCATCTGTGTTCCATATGATGGGTTCAGCCCAGCTGACATGCTGCTTGTTTTCGCCGCCGTTTCCGCTGTGTTCTGGTTCGTTCGCCATTTACTCTGTTAACCCTCAATTTTCTTTTCTCGCTCTCTCTTTCTTTGTTGTTTTCACCTTGTCTTATCTCTCTCACCCCTCCCCCTTCAGCTATAGGTAACACAGTCCGTCCTATGCTGTCAGAATCCTCTGGCTAGTCTTTACCTCTTGGTGAAAGGTGCCAGGTTAGTGGGGTGGCACCTGGAGAGGAGGCCGTGCCCTCACACAGGGGTGCCGTGCTCTCAGTCGTGATGGAACCTGTCAATGGAACATATGGCTTTCCTACTAATAAGCATTTCTGCCTGCCTACCCCCATATCTGCTGATTCAGCACACATGCACCTTGGCTCCACCCTGGCATATTTTGCTTTAATAAGCAGTCTTTATTGTGGAAAGTCAACAATTATGCACTTCATATTCTCACAGTTGGTGTTATCGCGGAGCGGTACTCATATTTTTGCATCCTTGCTGGGAATGGGAGCAGTGTTTCGTATTTGTAATTTTGTCTTAGAATGTTAGTCAAGGTTAGTGGATGTACAGTATAAGCCTATTGGTACATATACGTTTTTTGTAATGCACATTTCAGTTTATTTATTTGTGGATGCTCATTTAATAATTAATTTGAGTAATGTATGGATGCTTACATTTATGGCCCATATATAGCCCACTATTTGTCGACATTATATTTTCATCCCTATGTATGGCTGTATTCCCACTGTATTTTTTCCACATTTTTATTGTCTGCCATGTGAAAATTGAGGTTAGTTGTTAAGCTAAGTGATTCACACAGTTTGAGTTTAATGTCCATAGCAGTGCAGAGTTATGTTGAATTTTAATAAATAACTTTTAGGTTTTTAAAGACCGCTAAACCCAAGTTTGAGCACTAGTGGTGATGCTTGCCTGTATATCACAGATGTTCAAAAAGACCATCGGAGGTAACTAGCCATCAGTAGTGACAATAGTAATTCCTCTTTGTCTTTCAGCAGCTGTGGACAGCAGCTAGCTCTGGCTCTGCAGTCTTCTGAAAATAACCCGGTCACGGCCCACAGGGCAGCAGCGGGTCTGAAGGAGAGTGGCAGATTTGTCTATATAGGGAGTGAGGGAGGTCTTCCCATAGGGCCAGTATGAGCTGAAGCTCAAGTGGAGCCCCTGCCCAGCTACTTCCTTCTCCTCCACCACCTTACTTTGTCTCTCGCTCTGTTTTTGTCTGTGTTTCTCTTGTGGTCGGCCTTATTTCCATTACAAGCATTCCTTAAACTCACTGTCATTACCATAAAAGCTATTGTCTCCTCCCAGGCTTCCTCTCTTCCGTTTTTATTTCCATTATCACCCTTCCAGTGACAGGTGACTGGCCGAACTGCAGAGCAGAGGTTAGGAAACTCATTAATAGGAGTGTGGGAGATTTAGCCTAGCACTTTCCTTTTGCACCTGCATCAGTTGCTGAATGAGCAGATTTGCCACCTCCCTCAGGTCTAGACAGAACGGGTCACTTCAGTTCAGCCCAGGTGCAGGTGACCAGACAGGTCAAGTGCTATCTCGGATGTCAGGCTGCAGCTGAGAAAAATCCAGCTGATGAATCCATACGTGGTCTTCCTTGATTCTGTTTTTATGTTGCTTTCTTAAACACTATAGATAATGACAATGTTTCAGTGAGCAGCTTGACAAAGAGAGCCGCGCTTTAAGAGAGCTTGCACTCCTGCGTGATTGTGCGGATGTTGTTTTTGATGAGCTTTTAAAGGCTTTCTACAACGTTTAAGGCCGGGAGACGAGCCAACCGACGCACCCCTCCCTTTGCTCTGCTGGAGCACGGACAGAAAACGAGCGAGAGATTCTGTTTCGCCTTTAATCGCCGACTAGCGCAAAGACAAACAGTACTCTTCCACCTGAGAGGCACTCTTAGGGGAGCACTAATGATGCATTTACAGGCTGTGTTTCAGCAGAACCTGGCCGTGCCCTTCAGGTCCACCCCGAGCTCTCGAACATATTACTTTACAACTGCATTGTCTTCCGTTCTGCTGAGCCGGGCAGAACGGCAGTGCAGCCCAACAGGAAAAACGAGCTAGCATCACACCGCTGCCTCCCAGGCTGATGTTTCTTCCCCTATTACCAAAGCTTGACATTTGAGAGAATGGCCTTTTCACTCTAGGGTTCTCTGACAATGTGCTTGGAATCATGTGTCCTCTGCTGTCTTCTGCTGTGTTTTTCTAAACTTAGCCCTTCGTTTGAGCTGGCTGACATCAGACGCTGTAGTGGAAAAGCGCCGGTGTCAGCTCGGCCCTTCCGTGCTGCGAGTATGGCATGTCGACGCGTTTCTGTGCCACTGTGTGGTAAGCGGTGGTAAACATGCGATAGAATGAGGCTGAGCTTTAGTAAGCCTGCGTTCGGATCCCCACCAGAGCCAGAAACAGGCTGACATCCTGCCAAGGAAGACAACTGCAGGGAGCGGAGGGGGAGAGAGAGACGAAGAGAGAAAGAGATTGAGTTTTCCCTAGAGATATCTCAATGGGAAAATACGTGGTTGTCCATTTGGGGTCTTTTGGAAGATTTGTAGCGGTACTAAAAATGTATTTATAGCATTATGTATGTTTATAGTACGCATAAATCAACTGTGTTCGTAATTTTTAGGGATGGATAACAATGATCTACTAGATGTCTAACAATTAGCGTGTGTGTAAAAAATATTTCCATTATTTTTATATTAAATTACATAAGCACTTGCTTCATTTATTTGTATTCTGTCCTGTTCCATAGCACTCCAACTACCAGTTTTCAGATTCATTGACTAGTTATTTAGTTAACCCTCCGACTACATCCTTAAAGTCTTTTATTGCCTCTCTGACACAAGTAAAAAAAATAAATAAATAATAAAATAAATTAACAATAAGATTGAAGGGCCCTTAGAATAATGTAGGTCTATTGAAGGGTTTTTCTCTGCCTCCAGGAGCTGTGTCTTTTAGGTGAGAGATACTGTAGGATACAATTTGCCACAACAGATTCACCATAGGCAACAAGCGCTTTAAGTGGGATGAACAAGTATAGAGACAGGAAAATCAATTGGCATGGTAGAACGCAGTGGGGCATGAAGAGAGGAAGAGAAGTCTTTTCTAACCTGATGACCTGAGACGCTTCGCATACAGGAAAACTTTATCTCCTAAGTAATAACGAATGCAGCCGAGATGGCCACTGCACGCGGCACAGAACTAATGAAAAAGCGGCAGTCCGTACTTTTCCAAGCCTCACATGCAAATCAAATCAGTGGATGGGCAATTTCTAGATGATTTCACCCTATTAATTTTATTTCACCATTTGAAGAGCCATCAAACATGCACACACACAAATACATGCATTGCATTGCTTTGTGTACAAACTTGGATGGGTTAAATGTAGAGCACAAATTCCAAGTATGGGTTACAATACTTTGCTACATGTCACATTAGGGTTGGAACGGTTCAACTTTTTCATGGTTTGGTTTGTTTCTCACTTTTAGAGTCACCGTTTCGGTTTCTTTACTTAAAAAAAAAAAAAAAACGCTGTCTACCTACAAGCAATGGAACACACATAAATATAGTAGCGTAGAGATACAAATAAAATAAACAGTGATTTTCAGTTTTTTATTTTTTTTTAGGTCTGGCATTAGTCTTTAGGTACAGAAATTGAATGAAATTATCAAATTTAAAACTGCATTGCACACTGGACTGGATAAATTAAAGATGGTTCTTTATTAAAGTTACAAAAGCTTTGAAAAAAAAAAGCGGTGAGAAGGCAGCAGTTTAAAACATATCTTAGTAGTTCAATACTCCAGTAGAGTCGAGTCACGTCACGTTTATTTATTTAGTACTTTAGTACTATAGATAGCCTTAAATCAAGCTGCTTTACAGTATTATTAAACATGAAAAACCAGAGTCAGTGTCGCTTTCAGTTAGAATTACAACTTGATTTTCTGTTTTAAAGCAGCTCTACATTGTGGATCTAGTTAATGATGAAGTCTTTTTATTAGTGGGGGAAAAACACCTTTTTATTAAAGGTATAGTTTGGTTTGCAGAGATCAAAGCTTGATTCAGCTCACGACTGTTTTGATTATCATAGCCCTATAAGTTATTTTAAGAGAGATTATGTTGTAAATATTAGATTATCCAAGAAATAAAATGTCTCCTCACTTAATCTTTTTGTTTCTAATCCATATGACCCACAAAAATATATTTTTAAGGTAATTAAATTATTAAATGGTTGAATAAGAGAGTTTCTCTGCTATCTCATTTTGTTTGCCAAATAAATTATTTTTTTTATAAATTAATTGTATATCTAATTACATATGACTTTCAAAATCTGAATAAAATTTTTTTTTTATATAATTTTGATTAATAATCAAAATATTTGTTTGTTGCAGCCCTAATTGAACAAGAGGTTTTATATTATTTAATTTTTTTCTCCATTGCTGTTATTATAATGTCTGGGAAGCCAGAATGGATATCCATCAACAGAAACGTATATAAGCTGAACCCTGTTTGTTTTAAGTGTTTATTTAAAGCAAACCATATTACAGGTGCTTAAGAAGGCTTAATTTAAACCGCAGTCCCAGCGCTAGCGAACCGAGTGTGGAGAACCGAACAGAACTGTCCTATACATATGTATATATGTGTGTGTCTGTGTATGTGTATAATATATATATATATATATATATATATATATATATATATATATATATATATATATATATATATATATATATATATATATATATAAACGTGTATTATTAAAGCCAAATATGTTTAAAATATCAGAAAATATAAGAAAAGACGATGCTAAATGCTAAATGGATCAGAGTTTTTGTAGGCTAACGTTTAACTAAGAACTGACAACTGACCTAATGTCCAGTGTTACAGAAGACTATGGATGCTTCAATAAACCTATTCTCCCTCTTTTTCCCGTAGCTCTCTCTCTCTATCTCCGTCTTCTTGGTGTGGTAATAAGCTGCTCCCTGTCCGTTGCTCTCCATGTGAAGTGTACCGCTGATGGATGACTTTTTGAGGTTGGAGCAAATGGGGGGCATTAATACTAACTCTTTGCCTGAATATTAATTGCTCTTCTTTCTTTCACAATAAATCATTCATAAAAAAAATCCTTTAGCGCATTTATTCGAGATGTCGAGGGCTGTGTTTGTGTGCATTTACACACAATGGCACGTAAATTTGCCTTGTATGACGCCTGAAAAGCACCTGAACATCGCAAAGTTGTAAGCAGAACAAAACATGTGGCCTGTCCGCTGCATGCCATTCGGTTCTAAATTAGCTTTGTTACTACCATCACTGCAAAGAAAGCTTTCAGTAAAGTCTTGAAAGCGAAAGATTAAAGACCGCTGAAATTACGTCACATTTAATTGGCGTAGAAGCAGCTGGAAACTCTTTGGCTAGGTATATATAACAGCAGCCATCCATTATATCAATTCGGCTCTAGCTCTCACTCTCTCTCGCGCTATGACAATCTTCCCTCTCTGTTATACAAATGCCTCACTGAATGCCAGCAGTTATATCAGACTATTTCGTCAAAATATGCCTGTGCGTTTTATCCACCAGATGCCACTTAAGTGAGGTGTCAATAACATTTTAAGATAACAAAAGACTGCTGTATGTTGGAAAAGAGGAGTGTTTTTCCATTGACTCCTACACGGGAGTGCTTTATGCCATGAATGCTCCATGGTCCATTTGTCGAATTGTTTTCTTTCTTTCCTTCTTTCTTTCCTTCCTTCTGCTTGCCACCCACAAACTCCGTTACATCCTCACATCTAACCTTCACTTTGTTGCTGTGATTAGTATTCACAGGGGCCGAGCAGTGGCCTGTAGAGGTGAACTGGATGCCCTTCGCCCCTCATTAGCGAGGTCATTCTCCGGAGTGGCCGGCTGTGACACGGCTGTTTGCCGGTGGCCGTGAGGGAGGGCTGAGATCTCCATGAAGTGTAATGCATGTCAGAAGAGCCTTCAAAAATTTGGATACCGCATCCTGGCTCGGATCAACGCTCCTTCATTGTTATTCACTGCACCATGGAAACTTCAGGTCTGGGGCAGAAGGGAGAAAGTTCCAAAGGCTTGCACTGACAGAGCTGTTTATGATAGACCAGGCTTGGATTCGAGTCTGCACCTTCTGTGGATCTGTTTGATATGAACCGACATATCCATATAGATGAGGATGTGCCAGAGGAGAAGATCCAGCATGGTCTTTGGACTGTCAAGTAGTGTTAGCTGGAGGAGCTTTATTCAGCTGGAACCTCCTGATTTGATACATTTAAGCAGATCAAATGCATTGTAGGAGATGTAAGACAACTAAAGCAGCATGCTTGTAGAGCACTTCTGTCAATTACCCAATTTTTTGCAGCAGTGTCAGTTTGAATTCATTTAGTCATCACTCAACATTAGTCTTTAAAGTATACTCATCTACTCTACTCTATGACTGACTTACAGAGATATTACTCTTCAGATCAGTGTTCAGCTATAAGTATTTGGCAGTTGACCGATATGTTTTTTTCTAAAGCAATATCAAATAGAGCAAGTTGGCCAATGGCCCATATGATACCAATAATATCAAATAAATAGCAAATGAGAAAAATATAAAAATTTTATGAAAGTTTGAGGAACATTTGCATAATATATTGTATTGAGAAGGATGTCGGTTGAAACTGACACAAGATAGAGCTATTATTTGTGCAATCTCAAAATGGCCAAAGATCTATTGGTACTTTAGTATCGTGTAAAATTTTGCAGTCATTAATTTGTAATATATATTGATATATGGGCTATTATGCTTTCTAGAAATTGGTATATGGAACTGCTTGACGTTGAAATGTCTGCACTATTGCCGGTAGTTGGCAATTGGCGTTTTCACATTTGAAGTTTACCGGTCACATTGCCAGAAATCACATCCTCTTATTGAAAATGAATGCCTTCAGGTTGCTTTGTCACTGCAAAATGCTGTCAGTATTATGCCCTGATTGGACCATTTACATTGTCCTTGTCTCTGACTGTCCATTTCCTTTCAGCTGAACGCATATGCCATATTATTGCTGCAAAAAGACCATTTTAAAATGTCAGTCATCATAATTGTCATACTGTACGCATGTCACACTTGGTGCCCTTGTCACGTCTGTCGGCACACAGAAGTACATCCACATGAAAGCGGTTCGTAGAAGTCTCACTTGCCATTTACTCTGCAAGCTTTGCCTAATAGAACAGGCACTAGCGAATGCAGTGGAAATTATCGGTTATTTCCATTTGTGTGAAAAGGTGATGAAATTATAGTAATATGAACAGGCAAATTCTATTTGGTTAGCGAAAATTTTGCACTCTCAAATTTGGGGATGGCAGAGTGTAAGCTATTGGCAACAACTGAAGTATACCCGGTCTGGAGGCTAAGTGATTGTTATTATTCACAAGCTTTGAAGAGAGCTAGAGAGAGTGAGAGCGACAGTAAAAAAAAAAAAAAAATCTATTACATTTTTTGCCTCTAAATGGAGCTTGATTAAAGTGTTAAGTAGAGAAGTGTCCCAAAAGGTACCCTTCCTGTCACTGTGGAAACGGCACGGTGCCGTGCTCCATGGGCAATCTGCCGTGCCCTCATTTCATCTGATTTGCATGCTAGAGAGAATTAGGTAATTGGCATTTATGCAGAACAAAAGAGGAGCTGCTCTCCCGGATAAAGGAGTGAGGGCTTTTCAAGTAGAACCCGATGTATGTGGTGGCAGAGCTGCTTTTTTTTTATGCAACACTTTTGTATCTGTGTGTGTGTTTCAAGTATGATGCTGTTGCGCCTTTGGCAGTCGGGAGCAGGGAGGAAGAGCAGGGGGGTGGGTGGAATCCACCGTGCTTCCTCCAGCGAGAGAACGCCACGATTATCAGAGCCAGTTCCTGCAGAACATCTTCAAGTGTTCCAGTGCAAGCCGGATGGTTGGATGCTTCTCCGTGAGAATGCTTGAAGCAGAATTGAAAAATGGCGCAGGGGCAGTGAGGCTTGAGGAAACAGAGGGAACCTTCGGCAAATCGTTCATCCAAATATTGCACCCATGCCATTTAAATCCCAGTTATGGAGAGCCATTCCGTGGCTTCAATTATACAGAACAGTTTTCCGAGTGTGCAAGAGAAGGGTTTTGCCCCTCATTAATGGCTCCTATTAGAGCGAAGGAGAGGCGGGGGACAAAGAGAGAAAGCACGGCCAACGGTGGCTCTACTCAGAACTGCACTTGAAATCGGTTTGAACAAGCCTTATCTGGCTAAGGCAGAACCACTGGCCTGTTTACTGTGTAAACTGATCGCGGGCTTCGTCATGTTGTGAGTTGTGCGAGTCTTTATTAATTAGAGCAGCCAGCCTGTTTGAGTTCAAATAACTCTCAAAGTCATTTTTTCATCTTCTCTCTCTCTCCCTCTATCCCCCAGCTGATATCACTGTGTGACAGATGTTAAATTAGAGGCACGTCGCATTTTTGCTTCTCTGGGGAAGTGAGGGAGTTTGAGCAGAATGGATTTGAACTCCCAGAACCTCTGAATCAAAATGCTGCGAAAGGGTTACGACGCGTTTCATGTTCGTAATGCCTTTAAAGGCGTATTGATCACCTCGGAAGAGTGCCAAATGTGCACATAAAGCATTTTAATTGATTGAGGCGGTAGATATAAGAAAGATTATGGAGGTTTACTCACTTTCCAGCACTACGCCTCTACATTGACTTAGTTGCTGGGCCAAAATATACTTGAATGCTGCTAGCAAAATGCAATGAGCATTATCCACATCAGTTCTTAGATGGTACGTTATACCTTTCAGGTCATTGTTATGTTGGAGCAAAGCATTTAAAGAGAAACCAGCTGATGATGTCAGTTAACATGAGTTAAAATGTTGACGTTACTAGCTAGCTACTATGGAAGCTGATAAATCCATATGATTATTGGAACCCACATTACTTTTTCTTTGGCCTACATATTGTTATTTAGTATAGCTTTTTTCATGCCACACATCAATTAAATTTTTTTGTCTTCCATTTAAAATGTTTAAAATTAGTCATAGGCATTTATGGTTGCATAAACAAAAACATAATGCTCCATTACAAAAATTACTGTTTTCAGACAGGTTGTGCAAACACTTTCTTTTGCCCACTCAAGTAAATTTAAATGAATGCATTTAGCAGACACTTTTATCCAAAGCGACTTTCATTGTATTCAGGCTAACAATGTTTTCATGTGTTCCCTGGGCTTCGAACCCCCAACCTTGCGCTTACTAGCGCAATGCGTCCACCATTTGAGCTACAGTAGCACACAAGTACTTGAGGTCTGTAAGAGTACTGCAGAAATGTTGAATTGTCCAAGTGCTAATGCTTGTGTGCTTGCATAGAGTTTATAGTTTAGTTGCAACTGACTATTTACCAAAACCCACATAGCTTTGATAAAGCATTGCAGGGTGTATTTTAGGATGGAGGCAAAACACTCTCATTTAGTTAGTCAGCATGGCACGTGTTCTGTCAGCAAAGTCTGTATGTAAAAACGTGATGCACAGACTGTGTTTGTGTACGAGAGCTCAAAACCCATGGCGTAACTACAGAATGTGAGGACTACGGGAGGGGAGGTGGTGGGGTCCCTCTAATGTCACAGCCCAGCAAAGTGGCTCTATCTGGGCCAGGGGTCACAGAGGCAGAGCCTGACGAAGGCGAGGGTCTCTGGAGTGTCGCGGTGTGCGAGCGGGGCTGGCTGAGAGTAATGGAGTGTTTCAGAGAGGTGAGGACTCACCGCTGAAAAGCAGAACCGCACTCAGAGAGGCGTTTTTTAACTGAGAAAAACACTCCCACCACAGCCAGCCCCTGCAGCAGTGCAGAGGCAGGTCACACATGGATGAACAGGGCTTTCTCTCTCGCTCTCGGTTTGTGTGTGTGTGTATGAACATGTGCTTTAGGCTCTGCAGCAGACCTGCTAGCGTGTTTCAGCCCAACCTAGAATTTCTTTTAAAATGCATTCAACCTGTGTCGCATTACTGGAGTTGAAACTGACTGTTCAGTGCTTTAGATTTGTTCAAAGTGCGAGGATTGGTTAAAAGCACCTTTTTACTCACTATACTATACTTCTAGATTTACTTGTGCTTCTTAACATTTGTTTTGTATCTGCTAAGAAAGCACTTCTTTTCCTAACATTGAAATGTCTAAATTGCTTTCTTGCCATCTGTTGATTACAACACTCTTGTATGTGAAACTCAAACACATTTGTGTTTAAGTCGCCCTGGATAAGAGCGTCTGCTAAATACCTTCGATGTTAATGTAATTATGTGAACAACTCAAGGTTATTGTTGTTACTGAGCCACTGGCTTTGTTTTAAGTCGTGCAGAATTTGTGAGAAGCTTTCTGCTGAAAATAACCGCCTGGGTCGAACATATGTACAGGCTTTTTTTGGTTAGCTTGAGAGAAAATGCTTCTCTGATGGCTTTAGTCCTTGAACACCACAGGTGGGATTAAACTAATCACTCAGAGAGGGCCACCATTGATCAGGGCTACTTAAGCCCTTTGGAAAATATGGCTGTCCAGACACAAAATGTCACAGAGATCTTTTTTCCACAGTGATGGAAAGTACTTCTCCGGACAGAAATGTTATGTATAGTCACATGCGCACAGCAGTGTTGATTAGTCATGCTTTGCGATGGTTGACGTGTGTGTGTGTGCGTGTACTATGGCTGGGCCGATAGACAATGCCATCGTCCATCGCTGATGACTGATAGACATCACTCTGTTTATACTGTGGAGCAGCAGCACTTACCACACATTTTACTAGTTTAGATGTTTGTCAGTGGTGCTGAGGATCTGCAGAATCATTAGCCATCATCTCTCCTTAAGCCCTGTTCACACCAAGAATGATAACTACGGGGCAAGTTGTGGCCTAGTGGTTAGAGAGTTTGACTCCTAACCCTAAGGTTGTGGGTTCGATTCTCTGACTGAGTTGTCCTTAAGCAAGTGCACCAACTGCTCCCCGGGCGCCGCAGCATAAACGGCTGACCACTGCTCCGGGTGTGTGTTCACAGTGTGTGTGTGTTCACTGCTGTGTAAACATAACAATATTAAGAGTCCACATCAGCGAATGGTATCTTCTGTTTATTCTATGCGCACATGAATCTGCCGCTTTAAATACTCGAGCTTGTTGTAGTGTTGTAGCAGAGTTGTAGTGTGAACACTATTATTTAATATTGAGAATTATTTTTAGAACTATATCTTTATCGTTATCTTTATAGTTATCGTGCTTGGTGTGAACAGGTGGTAAGGGAATTTTATGTACTGTAATGTAACAGGCAACTTTTAGCAATTATGTGTTTCCGGTGTCTTTCTAAATATGCATTCATGCTTTGGGCACACCCCTAACCCCCCTCCCCCAGTCCCCCAATGTCATCATCCATCACAATGTTTCACTGTAGACATCATACTAGGGTTGGGCGATGTCTACAAAATTGGCATTGGATGTACTTACACAGACACACACACACACACGCGCACACACACACACACATAGTTTATCCTGCATACAAGAGACAAACATCCTGCATACAATGACAACGTCATACTGTTGTCGTTTCTCATGATGAATTTTAGATTTCTTTTTTACCCAAAAAACAAACAAACATTGTTTTAAAGATTCTTTCATGAACACTCCCTATGAAACTTGTCCAATCAAGAATTACTCTGAAACCTGCCAAATTTGTGCAATGCCTCCATAAGAGAACTCTTTATTACAAATGTGATTTTGCACTTGATGTTGATCCTGCCCATAGAGCGGCAGCAGCAGCTGGCAGCATGTTGCTTGACAGCAGTATGGCCTCCTTCCCAAGGCAGAGTCACTTATAAGAGCCATCGTCCTAATTGCAAGTTAAATCCCTCACTTGAGGT
Source organism: Carassius gibelio (assembly GCF_023724105.1). Classification (NCBI taxonomy): domain Eukaryota; kingdom Metazoa; phylum Chordata; class Actinopteri; order Cypriniformes; family Cyprinidae; genus Carassius; species Carassius gibelio. The sequence continues at coordinate 9,515,227 of NC_068410.1, forward strand.
TCAGTTATCCTCTTGCTGCCTAGTAACAATGAGAGGAAATGCTGTTTTGGTTGCACTCATCTGCAACCCCCTGGCATTCTTTATTCACTCAACAAATAAACGTCACTTTGATTTTAGTGTGTGATTATCACTATGGTTTCAACTCTTGACTGGCCAGTGGTTTGGATGTGATATTAATATTTTTTCTTTCGGCTAGATTTTCCACTCAACTCCAAATGCTCATCGCCAACGACAAATGAACTCAGTAAAAAGTGAGTGATAATAAAAAAGTGATTTCCCCCCACCAGCAGGATAACACAATGCTCCGTCTTGCTCTGGGTCAATAATCCTTGGCATGCCCAGTAACTTCCTTAATCTAGCCCGAGTCTTATACGCATTGTATGTGGACGGTTAATGCTGGTACATCAATAGAGATTATATAACTCTAAAATCTTAACCAAGTGCAGTTTGGCAGGCGTGGAACAGTTTATCGACATGCTGTGGAAAAGTCACTGAAGGAGGTGGCAGCGGAGAGCCTGCCACTATCAATCAATCAATCGTCCTATTAAAGTGAAAGTGCCCTCTCCTGGAGCCATCTCGCCCATTCCGACTGCACCTTATCCCTTTTACTTTCATCCGGAGCAATCAATCTCATGCTGCATCCGCTGCTTTGCCACTGCCTTAAGGCACGGTGAATCTGGATGCTGGGATGATAGTCTATATACCTCTATGACCTGCTACAAACAAGCTCAGGCTAATAGGAAATGGGTTTGTTTTATGGAATGGATTTGTATTTTGAGGTCCATGCTAATATTTTAGAGGCTTAGTGATTGCTGCTTGTTTATTAACTTGAGGAAAGAATAATTGTTTAAAAATTGTAGCTAGGGTTGTCTGTTAGACTATGTCCTGTAGGTTTTGGTCTTTAATACTCTGCAGAAAAAAAGCTGGGAAAAACCCTCAATATGAATACAAACCAAATAAATAAGAAACAAAATAAAACATTACATTAAAAATAAATGATTTGTGTTTTTCATGTGTATTTAAAAATTATTTTATTTTTTCATTCTACAGTATTGAATAAATACATTTGTATTGTATCAATAAAAAAATCAATGAATACACAAACACATAAGTATGCTTGTGTATCTACATTTGCATTGCATTTCATTTGCATTATTTTCATTTCATTTTTACATTTATTCATATATTTTATTTTATTAAAAACAATTATAGTATTAGTGAAATGCCATTTTTAAATAACATTTTTAAAGATATTATTAAGCAAACACACACCAAGAAATAATAAGTTAGGTGAATAGTTTTCTCTTTTTCTTGACAGTATTTTTTTTAATGATTTTTTTTTTTTTTTTTTTTTTATAATACATTTTAGACTTCCTATTAAAACTGTGTTTTTTCTACTTTGTATGTTTGCACTTCCTGGAAGTGCAGAATATATGCCCTCACACTAAAGGGCAGCAGAAATGTCTGCTCTTGAGTCTGCCATAAGATTTCTCTGACAGCTCAGGTGGTGTCAGAACTGTAGTTAGAGCTCAGGAGTATACATTAGCTTTGGGATTGAGTGCTTTGAAAGTATGCCATGATGTTTGTGGACCGCAAACACAGCCTAGAGGTGTCTGGGAGCAGGCACTCATTGGTTGGGTCTCCGGGATGGGTGCATATGAATACCCTCAAGTCAAATCCCCATTTGGATGATCTTCTCGCAAAGAGATGTCATCTTGGAATAAAGAGTAAAAACATATCTATTCAGTATGTCTGTTCCCAGTCAGACCTGGCTCATGTTCCATGCCTCAGAAGGTGCTCCTGAGGTTGTTATCTGGGCTACGGTTTGACTCTGAGGCTATGTTCAGTATCCCGTTCACAAGACTAGACTATAGTGAGACACAAGACTATAGTGGGAGAGGAACATCAGGGTTTGATGTCTGTTGCTGGCCTGTCAATCACCTTTGCATTGCGTCAGATCACAGCTTCCGCTGGCCACCTGGGCCCTAATTACCCATAGCCAGCCAAACAGACACTTTATGTGCAATTCACTCGTTTATTGAGAAACAAGATTGTTTTCTTTCAAACCAATTTTATTTCACATGTTTTTGTGTGTTTGTGTTCATGATTATAGCTGCAGCCTCCGTGTTTGAGCACATTTGAAAAAGAACGTAGGTATTGATGTTTTCATAGACGTTTTCTCTCACAGAATACTAATGTGTGTGTGTGTGTGTGTGTGTGTGTGTGCTTTATGAAGAGTTTGGTTCCAAAATGCTATAAACCCATTTTGATTCATTTGATTATTTTTTACTTTTACCAATAAAGTGGCTACCATTATTTTCTGTTTTGAACTTTCACAAAGCATCTTTAGGTTATAATAACATTAAAAAAAACTCAAATCCAGATTTAGATTTTCAAAGATTTATTGTAAAAAAAAAAAAATTTAAAATGCCATAAATCCATTCAATCAATATGGAAGTTATTTTGCATATTGAAATGATGGAAATACACAACATGACAAGTTGATCCACAGACTCTATGACAGCTTCTGAACTTATTATATTAATCTTATATACAAGCACTGGACTAAAAAAACATTCATCTGTCATCACCACCTTCAATGAATTCAATGGGTCAACTTGTTAATGCTATAAATTAATTACAGCAATAAAATAAAATTTCATCATGAACAAGAACATGAACATTAAATTCAATTTGTTTCTCACATTACATTTCTTTTTAATTGCTTTAAAAGATTTCTTTCTTAATTTAAGGGTTTTTCTCCTGTGTTCTCCATTGTGTTTAATATGAGCAAAAAAATATATACAGGTTTTTGTGGATATAAGAATGAGCAAATAAAGACAGATCTTTTTGGTGTACTGTCACTTTAATTTTTGTCTAAATGAAAATCACGGTGATCTGGATAGTAAAGGTCATAAATGGGATTTCCCACACCAAAGTGCTGGAAAACATTAAAGTTGATCTTCACTTAAGATACGGGCTGTGGTTGTTTGGTCTGCAATTGCGCAGACATCTTTGACAAGATGCCTGAACACACACACGGAAACACAAATGCAAACACAATCCCATTCAGCATGCCATCGAGCACACAGATGTGGGAAGTGGCTTCTGTGAATTGAAAGTTCACTTCAGGCCCGCAGGATGGATGCTGATGCTGTTTGTTAGCTCTTCTCTTTCTCCTGAACAGATTAAACTGATGTGAAGCTCTGTCTTGCCTTGTGGAGATTATTTCACTATGAGTTCAGACATTTCAGAAGTAGAAAGGATTGCTGAAGGCCTGCCTCCAAACGATGTGGCGTGCTGATAAATTCCTCTGCTTGCGCTATACTTAATATTTCAGAGAAGGACATAAAAGTCTGATATCGTTTTATACTCCTAAATGGCATCTTGGGAGAAAATGTCTGGGGAAAAAAAGCCAGATTTATTGTGAAAACTGAAAGGAAAGGAAAATGTACAGTCGCTTTAAAAATGTATACAGCTTCCAGCGTAATGGTGTAAGTAATTTGTTAAGTGCTTATAACTCCCTTGCTAAAGTTTCGAAGATTTCGCCCCAAGCAAGCACTTAATTAGCATATTAATTTTTCAGAATCGCTTTGAGGGGCAAGCGCTCAATTTTTCCTCTCATTCCTTCTTTCACCCCTCCATCCTTAATGTGAAAATATTTTTCCATTCTGCAGACTGTTTATCAAAGCTGAAAGCTCATTGATATTCAGCGTGAGTTGGCTTGAACAGAGACAGGGAGGTGTATCGGCCTAGCCATCTCCTGGGTCCTATAAGGAGCCATGAGCAGCCGCGATCTCTCTTCATAACTGTACAATAATCTATCGACTCTGGATTTGAGTGTAAAGCACATCAGATCATTAAGATAAAGCCCTGGAGGGGGGTATTGCTACAGTTTGGCATTAAGGAATATTGGTGTTAGTGTAGTTTGAAATGACAAAGACACGATGCGGAGGTTAGCACCAATAAATGGTTAAAAATTAAACACATGCTCAAGATTTATATACTGGCTTGCTAAATGAGGAGGCTTTTTAGAAATATCATTTTAGAATACAGTTCCAAAGGTTTGGGGGCGTCACTAAGATTTCAGTTAGTACTTTTATCCAGCAAGGATGCATTTAGTTGCTCGAACGTGACCAGTAAAGATGTTTATTATCTTGCTGAAGTTTCTGCTGTAAATTCAGCTTTGCCTTTACAGAAATAAATGTTAAATGTTACATTAAATGAATACATTTTTTGAATAGCCTATAGGCACGTTGGTGACCTTTCGATATTGTCTGGAATAAAGAACTGTATGTCAGGTTTTCCCAGTCGTGCAGAATGCTTTTACAGATCTTGATCTCCATTAGATGGGTAGTGTGTGTGTGTATGTATGTGTTGATTATTATTAATTGTGTCATGGGAAGGTTATGCACATCTGACCTGGTCGTCAGCGCGCCCACAGTTCACATGAGCCAGCTTTGGCAGGGCTGCAGTCTGATGACCTGGGTATTTTGTAGCATTGTGACATCAGGGGCTGAGGATTTAGAGTGCTCCTATACTGGACACTCTTAAAGCTACAGTAGCTCATTTGACACAGTCAAGTGCTTTAAAATTGAATGACCAATTTAGGTGCTAAAATCAATATTGAATTTAATGAATGCTTAAAGCAATCACATTGGGCAGTAGTTTCCCGTTTCCTCCCATAGTGTTCTGAAATTCAGAAATAAAGAGCTCTTTAGTGTGTCAGCTCAGCAGTTTAGGATAGGAGGATTTCACAGAGGTACTCACAGATATCTCTTGATTTTTCATGCTACTTCCATAGATAGCCGGAGACTTTCAGAGTCAGCACAACCTTTATAACCTGGAGGTTTGGTTTGGCTTGGCTTGAAATTGTGATTATTTTTTTTCACTAAAATACAATTTTCAGCCCCTTATAATCTTCATTTTATAATCTGCGAGCTCTGTTTAGTTTTATAGAAATTGCTAAATGTTTGTATTAATATGAAGCTAATTGATTAGACTACCATAAATGTTATTTATGGTTATAATTTTGGAACAAAGATCATTTTGCCCCAAACAGAATGACGAGTCATTAACCTGCTTGTGTCAATCCCATTCAGCCCTTGTGGTTGAACTGCCTTGGGCTCCACTAAGTGGCTTGGGATGGATCTTCCATTGAGAGAGCCAGAGACTCATTTATGTGGCCTTGGGGGTCAGCAAAAGGCTGTTTGGCTCCGTCTTTGGCAGCCAACCTTCTGTCAGTGTGGAGATGGCTGCTGTAAGCTTGAAGGAGCCCCGCTTTGGGCTGTCACCTGCCATTTGCAGTAAGCATCTTTACCCCACTCATCTACTCAGTGTAATGGCATTGTGGTTATCAATTAGACCTCTATAAATATACACTAGAGATCGGATTGGTTCAGTTTTACCCTGGAGACAAACCTTCCGTCCCTGTCTAAAGATCTTACAGATTTTAGTTTGCACAATGTATTTCTTAATGTATTTATTGTAGTTTTTTTTATTCTTGTTCTTATTTCATCACAGACTGTTTATTTATCTCCAGTGAGCTTGTTTTTTGTTCATGTTTGATATCAACATTGGTGACAAAGATTATGAAAATTCTATAGTATCAACGATTTTAATATCATAAAAAAACCATATTTAAAGTAAAAAAAAATAACAATATTGTGATATATTGTTATCGTGATAAAATGACTGATATCGTGATAGAAAGTTTTGGTCATATCGCCCACCCCTACTGACAACATTTAAAAATTCATCATTCATCATTCATAAAATATCAGCTAGTGTCATTCATTTAATATTGCATGCTAATTTACCCTATTTTTTACATTTTAGGTTATCTTTGGTTATCTTAGTCTTTTTTTTTTTGTTTGCATTTCAAAGAGGAAAGAAAGTCCTACAGATTTCTGATGAAGGTTAGAAGCAGTGTAAATGGCAGATTTTTTTAATTAACTTTTTTCTCTTTAAGATTAGAGGTTTGTTCAAATCTCAAATCCCATGTATGCACATCAGTATTAGCAATGCTTATCATAACAAATCCCACTAATTAGAAAGTAAGACTAATTTGGAATGTTACATATGCATTTTTGTGTGAATATATAGACATCTTCAGTAGATAAATCTCTTATTTTTGCCCTTGAGACAGAAAAAGAAGAGTTTTTGATATTGCATCAAATAAGTCTTGTCTGGTGGGTTTTCGGGCAGGGAAGTGGGGCTGTGCATCCACAGTTTTTGCCAACGTTACTAATCAGTTATTCTCAGCTTTTGGTCAAGCCGCTGCCTCGCCTGTCAATCAGGGTTAGCTGCCGGCGCAGAGGCAGGAGCTGTTTGGCCCAGTAGATTTGAATGTCGACATTAAAATTCCACATTGCAAAATTGTGTACAAATTGGAGCTTGGCGGCCTAAATTTAGACGCAACTGAATAGAATGTGGCAAGTGCACTGGATTCTGTCAGTCAAGGAAGTTTCGATGCCTCGCATTAAACAAGACCCGCCTAGTTGTCACCGTTTCCTGACCAGCTTTGGAATCGGTCTGCAAGCCTGTTTGCCTGGAGTGTGTGTTTCGGTGGAAGGGCAAGGAGACAGCAATCAGTGATGAATATGTGATTTGAGATGATGAAGAGGTCTGGGAGGAGGGAGGAGGAGGAGAAGGATGATTATCTCACTCTAATCAGGGTACATCCAGCCAGGCAAAGAGGACTGATTAAAAAAAGACTCCATGTCACAATACAAGAGCATCGTTTGGCTGGGGCTTATAGGCTTATTGTGAGTGAGGACCAATGTTAGTCAACCACAATCAACAGCAAGAGGCCACTACACAGTTCATCAGAGACCCCGAGTAAACAAATAAAAGCGCAGCATGGGCCTCTCTGCAGACCGTTCGATCCCAGACAGGAGAATTCTGGGAAGGGGAACTCTGCAGGAAGCGCGACAGGTGTTTTAAGAGCTTGATCACCTATCTCCGTTCGTCAGTTTCTGTTCTTTGTTAAACTCCACGTAACCTCCATCAAGTCATCTGTCAAACAGCTCTCTCCCCCTCGCCCCCCCTCCACTCTGTCGGAATATAACTTGATTTGCTATGTCTGTATCCCTGCGATTGTCCTGCGCTTTGATAAGGATCCATGTTTTCAGGGAGGGTTTGGCTGCGCCGCATCTAATGAAAGATCTTAATTAGATCCATTTGTGCCCAAAGGAGAGTAGATGCAATATTAAATTGTCACTCCTATCACATTCCTCCAATTTAGGCTGCAGGATACGTCTCGATCCATTTTATTTTGCCACAGATAAATGGTGAACTTTGCTGTCACTACTACCTCCTGCATTTCCCCTCTCATCTTCAACAGAGATTGAGAGACTCGTTCCTCAGGAAGGAAAACATCTTCCTCTTTGCTATGTATTATAAAGCATTAGAGAAATACTCATTTGCTTTCAAATTTCTCTCTTTTTGGAGCACATAAAATTGTGTCCGTCTTTATTGAGTCCAAATTGAAGCCTTCCTGATAGTCTTGCTCTTTTAAGTATCAGCAAAATTCAGACAAGCCTCGTTTCCTTGAATGTGCCTTTTTTTAAATTGGCCATAGTAAATTTAACTTTGAAATATTTAAGTTGACTTTCCAAAGGCAAGGAGTAACACTTTTTTTATTTTTTTTATATTTTACAACCAAAATAAAAGTTTTTTTTTTTTTGTTTTTTTTTTTTTTACATAACCTGTGCACTGTGCATATTTATATATAAATACAGACAAATGCATGTATATATTTAAGATTTTTTTATATGAATAATATTTAAATATACATAAATCACATTAATAGAAATATATACATGTAAGTAGATGTAAATATTTTCTAAATATATACTGTATGTGTGTGTATTTACATATACAAAATAAACATACTCAATATACACACACATATTATGTAAACAAAAACTTATTTTGGATGAGATTAATCACAATTAATCATTCGACAGAACTACATTTTATCATAATATATTTTTTTATAATCACAAACTGCAAAATTGGCTGTACTATTATTTATTTGTCCAAATTAGCAATTTAATCCATGTAAACATTTTCTGATAATTCCAATATACTGTCCAATATACTCTGCATTAGTCTGCAAACATCAAGCGGAGGCTCACGTAGTCATTGGCTGCACTAGTCTCAGCACTGGTAGAAACCTGCAGCACGACTTGCATCTAGAAACATTCTGGCAGCTGACATTCCCCCTCGCTGGAGGAAAGCAAGAAATGTTCTCTAGGCATGCCGAGTCGCATCAAGCAATGCTGGTGGAAGATGACAGGGCCTGAAACAGCAACATCAGCAGCCTACTAAGAGCAACAAACTCAGCTGCTCTGCATAAATTTTATACACACAGTATCTCTAAACACACTGCTTATACTCTATCACACCTAGTGCCGCTGTATTCTTATATCTCAGCTCTCCTGCAAGACATGCTCTTTCATATTCATAGATTTTCACGGTTGAATTTTAAGGTCCTGCGATAGCAAAAGTTTCTCCGATATGTCATCACTTCGCCAGACATTTCCCCATCCCTCCACAAGGTCCATTTCTTTAAATATTTTTCCCTAGAATATACTCACACCTCATAACTTTTTTTCTTTCTTCACCATTCTAATTGGTCTGAAACATCTTTTCTTATGTCAAAAATGTTAGATGCCCCCCCCCCCCCCCCAACCCATAGTGTCTGAAATAGTGTTTTCGAATTTGAAGATTTTTGAGAGGGCGCGGATGGAGGTATGAGAGTTGGGGGAACACTGGAAGATATTTGTAACAGAAATCTCATAGTTTATACCAGTTGAGGTTAGCTTGGTATCTCTCCCTCATGATTTGCACATTATTCCCATGAATACCTTACAGTACTGTGTCATGTCAACAGCTGCAAAGAGAAGCAAGGACAAGCTAGAGACGCTCAGGAAGGACAAGTCCCATAATAAAGGGTTGTCTGGCAGGCTATCTGCTTTTTCTATCTAAGCGGAGGCTAATCAAATTGCACGTTTGGTAGCCTGTTGTCTGTTTTTAATGATTATTTCTTTCAAGCCTTCAGGGTCATGAAGCCAAAAGAATCAAAACAGCGCAATAGACATGCTTCCTGTCATCGTCTTGGTCATTATTACGTCCAAGCCAGCACTCTGAATTTTAATGGGTTAGCCGAGCTAACAGCACAGTGTGTTTGCGAGGCATATCTGCTCGTCGAATCCCAAGAGAGGTGTGCGAGAGATGGAGCACGGAAGAGCAAAGGCCTGCTGTTTTCTCTTGTCACCATGGAGAGAAATGGACAGAGTAATTGCGTTGTTCCAGAGCCTGAGGAATCCCATCAGCCAGGAGCTGGTGCTGTCAGAGAACATAAAGATGCCACTAAAAACTTAACTCTCCACTGACATGTTGGGTGGCTTGGGCCTGCACAAAACGACAGGGGAAAAGACAGACAGATTAACCATGGTAGGGTGCAGATGAGAGGGGAAAATGCTTCGGAGAGGGTTTGGGAAAAAGCCAGCTGAGATGAGGGCTGAGCGTGTCTGTTGCCAAGATTGTGTATGATGGATGTGAATGAAGTCGAAATAAATGCTCAGGGTTGCTTAATTCTTTCGCCATCTACCTCAATCTGGGAAATACTGGGGGTTTGCTAAATGAAGCTTATTTTCTCTTTTATTGTCAGTAAATGCAGCTTTTTGGCCCATTTTTATAGATTGAGGCAATAAGGAAATTAGTTAATCTCTGCTCATAGGCAGAGCATGTTCCCCTAGCCATGGAGACTTAGAGCAAAAATGCCCCCTGCATAAACAAATTAAATCTGTTACCTCTGTTGCTAACAAAGTGAAAATGAACAAACAGTGTGGATTGTGACATCAAATTAATATCTGCTCATGTTGCACCGCATTTCATTTTAGGCATTTTTACAGTGTTGCGCATTTTAACCAATCACACACCATTCTGTTGAGCTTAGGAATTCAATGACTAATTATCCCAATTATCGGTTTCTAATGTTTTTATTAAATTGTAATCATGTTAAATACAAATTCAGCCCCATTAAACATATGTGACCCTGGACCACAAAACCAGTCTTAAATGTATTTAATTTTTTTTTTCAAAATGTAGATTTATGTAACATATGAAAGCTGAATAAAGAAGCATTCCATTGGTGTATGGTTTATTATGATATTTGGCTGAGATACAACTATTTGAAAATCTGGAATGTGAGGGAGCAAAAAAATCTAAATATTGAGAAAATCGCCTTTAAAGTTGTCCAAGGTAATTATTAGCTATGCATATTATTAATCAAAAAGTTTTGATATATTTAAGGTATGAAAAAAAAAAAAATTATCTTCATAGAACATTGCTTAATATCCTAATGATTTTTGTCATAGAAGAAAAATCTTTAATTTTGACCCATAGAATGTTTTTTCTGACTATTGCTACAAATATACCCCAGCAATATAGCCCTGGTTCTTGCCTAAAAAGATGGTTTTATGATGCTTAATACATCTGGCTGCTTTTAGCCTTACCCTGGAGTTGGTTCGCTGTTGGAAAAACAAGGTAATGATAGCTTCATGTAGTTTAGAAACATTTTAGCTGGTTTTTGGCTGATCTAATGTAGTTTTCCAACTCTAACCAGCTTGACTAGCAGTGTTCCATAAAATTGAAGAATTGTCTGCCTATAAAATATACGTAATTATCCTATATCTTAAATCCAAAAGGTTGGTCAGATTGGAACCTTTGTCTCCAGCATGAGCTTCATAACACTTAGGGATTTATCTGTTGCATCACTGCTCTGACAATAAGCACACATTTAATAGAAATCCACACGGGTCTAAAAGAAGCGGGAATTTGACAAGTTTCTTTTCTGTTAACTTCAAAAAGGGCTTAACATTGCCTGAGGAGCTCTCTCGTTAGCCGTTATCATTGCCCTTTATGATAGGTGGGCTATTTGATCTCAGTGCGCCAGCTCTCAGCACAATTAACGTTGCTGCATGAAGAGAAGTTGGGTCTCGGTGCTCCATACATCTCTTCAGCAGGGAGAGTTAATTGTGTTTTGAAAAATGGGTCTGGTTGCATGACCGCGACCTCTACTACTGTCTGTTCTCACCGGTTTGGGATCCTGCCCGGCTCGGAGACTTGCAACTTTCTGACACGTTTTGTTTGTAACTCAATTAAAGCGTATTTTGAAGGTTTATTCCGTGCAGCACACTCTGCATGCTTTTTCCAAGAACTGTCCTCTGAAACATTCCTATTCCAATTTCTTAAATGGACTGGGGGATTGCGTGTTGGGTCTACGCAACACAAGAAAAACACCATTCGCAGCTCATGTGTCTGTGTTAGTGTGAAACCAAAAAGTGTCAAGTCTGTAGTGTTGTGAGAGAAGGGACAGGTAATGCAAGCAACATCGGACATCACAAGCTAGGTGTTGCCCATTCCCCAAGCACACTATCACACACTCAACAAATTACACAGTACCTCCTCTTCAATCTCCTTGTGGGACATAAAACCCACATACGGTCATCTCCAAGTTTCCTCTTTTCCAGATCTGAGCTTCCTCTTTGTCTCATGTATGTTTGAAGTCCTCTGAAGTGCTTTCACATGGGCCTAATCTCTTGCCTTCTCTTCTCTTCTTTTGCAGATGGTCACAAGAACAAAGAAAATATTTGTAGGTGGATTATCAGCTAACACAGTAGTTGAAGATGTGAAGCAGTATTTTGAACAGTTTGGCAAGGTAAGATCTCATTTTCCTTTTTCTCTTTGGCTAATTTTATGGAGAGATGTTTGGATGTGATGAGAAACGCTGTCCTTCAAGGACCTTTTTCAAGACTTTCAAACAGGCCATTTAAGATGTGACCATATGGAGTCGAGGGACCTGTGTTTGCTTGGTCTCTGTTGTCCACTGGTTGTAGTAGCCAGGACCTTATGCTAAAAGCTGTTGCGTGTAATCGGTCTAAATATTTATATATTATATGGGTATATTTTTGCCCATTTAGCTAACATATTCTTTAATATAGAAATAACATCTCTTTCTACTAATGCTGTCATTTATACAGGGCAATATTTCAGACATTCAAACAGATAACATCTTTCTAAATGAAAAGAACCGACTCATAAGAGTCATTTGTTTTGGGAATCAAGTTACATTGTTAATGTTGTATGGTTTTGAGTAACTAAAAATAACTGAATAACATAAGGCCACATCTACATGTACGCAAGTATTTTTTTAAACAGAGTTTTTCCTTCTTCCATTTAAAAAAATAAATAAATCTTTGTCCACATGGAAACGAAAATGCATGCTATGATGAACTGTCAAGAGCATGCCAAGCCAACAGGTGGTGATATCATCTCAAATGTAAACCATGCTGGCCAATCAGAAGCCTGAAAAAGTTTCCAGTAGGCGGGGATAACAGTCCTGGCTCAGATGTCACATGCCAAAAACACCGGTTTCGCCGTTTCGCTGATAACACTGCAACCAGCGTTTTTGAAACTCTTCACCCTGGCAGGCATTTTCAAAAATGTTAGGTTTCAGTAACCTGGCGCTGCCTTTGCGTGTAGATGAATGGCCAAACTGCATAGAAAAAGCTGCAGTTATAACTGCGTTTCGTGTGGTTATCAAAAACTTAAGATTTTGATATGATTTTGGACTGGACTTATGAATCAATATCTGTAAACTCTGAAAAAGTATCTGAAAATCACAATTTTAACCTGACATGTCTTTTAAGCCTGATATCTAATTTACCTTACACATGCAGAAGATTGATAATCAACCCATATGTGTATGTATATATTTAACCCATCCATTTAACCCATCCAAATGCACACACACACACACACATCAGTGAGAAGTGAACACACCGTAAACACACACCCAGAGCAGTGGGCAGCTATATCCAGTGCGCGGGGAGCAACTGGGGGACAGTGCCTTGCTCAAGGGTACTTCAGCCATGGATATTGAGGGTGGAAGAGAGTACTGTTCATTCACGTCCCCACCTACAACTCCTGCCAGCACCCCCAGGTGTGGGTGTTTGTGTGTTTATATAAATATATAATATTATGGATGGAGCGGTTCGCTGAAAAAAAACAAAACGGACCGTTCAGATCTCTACACATGGTTCGGCACGTGTTGGGACCGCGGTTTAACTTAAATCTCACAAAGCATCTGTAATATGGTTTTCTATAAATAACAAGTAAAACAAACAGGGTTCAGCTAATGTATGTTTCTTTTGATGCATGCACATTCTGGCTTTCCAGACATTACAGCGATGGAGAAGAAAAAAAAAACAAATAAATACTTTGACAAACCATGCACTCTTGTTCAATGCGAATGGCGTATGCTGAAATATGAGTAGCCATTTATTCCATCATCACCCGGGTGGTGATAGCAGGCGCTTTCGCTTAAAGAAACCTGTGGTGTAATTAGGGGTGAACGTAGTGAAAACTTACTGTATGCTACAGTATAGATGGGGAACCGATTACTCCCCCATTATATTTTGTAAACCTTATTTAGAACTGTACAGATGCTGATATTATGTATTGATAAATACCTTGTTCTCTGTTTCTCGCTTTTCACCACTGTGGTTTGCGGATTGAAAAAGAATGCTATGAAAGATGGGAGGAGCCAATCGAAATCTGCCACAATTTTCACATGAAATATAAAGGGTAATATAAATTTGTGTACAGTTTATGGAACTATAGCCCCCTAAAAATGGCCTAGCGACACCCATGCTGTGTGATATGACTTTGAGTAAGTTCGAGGTCTCTCTCTATTTCAGACTCTGTATAAATACCTAGCTCCATTTGTTTGTAATCAGTTGTGTCTGAGTGGACCTAACACACACTTGACTTGATTGAAGTGCTCAATTATGCAGATGTTTTACTTGCCCTGTGCTGTACGTCTTGCCCTGGGGGTGTTTTGACCAGCGCCAGCGCTGGCAGTAGACAACCGCTAAATCATTGTGATTAAAGGAACGGTGGAGGATTTGTGGCTTCTTAGGTCACAAGACTATATTAGTCTTACTACAGACTGGTTTATTGAGGCATACTTGTCTGCCGTCTTTATGTAAAGCTGTAGATCGTTACTTTGAATGGGCAGAGTGATCCAATAACGCTAAAGACCTCAGCACTCAGTGTCTCATTGTTTATAAGTTGCGAAGTCTAATGAAATGTCTGTCTCTTAAGACAAGAAAATTACAAATTGACCGTCAGTTGGATGCACACACTTATGAGTAAAGGCGAAACGAGCTTTCAAAGTGAAGTGAGTTGTTAGAAGATTGGATTTGCAGCAAACTCTTGATGACTCTGCAAGTCAGCCCACCTGGAGGTTTTGCCACACTGTGGTGTCAGTTGAGCTTATACCTGGAGGAGTGTGTGTGTGTGTGCGCTCATGGGGGCGTGTGTGTAGGCCAATTAACAGTGTCTACTGGCGAGCAGTGTGTAGTGAAAGAACGAGGGTCCTGGGAGGAGAGCAGGTGGCATGGGGCAGCAGGGTCACAGGATCTGTCTCCTTAGAAGCTGTGTTCTTCCTGAGCGCTTTTTCTGTGCTATGACAGCTTACACACTCACTTACACCCACACACCCACACTTAAGCAGCACTAAGGGGCATTTATTGCACAACACTGCAGAATTAAAATTTTAAAAGCTTTTCCACAAAGGCTCTTTGAGTTAGATCCACTTTTCATTAGCATACAGTTATTTCGTGCTAATGCGGCATGTTGCCTTCTTACTTTTAGAAGAAGGCATGCCTAAATAATTTCACTTGTTTACTCTGAAACAATTTATATGTGTATAGACAACAGACTTGGCATGGTTTGATTATAAATCTCGGCAAGATATTTTGTACATTCTACGTGATGAGAACGTAAAAAGCTGCCTCGCTCCCCGCATAAACCTTCATTTGCCCTAATTACATAGGGTGGCTTAGTATGCTTAGTCATAGGTTTATTGTAATCGGCTTGGAGTAGATCTCCAAACAAAGTACACTTATTCTGCTAAGTTGAAACAACTCCTGTTTACTTAATTACCACCCTCCCCACTCCCTCTCTCTCTCTACCTCTTTCACTCTAGTGTTCGCTGTGCTGATATGGCCAGGCTTTAGTTTCATCAGGCCTGAGAGTTGTTTCCAAGCCAGTGCTCTTCCACAATCAGGCCTTTATGCCTCCTCTGTCCTGGTTCCCGTATCGGCCTGGGTGAGAGCCAACTTCTACCATTTCAGGGACAAGGCTTTACCCTTCTCCAGCCTTGATAGACCGTTTGTCCAGCATTTGTAATATACAGTATAATTTAATGTAAAATAATATTAATTAATGCTAGTTTTCTAATCCACATGGCCTTGGTTAGGTCAGCAGGAAAGATATTTTGTTTTAAAAGCAGAGAAAATTAACACATTTTACTTTAAAGTAGTTGGCATTACCGGTACGTACACTAATAAATTATTAACAGTAAGACCGGGGAAATTTATTAAGAATGTAAATAAGGTAAATTTTTGTTTCATGATGTGTTTAAAAGTGAGGCATCCAACAGAAAATCATCTGGTTGAATTTGAAAATCAGTGTTCATTCTTCACAAAGCATAATTTTCTCCACCGAGCAACTTGCTCTCTATTTTTTGACATAGAGCACGTTTTCACATGTTTTTTCTGTGGTGGTTTTGACTCATGACTCACTGACCAGCCCACATTGAAGGCTGGATGAATTAAACCGTAATCACAAGTTTGGTGACAGACTGTGTATTGTCATGTTTCTGTAATGAAATGTCAGTTTTCTCTTTCTCTCATCTTCAATATTCAGGACAGGACAGTGGGCTGCTTGTAATGACCGCATCCCGAGCACTCACTGTTAGTTAATTTAGCATACCTGGTGAACCGCTAACATTTAATAACGGCATTCGATTTACCTCAGGCTTGGGTAATAAAACAGTGCACTGCTCTATTTGCAAGCCTCGCTGCATCACTGAGCCCTTAAAGTCTGATTTAATAAGCTTGTTTAATGAGAGGTGTTTGTGGATTCAGTGTGAAGAGTTTATTTCAGATGCATTTTCCTCATGTACACAGTGAGATTGTGGAAATATGACAGCGGATCAGCAGTGAGAGTAATGGCGGCCTTCCAAAGTTGTCTTAAAGAGGCATCGTCTTCCTCTCAAGGTTAGTTCCTGTACACTCAGGGTATTTTTCCTCGCCGTTGGCCTTTAGCGTCATCATCTCAGGGTTTATACTTGACGCTGTGTAAAGCTGCTTTAAGACAATCTCTATTGTTAAAAGCACTGTATGAATGGAGTGTATTGGATCAAAAGGTTAAAGTGACTGTGCATAAGCAAATAATAAAGATTAGCAAAACTCTGAATGGACTGCATGGAAAAAGGGGTCAGATTTAACACCACACCGTGGCTTATGCTATATGTAACGCTTGCGTTCAGTGAATTTCCACTTCCTTGATTTAGCGTGGAGTATTTTCCGAGTGTGCTGCTTCAGCTTTGTGAGAATTTCATGGTTTATTTTCTTTTAATGTCTTAGCAGGAACTTCATTGTCTGGGCAGAGATGTGTTATTTCTTATCAACAGGCACTTTGGACTGCTTTTACTCCGTAAGACTGGCCAGGGTAGTGTCCTCTATTCACTCTGAGGGTTAGCAGTAAATCCCTGCGGACTTCTATGGAGCCTGTAGCCCTTAAATGTTCTCCACACATCAGTGGCCTCGCACAAGTGGGAAGTCACTAACAAAAGGTAGAAATTCTTAAGGGCGGCTGAAATACTCAATCACGGGCTCCCCGCTCTCCAGTGCCCTCTGGAGTGAAGGGAGAAAACAAATGAGGAGCTAGTGAGGGATGAAAAGGGAAGGTGAGGAAAAGAAGCAGCTTTTGAACTGGCTGGGATTAGTTTTAAGATGATGCGCTCTCTCCAGACTCCTCTCTCCCTCTGCTCCCGTCCTCCTAACATCCTTGGCTGTCGGAGCCCACACCTGTATTTGTTTCGCCACTGAGTCTTTAACAAGGTCTCAAAATGACTTTCACAGCGCTTGTGTTAACCAGTGAAACCAAATCTTCTTGTGAAGATTGAAAACACAATTGATTTTGGGGCAGGGCTGAGGTCGCTGCCCAGACCTTTCTCTCTTTCGACCTCTGTATGCTCTCTCTCATCTCTATCCTTCTTTAATTCCGTTTTTTTTTTCTTTGTTTTTGTTTGGCGGGACACACATCCAAAATGTGTTCTGATCTGTTCTTTTAATCAAAATGTCGCCTCACATTTCAAAACTCCTCTCCAAGGAAGTCTGTCTTGCTCCAGTTTTATTTCACCAGAATGCATGATTAGATAATTGTGTATTATTTTTAAAAATAGCATAATGTGTGCGTGTATAGAAATTACCGTATTTTCCGGACTATAAGTCGCACTTTTTTTCATAGTTTGGCTGGTCCTACGACTTATAGTCAGGTGCGACTTATTTATCAAAATTAATTTGACGTGAACCGAGAGAAATGAACTAAGAGAAAACATTACCGTCTACAGCTGCGAGAGGGCGCTCTAAGCTGCTCAGTGCTCCTGTAGCCTACCACTGAGCAACATAGAGCACCCTCTCGCAGCTGTAGATGGTAATGTTTTCTCTTGGTGCTTGGTTCTTAATAAATGCGACTTATAGTCCAGTGCGACTTATATATGTTTTTTTTTCCTCGTCATGACGTATTTTTGGACTGGTGCGACTTATAGTCCGAAAAATACGGTGTGTGTTTGGTATATGAATTAGTCACATGTAGCAATCACCAATAACAATTTAATCCAGTACTAGACCATTTAAAACTGTTGTTATTTATAACAGTGAATTATACATTAACTTTCATGAATGAATAAATTAATGATTGAGTCCTTCATTTTAATGTTAAGTGGTACTCCTTGCCCTTCATGTTAAAAAAAAAAATGTCCCCATAAGAATGATGTAATTACATCATCTGCCAGTAGGGGTGAACAACCTGTTGCTAACCAGCCAAGATTTGACCCCCTAGTTTCCTGGTCCTTTTTCTCAACCTCCCTGACGTTTAAGGTGTTCTAATTGTGCATGCATACCGTTGTATGCTTTTATACTTAAGAAAAAAAAAAAAAAGCTTAAAATATCTTCTTTCGTGGCAGAATGCACTAGGGATCTGTCTTTTAACAGTTGGTGTGTAAATGATCTTTAAAACATTTTGCTGAAGGAAAAATAAACGCAGGGTACCCAGTAGATTTCCCCTCAGTTGTCGGGGCAGCTCAGAAGCTTTCAACCCAGCGACTCGCTCACGGTTACGGGCTCTAAAGCACAGGCACCAAAATCTAGCTTAGCGGGACTGTTTGAAAGAAAAATGAGACCAATGATTTAACACTTTCCCTGACCTTTGTTTGCTCTAAGTATTGGCAGTATTTCTAGGAGTCAAGGGGGGATGATTTTAAAATGCCCACAGGAGAATTGGATGTTAAACTGCTTCTTGGCAATGATTTCCATTTTGATTCTGCTTTTTTCCTTCTCGTCTCCTTCAGTCTGTAGTTCGGCAGTACATCTTGTTGTTCAGGACCTCCCCAGAGTACATCATTTATAACCTTGCGGTGATGGATTGGCCTTAGTTTAGCTGCCTTGTATGCACCAGAAGGCCCCTGTGCTTTTACCATATACCCATCAGAGCACTAGTTTTCGTCTTTGATGGCATTATTTACCTGGCCATCTTCAAATCACGTCATCCAACGGAAAGAGCTTGACCACATTTGGCTAACTTAATCACTCTAATCACTCTCTGTTAATTGCTTTTTCCTCGTCAAAGTCCCTGTGCTCTAAGATGATTTAGAGGGCATGAAAGCTGGAATCAAGGTCTTGTAGATGTCGTCAGAGCTGTGGCGATGCCATGTTGCATCATACAGGCTGACTTTATCCGTGACCCTTAAAACGGAAGCGTGTTTTATGGATTTAGATTATCTGTGGCAGATGGTTTGCTAACTTTAAAGTGCATATTTGAGCTATGGTGAAGCTTTACGTTAGGGATAACATTTAAGCTATATTTAATTAGTGTTTGGGTTTTGATAAAGATGTGTTTAAGCTTAAGGTTTGCAAATAGCATTACACTGTTGACATTAGTGTCTGTAATAAGATTGTTTTAGTATTGAATAAGTTTGCAGTCATTTTACGTTTATGCATATAAACCAGATATATCTCCCACCAGGGTTTCTTTGTAAGCGCGGATTGCCTTGATTGCCTTAGAACTGAGTCTCACTGGGTCATGTGTGGATAGATACACCCCTGGGTCCGGTCACATCCGTTTAAAAGTGTCCACTGATATTCTAGTCTAAGATATGTTAGATAGATATTTTAAAACAAATCAGGAAGTCTTGTCACTTTGAAATGCAACAGTATCTCTTCAAAGCCAGCTGCATGATCACAAATGATGACGTTTACCACCAAGCAATATGAATTTGTTCAAATCCATAACACTGTGTATGAGCAATAGCAATAGTGTTGCTTGCGTTAGCAATCACCACTAAAAATCTGTGTTTATAGGTGATATAAAATGGCTTCAACGCTGAAGTCATTTAGCGAAGTCAACGCTCGGTTACGTGTGTGTGATGTTTTTAAAGGTGGCCCTAACTCATGTTATCATCACAGTGTGAGATGAGGATTAGTGTGGACCACTTCTCTTCTAACAGGTTTTCCCGGTATAAAGCATTCAGATGGAAACAGACTGCAAAGGAAGGCGATGATCTGTGTTTGTGTGAGGGAGGGAGATGTTTGACAGAATCTAATAAAGCCAGCCAGCAGAACTGTTCAACTCTTACAGCTGCAGCTACAGTAATTACAAAACACTGCACCTGACAATCAGACTCTCTCTCTCTCTCTCTCTCTCTCTCTCTCTCTCCAGTCTGTTTTTGCAGAGCTGCCGTAAAATCCAGAGTGAAGAGAAAATGCCACTGAGGTCAAGGTGTGTAATGAAGCATTCTGATAGTGTGAATGGTTATTAAGTGCTAGGAGAACATACTCTGTTTCCCCAGTTTGGCCTCTGCGGTGGGGAGGGAGCCCTCTTCTATGGCAGAGGCAGGAAAGTGTGCAAACTGAAGGTCATTCGGTGGCTCAGGAACAAGCCTCTGGAAATTGAGTTTGATGTAGTTGTTAACTGACTGTTGGTAGAGGCTGGAAAAGTTGCTGATAGACTAAGCATCTTTTGTAAATGTATTGCTTTTACACAACAAATGTTTATGTTTGTTAATTGACTGGCAGTAGTGGCTTATAAAACTGTTGATAGACTTATAGTTTTTCTTTTATAAAAAAGATGTTTAGAGTGTTGGTATTAGCTTTTAATGCCATATATGAGTGTAACGCTCAGTTCAATATTTCAAGTACTTTGGTAAACCAAATCCTGCTCAGATCGCGCTCTGACATAAAATTCATCCAGTAGACCTCATTGTTTTTTTTTCTGTTTATAATGAAATTCTTGAAAAAATGTATCAATTAAAGCAGCAGTCCCATGAAAAGCAAACACAAGATGAAATGCACTTAACAGAATTATTTAGTGGTGTTAAAGAACACAATTTCTAAAAACTGCGGGGAAAATGCAGTCCATTAAAATGTCTTTCAATCTGTACTTTAGAAACATCAGACAAACTATTGCTTAGCCTATTCCACAGATACTCGAACTAGCAAATTACCAAAGGGCATTTTGGGCTGAGCGAGTGGCAGTTCATAAATATGAATGTGAATGAATATGAAGGAAATATGAATGCTACGCCTCCCTGCTCACACACACTGTGTCTGCTCTGGCACACATATACGTATTACTATACTAAGTATTTTTACTAGTATATAACTCCAATGTTGATGATACAATCAGTATAGCTATGGTCTCCCTCGTCAAATCGAAATTTCCCAGCCAAGTATGGATCCGCTCTAGAATGTGCACACAACGCATATGTTTGTTTATTTTTAACTTGGATGTTTATGATGCTTCAATTAGCAAGCTATGGCCTGCCTCATCGAAGGCAACCTTGCCAAGCAGATGTGTATCTGCTCAAACACACGCACAGAAAACGCAAGCGCACAAGCGAGCAAGTCCGATCCGTTCGTTGCACTTCACAGCAATTTGTCACAGGCTCGAAGAGCTCTTTCCAAGTTGCGCTCCTGAATTAAAAGACTCCTGAGTGAATGTCACATGTGTAGAAGGGGGAGCAGATGCGACAGATGGGCTCCAAGAGTCTCTCTCTCTCTGTCAGCCTGCTCTCAAAAGCCACAGTAAAATATTGAGCCATTAGGACCTTTTGTCAGAGTGAATCAGGTGTGATGGGGGTGGGGGTGGGGGGTTGAGAAAGCGGAGGATTGAAGCTTGAACTCAGAAGCACAAAGGCACAACTGCCAAAAATCCTGCTCGTGCACACACAAACACACAGACAGCAGCTGTAGGGAAAACTCACGCCCTCCCTCCCTCCCTGACTTATTCTCACTCTCTCTCTCTCTCTCTCTCTCTCTCTCTCTCTCTCTCTCAAATCCTTCACTCCAAACAAGCTATGCATTTACACGGTGCATTGTGTTTAATGTTCCAAACGCCAAATCTGAGAGGCTTGAATGCCGTCTCTGAAATCTCTCCCATGGCATGCATAAATTCCCACTAAATTAGAATATAAAAGACGTGCAGAATGAAATCTATTTGCCACAGCACATGTATATGTATTTGGTGCTTCTGAAAGGTCACATTCAGGCTTGGTGCATTCCAGCAACATGCAATTATTCACTCCCTAACAGGATAGAAGCCACAGTTTTATTGTTTAGTCGCCCAATATTTTGGTTTACAATTTTCTAAGCCTGTGTCTTGTTTTATTTTCTGCAGGATTTAATGTTATTTTGAGACAAAAGTTCAAGGTATAAATACGGACAAATGACTTTGTCAAATGTCAAATCAGAGTTAAGGGATCTGTTTAAATAAATAAAAATTAAAAACAAGGAATTAAGACAGAAGTGTTAGCAGAGAAAACAGAAGTAATGCACACATGCATTGTTTCTCTCACAGTAGCACCTTACTATTATGAACACGCCATGTGCTATCAAGGTGACTAAGACAATGATTTTAAACTGAACTGTTTCGATAGCACTCCAGAATGCTATAATAATAGGGCTGTGAATCTTTGGCTATACTTCGATTCGATTTACAATTCATAGGTTTTCGATTCAAGAACGATTTTTGCAAATTTATAATGATTCAATTTAACACGATTCACAATTAAATTAAATTATAACGATTCAATTCTGCAATTCTGCAAAGTGCATTCACAAGATTTTTTAAATGCTTCAACTAAATTCTTTAAATGCATAGTCAGGAGGCAAATTACACAGCAACCTTTATGGTTAGAGAACCATAGGTTAGAGAGAAAGAAAAAAAATAACACTTTTGTGCATTGGTAGATGATAGTTTGGTGATGCTATGGCATGACATGTCATGCGTAAAAATTTATGTAAGCCAAGATTTAAAAAAAGTTATGTATAGGTTATCATTTTGTCACACTGGGATATAACCATAATTTCAGAAGTGACATAAATGTCAAATACAATAATTGTATGTATGTATTATTACAATTATTATTTATTTTTTTACAATACATTTTTTTTTATCTATTACTTTTAATTTGCTATAAGAAAATTAAATACACTGCTGGACAATATTCAATCATTTGTAATCTATATTTTTTTCCTAATGGCAATTTTATGATTGTTTTATATACTACAAACAATTATTTCAATGTTCTGTACAAAATAAAGTAAAAAAAAAAAAATTAAAATAAACTAGTTTGTGTACTGTAATATGTTAATTAGCACTGCATCATTCATACATTTTACTCATTTCCATAATATAAAATGCTAAAGTATTTAACTTTTCCTCTCCATTGACGAATGGTGTTTTTGAGAGAAAACGTGCCCTATGTCAGTTTGCTATAGCAACGAACGCTACTTTCATGCATCTGATCAGAGAAACCTTGTGCTTTTAATTCAAGGTTGTTGTTAATGCTATGGTAATTTTATCAGTTTCCTTCATACATTCTGTTCCACAACATTGTTAAAACGCATTTATCGTTAAGTGGAACTGTGCATATGCTTTAGACACTTACATTTCTGCTTTCAACTGCTCAGGTAATGTAATTCGTAAGATGTCGAGAGCCACTGAAAAGCCTACAGAAAAGTAAAACTACTTCACTTTAGCATTACTTGCCACGAGTCCTAAGGAGAGATTACACATCAGCTGCGTCAGAGACGAACAGAGCACGGGCGCAATCCTATGGCACAAATTTGTGTTTGTAGTATTTTAATGTGGATATATTTTGAAAGCACTGACTCGCTATAGAAATCGTGTTTCATTTGATACTTAGCGTTTTAAATCAATTACTGTCCGAGATCGGCGATTCAAGATTCAAAAATCATGTTTCGGGATTTATGCATATGCATATAGAGTTTGTAATCGATGCATCGATAAAAGAAGTGAATGGTAACACCCCTACTATAAAACATCCAAATGGTTTTCAAGAGCCTACAAAGTAAATGGTTGCATGCAGGTTTTAAAAGAAAAAGCCGCATTATTCTATTCTTTCTAAACAAAATTTAGGAGCATGAAACTAAAAAGAGATGGCTCGAGCGTGTGGTTGAGAAAGAGAGGGATGGAGGAAGATATGAAATGAAAGGTCATGAGGAAGCAGAATAACGGCAGAGAGCAAGCTTGTTATCTGTTTCAGGGGTAGGGAGAGCTCGGCTGAGCAAAGCTCAAGGGAGCAAGGTCAGTTCTCCAGTAAAAGTGAGAAAATGAAAGTCAGAAAGTTCTGCTGTAACTGTAAAATACAATGCATTATTTGATGTGTGTCAAATTTAGGCCAGGTCAGAAATATCTATATAAACTCTGTCCTATGCAAATATTTTGATCGTTCAGAAGTGACTGATGGAATTATAACTACTAATAAAAAATAAAAAAAAAATAATAATAATACAATGCCCTATTATACACAAGCTTTAGCATTTCTAATGTTCACACAGTGCAAATATAGTAATGCACAATATAAAAATTGTTTGATACTAGTAAAAAACAATCTGTATTTTCAAAAAATTTTTGTCTAATTTTAGTTATATATATAGTTTATATATATATATATATATATATATATATATATATATATATATATATATATATATATTAGGGCCGGGACTCGATTAAAAAAAATTAATCTAATTAATTAGATGCTTTGAAATTAATTAATCGAAATTAATCGCATTTTAATCGCATATAAATATTTGACCTGAGAACAGTGAGAAGTAATTTTTTTTTCACATGGATTTATAGTATACCATTGAATAATGACTGAATACATAAGCTTAAGCAACAAATATTGTTTATTTTTGTTCAACCAAGTCTAGCAGACCAGTGCAATTTTTGCCATGAAGTGTAGCAATAGCATATTTAGAAACAATTTAGAAATAGTACATTTCAGAAATTCAGGAAGCTTATAGGTGCTGGAACCTTCTGTAAAGAGTTTTTTTAAGTAAAACACAATACTGTCAATTACATTCAGAACATTGGAAACACTGACTATTAGAAAACATCTCTCTGTTGCTTCAGAGGCCATAACATACTAAGTCCAACTCTCAATAACCTTGGCCAAAACAATAAAGAGTTCAACATAAACTGTTGCACCAACAAAATAATACATAGTTCAACATAAAGTGTAAAGTCCAGGCTAGCTGCTATATGTTTTGGGTTGAGGTGATACTTGAGGCTCGATGTGCTGCTGCAGTGATATGCGAAGCGAACGCTAGTTGATGCTCCAGTATAATCGGTCCGCCGAAACAAATCCAGTGAGAAACGTTCCGCGGTGCAAAAATAAGTTATTAAAAATGCTGAATTTTTTTTTTCTGTAATTAATTAATCTTAGTTAACGCGTTATTTTTTGTGTAATTAATTAATCTCTATTAACGCGTTAAAGTCCCGGCCCTAATATATATATATATATATATATATATATATATATATATATATATATATATATATATATATATATATATATATATATATATATATATATATTCAGAAACAAATAAAAACACTAAAAACTAAAATCAACTGTTTCGATGTTAAAAGTGATTTTAAGCATTGAAACATTGTAATGTATAGTATGAAAAAAAATTTAATTGTCATTTGGAGATTTGTATTTTGTTAAATTATTAGTATTTATAAGATTAACATTTAGTATTTTAAGAAAAATCTAAATAATTTACAGGAAGCAAATATACACAATTAAATACCCTATAATAAAAAATATAGATAAAATGAACCATTTTTAGTGACTCTAAAACTCTAAAAACAAATTAAACGTATCACAATATACCATCCTAATCTGAAAAAGTGGCTTTAAAACTATGTGTATTGTGACAAGATAAAAAAAAAAAAAAGTACATATTTAAAAGATGGCAACTTACATGACTTAAACACAAACTGATAGCAACAGCTATAATGGGTTGACAGCAAATAAATCTAAAACACTTAGAAAGGCACACAGCTCAAGTCTTCATCTCTGTGAGTCCTTCAAATGTAAGAAAGTCAGTTTGGTTATACAACATAATTGTCACTCTCATTTATATCTGAACTGTGTTTAAGTAGTAGTATTTACCAATATAAAACAGTACTGAAAACTGTATTTTGTGTGAATGCAGCCATTGATGGGAAAGAAACAAGAGAAAACATCACAAATGTGCTTGGAGTATTGTAATTTGATCTTGTCGTGCAGAACGAGGGGCTTTGGTCCACAAAGCCAGTAAAATCCCCTTCATTCACACTCATTCTGTGGTGATTGCCATTCGCCTGCTTCTTTATAAACAAAGGGATTGGCAGTCTGTGCCAACCATGGGCAACCTGGCACTGTGAGGGAAGTGCCCAGGAGTGGGACAGAAAGCAGCCTCCATCACATCAATGTCTAAAAATCCTACTCACTCCTGATACAAAATAATTAGCAGTGATGGCACCTCAGCCCCAAACGCAAGACTCCGAGCCACCAGGGTGCAGGAGATTTCGAAAGACTTAAAAGACCTCCCTTTGACACCCAGGGTGGTGTGGTCAGCCTGTTTGGACCACTGCGACAGATCAAACGAATAAAGAAGATGGGGTGAAAGTCACTTTTTTGCCCGCTTTCTTCTTGCAGTTACGCTTTCTATTTATCATAGCGGAACACAGCATGCATCTCTGCTTGATTCTCTGCAGCATGTGATAATTTTAATTAAGTCTGGACCCCAAACTGAAGTCAGTTGGCCTTTCTTCTCCTGACGCGTCATGCTGTGAGTGATTTAGTCTTCATTTTGGTGCCCTTAACGTTCGCACTTCAAACATGCACGCGTCATGCAGTTTGCCTCTTTTTTTTTTTCCATTTGTTAGTTGTGTTTACAGGTTTACAATTAATTTTATTTTTGCCCATTTTCCACGTTTTACTACTGAAAGAAACCAAGGAAATGGTAGTTAAAATGAGATAAAAAGAGTCGCAAGCCAGAATCAAACTTAACCATTAAACCATATCTTCAACATTAATTTAGTAATCCATCCCCCAAACACCCTGAAAAGCGTGTTTTGATGCTATTTGCAATATGTGGCCGTTTCAGAGGAAATGTTGGAAGGCCAGACATACAAGACAATTTGAAAACACTCTGGGGTCCCTGAGTGGTCTCACAGGCAATTCGTCAGAAACGCAGATTGAACATCTGCGCATGTGGCTGCTGTTTGGACGCTGGGGAAGTAGTGTGTTGTCATTAAGGCGGGTGACGAGGGCACCGGGCCCAGACCCCTTCCTCGCCAGCCCCCAGCCCACCCTCCCACCAGCTGTTTGGAAGGATGGATGTCAACCACCTGCTGTGGAGAGAAATTAGAGCGCTTGTACCAGTCTTCTTTTTAATCATCCGAATCATTCACTCCCTTATTTTGAAGTTCGGCTCCCGAGGCAACGGCACCAGCAGGCCAGTTGACTCCTCATTGACGTCTGGATTAAACTGACAAGCTGTCTTTTCAAAAGAATCCCTGCTACATTTCGAATTGCCGCTTCCCCCCCACGGCGTTGATAAAGACTGTCGGTAGGGCCTGAAAAACACAGCAAAACTTATTTGCAGACAGTGAAAACAATTACAGTATCTGTCTCTCCTTTAATCCATTTCAAGGTGACATTTAATGCCAAGTTATTCTTGTTGGAAACCTTCAGGGGATGATAAATCAGTCAACAAAATGTAATTCATTTTAATGGATTGTGAGTGTTTTTATTTTCTTAAGTCAAATCTAAAAAGGATCACTGCCTGGGAAGGAAGCCAGCGAATAGGGGAGAAGGGCACCGGGTGCTCAGGCTCCGCGCTGGAGTGGCTTGCCTAAGGAAGTATAATTTCCTGAAGTCTGGTATATATCTGTCATTGCAAATGCGTTTGTCATTAGAGTATGGAGGGATATGCCCAAACTCGCTCTAGCGCATGTGGTATGTCTATCCAATTAGAATCTGACAAAAAGCTTTATTTATGATTCAGAGGCTTAAAGATTTACTTCAGATCACTGCGGAAGGTAAATTTGCTTGTTTAACTAAATACAGGAAACATGCATTACTTGGATGCACAAAAACTCTTCATTTTTCCACTGCTATTCTCCATGTCATCTCAGTTGCATCTTCATGTAATTCGTGAGGGACTACTTAACCTTGGCCTCTTGCTACACCACTCCACAGGATCCATCTCCAGCGACAATAAACCCACAACCCCCATGGTGCATATTCAGCCTTACTGTGCTCTTCAATGACGCATTATTGTGCCCAACATGGGCCCGTGGAGTGGGACAGTGTGGGAGTTCATTAAAAAAACAAAAACAAAGAAAGCAGGCAGGTAATGTATTGGCATTTGAGTTAATTAGTGCTGCAGCCTGAAGAGTCCTTCACCGCTTCTTTGCGTGCTCGCCTCAAGCCGCACAAACAGTCATCTAGACCTCGCTAAAGCACACACATACGCATGCATTGCATGCAGCGAATATATTTATCAATCCAATCTGCTTCATCCATTTATCCTTCTCGCCTCCCCTACCTCTATCTCTTCATCTACAGAAGCAACACAGCAGAACCCCACAGTTGTTGACACTCATATGAGAGGACATGCCCTTTAAAAGAGGCTGAGTCTCTGAGCGAATTCTGTCTAATTATATGTGGATGATGCCATTTCTTCTGTATTATGTGTCTCTTTTCCTTTCTCCCTCACACCATGTTGGCACCGGTCCACTGGAGCCCCTTCGCAGCACTAGCGTACGTTTTACAGCCATTCTTCGCTGTGTAAGCGCGGTAATTGTATATAATGTCCAATACCTTTGAGGCTTCATTAAAGCTTTGCATCAAGCTGCGGGCAGAAAAAACAAGCCGTAACTTCTAGTGAGCATGAGGTGGAAGGAGAGTGGGGGACAGAAACAAGGCCATTTAAAGCTTTCAAAGCATTTTGAGTGGGAGAGGTAGTTATCCCAATGGGACATTGTTTTATGTGTTTTTTCCTACGTTACTCGTGCACGACGTGTAGCAGCATGTAAGCGTTCAGACGGCCCTGTGCCAAATAAGCACCCATGCTGTCAGCCCAATCAGATTTTGGAGGGACACTGAGGAGAGACAACTCTAGTTATAATTTCTCTCTCATCGCCGCGTCTTTCTCTCGAGCTCACACTGACTGTTTTCACGCTGAGCATTTAAATGTTCTCGTTTCTTCGCATCCGCCTCTTTGAGCTGATGAGAGACACACGAGCGTATCAATCTTCTCTGCCGAAGGAGAAATAAAAAAAAGTAATCACCAAAAGCGCCTCTCAAAGTTCACAACGGACCACGGTCTGAATTACGCTGAGATAATCCTGTTTTCCAACCGTCACGTTTGAGAGTGAAAGGAAGCTGTCACTCATAACCTGCTTTTGCTTCCGTGCTCCTGGACAGCTTTGTGGAATATCAGCCCGGTGCAGACTTCCTGTGAGCTCACTGCGCAACGGGACACAGCGGTGCCTCTCTCTCTCTAAGAGCCGGCCTGGCAGGTGGAGGCTTATTTGAGACCACATCTTGGAAGCTTGAAGATCACAGAAGCCCCCCTGAGTCAAAAGTTATTACCACTCCAAGGCTATCTCCACAGGTGAACGGGTGGTGCCAGTAGGGGGATTGGAAATGTCATGGTCTCTATAGAAATGGGTACCTTTTTTTCCCGGTTAAATCCTAATAGAGCACCGAGCTGATTTAATTGGTGCACTCTATGCCTAGGGAGTGGTGGAAAAGATCGCAATCGTCCGGCACGGCTTCAGGCACAGTGGGACCGGCCAAATCTGATCTGATAGTGCCACTCAATGCAGAAGGTTCAGCTGAAGCCAAAGCAGATCTTTTGACCAAAAAAACGTCAAAATGTGGGCAATCCAAGAGAAGCATTTTTACCTGAAATGTTTTTTTTCCATCTTTCCCTTCAACCTAAAATAGCCTGCAGTTACTATATCTCAAGAGATTAGCACATGTTAGAGGGGTCCAAAAATCCATCTAAATCTCCTTAAAAATGGCTGGCCCTTTAATAAGAGAGAGCTTTGAAAATGTTATCTGTCAACGACAAACTAAATTCTAAATTTGACTGTGATACTTTTAATCTGTCAGTATTTTATTGCTTCATTTTTATTTGCATTTTAGTTTGTTACTCTCACAATGTGGAAAGACACACTTTGGCCTTGCAGTCTAGATATTAATGTATTATTATATTATTTATTTTATTATTTTTGAATTAGTAGTATTAATGTCTTAAATTATTCATTAACCTTCACGTTTAACCTAGCAACCACCTACAACACCCTAGCAACCACAGAACTCTCTGGCATCATAACAGTTTTGTATGGTTAGGCATTACTCACATTTCCTTTAGAACATGTCAAAAACCTGTTTTTTATTACCATTTCAGTGAGCCATGCTTGATTACGCTCTGTTATTCATTCATCTGTATCCTTCGAAATGTTTTCATGGTCCTGAAGGTCTCTGAGGTAAGCGTATCTCTGGAGCTGATGACTGAAGTAGCTGATATAATTAGCAGCAATATTGTAAGAGAGGAGGAGAGAACAGCGAGTATCAGTCATCTGAAGATGCCCTGACTTCTGCTAAGCTTTCTGAGTCAGCAAGAATGACTTGACCTACACACACTTGCAGCATCACAATATTTCCCCTTCATTCTCTCTCTCTCTCTCGTCTCCTCCTCATTCCTTACACGCTCTTCAAGGTTCTGCCAGCTGGCATGCAGGCAGCAGTCTTTATTTTATGTCATTTACAAAAACGTCATTGGCATTTTACGCATCATATACCCAAACGTGTCCTTCCAGGGTTGCAGAATCTGCCTGGATTTATCTTTCTACATTTAACTCATTGTATATCTATGATGACAATCAGCGTAGTATAATGATTTCTGAAGGATCGTGTGACACTGGAGACTATCGTAATGTCTTTATAAAAAAAACTTCATAATTACAATAAGAAATTACCTGTTAAAGTATATTAAAAAAGAAAACTTATTTGTAGTAGTATTTCACAATATTACAGTTTTACTGTGTTTTTTTTTTTTTTACTGTAAATTAAAATATGAGCCTTGGTGAGCATAAAATGGTAATGTACTTGGAACACATTGCTGGTCAAATTGGGATTTTTTAAATTTATTTTTTATTAGCTTTATGACTCCATTGGTTCCCAATAGATAAATTAAAGTAAAATGTGATGTAAATGCTGTTTCATATTGACTTTAAAAGATTAATTGACTGTTATTCACATTAAGGGCATTACTTTTTATTTTTTTTACCGATTAATACAGCTGTTAGAGCAGAATAATTTTTGTCTGTTTGTTTATTCTTGTATTATGTAGAACAGACAACTATTCAAAAGTTGTACTTTAGGAACAGACAAACCTGTCAGTTCATACAAGGTCACCACCTCAAAGCACAGCAGGAAACTGAGTGTCTTCCTGTGACTGTAACGGCGCAGAACTGCCATGATTCAGGAGTGATCGTGACTGGGGTGTGAACTGTGGAATCAGAGCTCTGCCACTCTTTCACACCTCATCACACTCAGGATGTGAGAACTAATCACGTCACAGGTACAGACTATGATTTAAGGCAAATCAAAAAACGTAAATAAATAAAAAATTCCACTCTACTGGAGGGTTGAACGTCAGGTGAAGTGTTATTTTGTCAAATGGGTGATAAGACCATTAATCCACTCCAGTGCACACTATCCAGAGTGACACTTAAACAGCGGTGGGTGGGTGGTGATACAGTGATCTCAACAGTAAAAGAATAATGGTTTCCTTTCCTTGTTGTTTTATCCTCGCTTCTTTCCTTTGCCATGTGTTACTGAGACCGGTCATCTAATGTGCCTGATAGTGCCAAAAAAAAGGCCTTATGTGACCTCACTCATGTAGAAACCATATTTTATGCAAAAGAAAATAAAGCTGCATCTTTACATACATTTTAAACACACAATAAAATATTGGGTAAGAAAAATAGATAATTCTTCTTATTTCATAAAAGACAGTACCATTCAAAAGTTTGGAAATGTAAGATTTTCTAATGTTTTTGAAAGAAGTTTAAAAAGGTGCATTAATTTGTTTGCTATTATAATATATAGTAAAAATGAATCATGACTGCAAATATTTTTTTTTCTTTTTCTGAAGTATATATATATATATATATATATATATATATATATATATATATATATATACACACATATACATACACACACACATTTTGAAGACACATTTTTGCTCAAGTTAAATATGACATCTACCAAGAATCATTCCAGTACATATCAAGCCATGATATTAAGTCTAAATTATAGGAAGAGTGTGTCTGAATGGGTTCAGTCATTTAATTTGACCTTTGACCTTTTGTTGCAACTTGCTGGTTACAGTTTCTGGCTGTACTTTTTTCTGACCCCTTTAAAGCTACAAATGGAACAATTTATTGTAGCATTAGTGTCACAGGCAGGAGTGCAATACTTATAGCGTTGGCCAAAATGTACAACGTGTAATTAAGTGGTTGGTGGAAACGTTGCTGTGGTAACTTAAGTAGGCGAAAAGTCTTAAAGGTGAATGGTCGTCATGTGGCCACCGGCTCGGTCTGAAGACATCCCGTGGCTAGCACACTCCACATCCACCTCTGCTCTCTGGGGGAAAAACAGAAAAGACATTACAAAACAATCTCATTTGAATGCATGACTTTGTATTCAGAGGGGAGTGCTTTCTTTTTTTTTTCAGGAATGACCTTGAATGCTGGGGGGTCACACGTCTGGCTGTGTTAGCACCCTCCTTCAACAGACCTGTCCCCTTAACTTCATCGCCATAGTAACCTCAGCCTTCGGCAGCGAGGCTGACCTTCATGCGCTAAACAACAGTGGCGAGTGTAAGAGAACATTTAAATGTCTGCCAAGAGCCCATTCCAGCCTCCAGGAAGAATAGAGCGAGGGACTATCTTTTGCCTCTCGTTTTCGTAATTTGAACAGTCATTTCTCTGTGCTTTGCTAACTCCACGGCAAACTAGATTAACTGCAATATGAAAGATCGGATTGTTGCAGTTACTTCTGCCTGTTTACATTGGAAATTACGGAGGAACACACACACATGGCCACCATTGGGTTACGATAACAGTTTAGCAGCGTGGTTATCTAGAGCCTAAATTGGCTCTTCTATCTGACCTTAGATCAGCAAATGTGGCATCTCTTCGGTTAAGGGATGGTGCATTAGCGGGTCTGGAGCATGGGGGACGGGAGACGGTTGGTGTTTCACCTTGCTCAGCCCCCTGCACCTATGTCCTCTTAAAGCTAGAGGAGAGCATCAGCTATTTACTGTTGCTGGCTCGCAGCACTGCCACCCAAAAATAGAGGCACAGTAATCACAATTACACAGCCGGGGTGGATGGCTGAAGTGTCATTTAGAAAAATAATCAAAACGCCATCTCTCTCTCTCTCTCTGTGCGCCCTCCTCCCTCTTTGTCTCTCTCGCTCTCTCACTTTTTGAATCTGGCACAGTTTCAAGTAGCCTTGTTCAAAGCCATTACTGGAACAAACTAAAGAGCAAAGAAAAGGTTGATGAATGACAGGGAAAATGGACAGATTGTATAGGGTGAGAAAGAGTCGATTGGCCTCTCAAAAGCAAAAACCACAGAGGGTAAGGCCAAAAACACTGGGTGAGCACTGAACGTCGCTCTCGAACCAGGAGAGTTCTCTTCATGTTGCTAAGAGGTCTTATAGTCCTACTGGGATTTAAAGCTTAAGCGAGGAATATGGGTTTGGACAAATGTTTTGATTAAAGCGTTAAGTGTCGTTTAACGATTCCGAACACCCCGCATTTGTGTTAATGCATTGCCGTTAGAGTCAATAAGAAAGTAAGTACTTTAATATACCCGCCATTAGCAACATTTGATTTACTGATCACATTAAGTCTTGTGGTCGTAAAACGAGTTAACTTATTTAAAATATGCTAAGCTCTGTATTTTGACTGTATTCCTTATTTATTCCTGTCTCACAGAGCTTTCTTTGACCTTTAAGACGCCTTATGCGGCAATCTGCATTTTGGCCATTTCACAGACATTAAGCCAACAAACAATACCATAATTGTGTTTAAAGCTGAAAAGATTCCACAGCCAACAAATGTAATCACACTGATGGTCTGATAGACTGAAGCAATTTAATTTCTATTGAGGGTCACAGCAATTTACTGAGTGCTAATTCACTTTAAAAATGCTAATAGAAATGTATTGAATCATCTACTGGGCGTTTACAGAGCGCTGGGAAATAGAGGCTAAACAGGATTGTTTAAAGGCCTTGTGATGAGGACATCTAGTGAATGTGCGTGTCTGTGTGTAAAGGAGTTTGTTACTTGGGTAAATCCAATGTCTAGATCACTTTAAACACCAAAGTCCAAAAAAGTAAGTATTATGCCTGGCATTGAAGCTGCTTTTGAATGCACAATCCCTTTCATTTTTGAGATTCGCAATTCCACATAACTCTGTTAGCGGCAGTAACAAACTTGTTGCAAATCATTCACCATCGTCCTCTGTCATCTCTCCTTACTCTGTTTATGTGGTAAGTAAAATTTTTTGTAGCTACTGTAATTTAACAGGCAACCGTTAGCAATCGTTTTTTGTTTTCCGTGCTTTTCTGAATATGGATTCACGCTTCGGGCACACCCCCTAACTCCTCCTTTCCTCCCGATGTCGTCATCACTGTCATTTCACTGTAGAGATTTTCAGATGACAATTTTGTGGACATAACCCAACCCTAGTTGCTAGTATTAGTATTAGTATTTTAAATGTATTAAACCATATTGATCTACTAACTTGATCGTTGTAATTGTTCATGTATCTGCTGGATATCTTCCCCTCAAATGAGCATCTGTTTTCAATTTGTGTAAGTAGCAGCAAAATTCTCCCTGAGCAGTGCTGTTATAAGAAACTGCTGTGCTCGTCTGCCTCTTCCTGGCTGCCCAGGCGGATGTGGCTCTCCGTTTTCCCTGTGGACCTGGGAGCACCTGGGTCTGTAATGCAGCTGCATGGGTTTTAATGCAATTATCTGTCCCTGCCTGTGAGTCATGTGAAGCTCGGCCTTGCCGCTGACACTTGGAGAGATGAAGCAGTTGCTACACAGCATGCGCAACACCGGAAGCGCTAGCAAACCACACCGCTGTTGCATATATGGGTCAACGCTAGACGTTAATGAGTTTCACCCACACATGTAGCGACGACGCTAGCAGTATGTACTCTCACCAACTATATGCTGACTGAGTCACACACGTTCGGTCCCATGTGTTTTAAATCATAGTCTGCAGGGGTATAAATCAACCTCCGGCGACGCATAGGGTGATTTAGGAGAAACTTGTGTAGTGTGTCTGCTGGAGGGTGTTAGTACATGAAAAGTATGTTAGAGAAAATGAATGGGGTTGTGTGGCAGTGTCGCTTGCTGTGATATCAACGCATACACAAGCAGATCTGAGGCAGCTATGTGTCTGCATGTTTTTATTTAGCACCACAGGCTGCATCAAATCTGAGAGTGTCCTCCATATCACAACAGGGCTGACATTCGCTTCAGCTTTGTCAGCAGGTTTGGAGTGCATCATGGTTACATGTTGGGCCCTATTGGCTTTTGCAAAACTAGTATGTAAACCTGCCTCTAGTGCTGCTAGGCCACTTCTAGGGTGTTTGAGCTATTTAAGGCATTGCTTGGGTGTTCTGGGTGGCTGATGGATGGGGTGATTTTACTGGTTGCTATGTCATTGCTTTCTAGGTGTGTGCAAGCAGTGTTCATTCATTTAGTAATGTCATAATATTTAATATTTTAAATGATCTCTTATTTCATAATTTTAGTCATTTTTATTTGACTTTATATTTATTAGGTTTTCAGTTTTAGTAATTGCAGTACTTCAACTGCATGTCATTTAGTTGCCAAGACATTATTTTTCCTAAAGAGTTTAGTTTAGTAATTGTAGTACTTTAACTTGTTGTATGTTTTATATATATATATATATATATATATATATATATATTGTGACGAGTCAGCTGCCTCCTCCCTGATTGTCACCGGCACCCCGTCCTAAATCGCCGCCCTTCACCAGGCTCCCGACTGGAGTGGGTGTGTGAGAGGAGGGGCGCTGGACGAGTCAGGGCTGGCGGCGTGTGATGGGGCACACCTGAAGGAAGTGGAGCCTCATTACCGCCGCTGTTTAAAAGCCCAACGCGCCTCTCCTCAGGAGACCGGTCTCTTCCCCGTGCATGCACACTGGTGTCCTCGTGGGTCCAGGAAGGGTGCGTTGAGGGACTCCCGCGCCACCAAGACGTGAGCTGCCGGACCCGCGATCCGGAAGGGAACCGCACCCGTATACACGGCCGACGGGCCAGGATGCCGGGCCGTCCATCCCCTACCAGCGCCGCGGCCGACGAGAGAGATGTGGCCGCTAGATGAAGCCGCCGCCCCTCGCGCCCCGGACCAAGGAGGGGAGCGCGTGCGGCCGCCGGACTCCGCCCCTTACCTGGACCCTTCCTCGATGAACACTGCCCGACCTACACAAATCCCGCAGCACGACGAGGACACCAGATTCCCTGTTATTTTGGACACTTTCCCCCTTTGGCCACTTTTATTCCCTTTGTTTTATGATTTCTGTTAATAAAAGCCTCTCCGAGGCCTGACGCCACGCCCACTGTGTCTGTCTTGTGCTCCTCCCGTGACACTGGTGGAGAATGCGGGCAGGCGGAGCCTAGACAGCGCAGTTGGGAAACGTCTGGTGACGTCACTCCCTCTCGCTTGCAAACGTTCGTGAGAACCCAGACTGGGACGGAGGAAAACTGGGGACAGCCTCCCAGCCACACAAGGGGTAAGTGACTTTTCCATTGTCATTTTGCCCGGTGGTTGGTTGAGGCTGTCACTAAAACCCGGTTTCTCTGTCCCTGTTCTGGTGCGCTGCGAGAGGGAGGACCGCCCGGAGAGGAAGCCCCGCCCACTCCGACCGTTTGGAGCCTGGTTGAGGATGGTAGCACTCCCGTGTGGGCGGCGCCCTGATGACGGGGATGTCGCTTGGGAGGGGGAATGTGACGAGTCAGCTGCCTCCCTCCCTGATTGTCACCGGCACCACGTCCTAAATCGCCGCCCTTCACCAGGCTCCCGACTGGAGTGGGTGTGTGAGAGGAGGGGCGCTGGACGAGTCAGGGCTGGCGGCGTGTGATGGGGCACACCTGAAGGAAGTGGAGCCTCATTACCGCCGCTGTTTAAAAGCCCAACGCGCCTCTCCTCATGAGACCGGTCTCTTCCCCGTGCATGCACGCTGGTGTCCTCGTGGGTCCAGGAAGGGAGCGTTGAGGGACTCCCGCGCCACCAAGACGTGAGCTGCCGGACCCGCGATCCGGAGGAGAACCGCACCCGTTTACACGGCCGACGGGCCAGGATGCCGGGCCGTCCATCCCCTACCAGCGCCGCGGCCAATGAGAGAGACGCGGCCGCTAGGAGAAGCCGCCGCCCCTCGCGCCCCGGACCTAGGAGGGGATCGCGTGCGGCCGCCGGACTCCGCCCCTTGCCTGGACCCTTCCTCGGTGAACACTGCCCGACCCACACAAACCCCGCAGCACAACGAGGACACCAGATTCCCTGTTATTTTGGACACTTTCCCCCTTTGGCCACTTTTATTCCCTTTGTTTTATGATTTCTGTTAATAAAAGCCTCTCCGAGGCCTGACGCCACGCCCACTGTGTCTGTCTTGTGCTCCTCCCGTGACACTGGTGGAGAATGCGGGCAGGCGGAGCCTAGACAGCGCAGTTGGGAAACGTCTGGTGACGTCACTCCCTCTCGCTTGCAAACGTTCGTGAGAACCCAGACTGGGACGGAGGAAAACTGGGGACAGCCTCCCAGCCACACAAGGGGTAAGTGACTTTTCCATTGTCATTTTGCCCGGTGGTTGGTTGAGGCTGTCACTAAAACCCGGTTTCTCTGTCCCTGTTCTGGTGCGCTGCGAGAGGGAGGACCGCCCGGAGAGGAAGCCCCGCCCACTCCGACCGTTTGGAGCCTGGTTGAGGATGGTAGCACTCCCGTGTGGGTGGCGCCCTGGGGACGGGGATGTCGCTTGGGAGGGGGAATGTGACGAGTCAGCTGCCTCCTCCCTGATTGTCACCGGCACCCCGTCCTAAATCGCCGCCCTTCACCAGGCTCCCGACTGGAGTGGGTGTGTGAGAGGAGGGGCGCTGGACGAGTCAGGGCTGGCGGCGTGTGATGGGGCACACCTGAAGGAAGTGGAGCCTCATTACCGCCGCTGTTTAAAAGCCCAACGCGCCTCTCCTCAGGAGACCGGTCTCTTCCCCGTGCATGCACACTGGTGTCCTCGTGGGTCCAGGAAGGGTGCGTTGAGGGACTCCCGCGCCACCAAGACGTGAGCTGCCGGACCCGCGATCCGGAAGGGAACCGCACCCGTATACACGGCCGACGGGCCAGGATGCCGGGCCGTCCATCCCCTACCAGCGCCGCGGCCGACGAGAGAGATGTGGCCGCTAGATGAAGCCGCCGCCCCTCGCGCCCCGGACCAAGGAGGGGAGCGCGTGCGGCCGCCGGACTCCGCCCCTTACCTGGACCCTTCCTCGATGAACACTGCCCGACCTACACAAATCCCGCAGCACGACGAGGACACCAGATTCCCTGTTATTTTGGACACTTTCCCCCTTTGGCCACTTTTATTCCCTTTGTTTTATGATTTCTGTTAATAAAAGCCTCTCCGAGGCCTGACGCCACGCCCACTGTGTCTGTCTTGTGCTCCTCCCGTGACAATATATATATATATATATATATATATATATATATATATATATATATATATAAGTATTCATAGGAAAATTGTAAATGCCATATGAAGTACCACTAATGATAAATAGTAGATCTTCTTGATTTCATTCTCCCGTGAAAATGTAAGATCCAAATTTGATGTTATCTATTGATGTATATGTTTGTCAGATTTGTCTTGTAAAGATGCCTTTGATCTTAGTTTGTTGTCAGCAGCATCTGCAATATTTTACAAGAAACTAATGGCCATCTGATCTGTGTCTTTTAACAGTCACTGCCGATATGAATGATTTGTTTTGCATTTAAAATATTCGTATCATAAGCTGTGTACATCAATCACACACTTTGTTCTCTGGTTATACCGTACGTTCAATACTGCCGAGATAAACTGTGCTCCTTCTGTTCCTTTGAGTTGATAAAATCTGTTTTGAGTTGACTTCTTAATATTTCTGGTTCTTTTGTTAGTTTAGTCCACATGTTCGGCTACCAGGCAGCAAGCTGTTTTCCATGGGGCAGGTCCAGACAGATTGTCGGAGAGGGACCGTACTTCCTTTCACAGCGTGACGAGAAAATATGAGTCATGGGACAAGCAGGACCTTTTGAAGATGCAGCTGCATTTGCTTTCCTTTTCATTTCCCTGAAGGACGATGCTCAAGTTTTTAAGCTGTGTGAATACATGGAGATTTTGGCTGGGTGCGACACATCTCAGAAACAGCAGCTTGAGCCTTGGGTTAAATGTCAGTCGCAGAGCACGCTGTGTGCTCTTCTGTCCCCATTTAAACCGCCTGCCATCAAAGACCGCTCTCCTCCCTTGAACCTGCTTGGAGTTCGTTATTTAGATTTGGAGTGAAAAGGAAAAGGGGCTGTCTGGGACTTTCACATCAACTGATGGAATTGTACAAACATCCATCCTGAGGACGCCTGCTTTTAACAACCTTTTTATGAATGAAGAGATAACCCTCCCCACCCACACCCCCCGCCTGGATGTCATACCCTTGCATCTTGACACTATACTCCATTTTTGGGCATTTACTTCTGATGCATTGATGTGGTTTTAGTGTCTTCGATAAAACAAGAAGCTACATGCACGAGCAAAGGAATTGATTTGAGTATTGGGAAAAAGTCATTCAGTGCACCTTAAGTTTGAATGAATCATTAAACTCTTTCAGGTGCTTTTCGCTGCTTTCCCGCTTATAATTTATTCATCATAAAGTTGTGAGGCATTCATAAGAGTTAGTGTTGAGTAATTGGATTTTACTGTGGGATGGTTGGGGAGAGAAAGGAACAGGGGGGAACAAGTAGTGGGAGCCAGAGAGAGAGACTGAGCAAGTGCAGGCTTGTGTGGTTTGGCAGACTGCCGGTACAAACTGTTTCAAAGTTTTAGGGCCTTTATTTATTTTTCAATCATCTCTGTTTTATTATCAGAAATCCCTGGACAACCGAGTGCATAATCTCACATTGTTCAAAAGGCTAATTAAAACTCAGCCAGGCTTCTAGTCTATTAAATCCTCCGAGCTTGGATGGAGAGTGCGAGATGTTGCCCTACGTTCCTAACAAGGCCCATGCTGCATTCATGCCACATGTCTCGGCTGCCATTCTTTCTTAGACCAACCCCTTCTTGCACCCCATGCCCAATTCCCAGAAATACATGTCCATCTGTCTGTCTGGACATGCATTGTACATTGTACATCCTGAACATCCTAAATAAAAAAATTCTCAGTTCAATTCTGAATGGCACACAACTGTGATACATACACGCACCCACAGCTCTCCAAACCCCTCTGGCTGTTGCCCCCTCATCACATTTCCAGTAGCTGACTTTTCACGAATTCCCTCGTTTGGGGTGTTTACAAGTGCTGCCCGTGCTCTTTACACCACCCTGGGTGGGCACCCATCACTGCCAGCATGGTGCCTCTGTCTGACTGGCTGGACGACAGCATCAATGGTTGAGCGCAGCGGGTCTGCCAGACCCCGGCTTTGCCTAAAGGCACAATGCTCAGCAGAGGGTCCCTGAGGTGAGAGGACCCTGTTCTAATCATGACACCATCTGTTGAAGAGAAGGTTACACCAGTGCCATGCTGATATCACTCTGCTTCGCTCCGCGCATCCTGACAATTTCTCCTCATCTCTTTCATGGGCCAGCAGAGGGGCTCTGCATCTGGGGGGTCATATAAACAGCCAGAGGGCAAAGCTCATTGACTCGAGGGGCCCCCCAGTCAGGGCCATCTGGGCCAGACCCTCCAGGCAGAAAGAAGATCAGGGCCCGTGGGAGCGCATGAAGACTGTGTGGGTTCTGTTTAGATGCTGCCACCAAGGGTCGTGTTATTGCGTAAATCTTAACAAACCCTTGAACGCTTCTATTTACATAAGTTTCGCTCAACAAAGGTCACCTATTAATTAACAATCCATAAAAAAGCTAATTTATCTCAGCCAGAAAAATCTGTGTATCTGCAAGTGGATAGAGTAGAGGAATATCATTTGGATAAGAATGTTTTTAAAGCTATCAGGCTCCTTGGCACACTACAGATTATATATATATATATATATATATATAATTTTTTTTGCAATGATAACTCAAATGTGGTGATCAAACACATATAACGATGTGACAAACATAGGCCTATGTAGTGGAGACAAGGTTTTTAACAATTAAACAAGTTTTTTATTATTCAAAATAAGTCTTAACATCTGTGCACTTAAGAGTAAACTTCACTTGTTTTAAATAACACAAATAGAACAAATTATATATAACTTGAATTAAGAACTTAAACAAGGTATTGGTGTAGGGCAAGCCAGTTGCTGCCAAACCAACATGGGCAGGTTTATGCTGGAAGCACAGCTTTTCCAAATGTAAATCTCTAAAATTCATAAATAATAATAATAATTATTATTATTATTATTTAACTATGTGTTGTGTATTTTCTGGTAATCCAATGAAAATTCAGAGCATTTGTATTTAAATTGTCTTTTTGAAGTTTAATATTCACAGGCACAGTCTATATATGTATGTACTGACCTGTTTTTTATTTATTCATCAAAAATAAGACACATTCCATAAAATCCTTTTATGATATGATAAGCTTATTGTGAGAGTAAAAGAAGGGGCCATTTGTTGTTTATTTACTTAGCATTGAGTCTCTCCAACTAGTTGACAACAGTGTTAAATCACCATTCAGCAGGCTCAAGCCACCACTGCACTGCAGTCTATTAAACTGCAGAAAGATGTTAACTTCTCAATCTGCTACATTACTGACTGTACTGACAAACTATGCTGACACTGTGTCTGCGCTGCAACAGGAGATGACCATTGAAATTCATTTGAACTTTGTATCAGAATATAATAAATAGAACAGTAGCAAACAATGGATCATACTCTGCTGGACAAACTAAGTAATTTCACCATTCAGAAGCATTTAATCTGTTTAATATGTTCTGTAAAAAAACGAAGTTCATATCAGTGGCATATCTATCGTTACAGATATATTTGCGACAGGCTTATCTAGGCGATATATATCGGTTGGGCTCTACTCTGTGCACACATACTGTAATTTAATGCAGACAAACTCTCAATTAAACTGTTTTCCTTCTTATATTTGACAGTTTCTGTTGTTTGAAATTGGATTTTGCCGATACCGATAGCTAGGTTGGACCACATTGGCCGATACTGATTAATTAAGCGATAGCTTTAAAATGGATACTGAACAAAATCTAAAATAGTGCTTTATTTACAAAAAAATGGTACTGAAACAATAGTAGTAAAAATAATAATAATAATAGTAGTACATTTTGAAATCAATTTAATTTAAAATTTAAATTTAATTTAATCTAATAGGGCCCTATGAAATCAGATAAATCTTTTCCTAAATTCCATTTTATTCATTTCCAAATTCAGTTATTTAATTTTTTTGGACTCTGTGTTTTCCATTTTAATTTTACTCCACAACTCTTTATTATATTTAAATTAAAGTTTATTAATCATAAAGAACGTCTAATTAAAATAATGAAACTTATACATTTTCAAATCAATGTAATTAAAGTTTAACAAAAATTACATGATTAGGGCCCTATGAAATGTTTTGTTTTTTTCTCACCATATTTTTTTGTTGTTACCAAATTCTTTTATAGCATGTCTAATTATTTGAACGCATAAAACAATTTAATACATTTTTTCTTAAAGAAGCCTAATGATTTTTTTCCACTCAAATTCTGTGCGTTTCATGCCTTGATTTGATAACAATAAAAATGTAAATAACATTAATTTTATTTGTCTTTTAATTAATGAAAATTAAGTAAACTCGTTTTTTGGAAAACAAAGGGGATTTACTATTAAAATTAAAACATAGAAGAAATGTTTTTATTTTTTATTTAAATTGACAGAAATTTTTTTTTTCGTTGTATTTATCCTTAACAGTAGTAACGCAACTTACTATTATTACTTAAAAACTATGTTCACAGATTAATTCTTTGTAGTTACATTGTAGTAAGTTTATTATTATAATTTACTTTCAATTTATAGTGCATATGAATCCACATACACAATATAGACGATGGATTAGCACTCTCTCCAGCTTTAGCTTGCTTTCTGCTAATTGCTGTCCACCTCGTCCCTGTTATTCATGTTCTGGGGAAGCCATGAATGCCAGGTTAATCTCCACAAATTACTCCATTGTTTAGAGCCTTTATGTCTACATTGCTCAAACTCACCCCATCAGGTGCACAAAGTAGAGAAAGGTAATCATGTTGTAGGTTCAGAGGATGTGTTTTGTTCTACATTCGCCTGCAGAATATTCCACTGTAAGGACCTGCAGGAAACGTCCTGAGAGAGCGTATCCATTGTCCATGTCTGTCGCTATAGGAGCGGGAGAAAGAAAAATCAGACCATGGGTTTAAATTTATTGGACCCTTGAGCACAGTCAATATGTTTGATTTGGCAGACATGTTTTTTTTATAAAGTGCTTCTGTCAAGTCCATTCAGCTAGCAGTCGTCTATCTCTCACTCACACGCTCTTAGGGGCAAGGTTTATACCCGCCAGCGTACAAGCTAAATCATGCTTGCTCAAAGCTGTCCGCACCCTCCACCTCCCACATCAACAGCGGTTTGTTTGGGAAATACGTCTCCTTCTAATGATAGCTGTGGGGCACAGGTACTTATTTAGCAGGGTGGCTAAATCGGGCATGGCAGCAGAGACCTGTGTGGTCTCGGTAAGCTATGGCGACAGAGTATGAGGGAATAAATCGAGTGCTTTCAGCCTTCACTAGAGATGCTCTGAGGGACAGGACAGCGTCCTGCATATTAGAGAGCTGCTTGACCTTTCTCTGGAGAGGAAGGGGATTAGTCCACTTCCTGCTTTCTCTGCCCCCTCAAAGTAAGTTTAGAATTCAGCTCTGTGGAGATTAGGTTTCAATTATATTTCAGATGCAGCTAGCTTGAAAAGACAGGCAAAGTAGGTTTATGGAAAAGAGAGAAAGATCTTTTAATGTCTCTCTTTTAAAGGGAAAGCACAGGTGATTCAGTGCCATAGCCGTAATAGAGCAAAAACATAATACCATGTCAGGTTAAAATAACTCTGTTCACACTCTGTCCTAACCCGATGCTGCATGATGTGATGCAATCAGGGCCAATTAAATTTTTTTTAATGCTTAATATACAGTTACACGAAGGCAGACTAGCTTACATGGTGCTACAGAAATATTTTGTTATTGTTTTAGTCAAAATGTATGAATAAAATATAAAAAAAATTCTGGCATAATGTTGGCCAGAAATAATTATAATAATGATAATAATTAAATCTAAATTGATAGTACATAAAAAAAAAAAATATATATATATATATATATATATATATATATATATATATATATATATATATTAGATTTTTATACCATACCTGGTACACAATGGTGTATATTTAAATCGTTAAGGGGGGTGTTTCTGCTGTGCACTGCCGACACAGTTAACGTAAATGTTAACTGATCCAACACAAAATATTGTAATTGTAAAAACTTTATTGTTTTCTCTAGGGGCAATTTGTTCTGCAGCATGATATCTCCACATACAAGACAAATACATACACAACATTAATAGCACATTGGGAAATTATATACATTTTCTTCCTATTTAAATTAAGC
The DNA here is from genome assembly GCF_023724105.1 of Carassius gibelio. Lineage (NCBI taxonomy): Eukaryota > Metazoa > Chordata > Actinopteri > Cypriniformes > Cyprinidae > Carassius > Carassius gibelio. Next base: position 9,559,676 of record NC_068410.1, read on the forward strand.
ACCTTAATCGCATATGGAACAAACTAAAATTTGAATCCGTTAGTCTTGACTAAAGGGACCCTGTACAAAGATCCTGAAGGGAGGGTCTGAAATTAATCGTAAAGAGGGTGAGATGCATCAGATATAATGTGATGCACTTTCTTTATCATCTGAATATCAAACAAATCTGGCAACTCAGGCAATTTCACACCCAATACCTTACTGCAATTATTTACAACCTTTAACAGAAATTTTTTCTGTTTGACCTTTAAAGAGGCAAACCAACAAATCAATGAAAAAGTTAAAATTAATTAAATATATGCTGAATAAAAAGCAATCATCAGTGTCCTTTCAATAAAAATAATATAAAATGTTGCTAATTTCTGTAAACAAAGTCTTTGTTGGCTTATCATGCACAATCTATTCATATTCTCTGCAAAATTTAGTTTATCAATGATAGTACCTAGGTACTTATAACTATCAACCAATTCAATCATCTGCTTATCGACAAAAGTACATGGAACTGCTGTCTGATTTCGCCGCAGGTCAGTGCACATGTCCTTGCTTTTCTCAGCATTCAGAAAAAATAATTAACTATTGGCTCGTTTTCCCTCTCCTCACCAACCAACAAACTCACAATAACTGCATCATCAGCAAACTTAAGAATATACCGATTCTCAAGCTGACTATGACACTCATTTGTGTATAGGATGTAGAGGAGAGGAGAAAATACACACTCCTGTGGGGAGCCAATAGATGTGATTATAGGATCTGACAGCAAGCCATTAACCCTTACCCTTTGAGACCTATTTGTAAGGAAATCTAGCAACCAAGCAGCCATTCTTGCATCCATAAAAAAAACTCGACCTAAGCTTGTGAACCAACAAGTTTGGTCGAATGGTGTTGAACACTGACGAAAAATCTACAAATAATAACCTTGCGTGGTTACTACTACTCTCCAGATGTTTGTACAACAGTTCCAATAAGGTCAGTGTTGCATCCTGCACACCTCTTCCCGCCCAAATTGCATCAGGTCGAGAAATGGTGTAGTTTGTTCCAATAGTACCTCTTTTACGAATTTCTCAAATACCTTGATTGTAAGCAAGGTCAAGGAAACAGATCTATAATCTGTCAAGCCTTTAGGACAATTATTTTTTTGTGACTGGAATAATAATACTCTTTCCAAAGTTTATAATCTAGCCAATTTCTTTATGTATGCAATTTTTCAGGAATTAATGAACATGAACGTATTATTATCAAAAATGATGATTTGAATATACAGTGGATAATACATCCATGCAATACATACATGAAATGAAAAGCTTAGCTTACCATGCATCATCTTGGAAATAGAGCTTCATGTCTTGAAGTCTGTACTGTATGTGATTTTAGTCAGTTATTTCTCTTAATAAATTATGATGTGTGCATTTGTTTATGTCCTGATTGAGCAACATATATTTCAGACTCTCCAAAATCACGCAGATATGTTTACTAGCATTACGGTTTCAATGTAAAAAGTTATGTATATTGAGAATTGAGTCACCGTTTAAATCATTACCTGATTTAAAACAAAGGCTGTTAATGAAATCATTGTCGAAACATTTGCAGTAAGCCTGCTGTACGAATAAAAAAACACTATAACAAAATTTTATAAACCATGAATAACTGCAAGGTGAATGAAGTCATGCGTGTGACTTTTTATATAAAGCATAAATCTTCAGATTTCAGTATGAGTCATTTTTTATATATATGTTGAGGTCATGTCCATCTGATGTTTGTGTTGATCTGACGTCCGCTACTGTAATGAACATACATTTTTAATAAGCAGGGGAAATTCCAGACTTTAAAAAACAGCTGTTTAACATCTTTGCATTGTAAGAATGTATTGGGATGCTTCAGATTTAAAAACGCTGGCTTGTTAGGTGATGTTTTCTCATTAAATTCATACTCTATCCTATTAATTCAATAAAATGTATGGGAATACTGGGGAATACCAATATGGCGGCATGACGGCTTCTCTTTTATGATGTCATGAGCAATCCAGTTCTCCATCATAAATCAGTGGTTATAATAAAGAAAGGGTTCTAAAAGTGTTCTGTTACTGTAATGCCTTCCTATAAAAATAGAGCATTGGATACAGAGACCTGACTTAAAACCATTAATGCTGTAAATCTGCATAGATCCGAAACTCCCCGACACAGACACCCGGAGCAGAGAGTTCCTCCCATTATGGGCAAATTAAACTTAATCCAGAGGTGGACTGTTGTTTTGATATCCAAAATGTTTGGCTCCATTGTCTTTGATTTGAAACGGCGTAATGCACTGGGCTGACTCGGCCTGGTTGGCCGCGCTCTCGGGCCTTTTCATCTGTGCCTAAGCCCTCATCCGGAACTGTCACGAGCTGAGGTGCTAGAGGGGGTAACCATAGTGACAGGCAGTAATTGGCCTGAGTGCGAGAGTGTTGGCACAGCTGCCACTGCTTTTGAAGTATTTACTCTAAATGACTGAGTCTTCCTACGAGAAATAAAGGATATCAAATGCTGCACTTCTCATAATGGACAAAAAGTATAAATCACAGGCTTTTTGGTGTCACATTTTGTAAAAGTATTGCCAGCTTATTTTTAGGACAAGTTGCTATTTGGGATTATTTTCACACCCAAACTCCAGATCAGAACGGCTTGTGTTATTTTAAATGCCTTGGGGGAGGTGAGTCTAGTCCCAAGAACATTTTTGATGTTAATGTGTATGTCTTTCGTTTGGGTTCAGTCTCACACTAAGTGAATGTAATCAGCTGTTTCCTGTTTTAACAGGCTGTCACATTCATTCTGTTCATTGTGAATATGTTATGTTGAAATGTACAGTGTTAGGATGTACAAACTTCAAATTAGAAGAAAATGACACCACTTATAAAAGTACTGGAAGTCAAAAGGTTGTACGTCAAATTCTTACAATTGGATAATTATATTTTTCAACCGAGGTTTTGTTGCAGTTTCAGTAACCTTAAAAGTTACTGAAGATGCTCAAGAGCAGAAATTGTTTTCACGAGGAGGTAACCATAGCAACAGTAGGCTACTTGAGCTCTTTTCGACAAGATCGTTTTCAGACACAACATTGAAAAAAAAAGTTTATTTCGTTAGCTTTCTCTTAATTTTAAATTTATCTATGGCAAAACATCTTGGTGTTTTGTTAACAAATATCAACACCATACGTAGAAATTAACATTAAACAAGATAAAGTATGGTCACTTCATTTTAAGGGCCAGTTCTTGCCATTAACTATGACTTTTGCCTTAGTAAACTCATAATTTGCTGCTTATTAATAGTTAGTAAGGTTTAGGTATTGGGTAGGATTAGGGGTGTAGAATATCAGAATATGTGGTTTATAAGCACTAATAAAAAGCTAATATGTTAATAATAAACATGGTAATAAACAACTAGATAATAGTGAAAATTGGTCCCTATACTAAAGTGTTACCAAAAGCATTGTTTTTTGATGGTTCATCATGCCAAATGAATTACACATTTGTTCATTTCAATAACGTGTTAGCAGAATGTCCTTTACGATTCTTGATAATTGGCTGTGTGCGCTATCTATCACAGTTTGGGTAGTTGAAGATGATTCTGCCATGAAAATCCCCTATACAAGGACTTTTGTAAAGCTGAATTGCGTCAGAGATTTTGACAACTGAAATGTGTGGAGTCCACAGCTGTGTTCACTGTTAGCTCTCTTATTCCTTCATTAACACATTCTGAAAAACAGAGAGTCTATGTGAACCGATAGGATGCCCACATTCCTGACTCCGGAGGGGAGGATGAATTTGCAGTTTGGAGAACTGAAAGCAGAAGAGATCAAAAACAAAAATCCCTGATTTATGGCAAATAATAAAAATGGTGAGAGACACATGCCAAGCTAGTGCTCAGTGGAAAAATTTAATATTATCTTTATAGATCTTCTAATGTAAAATGTTAAAGGGAGATGGTAATATTTATGTTACGATTTGAAGTATTTTCTTCAGGAATTAGATAACTTGTCTTTGATCAAAGTCAAACAAGCCTCCAGAATTATTTTTGAATTATACATTTATTCTTTCTTTCTTTCTTTCTGCATATTAGGGATGTTGCTGTGTGCTAGTCTAAATGACCTCATTTTAACATCTCCGTATTGGTAGGATTCCACCACTTCTAACAAGCCCCTTTTGAGTTTTAAGGAACTATTACAGCGACAGAATGATTTTTATGTTTGAAGTCTTTTAAGAATCATTCAGAATCTTTAACTAGTGCACCGCAAGCTATGACACAAAAACAAACAAAAAAAAAAAAAATCAGAAATGGCAGCTTGAGACCTTGTCGAACCTCTTCATGCATTACTCAAACTTTCTTCCCGAAGGAAGCATTAAACTTCTCCCTCACCATATCAGCAAAAGGACAGAATAATAAAGCAGTAGGGCCTTCAGAAGCATGGTTTTAGTATGGGTAACAGGGTTTTCTTAAGGTTTTCTTATTGACCAATCAGCATGAATGACAGGAACTATCCGTTTTGTGATATGTGTCATTAACTCGCCTCTAGAACAAGAAACATGCTATTATACAGACACTGATGCCTGATATCTGTGATGTGAGGTTTGGCTGGAGTGGATCTGCGATTTATCCAGCTGTACACACACTGGGGACCTGAAGCCAAAGCTGGCAGCCACTCATGCTTCTCAGTGGAACCGTGATAGATGGAGAGGAGAATATCTGGGCCTCTTCTGTATCAGCAAAGGGCTTAATTGAGAATAAGAACCCTCCCCAGGAGACGCGGGGCGGAATCACTGCAGCTGCTCCTCGGCGAGCGGCACGGTCGCTTTTGAGGAATGGACTAATGTACTCGCGCAAAATGGCAGCTGGGAAGAGCGCGAGCGAATCAGCCTCGTCTTCTGTAGAAAGCCACAGTGTTCCGACTTCCTCTGTCTCCCCCTTATCCCGCTTTTCTTTCATACTCCATTCCTCAATGGCTTCCCAGCCGTTATTCATCACAGCTCATATTTGATTCAATTTGGTAATACAAGGATAAATAGGCCAGTGAGATGGCTGCAAATTACGTAAAGTCTCTGTGCCTGACATTTTCGAATGGAGTCTGGCAGAGTTTGAAAGCTGGCAAGCACGACTCAAAGCCCAGATGCCTGTACACTGCAAAAATTTTCGGTGTAAATTTACAGTAAATAATTGGATAAATTTTGCATGACTTTCACAGTAAGGATTACAGCAATATACTGTGAAATATAGTTACAGCAATTTACTGTAATTTTATATCTGTGATATTACAATGCATTGTTGTAAAAGCACAACTGTATACTGTAACTTCACAGCTTCAATGTCAAAGCAATTACTGTGATATTACAGTACATTACTAGGGAATTACAATATTTTGCTGTACATCATTACAACAAGACCCTGTACTTTTACAGTGTGTACTGTGAAAGTAATGTTCAAGTTGACAATAATTTACTGTGAATTTACAATGTATACTGTGGAAGTCATGCTAAAATTGTCCTATAACTTACTGTAAAAGTAATGCAGATAAAGCTTCCATTTACTGTGAATTTACAATCATTGTACTATTAACCCCCTCCCCCCAACAAACAACTCTGAGGTAAAGACAACTTTAGCCGATTGGCATATTTATTAACAAAAAATATTTTTCAATGTACAGTAGATGCCAAGAACCTCAAGAGTTCAACAAATTCAACTTTCTAGTCATAAAAGCCATCTTAAAATGCAGAAAATGCAGAGAAATTGTGCAAACTTGCAATTCAACTACCTGTCGCAAAATTCAACTATTCAACTAGCTGTGTCACAATAACAGTAATGGACAGGATGGGAATGAGGCATTCATGGCAAGATAAGAGAGCAAGGGAGAGAGCGATGAAGTAATGTCAGGTGCTCCTCTCTGTCTCAAACATTATAATGAGTCCACAAGGAACAGCATTGTGTAAAAATCTTGTAGGGCAAAGTTGTCTTGAAAAATTACAAAAAGAACAAGGCTACTCAAAACTGAGCCTGACAACTACTGCTGCTGCTGCTGCAAAAAAAAAAAACTATGATGCCCACTCAAAGTCAATAAGTTTCCTCAAAAGGGTGCTCACATGAGGGTTCATTGTTGTCCGCTTCTTGGTCTTTGAGCCTCTTTCAGGATTGATGCCCAGGAAGCATCTGTTAATAAGCAAAGATAGTTTCAGTTTTAAATAGACTTACAGTATATATTGCAGACAGCATTTATCAAGGTGTGCTTTTTGCTGTGCTTATTCCCCACATAGAACCCTAATAGATTTATAATTCAAACTTGTTAGATATTCTGCTCACCATAAAATTGCCATTTTTAGCCAAGGTGCCTCAGGTTAGGTTTGCCTGAGGCAAAGTGGTTGATTTTTTACTATGATAGGTAGCAAAACTAAATCAATAGCTTTGATTGGACCGGCAGGTATTTGTCAGCATAACATGTGTAGAAACCCAGACTGATCTGCAGAGCGAAATTGAATGAGTTCGCGAGATCAGGATGGTCTCACCAGGCTAGCCTCATGTACCTTGTTTGTCAGCATTTTCAACCTCAAGACAATCATTGAGTTGGAAGCCTGTACTATAATGTGAATTACAAGATTAAATGTGATCTTTATAAAATACCTTTGAATGAACTCCAGCGTTGAAGATCCAGCGGCAGGATACTCAAGGTTGAATACGTAATAGCTGCTGAAGAAAGCAGCTACTCCGTGTAAAAAGAAAGGGTGTGGGCCCATCACGACATGTCCCTCGATTGACAAAAGCCATCCAGAGGGCTTCATCATGTCACCTGAAATGAACAGATACAACATTATGTGTTTTGAGCACTTTGGATCTGCTTAAGATTTGGATCTGCTTTCTAGAATGAAAACAAAATAATGAGTTAGAAATGTCGGTACTAGATCAAAGTAACATTACCTTGAATGATCAAGCAGGGGGTGCCGGGGAGTTCTGCAGTATTGACGTCCACAGCAGTGGCACATGGCTGTAACATAGTTAACACACAATAGCATGGTTTTAGGATAAAGGATAAATATTGTTCATTGGTCAGAGGTAGTAAATCATGCAAGGTAAATGTTGATAATGTAATCACTCAATTTGCATTTTAAATATTTGAATGAAAAATCTTACATCAACTTCAAGCATCAAACTCTCTTTCGGCTCTCTGAAGTACAACATTAGGAGCAGCAGGATGCAGGCAGCCTTGTCAGAGTCTGGATCATAGCAGGCCAGAACATCACGGATCTTGGGGTTGTCCAGTGTTGCACAGTAATCCAGGATGGTCTGTCCTCGTCGACTAATTGCCTCCTGTAGCTTCTGAAGGACATTGACGTCCGTCAGAAGGTTAAAGTGCGAGAATAGGCATTTCTGAGAGAAGAGAAATGGCCATTCCTGTTTGATCTCAGACATTGCTGCAGAAGGCACTTTGTTAAGGTATTTCCGCAGGATGACATATGTCTTTTCCATCATTGGTTCTGCTCTCTCTGCCCCACTCATTCCTTCCTCTGTGTATACAGACATACAAATGTATTGTTAGTACCCAAGTAACAATTTGGTCTTGTAGCCGCTCAACACACACAGTGTTCAGATCTTGACCAATTACTAAATTCTAAACAAAATTACCCAAAAAGACAATAGATGGCATGCCTGAGTAGATGTTCAGCAGATCCCTCTTTATATTCTCCAACGTTGCCTCGGTCTCCCCCTCTGGCAAATCTGCTGGGCCCCACCTGACACACCTAGGAGTGGGCATCACAGAGTAACAATACTATTGAGGATGGTTTTAACTCAGAAGTTGGAGCAAGTCATCTCATGACTTAAGGGTCAGCAGTTTGATTCCCTGTTGTGACTGTCTAAATAGACCCATCCCACAGAAGTTATGTTACAGTGTAATAGTGTTGTAAACACAGGTGTATTTTATCAAAATAATTAAAGGGATATTCCACCATTTGGGGAATTAAGCTCATTTTCCACCTCCCCTCGAGTAAAACAATTGATTTTTACTTTTCTCCCATTCATCCAGCAGTTCCCTGAGTCTGGCGATACCATGTATAGCTCCAGCCTAGCATAGATCATTGGATCGGATTAGACCATTAGCATCTCGCCTGCAAAGTGACTAAGATTTCCAGAATTTGTCCCATTTAAAAGTTGTCTTGCTGCGTAATATCACAGCGCCCATGGTAAGTTAGCAACTTTCCTTGATTATTACACCAGAATGAGAGTATAGTTCCATGTCAAATCAGCCTAGAAAATTGCCACATTTCATTCTCTGTTATTTTATTGCATGTTCTAACTTGAGAAGAGACAACTTTTAAATATGAAAAATTCAGGAAATCTTAGTCACTTTGAGGGCGAGATGCTAATGGTCTAATGCGATCCAATGATCTATGCTAGGCTGGAGCTATACGTGGTATCGCCAAACTCAGGGAACGACTGGATGAATGGGAGAAAGGTAAAAATCAATTGTTTTACTCAAGGGGCGGTGGAAAATTAGCTTAATTCCCCAAATGGTGGAATATCCCTTTAAGGTCAAGGTATTTAGTGTACCACAACCATGCATGCCAGATAGCCACTATGTACAATATCAGTGACCTGGCTCAGTTAATCCTAAATTGAACAAGGCCATAATCACAGGTAATTACACCTGTGTTTACTACACTATTAACATCGCAACATGATTGCTGTGAAAAGGGTCCATGTCAAAGTGTCAATAAAGTAGTCAAGAGAAAAGTATGTTTTGTCCAGTTTCAGGGATCTTCATGGTCATATACCATGCTTTCAAACAAATATTGACAGTCTTTTCATGTATGTTGCCACATACATATTGCCACATACCCGTATTGGTCAACAGGACCTCTTGCCAGTCTGGCCTCTCCTGCCATTCCCGTGCGTGGTCTTCTTTCTCTGCGGCGTTGAGCAAGAGTTTTATTCCTATTTTTATACTCCACTCTTGTTTTTACTTGTTGCAGAAGAGAGTGACATCCGTCTCCAGCAGTATCACCATACTTGCCAATGTCGCCAAATGATTTTGGATGGCTCCTGAAAATGTGGGTGGGATAATTAGAAAATATGTCACCATTGTGGCACTTATGACAGAAGCGTACAGCTAATGTAAGGATTACTTAAAGAACTACACTTAAAAAAAAAAAACATCAGGCTGAACAAGACCAAAATAAAAACACCAGGCTAAACAAGACCTTCATAAAAACAATTATGGTTTTCTTGAATATACTAGCTCTGTTTAAACAAACCATGTTTACAAAGTCTTCACTTTTGCACCCTTGTTACATAATAGGTGCAGGGAATGAATCAGTGAAAGTTACAAACAGTTGAAGGGGTTGGGGCTGGGCTGGGGATCAACTGACAGCTAATATTTATAATAGTCCCATCCCTACCTGACAATGTTTCTCACAACGCTGTGGCACATGGCTCTGGTTGGGTTGCGGTCATGCTGCATCATTTGGTCCACGAGCATGGCCACAAAGGCCCTTCTCTCGTCTGGCAATGGTCTTTCTTCTTTTTCCACTCTAAGTCGAATGGCTGATGACACCTGGTCCCAGTTGAGACGAAAGTCAACATGCCATGGTATGCCAGACTGTAAAGCGCTTGACGTGCTTGGGGCAGTGCTTGGAGGGCTGGGCAACAGCTGATTTGGAGGCTGGAATGTTGTGTTTGGAGAACAGGGAGTTGGGGAACTTGGAGCACTTGGATCAGGAGCAGAGACCAACTCCATATTAAGAGTAGCAAGTCCTAGAAGGCACAAAAACAATTTATTAATTAAGATAGGGCAAGATGAAGGGCTATGGGGTCAATAGATTGTGTGCTTAACTGTAGTCCCGCTCCAGTACTTCCTGGAGGAAGCTCATAAATTGGTTTCCTGTCAGCACTATTGGATGAAGCAATTCAAATGTATTCACGTGAGTGCCATTTGTTAGAATGTGACATAATGGGTTGGGAGAACGCAGAAGTGGCCATTGACTCATGTTAAAAGATTACTCTGATAATGCCACGTAAAAGAACAATAGTTAAAATAACAGGCCAATACATTATTGGAATTACAAACTCATCATAAAAGGGTCTGATTGTTTTTCACTGCTATTGTTATTAAGTTTGGAAATGCATGCAAGTAATAAGCATCAGCTGCATTCAGTTCTATGTATTTCCAGTTTTGAAAACAACAGCAGTGAAAAATAGCCCAGTTTTAATGAGTTTGTAATTCCAATTATTATTTTTTATACCTATTATACATTTCCCCAACCCATTACGTCACACTAAACAAATGCCACACACATTAATAAGGTCTATAAGCTGTGCTGCACACCTGAGATTAATCAATTCATCCAATAGTATTTGACAGGTAACAAGTGTGTGAGCTTGGGACTATATACAAAGCATATTGTCTACCAGTTGTGCAATGTTCTAAGGCCCTAGTTCAGTGACATGAAAGAATTAAAAATGTAATGGGTGAACAGATGCATTTACCGTCCTTGATGCCCTTCATTAACTTCCGACTTTGGATAGGTTTGAGGTATTTCACCAGATCCCTCTCCTCCACCAAGGTCAGATCTTCAATAGACTCGACCCCAAGCTCATCCAGCATGGTGGTAAGAAGGTCATCAGGGAGATCAGGCAAGTATGACAACACTGCTTCCTTGGCCTAGTCTCATTAAGTATTGAATCATGAAACACTGTAATTTCTCATTTTTGCCATCCCTACACTGTATGCATATTTCATACTATAGTCTCTTCAATCAACAAAGCAAGTTAAGGACAAAATCAACTTTATTCAAGGCTACCAAAAAAAAAAAAAAAACTTTGTTTGCTTCGACTGTACTGCTCTACTACTCACATCTCTCCTCACATATCCTGTATCCTCACTTTCCTCCCTGCTCATACTGCCTCTGGAAAAGAATGGTGGAGAGCAATAAGGGACTGATCATACACATTGTATGCTGAAAGAGGATAGTAGTCCAGTAGATCTTCCTGCTTAATGCACACATAATTGTCTTGGGCCACTCCTAGGTCACAGTACACACCTGTGTCACATAACTTGACAAAAGTATGTTTCTCTGAGACAAAATAGACCGAATTATGAACAACAATAATTAGCATAATCTTCCCAATAAGAAGCCCTTCATCACTGTTCTCTAGTAAAATGTGCATCCCCCTTCTGTAATCTGTGCCTTTGACTGTAACATAGTTAGAAGCCACTGCCGACTGTAACTGGAATGGACAACTGGCTACAGATGCCCTGATCCTGTCATTGTAATCGTCAACATGAAAATCAGTACCCTTTTCTGCTTGTACAAGTGGAGGGAACAAGTTTCCTGCACTCAAGTACGCTTGTAGAAGTTGGTGCCTCTCTGCTAGAGTTTTGCACAAATTCTTAAAATTGTGCAATTTTCTGGCACACTGTTTAAAAAATGTATGTTTGCTCTCAAATCGGAGTGTCCATAGGCGAATAAGTGGGCCAAAGTGGATGATGAGAGATGGATAGTGGCACAGATAATGGTGCTTTGGTCTGAGGGGGGCATTGGGGAAAAGCCTTGTCCTGTTGTCTATGTACTCCTCTATGAGGACTTTAAGATACGCAACCTGGCCCTCTGTAATGACCGGTGCACAGATGAGCTCAACAATCTCCCTCAGCTGCAAAATCATTTGCCACACCTCATTTTCGCAGGGATCTTTAATCCTGTCACCCACCATGAGTGGGAGAAGTCTAAGCAAACACCAGTTCTGAACTGCATGCCCACTGAGCTTGTCGCTGCTGGGAGAGAGGTCTGCTGGTTTGTCTTTACCATCGTTAACTTCATATCGGAACTGGTTCTTGCACCTGTTTAACTGCAGGTATGTAAAATGATTATCCTCAACTAAATGGCGAATATATAAAGGAAGGTCATAAGCTATGACTCCCTCAAATAAGTCATGGCCTAGACACGGTGGAAGGCCAGGCTGGCAAACATGAAAATGTGAAAGCTGATTGAAAGGAGAGTCAAACTTTATGCCGCATACAGAGTCGGTGGCAGTAGTTTCCTGCTCTTGCAAATTACTTGCGTATGATTGGGCTGTTCTTTTGGTACCACACGATATAGGATTAGTCAGGAAATCATCTCTACACACCTCACAGTATCGACAAAAATAAGTAGACCGACTGAAGTTCTCCAAGAATCCCCCAATAGAATGGGATCCCAGGTTGTCTCCTGCAATGGCAACCAAATAGCCCTTTAGTATAATGCCATCAGATGTGACTACACCTCTCTGCTCCAGAATTTTGAGGTCCTCAATCAGGGGAGCAAAAACTTTATTTACCCCAAAATACTTAAAGTCCTGTTCCCTACATAAGAGAACAAGTTGCATCTGATCAATAGAAGATCTATTGTGAGGCAAGATATCAGTAAGAGTTAGGTAAACTGCTAAAACCTTGTGTTTTTTTTTCCCTGAGCCCAGGGGGTTGACAACCTCAAAGGCATCTTGGTACAGTATTAAACCAAGTGAAGAAGGGTCAGCTTTCAACATTGGATTACTTTGAAAGCCTTCTCCATCCTTGACATCCTGATAGACAGCATCAGTAGATGGCTGCAAACGTGTTATGGTATACTGTTCGCGTAGAGACTCATTTTTGAAAAGTGTCTCCAATGTCTCATGAATAGGAACATACTGAGCAAAACATTCTTTGTCATTTTCATCATTGCCCAAGAGCAAAGGAACAGGATGAACATAGTTAAAACACTCTTTGAAAGCAGCCTTCCTTTTTGCATCTGTACTGAGCATTCCCCTGTTATAGAGTGTGAGTAGATCATCTCTGTTCATTTCCTCAGTGATGCTGCTTATAGTGGCCTGAGGGATTCTGAGTTCTTTTAGTTTCTCACTCAGAATGTTTAGGGAATTGGACAGGCCAAGTTCATGAGCACTTTGAAAGCCATCAATAATGGTTTGAATGGTGCTTGCTGGTAAGAGTAGCTTAGATTGCAATTTCAGGTAAAAAAGTGTAAGGTTCTGTAAAAATAGGTTTTCGTCGACAGCTAATGGCATTTGTGGTTCATTATGTTCCATGTCAGCCTCTGAATATGACTGACTGGGTCCTGTCAACGGCTCTGTAGCAATAGACTTGTCTAAAACAAGGTTATCTAAAATTGAATCCTCTGCACACCTATGTTTTCTGGAAATATGTGAAGCAAAAGTCATCACGTGTGTGAACGTGCAATCACAACCTCTAAATGGACATGTAGTTACCATTCCTTCCCTCATGTGCATCTTCAAATGCTTAATAAGAGAGGCCAAAGTGTCACACTTAAATGCACAAGCCTCAAGCAGACATTTCAAGGGTGTGTCAGGTGGTAGAGCTGATTTGTCAGGTGGTAGAGCTGATGTACCAGGCAGTATAGGCCCAGCAGCTTGCAGGTAGGACCTATGCTGCCTATACATATGAATTTGCAGTCCCGTGTGTTTTCTGTACCTCTGTGAACAGTCAGGCACCCCACACTGGTAGTGATAATTGGGGGCATTGCTATGCAGTTTTGTGTGCTGAACATAGTTACACACATTCTCAGACACATGCTTACAGCCAACGAATTTACAGTTGAACATTGTGGTGCATGTTAACTAGTCACCTACTGTACCTAATCTATTTCTCCTCACTCTTAGCCTGACACTGAAAAGGATGGTTAGCCTCACCCTCTGATGACCTGGAAAGAAAAGAAAAGGAAAGAAAAAGGAGAAATTACACAAAGGAAACCAACAATAAGAATTTCAGTTTGATTGCAGATTATGATAATTTAATAATTGTATTTTAATTTTAGCTATATGTCTCCGGCGGTACTCGAGCCGCACGGAAAACGCATGCATGCTAGAAATGGAACCAAAGCCAGGCGACACACTGGATGCATAGCGCAAGCGTCTCAGCTGCGTGGCGTGTCTGTTTTTAATTCCGCTCCCATGTTAACAGGTTAGAGCTTGCAGACTGCCTGCGGGAGGCTCGCGGAAAACGCGCACATGCTAGAAATAGGACCGACGATTTTCAAATATTGCAACTGTCAAACATAGTCTATTTTGCCGTCAATACTGTTGACGGTGTCCTTTATCAGTAGGCGTAGGTGTGTAAAAAAAAGTTTATATTGTTGTCATGAAGACAAGAGCCTGGTTTTTCGGTGGCCTCCCTCTATGTCACCTACAGTAGCAGCAGCGTGCCAGCTGTCTTCATGACAACAATATAAACTTTTTTTACACACCTACTGATAGGACACCGTCAACAGTATTGACAGCAAAGTATGTTTTGACAGTATGTTTGACAGGTGCAATATTTGAAAATTTATAATAATTTATTTTATTTTTTAAATTACATTTATATCTGACCTATGCCAACCTATAGACTTTCAAATATCAAAATGTCATGAATTAATATGCCTTTGTGTACAAAATGACATATAAACATATTTTCCTAGTATATTTTGCCTTGAAACGCTTCCAACACGCGCGTGTGGCGCGTGACCCCTTACACAGAACACGTGTGCGGCGAATTACGGCTGCGACACGGCTACCGTAGCTGATCACGCCCATTCTAGTCAATGCTTGTGTTTACCCCGGCCGCGACGCGGCGCGTTTCAGACGCTTCCCAGAAGCGGCTCTCCGCGCCGCTTCGCTAAATATAGACGCCTAGTCTATTTTTGACGGACGCGCGTCCAAGTCGCACCGGAAATACAAAATAAAAGTCAAAAATCCCTGTCAATTTCAAAATAAACACCCTGTGCAGACTCCCAAACGTATTGCATGTATATTGGCAATATATCCTTGGTAGGAGAATGGACGACGAAAGTCAATGACGTGGTCTCACGCATCCAGTCGCTCCGCTTCTGATATGCTCCCGGTGTGAGTTGGCACCGCGTGGAGGACGGAATAAAACCTTGTCGCAGCCGTAATGCGCCGCACACGTGTTCAGTGTAAATGAGGGGTGAAAAACAGGCGTTGGTTCTATTTTTTAGCATGCAAGAGTTTTCCAGCGTCTCAGCGCGGCAAACGCTTGCTTGCTAGAAATATAACCGACGCCTATTTTTACCGCTACAGGCGCGCGTGTTGGAAGCTTTTCCAGGCTAAATATAATAGGAAAATGTGTTTAAATGTCATTTTGTACACAAATACATATGAATTCCTGATATTTTGATATTTGAAAGTCTATAGGTTGACAAATTCAGATATAAATGTAATAAAAAAATAATAATTATCGATTTTCAAATATTGCACCTGTCAAACATGATCTATTTCGCCGTAAATACTTTTGACGGTGTCCTTTATCAGTAGGCGTAGGTGTAGGTGTGTAGAAAAAAGTATATATTGTTGTAATGAAGACATGAGCCTGGTCTGTCAACGGTCTCCCTCTACAGCAGCAGCGCGCCAGCGCCGCGTCAGGCACGCTTCTGGTGTGTAAAGACACAGAATCCACCACGCTTCTGGGACGCTTCAGACACGCGGCGCTCACGCCACGCAGCCAGTGTGTCACCGGCCTCAGTCATACTGTAACTAGGATATCCGCTGGAAAAATATTTTTTGACCGTTTGAATCACTAAGTTATTAAAGTTAAACAGCTAACGGTTAGCCCTGCTAATCTATGATAACCTTGACTAATTACAGAAATATGCACACATAAATAGTAATGCTTGTCCCATCATTGGTTTATAAACTTTACAAACACCAGATTTGTCTAAACTGTGATATTTATATGTAAAATATTAGCGAAACTCTCGTCATTACTAACATTACTACTATTAGCAAATGCTGTGAGAGAATTTTCAACAATTCCGGACACTTGCTAACAAATGTGAACTGTGCGATAAACGTTTACTTGAAAGTATATATTATAATTATGTTAAAATATCATATGTAAGTGCTGCAAACATGCATGCTGCTCACCTTCTCCATTCAGCCCGGAATAGAAGAGGGGACACGATGGCGCCTTCAATTCAAAATAGATCGGTTATGTCATGTGACTTCCCAGGGCACATTTCAATACAATATTTCACTGTATTAATACTGTTTAATGTTGTGAAATCCTTAATTTTTTTCACTGTGTTGATGTGATATTACAGACCTTGTTGTGATATAACAGCAGGTTTTAGATTGCAATATTTTACTGTAAAATAAGTGTTAAATGCTGTAAAATCCAAGGATACTGTAGTTTTTACAGGTATTCATTGGGATATTACAGGGAAACTTAATTACAACAAGTTACTGTAAAATAATACTGTTAATTATTGTGAAATGCTGGTAATTTTTAACAGTGTAGCGACTCTGCAGCCAGCATGGCGCTCCGATGCCTCAGGTTGTGTTGGAGCACTCTAGCAAAAAATGGAGAACTTGATTTTTTTTTTTTTCGTCTTATTTTTATTTTTCCCTTCAGATGTAGCCCTGTATCATTTTCCTTACCTCGGGGAAAGGCTGTCATCTTTGGATGATATGACCACTGATTTGACAGATTTGCGGATTGATGCAAGACCTTTAAGGATTTCGAGTAGCATAAAAACTGATTATCACTATATTCTATTTACTTAAGCAATTTGTGGTGGTTCATTGGCAGAGCTGGTTAGTGACTGATTACATGTCTTTGGAATACTTAATCAGATTCCAAAAATTAAGTAATAATAATTGGATTTAATTTTAACTTTTACATTTTAATTAAATAACAGACTACAGTTACTTTTTATGGATTGCATGATTACGTATTATTTACAGAATAGCAATTTATTCATAATTTATTGACTTTCCCTTTTCTTTTCTAAAATAGCCTACTGCTTGTATACACACAAAAAGGCTTCCAGTTTTGTGGACATTCATACAAAGAACAGTCAATAGTCAGGTGGATAATCAATATGGTACAAGATTATCCTATGTGAATCAATGTGAAAAAACAAGATGTCAAAAGTAATCTAAAAGTAGTCTGATTATATAAAATGTGCAATGTCATGGATTATCAGAATCAGTAATGGATTACAATTTGTAAGTGATCTACTCATCTCTGTTGATTGTTTTTTAACAGGGCTCTATGGTAAAAATTTTGTAACCATAAAAAATATCACAAGGATATTTGACAACAGCTTCAGGTATCCTCTGTCAACCATTAACAAATGATCAATTTAAAATTATGTAACAGATCTTCCTGTGATGAAGCCATAGCTCATGAATAATTACTAATAACTATACCTTAATTTTAAATAAATTTCAAAACATCTCGCATTTTAACAAGACTCAACCTTAAACACTGATAGGATGGAATGGACAAAGATGTTGGTGCATGTGTGCTTAGACCAACAGCTAAAAAAGTAGTTCTCTTTACTTGGAAAGCAATGAAAAGCAGCCGAAGTGGGTTTTCTTGGGCGTCACCTGTAGGTCAACGTTCATTTTGTGGTGTTGTCTTTGGTTCTTTGTCTTTGTTGTCCAACCATTCTGCCTTTACAGTTTCCTCTAGAGAGTGCTATGATGAAATCCCTGCCTTTGTTGACCGTGTGTCTGTGTGTGTCTAGTGTGCGATAGATTGACGGGTGTATGGAGACACTGATGAATGAGATGTAGTGCTCTCGATGCTGCTAACTTAATGTTGATTGAATGACAGGCAGGGTACAATTGGCGCACACTGAGGTATGAGCGCGCGTGTGCGTTTAGCCCACAGGTAACACAACCTGTAATTATTTTCATCATGCAAGTTTGGAGTCGTGCGAGAAGCTCAATAAAAGGGGGAAAAAAAGAGGAAACTCACTGCTTGACAGATGACAGCATTGTTTATGCCTGCTGCTGCTGAGTTAGATGCAATTCAATCAGGCAGAGAGATACATATATTTTATTGCAATTATGCAAAATAACAATGTCACCCCGAGCGTCCCGGTTCTCATATTTCATGATGTTGATTTAGTTTTTTTTCGTACACGACCCTCTGTAAATGCTGTGGTAAACGAGTCAAGCCTTGAAGGGGACACCGTGTGTGTAGAGGAGGTGAATTACATGTTGTCAACACACATCCTGGTGAAAAATGACTCCAGTGTAATTTCCTTAATACGGCATGATAAGGAACAATAAGCTTTTGCGTTTAATGACATTAGCCAGTCATCGCTGAGCTGTAATTAAATGGATTGAAACGAGTGATTAGCCAGGTTTGTTGAAACTATAAAATGTAATTGGAAATTTATGCAAATGTGAGAATCCTGAGGATGCGTCTCGATCCTCCAGTGCCCTGGCCAGAGATGGCGTGGTGGTCTCCAGGTTTCCCAGAGCACACAGGAAGAGTACACACTGTCTCAAGACAGGGTGACCGTGCCTTTGTCAAAATCACTGTTGTATTAAGAGCTCTTCAATCATCTTCATTTGCTCTGGAGCTTTTGATCTCTAAAGGCCTTGAGATTGGCACAAGGCAAGTTTCATTCCTTTGAACCAGGGTCATTGAATGTCTTCTTATAGTTGTCACTGCATAGTCACTGTATCACGAAGTACATTTTTACTTAAAGGCATTGTGCTAGAAATATTACTATTATTTAGTAGAATATATGTGATACTTATACTACTGTTACTTAATTTAAACGTAATTTTTTAAAGAATTAAATCACACAATATTTCTTCCATTTGTTGTTTGAATAACCGATGAAATTAAATAATTAATAGGCATAATGTTTTTTTTTTTTTTGTTAAATTGTGATCACGTTAAATAGCATACAGTTTCAGTCGTATGAATTTTTTTTTTATAAACATATTTATTTTGAATAGGCTCATCTATAATATGTTAGACTAATTTATAACAATAAAACATTTTCTAATAAACCTAATAGAATTCTATATTTTGTTTTTGTCTAATGTTTTGTTTTCAGAATCAAAGGAGAGCGGTGATCTCTATTCTAAAAATCAATTATCCAGAGTCAGAGCTTAATAAATAATATATGGCATCTAACTAATAGCCTACTATTATTACCATTTTTAATAGCCTATTAAAATGTAGACTAAGATTTAAAATGTACAGTCTTACAGACTTGATGTAGCACAACAAGGATTGGTTTGCAACCACTTACCTTTGTGTAAAATTTTGTGTGTGTATTTACAAAAAGCCAGCCAACGACAAACACAGTGGGCATGGCGTCAGGCCTTGGAGAGGCTTTTATTAACAGAAAACAAAGTAAAACGGGATAAACGTGGCCAAAGGTGGAGAGTGTCCAAAGCAACAGGGAATCTGGTGTCCTCGTAGTGCTGTGGGGTTCGTGTGGGTCAGGCAATGTTCATGGAGGAAGGGTCCAGGTAAGGGGCTGAGTCCAACAGCCGCACACGCTCCCCTCTTTGGTCAAGGGTGCGAGGGGCGGCGGCTTCTTCTAGCATTGGCCGCGGCGCTTGCAGGGGATGGACGGCCCGGTATCCTGGCCCGTCGGTCGTGTAAACGGGTGCGGTTCTCGTGCGGACCAGGTCCCGCAGTTCACGTCTCTGGTGGCGCGGGAATCCCTCAACGCACCCTTCTTGGACCCATGAGGACACCAGTGTGCATGCACGGGTAAGAGACCGGTCTCTCGAGGAGAGGTGCGTTGGGCTTTTAAACCACGTCGGTGATGAGGCTCCATTTACTTCAGGTGTGCCCCATCACTCGCCGCCAGCCCTGACTTATCCAGCGCCCCTCCTCTCTCACACACCCATTCCTGTCGGGAGACTGGTGAAGGGTTTTTTGTTATTATATTTTTTTATTATATTATTATTATTTTATTAATATTATTATTATATATGTTTGCAAAATATTATAGACTTTATTATAGACTTTTTTTTCAGAATTACAGATTAAAAAAAACTTAAAATAAGATAATTTAGATATGTTTTTGTGAACATATTATCATTTTAATCAAGTAAATGCACAAGTAGGAAGATCGTGTCACTCTGCTTCTGTGCTCATTGCAGGTGAATTGCAGCATTTTGGGCTGTCACCTGTTTCCATGAAAACAATATAAATGGAGCTGGACATTTTCAATCGTATCCGTTAAAGTTCTTCTCCATTATTAGCTTACACTTGCATTGATCAAATGTCTCGGGGGGAAATTCACTTTTTAGAGTACGAGGTGGCTCAAGACTCCCTTATATGCCAGAGTTTGCATTTAGCAAGACAATGTCTCACACACACGCAATCTGCCCCTGAGGATGTCTGTCTAAACGACTGGCCCTGTCCTGACTGCATGAGGCAGTATGAGTTGCCCACCCACACACACACACACACACACACTTGCTCTCACACACGCTCAGATAAATGAGAAGCTGTCTGTGACTGCGGGATTTCTCACTCAGTGACACAGCGGCCATTTGTCAGTTCTCTCAGTGGCACTCTGGAGGCGAATGAGTGTGTGTGTGTGTGCACAGCAAACCCATAAGTCTTGTTTATTTTTGCTGGCTGTTGATTTGTTGGAGCGTTTCTGTATGCGCCATTGTTGTGCCTGAAATATTTAGAAATTATTAAAAGCTGTCAGAATTGAAGTATGAATACTTCATGCAGTGCCAGCTGCTGTGTTTACAAGCGATCAATAAAAGCGACCGATAGCTATACGAAACGATACAATATTTTTCACAGCTGGATCCCAAATCATTAATTCATCTCCCTCCCGTTTGGTAATCTGGTCATGCTAGCCAAATCAGTGGTGGTTAACCATGTTCAGAACATCATTGGTTACAGCTGAATGGCGGACCATAACTCTGCATAATCACGCCTTGTCCCTAACAGGCTGTTTCAGAGTCCTGCCCTAAATCTAAATGGCTATTAAAGTGAAATATGTTTTTGAAATGTTACTCGTCGTTATATTAGTGCTGAGCAGTATACCTGTTCATACTTTTTTAAATACAGCAATACCTGTGTTTAAATAATGTTCAGAATGCGTTTGAGAGGGCTCTCTTTACACTGTTGCACTGTGGTGAGAACACGACTGTGTGTGTTTCTAAGAGTGAAAGTTCCTAAACTGAAGCTGTAGAACTAGTAGAACGTGATGAAACCAAAGATCTCGTCCAAAATATCCACTGACCGCTACTAGCTTACTGACTGTTTGGAATTATACATAAAGTATGAGCATAGTTCATCTGTTAATATTATGCACTTTTGTTTGTTTTTTTGTTTTTTGTTTGTTACTCAGACGCAGGCAGTGCACTGCATGAGACAAAAAAGTAATTAGCCCAAACCACCACATAGCTGCTCAACATGCATCTACTGTACATGCATGCTGATTTTATTAGACGATGTCACGATTATAAATGAGTGACTCCTGGTTAACATGTATTAATGGGTCATGTTTCATCACTATTTACAGTGGAAATTCTCTACAATATCCATTCATGACAGTAAAATAGGACATTCAGTCTACAGCAGTAGCCTATTTACTCTTTTAATCAGTAGCAAATGTTGTTTACACCCAGTCATGCATGAAAAAAAAAAAATGCCGTCATATACCTTGAAACTGGTATAATTTTGACAAATACTGTTGTATTAACTTTTGGTCATACCCCCCATTAGGCTTGATTGTGTTGACGGTATTACTGGTTTTAAGCCACACACCAGTTACATTACTTCTCAACCGTGACGACACCGTCCCCACCACCATTTATAAGCTATTGAAAAGCGAGGAAAAGAGGACCCCCCACCCCCCCTAACCTGTTCATTTGTCTTAAAGGCAAGTTGGTTAAGAACATTACAACATTACACAATATATAACCCCTTTTTTATGTGGGTGGCACTTAATTTGGCCTGTCCAAATTGATTATCTTGCAAAAATTTGGTAACAAATTTAAAATGTCTAAATGTGGATAGAGTAAATGTGTCAATCATTTACTACTGTATGTTTGCTACTGCACGTTTTTTTTAATTAATTAATTTATTTATTTTTACACATTGTGTGACCAGGTATCAAAGTTTTCTTCACATTTTCAAACCTACTAAAAGTGGTCAGGCACTTGATGCAGTGGGTAGCACATCTTGACACATTGGAGCTAGTGCTGTGTTCGATACATTGATACGAAGATGTCTGATCACAGAGATTTGACGATACAAGTATCGATACAGCTGGCCCAGTATCGATATTGTTGCACATGTGCAGCAGTGGGCCGCGCTTAATTTGAATACAGTAACACAGTTTAAAATGGAGTAGAAAAGTGCAAGGTTTCTAAAAAAAAATAATAATAATGAATAGAGCGATAATATATATCTTTAGGCTACATCAAGGTTTTAATCTGGCCTTTAGAGGAACAAAACTGGGTTGCCTGATATAAAGAGACGTAATCCCCGAAACAGACCTTCACACTTGTGCAATATGGAAATATCTGCCAAATGTGTCACTTATCTAAAAGCGCTGGTGGCTTACTGAAAACACTGGTAAGCTTGCAGTTTAGCAATCTCCACTTCGATATTCTATTATCAGAAAAGTGTAATTCATCAGGTGTTCATTTATGAGAGAGAGAGAGAGAGAGAGAGAGAGAGAGAGGCTGTATATGTATGAATTGCCACCGTTTTGCCTTGTTTCTCTATTAACAGTCCATCTGTGGCTTTAATTGCTTTAGAAATTATGATGTTTCCAGCTCCTTGTTGAAAAAAAGTGAAAGTGAAAGTGACGTGACATTCAGCCAAGTATGGTGACCCATACTCAGAATTTGTGCTC
This sequence comes from Carassius gibelio, assembly GCF_023724105.1. NCBI lineage: Eukaryota > Metazoa > Chordata > Actinopteri > Cypriniformes > Cyprinidae > Carassius > Carassius gibelio. The sequence goes on from NC_068410.1 coordinate 9,582,324, forward strand.
TGCATTTAACCCATCCGAAGTGTACACACACAGAGCAGTGATAACACTCACACACACTGTGAGCACACACCCAGAGCAGTGGGCATCATTTATGCTGCGGCGCCCGGGGAGCAGTTGGGGGTTTGATGCCTTGCTCAAGGGCACCTAAGTCGTGGTATTGAAGGTGGAGAGAGAACTGTACATGCACTCCCCCCACCTACAATTCCTGCCTACCTGAGACTCGAACTCACAACCTTTCGATTGGGAGTCCGACTCTCTAACCATTAGGCCACGACTTCCCAGAAGTTGAGAAAAGATAAAGTAGCTCTTCGGCGATTCTGCTATTTTATTGCTTAAATTGCTGAACAGCAGTGCTAAAAAGTTTTTTTGAGTGGTAAAAAGAATGTCTGTATGCACGTGTGCGCAGCGTGATCTAATGTGTGTGTGTGTGTGTGTGTAAGGCAGTGAAGACAGCACTTTTTTTAAACATAGAGAGTGTGCTGATTTGTGCAATGATAACCTACCAGCAATGATAAGATTATTTTAATATATTAGGAGTACATTATGATATAAATTTATTAGAACGAGTACATAATTAATTATGGTCTTAAAAACAAGATGCAAATAATCAGAATATTGTACCTTGTGGGGAGCGCCCAATGTAAACATATGCCATTACCTATATTGTATTGTACTCTTCATAATGCAGAGGTCAACTGTCTATAGTTAGAATTGGCTCTATAGTATTCATTGTTTAATAAACAGCTGTGTTACTAAATTCTTCTGAGGTGAAACCCAGTACAGTCCTGTATCGTGATGCACATCTAATCGTGGCCTTGCTGGTGATACACAGCTCTAACTGCAACTATTGTGCTCACATGTGTGACACAGGCTTTGATCACATTTTCAGTATATATTCCCTCTAATAAGTGCTCTCTTTTTCATTTTGAAAAGAAAAATTAAGTATGGCTGACAAAAAGATGAAATGTAAACTGTAGCCTTTCAAAGATTTTATGATTCATTACATGGATCTTGTTTTTTTAAAACATTTGTATAATAAGTGCAGAGCAGCTTTTGTCAAGACTCATTTCCGTGTGAAACTGATAATAGCTCATAAAGTGGTTTAAGTAAAAACTGTGATTCATGAATTTGTGCATCAGTTCAAAACCTGATAATGCCTTATAAGAGAAGAAAAATTAGATTAGAATGACATGAGGGTGATGATATTGATTTTTGGGTAATGATTTCTTTAAATATGTACCTTCATACAAATACACTGTCTATTGAGCCATTGACTGCCTGGAAAGCAAAGCCTCTGCCTTTGTTTTTGAGTTGAGGTGCACACTGTGATCCAATTTAATGTTGTTAAAGGAAAAACACAGCCTGAAATGTATAACCTATTGCTATAACTTGTTTTATATAAATACACTTATGTGTGCATAAATGTACAGGCATTAGGGGTCTTGTTTATTTATTGAAATGTCCTCCTATCACACTCTGTTTAAACTGAAAATAAACAAATTCATAGTAACATTTACTTTACCTCAGTAATTCTCACGCTTGTGACAAACTTTGACACATCTGATATATGCTGGCTAATTGATTTCCAATACATCTCAGCTCAGAGATCCCATAATTTGGAGTTGGTGTGCACTCATGAGACCTCCGTGTGTGGCCTGCCATAATACCAGCAGCGTTCTCAGATGCCATTAATTCCGTTCCCTACCAAATTCGCACCTGTAATAGAGATAAAGAGCCCATCAAAGTGTAAGCATTAGTATTGTTTACAAACTGAGTCATGGCTTGATGCACCCTGCACTCCATCCTGCCTATGACAGCGGAGAAAAGCACAGGAAAATGACCAGCGCTCGCTCGCTCTTCTGAGCTATGAGGGGACTCGACTTGAAGTGCCTTTAGGGGCCCAATAAGAATTCTGTAGCGAGATTGTGCCAAGAAACGGTGCCCGTGGCGCGGGACGTGATCTGGGTGTCTAATACCGCTGATGGGACTAACAATAACAATTCGGTACAAGTCAAAACAACATTAGGAGAGTTTGATGGCAGCATATTCTGAATGGCCTCCTTACACTCATGGGGGTATTACGTGACATAAAACGAACCACCGCCGTTATGACTTCTCACTTGCCTCTATTTGATTTTATGATCTCTGGTGCCAGTAGATAAATGACTGTATTTCATTCAAATGAAGCATTCCTGGGTTATTAGAAGGGGAGGGGGGATACGAGAGCAAAGGAGACCATGTGAAACATGAAGCTGCTAGAAAGACATTGAAAGAGAGAGAGCGAAAGGGGGCCGGGCAAGCACAAGGATCAGAGAGAGGCCTTGTTAGATGAGTGCTCCTCTGTGCTCTGAGGGTTTTTTCCTTCCTTTCTCCCTGTCTCTCTCCCTCTCTCTCTGTTTTTCTCCCTTACTCCCCTTGGTCCTTTCATTGCGTGGGGCGCTAGTCAAATCGCAGATCAAAGCTGCATTCAGTGTATGTCAGAGCGGATCATTTGCACTTCCATGAAATCTGCCATCGCCAACACTGCTAAACCTCTGCATTCATTAATATCCAAATTCAGCAAAGACAAAGCCGGCGCCAAAATGGATATTGTGATCATTTGATCCACAAGCAAGCCCTTTCTGCCCCTCTTCTGCTCCACTAGACTCAATTTAAACCCGAAACAATGCTTATTTGATATTAATTTATTCATTTATCGAATCGCTCCGTTCTAACATGGAAGCATGTGCTGGATTATTAAAGGAGCGGTGGGGATACATTAGCCAGAGGCAAAAGCTGCTTCATGTAGGCTGTTTATTATCAGAGTGAAGTTGCATTCGGCTTAAAGAGAAGCACAGTGTGAATGCTGTTAATCTAGTCAACGAAAATTAGTGATGGAAATGTTCACTGATGAAAGGTTTTTTTTCTGGTTAAAAAGCCATAATGAGGATGAGCCTAAGACCTACTGTTGATAAAAATATGAGGGAGAAAAAGCACAAGATCCCATTCATTTTCTTTCCAAGTCTTTCAAGAGAGCTCTGAGGATCTCTGAGGTTATTCATATATGTGATGTATGCTAATTAATAAGCATAATAACTTGGATGGATGGATACATAGCATGTTATGTTTGAATATATGACTATACATCACATGAATAACTGACTATTCATTAGTAGTTTCATATTGTATATAGTGGTTGGGTGTAACATATTACTGTAATTAAATTACTTATCCACTGAAAAAGTAAAGGGATTACTGCTCATTTTTAGGTGATTAAATTACAGTTACTTATAAAGTACTTGCTTTACATATAGTACTTAATTTCAGCAATTCTAAAATCAGTATTGAATTTGAAATCTGAATTTACTGTTTAAAGATAAAATTGAATGGAGCGTATTTAACCCTTTGTGCACCAGCGCGATCTCTTTCAGTTTTTCCTGATTCACAGAGAAACCTTAAATACGCAGAAACAGATAAGACTAAAATCAGGCGAATCTAAAAAACTTTTATTTTTATTTGTGTACACTGACAATAATAACATTGTGTTTTTGCAAAATAAACGAAACAAACAGGGTGCACTTTCTGCCATCTAGGTCTTCGTGAGCAACTTTCAACAAATATTCTCTGATTCTGTAATTTGTATAAAAACTAAAGCTAGGTACAGTCTTCCCGTGTCTGAGCTCATTATATGCAGTCACAAGCATGCAAACAACCTCATCTAAATACAAAAATAGATTTAAAAAAATAAATAAATCAAGATTCAACTTATTTTCACCGTTTTTAAAATAAGTCCTGCTATGAGGAATTTACTTCAGAAGAACAGCGCGATCTGACGCAGCTTTATTCATCAGAATTCAGAAGATAATTTATTCTTACCTATATTAGTTAATGTGTTATTTTTACATAAACCTTTATGGATTTTACTAGTTGGGCTTTTCCTGAACATCTTGCCAAACTGAAATGTATTTTTTATTATATACAGTATTTCTGTTTGTTAACCAAAGAAGGTTAATTTTTTTTATGTATATAAAAAATAAGTATTACAGTTGTTTTAAAGCTAAAAGGCTAAACTATGTTTGGCTCAAATTGAAAGAATAAAGAGTTTAATTTCTATTAAGGTTTATGGGGATTTTAAGATGTAGCCTAATTAGCGATTTGAATAATTAAAAAAAGTTACTTTTCAGACAGAGTAATTAGTAATGTAATTTAAGTACAATATTGATAATGTAATTAGTAATAGTAATTAATAACTTTTTGAAAGTAACTTACCCAGCACTGATTGTATAGATATTTTTGATTGATTTATGCTGTCGAAAGTGCTTCTTGGGATTGTAGTTCAAGTATGACAGTCTTTTTTTCATGATTTTCAAAAGCATTGCTGGTTTTCGATGTTTATATTCATCAGAAAATTTGACAATGATTTTCTCTTTGCAGAATGATTGATACTTTTGTCAATTTAATTAAAATTATGTTTGGGTTAAATAAACAAAAAATTTATATAATATGACATCAAAAATCCTTGGAATATTTTAAAGGACATTAAATTGTGCACTATGTTAGCATAATTCACTTAGATTTCATACGTCTCTCTCGCAACTCTGGCTTGAGTTTAGATGCATTGGCAGGGCTCCATGAATGCCTCTGTTGAACATCTGAGAAAGGCAAGTGTCTGTTGAGGGAAATTCTGTGATGTAGTGTGAAGGTTACCCTAAAGAAACCCCCCTTCCGTGTCTCGCTGGCCCTCTTTCAAGAGTTTGCGCCTCAAACCAATTTTTCCCCCTTAGCTGCCGAAAGCACAGCAGACAATCCATCCACAGTCATCCATCCGTCTCTCCATGTGACACGCTGTCATTGCTTTCATAGAGGAAACACGCTAATATTCGTAGCACTCGGACTGAGTGACATAAGTGAAATGTGTGAGCGTTCACTCAGCGCTGGAATGAACAGTCAAACCTCTATGCGGTGTGGAACGTGCGTGCGGTAACAGGCAGTGTTGACCTTGGCTGGGCTGTTGGTGCCCGCTGCAAGCGTGGCACTCTTCCCATGTTGCCGCAGGGTGGTTGTGGTGCTGGTGAAGCTCACGCTATACATAACAATAAGCATGACACAGCATTGGCAAGCCGAATGCGCCTTTAGCTATGTTCGTCAAGTGTGGAAAGGAAGGACGTTTTAGCCTGTTTTGTCTTTAACGTCCTCTTGGTATTGTTTTGAAATCAACTTTTGCAAATAAAACCAGAAACATCTATGTGAATTTTTTAGTGTATTGCATAAAAGACAGACAGGTTTGCAGAGTGAAAAAGTGGGCCATGGTTTACGTCTAAACACAATTTGAAAACAAATTGGCTTTTCTAAGAACGTTATCGTTTTTCCCGCTGAAGCTCTACTGATACGGTGGTGTTGCCTAACATAATTGACATTTGAGGCTCTGCAGTCCAGTCGTTTCAGACAAGCTGCATAATTGCTAGACAGCTACTTTTGAACCATTTCGCTTTTTAATGAGAGTGCCTTTTGATTGGACTCCGAGCGCCGTTGTGAAGTAATGAGCTCAAAACAAAACAGAAATGTTTGACAGAGAAGCAAACCTGGAGTTATAGGACGCTGGTATGTTTACGAAGGAAAGGCCAGACACTCAAGGTCACCTCGGCAGCGCTCTGTAATTTTGTCTCTTTTTATTCTGTTTTCATTCAAATTCTTCCATAAAAGCCACCCAGTCCCTGTAACTGAGGCTTATTTGCTTTTGTAGGCCTTTTAGCAGAAGTACATTAACCTTTACATGCTGTTTCAATGACAGTTTATTCTGATTTGAGCTATCTGTCATTTTTAATGTGTAAGTTATGGGAAATTGAACATAATGTTGTTGTATAATTGATTGATGAGTGTAATTAAATCTATTATGATTTAATTACCACAAAAAACATGTATTCATACATTTAGATGTCTTCTTTTATCTGCCTGCTCCCTTTGAGTAAAGTCAATCCACCTTTTGTAAAGATTTCAGCTTTTTTCTCTTAAAAGGAGAGTCCACCCAAACATTTGTTTCATTTACTCATCTTCATATCATGTTAAAAGAGTTATGTGTCATTAAATGTAATAAATTGTTTTAAAATGTCTATATAATGTTATCGCACATTTAATTTTCCTTTTAATTCTAATTTCATTTTTAATTTGTGCGATTTCCAAATTTATTAGATTTTGTATTTGTCTATGTAGCTTTAATGAATGTTTATTTCAGTTTTAGTTTTAGGCAACATTCAAATGTTCATATATATATAGTTATATGTTCTTATCTATGTAGTTTCTTATATAGTAACTCTAAATGCATTGGACTGTCTGGCAGTCCTCTATCATGTTGTATAAAGTCATATTTTTTCATTTAGCATTGAACGGTCTGGCATCTGTCTCAGCCAAGTTTGAGCAGCGTGTTTGTGTTTTCGGCTTTGAGGGTCTGTCTCTGTGATTGTGAGCTCTGTATGTGTGTGTTTGTGTGTGCGCTCGTGTTGTGTGTAGATGGATAAGATACAGTGCAGGTGGATGGATGGTAGTCCTCATGGGAACTCAGAGACGAGTGCTTTAAGATTAGACCCGGAGAATAGCGAGCTTCCTTAAGTAAATGGCCAACACAATTGTGTTTCCATCGCAAAGGCTTTTACCCCCGAGAAACCCAATGGCCCTTCAGTTGTCCTTATCTCTTTCAGTGTGAATATAAAAAGCCTGCATTTTACGTGACGCCCTTTCCCGACTTCTTTTCCTCCTCATGCATCCTAACTTTGCTTTCTTCAATGCCCTGGTCCCTCTTCCCCTTTGAAACATACTGTAATTAAATGATCAACAGATGATTCGGAGAATGCTCCACTGCCTGCCAACTGATAGCGGGCAGGACTGCCAAACACAATCTCTCAAAAGCGCAATTCAGCGGGGAGCCCAGTGGTGCTTGTTGCTCCTCTCAGCTTCTCTGTCTCCATATGGGTCTTTTAGACACAGGGTAAACAGCTCCCTGAAAAACCCACTCGCATATCCTTTCAGGCTACAACCAGGTGTGCCGCTTAAAAAGGACCCAATTCCTTTTTTGAAACGGCTTCATTAAGATGTTTCTGTAGCATGATAACTAGGCTAATCCACTGAGATGAGCAGACGATTCTATTCTAGCTGAGAAGAATCATTTTAGGGTTACTCTTTATAGCCGTACAGGTTTGAGCTTTTTCATTCACATCAATTCAGCTGTACATGAATAAGTTGTTTGTGACAGTCATTTAAATGAACGCTAAGAGATGAAGACTATTATGCTAAATTCTAATCTAGCATGTTTAAAGATGAATTCACTCAGAAATACAATTTCTGGTTTCATGCATTCCTACAGGATTAGAACTACATGGGGGTGAATAAATGAAGTAGTTTTAAAGAATGGTTTTGTGCTGCTTTGTCCTGTGCTTAAGTCATACTGGTTAAGAGCGACATGAGGTTGAGAAATAATCATGTTATTTTTATTTTTTGGTGTACTGTACCTTTAAAGCTCCATGTTTTTGATGGAGAACTGCAAAGCTAGATGTTCTGGGTGGGAAGCTGCAGCTGATCTGTGAACAGTTTTAATGACATGGCTCCCACAGCGCACATCTGTTTGAATACTGACCCGGGACTAGTGACCTCTTTGCACACACACTGAATGGAAAATCACACTTAATGCTATTCGCTTTGGCCCTCAGCTGTTTCTGAATCAAGATTAAAAGCGCTCTCTCACAAGTCAGATCTGTCTAATTTGGGAGCAGTCAGCCTGACAGGCCTCTCTGTATTGTGGCTTGGCTCACAGGTGAACAAGAACAGGAAGTTTACTGAAATGTAGCCTATAACACCATAGTCTTCCCATAGTAAAAAACACATTTATATTTATATTACAGAACAATTTTTTTATACTGTAATATTTTAAAATATTATTTCTGTATTAAATATAGCAATAGTATTAATGTTAGGGTTTAAAATATTTGTATTTATTAATAATATAATGTTGAATATATATTTTTTTAATGTTCTGTATAAAGTATAAATATAAAGCATAACAGTCTGCCCTTTCCCTCCAGCCTCTGGCCTTGCTTTGCCATTAATAAAATGACTTAATATGACTTTTAGTTCAGTCACATTAAGGCTATCCTTTTGTACATGTGCAGCAATCAATGCAAATGGGCCACAACCGTTTTAGCAGTTTGTGCTCGTCTCATTAATAGGCTTGTTAATTAATGTTGCAAATACCTTGCAGGGAAAATTTTTGAAAATTCAAGGCCGTCTATTGGCAAGAGGCCATTTCATGCAGGCTCCATAATAGGCATATATTGAATGGAAAATTGATGATTCAAAAACTTGCAGGAGCTTCAATTGGAAGCGTCCAATTAAAATAAAATTTATACAACAATGGCCTGATGAGAGATACTCGGCCTGAAAGCTGAGATCCTTGTACTGTACGTCAGAGTTAATTTCGGACTGAGAGCCATACAGACATGCTCAATAATAGCTCGGTATACTATGTTTATCTGCTCTGGATATTGTTTTGACTGTTGAATGAGACAAAATAATCACTATAAAAGCCTCCCTGGCCGTTCGTTGGTTTCAAATCACTCAGAAATATTACAGCCCCATAATGAATTTGCCCTGATTTGAATCAGTAAAAAAGAGCTTGATTTCAGCCTTTTAAAAAGCGGGAAGGTTTAACAAGGCCTCATTGGCAAGTTGGTGTAGTGACTGTAAGGCTGAAGAAGGCCTGTTTGACGAATTGTTCCTGTCACAGATGGTTCATTTGGGAACGTGTAGCATATTTACTGCAAGAAAGCTCAGAAAAACTGATGACGGAAAACAAAAGAAAAGCTTGCCAGATAACAAGGCTTCAGTCCAGTCATGTGACTCTTGGGTACCCATACTGCCAATGCTTGAGGGCCTTGTGTTCACTCTGCTTCATCCAGTTTTAAATCAGCTATTTCGCCGAAAATGGTTGAGAAATGGACAGAAATGTTGACATTGTGTACAGTTTAAATTGTATTTTTTTAATGCATTTCATAAACAATTTATTAATTTTACCACCTATTTTGTTCCTACTAAAGTAGTGTATTTGGTTTAATTTATTATTTATGCAGCTTTACATTGATTATGCAAAGTATTTACATTTCACACATTCTCCATTGTTTTCTTCTCTATTTATTTATTGGTATTGTGATTTAATAAATACATACAATTTGAAAAAAAACAATTTTTTTTTGAATAAATTAGTGAGGACATTTACCAAAAATATAATAGTAAACATAAAAATGCATTCCCCCATGTGCTGTGAAACACTCTCTTACACTCGTATAAGTTTTGTATGCTTCATCCCGATTACCCCATCAGCTGTTGTTTCTTGTCAAAAACTGTGTAGTCATGCTTGTCCTTTACCAAAGTTGTTTAAGTGCACGGGAGTATATTTGCGCTCAAAAGATGGAGAACTTGAAAGAAAACGCATTACCCCTCAGTGGACCACTCTCATCCTCACTTGATGCTATTACATCAAGCCTGCATTTGTGTTACAAAGAGAGAGAGAGACACAAGTGGAGAGGGAGAGAGACAGCATGAGATGCAGCCAGCTCATTGTTTCGCTTTCACCGTAAATAACGTCATAACTGCAAAATCGTTAGTGAGTTTGCGATTTGCTTTCCCTTCCAGTCTGCTTCCCCTTCGACTTTTTTATTTATTTTTTCTTCAAATGTCAGGAAGAGGATGGGCTGCCAGTCCATTTGTTAACAGTTTCATATATTTTTCCCTACGAGGCAATTTTCTGCAATGATATTCTCATCCTGACAATAGCGAGAGAAAAGAGAGAGGAAAGCGCTATTATTGCCTCGCTCCGTTGACTCAATCACGGCCCTGCTGAACAGCTCGCCATCTTGTCATTACTGTCTCTTTATTTATTTTTGACTCAATTACACTCTCACAGTGCCGTCCCACTTATATCAGTGGCGAAAAACACACACATTTATTGCTTGATTGAATTAAATATGATATTACTAAAGCACAACCTGCAATATTCAGTAAGGAGGGACGCACACACATTTCTCTTAAGATTTTTTTCACCTGGAGAAGCCCGACCACTCGTTTGCATTCATTAAAGTCCCTCCCTATCAGGTCGCCTTTGGTCGGCCATAATTTTCCCTGCAATAATGGAATCGTATATAAAGAATTTGGCACCAGATCGTTGCGACGGGGATGCCGGGTGGTCTAAGCATGAGTGAAATATATTAATTCGCCTCTTGTCATTTTTGCTTGGATAATTCTAATGTTGTCATGGTAATTTGGGGCCGGGAGGCAGCAGGTCACTTTCCAAACAGAGAGCATGTGCGGTGAGACTGGATTCTTGCAAGGGGCTGATAACGCACCGTGTGCAGCCTTCAGCCTCATGATGAATCACCCGCTTATCTGCGCAGACCCAAAGAGCCGGCTACCACCGCACGAGACTGACAGAGAGAGAGAGAGAGGGAGGGTGGGTGGAGAGAGAGATTTGTCATTATCAGCAAATAAGGGATAAAATGCTTTCACACAATAACAGCCATGTTCCCTATGCAAACCAGCTTGAATACCTGAATGGTGGCGCTATCAGTGCACGCCGACTCTGGGAGCTTCGGAAACAAAGTCACAACATTTTTATCATCTCTGTTCAATTTTCTCACCATTGTGTGAACGTATTCAACACGGTTTGTTCTGGAAGACACGTGAAGCCTGTTATGGGAAAACTGATTTTGTTAAGGTGACTCAATCAGGGGTGGTTTGTAGAGGAGACCGGGGTTAGTTAGTTATCACAAAGAATAGTTTTACCTTGAGAACAATTAGAGTATAAAGTTGATTTAATTGTTTTACTATTAAATTTAGCTGGAAAGCTAAATAGCATCTTCCAGGGTTTGCAAACCCCTGGGGGTTTGTACGGGAACTGCAGGGTGTTTTTGACCTGTTGAAAAGCTAATAATGAACTTAATTCTTCATTTATACTTAGCAGACGCTTTTATCCAAAGCGACTTACAGTGCATTCAGGCTATGCATTTTTTACCATTATGTGTGCCCCCTGGGAATTGAACCCACGACCTTTTGCGCTGCTATGTATTGATAAATTATTGAAATATTAACTTTTAAATCTCAGTTACTTCAAGTAAATATTTAAAGTCAAAGAGGTTCAACTGACATATAGTTTGGGAATCCCTGATCTGTTTAATGGTGGGTTCCATTGTGACGTTGCCCCATATAGTCAAATCTCAGAACTGCACATCGACTCCCGCAGGCGATACCAGTGGAAGTATTTTACGGCCGGGTGATAAATCGATAACGATAACTTTGGCAAAATAATTAATAATTTGTTGCGATTAAAACAATGAAGAGTTTGATAAATTATCAGTATAATGTTTATGCGCCAGAAGCGTAATGAAACCGCACACATTTGAACCTTTTCAATTTGATTAAAGTTCACCATATAAAAATGACGTTGCTACAATTTTACAGATATTACTGGTTTTGACAATAAACTAAAATTTACATCTGCACCTTACCTTAAGCAGCTACTACTATCAAATGTGCATTTCTAAGAGACAAAAAAAAGTCCTTTTTTATTATTGTTATTAATATTATTAAGCAATATTATTAAGCAAACCTGCTTCTTGATTTAAAACTGTATCACACATTAGAACATGCAGACACTAAGAAATACATTTTTCTATTAAGATGTTTATTTTGTCAAGAAAATGTATGATCTGGTTTCTAGAAACTTTCACTATGAAGCAAAAAACTGCCTATTAGACTTGAAAGAAAGAAAGATTTAACATTTATCGTGATAATTTATATTGAATGATATGGAAAAAATAAATATTGTGATAATTGTGAAAAAAAAAAATTGTCCATTTTACTCAGCACTAAAGTATTCAGTAGCTTTTTGTAGCCAATGCTGTACTGACATTCAAAACAAACTTCCCTGAGAAATATCCACTGGAGTAAAAAAAAAAAAAGTGTGACAACTAGCCTGGGTCTTTGCTACCCTCAGGGAAAGTTTAGTATCAGAGTGTTAGTTTATCACTGAGGGATTTTATTAATACATAAATACAGGATCTCTGTGTGTTCTTGCTTATTAGAACACGGTCACCCACTGAGTGTGAGGTAGGAGGGGATTAAATGCGCACACACAGATGCTGTTTGTCAGCTGTACTCCGACTTCCTGCTAAACGGATGCTCACTGCCACGGCACTACTGCCTCTGGGCAACTTCCCCATCTCTCTCCTCTCTGTGTGCATGTGTGCTGAACCAGTAGTGAATAGCCTGTGATAACTGCTGATGAGGTGTCAGAATCCTGAAAACAGGATCCTTTATTTTTGTCACATATTGTTGGCGATCAACCTCTCTACTTTTCAGGCCATTTTACATGGTGTGGAAAGGTTGCCATTGTACCAGTGATGAAGAAGCTACTTTAAAACTGCAGCTTACCAAGTTATAAAATACTCATGATTTGAAACGGTTCTACAACTGTAAAGCTGCTTTTTTGAAAAAAGTAGTTAGCTACACTAGAAGATTATAATAAAAGAAAAACTACATTAAAGTGAGCAGTATTCATTTTAATATATCAGATTTGATTTGTATAATTAATCTTTAACAACACTAATAATTTAATAACCATATTTAATGTCATCTTTAGCAAATCTTAAAATGTTCAATATTTTTATTCTTTCTTTCTTTTTCTTTCTTTCTTTTTCACCCGCCATCTGGTTTTCCCTGAGGTAACGTTTAGATTCTCTTGAGAATCCATCTAGAAACATGAGTTCTCATGTAATCGCACGGCTTTCCATTGAAGTTCGTAAATGAATCACTGTCTAAAATCGTGCTGCATGGTTTCCGAGCTCTAATTAGAAAGCCTGTACGCCTTTCTTTTATTTAGCACATCGCTAGCTCTCTGTCTACAAGCTGTAGTCCTTCCATTTGTTCATTAGTGTAAGATTTTTATGTATTAGGAAAATGGAAGAAATGTAAATGGCAACGTAATAGATATTCATGAACTTCGGGGATCCATGCATATGCATGAACTAACGAATGCATAATTCAATTCTAAGTTGCAAAGACTGATTCAACTTGATTCCTGAAAGTAATACGAATAGGAGAGAAAGATGGAGGGAGGCACAATGGAAGGAGTGAAGCTCTACGCTAAAATGTGCTCAATACAATACATAAGTCTGGGGTCTTAATTGTTTAAGTATTGAAAGAGGTTTGTGCTCTTTCTGTGGTGTGGACTCTGTCGCGCTGGGTCATGCACAACAATTCCTTCTAACCTTATGTTCTTATGCAACTTCCTTCAGAGTCTTTTTTTTGGTGTGAACGGAGCAGTATGGCTGAGGAATCCCATTCTGATGCGTTCATTCATTATAAGTCATTTCTGCCTCTGCGCGCTATCTGAAAAGAAGCTCTTTTGCCTGCTCAGTCCATTTCAGAAATATAATGGAAAACCCACCAGAACAGCTGAGGTACACATTTGTCCTCCCACCCCACTCTCTCTCTTTTTCTCTGTTTCTCTCACTCTTTGATTCTCTTTCTTTCAAGCTTGTGGCTTCAAGTGTTTGCTTTGACCCACATCTCTTTTTATTCTTATCACAAGTCAATACAAATTCAAACAATTATAATGATTGGCACTTTCCCGGTGCCCCTGTTTCCTGTTCAAAGTCAGCAGAGATTTTAGTTAACTGGAAATAGTTAACTAAAGTGAAAAGGTTCTTAAAGGCCTCCTGAATAAAAGATGTTGTTTTCTTTCACCTGGTGGCTCCTTAGTAATGTATTTCGTGTCAGAGCAGGTAGAATGAAGGTCTGCTGTGTGAATCATTAAATGTTAAAGAAATATTCTGTTATTTTCAAGCTAATGTCTATGTACCACATTTACAGCATGCGGGCGGTTACTACAATAATTCTTAAGGCTGTGCCGGTTGCTTCTCTCCCATGCAATTACGGTAAATGGAGACTGAATACTTTGCAAATGGAAAGATTGAAAAAAAAAAGTATTTAAAAAGTGATCCATGTGATTTCTGTACTATATTTTTAAGTCTTATTCACTAATAATCTTGAAATCTGCCCTAGCTGTACTTGTTGCATTCAATAAAGACAAAGCAGTGTGATTTGAGAATGAATTATTCTTTTATTCAGATCTTCTTAATGATTAGGTTGATCCAGTTTGTGAAACCAGTTTAAATGATTCATTCTTAAATCTGTCTTGGTGATCTGGAAACATTATTTGTGTATTATGACTTCTATTTCAGAAGATTTTGAATATATTGTTCAAGCCATATGAACCTCTTTGATACTTTTGTTTTGCATCATTTTTGAAGCTTGAAAGCTTAAGTGCATTGCATTGAAAGTCACATTCTTCAGAATTTATTTTTCTGTTCAACTAAAGAAAGGAGCTGAGGGAGCGGAGTAAATAATGAAAGATTTTTCATTATTGGGGGTGGATGATCGCTTCATTTTTTTTCTTTTTCTGAACGGTTGCTTGTCAAAGTGACTCCTCAGTGTGAATATCTTCTCAGTGTCACCTCAATTCTTTGGCCTGGATGAATGGAAAAATGTGACTTCTTGGCAACCGCAGCTCAGGAGACTGTAAAACCCGCTGAGATTTGTCAGTTTGTACTGTGCAGCTGGCCACAATGCAAGAAGCGAAAGAAAGAAAATGGCAGAGAGCGGCAAGACTCCTTTCAATCTATCACGCTGACAGGGTTTTACACTGAATGGAGAGCTATGCTCCAAATATTAGCAGGTTCACGTGAGCTTGGCATTATCTGCAATAACATTCACTCTAGTATTCACTCTATGGCTGTGACCTTCTCATTATCTTGGTTTTCCTTTTCCCATCCTTTTCTTGTCTCGTTCTCAGAGGCCATTTTGGGTCTGATAATAATTCTAATTGAATAGCCACTCTGAATAATTCACCTGAAGACTTGATATCACATTCAGAGGAACATTGCCTGAATCTGTTCAAATGCCATTTTGTTATACTGTTCCATTCAGTGGAGCTCTGAGTCCCGTCCTTTGATTGTGCACTCTCAGAGCTGTTTTTTCTCAGGAGGCCTTTCTGGTGTGCTGCAGGGACCCGTTTTAGGCTTTTGAACTTTTCCTTGAGCCTGGCTGCTCTCCTACCTACCTCCACAGCACTGTGTTGCGCATGCATGTTCATGAGAGGCAACAAAGCAGCAGACTGAAACTTCAGAGATGCTTCGTTCTACTTCAAGACATAGTGTTTGGTGGGAAAATACTGAACTCTAGAGCATCTTGAAGGATTCCAAGAGGATGACGGCTGTCTGTTGACATTAAACCTGGATTTGATTATTTATATTTGGCACCATAGTACATTATTCAACCTTATTAATTTATGATTTGCTCTTTTGTTTATCTATTTTGTTGTTGTTGTAGATTTTTTACGATTATGTACTCTATCTACCCTTGAGAAGTTTGGGTTTCCCATTTTTCTTTCATTTAGTAGATATTTAATCATATTCATTAATTTCGTTCGATTCTACTCTTAATTAAAATGGCATCTAATTTTTGAAATATCCACATTAATGTTGATAAAATATTTATAACTAACATTTTTAGATTACTCCAAAAAATGTTACACAATGATATACTTTCCATTAATATATTTTCCTTCAAAGGCTTGAAAATAGCAACTTTTAAGATTTCCGGAGAAGAACTTTAGCAGCATACGGTCTGGCAAAATCGATATAGAGGGGAGGGAATAAGAAATCAAGGGTGCCTGGACAGACAGATGATATCAAGAGCAAATAGTGTTTTTCCAGTGTGAGAGACTGAAAGCCAGGATGGGAGGAAAGTAAAAGTGGCTCATCTTTCTCCTGTCAAAAAGTCGGGAGGATTCTCCCACCACTGCCTTTGTTTTTTAATTCACTGCCAGCGCTGTGTCAAATAACATGGCTTTCATCTCGAGTGGCTCCTACCCTCCCGTTTACACCCTCCACTTTACAATTCTACCTTTGTGTTCACGCTTCAAATAAACCCCCTTTGTTCTGCTTTCCAACTCTAAGAAATCTGCATCACTCAAGTATATTAACTGAGGACTATTACTGTCACACAGAACTGCTCCCTGGGCTCTAGTAAAGACTCCCTTGACAAAACCCCCAGTCATGTTAATCCAAGCATTAATAAATGGAAAGATGTACAACTGTATTCAAATTGTGCTCTGGTGTTTCATCCTCAAATAAAAGGAACGGGATGGGGTGGGAGGTGTCATGAACAGAGATCTGCAGAAGTAACAGTATCGTAGAGTATCACGTTTTTAGATTCGCCATTGTTCTGCTCTTCCCCTACGTGCGGTGAATGTCGTCATATTGAATCTGCAGTTAAAGAGGCTTTAACTGCTGAGCTAAATAAAGAGCTACAGGGGGTAAGGCTCTGGCGGGAACTATAATGAAATGAATGCCGGGATATAACCCTTAATGCTCTCTATCAGGCACATACATCTGCTCCTAATAAAACAAGGAGCGCATCCAGCCCGCCAGCCTTTGCATAAGATTGATATTTTGTTTATTGAAATCCAGGAGTTTTGCTCATCATTTTGCACCCATTAATGTTCATAAGATCATTGGTTTGCCTCTGACAGATTTTGTATTCACTTGAATATTGAAAGATGGGAGTTTTTCATTCTTTCTTTTTTGGCATTTGGGGGTGCGGATGTAACTTTAGCCCCTCCGACTACTGGGAAGGTGAGTTCTCAGCTGTTTGAGCCCACACCTTGTCTATCGCTAGCTGTAAAGGACGAGCAAAAATGTTATTGCTTTTTTCATCACGGCGAAAATTACACTGCTTCTCTCCGAAAACGAGCTGAATTTTCGCACTCCCAGTCCACTACTTCTGCAGTGCGGCCATCGATCCGAGCAGATAGGTGCAAGGAGGCGGGGGCAGGGGGGGAGGAAGTGAGTAAGCGGGTGAGAGCTAGCAAGAGAAAGAGTGAGAGAGAGGTTAAGCTTGCTCCTCGACCGCTGGCCTGGAGGTTTGCTGGGGCTTTGCCACGCTGAGGTGCCCGGCTTGATTTCACTCCCATTTCATTTTGGAACGAAACAACCTTTGTCCTGCTGTCATTTCCCTCACGCACGCTCCGTGACCTGCCACTCACACCTGCTGTAATGAAAGCTGACACGTCTGGATTCGCTCTTAAATTTGCGGATTTGAACGGAAGGCCTGCCAGTGTTTCTGAAACCCTATTTACATACTAAGTAACTGGCTTAATTACTGAATTTTCAAATGATTAATATCATTATAATACTTATGTACTCCAAAAACACCAGATGGAGAACATACTGTGGCAGTTAGATTGAACAGAACAGTACATAAACAGAAATAACAGTAGTAAATTAAAGAAAACCAGGATAGTTATTTCAACCTTTTCTCAACTAGCTGTCACATATTAAGGATATTCTTTTATTTATTTTATATATATATATATATATATATATATATATATATATATATATATAATAAATTGTGCTGGGCTGAATGATGGTTAAAAATATTTTTATTTTGAATTAACAAATGTATCTTTTTATCTTAAGGAAAAAGTATTAAAATATGATTTTAGTGCCATCTCGGGTGTATTATTTTTCAAATTGGATTTATTTTGTGCAGTGTATTATTATTATTGTTATTATGTGGGATTTATTTGCTATTCCCCCAAAGTTATGCATGTGAAATATTGTACTATTGCATTGTATATTGATTATTAATATTAATATTATTTTTGGAGCTGAATTGATAAAGACTTAATTTTAAGTATGCAGAATTGCAGATACATTTATGACCTAATTGAATTCATCAACTTTGAAACTTTTGGAAAAAAAAAAAAAGTGTATGTGTATGTATATATATATATAGAGAGAGAGAGAGAGAGTGGAAGAGCAATTTATTTAGAATTCTGCTTTACCTTTGTTGATTTTTTTTTTTTTTTTTTTTCAAATTTAGTAAACTGCACTTCCTGTCTTTAAAATTAAACTCTTTTGGGGAGCATGGCAAATTCAATTTAAATTCACATTCATAAACCAATTCTTCAGTTCAGTTTTTTAACAATATGGTTGCATGAATTATTTACAGCAGTACTTAGAATTATTTTGTTTTCTGTCACTTTATTTATCTAAAGTTTTTTTCTTTTCCAAACAACCATTTTGGCTTGAAAAAACAAGCCACATCTCCTATTGTTGGTGCAACTAGGGAGAGATAGCTTGAACCTCCCTTGCACCATACTTCCTAATGGAAGGGCCTTTTGCCATGCTAAAGCAGGAAGAAGGCAGATCAGCTTGGCATGTTAAAGCGCCATAAATAAAATGCCATTGTGATTTGTTGGTCCTGAACAGCTTGCAAACAGAAGTGGAGGGTGGGATTCATCACCAGGCCCTCTGGTCAACTCCACACTGTCCTGACAGTGTGGATAAATCGTAGTTGGCCCACTTGTGCCGTTCCAGTGTCATGCCTCGAGCTGAGTCGAGTAATGACTGTCTGTAACATCAGCTGCTGCCCCCTTCTCCAGGCCAGGTTCTCCTAATGCCACCCCGTCTCTGACCAGGGGCTTTCTGGCTCCACACTCGCTCTCATTCTGTCTGTATGCAGGCCGCAGTGGCAGTCTGTAGCTCACTTATATCAGAGATGCTCTCGTGAGACAGGAACAGGAAGCCTAAATGTGTAGTCCGTTGTATTTTTGCAGCTTTTTGGTTTATTGCAATCCTTCAGTGCTGTCACTGCAGTCGTGTTAAGAGGTAGTTGATATGCAGTAGAAGCATTGTTTCCCTGAGCACTCATACAGGAGCCAGCAATCTGTGCCAAGCCCCCCTGTTGTCACCTTCTCAAGTGCACCACACATTGACAGTGTTTGCACACTCCAAATCTCGCATTACTTGCGCATTTCCATGCCTGCAGGAAATAAATTGCACTGGAACAGGCAAAGTTCTGTTCAAACTATTTTTATTTACTCTAAAGCATCTTTTAAACAATAAATAAAGCAGTGGATCACTTAAAGAAAGGTATTTTACTTCACAGCACTGTGAGAAGGTTGCATTTTTCTCTAGTATCTGGCAGCTTAAATCTGATACTTGTTCCAGAGAGTTCTTAGGCCATTATCGCTGATGTATCCTCGCCGCCCCTAAAGTTGTTAATAAAAAGAAGATCTGCTTGAGTGTTTTCTGGGCCATAGAAAGGGCGTAGGGGTCATGTTTCCAGATCAGATGAGGTCACCTGCAGTGCCACACCAGAAGAGACAGTGAGTCATGTTCAGTGCCTGGGAGCCGAGCCGCCCTGTTGACAACTCACAATGCCACTGAATCAACTGGTGCCCTCTGATACAGAGTCTTGATGTCATCTGCTATTAAAATATCCTATTCAGGGGTTCTCGCTGAGGTGATACTGTCTTGAATCATTACCATCTAGGGGTTAGCAATAGA
Organism: Carassius gibelio; assembly: GCF_023724105.1. Lineage (NCBI taxonomy): Eukaryota > Metazoa > Chordata > Actinopteri > Cypriniformes > Cyprinidae > Carassius > Carassius gibelio. Next base: position 9,601,760 of record NC_068410.1, read on the forward strand.
ATAACATGAGAATTGTTAATGAGGTGTGCATGACTTTTATGTTAATTTTAATTTACATTGATAATTATAAAAATAATTCTAATTGTATATATATATTTTCAGTTGACCCCAAATAAGCATTTATTTCATGAAATTATTTAATTTTTTATACAATTTCTCAACTGTTGCATGCTGATTTTAGTGCTCAAAACACTAATTTACTTGAATGTGTAGGTCAAGATAATATATAAATATTTGAAATAAATTTTTATAATTTTTGCAATCCCAATTTAATATGCAAAGTCAGCTACAAGCCATTTTCAGACTGCTCAAGTTTTAGCATCCTAATTAACTTGACACAGAAACTCTGGGTCAACCAATGGCATGAGTTTGGGGTGGGACTGTTTGTTTGCCCAACCAATGAAAGACGTTGAGATTTCTTGTAGCCTGTTTGAAACCAGTAATTTTTTCAGCTCTGTTTGATCATACAGAAATTACACACCTCGCCTCTAAGTATCTGAGTAAATGTGTCATTTTATTGATTTGCAGTATATTAGGGATTTAACGATTACCGGTTTGATGATAAATCATGATAAAATTCCCCACGGAATTACGGTTTCATATTTTAATCATAAGTAAAACCGTATTAAATTACTGACATTCGAACAACTCACGATAAATAATGTCCAGCATAAAGCAGTTTTCAGATAAACGTGATCATTTTGGTCACTATAAATAATCATGATAAGAAATTTTCATATGGTTACATCCCTACAGTAGGTATATCAGATGTGCTGTGGATTTGACAAGAATAATGTTTTACTCTGAAAGCATCACAATGTTCCTCAAGGTCACATCACATTGGACACAAATTGTTCAACTTTTGCTTTCATGCAATAATTAGTGTCTAGTGAATGATTTGTGATTGTTTCTGGTTCTTGCTGACAGACACTGCTAGATGCCAGGATTTACACAGGAGTTTCAGTCCAAAGCTCTATACGCAATGTTCATATGCAATGGCTCTGATAATTAAACCTTTTAAGGGCATAATGAGCTTATCGGGGGGGCTTCCTGTGCAAAGCGATCGTCTGCACCTAATCTCATCTGTTCCTCATCTTTAGACTGTCAGTTAAGAGCGTGGATTTACATACATTTACATCACGCCTCGTCAGCGTGACAACGGCGAAGTGATGATGAGTCGATAATGACATGGAGTAATCTGCCGGGATGAGTGATGTCCGGACCGTGGATTTTGGGGAGGTTGTCTGGAGTTTAGCGTCCTGAGCTGCAGGTGTTGGTTTTTTGTCTCTTTGTGTTGGTCTTTTGCCTTTTATGTAGATGTCCACGGTGCCGAAAGTCGCTGAAAACAGATTTGCCGCATGAGCGGCGAGCTCCGGCACCGCTGGAACTAAAATCACTGCTTATCCACCCTGCAAAAACAGTGCAGTGATCCCCCACCTCATGAAGGGCCTGTTGTTTGTCAAATATATTTGTTCCCTTTTCACACCAGTGTTTTGTCCTGGGTGATTCTGGAATGAGTTATCAGAGCTGCAGGTGTAGACGTTTGACATCAGAAGGAAATAAATATAAGGTTTAGACCTGTGCACACTGCTTTTGATATATCAGAGCAGCTATTCTCATCAATTATGGATTGGTGAACCTTAGCCACAAATGCCCATTCCATGGAAAAATGTCTCCTTTGAGGCAGTGCTCTCTGCGATTTCATTCTTAAATGGCTTCAGGTGGCTGGATGGCAACTTGTTTGCAGAATCTAAGCGGCAATGTCAGGCAAGAACAGATAGTTGGCATTTTTAGCATTTTTCAGCAAAACTATTTAAAATATGATCTGAACAGAAGATAATTAGAAAGTGTGACTTTTTTTTGCCATTGAACACCAGGAGAGCCTTATTTTTAAAGCCATTATTTATTTTTATTGGGTTGTTTTGATTCGGAGTACATTAATTGCATTGTTTTTCCATCAACACGAGTATAGCCCAGAAATGCGCATTTAATCACCACTGCTAAAAGCGACTGAAACATGCACTCAAGACCCAGCCACAAGCGATCGCACTCAACTCAGTTACCGGCCAGATCAGTGCGAAATTACGTACGAAAAGAAAGTGACTCCTCAAAATTAGAGCCGACAAAACTCTATAAATCATCCTTGAGCAGAAAAAAGAACCCTGCTCCTTACACATTGATTTTTCCAGCTAAAGAAAAGCACAAGAACAAATGAGAAGGGAAACAAAAAACGAGGAGCCGTGAGCTGGAGGGTGTCTGCGGTAGATGAGGGAGTAGATTCTGCAGCCGGTGCTGACAGTCACTTCCAATTCCGTTATGCAAATAAACGTCTCCCCTTCCACCCAGCCGTGGTGCTAAATGAGACCTGCCTTTGAATATCCATTTCCTCGTCCGCCATTGTTTATTTTTGATCGCCGGGGTTGTTTGCTCGATCACATTCACATAAACATGCATGCACGTGTGTGATGAGGTGCTGGGATGCGTACAGACTTCTCTCTCATGTAACTAACCTTGCCATTGAGCCATCTGTGTGTCCTGCCTCTGCAGAGACATGTTTACTTGGACTGTTTCGTCTGGTTTTCCACTTTTGGCCCCATATTTTGTCAATATAGCAGGTTGTTTGTGTTTGTCGCTGAATCTCAAGATGTTAAATAGTTGTTGGAAACATTGTTTGTTAGGGCAGGATGTCTCTCAAGAGCTGCATCTACAAAGTCAGAAAGTCTAAATATGTGTATATATACAGTACATATGCATACTGTACATACGGTATGTGTGTGTACAGCATATGTAAGTTACATGTAGGTGTGTTCAATTTGTATTTAATTTATATTGTATTTATAGCTATAAAATTGCATCCACTTATTTTTCGTTGTTAATTGAGAAGATGCGCAAATCCACTTCATTTTCAGCATTTTTTGGCGCATCTTCTGAGTTAACAATGTCTCTGTGTAGTAACAGCTGCTCTATGTGAAATCACGCACCTGATAGAATTAACCGCTGATTAGAGAACCGGCTTTACTGACGAGATGCGCATTAGCGATAGGCCGATCGTGATCAGAGCACCCCTAATGGCAATTCATATCGGCCATTTTGGGTGTCGGCCATTTTGAATTATGTTCTAAAATGCTGTATTTTAAAATGGGACATATTGTTACGAAACTAATTAGAAAAATCTTTGGCTCCATAACCTCATGCTACTCAAAAAGTTTGGGTGTTAGAACTTTTTTTTTTCTGCTTCTTTCACAAAGTTTTTTTTAAAACTTGTGGTTAGACGTTATAATGAAATGTAAAAAAAATGCTATTAACTTTTGCTTACGTTAGCTTATTGTAATGAGAATGATGTTGATAGATTCCTTGGATCATGTCAACGACATCAATACCAACTTCCTGTTCGCAATTTTGATTCATGTAGAAAACCTTCTATTGCGAACTCCTCCTAGACTGTTAGTCCAATTTTCACCAAATTTGCCTCAGATCATCTTCAGACCATGCTGGCAAAAAGTTATGGATTTCGTGTCGATAAACAAAATTGTTCTCCTTTAGCTCATCAACGAATTTGCTGGAAAGATGCCAAACTGAATCTGAGGCTTTATATCTGCCAATCTTTGACGTATTGACACCAAACTTTGTATGTCCCATTGACACCTCAGTTTCACAGAGTGCTTTGGACTTTGAACACTGGCGCCGCGAGCTTTTGTAGCACTATTTGAATACATGCAATTTGTGCGTGCATTAGAAAATATAACATTCTGCATTTTATGTACTCATCGTTTGAGGTAATTTTGCAATTTCGATCATCATACAGTAACCTAACCACCAGCATCAGCCACCTCTTTTTCTCATCGGAGACATGTGATGCAGCACTAAACGGTCTCTTGCTGTCAGTGCTTCATGTTTGTAATGATTTCTGCATCTTACTCTGAGAGTTTTAAATACTTTCACACTGCCGACATGTTTTCTGCACTAGTGCATGCCTCTTTTTGATCACATTATTTATAGTTCGGTACATATTATTCTGCCTTTTCGCTCATTAAGCCAAAGCCAAAACAGAGATTTTTTTTGCTATTTGCGGCTGAATGATTGCCAAATATTCATCCCCTAGAAATATGAATTTTTGTTAAATGTAATTTCCATTTAAAATTGTTGCAAGAATGCAGTTAGAGGCACCACTGGAAACTCTGTTTGAAGCTATTGTCTGTTTCTATTGCCTGTCCTTTCTGTAAATGGTTTGAGTCAGAAAACCCACTGATGCTTTTGTCCCCTGATAAATATTTCAGTGCGTCTGATTAAATATTTTGCAGCATGTGTTTTGGAGATATCTGCCATGGTGTGACAGGCACGCGCATGTTAGTTTGACACGAGGAGAGAGGTAGAGAGGAGAGTCTGTTTTTCTTTCCTTAGTGTCTGAGATTTAGCGAACGGTGATATGGCAGGTGGTAGATTCCACTCCCTGGCGGCTGAGTGAATTTAACCAAGTGTTGGATTGCCTTCTCTCCATCCCTCACCTACATGTAAACACAGTCTCTCCCTGTCTGACTGTGCTTCCGATGGCTTGTATTCCCCCCTGTCCTCCCGCTGATACCTTCCACAGTTAATAAAAAATGGCCCCACAGACTTTCCAATTATATTTCTTACTTAAATAAAAACATGTTGTCAAGCTGCTTTGCACAGCTGCCATACAGGAACACACCGATTGAGAGTGCACCAGGTTTACAGGAGTTAGCTAGCCAATTAGCTTCAGGACAGTTTGATAGATGCACTTTTTTGGCTTTTTATGTTTTTTTTGGAAAGCATTTTTATGTTGTTGTTTTTATCTTATTTCTGTTTTGGCTTCTTATTTTATAATTTATTTATTTATTGTTTGTAAATATAACCAGAAAACATGAACTGGAGCATTTCTCCAAAATGTTCTCTAAACATTATTATTATTATTTTTTTTAAACCTTTTATTTATTTATTTATTTGCTTTGCTTTGTTTTTTTATTGGGTTTTTAATTAGATTACATTTTTATTTTTCATTTATTTATGCATATAATTATTTCAGAAAGCTATAAATGAACCATTTGTAGATTTATTCCCTCAATGTGATATTAAGGCATCCAAAACAACTGGACCAATGGAAAATAGAAAGCAATTGTTGTTTTTGCCTTTTTTATGGTAACGCTAGTAGCATGGAAATGACTCACTTCAGTTGTAAACATCATGTTTTTTCCTGTTGTTTTGAGGTCGGTTAGTATTTGGCCCCTGGTTAACTCCACTGCATGTTGCATTCTCTGGCAATATGAGGTCACAACGCCCGTGTGCTTTTCTTCATAACAGTCCAGTTATAAAAGCCCATAAAAGCCTGTGTCTCATAGGGCCGAATGTACGGCCTCTGTTAATAAGAAGCATAAATCTCAATGCGAGCTACAGTTGGCTTTCACAAACTACATTTAAACACAGTTTTATCGACACTCGGACAGGACCTGCCCCTTCCTTGCCTGTCATAAAACAGGCATTACCGTGGCATTTACTCATTGTGCTGGGTGCACAGCGCGTATTAGCCACTGACCAAGCTAAGGACAGCCAGTAAAAAGGCCACTTGTTCAGTCAATTATCAGTAATGGTGTTTAATGGCAAAGTGGCGCGACCACCTAGGGTGTGCCACAGGGCTTTTAATGGCACCATCCTTCTGGGCCTGGGGAGAATTCACACAATTTGCCATCCTGCACCGTGTGCTGCCGCATCCTTCCAGACGCCGCGGTCGGCTAATTAATTCCCCACCACATCAGAGCGCTGTAAGGCCACTTGTTTCGCATCGATCGGTGCACAACGAGCCTGGGGTCCCGCCGTCCCGCGGCCCCTCAGAGTCGCAAGAGCTAACAAGTAAAGGTCAGGGCCATTTCGAATGCGGCACTGTCGCATATGCAAGCGCCATTACCCTTACAGACTCTCCGGAACCTTCTGCCACCCTTGTAAGAGAACTTAAAATGCCCCTTCGTCCCCCCTGCTGCGTTACTAAATAGAAAGAACTCTAAGAAGAGCTTTCTGTTCTTTTCCATGAATCTAGTCGCCACTTTTTACCTCATCTCTTCCAGTGAATATAAAAGCGGGACTGTTATCTTTGGGGGCCGCCCGGCCCTCTTACATACTGAAGAGACAGCTATTATCCTTCAGGCTTTTCTTTCACAGAAGGAGGAGAGAGCGGACCTAAGATTAGGCACAGACCGGGTGTGGGACCACGCTCACCTTTGTGCTGTGTTTGTATGAGTGTGTGTGCCCTCAAGAGCTTCTTATCTGATATATCTGATGGGCTCTGGCAGGCTGAATCTATCCTTGAATACTTGTCCCCCTATTGAAAGGCTGAATGGGTCAGGGTGGTTTGAAGGCAGCAAAGCAGGACTAAAGGGTTTAAAGGTGCATTAGGTCATCAATAATAACTAGAGCGCTTTTGAGAATATAAATACTGAGGTGGAAAACTAAAGCAGATACATAAGAGATTTCATTGTTTTAAATCAAATTTTCAATACATATAATGATATAGGCTTAATGTGCACTTTATAATATTTCACACCTACAATTTAAGTATATTTCTATTAATTAAATTTTTTTATTATATTTTTGCTTTTTAATTTTTTTCTTCAACTTTTAACTTTTCAGTTAATTTACTATATTATACAACAGGGGTCTGCAATCTTTTCGGCATGATGTGCCATTTTAAATTTTTCTTGTTAACCACTGTGCGCTGTGCAAAAAATAACATTCAGAAGCTTTTCAGTGCTGCCACGCAACTTTTATTAATCGATACTGAATCGCTACACTATATTTCTCAACAACAAGGGTGCAAAATCACTTCATTGTAGAAAGAGACAGGCGCATACAATTTACACATCTCTCTCCCTCTCTCACTCTCTCTCTCAAAATGGCCATATTTGAGCGAATTTTTCATCAGTTGATATAGCTTTCGGTCATTTAACATTTTTATCATAAAACATTTTATTAAAAGTTGACTAATATTAAATGATTTGGAGCTTCATCTTACCTTACTCTCTTTAACATTGAACTGACACTTCGCGCTTTGCTTCTGTGAACAGTAAACCCCACCTACTTTGATTTGATTGGCCATCAAAATGTACGTCAGTATGCAGTTTTCTCTGTTGCTCGCGTGTCAGCAATTATCCCTCTGCGTACCACTGTTGGTTGCCGACCCGTTATTATAGTATTACATTTTTTTTTTAATGTATTGTATATTTTTTCTTTCAATTATATTCAATGTTTAGCAAAATTCGCTATATTATATATAGAAACTAGAAAAATGCAAATTAGAAGCTTTATCACTAATGGCCTCAGACTTTATATGTCAAAGACTGGTGACAAAAGTTCTCACTGTATAAGAAATATGGAATGAGGGTGAGAAAGAAAGACTTCATGCTGGATATGAGGAGAGACAGTTACATACGAGCCTGAGTCGAGGGCTGTCTCCTCCAATCATGCTTTAGTGCAGCTGTAGTCAAGAGACTCTCCTCTTTCTGCACTGAACTATATGCTCCAGCTACAGGCCTATAAACTAGCATCCACCAGCATGGACAACATAATTATAGAGCCGACATACATCACTGTGATTGTGAAAGGCAGGCATGATGGTTTATATTGCTGCATTATAATATTACACAGTTTATAGAATCTCCCTGCTAATGCTGCTAGTAGTTTCTCAGAAAAATCCATTTACACTGGCATCAACATTTTCATTAGTTGATAAGATTTTTTTTAACTACATACTGCAAGATAGAAACTGAGTTTACAAAGAAAAAAAAAAAAAAAAAAAAAAAAAAAATATATATATATATATATATATATACACACACACATTGATTCATTAATGGTGAATTTATTTATTGTTTAAGAAACTGAATCATACAGAAGAAACTTACTTAAAAAAAAAAATGTTTCCAATGGTCATTTATAAAATGTGTTTCCCTGAACATACAGTTACAGTGCTGTTTTAGAGGAACATAAATATTCATTGAGTGATAGCGGAGTATAACAGATTTTCCTCAGCCTCTATGAAAGCTCCAGTCAGTGTGATCTTTATTGGAAGTGATTGAGGGTGATGAGGATCTCTGAAGCTCGCAGCTCTATTGTTCTCTATGGGGCTGAGTGACTGATGGCTCCTTTTGTGCCGGGAAGGTGTTTTTCCAACCGCCTGTACTTTAGGGCTGATCTCAGGGACCTCAAGAAGGAGCAGTGGAGTGAGTGAGTGTGTACGTCAGCATGTGTACTCCAGTAATGGCATGCACTTTTTGTGCATTTATTAGTGTGCGTGCATGTAATGTGAAAGAAGCAGAAAAGCGCATGTTCAGATGTACTGTGGGATGCATAAAACCTGTGGCAGTGTGAGTGAGAAGACTATGGCTGGATGCACTCTCAAGTATGTCCTTCCAGACAGGGTTTTCCTCAAGGATGAACAGGCCTCTGTCAGGGTCAGACAGGATGGTACCCTTGGGCGCGTGGAGGGATATCATTCCTCACAGAACATGGCCATGAGGAGCTTTCAGATCTGTACGCGTGTGTAAATGCTTTTAGGCTCCAGTAGTTATCTATTAAAGTTGAAGTACACAAGATGTTAAAATATTTAAAAAAAAGTTGTTGTTGAATACCTCAAATACCAGAAATGTCATATTTCTTGATAGCCGTTTTGACAGCCAGGCTCAAACTAGTCAACCAAGCTATGAAACCAAGCAAACCAGCTCAGGCTGATTGAAGCTGCTCTTTCAGCTTAGTAATGTTTGAATGAACATGAAAAAAATCACTATTTCAATTCAAAATAATACAAATATGTAGATCTTGTAAGTAATTATTCAAGCAAGCAATGTTGAATTCATATTAATACATGATAAAGTAAATACAGTCGGTCTGGTATTTTTTATTATTATTCTAGTGTAAATTTCAACCAAATCACTGGCAGTTTTCACTCTTCCTTTACAAATGTTTCTCTCTGTTCTCTTACAGGTAGAAGATGCTATGCTTATGTTTGATAAAACTACAAATAGACATAGAGGTAAGACCCCATTTGTTTTATGTGTGTGTATCTGTTTGTGTCTTTGCATCTGTGTGTAATGTTATTATGAATGTCCTTCAGTTATACTGTGCCATTAGTCGTGCAGTTCAAAGTTACCCTCTGAAGCGTGAGTTTTCTGTTGCAGCACAGGAGCCTTTGTGCTATGTGTTACATTAAAGCATTATATCTTCAAGGACGTTTCATTTGAGCCCTGAAGGTCAAGGCTAATGTGGTCCAATAAAAGAGCAGCGATTTCCACTGTAGCCAATCCATCGACTCTATTTGATTAGTCCGACATTTACCATTGGATGCGCAGGCTAGAATGTTTCTCGGTCATGTTCACTCACGCCTGCAGGCTTGAGAGAAATGTATGATATCTTCAGACTTATGATATACTGAGTTTGAGGATATTGCTCACCTGAGTGATGTTTCTCGGATTTTATATCTGAGCCTTTTTTTTCTGAGAAAGACTGAGCTTAGTGGAATGTTAAAGAAATTTGTTTTTTTTGTTTTTTGGCCTATATTTGTGATTTGAGTCATCAAGCAATGTCTTTGATAGAGTAAAGGAGAAGAATGAGAGTTTAAGAGAAGAAAATGAGAAGAATTGAATGAGAAATAATAAGAGGGGAGGAGAAATGGTGCAAGGATGAAGAGAAATAAGGGAGGAGAAGAGATGAAGAGAGGAGAGAAAATGAGATAAAGACAAGAAAGATGAGGGGGGTGAGATAAGGAGAAGAGAAATAATGAGCCTAAAGGACTAATAAGGGAAGGATTGAAAAAGGAGGGTAAAATAAAGGCAGAAGAGGTGGATAGCATAAAGGAGAGAAAGGAGAGGAGAGAAGAAAAACTGGGAGAGGAAATGAGTTGGAGGAGAAATAAAAGGAAGAGAGAAGCAAACTGTGGAGATTGAAGAATAAATAAGAGAAATGGGGGGGGGGGTGTAACTAAGGGAAGTAGACAATAAAAACAAAAAGAGATTTTGTTGTCAATAGTCTAGTGGTTAGTGCGCCGACATATGGCACAACTGCCTTCACGGTGACCCAAGTTCGATTCTCACCTCGAGATCATTTGCAGATTCTGCTGCCTTATCTCCTCCCAATGCTTTCCTGTCTCTTCTCTATTGTTTTATCAAATGAAAGCACTACATTCACATTAATATAACATTTTAAAAATGTATATAAAGAAAGGAGAAATGAGACCAGGACAGACTTGGCCGTTGACTTCATTCAGCTGTGATCCCCATGTCTTTGTGTGGCATTAGCAGCAAGGCCTTTATATAGAGAAGCCTGAGAGAGAAGAGCGGACGAGAAGAGGCAGAGACCACAAGCGCACAGAGAGACGAGCCGAGCTATAGCTAGCAGCTTTATGCTACAGTGTTCACAGGTATAGCATCCTCCTCTGTAGCAGCCTGAAAGCCACAAGAGAGATTCTTAGCCTTGAGTGGCCATTGTGTGGGCTGAATGAAGAGGCCGAGGAGCAGCGCTGTGTCTTTTATGCTGCATAAGTGGCTTTCAGCATTCACTGGTGGGCAGGTTTTGGAAATAAAGTGGATGGTATTAATCTTTCAACCTGATATATATTGATCATATTTCAAAGGTGTGTCTGTGTTTTGATACGCGTGCAAATATATGTTGCCTTTCGTTATATTTTTTTTCCTCTTTCTCTCTCACTCAACAACCACCCCCAACAAACCCAAAGGACTTCCTGTCCTCCTTTGGCGTTGTGATGCTCTCGTCTATGACATGGTCAGAACAGCCTGATAAGTCACAGTGATCTATCTTCCTTTTTACACGTTTAGTAGCTAAGCTTATTTTAATCTACTTCACAACCTAGAGTCAAAAACAGTTCGCAGGTGATCACAAATCGTGCGTGTCAACAAAACCAAGGCTTTCTAAATGTCAAGTTGACCTCCGATCGAAAAAAGACATGCGTTTTCTTTTGCACGTAACAAATACACTTCTGAACTTTGATCCACACTTTCCTCTGTTTCTCTACTTCACCCGTCACCAATGCCCCCGCATGTACGCGCTCTTGTAAATACTCCCATAGTGCATAGTGTCTGTATCTATGGGAACGAAGGGGGCGGAGAGGGTTTCGCAGGAGCCAGGGCTCTCTGGAGAGCCTAAACTGTTTGAGAGAACTGACGTGTTGGAGTGAAGGTGGAGGGGGTCTGTTTGGCACTAGCTTGGGCCCCTAGTGGGCAAGAAACACTATTATTCTCAAACCCTTGTGGATGTAGCTAAGAGCAGCAAGGTCGGAAATGAGACTAGCTGCCATTAAACACACCGCTGGTAAACACCAAGTGCCAAACAATGCCGTCGTCGAGTTTGTGCTGATTACAGTGTTATTAAACTTTAGCCACTAAAATGTTTAGAAGCAACTGAAAAAAAGCACAAATGTCAGGGCATGTCAAAGCTTCTCCAGGGCCCCAAGAGGACCTGAGAGGGTTAAAAACCAAGCATGCTTTTTTGAAGAGATGCCCTACAACAGTGTAGCAACAATAGCAGCTTGCAGATTTTTGTCGCTTTTGTTTACTTGCTGGTTGGAATATGTAGGATTGTCTTTTTGTTTATCCGTGTCCTCCTTGTTAATTTTATTTTCCTCTCTAATGGTATCTTCAGCTAAACGAGGTGCCGTGGGGGTCACCGGTTTAATAGCCACACAGCAATTTACGTGGCAGCAGCTTCCACCGAAGTGAAGTGGTCAACTGGATGGTAATGGGAAGGCAGAGAGAGACATTTAAAATATTTTTTGAAGATTAATGTTTAAATGAATTTAAACCTTGAATTTTCCTCCTGAAAGAAACCTCTGGCTGAAATGGGAAAAGGGCAGGTTGAAATGCAGTGATGCTCGGTGCTCCAGCCACATTGGCTGAAACCAGCATTTAAAATCATAGTGAACAATGGACTGTAATCTGGGACCATTCATTTTTTTTATTTTTTCCAGTATAACAATTTGAATGACATGTTTCATTGTAGGATATTACTGAATTTTTGTAGCTGGGAATTGAATAAAATTTTGAGTGACTTTAATTAAAAATGTGTAGAATTATTTATGTGTTTTAATTGATAACAATGAAATTTTATAACAATTTGGAGTTTATTTAAATGTACTTTAAAACGATTGAACAGTTATTTGAGTGACAAGTTTGAATAATTTGTGATATATTTTTTTTGTTTTCAATTTGAGTTTTTTAAATAAGTTAATGTTATTTAATGAATTGTCATGGGATATATTTGTCATCAAAGGGATTGTACGCTTGTCATCAAAGGGATTGATCACCCAAAAAATACATTTTTGTTATTTACTCACTCTAGTTTTGTCCCAAACTTGTATTAATTTATTTCTTGTGCTGAGCTCCAAAGAAAATAGTATGAAGAATGTGGGTAACAAAACAGTTGCTGGTCCACATTGACTTTGATAGTAGGAAAAAAATTTAAACGGAAGTCGGTGTGTACCAGCAACTGTTTGGTTACCCACATTCGTCCAAATAATTTTTATGTTCAACAGAAGAAAGAAACTAATTTAGGTTTAAAACTAGTGTTGGGTATCGTTTGGGTTTTATCCGATACCGGTACCATTTCGATACTTAAAACCGGGTACCGTGCCTGAACCGGTACATCTATAAAAATAAAAAAATAAATAAAAAAGGTCTTATCAGTTTACATTTCCAAACATTCATTTACCATTAATTTTAATAATAATCTAGTGAGATTGTTGAATGCACAAGCAGACTGACATAAGACTTTTGCACAGTAGTGTATGTATAAAGAACGTATAATTAGATTGAGTATATTTAAATAAGTGTAATAAAAGTATGCATTCATATGTGTAAAGGGCTAGATTTTCACTGGAGGAAACAGCTGTGGTGTGATGAGCAAACTTTACAGTAGATGAGAAATTGATTGTTCCCTCGTTACCTTTTGTAAGCTGTATTTATGACAAAGAACTGCACAGATACAGATAGTCTAACAATCTATCGATAAACACACACCTTGTGTCCTCGGTTTCTGTTTGAGGCCGATTGCGCTGCTCTACCGCGGTCTGTGGATTAAAGAGCATGCTGAAAGACAGAGAGGAGACAGGTCTGCTGCTGTTTCCATATGAGATTTAAGGGGACTGACTCTGAGGTGATCGTGAATTTGTGTACAGTTTATGGAGCTAAATGCTATAACCCAGCTAAAAAGCCTAGCGACGCCGTGCTTCTTGTGTACATTTCGGAGAACCAGGACAAATATTTCATCCCATCGCTCAGGCATTTTAGAGGCACCGAAATGAGGCACAGAAATCTGCGTTCTTATTCGGTTCGGTGCATACCGGTTCCATAGGTTTAACCCAACCCTATTTAAATATACTGTACTTGAGAGTGTGTAAATGATGCTATAAAAATAAAACACTATGACAGAATTGACAGATTTTTCATTTTTGGGTAAACTATCCCTTTAATATTAATAAAAAAATAATAATAAGAAAAATCACTCATTGCTCATGACTGATGAACTATAAATACAGTTGCTTAAAAAAACATAATTTATGTATTTATATATATATATATATATATATATATATATATATATATATATATATATATATATATATATATATAGTGTTTTATTTTAACAATACATTTCTTTTACATTACTGCTAAATACTCTATCTGAAAAATATAGCACTCTGTTTTATTAGCATATTATGTGTTTTTGTAATGTATTACTTTATCTTCGCCCATTTTGGCCTAAATGTCTACCATTCTTTTTTTTTTTTTTTTCGTACCTTGAAAGTTTTTTTCTTCTTTTTTTTTTTTTTTTTACAATAGGGAAATTAGATTGGCTGTATTACTCAGGCAACTTGCAAAATAGTAAAACCAAGATGACAAAGAATTTTATAAGTGGTGATCCGTGATATGATATTTTTGCAACATCGTCCACCCCTAACTTGTGCTACAACTGTTTGGCCTGTGCTACAAAACTTTCAACCTCAGTAGCACCAATACTATGTGCAAAAAAAAGTTAAAGTACAGCCCTATATATATATATATATATATATATATATATATATATATATATATATATATATATATATATACAGTTCTAGCATATGCACCCATGTGGGACCAAGTTCCAGTTCAGCCATCTATGTGTCTCAATTCTTCCCCCTTTCCCCCTTATTATTCCCTTTGTCTTTCCATCAATAAATGACAAACAGCCCCCTTTCAAAATGCCTAAAGAAAAACTGCAACATTGAGAGATGACGTTGGAAGGAAAGGACAATGTGTTAAACACAAAATAAAAAGACAATCGCATTACTTCCTGTTCCCTCCACTGCAGCACAAGACAATCTCACACTCTGATGTATTACTGTCATCATCTCGACTGTATGACTGCAATAGCACACGCGCAGAGAGAGCGAGAGAGACAGAAATGCTAGTAGATGTCAGAGGACTGAAGTAAAGACAGACAGACTTGCCCTTCTCTAATCCGCTGCATTCTGTCTGTCTTCACACCCCCCCAAGACTATTCAACACTGTCCTTCAGCTCAGAGGTGACGAAAACGCAGCAGCTAAAAGACACTCTATTTATCCCCCCTCTCTGCTCTCCTTCTACTGTGAAAAGGGCGTTAGCTATGCCAGAATGAGAGGACAACAGCCAAGGTCTTGCATTCAGAGAGAGAGAGAGAGTGAGAATGAGAATGATTGTGGTGGAGATCGAGCTGTTTGGTGGCAGAAATGGCCAATAAAGCCTGTCCTTTTTTCTTTTCTTTTTTTTGCCGCTGTGTCTGGAAAGGCTTTTGGCCCATATACACACTCACACTCCATCAGGGCATATTTCACTCTCCTCATCTTTTATCTGTTCTCTTTTCTGCCTGTCTGTCTCTCTCTTTCTCCCCCTTTCTGCTGCTTTTTTCTTCTCTCACTGAACAAGTCTCAAGTGAATATGCTACATCTGTGCTTCACAAAATGAGAAACAAAGTCTGTGCTGCGCTAGGCTGCCAGAGCCTGATTTTACACACCTTAGCACAATTCTGCTCTGATAATCTCAGCCCTGAACATTCATCAGTCTGACTGTTGAGACACTTACTGTGTCATCCAGAAAAGCCCTAAATACTAGGCAGCTGTGTTTCGGTCATTTCGACCACTTGGAGAGCTCCAGAGATGAGTGGGATGGAGGGTGAGAGTTAATGTACATATGTGACCCTGGACAACGAAACCAGCCCTAAAGGGATACTCCACCCCTAAAATGAACATTTTGACATTAATCACTTACCCCCATGTTGTTCCAAACACATAAAAGCTTAATTCTTCTTTGGTGCACAATTTAAATATATTTTAGATGTAAAGCGGGAGGCTTGTGACTGTCCCATAGACTGCAAAGTAAAATACACTATCAAGATCCAGAAAAGTATGAAAAGCATCATCAGAATAGTCTATCTGCTAACAGTGGTTCAACTGTAATGTTATGAAGTGACATGAATACTTTTTGTATGAGAAGAAAACAAAAATAATGACTTTATTCAACAATTTGTCTTCTTTGTCTCTCCCCACATCACCGTAGCACCATTTTGGAGAATATGAGCTAACGTAGGCTGCTTACGCTCTTCTGGCAACCATGTGACAAGTATACAATTTCTAGGTGTATTTACACTGAATTGGAAGAAAAAAGTGTAAAAAGTAATATGCCTTGCTAGGAACTTAATTTGGAAAACTTTTAAAGGCGATTTCTTGATTTAGTTTACAGATAAGCAAGGATAATAAACTTTGTGACACGTAACGTTGCCTATATATGCTGAGATTCAGTTCATTTTTGGGACAGACTTGATTTGTTCACAGGAAACTCAAATGGCAGAAAGCGACATCCTATTTGTTTTCTTTATTTTATAAAAGCACAATGTTTTGTTTTCATTATGAGTGTACACAAATAAAAGCAGACCTTTATACAGTGATGCATTATTAACGACAATGCTGGTATAAGGAAATAATTTAAGTGATCACGCCATCGCACGCACACACACACAAAACAGCAGTTTCAGCATTGCTAACTTGACAGCACAGTTGGTACTTTATCAAAATAAAATAGTGAACCAAACATCAGCATTCCCGCCTCTGTCACCGTTGGAACGTGACTGAAACAAAAAGCCTATCATTTACCGTATTTTCCGGACTATAAGTCACACTTTTTTTCATAGTTTGGCTGGTCCTGCGACTTATAGTCAGGTGCGACTTGTATATCAAAATTAATTTGACATGAAACCGAGAGAAATGAACTAAGAGAAAACATTACCGTCTACAGACGTGAGAGGGCGCTCTAAGCTGCTCAGTGCTCCTGTAGTCTACTACTGAAAATACAGCGCCCTCTCGCGGCTGTAGATGGTAATGTTTTCTCTTGGCTCTTGGGTCTAAATAAATGTGACTTATAGTCCAGTGCGACTTGTATATGTTTTTTTCGTCATCATGAAGTATTTTTGGACTGATGCGACTTATACTCAGGTGCAACTTATAGTCCGAAAAATACGGTACATAATAATAGTTTAGCCTTCAGATACGTTACATCACAAATATGGAAATATTATGGAAAATTTGGATTTGGGCCGAATAAGAGAGGTAGGATACAAGAGTACAAAGTTCCATTTCCCAAAAAGTTGACTGCAAAAACCTTTAAAGCATGAGCCTTTGTCAGTTTGTGAGAGACTCATTCAGAGGCAGCACATGGTCACTGTCTAGTGTGCTTTGTGTTCAAGTGCGCAACTTATGGCTTATGCCCCCTTCTGGATTGGGCAGGGGGTTGCCTGTATTTATTGTAAGGACTCATGCACCAAACCGAGATGTCCATATTGTGACAGTTCGATCCGAATTTATGTATCGTTCCACCCCTAATATACTGTATACAGTAGTCAACATATGAAGTGGATCAAACAGTTAATCAAAGTTGTCCTAAGACAAGAACGCATTTTGATTTGAGGTTTTAGGACAGCTTTATGAAAGGTTTTGTTCCACTTCAAATGTTGACTAGTATATATTAATCAGACAGTATATGGTGGTACTGCCCCAAATGGCTCTATAACCAACCATGTAGTTAGGAAATTCATGTGTTTTTTTTTTGTTTTTTTCACACAATTATACAAGTACTCAAGTACTTGTGCAAATGTACTCAATAGCCTACTATAAGCACAATGACAGTTGCTCAACTTCTTTGAATGTGTATGTCAGGTGACATTTCCAGATATGACAGAATAAAATAGTTTTAAAGGCATGTGATAAATAAAAGTGGAAGCTCTTCAGTAGCTTTTTCTGGCATGGAATTTTGCTGGCGTGGCATTTCGAGAGAGGTTCATTACTGTTGTTGCCAGCTAACGATGCCCCTCATTGTCATTTAATAGGCTGTGCAAACAGATGTGTCCTTCAAAATCAAATGTTTGTCTTTCTACATAGCTGACCGAAGCACTGTGTGTTGTCTCTTTGTTTGTCCGTGTGCATAAGAGAGAGTTTGCACATGCAATCATGCCAGTTTTCTGTCTCGTGTGCTTGCATGCGTTCTGAGATAATGTTATGTTGGCGTATCTATGTTTTTCTGTGTGTAAGTAGCAAAAAAAGACAATTTGACATTTCACATCCCACAAGTGGATTTCTGCTTTTGTTAATATTTCATCCTTAGATAATAATAAATTATATGATGAAATCGACTGAAAGAGTGGTATGTTCCACACATAAGGAGACAGAGTGTGTTTTCACAAGATCAATATGAAATGATAAAAAAAATCACGATCAAGGTTAGTCAAATCGCTCCCAGAGTGAAGTGCAGCATTTTCTGCCTTTCCCTTTGATCTGTGATCCCAGCGGAAATGTAGCTTGGTTGATTTTACATCTCGTTCCCAAACACACCCAACGAGTCATTCGTGAATAGACTCAAAACACTGTGCATTTAGTCAGATGAACTCATGCCACTTTTCATCAACAGCTTTGAAGCAGATTTTGATAGCTTAATGATCTGCTAACATCCCTCACTTTTAATAAATACTACAAAACACACATTCGCAGTGTGTGCTTGCAGTCTGCCGCTCAAGCTGGCCGACAGCAGTTTATAATATAATTTCTGTCTATATGTAAGGAGAGAGAACCAAGTTACATTGTACACACACACACAAATATATATATATATACAGAGAGAAAGAGAAAATATAGACAGTTGTCCACTTACAATGAACCTTTATGATATTTGTGTTGTATCCAGAACAATTCTTTATGAATAGCTACAGTTAGTCTAAAAAACATTATTATACTCTACAGCTGAAAAGACCTCACGACGACAACCCTCATTTATTTGTCCATTTTTTTTGTTATTTATCAGGATGACAGAAAAATCCAAACCCTGAAGATTTCATCAATCACGGCCCATTTACAAACAGCAGTCGAGGATGCTTAACTGCAATATTCAGATGCAAAGTCTTAAGTGCAGTTACTTCTCTGTTTACTCCAACAGCTGAGTGATGATTAGCTGCATCCCTGATTGAGCCTGAAGAGGGCTGGCAGGCTCAGATCAGCTGGATGGTGATTGGTAGATGTAAAAGACTAGGAAGTTGGTCGTTTTTTTTATTTATTTATTCAGTCAGTCTAACACACACACACTCACCCTTCAGTCTCATGTTTCCTCAGAACAGCCTTGATTCGCCACATCGCTGTGAAATGTTTTAGTAGCTGACAAGAAGCTGGTTGTCAAATGTTCCATATAATCTTGACAGACTTAAAAGCATCTAGTATCGTTTAAAGTGTTTACATGCGCAGTCTCACATCAGTTATGCCGAATCCATGCACACACTTTAAACCATGTTCTTTTTATCAGATAAACAGTTTATTTGCCCGTTTTATTCACACTTTTATGTTGTGCTGCAGTCTAAATCTCTTCATTCATTCTTTTAGGAGCTTACAGGGGACTGATAAATATTATACAGTTTCATATCACTGATTTATCCCCATCGTCGCTCTGAATTGGTGTTTTCTGCTCCAATCAATACCGCTACAGGACTGTGTTTGTGGACGGCGCTATAGAAGGACGTTCTCTAAAATGATCAGGGACATCCTGTGAATCAGCTGTACTTAATCTCTCCCGAAGGCTTCTGTGCCGAGTCTGCTTTCTGCTGACTGTGCTTTGGATGTGTGGCAATAATGTAGCGCCGAGTGTGTAAACAATGTAAGTACTGTTGATCCGCAGAAGGTCCTTTAAAGCCCACAAAGGTTAGCCGAGTTTGCTTTGGCCTTTTTCGACATTAATGGCAGCAATTTCCACTGGCTTCACGTACGGCATGGCTTCTCATCAGAGATCACTGAGTAAACCTAATTAGATATACCTTCACCTTTCCTGGCGTGATATCAAAAAGGGGGTCGCACCATTCGCTTCCATTAGCGATTAATATCCTTTCTCCTTCTAGATATATTTGCACGATATTAGTGTTTAGCGCAGAATGTCATCGAAATATCATAGTTAATCATACACATTTTCTCAGCACCACGTTTAATTGGAGCTGCTCTAATCACTGTGGAGGAAATTATATGTTCAGTTTTCGAGGGAATGACGGCGGCCTGAAGCTTCAGAGATGCATTAGGAAGATATAAATTGGAGTGTTTCTTGAACTGCAGGTACTTTAATGTCCTGGAGAATTGTAATTTTTTTGAATTGTAAAAGATTTTTTGTTTTATTGCTGTTATTTGTAATTGTTTTATATTTTTTAAAACAACTAATTAAATTAAATACCATCTTCATATTTTTTGTCTCAATTGTAGAAAATTTAAACATCTTCATTTGACAAAACAACAAACAATTTTATCCTTAATGTTTTATCAATAGCTGTATATTTGAAGATAAACATGACCATAAATGAAATATGAAAAGTGAAATAGAAAACAAAGAAAGTTGTTTATCAACAGAACATTGTAATTAATTAACTAATTAATGTAATTAAGAAGTAATTTCAGTAATTATATAAAAACGTGTATTTACATATTGCTGGCAATGAAATTAGACGAAGATGACGAAGCATTTTTTTGTTTTTGTGGTTTTGTTTTGCACAAATTATTAAAATGTAACAACAACATAATACATAATATGAGATTAGGTGGAAATATTCATGACATTATGATTAGGCATTTTAGTAGACAAGCTAAGTAAACTAGTAAGAGTGTGAAAAGTGTTTATTTAAGTCCACATGGCCACAAGTGACCATATTTTAAGAAACACCCAACATTGTATGCTAGCAACCCAATGAGAAGGTTTGATTCATTTCTAAAGAAACTCCCTGACCAGCCTGAACTGGTTCCGTTCACACCAGTGTCAGTCACAACTCCAAGACAGATAAACAAATTCATGTCATTTGTCCTCCAATAGGCTTGCTCCGCTGGAAATGTTGGAAGGTTCATAAAGCCTCCGTGGTATTGTGACTGGCACAGGGTTTACTGCAGGTGTGCTGGGGGGTTCAAAGGGGATGAAGAAAGGCCCTTTGAAGTGGCTGAAGTTCATGCGTTGACCTTTAACAGCCCAGTGTCGGACTCCCTGGAAGCCGAGAGAATGACTGCATAAGCAGGCACATTCCTGACAGAGTGGACCGATGCGGCGGCATTTATGGGACCGACTTGACAGAGCCTTGTTAAAGGCATAAAAAGATTAAAAAGAAAGAATAAGTGACTTTCTAACAAGAGTTACTCTAACCTTCAGCAGCCTATTATGAGCCAGCCTTCATCCCAAAAAGTCCCCTCGGAAGGTGATTCTTCAAGTTGTACACGGGTATTATTATGCTGTGCCTAACATCGCATCAATCTGAGAGCTGAGAATCAGTCAGGATTATTTCAGGCTCTTATATAAAGAGGAACATAACTTATTGAGAAACAGCTATCTGCTAGCTTTCTCTAGAGAAATTTACAGCCATCTATAAAATGAGAAACAAAATATCATTTCCATTTTCCCATCATCCCTCTTATCACCTGAAGTTATCTCAGCAGTACTGAGACATAAAAAATATGCTTTAAAACCAGATACCAATTAGACATTAGCTGAGATGGATGGATAGTCTTTCAGCAACCAGTTGGCTGATAAGTAATTGTCAATTTATGCAAACTGAATTAAAATATTGAAAAAAATCTATTTAGCATGCATATATGATGACAGAATTTTCCTTTTTGTTTGAACTATTCATTTTAGAACTAACAAACACTACAGTAATTGTTCTTACTGACTACTCGAATATGAAATGTAGTTTTGCACATTGCTAACAGCAATGTAGTCTTTTTATATAAAAATATGCCAGTGGCAAACAGCCTGCCGTGAGTCTCGGGGATTAGATTCCACGTGGAACACGACAGCAGCTGCCTCGGAGTTATATGTCATTGTGTATGGAATTACGCAACCGCTGACCTTTTAATGCTACTGGCTCCTCAATTTATGACCTCTTCAAACACAGCTCTCAGAAACAGCCACCCCAGTGTGAGTCCGGCATACGGCGAACACACAGCGCACCATATCAGCATTCATAGAGTCCTGAACACATTCTTTTCCAGAGGTTAAGCACTGCAGGGGATTGGCAAGCGTGCTCGGAAAAGAGAAACAGGAAACACACCATCTCCAACACTGGAAAGTGTTTTAGTGAGTGTGCGCTATTGTTTTATATGCCTCACTAGGATAATGTCAGCAATATTATTCAGGGCCCGTCTGTGAGAGGGGGGAGCAAGACAGATTGTTATGTTTTATTTCATGTATGTTGTGTTTCTTATCATAAAAATGGTTTCTTGCTTTCTTCTTCCCTTTGTTTTGCATCGAAAGCCCTCGTAAATCACCAGTTGGCATTAGTGGAATAATAGCTGCTACATTGTTAATCTGCCGAAGTGGTTTTTCTCATTTAGGATCGATAATGTACCCATGAGTGATATAACTTGCCGTACGTTGTGAAGAATTCTCGGTTTAGGCAATTAATTAGCTCAGAAGTGAAAAATAGCAATTTTCATAACAACATACATGAAAGGAATCGTTTAAATGACCTGTTGTAAGGAAATATCCCAATTGCTGTGAAGTTGCCAGCCTCAGTTTGATTGGAAATTAATTGGGTGTATTGTAGCCTATAAACAAAACACCTTTTTAGTCATGGTTGTGGAGAAATAAAGCTTTTTAACCCCTTTGCGTGCAAACATCGCTGACGGCCCCAGTTTATTATTGTTTCACTTTCACAGCACATTAAACATCACTGTCTTACTTCATCTGGACAAACTGTGCATCAATGGAAAGTTTAAAGACTCAAGCTTCGATATTTGACCAATATTTTGATAAAACATTGTTGCAGTGACAGATATTTAGTGATTTATGTCAGGAGTGCAAAATAATAAATCCGTATTATGCCACATTTTGAATAGAAATTCACAACTCACACATATTCAGTCATGTCAGCAGCGGTTTATTTGTGTTCACAAAGACTCACTGAACAGCGTCAATAAGGATTTTTAGACCAAAGATGCATATCTGCGGAGATATATGGATATATTTACTGATGTTTACTTCATATTTCTTCAGACAGAATCGTCATTTCTATTCATTTTCCACGGATTTACGCGATCAGATGATAAACAGCCTCTCCCAGCGATCTGTGTGTGCGTGCAGTGGTCACAGCTCGTGCGGTGTGTGACTCAGACTCTGATTGGGTCTTTCAAACGTCAATCTTAGAGTTTCATATCTGGACACCGCCCCATCGTGTCACATGCTTCCTGCACACTTCCTGGTAGTTATCTGGCCAAAACAACACTGAAACACCTCTGTACACACAAAATATCCGAATAATAAACCCGCGATTACGATAGTAAAGCTTGGTATGAGAATTTCTTGAGATCTGGGGCGTTTTTATAAAAAAGAATCGAAAATGTACATCGGAAATGCTAACTTGTGCAGCGATGAAAAAGGCAACAAATAACATATTTTTACAACAGTAAACGACCAAATTCCACCCCTGATCGCTAAAGGAAGTTATTATAAACACTCGATCGGGGTTTAAAGTGAGTTTTGAGTAAAAGTGTACTAATAATTTCATAAATTGTCAGATGTAGCTTGATGCTAACGTTAGCACCAATGCTACTAATAGCAGGTGCTTTTCTTCTTCATAATGCATTTTTGTCTCAATAATTCACGTAAGGTCGTAAGAAAATGTTTTGTTGTATTTTTATAGTAAGACTTTTGATAAATAAGGGCTAAATGCAAAGAAAGACTGAAGTGAGATCGCTGCTTTGTTGCTTTGTAAAGCCTGAAAAACCACAATCAAGGCTAATAAAGGTGGAATAAAAACAAAAGAATAATGATAAAAGAATAATGCGGATAATGTGTCATACTTGGCGGAGGTGTGAAAGAACCGTTTGGTGAGAACAATACAATCATGATTCGGGCAGTTTTCAACAGTGAAACATACACAAAGAGCACATGAAAGTTTACATGTGAGATCTTACAGAGATGACAAGGGCCATAAATCAATCTGATTAGCCTTCTCTAAAAACACACATGACATGGCCTTAGAAAATATTTCATAAAATTCACAGTTTTACAGATTCGATTATGAAATTTTTTATGAAGTCTTGGAAGACTTGTGGCCTTAGCTACACTGTGTTTTCAAACTCATTTCCTACATCAACATTTTTTAAAATACATTTAAAACATATGTTTTTAATATTTTTATTTTTGTTTTTATGTTTGAGCTTATATATCTCTATTATCATAACAGTCTGAGTGATTCTGATTCCTGAACAGTAAACTTTAAAGTGTCAGCTTTGTGAACAAAGGTTGATTATGTATCTAGTCAGAAAGAATCATGAGCAGAAACCTTTTTATTTTGGGTATGTAATTTCGGTCTCCATGCCAAAAAAGGGGGGTTACTAGTAAGGGGTTAAATGTTTTGGCTTCCAAAGTTCCAAAGTAAACTCTCTGCAAGCAACATTGAAGGTTGTTGCATTTATGACAATTCGTCCTCAAAAACAAATAGATAAATATTTTATTGCTTTACACCATGTATGTCTATTGTAATTGGCTTTGTTTTTTTTATAAAAAAAAAACTCCCCAAATCAAAATGATCTTTTCTATAATCAACATTATGCCACAAATGTTGTCAATAGAGCTTCAATATCTCCATGTAGAGTAGAAGAGGACTAACATTAAATGTGGAAATAGGCTTTTATTCAGATGTGCTGCTTTTTCCTTCTGCTAGTCCTTGTAATGCCTCCAAGTGCCATTCACATGCGGGGACTGATAAATGTATAATGTGCAATTATCATTAATTATCATTAACTGAGCAACGCAACCCTAAGCTCAGAGATGTTCAGAACAAAGATTCACGATGCACCCCATGTCAACGAATTGTACCTGGTAAAATCATAGCTATAAGCGCCTCCATGTTGAGAAGTCATCAGAGAAATTAAGAGAATGTGGGTGTTCTCGACTAAAGGCTAAATTGTTTTCATTAGCACAAACAAGTGAAGTGACAGTGTTTATCAAAATGACAAAGTAGGAAACAGTAGTTCCATTTTTTTTGTTCGTTTTTTATTTTTATTTTTTAGTAGCCACATCATGTTATCCCCCATGAGCCTTTCACTCTAAGTACTTATACTTCCACTAACCTGCAATAAACTTCTCAATCTCCCCAGAATATCCCCCTGATTGACACCTCTGACCTTTCGTTCCGGGCATTTGCCGAGCAAAAACAGCCCATCCCCCTGTTGATTGGCTGGCATGTTTGTGATTGCCTTTAGCTGATTGGCAGGCGGCGTGATTGGCGGGGGGTCTCTGGCTGGCGGCGCAGGGGGAGTCGGGGAGCAGCTGCAGAGGCGGGCTGGTCTCTTGGATGTGAAAATGGTTTTGATAAATAATAAAACAGTGGTAATAACCAGCTGCTTTTAAGGTCACGTGGCCTTCCGCCACAACCGCCATGCAAATAATGACTTTACGACAACCTGATTGGTTCATGCATTATTAAGCCCAGCCCCCCTCGGCTAACTCCACCCGGTAATGGCACCACAGGTGTCCTCACATGGCCATGCAAATATCATCCTCTTTCATTTGCTTTTTATGCTTTCTTTTTAATCCCATCTCTCACTTGGCATGCCCCCCAATTTCCCTGTGGAAATAAAGGGCTGCTTATTGTATCCACCGGAGGAAGCTTCCCTCGGACTGTGTGCTATCATGATTGTTCTTGTGTGGCTAATGAGGTTGTGGTTATGTGTGTGTGTGTGTGTTTTGGAAGGAAGGCAAGCAAGAAAGAAAGCCGTATTGACTCCGTATACTTCCCTGGATGCTTACTTCCAATATGATCCATTGACACATAGTGTGACTGCGCAGTATGGATTCCGTTGTGGCAGTTCATACTCACCGCTTCTCCACATCGATTTTTTCCCTCCTCACTATCTGTGTGTGTGTGTATGTAGTAGATGTCTTTACACTGGCAGTAGAATGGAGAAAGGAACAAAGCTCAGCACCTACGTAGTCATTCTCCCTTCACAGATGGATTGCACATAAACCTGCAGCAAAGGCCCTCAATTTCTGCCTGTGAACTCGGTGAAGAGCCTGATATGGATTGATGTGCTGGTTTTCTTTATAAAAATACAGGCACTGGGTGGAGCAGTGGACTAGAGGTTAGCGCACATGCTTCAGGCCTGTTGAGCCCTGTTGATCGTGCGGGGCATGTAGGTTTGAACCCAGCTTGCATCTTGACCTTATTCTTGAGCAGTTCTTGTCAATACTGGGGTTTTGTGGGTGGTTGTCTGGGTCTTATTTAGTTGCTCAAGCATTTTGAGGTCTCTGGTTTTTAGTACATATCTACACTACCATTCAAATGTTTATTTAAATATAATTTTATTATTTTAATGGCAAGAAGAAATTACATTTCAAGTAGTTTTTAGTATTTACAAGCTGAATTTTCCTCTTTAGTCTTCAGTGTAACATGATCCTGCAGAAGTCAATTTAATATGCCTTTTTGGTGCTCAAGAACCATTTCTTGTCATTAGCAGTGTTGAAAACTAAATCTAAATCTTGATGCATTTTTGTGGATTATTTGATGAATAGAACCGTTCAAAAGAGCAGCATTAATTTGAAATAGAAGTCTTTTGTAACAGTGTAAAGTGTCATCCTTGCTGAATAAAAGTACTTCTAAAGAAATTGGTAATGTATCCGATTTCTAGGATGTTATGAGGTGAATGAGTATTTTTTAGCTCATTGCTTTATGATACTATTCTTTGTGTGATGTTCTGGTCTCTAGATATGGCTCAGGTCCCTCTTTCAATATATATCTATCAAACTTTTCATCAGTTTTCTTGTCCACCAGACAAAAATTGTAAGTCATATTGCTTAGAGAAGTAATAGCACACCTCTACCTCAACAATCTGTGTGTTTTGTGGTATAGCAAAGTATAATAGGTAGGCTTAGGCATGCATTCAAATCAAGCATGACAAAGTGACTGCAGACTGCATCCGCTTTCCTTTCAGTGGTGGAATGCTTTGAGGTTTTCTGAGGTTTGTGTACAGACTGCATTAATGTTCTGTCTTAAGTAATTTATGTAACCTCCTCAAGAAAAGCATGGTGTGAAACCACACTGATGAACAGATGCTTAGTGGGCCTGACACAGCGGTGATGTTCACGTCTAAAGAGCCAACATGAAACCTGGTGAAAAAGACACTGTAAATATACACAAGAGATTTTCAAGTGATGCATAAGATTGTAGAATCGAGAACTTGTGTGGATAGCAGATAATCATTTTTATGGTATGGCCAATGACCACTAGGATGGATAATATTATAAATTATGGATTGTATTATGTGTGATGTTTTAAAATAAACAGTTTTGATGATAAAGCTCTAATCTGAAATGTTAAATACTTTAAACTTGTTTTGATGGCCGTTTCATTTAAAAAAAATTTAACATTACCGTATAGTAGAATGTGTAGAAAACTTACAATATACTCTACATTAGGAATAATTCTACATTTTAAATAAATTTTTGAATAAGCACTAATACTGTTCATCTCAAATCTGTTTCAAACCAATGCAACTGGTTTTTGAGAATACTCTGTGTAGACTTGAGGCTTTCTCTTGCGCTTCCCTAAAGGCTTTCCAGGAGAATGTGTTTGCCGGGGGTTTGTTCTGGAGGAAATCTCTGTTTAAAGATGATGTTGTGAGGTCTTAGTGCACCACTGCAAGACCAGCTGAAGTCTCACCCACACACATTTCCACTTTAACCTCCCAACCCTCCCTTTCCCTCCTCAGATGTGTTGTACCTGTCTCCCTCCATCCCACACCATCTCTCCATCTCTTCCTCTCTGTCTCGTAACTCTATTTCCCCCAATACCCCCCACTTTTCTCTGTGGCTTTTGTCAGAAGAAAGTGACAGGTCCCGACGGAGGAAGCCAGGGAATAGCGCGGCACAAGACAGTCCTCTGGCGTACCACAGCCTCGGCACTTTGTGTTTGAGATGTTCAATCAAAATGCTAATGGCTCTTGCGACGAGGGAACGATATTATTGTTCCACTAATTGATAAGAGAAGGAAGATGGAAGGGCCCCGTGTTGCCGGTCTATGCTGCCGCATACCCACCGCTCAGACACTCTGTTTTAATTACAATTACACAAATGAAAGGGAACAAATTGATCCAACGAACAAACAGTTTGCTGTTGCTCCCCTTTGTGTAGTAAACACTACATTATTTAGTAATTTTATGCATTATTTATTCCATACCTCACTCCCTTTCATCGTCGAGATCCTGTGGAAATATGCTGAAATGTTTTTGAATCCAGTTATAAACAACAGCCAAAACTTACTTGGAAATAATAAAGATTTTATAATTTTTTTTTTAAAGAGTATTGCTTGGCTGCTGTGTAAATTGACAGAGGATAGACTAAATTCTGATTGGATGAGACATGTTT
The DNA here is from genome assembly GCF_023724105.1 of Carassius gibelio. Classification (NCBI taxonomy): domain Eukaryota; kingdom Metazoa; phylum Chordata; class Actinopteri; order Cypriniformes; family Cyprinidae; genus Carassius; species Carassius gibelio. The sequence goes on from NC_068410.1 coordinate 9,629,711, forward strand.
GCCCTTATTTTGTGACCATAAATCTTATAATTTATAGTGATAATACTCATGAACACTATAATTACTATAATTTATCAGCAAGCAAAGTAAATAATTTAGAAATCTACACCTGATTTTTTTTTTTTTTTTTTTACAACTAATTGTGTCCTGAGATGGACAAAACTCCTTCAGTTCTCTTCCAGTCAGTGAACTTTGACACTTGAGCAGAAATGTCTTTTTTTTTTTTTTGCTGCGAAGTGACCTTAAACAATCCATTGTGACCCTTAGCTTGAAACAGGAAGCAATTCCCTTGATGTTGTCTGTCTGCTCCGAAACATCAGCCTCTCATACTTGTTGGGCTATTGATATGTGTTTTTTTTTTTCTGTGAGGTGTCTAAGTATAGCCAGGGGCTGAACCTTTTCCAGGAATCTTTGTAGGGGTCACGAGAGAGAGAGACATTTCACTGTCTGTAGACATATCAGAGCTCCATGCTCTGCTGGGTGGCACAGAAAGGGCAATTAATAGCCTGTCCCGTTATTTCTTTCTGGTGGGGTGTCCGTCAAGTGGGAGTGATGCTCCCGTCCCTTGGAGATGTGGAGATGTGATCTGTCTTATTAAGTTGTCGACAGTTTTGTGTGTGTGAGAGTGAATAGACTGCATATAGTACAAAACTACATATTTTCAAAGTTGGCTAGTCGGTGGGTTGCTTGAATCCCTGTATAATTAGTCTGGTTTGTGGTTCACCTCCTTTTGTTTGCATGCATTTCTAATCATTCATGGACTAATTTCAATAAAAATTACTTTTATATAATTTTAACTGTTAATTTGTGTTATACATTTCATGTCTATATTTCTATTTTTATATAAAAAGATTTTAGAGTGTATTTTCTACCAGTTTTATTTTTTTATTACTCTTTCCAGCATGTGGCTGTATGTCCTGGGACCACTTGAAACAGTATGTGTGTGTTCGTGTGTAGGGGTTTGTGTAATCGCATCACATTTGCCTGAAGGCAACTCAGCAAGTCGCCATGTTTAAACAGCCATCTTCATAAAAGCGCGGGGAGAAGGAAGACCTGTTGAAAGAAACCTTTGGAAATGCGTGCTGAAAATGTCAATACTAAGGGGAGAAATTAGCTCAAACGTGCCTTTAGGTTAAAGAGGAGGCCAGCAGAGAAGAAGAAAAAAAAAGGTTTCATCAGAATCACATCAAGCAGTAAGCAACACAAGCTCACAAAATGAATCTGACTGACTCGGGCAGGGTATTTTTCTGCTTTTAAAAGCTGCCTAGTATAGGTGCACAAGGTTAATGAGAACAACTCTCCCAGGTGGCACTCGCCAGAGGGAAGCAACACAATATGAGAGAGAATAAGAGACTGAGACCACTCTGACACAGCTAGAAATGAGCAGTTGAGAGAGTTTGTGCTAAATTCTGTTTGAGAGGTGCCAGACTCGGGGGTGAGGGTATCTGGGAAATGCCTGATGCCATTTTATTGCGCATTTGACAGCTGCAGGCTGCTACATGCTGGTCCTTCTGCCTGTGGGGGCATAATTGGTTCTGCACCGGCCGCGTCGTGCCGTTCGGCAGGTAGTTTGGTGGGATTACGGAGAAGCGAGGGCTTTGAGTCGTGTGCGCCAGAGATACAGCAGCGTCTGGCGGTGGTCAGCTTGAAAAAGGCTGAGCAGGAGAGGGAGGTGGTCGACCTGGACTTTTCTCACAGCTTGTCCATTTTCTTCAGCCTTTCTGACAGATAAGCTCACAGAGAGAGAGATAGAGAGCAAGAGAATGAATAAGAGAAGGAGAGAGAGGAAAATGGGCTCTTTCAGCCTTTAGATTTCATTTCAGTAGGCTTTATCTCTTCTGAACAATGCCAATGGAAAAGCTTATCAGGAGCGGTCTGAAGCACAAAGGCCCCGCAGTAATGTGCGCTGATCACCTCACACATACAAACACGCGTGTATATACACACACCTTTATTTGCGTGCTCTGACACGGCCTGTTAAGAGTATTTACTTGTGGTGATCGCATTATTTTGCACAGCCGTAATGGTGTGGCATGGTGTGGAGATGGAAGGGCTGTATTGTTCCAAGTGTGGTTCTTTTTCCTGCGTGTTTATTAGCAATGACAAAGCCAGTGTTGGGGATGGCCCCGTTCATGACCCGGTTCGTTTATTTGTTTGAGCGGCATCCTTTTATTTGCTGAAAGCGAGAGTTCAGGCAAAAAAAAAAAAAAAGCTCTCAATATATACTCACTCAAACCCACATGATGTTATTTCTTTGATGAAATGCACTATATTGTAAGTTTTACAAAAGCTTTTTTGTGATAAACAGACTGAAATTTCCGTCATTATTTCCTACAAATCTTCTCTTTCAGCGAGCTGTTAACTCGAGAACCGCTGCAACCTTCTAACTGATTAAGTGCGTTGAACTTGTGAACCTGTTGAGTGAATGAATCATTCTGTTTAACTGATTTGTTTACATATTAGACTCATTTATTGATTAGTCCGATTTGGAGATTCATTAGTAATCTGAGTTGAGCCACTGACTAATTGGATTGATTTGTTCATAAATCTGTCTGATTCATTTATAAGTCATTTATAAGTCAATTTAGAAGTTATATATTTATTGTGTAATTGTCTGTGTGTTTAAAAAAAATATATATAAAAAGTGTTATTATTAGTAGTGTTTTTTTATATATATATAATTACGAAATATTAAAATAAAATCACTTTTATATGTTAAAACAGTGTTTATAATATATGCAGTGATTTGTATGTAAAGGTTTGACACAACATGAGGGTGAGAACTCATTTTTGAATAAAATATTTACTTTTTCTGATCTGTATCTTCACCTATGTGACAAATTTCCGTGCTTGTGTTTATGTGGGTGTTCTCATACATCTGATCCAAAACCGCAGCTCTAACTAACACATGCAGCGAGCACATCTCAGTTTTTCCTTAAAGTCGCACAGAAAGCCTCAGCAGCTAATTTCCTCAGCGGCAGGAACATTTCTCACCAGCGACAGGCTAAGCATAAGATTACTTTGTTTGTTTTCACTCTGTCTCGACTAGCTGGTAAATAATCACCATATCTGTATATGAAATAGTCTTTATGGTGTTCGCCAGGCTTTTATTCGTGAAGTGTCACTTTCAATAAAGAGAAGAATATAGTATTGTGCTCAGAGATACCCCTCACATCCACACCTCCTCCCTCGTCGCGCAGCCGGAGAAGCAGCCTGCTGCTGCCGCTTTGAGGAAGATTAATGGGAGGTGAGCTTCTGAGGTGAGAATTCAGCCTGAGAATGAATAAGATAAACACGTTCAGCTTTTTTGATGCTGGTTTAAGGCCATAATGACACTTGAATGAATGGCACATATTCAAAGCACACCGACCATTATTGGGTAGGCGAGGCCAGCCACGATGCCACATGTCTGACATGTATTGAAAATCTCGGCGATATGTGCAAATCAAAACGAATGGTGTCGCTTGTAATAAACACGCTTATTGAGGGCGAAAAATGCTGTTTATTTGTTCTTCGTGTGCTTTCCCTGAAAAGGCCAGATTAAAAGAACATCCCAGAATGCAACGCTGTGTTCCTGCTCCAAGATGTTTTCGAATACGATGGCTTTAAGAGATTGGACACTCCTCATCACTCTTACGCTGATGAAGATGTCCCGGCATTGAGTGACAATGCTTTGCAGTAGCCATGGTGACAAAGGCATCCTGAAAGGCAGCAACTGCTGCTAATGAAGGGCCTCGTTAACAGGAATGCAGATAAGAGCTCCTTTAGCTCTAAAACAATCCTGAAACAATCAGAGAGAGAGAGAGCTGCGGGTGGTGGAGGGTGACAGAGAGGTAGAATCATGATAGCACATGCTCTTATCAAAAGGAAGAGAAACATTACTGTTTTGCGACCATAATTGCCAATATTGTTTACATTTGACATTGCTCCTTTCCCAAACCTATTGAGGTTCTTTGCTGAAATGGACCATTTAAGTGACTGATTTTGATTGATTTCATTGGCGTCTGACATTAGCATCTATTTAATGATTATTGTGTAAAATAGACATTTTTGTGTTTGGTTGAACTATTTTTATGTGTACATTTATTTCTCTTGCTTTTTCTGTAAGTAACAGGCAAAGCCTGAACTCCACTACAAGAGGCTAAACTGGTCACTCCTGGTTTCCCACTTCACCACACTGAGCTCCTCCACTGTCTCTCAGGACCAGCTACCTGTTTCGGCTTTGTTCTTGAAAGCCCAGGCAATGTGCTTTGACTTTGTAGTGGATCAGAGTACTTCAGAACTAAGGAGAGGAGGAGGCACAGTCTTTTCTGAGATGTATTCGGAAGAAAAAATAGTTTCCAGCCTGGTATTCTAGTAGCGGTAACAGTTGCCTCCAGGTTTCTTGTCATGTGGGGAAGCTTTAAGATTTTAACTCCGTAGAATCAGGGGGAGTCTCTTCTCTGTCAGATTAGGGATGAGACTCTTTAGGCACCTTATGGTTTGATTCATTTTTGATTCAGAGTCATGATGCAAGTACAAAACAATTTCCAAGGCATTTACATTTTTAGTTTTTCAGAAAAACACGGTCAAGTGGCTCATGCTTATATCATGCTCACCTGTTATTATTTAAAAAATAGTATTCATAATATGTATTACATTACATTTAGCCATTTAGCAGACGCTTTTATCCAAAGATATCCAAAAAATGAGTACAATGGAAACAATTAAAAAAAAAAAGAGCAATGATATGTAAGTGCTATAACAAGTCTCTGTTAACTTAAACACAGTACACGTAGCAAGGGCCCTTAAATAATATAATAAATAATAAGAAAACTGATTGAATAGAGAAAGAATAGAGCAAGCTAGTGTTAGAGGCCTTTATATGTATATATATATATATATATATATATATGTATATATATATATATATATATATATATATATATATATATATATATATATATATATATATATATATATATATATATAAAGGCCTCTAACACTAGCTTGCTCTATTCTTTCTCTATTCAATCGGTTTTCTTATTATTTATTATATTATTATATTATTTATATGCATATGCGTGTGTGTGTCCCTGGACCACAAAATCCAGTCATAAGGGTAAAAAATATTTAATTGAGATTTATACATCATCTGAAAGCTAAATAAATACAACTATTTGAATTTTTTTTGGCTATTGCTACAAAATATACCTGTGCTACGTGTGCCTAGTTTTATGATAATATATAATAGATGTGCTTTTGTGTGTGTGTGCGTGTGTATGTATGTATGTATGTCCCTCCTTTAAATGTTGTACTCAAATCAGTGCTGAATCATTTAATGAATCATGATTCATTTGTGATTCATTTTTCCCTACCCATAATAACGGTGATTATCCCACAGTATTGGTAAAACTGGGTGTTAAACATTGGCCACGTTTACATGCAACCAAATAATCCATTTGTAATTGGATTGATTGCTCAGTCTGACTGAAAAGCCTTTTTTTAAACACCGTAATCGATTCAATTGAGCTTTATCGGAATTCAATTTTGATCAGATTGAAGGGTGTGATTTATTCCTCTTCTAATACGATTGAGAGTGCATGTAAACACTCGATCGGACTGAACCGTGAATCTGAAAGTACTGCATGTGCATTATGACCTGCGGACCGAGTGGCTCTTCCTTTTGAATGAGGTGTTGTATAAATGTGTGTCCTGTCATTATAAAACTCTCTTTTTACTCAGCAACTGTGAAGTGGAGCAGGAAAACCTCACACCAGTCTTTGTTTTGGATTCTCATCCACAGGCAACTCATTTTGGGGGTGGGGAGGGGCATTTTTATTGTGTGATAAATATGAGCAGCACGTATGAGCAGTATGGGACAGTGGTTTATATGTATATTTATCAATAAATGCCCATAAATGGATAAATATTCATTCTGCTGTTAAAAACAAATACAAACGGTGAGAAATTCTTTATTTGTGCAGTGTGCGCATGTAAAAAAAAAAAAAAAAAAAAAAAAATTATAATTCCGATTTGAAGCTTGTGCCATATAAACATCAACCCGATCACTCTATTTAACGTTGATGTACACACTACATTCAGATTCATCAGTCAGAATGATTTCAGTCCGAATATTGTGCATGTGAACATAGCCACTGACTACAGGAGATCACTTTCAGTAATCAGTAATGATTATTGACACGCATATGCGATCAGCATTTGAGATATCATTTAATAAATAATCTGAATTAAAGGAGGCCCACACACTTTAATGGGAGTGCGGACACAGATATGATCATGTGAGACAGCAGCTGAAAAGAGAAGCTCTAGAGCTCTTTAGTAATCAAAGAGCTCTGAGAGAGAGTGATGCTCACTGGAAGAGATCATGGTGAGCTGCTGCTTCTCCATTAAAATTTTTTTTTTTTTTTAAAGCTTGCCCAGAATCAGGGGGAACATGTAAAAATCCATGGAACTAAATGCTAAGGGTCTCTCAACATCATTTGACAGCTTTCTTTTACACCTTTAAACCAATCACCCGCTCAATCACATGGGATGGAAAATCCATAGGTATGGGACCATGAACATGGATAATGGAAATATGTATTATTTTGTTTGTAATATTGTGAAATTTTAAATACAAATACATTTTAAATCCATTTTTACATGTAATTTATTAATGTTTTTCTTTGTTTTGTTTTGTTTTTTGTTTGTAATTCTGAATGTGTTCAGTGTGGATTCTTGGAATCCACTGTAGGTACTTTTAAGAATCATTGACTACAAGAAACCCTGGAGTGTTTGGTGCGAGGATGACAAATATTAATATTCCATTTCCTTGCTGCTTGTATTTCTAAAGGGTTATTAAAGGAAGTTGTAGAGAGAATATGTACAATGATCTGTTTAACCTCCAGCAGCTCTTGGACGGCTTCTTGACTCCGCCAGCTTGTGAGGCGTAAGTAGATTTCTGACAAGGTATAAATCAAATTATAAAAATGACAGCCAGTGACATTTTCCCATGAGCGATCCCCTCACGCTTGTGAAAGAGAGAGAGAGAGAGAGACAGACAGACGAAAATCGTTCAGAAACGCCTTATTTCTTTATCAGTCTGGGATGTGGAGCCAGAAAAACAAAGAGAGGATTGGCAGGACACATGCCAATGAGATCTGCCTTATTGTCCAGCATCTGATAGCGCGGAGAGAATGAGCAATACTTCAGCTTTGAGAATTAGATCAGTTTTAGATGTCGGATCGAAGCTGACAGAAATGTAGATCATGTAGTTTTTTTTCATTCCCCTATAATTCAATTCAAATGAATTTGTTTACCTGTGAATTTACTGTATAAGTTCATTTATTTAAAACATATGTTTAAAACACATTCATTTATCTGATACAAAACAAGTGAGGGTAACATTTCTCATTTATTAATTCATTCATTCATTCATTGACTCATAACAAGTGCATTTAGACCAAGCATATGCTCATTAATTCCTCCAGTGACCCTCATGCCTTTTTGCGGAGTGTAGCCTTGGAAATGGAGACCGAGATGGAAAGAGAAGGAGATGGAGAGGAAGGGCAAAAGTATGAAACGTAGACATGTTATGATGGATGCTGATGCATCATTAGCCTGCCTGCCCCGGCTGTGTACCGCCAGACGGCCAATTTCTCCTTCAGCCACACTGCATTAGAGCACGACCCTCAGGATTATGTCCACTGGATCCTCTATTTCAGCTAGCGCCATGCTATCTCTGATAGATTATTTAGCATCAGCTTTCAGCTACATTAAACCTCGTTAAAAGCAGCTTCATGGCAAAGGATTACAAGGACATGATAACAGGGAGGGCTATCTCTTAATGAAGGAGTAATTTGCTCCCTGCTCTCTCCAGACCCCCTTCAGGATAGACTGTGAAGGGAACGGGGGGGTGGAAGTGAAGAGGGCAGAGCTGCTCTCCGTGAGAGCTTCCCAGGGGCTGTGTGGAGAGGCTCTTATGCCCTTACAAATACCCAGAGATGCTGCTAATGCGTGTCCACTTGCATGCCATCAAAATCTGAAGCATGCCCCCATCTCTCTGAGGCTTTGAGCCTGTTGTTCTCTTTCGCACTATATGATTCTGGGCTTTGTGTCTCTCTTTTGCTCCGTTTCTCTCCCCTTGTTGGTCACGATTCTGTATCGGTCCTCTTGTGTCTTAAAAGTGTTGGTGAGTCAACCATGTATAGTTGTTTTCTAAATGAACTAAGCACAGTTAGAGAGGAGTGTTGATGTTTTATTTTACCTCGTTTTAGTTGGTGGTGGTTGTCAACAGCTTTTCTTTATGAAATAAATTGTGTATAATTATTATTTCTAATATATAATTAATTCTAATATAAGCAATGCATTATTTTGTTTTAATAATCCATTAGGGGAGTGAGGAAATAAGCGTCATATTCTTTATTAATTTATTTAATTTGGCAGTTGTATAGATTTAAGTTTGTGAAAAAAGAATGAATTGCGTCCACTGATTGTGGCTTGTATTTGTATGTACTGATTACATTGTTTTAGCACCCAACACACTATAATAATTATGTAAATGAGGTAAAGGCACAAACACAGCAACAAAATTAGTGCTGAATGCTATTTGCACAGTGTAATTCCCATCCTGCAAGTCAGTTTTGACTGCTGGCTTGTGTAGGCTACACCGCTGCGATCTGCAATATTAATAGCACTGAGCCTGACATTGACAGTGATTAGATGCAGGCTTTTGCACTGTAATATTGTGCAAAAGTGGCACAACTGCTCTGGAAATGTATCCTACAATGTGTTTAGGCTGGTATTTTTCGTAAATGCCACAGTTTGGTTTATAGAAAGCGTAGCTATATTGATGTAACTAATCATGTGGTTTCTGTGTTCATAATGATAGACTTTGTTGTTAGGTCTTTAGGTCATTGGCAGTTTATTATGGATATTGAGGCATTCACTTTGTGTGATATGAAAGCATCTTGCCCTCTTGCCCTTCTTAGTGAAGCATTTAGCTCTGCCACTCTCTCTGTGAGAGATTGTTGGCCACATTCATTGAGTGCTGTTGAGAATGAATGACAGGTACCTGTTGGAGATTGTGACAGAGATTGAACAAGCAGCTCAATGTTTTGTTTCTAGGTTATTTATCTGCTTGCTGAGTTTATGTGCGTGTTTGAAAGAGGGAAAAATAAATGCCAGCGTTTTTCCTTCACAGTATTTGGGTTCTGACCTCTGGAAAGTACCTCAGTCCTGTGATAATATCTGGATTTGCTCGGAGACCCTAGCGATAATGCTACGGCTAACTCCACGGGTATCTTAGGCCCATCTTATTGGCTCTTTAATAAGCCCTGAGCGCTGGCACCATGAAAACTGTCTCAGGCAACAACAACAACAACAAAAAAGGAGGCTTCTTGGAGGCTGTCCACTGTCCGGTCTATCTGAATAACCTTTAGATGAATTAGATGATGAATGTGAGGCCCCCTTCAGAGCGCATCTTCAAAGCCCAGCTAATAGTAGCACGCAGCTGGGATCCAGGCCATCGGATTGATCAGGCCTATCTCAAAGGGCAATTAAAGAAGGATAAAATGCCTCAGGCCGAAAAAATGGTCTGGAGGAAAAAAACCACGAAGCATTTAGCTTCCTTTAGTTCAGACCAGGCAAGAATACTGATCGTTCAGGGATTGACATACAGTAAAACAACCATTATTTATTAAATATAGTGTATTTTTATCTGTTATTTTTACTTTTTCCATTTTTGCTCATTGCTCAATGCCAGAAAATCAATCCTGATGAACATTTAATGTGGTTTTATCTCCGTTTGGCCCATTTATTCCCTTTTTGAGGCTGACTAATGTTAATACTGTTTATGTTGACACCAACGAATCAATATCAGCAAGAAATGAGGCATGACATTGCAGAAATTTGATTGACTTGAGCTTATCCCCTGGTCTTTCTTTCCTGAGATAGTGTCTCCAGGACAAATACACTCTCCCAGCCTGTTTTTCTGGAATGCCCTGGGGTGCAGGATTAACTCCATTCGTTTTAGATCCCCTGAACTTCTCAATGCTGACCTCAAAGTGTATCAGAATTCCAAACGAGCCAAAGGGTTACTCTTAAATACAGTAGCACCAGAGATCATGGACACTGACAAGAGTATCCATGAACAGACTGTTGGTCACATACAGTCCCATCACATGCTTGCGCTTAGTAAGGATTTTTTTTTTTTTTTTTTACACATTTTTAAAAACATTTTACTTGCCCCACTACAATAATAATTATTATTATTATCATTGCATCATCAGATGTAAAATTATTGACAGCGTATCGCTGGTCCTGGCACTGACACGGAGAGGCAAAACCAACTGAGGCCTCATATACCAACTAAGCATCCAATACTCTAACACCTCTTGTCAGGTGCTGGATCTGTCCCATGTTTGTCACCATTCCCTCAATGTCAGAACAGTCTTAAGCGGCATTTCTGCTGTATGTGTGTATTTAATGCTCGTCTTTGGCTGGAATTCTCCCTTGGCGGCTGCTCCTACATAACTAGCACGGTTACATTTTTGATGGACGTGAATTTGGTGGTATCTTAAGGAAGAAATCCTCAAAAGGACAGCAGATGTGCCAAGCGTCTGAATAAGACACAAAGACGGCTGCAAGAAGCAGGAGACACACCACACAGCAGAGCTTTTAATTTCTGCTAATTCACCTTGGCGCCATCCCAGGCGTGGTGATTAAAATAGAGCCCATGTGCTGGAATGGCTCTATAATATACATTTTCACATTTGATTATACAAGCAATTATGTTGCACTTAATGAAATTTCAAATGTGCTCAGGAGGCTGTCGGCAGAATGGTCCACATGTGCAACATGCAAATGCAGCCCACCCCACCTGACCTCCTCCAGCTTCCCGTCACTTCCTGGCTTGTTGTGGAATCCTTTGCTTTTTAAAGAAATGTAAACAAAAAATAGTTCAAATGGTGTCATTCGAAACCCATATGTTTACATACGATAAATAAAGAAAAAAGTAAGACTTCACCATACACTAGGGTTTAAAAGTTAAGAAATTAATTTGTTTATTTAGCAAGGATTCATAAAATTGATCAAATGTGACAGACCTTTATAATGTTATAGAAGATGTCTGTTTCAAATAAACATGATTTACACAAAAATATTAAGCAGAACAGCTGTTTTCAACATTGATAATATAAGAAAAGTTACTTGAGTATAAAATCAGCATATTAGAAGGATTTCTGAAGGATCATGAGACACTAAAGACTGGAGTAATGGCTGCTGAAAATCCAGGTTTGCATTACAGGAATAAATTACATTTTGATTTGTAATGCAAAACTGTTTACAAACTATTATAATACAGAACTATTCCGAAAATGTAAATAATATTTTCTAATACTACTGTATTTACTCATCAATACTACTAATACTTTTCAAAAATGAAAGAAAATAAATTAATAATAATAATAATAATCTCTATTATAATGAATCTAATCTAATAATAATAATTGAATGGTAGTGTAATTTTACAAGTATATTTCATATTAGATTTTATATTATAATTTTATATTATCACTTACTGTAAATCATTGCAAATAAGAAAAGTTTGACATTTAAAGCAGTATAATTTGTAGGTACATTTAATTTACATTTAACAATTAATTAACATGATTAATGTTACGTTCTTCACAATTTTGTTGTACGGCATAAAAAGAAGACTTATAAAATTAGAAATACAGTATTAGTCATATGGACATTTTATGAAAAATGTTGTCAAAATTCTTACACAAATGTTCCACTTGAAAAGTATCAACATGAGTAAATCTTTTTCTTCTTCTTCTTTTTTCTCTGATGAACCATTCTTTTACAGTTTTGCCTGTTTGAACCAATTAAGTGCTCCGTCGTGCTTGTGAAATTTTAAGGCAATTAGAATGCTTACCTTTGAAGCGACTAAAAAAGAAATTGGTCTTGCCTAGCGCTTTAAACAAGGCCTCGTCTTCTTTCTATTTTAAGAGATGCTTGGGAGAGTCCAACTTTATGGTTAATAAATTATGCTCCTCCCATCGTTGACGCTTCAGATTTAGACCATAACCGTGTCAAACGTCTGTTATTCCCCTCGGCTGTTGGTGTGTTTACAACACCCTGATAAACTGTATCAGCTCTACATATGAGCTCGATATAAAAAAAACAAAAACATGAACGGCTGAAGCCCTGTGAGATGGCGGAGGTGGCATTATGACTTAGGGAAGCTGTCGGCTCTTGCAGCAGAGGTGTTGTTGATGAGGAACGGCTTTATATTCCATCTTTCTGATCATACCATATGTGTGCAAACATAAACAGTCTGGCCACTGTCGTAGCGAGTGGCCTAATTACATACTATCAGTGTTATTTATTTCCTAAAGGTGCTGTTAGAGAACTCTCTCTCTCACTCACTTTGCTTTTAATCTGTCATACTCTTGCAGCCAAGCGCGAATATTTCCACTAATTACAATGCAGTTAATGTTGTGCATGATTTCTAAAAATGATTGAATTCTCAAATAAAGTCCAAAGATGTGTGGTGTAACACTAGCGTTCCCAAAGGATTTGATGGCTAATAGGTGCAAACTAATTTGACCTTCACTTTTCCTTTCTTTTACCCCAGCTGCATTTTACACACTATGGAAAGAAATGTTATTCTTACTTGTTTTATGAAACCGAAGGATAACATGAAGGCACGACCTCAGAGAAAAGATTTAAATTTTACACTGCTGGAGCGGAGTCCTCATGCCTCGGTTTGTTGACAGCGCTGAAGTCTTTTGGAGCGTATTTTCGGCATTTCTTTAAAGTTCCCTTTCCTAAGAACTGGACTATATCAGTTCTGCCAGATGTAAGCTCACAAGCTTTGTGATCTATGGAAACAGAACTTTCAACTAACCAGAACCAGGAAAAACTCATTTTTAAGGGGTTCCCTGTCGATAACATCAGAGGCCGCCTTGTTTTCTTGTGCTTTTCATTGTGCCAATGCTCTAAATTGGATTTGTGTATGCGTGGCCTCTCTTACCTAAACTATTCATGTTTTGCGTGTGTGTGTGCAGACTATTATTGTTTCATTTCCCATTTTTTATGATGTTCCGAATTCAAATTTAGTTTTCTGTTGTGGAGAGTCTTTCCCAAACTAGCCAGCACAGATGCAGGTTGAAAAGCAGTGGGTACTGTATGCAGTCTAAAAGTGAAAAATTCCCAGTTTCTCCAGTATGTGTCTTTTTAAGTAGGACAGAGAAATTGATGGCCCAGTGCTGCTAGGTGACCTACATACACTGGCTTGGACAAAATAGACTCCTGAGCACACACGCACACACACACACACACACACACACACAAAGCAGGGGGTGTGGAAGTCAGTAGAGCCTGACTGAACTCACATCTTCACAGATGCTTATGTGTTCAGAGTGACACACATATGCAAATAAGCTGAGATATTGTGTAAGTGATGTCCAGTGCCATAATAATACAACCTGGAGCCAGGGCTCATCCTGAAAAATCATTCTTTCTGCCATTCAAATTTAACCATTTTCTAGTAGAGATAGATCACTGTGTTTGGCTAATCGAGTAGCTGTTAAACTGTCACATTAAAATAAAATAAACATAAAATGTAACTTAAGGTTTATTTATAAATATATTAGTCAGTATAAAAACCATTAAACTTACTGAATGTCCCCATAAAGCAGAGGTCACCAACCTTTTTAAGCCCAAGATCCCTGACCTCAGCTTTTATGAAAGACAAGATCTACCCATTGAAGAATTGATAGAAAAAAAGACATCACAGATTGTACTTCCAAATTGAGGCCTTTTATTTAGTATTGTAATTAGTGATGCACCGATCAAACTGGCCTTAAGCGTAAATCCAGTATCTGTAGCCATTTGAAATTAGAGGCAACCACTGCATTTTAATGTCGATCCAAACAAAGATGCTACACACGTTGCAACATACCTTCAAGAAACAAAAACAGAAGGTCTGAATGAGATTTATAATCACTCTCTGACAGCAGATTCTGCTTATGAACCAGCCACGATGTAGCGTTTCCTTGGATACCGCTGTAAACAAAGCAGAGCTGCGCTTTCTGTGGATGGAAGAGAAGAAAATGCCATTGCCACCGAAACTTTTCTCAAAACAGCTTCCTTCAGTTATACAATAAAATGTAATGCATTTTTTTTTACTTATTTTACTGATATTTTACTGTTATTTTAGGGATCTACCGGGACAGTGATGAAGCTATACCAGTCAACATATATATATATATATATATATATATATATATATATATATATATATATATATATATATAAATATATATATATATACACTTTTTGCGGACTGGGGGGGTTGTGTCAAGGTGCCATTTTGTGTCAGGGACAATTTAACCATCAGCAGCATATCTCTTCAGAGCAGTCAACAACCTTTATTGCTCATCAGCTTCTCTCTGTTCTCTCTTTCACCTTCACTCCTGTATCTCTTTTCTCCATGTAATATCCTGATGCCGCGTTCACCCAGGTGCCCAGCTCAAGGACAATGACTTTTAGTGCCATGACTCAAAATACCCAATAGAGGAGTGTGGTAATGAGATCCATCGGTTTAATTGTTACGGAGTTGGCGCTTGTTTTGGAGAGAGTTTGGAACGGCTAATTAGTCAAAATGATTGAGATCCGGAGGTCCGCGTGAGGGAGGAGATAGATAAGGTGAAATGTGCTGAATGCATTTTTCAACGGCAGATAAACGAAGAGCACTTTCTCGCTAGCTCTGCTGAGAAATACAGACTCCTACACGACCGCTCCGAGGGCCCAAAGCCTAACCTTTGACCACCACACCTGAGAACAGATGCGTGTTTACTTTTGTTTCGTATCAATCGAGATTTAAACCTTGGGATTAACAGATGTTACCGAATCTCTGTGGCGCACACGATGACCCAGAGAGAAACCTCAATATCGCTCGATACCGACATAAAGACCACCTGTAGTAGAGAGTATAATTAGGCACCCTGATGCAATCATTTTCCAGTGAGATGGATCAGTTTTATTTCACTCTGAAGGGTAAACACCGGAGCCTGGCGCCAACTCCCACCACTGGCATTTACGGCAACAAACGCTGCATTATCAAATACATTTTTTTTTTTAAATCTCTCTCTCTCCTTAATTCGTCATGCCAATTGCTTCCTTTGAGAAATTCCTATCATGGCCCTCGCCTTGATGTGTCTGCTGTAATTAAGGCTCAAATTGTTTTGATGCAAGTGTAATCACATTAGCCTGTTTGCAGGGGAGAGGGGTGAAATTGGACTTGTTGCTCCAGCGCCTGTGAAAAAGGCAGCAGACTGCGTGGAGTTTATGGATTATGAAAGAAAGAACTGTCAGAAAGCATCGAGCTCAAAGCGCCGTCCCATATGGCTCTTCATTACCGGCCCTGTCAGAGCCAGTGGAACCGCCACAAACACAATGAAAGCCTAATTCGCATAGTTAAAGATGAGAATGGGATAAATGTAGGAGGATGATTGCGAAAAGATGGCTCAATCGTTTGCAAGGGAATAGATATTTTGGTTTAGTTTTGTCGACTTGTTTGTTTATTTGTTTGTTTTTTAGTCCCCGTTTTTTTTATGTTGACAATCAGTTTATGCTTAATCTAAATAATAATTTGTGTAAGTGTCCACAGCACAATCAAACTGAAATGACAATTAGTTTCATTTATATTAGTCACAGAAAAAATTGTCAAAGATAGCAATATGTTGTAATGACTCAACTCCTCAGGCAGAGTCGAGTGAAAGACCAGATGGTACGCGATATGTAGGAGTTCAGAGCGATATTTCAATAAATATTCACATTAAATTCTAACATTGTTAATATCTTACATCCTTGTAATCCTTTCTTTTCTGGTAATTGCAAAGAAACTGTACAAGCTGTGTACTTTATTCCCTTGGCCCTTTTTTCCTGTCTTTTTATTTACCTTTTGATCTTATTGTCTGTAGACATTTATTATGTTTTCATCTTTTATTACATACCAAGCAGAACAGGTTTTTATTGAATTGAGCTTAATCAGTTGTAACATTAACCGTCTATATGTCGATCGTTCTATCATTTTATCTATCACTCTTTCAATCATTCTATCTATGTCTGTCTTTCATCAGATCCCATAACATTATTTATCAAGGACGGTTGAAGCTCATCAAGTTGAATTGCTTTTATTACTAAAATTAGATATCAAACTCACAGGTCAGTGTTGCTTTTTGAGATATTCAATAAAAAGATCTTTGACTTACAGGGTCAAAATCTGAAACATGGATTTCCTATCTTATTGGGTTTTCAGTCTTTTCCTAGGAAAGATATCTTGGGTCTCACCCCAGATTTTGGTGGCGATACATTTGCTGAGATGAAAGACTGCTGATTTATAGTGCTCCTTTAGAAGATACAGGGGGGTCATAAAGGCACTTGCACATAAAAAGTTAAGTTCCAACTTGGTTTTGAGTTGGTTAGTTATCTTTTACTTTTTACTTGTGATATACGATTTTACTCACTTGATTCAATAGAAATAATTGAATGAAAGGTTTGGGTTCATAAAAAAGCCAGTCTCTCTCCCTCTCCCCCCTCTTTCTCTCTCTCTGAGCTGTGCTCCACATTTGGTGTAGATGTACCCTGCTGACTGTGCACATATCGCACCTCTCCATTCATCCGTCTTCTGTAATGAGGGAGGAAGGACTCAGATCATTAGCCATTAGGGAGGAATGGCTGCTTCTGAAGTGGCTGGTATTTTAGTTAGGTGGCTTTTGGAGAGCCTAATGTTGACATTAATCTTCAATGCCACTTGTGAGGATACGGCAGTGACCTTATTGTTTTTTTGTTCGTTTTTTTAGCCAAAGATAGGGCACCCTATCATAGGTTCACTTCCCATATCTTTCAGACAGATGTGATTGCAAAATCATCTTGTAACATCAGTGTTTTCCTACCATTTTGTTTTACTGAATGTACTCCATAGCCCCATCAGGAAGGCTGAAATTCTTAATGGAAACCAAAGCAGTAATGTGTTCCTTAATTTTGAACCATATATTTATTGTTTTATCAATTAAAACATAAGAAACTTATTTTCTTGTTAAATTATTGCTCAAAAAGTGGGCTCTTTTTTATTTAAAACCAATTCCACTTGGTCTTTGTCATTTATATAATGAAAAAACCTTCATGCAATTGTATTTATGGCTTCAGTGTCCAAATACATTTTGGAACATATGCTAATCACCAAAACGTATGCATATAATTTCGTTTTATTAAAACAACTGAATGTGTTAAGCTATGCATTTTGTTTATACCTTGACAGGTATTTTTTTGTGTTACTATGAATATATTTTGTTTAAAAACATATATACAGTCACCGGCCACTTTATTAGGTACACCTGTTCAATTGCTTGGTAACACAAATTGCTAATCAGCCAATCACATTGCAGAATCTCAATCTATTTAGGCATCTAGATTGCTGAAGTTCAAACTGAGCATCAGAATGGGGAAGAAAGGGGATTTAAGTGACTTTGAATGTAGATTGGTTGTTGGTGCCAGACAGACTGGTCTGAGTATTAAAAAAAACTGGTGATCTACTGGGATTTTAAAACACAACCATGTCTAGAGTTTACAGAAAATGGTCAAAAAAAGAGAAAATATCCAGTGAGTGGCAGTTTTATGGACCACAATGTCTTGGTGATGTCAGAGGTCAGAGGAGAATGGACATACTGGTTAGAGATGACAGCAACAGTAACTCAAATAACCACTCATTACAACCAAGTTATGCAGAATTCCATCTCTGAATGCACAACACATCGAACCCTGAAGTAGATGGGCTACAGCAGCAGAAGAACGGGAAACTGAGGCTACAATTCGCACAGGCTCACCAAAATTGGACAATAGAAGATTGGAAAAACGTTGTCTGGTCTGATGAGTCTCGATTTCTGCTGCGACATCCAGTTTGTAGGGTCAGAATTCGGCATAAAGAACATGAAAACTTGGATTCACCCTGCCTTGTCTCAACGGTTCAGGCTGATGGTGTAATGGTGTGGGGGATATTTTCTTGGCACACTTGGGGCCCCTTAATATCAAGTGAGCATCCTTTAAGTGCCACATCCTACCTGAGTATTGTTGCTGACCATGTCCATCCCTTTATAATTATAGTGTACCCATCTTCTGATTGCTACTTTCAGCAGGATAATGCACCGTCACAAAGCTCAAATCATCTCAGACTGGTTTTTTGAACATGACAATGAGTTCACTTTCCTCAAATGGCCTCCACAGTCACCAGATCTCAATCCAATAGAGCAGATTTGGGATGTGTTGGAACTGGAGATTCGTATCATGGATGTGATATATATATATTTTTTTCATTTTAAGATTTTTATTCATAAGTTGTAATTTCTGTTTATGTAACAAAGAAACAAAGAAAAATGTCATTTTTTTCCTCCTAAAACTGCTGAAGTCCCCCCTGGTGTACAGGTTGGGAATCACTGTTATACAGTACACATTAAAGGCCTGCGTGTTTATTGCTAATAGAACTTGTTCCTTAAAATGCCAGTGGCAGGTGCATTAGTTTGCCCCGCTAGTTCTTTAGTATTGTGGCTTAGTTTATCGCTGCACCCTTGAGATCTATTTACCACCGCTCCTCACACACACTCTGGAGTAAAAGATTAATAAAGCGTCAGCAGTAGTGCTCAGCTTCAAAAAGTTTTAGTTTTATACACTTCTCTCTTTTCCCCCCAAATTCTCTTTTAGCTCCTCTCCGTTTTCTCCGAAAGCCATACGTCTCTCCCAAGTCATTATAATGTAGTGGGGTGGCTGGAGCTACAATCGATTACGCTGTCTAGTCTCATTTAGTTTACAAGAGTTCCAAGTTCCAGAGAGCTTACCGAGAGGCTATTTTTCTCCATGCCCGTCTTCTTTTTGATTAAGCGGATGTGTAAATAAGGCCGCAAACTCCCATCGATGCATGCCAATCTATTTATTGACTCGTAAGGATCATTCTCTTCACTCCCCATGGGTGTCTTCAGGCCGAAGAATTGAGCTACTCACAGCACATGTGAGCGCACGGGACAGCCAACTGTCTGCCGGGAGAAAAAATGAAACTCATTGACAGATGTTCTTGTGGTGCTTTCTGCTCTCATTATTAATAGATGAGAAAGGGGCCCCATTTATCAGAGTGGGGAGAAATGAATTGACATTGGCTTTGATTTTATTGCTGTAACTTGTCTGGGCACATCGCAATTCTTTTTCCTTTTTCGCTTCCAGGGCAGCGTTTTGATAGCAAGAGCATATTGGGAAAAGCACCCAAATAAACAAGCAAAAAAAAAAAAAAACTCTCTCCAAATGCACAAAGAGATATATGCATGCAGACACACATGCAGACATATGCTAACTTATGTAGCAGAATGTTGCCCTGTCACTTTCCTACTGTGGCAGCCACCCACCCGTAACAGATGGATCTGCTGATGTCACTGGCCTGGTCTTTATGCCTGCAAACAGTGTTTAAAAAGCAGTTTAGCATTTATTACAGGGTGAGATGCAGAAAGCATGCTGTGCAGCTGTGTCATAAGTTTCCTTTCTTACTGGTGTGAGGAAACTAAATGTAGCTGAAACTGAAACAGATTTTATTTGGGGTCGTGTATTATTTTCATTTATTGGTGGCTACTCTACAGCAGTGACTTAAAATAAAGTAAATGCCTGCCTTTAACATAATTGCAAAGGCCATTGTATGTGTTAAAATGTGTTAATCAAAAAAGAACAAAAGAAATTATGGAATAGAGCTGGAATAGAATTTGCATCCATGTGAGAGCCATAGTTTAGCATGTTGAGTTATGCATGCAAATAAAAGTTTTCCAATAAGTTTTTGAGGTTCTGTATTTTTGCGGCACACAGGACTTTTGTTTATTCTTTATAAGTGTTGTGCTTGTTTTAGCGTCGCCCATCCTGAACTCATCTTGTGGTCATATATTATTCAGCATACCATCGTACGAAACTCATTTTGCATGTGCGCGCATGCAAGTGTGTCTGTGAATTCATGAGAACGTCCATAGGCATGCTATTTCCCCCACCGTTTAATATGCAACACGCAATCTATTTACCATCACTGGTCTCTGGAAAGGATCCGAGGTGGCCGTTATAATATCTGATTCGGTTGTGTACCTCTTCCCTTTAAATACACCGAACTGCTTCAGGCACCCTCGGCTTTTTAAGCAAAGGTCAGAGAAAGGCTCATTGATTTAGCATTTTAATTTTATTTGTGCTGGGCTCCGAGGGGGACTGGCATTCAGTGTGGCAGTGGCTCTTTGTTTTGTAAGAGGCTGTGAATGTCTGGGTGTCTGTTGAGACCCGGCCTGCTTCGCTCTGGCTAATAAGTGTGAGATGGCAGCCAGACGCCTCCGTAATAGCCACTAACACTTATTATCCTCCCCTAGATTGGAAATCCATGTGTTGTCATTGAGGGATCTCAAGACAAGTTAAGCGGAAAAAATAGATGCGTTTCTTTTTTCTCTCTCTCTCTCTCTCAAGCATCCCGCTTCAAAACAGATGTGCGTGTCGTGTTGTAGGAGCACTGCGTTGGTGTAGGTGGGCTGTAAGGCAGAAGTGGTTTCCAATGTAAGGAAATGGCCTGTTCAGAGTGGTTAAGTCACTAACTGAGCGAGATAATGCCTTGGGGTGTTTGAGGCGGAAAAATGTGACGTCTCCTCTGCCAGCACAGAGGCAGCTGTTGTTTTGCATTGTTCCTGTCCTCTCCTTCGCTTGACTTTGCAGAGGATGCAGAGAAGGGCCCACGGTATCGACACTCCTTCATTAAGAGATCCTGTTAGCAGCGTTGGTCTTGTCATTAGGAGCACTCAAGGTTTTTGATTTGCTGCCGTTTCCACTGCTCAGTCGAGAGCTCAGTCTGCCGATAGCGCCCTGAACTCTGACAAAAGCGATGTGTGGGATCGTTACCTGTTCTTACCGTCTACACTTAGTTAGAGATTGTGGTTGGCAGTTTTGGTTCTTTTGATAATCTGAAAATTCTGGAAATGAAAATTTAAGATGGCAATGCTAGTAAAATATATCGCTCAAGATTTGACCAGTATTAATTTATTATTCTTTTTTTTTATTTTCATTTAATTATATTATCTGTTTTACAATACTGACCTACTGTGTATTCAATAATGTTGCAATATATAAGCAATATCAAAAAGATAGAGAGGGTTTTAATACTTTTTGCTGAAACGTCTGCTTTCTTTCTTTCTCTATATCTGTCGCTCTCTCTCTCTCAACAGTTATTTGTTGCTTTTTTCTCTTTTTGTTTTGAACCTATCCCTTAATTGCGAAAGTTACATAAAAAAAAGGTACATTTAACCCCACCCCTTGGGTGATCTAACTTGCAGTTATGTTGGGTTGGATGAAACACTGTAGAAAACACGGACTCTAGAAAACTTGTCACACATTTGCAGTATTTTGTTACTCATCATCATTTATTTATTTGACAAAATGTAATTTTTATTTTACAATCCTCTACAGAAACCTTGGTAATTGAATCGCTATTGGCTAGTAAAGTACACTCTTAACATTAGTGTCAGTCAGTCAAGCATTAAAATAATCAAGTATTATTTATTAATATAACTTTACGAATTAGAAATAAACTTGATGACCGTGTTTGAATGCATATTAGTCATTTTAAATGAACATTTTAACTAGACTGGTGGTGTTGCTTTTTTGGTCGTTCAGGATTTCTGTAAAAAAAAAAAAAAAAAAAAAAATACTGATGAGATAATAATGATATGAATTCTACTAATAAGAACTATACAACGCACCATGGATTACTAAGGATTAATGAGCTGCTGGATTCATGAATATTAATCAGGTTGTGTGAGTTTGCTCGAAACGATTTGCTGAAATCAAAACAGGGACGATAATAGATGAGCTCCAGCCAATGAGATTGCCGTTTGCGCATTAGCTCCGCCCACTACCAAAAAACCCGGCAGTTCTTAAAAGCTGTAAATTCTAAAGGAAAATACAACACAGAATATCATTTACATGAAGCACATCAATTATTTTTCTATGTCTCTATCTCTCTCTCTCTCTCTTACTCTCTCTCTGCGTGTGTGAGAGAAAATGCAATGGCAAGGCATGCGTCTTCACACTAGAGTTTACGGTACGTCGAATACAGGTGCATTTCACATCCATTCAGATGAACAACAGCACAGATCGCTTGACGAGTAAAACTCTGAAGCACTCAGTCAAAGTGTTCGGTGAGTGAACATATATCTGTGCTAAATTTATACTTAGTCTCTTAACTCACACACTGGCGAGAAAAATCTGAGAATTTATTCAGAGTGAAGATTTGGTCCCATATGTGAGATATTTACTCGCAATGTAGAGGGTTGTTTTAATATATACCAATCTTGATTAACCCCACTTTTTAAAATAAAAATAGTTTTGTTACACTGTAAAAAAAAAAAGAAAAAATGTTTTAATTATTGGAGCATGTTTCGAAGAAAAAACTATTTCAGACTTTCTACTTTCTAATTTCACATTGAATGTGTTACTTGTTTCTTTGTAATTGTTTGTAAAATGTACATATTGTAAATAATAGTGTACATATTAAATTATTAAGAGAACCTGCTTTTTCTGATGATGCCGGTCCTGTAACATCATTTGTAACTCAGTTGTGAAAATTCAGATTTTAAAGTTCTTGTTAAATCTGACCCTAGTGTCTTCTATATTCATTTGTGCACTTTTGAGTGTTGAGAATTTTGGGATTGATAGTAGATTTGTCAATTGGCATGGAAATGTCAGTTTCAGGTGCTTCCTGCTGGGGTGCAGGTACTGTAACCCGCTCCCCCTCCCCCTGTAGCCGTCAGGCCTCCCGAACCACCCAATGCGTGCCAGCTCCCTCCCGGCTGCTGAGAAATTGCTCCTGACAGCTGATTTGTTGGTTGTCAGAACTGGTCGCTGTGTGGCTGATAAGGGCGCAGAGGCCCGAGATGGAAAACTAACTGCCTCTCATGATTTCAAAGGCAGCCCCATCAGCCTGGGGCCTGCAGACACATGTAAATGTCTCTGGGCTGAAATCACCAGGGATGTTTCCTCCATGTGCGGGGCTGATCTTTAAAGAGTTAGTCTGCGCTTAGCATGCAACGTCTGGCCATGTTGAAAAGCATTGCAAATGCCACCTTTTAAATGTTTTATTTCAGACTCATTGTTTGCATGCAGTTATTGTTGGCCCGACTGTACAAAACATAGCTTTATATGAATCCTGCTGTGTCCTTTTTATCAAAGAACAAAGGAACTGTAAATGAACAGAGGACACCAGGCAGCAGCAATCAAGCCCTGCGACTAATCAGGCTTGTGCAAAATTCACAATCTATAAATAGACTTTTTTTGATTCATGAGTTTCAGTTGAATTAAATTGAAAGTCTGTCTGCCTGTCTATCTATCTATACATCTACATATATCTTTCTGTCATTCTATCAATTTATAGAACATTCTATTGAAATTCTGTGTTAACTCAATTTAAATCAAGTTGAAATTTAGGTTTGGAATCATAGAGGTATACAATTCAGTTGAATTCAGTTCAGACCATTCAAATCTTTTCTGATTAGCTGAAACTGAGGGCCTACTTGACAGTATTTAATAATATGAATAAGGCTCTGAGTCGACTAGCTCATCTATCAAATGAAGTACTTCTACTGTACAACCAGCTACATTCATTCACCCCCAGATCTGTGCTAGGAAAGGTGGAGCAGAGCAGTCAGGGGAGTGGAGCAATGGGAGGACCTGCTCCAGCCTGCAGCGAATCATCAGGTCTGATCAGTCATAGGAAGCTCTAATAGGCTTGTACAGGAAGCCATTGCGAGCGAAGAGGTCACTAGGTAATTGGCTGTGAATCCTGTTCCAGCATCCTCCCATGGGGCGGCTGCTCCTATAACTCACTTCCTGTCAATGATGTCAACCCTCGGAGCTGCTTAAGCCCAGGCTGAAGGGTCGATGAGGGGCTACTGGCCGTCTTCCAACTCTAGAGAAGATGACAGTGTGGCAATGACCATAGATCACCCTTTCAGCCTGTACATACAATAATTGCCCTTAATTACCTCATGCCCCAATACAAAGCCCTCATGCGGTTCCAGCGTCGCTAATTCCCCATCAGTCAGTACAGCTACGGCGTTCTGTTGACTCTTAACAACACGCCATCCAACTCTGTGTTTACCCTAGCTGGGTGAGGAGTGTGGATTCTACTGTGTCATGGAGTCAGGGAGCGGATAATTCATCCAGTGTTTTCTTCCCCAAACACAACAAACTGTACGTATAATCACCGAGAGTTCACACGGCACTGGACGAGAGGCCACCGCTTGTTTATCCCATGCCCTCTTATCATCCCTCCCGCCTCTTCATCTGCTCTTATCACGGCTGGTGTTGAGAGGGGCTACATGGCTTCCTGTTTTGGGTTTGCTGTCAACCTCTTTGACCTGTTGACCCCAGGACTTATCTCTCACTTTCTTAAAAGCCAAAAGCCTCGTCTAAAAGCAGCAGGGCAAGTACTCTATTTTTGTTCATTTTGTTTCTGTTACTTTAGGGCTTGTAAACCACAGCACATTAAGTGTGAGTGTGGTTGTATGAGGGGGGATTTTATTATTATTATTATTATTTTTACATTTTAAAAGTTTTATTTGGTCATGGTGTGAGAAAAAGAAAGTATCTTGTAGTCAGTTACAAATGTTTTGTTATATCTATTGCATTATTCAAATTTATATAAAATTACTTGCATACACCTCTTGTATAATGAGGTGCAATGCTTGCTATAATGAGCATGTTTTTCATTTCTGTATTAAATAGACTTTTAATATATTATTAGTAACATTGCAAATTATCTTTGGAAAATTATGATATAAATTACTATGTTATAAGTAATCGCATCATTACAAATATTGTAACAAAACTGCATATATATACACCCACATGTATTAAAGTTGTAAGGATTTTTTTTTTCTTTTTATTTCATGTTTACACCACATGACATTTCATTAAATGTAAACTTTAGTTGAAAATAGCAAGCATCTACTGGGCATTTGTCACTTGATTAACATTCATGATCGAAGCTGATTAGAGCTTATAATATGTCCCTCCATGTTTCAGATCTTTTTTTGCCCCCTGGTCGTGTTTATATGAGCATGTGTCAAAATATCAGTATTCCGTTCGCATACATTGATATCTAGTTTGAGACTCCGTCTCAGTGGGTTTATGCATTTTTTTTTAATCACTGGATTTTCCTCATTCCTCATGGATTGTGTGGCTCTGTTGTGCTCTGTGAGGTTAAAATGGATCCTCAGTAGAGGCACTTAGGAATGAGGAAAAATAGCGTGTCACGTATTGAAAAACTCGCAAAGAAACATCAAATATTTGGTAATGGAATTCAGATGCTGGCTGGCTCTACAAATCCCATTAAAACAGCTTTGAGCTTCCTCCATCTCTGAGGAGCAGACTCAAAGCTATTTTAATAGTGCCCAGGACTTCATCATTTTAACAGCAAAAGACTTCCTGCTCTGTACTAGATACATAATTTGCATGGCATTAGGACCAGATAAAACGAAGATTGCTGCACGACTCAATGGCTCATTTATGCCTTCTTCATATGATAATAGCAATCAACAGATATTTGTTGCTTTTTTCCTGTTCATTTAACTGCTTCTGTGTTGGTTCACTTCAATCATGAGCTGTCCCCCCCCCCCCCCTTCCCTTGTTTTCTCTCTCCCATCCTATCCCTCTTCACAGGATTCGGCTTTGTAACTTTCGAGAACGAGGATGTGGTGGAAAAGGTCTGCGAGATTCATTTTCACGAAATCAATAATAAAATGGTGAGTTGCTTTCACCTCTTTGCAATTTTTCAATTCGAGGGCCGGGATTAATATTTGATGCTGGAAGCAGAATGGGTGCTTATAATGGGCAGGGTACAGTGAGGGTGACAGGGCTGCTGGGTGCATGTGTGCGGGGGCGGGGGGTGTCATCCCTATCCCAGCCTGCTTTCAAGTGGATGAGGAGTCACTGGTGTGCACTGGCCACAAACCATGAAATTGTGTCTTGGATCCCTGTCTGCCAGGCTGGGAGTAAAGTCCTGTCTCTCTTGCCCCGTTGCAATTCCCTCATCCAGGGAAGACTGGGAAAGGATCTGGCAGTCATTCTGGGGGCTTGTTAAAAGTGTGTGGTGCAAAAGATTGAAAGAAGATTTAAAAATCAAAGCCTGGGTGCCTCTTGCATCTGGGCACCTGATGCCCTGTCCTGCGATTTTATGTTTGCTGCTACAGTTCGTATTAGATTTCTCCATGTCTTGCCAAGCTTTTGAGAATGAAAGACAGCAGAGGGACACGGTTCCTAACCTTGAGGCTTCTGCAGGCGAGCCACAGATGCAGCTCGCAGTGATCGTGAAGAATCACGAAATGAGGACAACCCCGGTGTCATTCTACATGACAGCCAGTTAGCAAGATTTTTAATGAAGGTCAGCGCTGTCAGTTAAGTTCAGTTACTTATACTTACAAACCACTGAGAACCATGAGCCTCCAGGGGTTTTCCATGAGATCCAGCTCAGTACTGATTTGTGGCGTTGATGATCAGCGTTGGGGAGTTAACTATGTGGCTATGTTGATTCATTAGCATCACAGTAGCTCATTTGTTACCAAAACTGTTTGTTTTGTGTTTGTTTGTTTGTCTATCAATTCTTGATTGAATTTGATTAAAATTAATTTGGGTACATTTCAGTTATGTGTCAATTTTGCTTATTAAATATAAAAAATAAATCTTTCTTTAATGCTGGAAAATTATACAGGACATTGATTTAAACAAATTAAAAACAGTAACTTTTTTTTTTTTTTTGCTGTTCATTTAAAGAACAGACTCTAGAATCACTTGTTTTGTAATCAGACTTCATGTTTTTTTTTTTATATATAGTGTTTATGATAGTCATTTTTATTGATATGACCCTAATTGAGAGATAAATGTTTTTTTATATTTCAAAATTCTGTCTACAGTTTAAACTACTACAGTAATAGTAGTTTCAATTGCAGTTTCCAAATAGCTTTTCCAATCTTGCTGATGACACCGTGTATCCCAGTATTCCATTCTAAACATGACAACACTATGAGACCAGCCTCTCCTGTCTCTCCATTGATTTTTGTATGATATTGCATCAAATGTTCTCATTATTCAGTGAGCGTCTAGAGAAAGCCTAGATTTCTTTTCTTCTTTTAACATGTTTCCCCCAGCGTCTCATAACAGGAACCTCGCTGTTGATCAACTGGCTGGCTTAAATTGGGCCATTGGAGAATTACTTGCATGGCTAATATCAGTCAAGAAGGTTTAAGAAAAAGATAAATGCGGCGAAGGGAAAACATTTACTTAAAATGACAGCTTTGTCATGGTCTCTCAGTTCAGATCATTTCTCAGATGATGCGCATGGAACGAAAGGCTTAAAAATCAAGAAAAAGGTCAAGGCGTGTTGGGCAGAAACCCGTGCTTCCTTTTGCTCTCTTTTGCTCTTCTTACTGATTTCAATTGCCATCATCAAGTTGCTTTTGCCAACAAGATCAAAGTGGTCTCTGAAGCCTCGTCTGCTAGCAGGCCTGTGTGCATATTTGACTTGCTAATTCGACCATGGTAATATTGTTATTATCATGAATATTTTGTACAGCGGCCGTAATGATCTCCCTCTGCTTGTGGAAATGCCAGCTTTGTACGTCGACTTCCTGCTTGGTGAGCCGCCATCTTCAGAGGCACCATCTGTGACCCTCGACCCCAGGCTGTGGAGCAGAGAGCGAGCCAGGCTCAGTAGCTGTTTATAGAGAGGCTCTGTTGACCCAGTAAGGCCACTCTCGAGCTGCCAGGGCCCTGAATATCCATAAATGACCCTAAATGGTTCCAGGAACTGGAAAGCTGGACCGGTGGAGGTCTCAACAGACCCCAGGCTTACTGATCAGCTCATTTGATATTTGGCCTGGAAATGCAGCCAGACATTATACATTCAGAAGACATTTCCTTGATCCACATGCTTGGAGACAGGAATGTAGCATCCAGCAGGCAGGTTCGATCCCACACAAAGAGGTTCTGATGGATCGAGAGTACCTTGAAGTGAACTCTTTAGAGATCAATTTGAAATGTAATTCCACTTCAGAAGTAAATCATTTAGCGAACTGAACACATATTATCGCTTGATTATTTTATCAATGAAAACAATTAAACTAAAGCACAGCGCGATTAGTTCCAGATTGAGCAGATATGGTTGGGAATCACTATTAATAGACAGACCCTAATGGTTGTTTTGACTATTTTCCATCCCTTTCGAACAGCACGATCAAAATCATAATATCCTGTTACGTCTGTGTGGGAGCTTATTTCTGAAGTCCCATTTCAAACATTCTCTGTTTTATCAGGAATTCCAGAGACTTTTATCCCCCACTGTGCTGTATGTCATGAAGGAATACTGTGTGAACGTGAGCCGACTGTGTTGGATAAGTGGTTGAAATCACCTGGAAAGCTATAAAGCGCCGGGATGACTTCAGCACTGTCTCTGCAGTTTGTCCATTGGACAATGCCTTCAGAAGAGGCACTGGAGCTGAAAGGAAAGTTTGGAGTCTATAGTTTCTACTGTAGTTAGAGGGGTCATTATGGGTCATTCCTGTCATGTGGCAACTTTTCAACTTCAAACATCACAGAATTGTAATACTAATTTGAGGTTATATTATATACATATTTTTATAGATGGAAAAATGAATTCCAATCGCTAAAAATATTATTAAATATCCATATACTGTGTGTGTGTGTGTGTGTATACACACACACACACACACATACATAAAAACACACACACTTCTTTTATTGGGATTTAAAAGTTGACTTCATAGTGGAAATGACCTTTACCGTGGCAAATGCTAACAGCCAACGTATAATATACTAATGAAAGCACTCCCATTTAAAACCCTTAAAACTAAAAATAAACAAGTACCCAGTCTCACTAATCGACTTGTGGGAGGTTGGAGCATTGTGACCCACAGCTGAGTGAGGGAGCATTCAATAGCGTTCTAATTTTAGGTCCCAGCCAGGAAGTGTTATTTATAGTCTGGTGGCTGTTTGGCACCATGGAAGAAGTGACTGTATCCTGACCCCATGCAAACCCTCTCTCTGGGAGTTCTCATGGACATATGACTGCACATGTTATCTCGCGCTCTCTTTTTGATTCTCTATCACTGCCTCACTCTCTCCCTCTGGGAATCATGTATGGACTGTTGGGTTGGGCGGATAGACGATGCCATCATCCATCGCCGATGGGCTAATAGACATCGCGATGTTGAGCCTGAAGATATTGTCCGATGCCAATTTTGTAGACATCACCCAACCCTAATGGACTGCATAAGTCATCTCTCATCACATCATATTCAGGAACGAATCCTTTCCTTCAGCCGCCTGTTATTAAGCGATCAAGTACTCCGTCAATACCCTCCTTGCCCTTAAAGTAAAGCGCACTGCTGCACCAGACCCATGAGTCCCTGCAGCAGAATGATGTGAATTCTGTGCTCATGTCCTCTCTGGCAGTGCCCTTGCCTCCTGCCGGCAGTGTGGAGGTTGTTGCTCTCATTTCTGTTACCGTTCCCACCACTCCTCTCTCAGTGTGCCCCGGCTGCCCAGCCAGGATTGCCGCCTGCCCACAGCGAGCCGGGCCATTAGCATGTATGATAAGTGCAGAGTGTGTCAGCAGGCCAATTTAGTGTCTGCCTTGCTGTGCTGAGGCCCCGGCCTGCGCTATCATTGCAAGATAATCTACCACTGTGAGGAGAGAAGAGGGAAAAAAGTGTCACTTCAGGATGGGAGAAAATGACTCCTATTTTCCCCGCCCTCTTCTTTTTTTTGGCCTGAAGGCTCGGGTGCTCTCTGAAGCTTTCTTCAAGATGTGGCGCAAACAGCGGTGACCGTGCAGAGTTAGTGTGCTTCCATGCCTGCTTCATTTAGCAGCCGCGTACCAAGTTTCAACGCGTGTCTGTTTATTTGTCGGACTCTCTAATCACCCAGATCTGTTTAGGCCTTTTTATCTAATAGATGTTTATTGTCGCTCTGTGCGCAGTGACTATAGATGTATTTACACACTCCTGCCACAGTATCTTAAGAGTAGGTTGGGCTAATGGAAGGGGATTGTGATATTTGAAAAGATTACAGTAATTCAGCCAGTTGTAATGGAGCGGGCTGTTTCCGGAGAGCTCTCCGAGATCTGGAAATGTCACAACAAAGAAAGGAGGAGATTCAGCACATTCGCTGCTTAAATAGAAGGGAGGATGAAATCAGAGAAAAAAGGGTGCGAGTGTGTGTGTGTGTGTGTGTGTGTGTGTGTGTGTGTGTGGGCATGTTTTTGTGACATATCAGGACACAACTTTGTATAATGACATGGGTATGACACAGGTATTTCAAGGATAGGGTGTCTTATGAGGACATAACCCATGTCCCCATTTTTCAAAACGCTTATAAATCATACAGAATTAGTTTTTTTAGAAAGTAAAAATGCACAAAGTTTCCTGTGAGGGTTAGGGTTAGGGGTAGGGTTGGTGAAGGGCGATAGAATATACAATTTCTACATTATAAAAACCATTACGCCTCTGGGATGTCCCCACTTTTCACAAAAACAAACGTGTGTGTGTGTGTGTGTGTGTTAGCATATAGATAAAGATAATAAGAAAGCAGAGCGACAGGTGTCATTCCACGGAAATGTTGTTTTGTTTACTCATTAAAATATTCATAACAGTGTCTTAAACAATGAATAACTGACTCAAGTTTTACTGTGTTGTTATATCATCAAAAATCCAGAAGCTTTTTTTTTTTTTCTCCCATCATTTATTGGAACTTTTTAATTGATCTTGTCAAATACAACACTGTTAGGGAATGTCATGCAGTTGAAGGGAGGTAGGGGTGAAAACACACTACGATGGAAAAAAGTAGGTATTGTTTGGTAGATGCAGGATCAGAATCATTGTGTAAGGTTGCGTTTCACTCTTTAAATTACACCAGAGCAAAGTCGTTATTCTGAGTCTTTGGTTTTTTCCCCTTCTTTATCTGTATGTGCTTACCAGAGTTCTCACTTTAACACGTTGTTAAAACAGACATTCAGTTTGGGAGGCATAAATAGCCTCTGACAGGCTTTCTTTTTTTTTTTTTGGCGAATATAGATTTCTGTGTCAGATGGAATAGCTGTAAGTGTATCAATAATGTACAGGAGCCCCAAGTCTCCAATGTAATTTAATTCAAGTTGCGATGAATTATGCCTTAGTGTTAAGCCGAGAGTTCTGGTGCCTCTGGGCAAAAGAGCAGGGGGTTGTTTTCTTTTTTTCTCTCCCCCTTTCCTCTCATGTCTGTTGTATCTCTGGGAACTGTACAAACAAGATGCCTCATACGGTGTGACCTCTTGCGCAGTGATTTAACAGGAGTTCACTGAGAGAACTGTGATAACATTTTAATATTCTGTATTTGATGTGAGACAGCAGACACACACACACACATACTGTACTGGGCCTGTTAGAGACAGCTTGAGGTTTGAAATGTGTATATCTACTTGAGAACAGTTGCTTCCACATTCAATGTAAATATGTGTTAGCTTCCCCTGTGCGTGCCGTATGCTGCAAAAATCACACATTCCCATTCTTACAGGGCCAGCAAACATAAAAACATATGCACAATTATATTGAAAATCTTTCAAATGCTGTTTACAAAAAAAAAAAAGATTAAACTAATTTTATTTTAAAAAGTGCAAATGTTGATCTTTAACAATATGTATTCATGAATTATGTAAAGATACAATCAACTCAAAATAATGGTTGAGTAAGTTAATCGGGTATTGGTTCTTTAACCACTGATGGATTCAGTTTGGAAACATTAAATGAAAACTATGTTGTTCTTATAGCATTGACAAGCCTCTTCTTTTGACCTGCTTTATTTGCTGTCGGGACATGAAAAGTGTTTTTCAAGCTCAATATCAGAGATGAAAAATGGATGTCTGAAAAAGGGGGGTCCAGTCAATTTGCCTCTCTGTCTGGCTTTATGAACGATCTCAAGTGGTACGGAGGGTGGAAATAAGACTGATTCCTCAGGCAGCCCACCTCAGATATACAGCAGGCGCAGGGAATTCTAACTCCATCATTGTGACAATCTCAGTGCGGCAGGGCTCATGAAGGTGTCCCTGTTTCGCAGGTCTCTGCCTGTTTAGAATGCATATTTATTTGTTTGGTTAAGTGCCTTTCATGTCAGGCATTATGTGATCCCAAACTCTGGAGAGTAAGGCAGGCTTTTTGCAGTTCTGCAGTTCTGAAAGTAGAAAAGAGTTGGAGTGAATGAATCAGCTTTCTGATTCACTTCTTTATTCTCCCTGTCAGAGGAGAATGCTTTTTTCTCTCACTCTCACTGAAAGAGAAGCAAATCTGCTTTAAGGAGCAAAATTTAACCGTCTTGTGTTTTGTCATTCTTTCTTTCTTTTCACAGTGGATTATTCAAAGTGAACATTTTCAGATTATTGATTCTCTTTGTCTGCCACACATGCTTGTCTATTATTGCAATATGATTATGCTAATTCTGATTTTCATTTAAATTGCAGGAAGTTCATTTTCAGGATTTATCTCAATCAGGAACATTGCCTTTTCTATTTATTATTATTTTTTTTTTATTATTATTTTTATGAGGAAACTAGTATCAATCCTGGATTACTCAATGCTCTGACAAAGAAAATGCTCCAGCCAACAAATGAATAAAATAAAATTATTAAAAAAATTATTATTATTATTATTATTATTATTATTATTATTGTGTTTTAAATTATATTATAACTTGAATAGTGGTATATATTTTATGCATGTATCTATCTTTCTGTATATTAGTGATGCTTCTGATCTACATTTATGAAATATTGGCTTGTGTGTCTGGTATCCCAGCAGTCATCAGCCTGTGCTGATTCTTTGTGAAATCACTCCCTTTTCAAAGTCAAAACTGGTGGCTGAAGTTTTTAGTGTGAGTGACATTTCTTTTCACAAGGTCAGGGCAGCAGATTAGCAGATTGGATCTAATCTATCCCTAACCAGCCGGCTAATAAGCTGCGTGTGTGTTCTCTGGAGCTGATCGATCCTGTCTCACACCTCTCGCCCGCTCACACCGGCTCTGCCAGGGACACAGACACTAATGGCCACATTTGCTCCAGCCCACCGGTACCGTGTACCCGCTCATGATTTCCCGACAATTAGCAAGGCGAGTGGAAGCACCCTGTTCTCATCTCTGCTGTCATCCTTTCCAGCCTGGACTTCCACTTAACCTGCTCTCTGGGGTGAACAATAGATGAGAGATATTATGGAGTTTTGATTGCATTCACACACACATAAACACCTTGAAGTCTCTGTTGGGCTCCGTGTGGCGGTGTGGTCATTAGACAGGTGGCAGGGCTAAATGAACAAATAAAACGTTTGCTAACACTTAGCCTTCATTAATTAGTCATTATACAAATAATTCTAAACATTATATAATTAAGCAGTGAGTAACAAGAGACGTTATTATGAATTTAGATGTGGCTAAAGTACTTCGCACAACATGCACAGACATCCCAGCAACCATTTCTGTATTTACTATGTATTTACTAAGTGGCTTATTGCTTTATAAAAAAAAACAAGAACACAAATTTACATGAAAACTTTATTTTATTAAGTCAATTTTAGTGTCATCCTTCCATTAGAAGATGTACCCCCTGAAACATAACTAAAGTTATATTCAGTTCACTCTAGAAAGCTAAAAATTCAGACATTCATATGCATTCAAGTATGAATATAAATAGAAATATTTGAATACTTATATTTTACTTACAGTAGATTATCTGTTGAGTATTATATTATTTAATATTGAATTTGTAAAAATATATATATATTTATATATAAAATATTTGTATAAAAATGTATTTTGTAATTATTTTTAATACTTTATTAAATTCATATTTGAATTATTTTTTCATTTCAATTTAAGTCCCACATTAACAGCACCATGCAACTTTTCATATGCAAAAGTTCATGATGCCTTGATATTTCACACAAAGAGGGCTTCATTTCATTTTGAGGTTTTCAGTTGGTCTTTGTTTCAAAGTCAATGCCCCGATTTGGTCCAAAGTGTAGACATCCCCAACAGTTGTCCCTCCTGTCCTTTCCTCCTCTCGTCGTCTTTCTCCCCCTGTGCAGGCGTGATAACGGAGCTGCCCTGTGCTCTCAGGTCATTAGCCACGGGCCTTCGTAGTTTCATTAACAAGGGTAGGGAGCTCATCATTGGCCTACCTCAACTGACGAGGGTAATTAGTTAAGTAATAATGTGAAGCCGTAGTCATGGCTCTTAAATGCCCATTGATGACAGTCAGATTGGAAGCCAGTCTTTCCTTGCCTATTAGCAACACACAGAGATTGCAGGCCTCATCACTGAAACCACACACTGACATAATTACACGCATCACACTTACACACACACACGCGCGCTCTCTCTTTAGTGCCAGCGCCTAATGAAGGCATGTTGTATTTGGAGAAGTCCTGAGGACCTGAATACTGATTGCGAGTGCTTGTTGGTTTATGTGCTCATTTTTGGAAAAGAGACCACAGTGTTTGCATTGCGACGTCTGAAGTTTGTTAGCCTGCTCAAAGCGTGAAAATACAGCTTTCTTTTAGCGCATTTGTTGACATATAAGGTCATTTGAGAGAATGGAGGCGTTATCTTGAACAGATATCTGGATTTCCTTTATCTTTAGGTGATGAAATTCGAGGATATTTTCTCTTGCCGTTAACATCAAGGTCAACATACTGTCATACAGTCACCTAGCTTGATGTGATGCATGCTGGGTGGATTAATTAATTTAGAAGAGCTCTGCCAGTTTTCCGAAGGTATTAATTTATTAATTTTGAATATTTCGGGCTTTGCCAATTAAAATGGACCATAAGATTATGCACATCACGTATGTGTCTGGAAGATCTGATGTGTTAGAACAGCTGGGATAGTGGAAAAGAAATAGACAAATTTAGGCAACATACACCTGCACGACCAAATCTTGTTGCCTTGCACACATTCAGTCAATTATATTTTGTTTTATTTATTTTTCTTTATTTTTTCATTTGTATAATTCACTGTATTCTCTAACTTATCCCAAACTTTATTTATTTAGACCAGTTTTGTTTTATATAAATATTTTTTTTGTTTGTTTGTTTTGTTTTTTGTATAATACATGCTATTCTCTAATCCAAATCTTTATTAACACTAGCTCTGCCAACCAATATGTGATTGGGCTAGTCAACCCTACAAAAGACGATCATCTACCAACTGCTCCAGTGGCGTAGAAGCGTATTCTGTAGTCATTTTTGACATGATTTACCGACCTTTTGCATACTTTTTTCAGCCTTTTCAAATCTCATATCACATCAGAAAGGCATTTATTTGTCAATACAAATGAAGGAAATTATCAAAAAGTGGAAAATTAAATATCAGGTAGGGTTAGGGTAGGTGTAGGGAGGGCTTATATTGTCCAAATAAGGTGCCATCCATTTGAATTAAAATTATAATTTACACTCAATACATTATTATTGCATACTGTTTTGTAATGTACTACAATACTGAATTGCAGATAATTTTTGGCAATAAGTAGTATAAATAGCTGAATATCCTTTAATATGAATATATTTTAACCCAGTGTAAACACAATCTTTTGCTATTTTCACTTAGTGTAAATAGCATGTACCGCTTAGAAAATATGCTATTTTCACATACCAGTTTGAAAGCCCACATTTTAGATCATTCTATTAATTTAACATTCATTCATTAACATTCAAGTGTTTTAAATCACATAATTAATATATGAAAGGGTGCTGAAATTCTTTCTTGTAGTGTGCATTTGCTGTTAGCAAGTCTAACTGAAGCTCCAGAGAAGAGCAGGCAAGCGTCTATAATATAAATGGACAAATAGAGGTTGACATGGTGAGGACAGATTGTCTACTATGCCCTACAATAGTGCTCATAGTCAGTCCCTATAAGCCGGTTATGTGCATTTACCACTAAACTTACCCTAGGCAGTGTGTGCACGATGGAATGTATACATGCACCAGTAATCAGTCTGTCAGAAACTACATACCCTCCCGGTCATCTGTGTTTTCATTGGGCTTCAATAAAGAGCGGCTGCATCTCTCAGGTTGTTGAGGCTTTGTTGACACATTGTGAGCACGACACCGTGCACAGTGTTAGGGTTGATATTTCTTACCGTGTCAGTACTGCAAACCCATGGATGCTTCATTCTGGACCTGTACTTAATTTTGATGCCTGTGTTTGCAGTTTGTCTGTCAATCTTGACGCCCACTCTGTGTGTTCTGTCACGAACAGACTTTTAACCGTGCATTGTGGAGGAGGGCAAAATGTCAGTCAGCACAGCAGGAAAATTATCAGTAGAAGGCGGCAGGGAGCAGGTTGGGGGGGTGATCAGGGGGAAGTGTACTGGGTAGAAATAGTTTGATGATGAGGACCAGATTGGAGTGGCAAAACAGTAGGGGAATGATAAAGAAACAAAAATAAAAACTTTTTTTTTTTTTAAAGAACTTATTCT
This sequence comes from Carassius gibelio, assembly GCF_023724105.1. Lineage (NCBI taxonomy): Eukaryota > Metazoa > Chordata > Actinopteri > Cypriniformes > Cyprinidae > Carassius > Carassius gibelio. The sequence continues at coordinate 9,666,324 of NC_068410.1, forward strand.
TCTGCCCGAAGACATCAAAAGTGCTCTCTCAAAAAAACTACAGCAACAAGACTACCAACTGAGATGCACAAACACTGTGATTTTACAGTCTGAACAGAGTGTTTGGTTTAATCCCTTTCATTAATCTAACGAGATATATATTTCCCTTATTAGAACTCTTGATTAGTTTATCTGCAAGGTGACACAAGCCAGATACGAACAAAACTGTTCTTATGTCATGTGGGCAGGACATTTGTAATAGTCGGACAGTACCTTGATGCAATAAGTGGTCTTATTAGTACTCAAACAACATCTTTTGTGCTCCATCCACAGGTAGAATGTAAGAAGGCCCAGCCGAAGGAAGTGATGTTTCCTCCAGGGACGCGGGGGAGAGCCAGAGGTCTGCCCTACACCATGGACGCCTTTATGCTGGGAATGGGCATGCTGAGTAAGTGTCATCTCAATTTCCTGCTTACAATTATTCATACATTAACACTGTCAGTCAGTGCTGTGATCTGATCATTGAATGGGGTGCTAATTTCAAATCAGCATGAATCTGCATTCAGACCATTTTACTTCTATAATGCAGCTTAAAAAAAATGTCGACGGGGTTTTATTTTAACCAACAGGAATTGATTGGATTGTGAAAAGCGGGTATTACATACAGACCAGCACAGGTAGCTCACTGTGATCTATATATGACTGGTGATTGTAGAAGAAGGGTTGAAAATTAAAGGGTCAAAAAGTAAATAACATTTTATTCTTTGGAATAATGTGCACCACGAAATCATTGAAGGTATGACCAGGGATGTTTATTATGAATGTCAATGGGTTCAAATTTGATTTCATGTTGATTTTAAAAATACCTAATGGTTGGGTCTTGTTCGCTAACCATGTGTCCACATGTATTTTTGTGTAAAGAAAAAATGTAGAACATTTTATTTATTTATTTGTAAGTTAACAATGTTTTTCTGTATGTACAATAAAATAACTCAAAACACATGTACAAAAATATGTTATATTGTATAGTACATTATATTTAAATAAATAACAAATTAAATATCAAATTAGAATTTTTTTAATATTTTAAAATCTAAATATTAACAGTGACTTTTATTAGTGTAAAATTATATTGAATTATTAGAAAATTCTGTGCTCACTGGCTCTAGATCCAGTTACGCACTGAATGTGATTTTAGAGCAAATGTTGTCTCATGCTGACCTCGGAGACAAATGGTCGTTTCAGAATGATACTCGTAAATATGTGTGTTCAAGCTTTAAGCATCGATGCTGGGCTTGATGGCGTGAAACAAGTGCATAACTGTAAACTCTGAGAACAAAATGCCAAATCATAATGTTGGAACAGGCGGACAGGGAGAGGCAACAGCCCATTGAAAGAGCTCGTCGGAGAGAGCACTGGGACTGGCGCTCTGATGCTGGCACTGCGCTCGCATTAACGTCGCCACGCTCTGCTAGCGGCTCCACGAATGCCATGCCAGTTGAAACTCCTCTCCATTTCTGCTGGGAGCCCCGCTTCAGAGTCTTCATGGATATGACACGTGTGTGCTATCACAGAGACGAGCGATGGAACCCGTCAAACACCAGAGCCGTCATCCCGACACCAGCAAGAGCTTGTCTTGACGTTTTTCTGTAGATTTGACGTGTGTCAAGAGGACAGGAAACGTAGAAACAGACAAGAATACCCGCCTCTCATCTCCCCCCTCTCAAACTTCAACCATCCCCCCCGCCCCCTACAACCAGCTCCAATGACAAGAGATAATTACTGTGAGATTGATCGTCTGCTGAAAGTAACTGAAGCAAATAAATCGTTTGATGCCTGGTGTAGAATGCGAATGGCAGCTAATGGGTGAAGCTGCAGGAGAGGTCGTCCTGCCCGTAATTTGACTTGATGAAGCATCCTCGCCGGGCCCGCATGAAATATGTTATTGATATTCAGCCAGCTCCGCTTGCAGCCCCACAAAATCCCTAACCGACCCTCACCAGAGCAGGGCTCTGCATTATAGTGCTAAATGAAGAGGAAAATGTAAGTAATGTTGAGTTATGAACCTATGATTTCAACAAACTGACCTCAAAGGAGGACGAAGTCATCCGTTCATTGGTTATTCGGTGTATGCTAGCACACTTTGAGACCTCGCGCCAATGACTGGCGCCCCCTAGCATTTTAGGAGTCTATGATATCATTCAGCTTCACAGTGCAAACAGTGCGATGTCAGCTCAAGTCAACTCTAGTCGAGGTTGATAAAATTACGCCACAAGTGGATGTCATGAGCTTATTAGGGTTTAAAGCAGATCAGTGTTGAACAAACAGAAAGGGAGGAAGACTGAGACAGTGGGAGCAGAGAGCTGGTTAAAGGGGGTAGCGCTCACTCAATCGCATCACCGTCTTATCTAAATGAAATTGGAAAGCAGGACAGCGAAACATTCCTTTTGGTAATTTGCATACAAAAATCAACAAGGCTCATTATTTAAGGAACTGCAATTCCTTATGTGCTGAAATCTCATTAGAGCCCTGCTCTGAGCAACGGTGTTTACCACACCTAATCGAGCTATTTATCTTTATTGTGCTGGGCCTCATGTATGTTTGCTAAAATTAATACACATCTCAACCAGCGCAAAGTGCAGCTTTACCAGATGGATAATTGATTTTACAGTGAATCGAAACTGTTGAGCCATAAAATGGGCGCATTAGCATGCATATTAATAACGCAAATAAGAGGGCGAGGCCGTCGCCACTAGGCCAGATTAAGTGACAGTCTTTATTTACACCGTTGCCGGGAGACGGAAGGTGTCTGCCGTGATGACGGTATGGTTTAATGAGTCTTCTCCTCAGGCTCAGGTACCTCTCTTTCTCCCCCTTGTGTTTAGTGTTGTCTGGCTCAGTCTCGTCTCCCACCGAGGGGTCGCTGCAGCATGAAGTCTTGCCACTTGTTAGAGGACGTCAAAGCTACGGCGTGTCTGGTGCTTTTGGAGCTGGTCTCATGGTGTGGCCCTTTGTTGAGCCCACCACTCAACACTGAGGCTTAGCTCGGTCATTAAACACATAAGAGAGCCATTTAGGTCTGACAATTGAGCTGAATAGTTTTGACGAGGAGGTGGAGGAATGTCTCTGGGAAAAATTGGTACCCTACGTGATTGTTTTTCTGTGCTTAGCTGAGCCAGAAGTGGCGTAAAACATGTTTTTGTTCAACTTTTGTTAGACATGTATTCGGACAAATACAGCCTTATTGTGAGCTTTTGTGTGAAGGCTCTGCACTAGTGAACAGCAGGACATTATTCTGGGTTCAAGTTGAGGCTGTAGCTGTATACTTTAAGACTATTTTCATACTTGTTTATTTGCTTAGAACAAACCTGAGTTTAGACCTAGCAAATAATATATTCAGATGATAAATTCAAAGATATTTAGGGCCAGAAAGGAACTAATTATTTTTTTACCAGCAAGGATTCATTTATTTTATCAAAAATGACAGTATAGGCATTTATAATGTTTCTGTTTCCAATAAATCTGAAGGATCAAGTAATACTAAAGACTGGAGTATTGGCTACTGAAAATTCAGCTTTGCTATAACAGCAATAAATCTAATTTTAAAATGTATTAAAATAGAAAAGTAATTTTAAATTCTAATAATGTTCCCTAATGTTATTATTAATTATATTTCATATTGTTATTTTTTTATTTCCGTATATTTTTGATCAAGTAAATTCAGCCTTGTTGAGCAAAAGATATTTGTATGAACTATATTGACAACTATATGAACAATATGAACAACACCTTTTCAAGCAGACTCATTCAGAATACTGAAAAGTTGTAGGCCTTAAAGCGCTGCTGATTTCTCTCTTCTGCGTTTAGTTCCCGTAGGTGTTGGCCCTACCAGTATGTTAATTCCCTACTGTCAACAGAGCCCCATCCCTCTACATTTAAAGTAATCTCTCTAAATGTCACAGGAAAAGCCCATGTCATGTATATTTAGTCTGGGCGTCTGGCATTTGCTCCTCCTTAAGAGTAGAGTACACAGAGCCGCTGTAGTCTCTAGAGAGACAGAGGATCCCAGATATTAAGACTTCGCAAACATATGATGCAGCACTTGGAATGAGTGGAGTTAAAGATGGCCACCTTGCTGCAGAACATTTAAGCATGTGATTTGGAGGCAAGGTTACAGGGTGAAGTTTTTTTATGGAGCAAAGTGGATAGAGACAATGGTATATCCAGAAAAATCGTCATATTCCTTTAAGGAGAATGGGTTCTACAACATTTTTCTGTATACTTCAGGCAGTAGAGTGTTTAATACTTTTATCCCATCCTCCTCCTCATCCTGATTCCCTTAGAATTTAACTTTCCTCAAGAATGGTCTTTGATTTTAAAACCGACTCTGTGGTTTACATAGCATTTACCGCAACCAGCACAAAAGCCTCCTTTCAGAACCAGTCAATAACGACAGAAAACTTCATAAAAGCAAGTTATTTCTTTTAAGCCTCTACTATAGCGCTGACCCTCACCAAAGAAACTTTGCCAGGATCAATATCTTCACATAGACTACTTCCCACCAGTCTGCCTCTGCAATGTCAAACCGAATTGATCAGAGTTATGTCTAGCCTAACTTGCAGTGGAGTATATTTATTCTCTCCAACACTAACTCACATTTGTGGCTGAGATCCAAGGATAAGCCACTAGCGATCATTTGGTGCAAGCTCGCACTATGCACAGCCTATAACTATTAGCAAAATCAATGGGGTGGGGACAAGAGTCCTCAAAAAGAGGATGGCACAATAGAATCTATATATAAATTGTTTTCACGTGATTATAGCGGCCTGCTCCCTCGGGCATTTTCGGCAACAATATGGCTGATACGTACGCTTGCGTTAGAAAACGTTTTTTCCTTCTGTTTGAAAGCCGTCCAGATAATTAGTGTCTAGGCTCACACTGTAATAAGCCATTGTGACAGAATAAGAACAATGGGTCTTTGGGCTCTAGCCTTGTAAAGAGGGACATGCGGCGGCCTGCCACTCAATACTGGCAGAGAGACAACTCGAGCATGTGCGTTGGGTCGCATCCCATTTTTTCTTAACCGCACGAGCAGGATGCGTTCCAGTGTTGTAAACGCTGCTGATGGCATGGTTTTTTGCTTGCTCCCAAACAAGATGTATTTCAGATAATAAAATAGTCAAGGGGAAGCCAGCTCACTCGCCCGAGCATCATCATTAAAAAGTTCTGCCTCAGCAAAGACGGCGAGAGGCGGAAAAAAACAGATTGCGGCCTTCGTGCGCTTTTGCAGTGTTTCGCTCTACTTTCGATTGACTTCTGCAATCGCTCAATCATATTCGTGCCATCTTGTCGGTATTAGCGCACAGGAGGCCGAGGCTGCGCAGAGGGACTTTAATCCGCGATGTCCTGCCACAACTATCAGCCTGCCATTGTCTCGCACTGTCGTGTCCTTCATGATCGATTAGCCCAGGCTATAAAAGAAGGGTTATCGATCAATGACAGTGGAGAGGTGAGAAAAAAAGGAGGGAGGGAGAGAGAGATGACAGCCACAGACATGTCCGTTCCCTCAGAGAGGGGAAAAAGAGGGATGAGCCCCAGGGAATGAAGCGAGATTGTGTCTTGTGATGTTTATGCTGTTCATCACTGCAAAACTGAAGTTTGCTAGCCAGCTAATCTGTTACATTGCAGCCTGGCGGGGAGGGCTGCGGTAATGTGGTGAAAGAGGAGCCGCTTCCACTTGCGTCTCGCTCGTATGTGTATTTTAAATGGCATGCTGATTTATTGGTGTGATAGGGAAGCTCTGGGCGGTCTGAGCAGTTTATCACATCCCTGGATTTTCTTCTCTCCCCTCAGGTTATCCAAACATTGTAGCAACGTATGGCCGAGGATACACTGGTTTCGCCCCAAGCTACAGCTACCAATTCCCTGGTAAGTTCCATCTTGTTAAGCTCTGTATGGTGCTTCTCTCTCCTGCTGCTGTCTGGTAATGGCCTCCCTGCTGACCGGCAAACTCACAAACACCAACATGCACCTGTCCCTGCCTCTCTCCACAGCCCCATGCTGAAAACTTTGCTCTGGTGCTTTATACTTAAAAACACATTGACATACTCAAACATTATACATCTAGATGTACAAAGACACACACATATTGCCTTGTTCGGCACCCCGCTGAAGTCCCACATGCTTGTAGCTTTACAGATAAAACCGCCACACAAAATGCTTTCAAAACCCAATGCGAGCTACAAACGAGCCTGTGGGTATCTCGTTTTGTCCTTTCACAAATATAATTCATACATTCAACTATACAATACAATTCAGCAGATCACCGAAATCTTGACTCAGCAAGGTTTTAGGCCATCCCGACAAAGACAGGTCTTTTTGTCTGAGATAAATGTGATGCAGCAAAGCAGCTCTATTATTTCACGACTCAGTTCTCAGAACTGAACTTTGATAACTTGATGGTCCGAAACAGAATCAAAGCGTGCATAGTATATTTTAGTATGATGTCCTGCTAACTGGATTATCTGGTACTACTTTAATTGCACCCTATGTATTTCTGATCCATGTGTGTTTGATTTTGCATCTCTACTGAAAAACAAAAACAAACTATGGTCTAAGCCAGTCTGGTTAACAGGTTTAAGCTGGACTATCAGGTCTAAGCCAATCGAATAAAAATAAAAAGTTTGAAAGCATACAGTATATATATATATATATATATATATATATAAAAATTGTACATTAGAACTTAAGCTCCTTACAAATTTGTTCACACCTACTACATTGAATACATATAGAAATATTGGAACTTCATATGAATATATTCTTTAAAAAACAGCTCTTGTCAATTTTAAAATGCCATTGTGTTCATGCAATTGATCCTCAGCTGTCCTTATGTAGCCTCCCTCATATCCGTGCAATCAAAATATCTCCAAGTGGGGTTGCGACCTTATTTATGTGCATAAGTTTTTCATATATGTCATTCTTCTGTTGACATGGCTGTTAAGCTTAAAGGTGGCTGTTCGACGTATCGAGAACACTTAGTCGTCTTCCCCTTTGATGCCAGCGCACAAATAAACCTCAGACAATCTGTACAAGCATCCCAAACTAACCATCGAGAGCAGACGGAATATTCCAGTGGCGACTTAGATAAATAAACGAAGCGGGAGGGGGTGAGGGAACTAGAGTAATAGATAATGAGGAAGTGTAAATTGGCAGGCGCTTGAGGAAGAGCTGCTGTGACTAAGCCCGGTTAGAGGGATTAAAACATCATTGTAGGCTCACTCTCTTCAGCGAGAAGTCTTAGCCCAGTGCCATGTTTGCAACAGTTCTGAACCTAACAACATAGCTAGTCACCTCAGAAATATATGTGTAGGCCTATATCTAAACGCAAAACTCCCACCTGATGTTAAAAATAACCGGACGAATAAACACATGCAGTCCTGCCCATGCCAAAAACCTCATAACGCTAGCTGAAAAGCAATTGAGTGTATCGAATGCATATTTTTAGTGATATTGACCCTGGATATAGAGCTGAAGGTTTTGCTGGCATATGACTCACTGGAAAATAGGCTGAAAACTGCTTGACTTAAACTGCAGTTCTAGTGCAAAAAAGGCCTTTTTTTCTCCGCTCATTTAATCCCCTGGCTTTTCTTGTAAAATGATCTGCCCAGTGCCACTCCAAAAGCGTCCCCTCGCTCTTCCATTTCACATTGTCAATGACCTTGGTGTTGAACATATAGGGTGAAAAAGCTTTTTTTCCAGACTGCTCGTAGCACCTGGGATTTACTATAAGCTCGGCTGCGGCGAAGGTTAAAAATTGACTGTTGAAAAGAGAGAAGGTAATTTTTTTCAAGGCACTTCTTGTAATCCGCACAGGTGACTGGATTTGTAACAGGTCACGGGGGATGGCACGCGCGGGTCTGTGCATGTATGCAAGTTACTGTGGAGATTTTTAATGAAAACAAGAACTATAAATTGCTTATCAATGGCACAAAGCCGTGTAATGCTACAGTATGTGCGTAAGATCGATGTACAGTGTTTGTACCTTTCTAGTCCTCCTCGAGGAACAGCTTTGATCACGGATGGATTTAGTGTTTCTCTCTGCCCCAAAGACACACAGGCTAAAATAACCAATGGTGCTATGGCAGTTTCTAAGCAAGTGTTGCTGCTATTGTCATTTTCATACTAACATGTCCTCTGGTAGATAAGATAAGAAACGGCTGACAGGATCAGGCCACCTTCACTGTTATCTCCCTCTTTGCCAGGACACAGACGCACACACATTGTTCTTCTCATTTTTATGAGACCGAGAAGGGTGTTTCAGAGGCTATAAATCCACGAGAAACACATCTAAAGCTCGGTGTCTCTCCAGCAAGCCTGCCCGGTGGATCCATCGGGCTTTCCCCAAGCTGTGAGAGAAGATCTTCTCATTTTGGCGTAAGTCTGTAGATTAAGGCTGTATTGATCCAGAGGAGCGCAAGTAGAGGTTGTCTTACGGAAGATTAATTTACGGTCCGACCATGTTGTTGTTATGCGTTTTGTTTATTTCCTCCATTTGATCTCGCCCCATGTTGGGCGCTGACTGCTTTTGGTTCTCCAAGCAACGAATCATCTCTCCTCATCTCCGTTCCGCCATGATTTCTGTTGTTTTGACGTGACTGGTATTGATGAAAGCTGAAGGATGTTCCAACATCAAGGTCGCCGCCCCTCTCAGCCCAGTCGGAACGAACAGCGTGTTAGAACACCATCCTTTAGCTCTCATTCATCTATTTATCCTTCTGTTCTCCTCAGGAGGAAGAACAGGGAGAGCTGGAATTGATGCTTCACTTTTGATTAGGGCCCAATCAGTTATGCAAACACAGAGGCTGTCAGGCACGGGGCCGTTCTCCATTCTCCAGGCGCAGCCCTCTGCTGGCCCTGTCGTACAGATAACACATCCAGGCTCACAGGATATTGAAGTGCAAACAAACAAATAAAGATGGCGCTTTGGCTGACCAGAGATGCTCTTTGTGTGGGAACCGAGAGAGACGAAGGAGGAGAGGAAATTGGGAGATGACAGAAAGCAGGCGTCAGTGGCACTTGCTGAGGGAAGGTATGATATGAGCCCTGCCCCGCTGAGCTTGGCAGCACCTACAGACTTGAGGAAAGCGGCACAATTTCTTCTCTTTGACCCATTGTGAGGAGAGGGTCATAAAAAGAGGAGAAAAAATGAGAGAGAGAGAGAGCAGATGAATAGGCAACAGTGAAGTCTCCTGCAGCTGCACTACCCCATTCAGCTCTTCATCCAAATTAGCTCTAATTGAAAAGGCTGCTTATTAACTCAGTAGGCACGAGGCAAACATTCACCACGTTACATGCTCAAAATGGGGACCGCTGAGCCGGACACACACACACGTTTCTTAAAAACGTAGTGTGTGTCTTTACGGAGTGCACAGTGGCAGAGGTCATTTTGGAGGTCGTCTCGTAGCGATAGATAAGACAGCCTGTCTCATGCGCCCTGCTTGCGGTAATCACACTGATGACTCATCTGCTGTTCCCCACAGTCAGGCTGAATCCCTGTCATATCCCGCTCTGCACTGCAGAGGCGGTTTAACCAGTACGGGTTTAATTATCAGCTTGTATCAGATCCACAACTCAGACACCGCTCTGAATGGACCAGCTTCTTTTGCCTTTAGGGAAACGCTGCAAAATGACAAGCACAATCACAGCGTATTTGAGTTTTAATATACAGTTAATTGAAGAGGGAACCGGTCAGATTTCACTGTGGACAGGCCGTTTCTCTACTCTGTGTCCTGTAGCTCATCGTTTGACATGGTTAATTAAGAGATTATAAAGCAAAAGATGAACAAGCTACAGAAGCAGATTTACAGATCCAGTGTTTTTGTTCCGACTTAATCTGTGACATGCTACATTTTGTTTCTAATTCTTGGGTGTATAAAATCCTGCTTTACACAGTGAGTTTTATTGTATTTTATTTATTGTATCATGGTATTGTGTGTTTTTATTTTTGATATTTTATGTCATTTATGTGTTTATTCTTTTTCTTTTCTTTTTTTCTTTTTTTTAAGCATCAGTCAAACTTTGCTTTCCAGATCAGTTTTATAAACTTTATAAAAGATTTAGATGACATTTTGAAAATATCTGAAGAATGGAAGAATAAGCCAAAATCTAATTGTCAGCAATGATGCAGTTCTTGGCTTGCCTGCATCAGCTAATAGCCACTTCCTGAGATGTCAGCTGGGGCCACTTCTAGCTGTCTCCCATTCCTCTGGCCAGATCATTTTTGCACTTGAGCACTGCTCTTATCCTGCCTTACGAGTGCTAGTGAATTCTAAAATCTGCTGCACAGTCTAAAAAATGTATATGGATTGATGTACATTACTACACAATTAGATTAGCATCAGCCCATTGCCATTTCCGCCTGTCATACAACCACAGATCAGCCCCCTCTTTTACACTGATCAATGAGACATCCAGTACCCTCAGATGAGCTTCTTAAAGAATCTGGCCTGATGAGAGGCTGACTTTGCCTGACCCTGCTGGATTAATCCTTGTGCCCCTGTACCAGAGATATAGTATTTGTCTGGCCAGTAATTGCCCTCATCAAGGAGGCGACAGACTGCAAAGAAGGGCGTCAGGCAGCCTGTAGAGGAGACCTGTCCCTGGGCTGCAATCTCATTATATGTGCTCATGCTGATGGCAGTGATTGGACCTGAATCCAGGGGGCCGGGAAGCTGCGGGGGAGGCAGGCCGGTTGGCTCTAGCCATATGAGGTCTCGCTGATGCCTCGGCAGGTTCTGGCATTAGCAGGCCGACCAGATTCAGATCCTTTCAAATCCCAGATGTCATGATCTTCAGCGGAGTGACAAAGTTCACCGCTTGTGCGTCGTTTCACCCTTTTGATCTTCCTTTCTCATCTGGAGTTGAACTTTAGATCCTGAATTAAGATCCTGTTTGCCGAGCACATGGCATTACACATTTCTGTATTTAACTAATGGGCTGGTTTCATCACTGGACATACATCAATACGACATTCAGAGCGGTGACTTTGCACTATGCATTCCCTGTTGTATCCTTAGGCAGTAACTTGCGTTTTCTTAGCTAAAGCCTTACCAGTAATATTTATGCAGCGGTGTCAGCCTGTTATTTTACTCTATTTGTTCTGTGCACCAGAACTGATATATATTTTTCTCTGCTGCTCATTACCGCTTTGAAAAATGTCTTTCTTTTGAGTGGTTGTAGGTTTTATTGCCTCGTGTAAAGTGGCGTCTTCTCTGAACTCCCCTGGTGCAGCTTCTTCCCCTGGGTACAGTTACATTTGTCTTTCTCCAACCCCTCCATCCCCCATTTTCCCACTCAGAGGACTGTGCTTTGTGTAGATTAAGCATAATATGTAAACCAGGTAAGAAGTGCTGTATGCAAAATTTTAATAACTAGCCTAGCTTGTAAGATAGATATGCACTTTGCTTTTGTTATGTGTCCTTTGCTGATCTTTTGTGATGTATAATACCCTACCGCACTGCTGTTTTGTGATGCTATTCAGAAAGCCCTCCTGGCCTATTTTATACAAGCCTGAGATGATGGATGTACTTGAGAAATCTGGTCATGCCTTCTGCCTTCAGAAATTGCTCTATAAGATGCACTATTAGTCAGACACAGCTTCACACCTTGTATGTGATGCTCCCTGTGGCCGTTCATATATTCCAGTGTTCTTCCTTTCAGTGCGATTCTCAGATCAATGAAAACATTTCTCTGTTCATGAATGAACCATAGTACATTCTTACAACCATAGAAAATGTGTCTAGAAAAGTGCATAGAAAAATAGTCTTAATCTACATGTTTTCTTATAAACTTGCAGTACTTCCCTATAAGATGCCTTTTTTAATGCCACGTTATCATTTAATATCATATTATATTATGCTCACAATGAATGTCGGGGTTTTCTAGCTGGTGTTTTATGTTCTATGTACATGTATGTTTCAAGGCAGTTGCAGGATAATTCTGTGTGGTTGATAGGTATTTGATAGGGGGTTCTGAGTTATTATTTTTATACATCAACCTATGAAAAAAGTAAGTTTTTTACAAATGTGGGCATGATATAAGGTATCATTCCTATCCCTGAACAGTGTTCACATAAGTGTTTGTTTCAGCGCTCATGCTCCTGGATGACAGCAGTGTAATTGTTCTGTAGCCGCACTGAATGTGTTAAGCGGTGGCTTCCGCCATGCACACCTCATTGAAATAATCACAGCTAAATTCACACCTCTCCGCCACAAACGGCCGAACCCCTGCAGCCGGCATTGACCCATGATTCTCACACCTGTAATTCCCAAAGCCACAGACTCGTTCACCGTCAGCACCCTCATTAGTCGTAGATTCGAGCAGGAGGGCATAATACGGAGGTGTTTTCTGCTGGCGAACGCCACTCGGGCTTGTGCATTTGGAAGCCTCATTGCCCAAGCTCCCGGCAGTCTTTGATAGCTCTGCAGAAAGGCCCTTTTGAAAGTAATACAAGTCAAGGGCTTCTACTAGAGAAGCATGACTCACCTCTCGTTTGCCAGATGAAAAGATGGTCTACGAGATTGCTCTTTTCTTTTATCCACCTTTTTTTCCTAAGATGCTCATTTTAGCACTCGCGTTTCTAATTCATTTCTCTCTTGAATGTCTTTTATAATGGCTACATCAACTAATAGTGCATTTTGAGTGCGTTTGAAAAGCAAGGGCACGGTTCCTGTTCTTTGATCCATTTTCATCAGGGGTTTAAATGATGTTCTGATACATTCCATATCAAATTCATCAGATGTATTGCCATTTCTGTCTTAATGTTAGCAGCCCCACTAATCTCATTTAATGGCCATTATGACTTAAAATCATGATCGACCGTGTCTAATTATTTAATGTCTTTGACTCACAGATTCGGCAAAGAAAACAAACGATGCGCAGTCCAAACTGGAGCGTCTCCAGAGGACTGCTGGCAAGAACAAACAGGCATTAGCGATCATAAAATAAAAATTGCGCATTCGTAAAATGTACAGAGAAGACTTCAGGAGGCAGAGAAGTGAGGGGACAGCAGGAGGAAATAGCGAGGGAGAGAGAGGGGACAAGTGAGGACGGCATCTCCTCCAGGGCTTCGGGGTGGAACAGATGTGTCCTTGTCCCTCCTCCAGGCCAGTCCGGCCTAGCCGAGCACGGCCACTGACAGAGCAAACAGGCTGGAAAAATGGGTAAAAGTGGAAAGCTAAATATTGGCGTTATGTCCTCGGTAATAGAGAGGCCATGAAATTGATTTGATTCTGCCAAGCTGTTCCTGGGGGATAACACTCACCCCTCCACCCCAAACTCCCCCTCCCTTGCCCTGCCGACCCTCTTCAGGAACAAAGCAACGGAGAGATATGTGAATTAACCTTCTTCATTTGCGGTTTCTGAGGAAGTAAGTTGTTGCCAGAACTTTCTAGATCTCTAGCACACAGGCATCCAAATGTAATATTACCATCAGCCAAATGAATGTAGGGTGGAGAGACACGCACTCAGAAAAAAGAAAAAAAGAAGAGTTCAGCAGCACCAAAATTAATAGCAGTATTGACGGGACGCAGCGGTGAGCGAGTGTTCTCCATTTTCTGAGAAATGTTTTACTCGTGTCAAGAGCCGGTTTTGTTCTGAAGAGGCTGATTAGTGGGACTAAAACTAATATTTACAGGAAGTGAAATGCAGCCTCTCAGGTGAGACCAAAGGTATCTCCGTTTGATGTTGTAGAATTAACTAACAGGATAGTTCAACTAAAATTTTATGCCTGTCATCATTTACTTGCCCTCCTGTCATCCCAAACCTTTGTAGCATACTTTTTACTGTGATACGTAGAAAGAAGATATTTTGAATGAGTGGGGTCCAGACAACTTGAGGAAGAATAAATTATTTACATTACTCTAAAAAAAGTTATAAATTAATCAGTATTAGCCTAAAGAACAGACCAGAAATCTTGATTGCAATAATACTGATGAATTTGCTTGGTTTGTGCTGTGATTGTGTGTCCTTATTAGAGGACTGTGTTAGCTGAGCAACATGCTAACATAAGAGGCTCTTATGCACAGAGCTGCTTGTGTGCTGCCTGGAATTCCTGCCTATGTAGAAATTAAATGTGCCATTACATTTTTTTTATATGTATTTTTTTTAATTAGTAACTTTTCATATAAAGTATTTTCTTGAAACATTTGTTTTGGCTATGGATAGCATTTGCATAACTTGTTTGAAATATAAATATTTAGCATGATTTATAGTATGAACAAAAAACACTTCCATTTAAAAAATTTGGGTCAGGAATATATTTTTATATTTTAACTTAATTTTATTTTGTAAGAGATTATTACTTGTATTTAGCAAGGAGTATTAACTGATCTATTTTAATGCTGTTGTTTTAAGCTTTCTTATGTTATTAAAGAATCATAAAATAGTTAAATTGTTAAAACATAAAATTACCTTTTTTCTGGTCAAATAGCAGAAGAGACTTCCTTTTAATATATGAAGAAAAAAAAAAAAACTTGCAAACCCTAGACATTTCAACTGTTGTGTATTTTCCAAAAAGTCTCTTTACAAAATGTGCATTAATTGTACAATGTTACTCTCAACACTCTTTAGAAGTAATGTAAAGCTCCACATATTTTCACACATATGCATCTGTCTTTGCATTGTGATTGTCAGGTTGTCTCATACATGCAGCCTTTCCAGGGTTTCTGCATGTTCTTTCAGAAATGCTGTGAAAACACATTGTCAGAGGCGACGGTGACGCTCTTAAAGGAAAACGCCACAGATTTTTTAATATTCGTCTATGTTCTTCCCTCAGCTAGGCAAGTTGATATGTACCTCTCTTGTCTCAGTAGCCTTTTTTCCACTGTCGAGCCAGTGCGAGCCAGTGCTTTAAACGGGCCGGGTGGGGCTAATTGCCTTGGACCTGTAGCACCAAGGCCAAAATAGCGTTGCGTTTCCACCATCGGGCCAGAAGCTCCACTGCGCTTCACCAAAACCCGCCCTTTACCTGCCTCTCAGGAACAATGTCATGCAACCCCCTCATTTCACCAACAAAGAGAAGTTATCAGACAACTAAAAAGAAATAAGTCACTGGAACTAGCACAATCACAAAACGAACATGATCAAAGCGGCCGTTTGTTTACATACTTTAAGTACTATAATAAGTAACACATTTATCATAATGAATTAATTTATCAGGATTGAAAAGTCCTTAGTCACACAGAAATAAAGCATTAAGAACATAGCCTGCTTTTTCAGTCAAGTCGGTTTCTGTTTATTTGTAGTCACATACATCACATTTACAAAGAACGATAATTTCTGTATTTTTTTATAAAATCTCCAAAACAAAAAAACATTATATTTTAATGGCATAGGCTACACGGAGCTAAAATCTCTCTAGAGACGTATGACAGATCAAATATGTTACTAAAGAAATACATGATTGTGATAGAGAATAAGAAGCTGACGTCTGATTTCTTCAAGCAGTTGCATTTACCATGTTTACTAAGGTATCGTTTATGAATAGCGTGCATAGTCTTTTGTATGGTGATTATAATGCACATCGGATCAAGTTATTTCAAAATCTCGCTGCTGACTTAAAGTGAGTTTTAAACAACTTATTTTTTAAAGTTTTTTTTGCTTAGCTTTATGAAATGATCCACTGCGCTGATGCTTTCCAGACGCTGAGAAATTCCACCTTTGTTCATAACCTAAGCTGGCCCGCTTTGGCCCAAGGTTTTTGTCGAGCCAAAAAAAATGGCGGAGGAAGTAAGCACCGGCGAGGCACGATCAAGCACCTTAATTGAATCTGGAAATGCGACTGGCCCTGGCACGCACTAGCACGCCCACTTTTGGCCCGACAGTGGAAACACGGCTATTCACTGTAGCACACGACGCCGCTATGAGGAGCACATCACAGCACTTCGACCTCGCGCAGTAATATCATCACTCCTCATGTTGGTTGTATTGACGGAAGTTAGAGGGAGATGAAGAGGGGGAGGGGGAGTTTTAAGAAGTGATGATATTACTGCAGCGAGGTCGAAGTGCTGCGGTGTGCTCTTCCGCCATACATTATAGTGATAATTTTTATCCGCTTAGGAAATCACCAGTTTATTTTGTGTCACCATACTTACTCGTGTAAATACTCATGTAACCATCTTTAAATAGGGAAAACATGGAAGTGTTTGGTAGCTTCTAAATTCATCCCTGTTTGGATCATAAGGAATGAATGGTGCTAATCTAAACGCTAGCATAGTGGCACCGCAAGCTACATCAATTGAATGCATGCACCGAGATAATATGGAAAAACGGTGGCGTTTTCCTTTAACTGGAAGCAATGGTTTCTTTTCAAATAAGAATAGTCAATCGATAGGGTCTAGAAAATGCATTGTTTGCTGAAATATTTAACACTTGCTGCTATATAGGCTGTACTTTCATCTATCTGGATGTTAAGTGCTCATTCCCATTGTTCAATGCTACAGCTAATCTTGTCCTAAAGACTTCTTTTTGATTAGGCATTAGCAGCACATGAAAGGTTATTAAGGCCACTAATATGAGGGTTTGGAGGGCGTCTGTGCTGAAGAATAGGAGGGAACCCGTAAGAGACAGGGCTAATTACCATCCATCCTTCTATGTGAACCCAACCATCTGCCAGTGTCACCCACTTATTGTCTATTGGCTTTCAATCATGAACGGACCGCTGCAGCCAAAGATGTGTGTTTTAATTAGAGAGCAGCTCTATAATTATATTTATATTATAATAATGACTTTGACGAAGCATTTGAGTGGATGTCCTTCATTGTTCACTAAAATGATAATATTTAATTATGATGTTTGAACACTGCAGATTTGAGCAAGCTGAGTGGTTCTCTGTCTCTTTGACATGCACACGTGGGCACGCCACCACACACACACTTGTGTGCTCTCGCTTAGTAGCTCTCTTGTTCGAACACACACAAATACAGAAGAGACAAGTTCTTGCCCTGTACAATAGTGCAGCAGCACTCATTTGCTTTGTTTCTATTCTTGTATTCTTGAAAATATACATTTTCTATCTTTTTTTTTTAAATGCTGCCTCCTAAGATACCTCCTATGATTATTTTATCGTTATTCCTGTCTTCCATCAATGATCTACTATTTGTGCCATTAGCTTTGCAACATTCTAACATCAAACTCTATTGGAATCACTTGTGAATTGCTTTTGGTGTTGCTAATTGAGTTTCTGCCCATGTAGAGGATTCCAAATCAGTCAGTTATGAGATGATGATTAGAATGCAGCCTCAGAAGGCAGCTCGCTATTTAGGCAATGAGGCAGCTCACTAGGCTTTGAAACAGAGCTATTGATGTTAGTGGAAGCCAATGGCTTGTAAACATGAATCTTGGACTCTGCATTCAATGTATTCACCTACAGTTGGTTTACTCTCTTTTGCGCATTATATCACGTCCCCTCCGTCACTGCTGTACCATACCTGTTCCCTTCCCCTTTGTAACGCACACTTAAAGTGTATTAAAGGGCACTTGGAAGCGAACAATTAATCCCTGATGCCTAATCTCGTAATAACAACATAAAGAGCCACTAAACCGGGAAGATGAAGACACTTTCATCCAGCCTTTCTCACAAATCACGGCCTCCGTGCAGCACCCAGAGTCGGTGTGGCTGTAGCATCAGTTCACACTGCCTGGAGACCAAATTATCCTCCTGATTGATTGAGTTTCTAGACATAAACCAGAGGACGATTTGCCTGCTCTGCTTTACGATGCTCCGTCTCTGTCTCGCTCCCTCATTCTCCCGCCCAAACACGAGCGGCAGTACAGAGATAAGTGACTTAAGTGGACTACAAAGTGTCGGGAGCATGGAGCCATTTCCATATCGCCTTTGTGCTGCCGATGCCGGTCATGGTTGGAGTTAACCCTATAGTGTTGCACTGGATCATCTTTCTGGCTCCGGATTTCTCTCTGCCTTTATGGAATTCGAGCTGCAGTTTCTGACTCACCCCCTGGTCTCGTGTCTCTTTTCAGCTCTTGTTATACTGTGAATTTGTGATTTGTGAGGTGTTATGGAAGCTGGAACTGCATGAGTAGAACATTCTCATTTGCTTGATGACTGAGTGTTTGGTGTGTTGTAGTGCTCAAGACAAAATTAAACTAAAATGACAAATTTGACTGAAAATACACAGGCAAATGGACAGTGTAGGTTATATGGCAATGAAAACACACATTTTTTTCCTTTTTTTTTTTTTGCCCTGAAATACTTTTAATTTCATTTCATTCACGTATTTTTCTAAAATGTATATATTTTTTTGTACTGTCATTACAGCCGTAGTTTAATTACTGTTCAAACCTTTGGGCTTAGTGAGATTTTTTTTTTTATGTCATTAAAATAATAATAATAATTAAAAAAATGACACATTGCAAAATATTATTTTAAGAAAAAAAAAGTTGTAAGTTTTCTATTTGATTTTTATTTTTTATGTTATTTATTCCTGTTATAACGGTGAACTGCAGTGTTATATTTCCACCATTAAAGCATTCTAGTCCCTTTACATTTCACATGATAACTGAAATCGTATTAGTTTATCTCAGTAACTTGACCGCACAAGCTCAGTAGCATATCCGAAAGTCTGATGCTCGGCCGTGGCCCTCCCGCTGTGTGCGCCAAACAGATAAGCTAAAAAGCACGTGGTCACCCATGCAGAAATACCCCGAGTACATTAGGGCCACTGCAGTCTCCTCCGCACTCTGAAGACGCCCACAGTACACAGTGCATTACAGCAGCCTGAAGAACCTGCACAGACACTGCAGCAACTTTGAGTCAGTAATGTTGTGAGGTAGCTTGATCCTGCTTTTTTTCTAATTTATCCTCTCCTCTCATTTTTCCCTCTCCTTTTTTTACCCTCTCCTCTCCTCCCTTCACTACTGCCTATTCCCACCCTGTTCCTTCTCTTTCCTATTCTTTTGTCCGCTTGTGTCTGTGCCTACCTTTTTTTTTTTTACTATCTTCTCCTCTCATAACTTCACACTCTCACATTTTTTGTCCTGTTCTCTGTTTTATTTTCCTGTTCTATCCTCTCCTTACATCCTTTTGCTAATGCCCATTTTCTGCCTCTTCCCTCTTCTCTGCTTCCTTTTTCTGTCCTGTTCCCTATTTTTGTTCTAACCTCTCCTTTTTTCCATTCCTTTTTGTGTTGTGTCTCTGTCACCTCCATTTCCTCACTTTTTGCCTTGTTTCCCTTTCTTCTCCTCTGTTCTCATGCCTATTCGTGAATTTGTTTTTACTCCACTTGCACTTGCAACACCTGTTCTTCTCTTATTTTCACTATTCCTAATTTTCCCTCTTTTTTTACTATCTTCTCCTCTTATTCATTCACTACATCCTTTGTCTGCTCTGTTCCTCTCCTCTCATTTTCCATCCTGCTATCCTCTCATTCCCTCTCCATGCGTCTCCTCCTCCACTACCCCCCCCCCCCCCAACCCACAGGCTTCCCGGCAACAGCGTACAGTCCAGTAGCAGCGGCGGCAGCAGTGGCGGCAGCGCGTGGCTCAGGTAGGGGGGCCCGTGGAAGAGGCGGCTACGCAGCATACCCTCAGAGCACAGGGCCAGGTAAACGCTCTGGCCGGAGATCTGTGTGACTGCTGCTCTCTCCATGCTGCTCTTAACTAGCCGCCTCTGTCCTCTCTCACACACTCACACATACACACAGTCTGTAGTTAGAAGGAAGGGACAGGACTCAAGGCTCCTGCCTGCTTCCCCTCCTTTCCTGTTGTAGATGTGATTTATGGCGCTAGCAGAAGTCGATCTGAGACCAGCTTTTGCCCCCTGTTTTCTTAATTTAGTTAAAGTCAGTATTATTGTCGGTGGAACTGGTAACAGATCAGGGCAGGGGCCGGCTTCCGCTCACACAGCCATTTGTACTTTACTGTAGCTGCTGTATTTGTTTCGCTAACCACCGCCCCCCACCCCACCCACCCACACACACACACACGCGCTAGACACATTACACATGGACTTACACGAATGAGCCTTTTCATTTCTCTTGGTTTGTCAGTTTTCACATTTAATCGCTGGCGCTCTCTGCGGTTAATGCCTTCCTCTGTCATCCGGACAAACTTGGTTCACCTTTGACAAAAAAAAATAAAAAAGAGTGTGCACATTAAAAGTTCCCTTGTTTCACCGTGGTTATTGATCCAGAGGTTGGATAGCTTAATCTATCAATCTGACTTTGTCTGTAAGACACAAGGATACTTAAATAAACGGCAGGAAGGAACAGCCCTCGGCCTTCTCGCTGACGTCTGCCCTTTAGCACAGTGGGAAATGATGGCCTTGACTAATTTGCCATCAAAAAGGGAAGCCATAGTAGGTGCAAAGTTTATTTACACACATCCATACTGATATGTTGTCCAAGCACATAAAAAACCAAACACACACTTTTTCGCTCACGCGCATGCGTTTACTGCATATTTTGACTGGAGTTCGCTCCATTGACACCTGCTCTCCAGCAGACAGCTATCCACCCCTGTGTAATTGGCAGACAGGCGTAAAAGTGGCTCGGCGCACGG
The DNA here is from genome assembly GCF_023724105.1 of Carassius gibelio. Taxonomy (NCBI): domain Eukaryota; kingdom Metazoa; phylum Chordata; class Actinopteri; order Cypriniformes; family Cyprinidae; genus Carassius; species Carassius gibelio. The sequence continues at coordinate 9,686,880 of NC_068410.1, forward strand.
TTTGAAGGAACGCACTCGACAGAGCGTGAGCCAATCAGTCATGCCTCTCCACCCAATCAGACGTGTTTGATTCTGATTAGCATTCCGCTAAAGAAACCAACTTAGCCTAAAAAAAACCAGCTCTCTGCATCGCATTGCTGTTTAATGTGTGTGAATTACGCCAGGCTTGTTTGGAGCAGGCTCTGAGTTTAAACCGAGAGCTACATGAGAAATGACTCTCAGGCGATGGCGTCTCCAGAGTTTTAAACAGCTCGTGGTCATAGTTGTCAGCTCAGAGAAGTCATACTCAAGGCTGGCATTGTGAAATTCAGATCCAGTGAGCTTAATTTTCATTTGAACATTGAAAGCTTGGGTTATACTGTGTGTTTTGGAGAGGAATGTGATTAGGGAAGGTCTTGGCCCACTGGACCAAGTTTATTAGGCCAGAGTAGTTATTTTAGCACCCTCCTACCCCCCATGGCTAGCGTTTTAAGCTTATGGCGCAGTTGCGTTGTGACAGAAGTGAGAAAGCCATTGAGACAGAGCACTGACATTTAAGGATGACCTTTTCCGAGAACCTCATCATCTATTACCCAACTGATCTTCATTGCGCAGCACAATTTATGCACCCCTGCTGTGCATACATTTGCTGCTAGGCGAAGGATGAGATGTGTTTGCGTGCCGACTGTCAGTCAGTTAACTCCTGCGCAAACCTGCCGGCAAGGGTACGGTGAAAGTCAGAGGCTCCGCTCTGACAGACGAACTGTCGCACTCCATTCTGCGAGGTACTCTGGTGAAATGGTGACGCCACAGACAGCTTTTGCAGATCTTCTTCATCACTGCATAATCTCCGTCATTCACCCGAGGGCTGTTGCACTTCCTCCACCTGCTTGATGCAATAATTTAAGTATTTAAAACAGAGGTTCTCAACCTAGGGGTCACATTTCCTACAGTATGTGGCTAACCAGAGATGCAGGTAAGGTCGAAGAAATTTTATATAATATAATATAATTAGTTCTGTCAATCAATAAAAAATGTTTTTTGACTGAAAAACAGTATCAATGACAACAATACTGATTTCTCTATTCTAATAAATATAATTCTAATTAAAACAATAATTCTAATTGTGGTCTCTAGAATTATGAAACAAAAAAGGGCTGTGACGTAAAGATTGAGAACCCCTGATTTAAATCAGTATATTCCACTAGATCTGAGTCATCCATAGCAGCAACCTTTTATAATTATTATTGTCAGTAAGGTGATAAAATGAATGAGACATACTTTAGCTAGGCTAAATGGTGTGTGTAATTTGAGTGGGTTTCGTTGGTTACCGACTGGGCCTCTCTGTATGAGTTTGGCCCAGGAAACAGATCATCACTTGGTAGTGATTGATCATTATGCTACAGTTAACAAGGACAGATCAGCAGACATTTTTTATGGTCTGGAAGCCTGTTCATTTATTACGAGCTACTTTTCAGATTGGTTTAGCATTTTAAACTGAATGTGATTTGTTAAATGGACATAAATTCACTCAAAGCCAGAACATTCTGCAGAAGCTCATGAAATGGCATGTATCTGTACCCCAGATTTCACCTAGCACTTGAAAATGGCATGCTAACTTTTCATTTTTATATAAACGATCATAAAAACAACCACAAACCAACCCTGCTGTTGTGTTGGTTTTGTAAGATGCTTGGCCGATGGTCATGTTTCTGTTATTCCTCTCTTGTTTGGTTTGGTCCTGCTGAGAGCCAGTGTGTGTAAGTCAGAGACAGCACCAGTTGACTTCCTCTCTCCACACTGTCCTCTGGTCACACTCCAATGGAAGGTTTGTCCCTGCTCCTGTACTTCCCTCTTCCCTTCTTTATCTTTCAATCTTTTTCTGTTCTCTCATTTATGTATTCTTTTTCTTGGGTTTCAGTATTATTTTTATACCATTTTCCTTTTTCGGATCTGTTTATCATATAGTGCAACCTGTAGTGCTAGAAGGCATAGTTCATAAAAAGATTATATTATTTACTCATCCTCATGTTATTCTTTCAGATGAATATAACTGTATATATTCAATATATATATAGTTGGATATAGTTTCCAAGGCATTTGTCATTTTCACTTGAAAAGTTTAAATGAAACTTTAAATGTTTTTAATTTGTTTATTTTTTATTTCAGCTTTGTTTCAATTAACAAAGTTTTTGTTTTAGTTAACGATAATAATCCTGGATTTGTGTACAAATCATATATTTGAATTATATATTTCCAATGAATCACTTGATCCAATTCACAGAATGTTTCATTCACAGTTCAGTCAAACCAAATTCGTGATTCTTTTATGGTGCTTTTCCATCCTTTTTAAAAGCGTAAACTCTCCAGTTTCCATTCACAAACATGAGGGTGAGTAAATGATGAAGAAGTGTTGTTTTTAATAAACTAATCCTTTAACACTTGTCAATTGGGATGTAACGATATGGCGGTGGTAAACGTGTCTCGATATCGTTGTGGTTAGGTTACAATATTAAAAGGACAGGTCTCCGCCAAAAAGCAAGAGGAATAAACACAGACCCGCGGAACAAATCATTGTTAACTACATATACCATGATCCTTTGCGCTGTGTCGTCACAGCAACCGTTGTTAAGCCAATAGGATTGCACGCTGTCCACACAAGCTCAAAGCAAGCCAGCATGGCCGACAGCGATACTGGATGAAAACAAAACCGAAGTTGAGATTGTGCCAGCCCCTGCAGCTTTTAAATCAGATGTCTGAAAACATTTTGGTTTCGCCATGTCAAAAAACGCAAAAGGAGAGAAGGTGGTGGACAGACAATGGACTATGTGCAAGCACTGCCACAGTAAACTGCGATACAACACAGGAAACACAAGCAACATGAGTCAGTTTGGGGATCACAAATCATTTGAATCAGTTTGGGAGTTCGTAGCGGGTTCGCGAATCATTTGAGTCAGTTTGGGGTTCGCAAATCATTTGAATCAGTTCGGGAGTTCAGAGAGGGATCGCGAATCATTTGAGTCAGTTCGGGAGTTCGTAGCGGAAAAGAAAGTTTCTAAAGAAAAACTTGAACATTAGCTAAAGGATAGTTCAGTGTTTTTCTGAAGGCTTTTTGCCAGATTGTTAAGGATTTTTTTTACTGTTTTTTTTTTCTTCTCCCTTGCAATGTAGATATTTTGATCTTTCTGATGAAAGACGTGAACATAAGCTAAATGATAGGTCAGTGTTTTTTTAAAAGGCATTTTGACTGACTATTTTATTTAAGTTTGTTATTTTCCTAAATACCAGTTTTAAAAGGCTGCTTTTATTTGCCTTGCACATTTAAACCTGACTTAACTTGATCTTTGTTTGCACTTTAAGGGAATTCCCTACTGTTTACAATTGTTCCAGTTGCTTTTTAACTTGAACATTGCACAGAAGAATCAGTTATGCAACCAAATATTACTATACAGAATATTGATGTTCCTGACTACAACTTGCACTTTAAGAGCACTATGTGATCAGCATTTTATGTTGTCATGGATCCATAAATACAACAATAAATTACCTGTTGACTGGCAAAAGCAGAATAAATGTCAGTATTTTTTTGCTATTATCATCACAAACACTATCGTGAGTTATTTAACAATACCGTGAGCTTTTACACAATAACGCAATAAATATCGTACCGTGAGGTCAATATCGAAATTGTATCGTACCGTGAGATTTTGATATCGTTACATCCCTACTTGTCAATACTTCATTCTTCATTCCACCCACCTTAAGTATATTTTTTGTTCTCTCCTTTTATTCCAGTCTTGTTCTCATTCTTTGCCATTTCTCTATGCTTCTTTTTTCTTGAACCTATATATGTGTCTGTTAGTTGACTGCATGCCTCGCTAGTGGTTCTGGTAGAAACTGTAGATCTAGATTTGAGTAGGTGTTCATGTCTATTAACTTGTATTTGGAAGGAATGCATTATGTCTATCGTCTTTTGTTTTCTGATGTAGAATTAAAAAAATAATAATAATGCTATTTACATGTTTTGGATCGAAAGTGCTTTTTCTCATTCATACCCCTTCAGCTTGAGGGGGAGGAGGTGTGTAAAACAATATCAGACTTATTGAGATCTCCTGCAGCATGTGTCAGAATGAACCGGGTGTTTATATAGAATGACATTCTGGCTGTGCCGCCCCACTTCGTCTTAGCTCTTTGGCAAACGGAGAGAGATGACTCACAGGAGATGCAGAAGTTATCTGACACTGCACATCTTGCAAAAGCACATCCTAGCACTGGAGACCTGACAACCTCAGCACCTCGGCTCACCTGGGCCGGGGACAAAGGGCCACTGGTGCCCTGGGGCGAGACTTGTTCCTCCAACTTCTTTCAGGCTCTGCCATCCCTTCCCTCCCTCCATCTGTTCTTCTTTCCTTCCACAGAAAGGTGAAAGTACGGCGTGTGTGTGCTTGCGTCTAAGTTAGAGAAGCGGGCGGCACAGAAAACCTGTGTCACTCTCCATTAGCTGCCGTGTCCTGACAGACAGGCCCCCGACTGCAGCTGTGTCTGCCTCATTCGCTGGGGTGTCCGCAGGTGCAATCTAGGCCAGGCCGTCTCTACGGTGCCAGCTGCCCATGCTGCAAATATGAAACTCACTTCATACTTGTCTGTCACGCTCCTGATGAAGATAGATGTATGTTTTCACCATCTTGCGGCTAGCTGTCCACTGCTACGCTACACTTATGCGCAATGGTGTGAGCTCTAGTCACAAAATGTGTGTAATTTTCTAAGATTTGTGAGCTTAAATGTTAAAACATTATCTGTAGACAATTTATGCCTTCTTCAGCTAGAAGGGACATGTTGTAATAATAATTACTCAAATATATGAGTAGAAAAGTCCATCTCTGAATGGAGAGTTATGCTTTGTGGAGGCAGCAATGAGCCATTGTAATTCTTTAAAGATGACATAGGTGGAAATGAGGTAGCTAATTGTGGACGTTTCGGAAGTTTCAAAGCTAATTCGGAGGCACATTTGACAAGTTTATTGACACCTTGGTAGAGGATGTGTTAGAGAGAAAAAGAGTGCTACCGGCTTTATTCAAGTGGAGAGAGATTGAGAGACAGAGAGATAAAACATAATGTCTCTGAGTATGGAATTGCAGGGTCAGTGCTTTTTATAGAACGACAGTCTGTGTTTTTGTTCGAGTGTACGGATTCCCTCTCTGCGACTGACATTTCTGCCTGGAGTAGATGATTGTGTGAAACGCTATTTCCAAGGCAGGCCGCAGTCCTTGAGCTTTTTTTAAGAAAGTGTTTGAAAGTCACATTGCAAAATGTCAGCTTTTCCATCGTCCGCCCATGAAAAGACTCTGTAAATGGCAGTATTTCGCTAACATCAGCAGGCTAATTGTGGTAATAGACTGCTGACAGGTCAGGTGTGAGCCGTTCTGACTGCTCTGAGCCTGATCCAAGCGAAGAAAGAGTTTTTATTTTTTACCCACCTTCAGTAACGACCGACCGTACAAGATGTTAAATTGCAATGCAAACACATTTTAGTTTTACTAAGACTTTTCTGCTGGACGAACAGAATTTTTTGACATCGTCTCCGTGAGACACAGAACTCATCTCAATTGAATCAATTGTTTTTTACCAAAAGCTCAGTAAAGGTAAAATGAAATGCACCTAAGATCTAAATGAAGCACAAAACAAGGGATTGGCAAACAAAAACATTTTATTTATTTTTCACTTCATTTAGTCTTAGTTGTTTTGTTCTGTTAATATTTATTAATTTATTGCTTTTTATTCCGTTTGTTTTTGCTTTCTGCTTAGCACTTTGTTTAAATTTTTTTGTTTTGTATTTTGTAGGTTTAGTTTTTTTTTTTTTTTGCTTTTATTTAACATTTTGTTGAATTTTCTCTGCTTTTTGTTTGTTTTGATTACATTTTGTCTACTTATTATTGCATGTTGTGTTTTTTGTTTTACAATTTTTTTTGTTTTTTTTGTTGGTGTACTGCACTGATATGACTATATATGACAACATCAAATGTTGACAGATAATATCTGTCACAATGTTTTTCTGTGAATAGCACTGCAAACATAGATGTATCTTATTCCTATCTAGTGCTTTAGCACTGTATTTTCCCTACAGCTTTACAGATCAATACAAGCAGGCCTATGGATGATTTGTCCAAAAACATGTTAGCCAAGTAGATGTTCGTGTATGAGGGAAGATGACTGCCTGAGGCACTGTTGTACCATCCTGAGGCATTCACAGTTTCTGTCCATTTTGACATACAAGGAGTAATTCAGGACAGAAAATCTCAGTTTGATACGAGATATGTTTAACCAGAAAGGAGCCACTTTATATTTTATTGCTGTCAGGGTCTTACTCCTTTCTTGTGACTCCCTGACTGTTAAACCGACTGTATAATTAAAATAGTTCTTAATTCATTTTATTGAACTTATTATATTGACCTCTGTCTTAATATTGCACTGGCTGTCGACTGATGCAGTCCTGAATTTAATATTACTAGAAAAAAGGGACTATGCGCCACTGTGTTGATGCATGTAGCGGTGACAAATTGCCGCTCTCTGTTCATTAAACAGCTGATAAAAGGGCCTCTTATTTATGTATTTATGTATCAGTTTCTTGATGCTGCTCTGACAGATATTATGTATAATAGCACAAAGCTGAAGAAGTGTGTGTGTGTGGCTTGGGGGCGGGGGTATAAAAAGCAACCAGTGCTTTCATCTCAGCAACAGCTCTGAAGCACCCAGATGGGCTTCGTAATGGTGCGGTTGACAACCTTCCAGAGTGCATCCATTCTGAGCTCGCTTCCCACCCTGTTGGCCCCCCGTCCCTCCCCTTGCTGGGGGGTTCAGGCTCAGTACAGATGTTGCCCAGACAAAGGCACATCTGGATGACCTACTCCCAGCTGTTCAGACACGACCTCGGAGTGTGTTCACGGGTCTCTGTGCGGCTCACAGAGGCGGAATGATGAATAGACGAGGTGCTGTCGTACGCCCACGATGAACGAAAGCTTCACGTTTCTGTGCGGCTATTCATCAAGTCTGGGGAAGTGAGTTTACGCATCTATCACCTGTCAACGATGTACGCGCTCCCCCCCCAAACCTGCCATTATAAAGTAATTAGATTTTTCTTTGAGCGAAGGGGAGAGGCCCGTGGTACACAACACAGTTTGGTATTTGTTTTTCTGGAAGGAGAAGAGAAGATATTAAGCTTTTTGTGTAGTTTGACTGTGGGGTTGCAGTTAAAGAAAATGTTCGCAGTCCCTATTAATGAAAGGACACACACAGACACACACAAAACTCACACACTACATCCTCGCTTCATCCCAGAGTTATTCACAGAGGCATAAAACATTCAGAGTGCCATTCTCTGTCTGATTGGCAGCGTACAATACCGTGGAACATCACGGAGGAGCCATTATTGTGGGAACTTTTGATGTTTGAAAACGGCAGTGTTTAATTTAGCTCCACTTTTTTTCCCCTCACTTCCACTTGGTCAAAGTGAATCATTTGCATGCGCTCAGAGAGAGAATTAGCCAGCGAAGGTAATCAAGCAGCCCTATTCCGCCAGATGGCTTTCTCTATAGACAGTAAATGAGCACTTTTTAACTGCGTTTTATTCCGTGTTTCTGCTTCAGATAGCACTGTCATTGGACGTGATCTACCTGGATAATAAACGTAATTTCTGCAGGCCGTTATTAGATAAGACCTTTCCTGCCACCGCATTAAAATGAACCGCTTTTGAGGTCTAATTTTCTATGTCAATGCAAACAAAGAAACCAGGTGTGTTTGTTGTACGCGCGTTAATGTCGTATTTGCGTCCCGCCGTTCCCACCCCACGAAAATTAGGCGGAATATTTATGCAGATTGCGGCAGGACCCAGCCATTGTCGTGCGCGGCGGGGCCGGGGAGCGTTAGACAAAAAGGACGTCTCTGTGCCCCCTCTTTCTTGGCGGGGACGAGGCAGGACGTGCCGCACGCGCCTGTAAAAGGTCTTCATTTGTTTGTTGTTAAAGATCTAATTAGGAGGATGAGAGGAAACAGGATGGGATGGCAGCTTGTCTAATTAAGAGGCGCGTCCAGGGTTCCCTTTGAACCTCAAGGACGCCCATCTATTAGAAAGGCCCATAAAAAATGGATTCAGCCTAAGTGCATTTTTGGTTGCTTTCCTTAAATGATAAAGATGTGCGCACTGGAGTGGGCTTTCCCCTCCTCTCCGGGAAGCCGAAACACTTGAAGATTCTGAGCATACCTCAGGCATTTCCTCTGTTTTTGCGCAGTTAGCGATAGAGAGCTTGAACATCAGGATGCATCCGTGATTTATTCATGTTTGGGAGTGTAGGTACTGACAGGACGGGGATTTTCATGCTCGTTTCTGTTTACTGTTCATAAGCATCTTTCCAGTGCTTGTGCCTATGAATTTCTCCAGTCTGGTTGGGCACTCTCTGAAACAGAATGCGAAAACAGGAATTTGCAACATGCATTTTATTTAGCTTGAAGATCAGGCGCCTGAAAAGGTACTATAAATAGCCAAAAAATATGTTGCCTGCAAAAACACACATGTATGTGCTTGCTGAACATTTCAACGTTGCTTTGGTTCGCCTCATTCTACTTTTTATGTTAGTGTAAGGAGATTTCAGTTTGTAATATTAAGTTTATATAGTGTAAACAACATTTTATTTGACCAGTGCCTAATTAAACGAAATATTCTAACATTTTATGTATCTACATGTAAATGGTCCTTGTGAAAACTTAAGGCTGACTTGATTTGGTTTAATGATTTGTTGTTAAAGAGTATTACTCACATTGGTGACCACATACTTTAGGTCAAGTAATGCATAAGCAATAGCAAGACATCTCTGGGTCTTTAATAGATGTTTGGTGACCAAAAATGCAGCCATTGTTGTTTATCCGTCCGAGCAGACTCCAGGTTTGGGCTGAGGTGAGCAGTCAGCAGACTAGCGGCTAGCGGTGGATAATTAATGAGTGATTGGAGAAGGTCAGAGCAGTGCATCTACAGCCTGTGAGAGAATCAACTTTCCTTTCTCTTTTCTTTTATTTATATTTCTTTATCACTCCCTCAACTCTTCTTAAATGTAGGCTGGCATAGACCTCATTTGTTCTGCTGTGTATATCTGAGATCCTCTGAAACTAATTAAAGCAGAGGAAAAGGAAGAAGAATCGAATGTGGTACCTCACCAAGGCTGCTCTAATGAGACGCTCTCTGGGCTGATAGTTTGGCTGATATAAAACTCTAGCAGGGGGACTCTATTGATTATTTATAAACAGTTAGTGCAGGTACACTGGTGTTCTTTCCATCCCTCTCTTTAACACCTTCCCTCAAGTTCACAGTTCCACGTCTGTAACAACAGCAGGCAGTGCAGGACGGGGTCAGCTTAATTACACCCCCTCAGCTATGGATCATTTTCAGGTCTTCTTCTCCGCTACAAGGTTACATCTTCTCATATTTGTCTGCTTTTTACACAGAGAGAGTGACAGACTTGAGTTTAGTTATGTAATAGTTGTTTTTCATCAAATTTTGTTTGCAAACAACATTTGGAGAATTAGCATATCATTTTATTTACATATTTATTTGTGTACAGTGGCCCCAAAAAAATATTTAGACGCTACACTTTTAAATGAATCGTATTGCATTATGTATGAAATATCAAACAAAGTCGCATCAAATATTTTTGAGAAGTATTTAATTTGCTTTTATTTAAAAATAGATATTTTGATATCTATTGCAGTGACATTCATACATTTCTTTAATGTGACCTTACTATTCAAAAGGCCACTGTATGTAATATTTAAAAGCATGCTTTTATTCATAATAATTTGTTCAACAAACTGATACGAAAAAACACATTTACTAACACACAATTAAATATTCTTATATTTGTATATACAGGTGGGCTCGAAAGTTTGGGCACCCCTTGCAGAATCTGTGTAAATATGAGTAATTTTCAAAAAATAAGAGAGATCATACTAAATGCATGTTATTTTTTATTTAGTACTGTCCTGATTAAGATATTGTACATAAAAGATATTAACATTTAGTCCACAAGACAAAAAAATTTGCTGAAATTATTAAAATAACCCCCTCAAAAGTTTGGGAACCCTTGGTTCTTAGTATTGTGTTCTGTTACCTGATGATCCTCGACTGTCTTTCTGTTTTGTGATGGTTGTGCATGAGTCCCTTGTTTGTTCTGAACAGTTAAACTGAGCAGCAGTCATCAGAAAAATCTTTAAGGTCCTGCAGATTCTTGAGTTTTCCAGCATCTTGGCATATTTGAACCCATTCCAGCAGTGACTTTATGATTTTGAGATGCACCTTATCACACTGAGGACATTTGAGGGACTCAAACACAACTATTTAAAAAGATTCAAACATTCACTGATGCTCCAGAAGGAAACAAGATGCATCATCAGGTAACAGAACACAGTATTAAGAAACAATGGTTCCCAAACTTTTGAGGGGGTTATTTTAATAATTTCAGCAATTTTTTTTTGTCTTGTTGACTAAATGTTAATATCTTTTACGTACAATATCCTACTCAGGACAGTACTAAATAAAATATAACATGCATTTAGCATGATCTCTCTTATTTTTTGAAAATTACTCGCATTTTCACAGATTCTGCAAGGGGTGCCCAAACTTTCAAGCCCCACTGTATTTTGTCATATCAAAGAAATATAACCACATTTTATAAATCTCATAAAGAGGATGACATGATTCAACATATGCTTTGTAGTTTGGTTAAAAGTGTTAACCGAATATCAAGAATACCAGACAGTAGTATTCTAGTTATTTTCCTGCTTGATGTATTTGTGAACGCTAAATCCAAATTAATGAGCGTTCCTTTCTCAGAACATCTATTAACATCAGTACGTTTTTATGTATTAATCAAAAGTTTTTTAAACCATAACTTCTGTTTGCTTATCTGATCTGTAGCAGGTTAGTATCTCCATCTGCAGCAGACCCACGTATTTACAGCATTATAGTCTAAAGTGGTGGTCTTCACAAACTCACTGTAACATTCACACACACAGTCACACTGAGGAGAATTAGCAAGACGTGGCTTTACAAACTGACCATCTATTTTCCCAGTACCAATACATTGTACAACCATGCAAGTCAGATATTAAGCATTGCCTCATAACATTACTATGCAAAGTCCTATTTCCCCCAATGATGGAGTCCCACTCCTCCTCCTCCTCCCTTCCTCCTCCTCCCCTGTACTGTATCTCCCAGGCTTCCCCGATTACGGTTTCTATTCCTCGCCAAGCGACCAACGGGGGCCCCCCTTCTCCTTTGCGGACTATGGCTCCCTGGGCCCCCAGGCGGCTCAGCTGCTGCAAAGCGAGCATGCCACATCAGCCTGCAACTCCCCTCTCCAGCACCTGGCCAGCCCGGATCAGTATAAGAGCCCAGGTGTGTACCCGCCTCTCCTTCATTCAATGATTGATTTGATTCATGCAGTTTATTCATCACCCTGCCATTCATTAAAACAAGAAAGAAAGAAAGAAAGAAAGAAGGGGGGAGCAGATGAGAAGGGAAAGCGAGGGATTTGTGCATCCTTGCAGTTTGCTGCATGTTGAATTGTGGTAGCATTGTCATTTCGCCCATGGATTTAAGGGAGTGTATATACATGGCCGCTAATGCACATGTACTGTCGAGATCGATGCGATTTGGCTGCGGTCACAGTCCCTGTGCAATTAACTGGGAAATGCGTCACATGCGTTTGTGCTTGCCAGTGAATATCTCCTGCAGGACATACTCAGACACGTATATACTGTATGTATTACACACCCATCAGCTCCATACCACTCAACTGTCAGCCTGCTGGCATGTGATAAATGATATCCAAACATCCAACATCATGTACATGAGTATAAAATGACAAGCCATTTGTTGGTAGTTGATTGTATCGCTTAGTTGCCCCACTTGAACGAAGTATCACATATTGAGATGCATCCCTTTTCTTTTTGTTCTGTATGCATTCTGTTTGTTCACACATATAGTGGCTCCACAATGTATTTAGATAGTTAGATGGATAGTTCACCCAGAAATTAAAATTCTGTCATTATTTAATCACCCTCATGTCATTCTAAACCTGTGGAACACAAAAGAAGATCTAAAGAAATGTTTTCTGTTGGGGAAAAATCATACAGGGGAAATGTTATACAGGTTTGGAATAATATGTTCATATATGGGTGAACTATCCGTCAATGCAGTACATACAAAATAACGAAACAAGTGACATCTAAAGACAGATGGAACAAGCACACTTTTCAAGCAAAATATTTAGTAAAAATACGTTTGTGAGGTTTTAAATGATAAAACACTAGATTCAACTTGAAGAGACTTCAAGTATTTGGGTACTTTCTGGTCGTCAAATGTTAGTGGAACAGTTCCATAGAAATCTCAGATGAAGCAAGAAAAAAAATCACCTTGGTTTGTGGTTTTGTTATCTAATGAAAATAAGTTCAGGCATTTTAAATTTTGGCTTTTGTGGCCAGTGGATATAGAATTACAAAAACTATTAAGTGAAAATGGAAAAAGTGTAACATGAATAAAAAAAAAATTCTTGTTTTGACAGCACATTTAAAGGGGAGAATTTTGCTCTTCCCAAACTCTTGGCATTTTTTTTTTAATGATTCATGGTAGTGCACCACTGAACTGACGTTCAGCCTTCTTAAAACAGTAGTGCTCCACTTTATATTCAGTAGCCTGTAGTTCAAAGGAAGGCAGTCTTGAGATCTTGGCAATAAACAAGACATTTTAGAGAAAAAAAGAAAAATTGTGCCGTCAAGAGCCATAATTATGGCTAATAAACTGTCTTGCAGACATTGAGGCATGTGTGGATTAGACATCCACGCCAGCAACCAGACTGTTCCTGCTTAGCGAATGCCAAGGAATGTTGACAGTATTGGCAGTTGCCGATTATAATGTTCTCTACATTTCTTTCAACCACGTGAGCAATATACTTTACTTAACCTCCAAAATGTGTCCTGTCAGCAGCACTTTCCTTTTCTTTCTGTAAATGAAAATGTAAATGATTGCGTGATCTTAGGCACATTACACATAATAGGAGATTTTGAAATAAATCCATCATGGTTGGTAATGTGTATGAATTCGTTTCACAGCAGTATTGAGCTACAAGAACAATTTCCTGATTTGTTGATGAGCACATCCCCATTGATGTCTCCTGGAGATATAAAAGACAGCAATTTAACATGTCTTATTAGCGCTGGTCTATTGGGAGTACTGAAGCCAGTCATAGCTCAGGACGTGATGCTAACCAGGGCTGTCACTTACAGTGTTCTGGTTTCGCTCTCTTATTTTAGAAGCCTTTATTCGTGACAGGGGAAAAGCTGATTTGAGTGTGTAAGCTTTGTAATCCAGATCAGTACAAGAATGATTTCAAGATGAGAGTTAACACTTAGGAGAACTTATGAAGTATGTAATTGTTTGTCTGACACCCTGCAGATGCCCTGAGGCTTCATACTGTGCTTGCTCAATTCCTGAAATATTGACCGCCAAAATCATTTTAATCCATATTTTTATTTTAGTTTTGTATTTCTTAGTTTTTTTGTTTTGCAGTAAACCACAACAAAAACTATGATATAAATAAATGAGTATGATATATCATACTCATTTATTTTCTTTAGCCTATGAGGTTGCCTGAGAATATTAGGGGTTTCTCAGTTGTTAATGGTTTATCTGCATGTTTTATCTTTATTTGATCAAATAAATATATAGCTTAATAATGTTTACAAGTGTACAACATTTTAGTACAACACTTCTTGTTTTGAAATGTGCTTTATAATAAACATGAACTTAAAATTAATTTATCTTGAAAAGCAAAATCTTAAAGGTAAAGAAAATTGTTATTATTATAATCATGTTTATTATTGTAAGTTTTTGTATTATTATTAATATGATTAAAATCCTGAATCTCAATTGTATTGAGAAGATTTATTCACATTTTAGTAATAATAAGTGTAATTCAGGATATAATAAATTGAATTATTTACCCATTATGTTCCAGGACTGTAATTATTATGTCTATTTGTTGTCCCTTGCTAATTATGCATTATATTTTGCATCATAGTGGGCTAGCTACTAACAGGTGGTACACTAGCAACATCCACTTTCCCTCTCCACTCAGAACTAGCAGTGGATATACTGTACATGCTTTCCCATCATCCCTAGAAGTAGCTGACGCTATTTTGATAAGCTGACATTTAGAAGTGAGAGCTCTGACTGTAGAGCTGCTCACCTCTCCTGTTGTCTGTGTTCTCATTTGTGTGAAAAGCAGACGGATTGTGTGAGTCTGCCTCGTTCGGTTTCCCCACGGCGGCATATTGCCCCCTATCTAACGTTATTTGCTCTCTTACATGAGCCCTCCAGGCTAATATTCCATTCGTACAGATATCTTTTACCCTCCTGAGTTTTTTGGAGGCTGCTGCAGTAATAGACTCCCCCCTCAGTGGGCGCTGATCTGAAGCCCTCCGCCTGTGGAGGAACTTGATTTAATATTTGCTTATTAATGGAAGTGTCATAGAGGGCCGTGCGTAGGAGAAAAATTAAGCGTGGCACAACAAGGGGCCTCAAAGTTTCTGAGAGCATTCATTTAATTTAATTCATGCATTTGTTTTTATTTTCCTTAATTCGCCTCTCAACAGCAATGAATCGGAAGGGTCATCTGCGAATGACAGCAGCCATGGCTCAAGTGCTCTGATATAATTAGTCTAATTGTAATTTTTCCTCCAAAACCCCCAGCCCCTCCTTGCTCCTTTTGCACATTTGTCAGTATTTCTGCTTTGTGGATTTGTGTTTAGGGTCAGAGGTTCTAAAACTTTGCAGCCAGGATCCCCAGGATCAGTGTTATCTTACTATTATTTATCTGCTGTAATATGTATGCCTTTTTTTATATTACTGTTAATATTATTATTTCAGCTTCAGATTTAGTTCAGGCTTAGTTTTTATTTATTTCTAGTTAGTATCTTAGTGCTTGAACTTGTTTTAAATAGTTGCAAAATGTCTACCGGTAGTTTGTTTTTTATTTAGAACATGTTTTTTTAGTCAATTGAGAAATCTAACCTAACTTAAATATTCCTTTCTAACCATGAAACTCAAAATTACGACAACACATAATTTCTCATATATTTGATTTGTGTTTTTTAATGTTCGATCTAGAGACAACTTTATTAAAACTTTGATAAACGTTTGATTCCACAAGTTATTTGAATAAAGCATGTACATGGCAATATCTTTGATTAGAATTGCCCATGTCACTAAACTATCATTTTCTCAATTTGACTTAAAACATATTTTATGTTGGATTTCTTTGCAAAATGACCTGGCAACATTTTATTTATTCACCACAGTCAAGTTTTACTTGCAATTTGTGCTTGGCGAGTGTTTAATTTCGTCTCCCAGGCTTCATCTTCAACAGTTTCTGCTTTCAGACTTGAATTTAGCTTCAGCAAAAGTGGAGTCATGCTCGCAGTGGAGAGGAAACTCCATGATTCAGTCTTCAACGCATTTTACCCAAGACACCCTCAGCAATTTCCTGGTTTCCAGGCGGCTGCTAGGCCTGATAGCCCCCTGACGCGAACTGCCAGATAATCACAACCATGTATATATTTTTTAAAATTAAAAATTGAGGAGGAGGAGGAGAGACTACTTCCTCAGTGACAGGTGTTGATTAGATATGGGGTGTTGTGGCAAAATCCCCCATGCAATTTTCAGAAAGGGACTGGAGAACCGGCAGTCAAATGTGAAGGAGGATGGGTGTAGAGTACTTGATATGAGATTGAGGGGAAAGGGAGTGTATGAGAGCGGAGACAGGGTGAGGTTAGGATAATAAAAGAAATCTGCAAGGAAGCAATTCATTCTCACTCACACTTTTAAACTTCACAAATGCCCTCAGAGGTGTAAAAAAAAATCATAGATCTCCATCACACAGCAGTCCAGCTCACCTAAAACTTACCTGAGTAGCATGCATGCCATGTGAATGCTGGCGAGATGTGTCCGACACACTTAAGTGTTCTTTCATCTGCATGAATGATGAGATGTATTGATGCAGTTGTTTTGCTAGCTTGAAGGACAGCTGACTAGTTTGTATTATGCAATGTGTGTGTGTGTTTATCTGCAAGAATTGATGACCAGCTTCTTTATTTTTAATTTCACTCCTTTTGGATAAACCATAAAGAAGACATTAGGCCTCTATTCCTGAAACACCTCAGGCAGTGTAGGCATACACACAACGTCCTGTCAAAATATGATGTTTTGTGCTTATAGTGCATGCTTGTGCTAAGCTTGTTAGTCGTAATACACACCAGCAGTCCTGACTAGCAACCCTGCTCACATCACTGTTGGCACGGCCGCTTCTCCGGCAGGCACCAACCCGCCCCGGCCTGGAGCCTTTCCTGGAGCCAGCAGTCCCGGGCCAGTGGCTGATCTGTACGGCCCCACCAGCCAGGACTCCGGCGTGGGCAACTACATAAGCGCTGCTAGTCCCCAGCCCGGCTCCGGCTTCGGACACAGCATTGCTGTAAGTATTTTATACACCTCCATCCCTGTTTCCTTGTTTTCTGCCACCTAATTCCTTTACCACCTTGCCAGAGTTAGCGCTTTTAGACTCATGCAGCTGCTATTGTAGTTTTTATGGAGTGAATATTCTTTGCCATAGTTTTAGTGTCAAAAGTCCAGATTGAAAGATCCTTTGGAAAGCAAGCAGTTGGCTCAGCAGGTTGATAAAATTCCTAGTCGACCGAAATTGTGTTGACATTTAAACTAGCTGAATGTTTACACATCAAGAGGGAATTCATTTTTATATTGTACCATATTATTATATCAGTTTTATAGCATATTTGCATTTAATGTCAGATTTGTTTTAGCCCTCAGTTCACGTAATTGTGTTATAGTGTAAATACGCCCACAAAATGTGCTCAATACAATTGGCATGGAACAGTTGACCATTTTGTAGTCTCAAATGCAGCAGAAAGAAATGATCTCTGGAGTATTTTTCGTTTAGAAATGTTTATGAAATAAGTTTTTTCTTGTAAAACATACTCTTAATAATCTTTATCTATAACTGTATACTAGATTTGATCCATGCACCATACTAAATAAAATTATATTTAAATAGAATCCGGTTGCAATTTGCATAGCAATGAGGCATGCTTGTCCAAAAGGAATGAAATACCTTGCACAAAAGTGGTGCATATTTTTTTATGAATTCCCTCCACATCGTTATCTAGCTAATAAATTAAGTAGCTAATGCATTTTAAAATTAAATTTGTTTTGAAGGAATAAAATAATTTTAACACAACTAATAGGACTAAAAGAATGTGTGATATGCGGAATCAAAAGAAGCAAATACATGTGAAAGAGTACTAAATAAATCACCTCAGATATATTAGGTTGCAGTGGGTCCAAAGGTGTGATAGATGTGCATGTTTTACCCATACTAATTATCAGGAATAAGGCTATAAAAATGTCTCTTTTGAAGGCTGAAAAATGTGAAATCACAGTCTCATTAGTGCAAAGCAGGTGCCCTGGCAAATAGCTCGAGTTAGATAGCGTTGGTTTTAGCATTGCTAACATTTCTGCATTCCCACCAGCATTCCTCCCTCTCTGTCAACTTCAGGATAACAAACTGTGAACTTGTACCGGCTGTCAGCAGCAGTGTGATGTGTCAGTGTGCTTTTGTTCATGTGCCAGCCCGGAGGACAGAAATCTCACAATTAGTTCTTCTCTCATTTTCAACCCCGTATTTTGTTTCCCGCACACAATGGCTTTTTTATTTTTCGAGCAGATGATGGGCATACCAGAGGCAGCCTTTGAAAGGTCCCCCACACAAAGTGCATATGTAAATCAATAAGGCGATAATCAACTCTTGTGAGAAACCCTGTCATAAGAATATGTTGTCTTGCCCTTTGAAGCCATAGGCATTCATTATTCCTTCCGTGCATTAGTTTTTAACCTTTAACGGAGCAGAGAGATGGAGCAGGAATCAGGCGGAAGAGAAAAGGAGCAGGGCCGACTCACAGGGGGGTTGATGAGGGAGGCCGCACTAAATCACAAGCTGCCGAGGGAATTACCGGCTCCGGACGTTTTTTGAACCAGCGTCCAGATCTGCTGGAAAAATGAATAAGAGCCTTTGTATGTGAGGACACTGTTTATTGCCTATCTGCAAACACCTCTGAGTCATTCTGCTTTCAATGCCCCTTCAATCTCTTGTTTGCGAGGAAAAGCAAATTACTCGTTTTTTTCTCTCTCTCTCTCTTTCTTCTGCCCTTAAGTACAGTTTGCAAAACAGACCGGGCACTCATTAAATCTAAACGGGATTTGCAGAATAACCATGTCACCTTGCGCTTGACTTTCAGATGGAGTTTTCCTAACCTACATAGTCAAATTTAGGTTGGCCTCAAACCCTCAGAACATCTCACTAGTGATTGACAGTGTTCTAGAGGAAGAAAGACTTTTTTCTTCAGCTGTCTGACATATACTGCTGTTTCTGTTAGCCTCTGTAGCATCCTCACAAACTAAAAAGCTTTTTTATAAAAGATTTATTTCTATAAATGTATCCACCATTTTCTTACACCCCTTGACACATCTTGCGGAAATTATTGGAGTAACTTCTGTTGTGAACAAAATACGATTATTTATTTAACAAATGACTTTATACAAACCACGCTTAACCCCCAAATCTCGAATCTTTCTGCAGATATAATACAGAAAAAAAAATCTCTATGGTAATGTCTATATGTTGCCTTAATCAAAAATTTCCATTAACACTGAGTGATAATATTTCAAAGTGATTACAAATATTGTATTTACCTGCTTCAGAAACATTCCAGTAAACACTGCTAATAGGGATTAGAAGCAGAAAGGGGAGAAAATTACATTTGAAAGCAGCCGTGTGAAAACAAACCTGCAAAGAGAAGTGAGGATTTTTGGGCAGAAAAATTAGAGATTCTTAGTGCATTCCAGTGAATTATTCATGGGATGTTTCGTAAATTAAATCAAGAGAGCAGACCACAAATGCACAGTGTATGTAGTCTTTTTTTCATATTGTTACGGTGGAATACAAGAGAAGAAAGAAAATAACCAGGAGGAAAAGAATGCATTGGGTTCAGAAGAGCACTTGACTTAGTTATTCTTCTTAAACCAGGTCACATTAAAATACCAGGCGTTACGTTATTTTTCTGACGTAGGAAAATAGAACATGAAGGAAAATGTACAGCTCATTCTGTCAAACTGACGGATGAGGATTATTTGTAGTGCAACTTTCTGATTTGAAATGATATGTTTCAGTATTTTTGAGCCAAACTTCCCGAAACCGGAAGTGCCTTCCATAATATTAAAACACGGTAAGCTCTTTAGGAAACAGGTGGATACATCTGGCTAATGTTTACACTCCACAGTGTTTGGACAGAAACCTGACACAGGTGAAGTTCACAGTTCTCCTGCTCAGATTGAGGCTTATATGTGATTTCTGACAGCATTTGTCTCTTGCTTATGTTTGCTGCATGAATTGTGATTTCAGATGAATTCATTAATGTTGTTATTGTTGGCATGAATGTGGATGATTACAATATATGCAATTATTTGATCTTTGTTGAAAAGCATACTTTCCATGCTCTCTTGTTCTTTGAAAATTAAATATTTCCTTCCATTTTACTTCATTGTTTGGCAAAAAATAAAAAAATAAAAATTTAAATATGGAGAGCAGGAATACATGTAACACTTTACCCCACCCCCAGATTTTTTAGCCTAAATTAACCTCAAATATCTTTGATAACCAGCCTCTATTACATTTAACTTATGATATGAAAAATATTAAACAAGTACACTGCACAACTTGTAAGTATATAATATTTACTGCATAAATTGTTATACTGTATGATGTAACAGAAAATTTAAAATGTAATTATTTGAATAATTCTAGTGTCAGTCTACTGTTTGTATGTATTTTTTAATTTGACATTAAAAAAAAAAAAAAATATATATATATATATATATATATATATATATATACATATATATATATATATATATATATATATATATATATATATATATATATATATATATATATATACATATATATATATATATATATATATATATATATATATATATATATATATATATATATATATATATATATTAGTAGTTTAAAAAATAAAAAAAAAATTATAAAAAATTTAATTATGTCCCTAAAACCATAAATTCCTTCTTGGTTTTTTTTTTTTTTTTTTTTTGTACGCTTTTAAATTACGCGCTTAAAAACTTTTTTGCTTCATTTGCTTCCACACTGTAGCTTGTATACTGTATATATTGCAATATTTCAGTCATGCACTCTTTAAAAGTCTGGCAAAGGTCACAATCCTTTCAATAGGATTTGATGTTTGATCCAGTTCATTCAGGTATTAACATATGGGCACAATAAGTGTATTACATTTACTGAGTGTTACATTTGTTCTTGCTCTCCCCTGCTGTTCACCTAGATCAGACCGAGGGAATGATGTGGACTGATCTTTATAGTTTATATAACATTCATTCATGCTAGCAACACATGCGATGATTGAAATGACTTAAGAGTGATAGACATATTAGCCTTTTCACTCAGAATGCATACTGACACCATTACTAACTGTACACTTTTAGGGTCCTTTGATTGCGACAGCTTTTACAAATGGATACCATTGAAACCTAACAGGTGGTTGGTTGCCATCTCATTTGAGGTAGATATCCTGTACCATTTATAAAATATATATATATATATTTGATTTGTGCCTTCATAATTATGTATCTGTTCACCACTATCTTCCTGTTCCATCTGTCTATTCATTTTGATTACCTTTCATTTTGATCTCAGATGAGTTTACGTTGACTCCGTGTAGTGCTTTTCTTTTTCATCAACACTCCAGGCTTTTACAGGGCTTTTACATCTCAGACAAGGAAATTTAAACTTCATATGCAACAACCTGGTTTTCAGAAGTCTTATCTCTCGTCGAACATCTATTTTATTATTGATTCCACATGTTGAAGCCCTTTGAAAGCCTGAAAGTGTTTCCCGCTTCGCAAACACCGTAAGTGTGGCGGCTACACATTTCTCCCCCTTTACTTTTTACCGCTAGTTCCTCCTTTATCCTCCGCCTGCCTGTCTGTCATTCGACTGTTCCTTTCATGCATGATGTCTGCGAGCGCGTCTACTCAGAACTGCGCAGTTGCTTTCTTACACTGCCAGAGTTGTGTTGCGACAGCCATGGCACAGCGCGCCCGACTCACATCAACTCATATCCTCTATGAAGTGCTGTATTTGGATATTATGCACAGGTGTTGCGGCTTTGATTAGCGTGCACCTGGAAGCGAGCCCTCTTTGCTGAGAATCTGTTGACTTAGGTGCCATCTGATGTAATTCATCAGGTTTTTTGGATAAGGCACTGTTTCCGTAATCACTGCGCTTGTATAGCTAGGTCTTAAGGACTTAAAGGTGATTCTGAGTACATGCTGAGATGCCAGATATGACTAAATCAGAGACGACTCGCTTATTTAAATGCAGTGTATGTGTGGATAAGTGGATGCGCATTTATTCGGTCAAAATCCGTCCCCTATACTTAGTTAATATTTGCACCCAGACTGTTTTTTTCTGTCCTACGGTGAAGCATCAAGTGCGATTACACCAGACTCTGTGGCTCCATGGTATTTACCTGTGACCTGTCGTCTGGATAAGAGGTCTGCGGACTGCGCTTTGTTGCTCATAATCTTCCCAAAGAGCTTCTCATTTTGTCCTCGAGGCAAAACGGATGATTGATTTAATGAGCAGGTAGAATCGCTCCGTCTGTGTGGATTCTCCAAACGTTTGATTGAAGTACACGTCAGCAGTCGGAGAAAGCAACAGAGAGATTGCAGAAGCAGGTTCTTAACTTGTCATTTCCTGGTTGAATGGACATCCGAAGAGTTTCTGCATGCTTGATACACTAACATATGTGTCGTGTCTGAACCTAATGTAGATAAGACGTTTTTGTATAAAAGTGCCAATGTGTTCTGTATCTGAGCCTAAACAAGCGAACCTTAGAATGAAAAGATGCTGACGGTGGAGTGATGATTGATATAACTGACGATATAACATCTCTGCTTCAATCTTTCAGCCAGACTGAATCAATACATGGTTTATGTATAAACTAGATGTACTGTGTAGGATTGGAAGCTTCAGTTCTTCAAACACAATGTACTTCCAAAGCCGATATATGCTTTTAAAAACCTTGGATTTATTAGAAAATCAGTGTATTTGAAATTCATGTGAATTGTACAAATGTCAGAATTGATCAACTACAAGCTAAAAATAAATAAACCAATTAAAAAGAAAAAAAGGAAGAAAGAAAGAGTAAGGTTTTGGAAGTAAAATAAGTTTTCTTATAAAAAATATCAGTTAGAAAAAAAAATGCATAATGTCATTTACACTACTGTTCAAACAAAAAGGTAAGATTTTTTTTTTTCCCCCCAAATAATATTTTTTTAAATGTAATTTATTCCTGTGGTGAAAAGCTGAATTTTCATTGCTCCAGTCTTCAATGTAACATGATCCTTCAGAAATAATTCTAAGATTATCTTTTTTATTATTAAAGTATCAATATATTAATATTTTGTTTAATTTGGAAACAATAATGCATTAGTTCATTATTGTCTAATAGATAGAGAGTTGTTTGAAAGAAATGTTTTGTAAGGTTATAAATGTGTTTACTGTCACTTTGATTAAATTACTGTATAAAGTCTAATTGACCCCATACTTTTGAACAGTAGTGTATTTGTTTACGAATCTATCATTTTAGGATGTTTTTTTCCTCTCATTGGAAGATAATGAAAAATATGTTTCTGGTAGTCAAATGTGTTCAGACTTGTCTCCAGCAAGGCTCAGATGCAGCACACTTTATACACACACACACACACACACACACACAACACTTTACTGAAAGTATGGAGGATTTTTGAGCAACTTCTCTGTTTGTTTCAGCAGAGTTTATCAGGAGGCCCGGGGAAGACTGGCCGGAGTTTCTAATTGGTTCTGTGTACAGGTAAAGGCCATTAAACTTCAAGCACTACAGCGCTGAACGGGAATCTAAAGCTGAGATGGCGCCACGCGAAGAACAAACCCAAACGTCTGAATCATCTCAGAAAGAAGAAACAAAAAAACAAAAAAACAACTAAACAATCTGCTGTACTATACTGAAATCCTGGCTTTCGAATATTTGATCCTAGTGTAGCCCTGACCTTGAATTAGGATTTAATTTTATTCTTTTCCTTTACTGTTTTTCCTTTTAGAAACATTTTAGTCATCTTTTATTGTGTACACGTTGAATCAACCGACGTTTGTTTGAGTTTCTAGATGTTCTTCATTGTTCTTGAATGTTCTCTGATGAGAGCGACTATGTAAACATAAAATGTCATTTTTTTTTTTGTTCTGTTTTGGTAGTAATATTCCAATAGCGGTTTTGTTTCACAGCCCTCGTCTATCACTTTTTACACAAGCAAGAAATCGGATTGAAATGACTCCGCTTGAAAAGGTGACATTTCTAATTCAAGCCTAAACCGCAATGAGTGGGTAACTCAAAAAAATCTTAGTAGCTCTGTTCTATGTTTATCGTGATGTCTTGTTAACCATGATTACCTATTTTGGGCAATAAGAGGACTACAATATTTTCACAGTCCTTTTTTATAAATGTCATTTTTGTTGTCGATGAAAAAAAAAATGAAAAAAAAGCTTTCCTTTTAATACTTTGTGAAATGAGATTTAAAAAGAAAAGAATTCTGAAACTGTATATATTATTCTGTTCACTGCATCAAACTGTTTCTGAGAGAGAACCATATTTTTGTGATGGTGTCATAGAGGTTGTATCGTGCGCAAGCCGAAATATGTCAGTTCAAAAATATCTTCGAGGCTCAATGCAGTAACCGAGGTCCATCTGTAGCACAAAGGCCGTGATTTACCCCAGTACGGACGAAATTCAATCGAACACTGTTAGCTCGCTTTGTAAATACCGTCGGCTTTACAACTGTGCAGGTGTTATACCAGCATATGGATTAGATAGTACGTTTAAGATGTGCACAGCTTACAAAGAGAATATACTTCACAAGGTATACACAAATCAGCATTGTAACAAAAGATAACAAATCACAACAAAATCCAAAGCACACATGAACTATGATTTCAAACCGTGTCGAGACATTTCATGTTTAGCGTTTCATTTGGCGTTCTGGCGTGAGCTTCTTTTTCCCATCGCGTGTCGCCGCCGAACGATTCGAATAACACAGGCAATATTTCAAAGTGTTTTGAAATTGCTCTACGATTAGGAAAACCCCATCTTTTCTACCATTACCTCAGTCCTGTGAGAAAGACTTTAAAGGAGATTACAAATTAATTTATTTTAGCCTGAGACAGATATTGAGAAAGATATTAAAGTGTTGTTTTGAAATTAAGTAAATCATTGCACTGTGAGAGAGAATTTATCATTTTCTATTTGCACATGTGAACTGACAGTCTCTAACGTGGGTCGCGTGAAGGACCGCTGTGGAAGCCGCTCGTTTCTTTCCACACGGGATAACACTTACGAATCTGGAGTCTTGGCTTGCATTGATTCAAAGACTGTACTTTGAAATAATCTCTTATTCTAGAAGATCAGAGATGACAGATGAGTTTATTGGTAGCAATAGTTCATTTCCTCAGAAACACTGAAACTGATTGAAACCAGTAGCTGCTACACACATTTGTTGTACATGTGGGGACTGGATTTGATGAGACACAAATGGCATTTAGAAATATGAACTGACTGATGTATGCTGTTATTCAATCTTGTTGAAAATGTTTGATTTGCATTTATTTAAAAAAAAATTGTGTTTTTTGTTCATTTCACTAAACTAACAGGCGAGGCAGAATGCTGGATTCTTTCTCAAGAAGGAGACGTGATAAAAGTAATGATAAAAAAAAAACTGAAAAATATGAACTTTGTGCTAACTGTTTGAGCTGTTTTAAAAAAGACAAACGTATAAAAAAAAAAGAAAGAAAGAAAATTATCCCGAACATGTTTTGAATTTAAATGGGGATGGATTTTTATCAATATTTTTGTGGATGTTAATGATTATACTAAATATAACTGACAATAATACAGATATTATGTACTGTATTTATCAATCGTTTCTCTTCATTCCCTGTCACCTCATTCAGTAATCTTATGTTGATCATTGTATTTTAGTAGTGTGTAAAAAAAAAAAAAGAAAAAAAGAAGAAGAAAAAAACAGGAATATGACTTTACCTTGTAAAAGAGTGCTGTCTTGATGCCAGTGTAGTGGTCTATACACTTCTTGGTTGGTATTTTTCACATTTCCCCCCTCATTCTCCTTTTGTCGTTTTGCCCTTTCTCTATATCTCACTCTCTCTTTAGTGAGTAGTTGTAGGTGTTATGTACTTAATGTTAAGATGTAGAGGTATTCATTAGCAATCGTAGGACCAGTAAGGATAGAACTTTCTCTTTATAATCATTTAAAGACAAAAAGACAAAAAATGCTGAGCGTTATTTTCATAGTAATTTTTTTTTTCTTGTTTTTTTTTTTCTCCTTTTTGTTCCACTGTTTTGCTGGTCTCACATGGTTTCAACTAACCAAAGCTCTCACTGATGAAATCGAGGAGAAAGAAATTGCTGTACGACAGAATGGTAATCAAGGCATTAATTGGATCCCCACCCTTGAATGTTTTAAAAGGGGTGTGCCATACTACCTTAAATGCTAACGCTAGATATGCAAAACCATTTAACTTTCTTTTTTAAGAGGGACGCAAGCTATAATTATGATTTTATTACATGAATGAAAAATTCATTTTTTTTTTAGTAAGTAATGATGATACGAGTTAATCATTATAGATATGGATAAAACTGTCAAAGGTTTTTGATATTTATACTCATCCAAAAAAAAAAAAATCCCAGTGGCCTACGGCAAAAAAACAAACATTTTTTTTTATTCATTTTTATGCCTGGATTAACACATACTTTAGTTTTGAGTCACCGGGGACATAGAATATGATTGTTTTTTTGTGCTTTTTAATTGCATTGCCAGCTTTTCATTTTAATTCAGCATCTACGTTCGATACCAGACAGCATGTGACACTAATTAGCTTGACTTTAGTGTGAAACCAGTGTCACTCTGAATCTGTATTCCTGAATCACATCTGTTCTCAGGGATATCAAACATGAGCCACCTTCACAAGGGAGATTTTTATGCTACTAGTGAGTTACGATCAGCACAACTTTTAATGAAAGGTGTCTAACTCAAGTTTATTCAGTACATTTGAGCTCAATTTAAAGGTGCTGTCGGGATGAAACGTGCACAGCATTTTCTTACTGAAGACATCTTTTTAAACTGCAACACTAGGTGGTTAGTTCTTCTGAGTTGGATGTCTCTTTCTTAACAAGTTGAGTATGCAGCATCCATTTAGGTCTTGGTGCACATTTAGGTGGTGAGTGATAAAGGCAAATGTTTTAACAGCAGATGAAGCACATTTCCCTTCTGCTGTGACTCTCGATTAAAATGAAGGTTGGCAACTCTTTTAAACAGCTTCTTTTTTTTATCCGTATCCGTTAGCTTACCCCATAATTTGATCTTGTAGCTTGGACTTTAAGGTAGCATGGCTCTGTTGCCATCATTTTGTTTTCCATGGACAGCAGTTTACAGCGGATGAATGTTACACATCTTGCTAGACTAGTTAAATCATTGGAAAATTGTTGGTTTAAAAAAATATTAAAATGAAAAAAGAAAATGACCTGGAAGGTGTTGAGTGATTTTGGGAGTGAACTACCGTATCCATTTACACTTGAATTTTGCGGCAAGTGCTAGGCAATGGCCAAAACGATCACCCCACTAATAAAGCAGTGAAACGTTCCACACTGTAATGTCTAGTGTACAGTATACTTGTATACATATACAACATATATATGTATAGTGTATATATCTCTGTTAAATTGTTATAACTGTCTCATGACTTCTCATCGTAGGTGAACTGATGCTAGTGTTGGTTTCATTGGCTGTTGAATCATGTCGTGTACCTGGAGGCCCGCTAGTAGTTATAGCTGTGTAAACCTGACGATGGGGACGGTACGGTTAATATGGTGTCTTTAGGTCTTATTTTTGACACTCGTCTCCCATTTTCTCCTGAGGCCTCGGCCTCTTGATTGCCTTGTCCATTCCTAACACTTGCCCATTTTTTAATGTTAACGGACTTTTTACCACGAGAACTGACTGAACGGACTGACGTCTGAAAGCATCTTTCAGGTCTTCTTGTATGGCTTGCTCAAGCCCTGTTGTAAAATAAACTAAAGTGGATGGGGGTCTCTCACATCTCAGATGTGGAAAGTATAATTTTATATTTGTATTTTCAAATAATAATGATAATAATAATAATAAAAAATGTTTGTGAAAGGTTTCCATCCTCTACTGTGGTCCAGAAATCAATGTGTTTGTCTGGAAAAGATAAAAAAAAAAGTAATAAAAATACAAAAAATACAAATAAAATAAAAGAGTTTTGAACCATTTCACTCATGGTTTTTATTTTCAACTTTTTCAAGCAATTGATTTGTGATTCAAAAGAAATGAATATACCTGCAAAAGATTGTATGCCAGAACATGCACAACGATTAAAATGCACAAAGTTGAATACAGAGCCCAACAGCTCTTGTGTAAGTTTGTTTTCATTCTCTTTTCATTCTGTTTGCATCCATAAATATGATTCAGTCTTGTTAAAGGCTACGCACATAGTGAGATGCATCTTATATCATTTTAGAAATACTTCATTAGAGTAATGCTGGTCATATATATGTTCTGAAAGGGTCACAGGCATGAAATAAATGGGTCATTCCATTAAAATCAGTGCCTTTTGCTTCCCTAAGAAATAATAAAAAATAGATTTAATATAATAAATAAATGTGCAGTTTAAATCAGTATTACATAAAAGTTGTAAAAATATATATATTATTGTAAATAATTTAAATAGCATCTATGCTGATAAGGCTAAGGTTTTTGGGCCGTCCCTCATTTAGATTTTTCTTTTTCAGCAGGACATTTTATTTGCAAAATGAAGGTAAAATTATATACAAAATTACGTTAGCATATTTTTCTAAATATAGTCTAATTGTTAAGCATTGTTTTTTTCATAAGTATGCATATTTTCTATAAAATATAAATAGTTTTATTGGTGTCCCCTGATTTCATGCCATTAAAAAAAATCTTGTAAAATAATGTACATTCAAGACATAATTTCTGGGAGGTTACATCGTTACGCTGTAATTGATAAACTCTTTATGAGAAGCGTCGTCACTTTCAAAAAGGTGACTCATTCTATTTTGATCGCTTCTGTAGACAGCAGTGGTTATATCCAACCTATAAACTTTTATTCCAGTACTTCTGTGATTATTTGAATGTTTCATGAATTCTATTCTCTATGTATTCTATAAATAGACGGCAGCAACTTTAACTTGAAACATTAAATTACATTGGGTTTTTTTTTTCAGACTCATGGTGGGAAAAATTGTGATATCTATTTTAAAAATAGAATATTGGTACAATATAGTTAATATAAATATTACAAATAATACTACTTTCTAAAGAAATTTTTGAATTATATTTTCTCAATAATATTTAGTTTGAATGCATTTTTTGCATCAATATAGCAAAACAAACCTTTTTTTTCACTTTATATATATATGTAATTTTAAATAGGATGAGCAAGACTTAGATAAGTAATATACTGTATTTCTAAATCTGCAAATATTGTCTTAAAGTCTGATTATGCAAATTGTAATTTGTGGCCCTTCGCATTTTATGTAGTTTAAAAGTACCCCTGCCCTGATGCTTGTGTCGGTAACAGGGTTGACAAAAAAATACCAAAACATGAAGTAAAAAAATAATAAATTACACAGCCTGAGTTGGCAATTTCTTGTCATTTTGTACATTTCATGGATGATATATATATATATATATATATATATATATATATATATATAATGATTAAACATATTTTTTTTACTTTTTCCAAGTGGAAAAGGCACCGATTTCATGGAATGACCCAAATACATTTCAACAAAAAAAATGCATTGATAGAATAATGACATAAATAGGCTTAAGAGGAACAAGTGTCTTTTATTGTTGGTTTCCAAGTATGTGCCCATTATTGTATTTTTGGCACTAATTCATCTTTTACTTGGTAGAAGCAGCTAGATTAGACGCATGCCAACACAGACAGAGTTCTTGACATGCCCTCATCCTTGAAAACATGAACTAAACTATGCAAGGTAATACAAATATATTAAATACAAGTTCACTTGCCAAGAGGATAAACATGGTTTCTGAACACATTGTTATGTGCGGTGATTTAATAGCTGCCATGAGCACAAAACCAAATTCATTTGACATTTAGAAAACAAACGATCCAACTATAATGACTATAAATTGCACTTCTCTGTTGTTTATGTATTTATAAAATTGTCGGTTTTGAAATTCTGCACATTTATTTTTTTGTTTATAATCTTGCATATTGTTGGGCCTGTGCAGTTTATGGTAACATTAACTGCATATTAATATTTAAAAATGTTTGGTTGTATCAGAATGTTACTATTTAAATAATCTGGTACTGTGTTGGCTCTCCATTTGATGTCCATTTTATGAGCCTAAAATATGAAGATTGTTTTAATTAAGTGAAATAACTCTTATAGCGATCTTTATAAAATGTTTTAAAATGAGTAGTGAGACATTAACATTTAATCACCAGAAAAAAAAGTGAAATCTTTATGTAACACCATAGACAAAAAGAATTCCTAATTGGTTCAAATAAAGCTCAAGAGGTCAGAATTGAAGTTGATAGCCTCATGCTAGGCTCTTTGGCTTCAATATCTCTGCTACTGAAATTACACTGCTACATGTTTTGGTTGTTTGAGTTGGTTTCAACTATAACAATTGCTACATCTCGATTTGGACTGTTTTTGTCTTACATTCCTAATTACAAATGTTTTAGAGTGCAGGATAAAAAAAAAAAAAAAAGACTTAAGAAACAAATAGAGGAATGTTCAGGGGGAAAACAAGATTTCAGAAACAACACCCTTTCATACATTTGTCCCCAAGACGTCCTGTACACAGAATCCAATCAGACAGTCCTATTGTTGTGCGGTACGTTTGTGTCTTCCAGAGCCTAATCAAGAGATGTTTCAAGCGGGATGAAAAATGCAATGTGTGCAGGCTGGCAGAAATTAATGTCATTTTTAATTTGAGTCGCTGTCCCATTCTCAAATGTGAAATTGCCTTGCTGAATGTAAGGTGTGACAGCTATTATAAATGTGTGGAAATCCATCTTCCACCCTGCCTCCTCTCTCTCTCTCTCTCTGTCCTGGATGAGCAAGCTCTCTTCATACAGTCACTATCACTGTAGCTGTCCACCCACACACTTCACTGCAGCCCTTGGATAGTGTCATGACTCATTGTGTTCACTGTTTGCTGGAGAGAAATACTGAGAGAAATCTCAGCTTCCCTCTTATCAGGAGACCACTTAGACAGGAGAGCTGCAGCACTGCATCCTAACCTGTTCAATCGCAGAAAAAAAATCACGATTCTGTCAAACAGGTCCTCTGAAAGCATGGGGATCTCGTAGAAAGGAAGGGGGAGTCTCTTTGTGTCGTATATATGTAGTCGAGAGCAGGTGTTTGCCACTTGTAGTAGTAGTATGGGAAAAGCTGGTTATTATCTTAGTAAAAAGCACAAGTCCCAGTGATGGGAGTCATGAATTAATGTTAAACCCCACCCCAATATACACAGGTTATGTGCAAGTTAGTCCCTTCCGAAAACTGTCTGTGTACATCGCGGTGTCACAATGGGGTTAATTGTACCTGGAGACCTTTGTGTCAAGATGCCTAGCAACAAAACACTGGCGTGGGTATCAGCTAACTTAAGTTCACCAATTAAATTGTTTGAAAAATGACTGCAGGTGTCGGGAACGATCTCCAGAGAGCTCATTTGGAGAGTTCTGGGTTCTCCGGTGTATTTTTAAGACAGAGCTGCCCTACCTTTAAGGTCTGCCGGTGTTTGGAAGAATATCACAGGCTCCCCTCCCCTCCCAAAGCCTCTCGGAGAAGTGTTTTAGTAACTCACTCAGCTTTACACGGGGCTTTTATAAACAGAAGAAAGAACTCCGAGGGGGTTTTGCAGCTACAGTTATGTTCTTGTTGGTGTTTGTTTAACACGCGGTGCTCTGGTTCTGATTGGTCGACTGCAGCATTCTAAAGTGGATATTATTTTAAATAGTTCCAGTTCTTGAATTTGATTGGCTGACAAGGAGCATTGTTGGCTGTAAGAGAGTAGTCCAACATAAATGAAGCTGTTCACTTTATGAAGGCCCATTCACAACAAATACTGCAAGAACTGATGAACAATAAAAAACATTTACATCCATTTAGAAGTTTTAAAGAGCTCAGGAATTTAAAGCGGCAGACCGTAATGTGCTTGAAATACTGTGTAGACCCTATTGATAGTTATTGTTTTTGGTGTGACGGCCTTAACTCCGTATTTTCACGTTCCAGTGATGGCTGTAGGTACTCCTTCAGCAGGTTACATTGATACACCAGTAAGTGTCAACAAATAATTGTCTTTATGAGAGTGAATCATTAGTTTAAAAACTGATTCATTCACACAAGATTTATTTAGGCTTTCATTCATGTGATAAAGTGACTTGTCTTTATGATTGAATCATTCACTTAAAGCTGCGGTAGGGAACTTTTGGCGCTCTAGCGGTTAATAAACAGAACTGCTTGCGTCTTGCGGAAGAACATCGTAGCCGGAACTACTTCTCTCTGTTTATGTCTATGAAGAATCACAAAGGTACTGGGTTACTCCGCCGCGGTACCCCCGAAGCAATCTAAAATAGTCCGAATATAAACACTTATTATAGGTGCACCCTAGTGATTCAGGACAAACTAAAAACACGGTTTGGAAAATGGATTTATGGTGTACTCGCTTATTATATACATTTTTCTAAATTTTTAACACAAACAAAGCTACGGACCGCAGCTCTGATTGGTTGTTTTTTACCGGGAGCGGTCTGTAACTGCAAATGGTAATAGGACCACTGGGAGGAGCCAGAGGAGCTTGATTTTTTCACAGATTATCTGTCTCATATTCTACTGTCAGGACATAATGACAGGTTTAACAAATATGTAAAAAATATATATTTACAAAAGTTACCTACTGCAGCTTTAATCAATGCTGTGGCTCCTTTTTAAACTGTTGGTGGATAAAAAATAAACACTGACAATAGTGTTTCACCAAGTAAGCCTACATAGACCCAATATTGTCTTTAAAATGTAAGTTACTCACTATCAAATTCCTGTTTATTGAGCTGTTCTACTCATATAAAGTCATTTCAACTCAGTCAATCATGATTCCATGTCCATATGTAATTGGGATCTGTCTATTAAGAAGAATAATATGCAATAAACTGTACATTAATGTATAATCAGCCGATCATTATCATGAAATAAACCCCTTCAGGGAGAGACAAGACCCGTTCACGCTGTCAGGGTTTATTTTGTGATAATGACCAGCATTATATACCAGTTGTGGTCCATTATTTAGAGCTCTCCTGATTGAATTTCAATGCATGATCAAACTGTAATTAACAGCAGGGTCTCTAATTACTCAGCAGGTGTACAGTGCTTGATAAATGATCTTATTACAGTGTCACTAGCAATGTGCAGGCCAAAGTTGTAAAATCAGATCGTTTCCACTAGAGTTTGTCCACCCACCATGCCTCTTCATATCCACAGTGGAAACTGAATTTTTAGCAGATAGCACTTTATAAGTAGGTTGTTGATGAAAAACATAATGGCGTCCTCATCACTCGTTCCTCTCGGCTGAGCGATCGATGACCGAAAGAGTTCTGCGACTTTCACAGAATGGATATCCGCAATCGTTTGAGGTGTCAGGAGCAGCGCGAGGGTTCGGATGTGATCATGCATTAACATCAAGAGCGATCAGGGAGACGGAGACCGTCCCGTTCTGAATGAACCCAGACAGTTTCTCAGGATTAGAAACCTGTTCAGCCCCTTGTCTTTGCTGATGAGTATTTGACTTCTAACTGCGAGACATCCCAATCATCTCCACTCCCCCAATACTCCAATCAGAGCCTCATTAGCATCTGACACTACCTGTCATTAACAAAGCTCTCTAATTAGGAGCCAATCAGCCCTCTCAGGAGCCCTCTTCTGAATGATGTGTGTTTAAAGCAGGAGCACGCGATGAGCTCCGATTGCAGGAGAGGTGTGATGTTAAAGGGGAGAACAGCGTGCTTACCCACCTAGTGTACTAGCACTCAGACAGATGGAGGGAAATTAAATCGCTCCTGACACTTTTTTTATAGTCGCACAGTCATCTGCCTCTTAACGTCAAAGAGAGAGGATGGCTTTTTCGGCGGCATGTCACCGAATCAGCTGTGAGAGCCATATGTCAGCAAAAAAGGATCCTAACATGTTGAGTGAGTGAGACATATGGACTGAAATGATTTGATTTGTTCAAAGACGAAACAGCTTGTTATTATGCTTTTGTTTTGCATAAAAATCTACTTCCATCGCCTGTTTGTGTTCTCCGAGACACAGCAAGGGTGATTCATGTACACTTGTGGCTCTTTATACTAAAAAAAAAAAAAAAAACCTTAATGATTCTCACAAGGTTATTTTAATTTCCAACAGTGTGTATACATGTATGTAAAATTTAAGCCCAACTGGAAATGACACACTAATACAATTTATTAGATTACTTACTGTAGAACATTTTCATCTTAAGCTATTTTTCACTCATTATATAATGGTTATTAATAGCTTTAAAAATAATAATTAATATAAATGTGATGGATTATCATAGTTCTAGAATATATGAACCCAGAAAAGGACGAAAGGAATCAAATCTGTACATAAAAAGCATCAGAATGTATATGAAGGCAAAATCCACCTCTGGCATATTAAAGCATCCAAAAAACACCCAATTCTGAAAAAGAAAACGATAATAAATGGCCTAACTAAGCTTATGGCAGTCATATCCTGCATATGAAGGTAGGAAAGACTCTCCTCACCTCTAATAAATCCTCTCAGCTGGCCATATTCAAATCATTCGGTTATGGTTAAATGAGAAATGAATGAACATGAATGTCAAATAATTCTTAGTCGGACTAATTCTGAGGCCATTCTGACGCTACGGAAATTGTAGGGTTTCCGGCGAGATGGGGAGGAGTGCTGGGTTTGCTCAAAGGTAATTTCTTAATTTGTGTGCTTTCATTATGCTTAAAAAAAGCAATCTCTCTCCTGTGACTGTGTCAAATTGACTCTGTACGGCAAAATGCACTCATCTGCATAGCTGTCACAACGGCTCATAAGATCTGGCACCCAATAACTTCACAATGTGCAGAATTACCGGTGTCACTTTTAATGTGACATAGCAATTTACATCACACACCGTAGGGACACGTGCACATTTCAAGCGGTTTGCATGGTTAATGGCTGGAACGTTATTTGCATTATAATTTGGTGAGTGTGAAGTGTAATCAAGCTACATTGACTCTTGGGGACTGCGGTGGCACGGCGGGCGACGTCGCAGCAACCCAAGAGCAGCACTGTTTGGGCTTGCATGCAAATTTGTTGTGCATGGCCAATCTGATGCGCTCCTGACTTGGGCTTAGTTTGCATATTCCACAGTTGGCATGTTAGACCCCACAAAGCCCCTCTAGCCTCTCTTCAGCTCTCATTAGCGCCAGTGAAATAGTATGCTGATGCACTGGCAAACTTCATTTGTAAGTTAAACACATTTAGATCTCCTTGATACAGAAGAGAGTTATTTTCAGACTTTCCTAGCCCGCTTACGTGAAAGCCGTGTGATGCTGAGAAATCGCTGACTGAAGACTTGTTCATTTACATATGCATTTAGTTCTCATGTCAGTCAGCGGCGCATTGGTGATGCTTCGTATTAACTCAGCATGTTTCTAAAGAAAGTTGGCAGTCACAGAGCCTCTCTTGAATAAAATAACAGTAATATTTCTGTAGATGAGTATCTTTGCCAATTATAAGCACATTCCTTTAGCATTCTCGTTCATTTCAATAGCAGCCGCTCGAATCATCAGAAGTGGGATTTGTTATCTGATGTATTTGCACTGTTTCTGAGCCAATAAATGTTCTTTTTATGCTTGTAAGTGTGGTAAAAAATAAAATAAGAATCAAATTAAATGCTGTTTGCAAACTTTAAGTACATGGATACTTCTTCTGAATGTTTGAATGATAAAGATGGTGCAGCCAAATGGTACAGCATCTACCAGCAGTGGATAAAATAGCCAAAACTCGACTCTTTGGGAAAGTCAAGTAGGCAATGCAAACACCTGAATATAATTTCCTGAAAAGAGAGAAATAAATCCTTCCCCTTATGAGGTTTCATATACAATTATACATCCTCATAGGTAATTGCATCACTAAACAGCAAACCCTACCCAAATTGAAACAATTCTATAATCGACGATTTCCAATGAATTTGCAGATGTTAACTTCGGGGGAACACAGGCTGTGTTAGGTTTGTAGTA
Organism: Carassius gibelio; assembly: GCF_023724105.1. Taxonomy (NCBI): domain Eukaryota; kingdom Metazoa; phylum Chordata; class Actinopteri; order Cypriniformes; family Cyprinidae; genus Carassius; species Carassius gibelio. Next base: position 9,722,531 of record NC_068410.1, read on the forward strand.
CCAGGAATCAACATACCACCGCATTACTTACTGTCACATTTCCTGTACATCGCAGATAAGTCATAATGTCATTACTTTGTTCTTCACTAACACTGTCAAACCGCAAGTCATAATGAAGAATAAAACAACCAATCAGTGTTGGTGTTATTATGCATTGGACAGCATCAAGGTTTTCACTATGAATGATTGCATGGTTTATTTGCATTATTTGATTCACTAAAGGAATTATGCAAATCAGGTAACAGCACAAACATGCCCACAAATTCAGTGCTGACTGCAATTTGGGAAGCACAACTCTTGCTACCATGATATGCCATACTTTACTGGGACTGGATATACTTGGAAAGTGTGCTTTTGTACACCGTGTGTTGATGTATGTTTGATTTACTCCATCACTTGTTTAATTACTGCCGACACGATTGCTAGAAATGCACATAAATGACTATTTTAAACCAAATTTAGCTTACTTCCTGCTTTGCGCTGACAGTCAAGTGCTAATTTTTTGTTTTGGGAATAAAATGCCATCTATTATATGCACAATTTAAACTCAAAGGTGGCACGTTTGTGCTGAAATGAATGAGAATGACTTTAAATGTAAATGTACCACAGCGGTATTTAGCACCTGATTAAACTGGATTGCAGATGATTAGTGGATAAGATGCAGGTTTTTGCACTAAAATGGCGTACTTTATTTCCATTCTACATTATGATTCACCTGCAAAATAAAATATTCAACCGGTGATGAAACAAAGCAAAAAGACTGGAGAAAGAAGTGGGTGTCAGTTAAAGCTCTGCAATCAAAACAATCCAGAAAAAACAAGTAAAAGAAAATCAATTTACACAATCTGCAATGACAGAACAAGCCATTGCCGAGGCTTTATGGAGAGCTAAAAATGTATCCGGAGTAAATAATTCAGAAGCCATTAGCGATGCTTTGTAGTTGCATTTATAATAGGAAAGCGAATGCTTGCATGAGTAAGACTCTGTGGAGGATAGGATCCATGATTGGACACGTTTTTGGCACAGTCAACAGCCGTTGTCAATGTGCACACCATGTGTTTATTTCTATAATGAGATCAGAGAGTTAAATATTTGGTATTCCTCTCGTATGGAACAGGTTGCACAGTGTCACTGTTAATTAAAGACAGTTTCTACTAATCCAGCAACGCTTCCTGAATAGATTTCGCTTGTCCCTCAAGTAAATTATCTTGAGCAGTGATAGTTCCTCTCCCATCTCGCTCTCGTTCTATTCCTCGTCTCTGTCTACCCACTTTCCCTTTTACCACTCAGGGTATTAATCATGTTTGGCATTTGATTGCAAGACTTCAGGAATTGCTGACACAAACCCAGATCTTTTGTCATGACGCTGTTTCTCTGTAGAGATTTGCCACATTATAAACTGGTCTCAAAGAAAAACAGAAAAGCTTATCGTATGACATGCTGTGTATCTATCTGGCCGTCTTTCATCTATCAAAGTCTTTGTGTAAGAGTATCCAACATCATCATTAGGATAAAGAACAGAGGAATCAATCTTTTGCAATCAAAGGATTTGGGGAATAGCTTCGTACATAGAAAGCCTAAATAACTCTTGTGCTGTAAAGAGTCAAAATATAGTCGATCGATATTCCACAAGAAATAGATGCGCTAAAGTGAAGTCGGCAATTATAGGATGTGTTTGGGTGTGTATATGTGTGTTGGCATTACTGGGTCTCAACAAGGTGGTGTGTTACAGGCTTGACTCGGACAAGTTAATTGAGTTTGAAGAAGAGACCATAGGCCGTGTGTTTACAATAGCACTCTTAAGATGAACTGTTATAGGAAAGAAAACATGCCTGCCAGGGAACAGACATTTGGATAGACATAAACAGTTTATTTAGAAAGCCTCCACTCGGGCCAAAGTGCATTATATTGACAGCTGTTATAGTCTGAAATTGAATGCAATCTGTGGAGCAGTAGACAAATGATGCGTCCACTGAGTTTTTAAAATCAACAGCGAGATGTTTTATTTATTTTTTTAACATTCATATGAATGTATAAAGTGTGTTAAGTTTGAATAATACTGAATCCCTGTTCTGCTTCAACTAGTTCATTTTAAATGATCCCGATCATAAAAAATACTAAGAAATGTTTCTTTAGCACCAAATATTTATATGTAAATATAATATATACATATTAGCATGATTTCTGAAGGATCATGTGACACTGACGACTGAAGTAACGGGCTGAAAATTCTAATTTGTCACCAAGAAATACATTTTAATTTTTTAAATATATAAAAATAGAAAACCATTATTAGAATTGATTGTAATAATTTGAATTGATTGTAATAATATTTCTTAGTGCTGTATTTACTATTTCTGATCCAATGCAGCCTTCATCTTAATATTTAACACATACATATTTACACACACACACACATATATATATATATATATATATAAACACATATACATATACATACATATTTACAAAACATTGCATGTATTTCAAGTTACAAAAAAGTACTGACAATTACGAGATTAAGCATAAGCATTCCATTTAAAAATCAATATAATTTTTTATATTTTCTTGTCTGATCTAGTCCCATGTTTTTCTCTCATGTGTAGCCACCAACACGCACCATTGCCATTAACCTCACCCTCTAGTCCCCCGTCCCTTTAACCGCGACACTGATGTCACTCCACAATGAGATGGGCCCCAAAGATTTTGCCAGCGGCATCAAAACAAATTAACCTTCAGATATTTCTTCGATCCAGGATACACCGCGGAGCCTTCACCCCTTAAGGTCTTCCACCCTCCTTCATGTGACCAAATGTAATCTTTCGCATTTCATTTGCACGCACATTATTATTTATATGGGCCAGATTTACTGTGGGCGATGGCACAGATTGGATTCTGGTCCAGGGCTCGGGCAGGTTGTGGTGGGGGGGTTGGGGAGAAGCTCAGGTAATTATAATGGAAATGAATGTGGGTCTGGGATGAGGCAGAAGCCCGGCTGCTGGGAGGGCTTTATTAAATATGGAACCGCTGTGATCTGATCAGGGCCCTGAGGATATTGACCGCCTCGGGAGGAGATAACGGTAAAGAGGGCAGGGGAAACGACAAGCTGATGGATGTATTATTTGTGTAAAGGTCTGATCGACGAGACGAGTGATTCGTTTACGGAGGCATCAGCACGTTCAAATTTGATCAATCCCCCCACCCCCACCCCCACCCCAACCTTCCCATAGTACCCCCCTCTGTACCCCCGCCTTTGGCTCGGTGCTCAGAAGAGGAGGCCACAGGTGATCATCAAGAGCCAGACGGCCTGCATTACCTTTATGAATAGAATATGAATGTGAAGCTCTGGCTTTGCAGAACAGACGTCTCTGCTATTCTTCCAGGGGTGACGCTGAGAGACAAGGGTCAGGGGAGTTATCCTAACAGGTCCTACCCTTATCTGATTGCTTTTTATGGATTTGGCAGAAGATGCCTGTCTTTACACAACCAGAATATTGCACTTATTTTTATTCAGCATTTGTTTTACTTCCTTTTATTTTCAATGCATAGGCACCTGTTGTGTCTAGAGAATGTGTGCTAATCACAGTTTTTTTATTTTTTATATATATATTCATATATTTTCAAATGTAATTTATTCCCGTGATGGAAAAGCTGTTTCTCGTGAGCCTTCAGACATCATTCTAAAATGCTGAAGGATCATGTGACACTGAAGACTGGAGTAATAACTGCTGAAAATTCAGCTTTTCACCACAGGAATAAATTACATTTTAAAATAGTTTAAGATCAAAAACGCTAATAATGTTAATTAACGATATTACTCTTGCTATTTCAAATCAAATAAGCATGCAGCATAAGATACTTTTCTTGAAAAACATAAAACATCTTAATTATTTCAAACTTTTGACTTTGAAGTATCCAGACATTTGAGTTATCTCGCCGCTTGCATAAAAAGAGCACTGTGGGATACGAAGTGATTAAGGTTCGAGCTGCAGATGAATTGATGACTCCATTATGGTGAGGCTCATTGGTTAAGAAAATGCCACAGGTGCAGAAATGACCATTAAGATTCAGTGAAGTCAAACACGTTCTTCTTTTTGAACAAATACTCCGACTGTTGCTCCATGGAATTCAAGCAAGAGCTGGACTTTAAAAGGAAAAATGTATTCCCAGCTCAGCATAGTGTGTCGGGCAGACACAGGTCAAGCACTCATATTAATAAAACCCAAAGGGCTCTTGGCACTTCTCCTCCTCTACTCCACCCCAAGGCCAGAGCAGCCATGTTCGTGCAAGAGGGAGAGCAGAATATCTTTGCTAAATCTGATCTTGTTAAAGGCCACATTAAATATTGATCAACCCTGAAGATACTCAATGAGTCTATTTCTGCAGTCTGCCAGTGTGCTGGTGCCATAGCCGGCGCGAGCTATGATCGGATGTGATGGGCCACTTTTGGATACCGTGTGGAAGTGGGGAGAGAAGGATTGCAATGAAGATAAACGTCAAACTACAACAATGCATGTTGAAAAGTGGATACCTACCCTCTGTGGTCCTGTTCATGAAGAGCACTGTAGAGCTTATGAGTGTTTTTTTTCTTTTGATTTAAATAGTTTTCCTTAGACTTTTAATTCATTTGTTTATTAAGGATAGATACAAAGAAACAGCCAACAACATCTGCAGTGTAATTAACTCTGGAATATATATATGTGTGTGTGTGTGTGTGTATTACAAAATCAGTTAAAATGAAAGCTGTTCTTATTTTTAGGTGTTATGTCATTGCAACAAAGTTGTAAAATTGGATATAACTTTGCACATACATTATAAGGTTAGTAAGTTATTTATTCACTCTATAGTCATGTTTTCAGGCACATTGTTTATCTCTTGTGGCTATTGGCATTTACAGATTGGACTCATTCACTGAAAATGCCTCACAGTTATCCAGATTTTTACTTTTTTTTTTAAAGAAAAGGAGATATGTTTTTGTGGAAATTCAGCATTTTGCCACCAGCGCTGCCAGTTGAGACAATATTTCTTTAAGCGATTGTGGTTTCATAAGCTTGAAGGGAAAATTCTGAGCTCTAAATCAATCCTCCCACTCATAAAAACTTCTTAAAACATCTATTGCTCAAAGATAAGAAAGAACAAGTGAACTCAGAACTCATTTCCTCTTATAACAATACCGTACACTGATTTTCTTTCCTGTAATACACCGCTGAAGTCAAATATATGAATCCAGCCACCCACATACTGTATGTATGTAATTTGTCCTATATAGCTGGGTTAGCAGAGTAAGCTCCTCATCAGGCTAATGGGAGTCTGGGCCCCTCAAGCACCTCCAAATAGCAATCAGAGGGAGATGAACACCACACTTTAGCTTCCCTAATGAAGGAAACAATTCTCTGAAGTGAGCCCAGAATTAGTTTATGTTCAGTGAGCGCTTTTTTCCCGGGTTGGCTGAGCGACCGAACCTGCTTCCTCACCTGGAGATAAACACTCGAGACACTAAGAGAAGTGTGAGGAGAGTAAGAGAAAGAGTGGAGAAAAGCTCTCTAAAAATACCTGAAAAGTCCTCCTCAAGTTGCAGCTGTGAGTGAGTTCGCTGTGAAGCTGCACATTTTTCCAGACTCATTTATCACCGTCAGCGCTGAGGAGGCGACCGGAGGCCATATTGTGTCTGTTGTGTTCACAAACACACCCTTCCCCCGATCGCTTTGTCCTTGTACTTGCAAAATGAGGGAAATATGCTAAAAGACAGAGATCTGGCACTGTGTTCTCTGGTAAAACATAGAAACAAGATCTATTCATGTCAGACAGTGGTGTATATTATATCATATAATTAACATATATACATTACTACTCAATATAAGGTTTATTAATATAGTATTTGTACTTATGAAAATTAGTCACATCACTTTACAATAAACAAATGAAAGCAAAAAGTAAGAGAATAATAATATAAAATAATAGTTATAAATGATAAACCATAAATAAAATGTAGCTATTTACATAAATGGACATGCATTTTACCAAATGATCACTTTAGAATCATATTACGATCATATACTACAACTTTTGAACTTCCCACACTGAAACTTCCATTACTACTTGGTGTGTGTGTGTGTGGCATGAAAACTGCTACAAAAAAGCCCTAAAGCTGTTCATCTTCTCTCATACACAAATGTTCCTATTCATCACTCCACTGCTGTGCCCGTCCTATCAGGTGGGACACGTGTCATTCATCATTTCCATGGCAACTGTCTCTTTCGCTGGACAGCTTTGCAATCAGCAACCCATCAGACCTTCAACGTGCCTCGGCCTCTTTTGTCCCCGTCCGCTCGCCATCATAGCACGATAAGATTATCACAGACAACCTCAACTATGCACCAGTGCTGAGAAGAGAAAGGAGGAGGTGGTTCCTCTTTTATTCATTTCTCTTTCATACTTTATCCATTCGGCCCACGACAAGCCTTTTCCTGTCTTCCTTCGCCCTCTCTACACTGAAGGCAAAGCGGCTGAACGTGTGATGTGTCAAGACAGGGCCAGCTCTTTGACTGCAGACAGTGACAGCCAAATACAAAGGCCGTCCTGAATTATCTGACAATGAATCTGGGAGATTTAAGGCTTGACATCAGCAGCACTTAAAGGAGAATTATAACAAAGCGAAGACACATATGTGAAAAATGGAAAAACCTGCTGAGCCGATCTGTACAAAGAGCTTGGAATCAAAAAAGCGTTTAAAGGGAAATCTTGTAGATCTGGTGTAACAATGTCCACATCGATTTAAGCCTTTCAAATACTTGCTGGAAAATGAATATGGATTATTATCAGCACAATTCTTAATGTTCACCTTTAAATCTTAGTTTTCTTTGTTGGAGCTGGACATATTTCTATTAGCCAAGAGTGTTTAGCTTGAATCCTTGAGCCAAACTGACAGCATTTTATTGTCAGGAAATTTGCATAGGACCATTAAAGTAAAATTATTGACCAATATTTTTTTGTGTGTTTTGCTGGGATAGGCATATGCTGGGGAAAATATGTGCTAAATGTTCATTTTGTCAACTTATAGTTTACAGATGACCTCAAAACCTAATAAAGGTTTATATATATATATATATATATATATATATATATATATATATATATATATATATATATATATATATATATATATATATATATATATAAAGACCTTTACAATGAAGTTGGTCATGGAAGTAAACTGGACAAAGGCTCTTACAATAAATGCAAACTGCTATGATTTTATGTGTTGTATACAAGTTCCTTTCGTTTAATAGTGTTATATTGAACTGACAAAAGTTCAACATGAATCCAGAGGTTTAACAGCTAAACAGTGCTTTTTTGCATGACCATACAGGGGCAAGTCCCCGGATGAGCGCCCCCTGCTGGCCTCACTAGCTGTCTACCATTAACCCTGCTCAGCTCCAGAGTGTGTGCAGGACAAAACCCAATACACTTTAAGCCTATAGTTCTCTAGTCTTAAACATAAAAATATAAATCTTAAATTAAGTCAGTATCAGTTGAGACAAATGTCACATTCCATAAATTTTTTATCAACAGCAGTACTGTTTTTCTGTCTCATGTGTTGTTCATCTTAGGGGACAATAAATAAATAACTCTCAAACAGAGCTGATTATGTTTTTTTTAACTTCCCCTAGATATTTATAACGAGATTTCACCAAGTATTGTTTCCAAAGTGGTAAATCTTGTATAGTCATTCCACAAATTTGAGTACTTCATAAAAATGAAGTAAAATCTGTTTAACTTCACAAAGCAGGTGTTCCCAGCATGCTCCGGGGCATGAATAATTTATTTGGTTGCAAGCCAGTGTTTTTGTTGATGTTGTTTGGTGTTTGTTTTGCAGAGCCTGGAGTTCATTTTCTACTCTGAATAGTAACTGATTATTAAAGACGTTTATAATTTTACAAAAGAAATTTGAAATTTTCATTTCAAATCATCGATGTTCTTTCTATTCATCAAAGAATCCTGAAAAACAATGCATCACAGTTTCCACAAAAATATTAAGACAATAATAGTTACACCAAATCTGCATATTAGAATGATTTCTGAAAGATCTTGCAACAACATGAATAGATTACATTTTAAATTATATTTATTAAGATAAAATTACTTTAAACTGTAAAAAATACGGCTTCAATAATAGCATTTCTGCCAGCTTTAGACATAAAGACAAACAACAACAAAAAATGTAACACCCCAAACAGGCCATGTTGTTTTGCTGATTAGATGACTTGATTTCAACTCTCTGTATCACTGGGCTGTTTGAAACATGTCAAAGCTAATTCCAACTAATATGATAAATTGAAAAAATTAAAAAATATGAGCTGAAAAATTATGTATGAGTCAGTTATTTTCAGTTTCTGATGCCTATCGTCTCCCTGCCAATACATATATTTTTTTCCTTTTAAAAATTGGTGCATTTTTCAGATCAATTCTGTGGTAATTCCAGGAACAAAGGAAGAAAAAGCACTTCCACTGAAATTCTCAAGCCTCCGGAAGAAAGTGTGTCTCGGCCATCATCCAATCTCCCACCGTCCTTGAAGGATCGATCAGAAGTGCTGAACTGTGGATGAGAGCGAGATGAAGAGGGCGGATGAACGAGCGGAAGAGAATAGATCCAGACGAGGATGCATTATTTATTTAAAGCCATAATTAATACGAGGGGCTTCATCACCGTCCTCCGCTTCGGACGGTTTCCATTTTTAATGTTATTCATGGGAGGATGAGAGAGAAAATTTCAAATCTCCTTCCCTTATTACTGCAGCAAGAAAGTGTCACATTACTTAGGGGGGTGATTACACAGCTGCCCGAGCCCAACTGTACGTGAATACTGTATTTGCAAACACTCGAGTTCTGAGAGCGTAATCGCCTCTTCTGTCAGACGGAGACAAGTGACGGAGTCAAATTACTCCCCCAAGGTTATTTCCCTCTTCCTCTTTAGCGATGCAAACTTTTCACATGAGCACTCAGGTCTCACGGACAGAGGAAATGGAGAAGAGAGAGAGAGAGAGAGAAACCGAGAGATGCCACAGGCCCATCAGAAAATAAATAGTATTTTAGCGCATTCGCTAGTTTAGCCCCAAACAATCTCATCTGCAGCGAAGGGAGACAGGGAGACGATATTAAAGATTCTCATTATGCAGCTCTCCGAGTGTCTTCAGTCAATCCTCCAACCCAGACAGCACGAGAATCACTCCTGACAAACATTAATATAGAATGAACATTGAAGGATGCATTCCCGGAAAAAGCCTGCGGAGACGAGCAGGCCTGAAGATTGGGTGACTGGAGCCTGTTATTGACACCTTCTTACGGGGGCAAAATGTTGCTGAGATTCCAGGGTGGGGGTTGTCATATTGGTGGGGCCATCAGATGAAACAATGCCCAGAACAACAGCCTTCACCGCATACATTGGGATCTTTTAAGCGTCCCCCTGGGCAAAGCTGGTGCTATGGAAAGATGTCCTCTACATTCATACTTGAGTAGGCTAATAGTCAAGACACTGAATACAAATCAGTGTTAAGGATGGGTAGAACTTTTCAGGGACGATCAGTGTCGTTCAGCTTGGTAGGTGTAGTAATTGGCGGTGCTCTGAATGGACTAGCCCCAGGTGTTTGTCTATTTTTACTGCACATTTCTCATGGAAAAATAGGCTTCATTGCTATTCAATAAGTCACACAGGAAATTACGAGGGAAGACCTGGCTCTTCTCCTCTACCTCGGTCAAAATACGCCGGATGAGATACAAGTCAACGGGGAGAGGTTTATGTAGAAAATAAGAAGTCACTCGATCAGATTTTGACATTCCCCAAAGCAACTTCTCTTTAGTTTTTTTTTTAAATATAGCAGAAAAGAACTCAGTTCAAGCATGAACTTCAAAATATTAAGCATATTCTACTTTTGAACTTAATTCATGCATGTAGAAGTGAAAGCTTTAAGGATTTGTCTGTGTGATGACTTAAGTATTGATTCTAAAGTGCAAAACCTTGTACAATTTATCCAGAAAGTAGCATATTTTAAAACCTGCTTTACAATGCCGGTGTTCCCAGCATGCACCGGGGGATGGATAATGAATTATGTTGCACTTTTCACAGTGTTCCAGTCTTATTTGCAGTGTTGCTTTTGTTGATGTTGACTATTTTAATAACTTGTTTTTCAATGCCTGGAGTTAACAGTCTACTCAGAATGATTCATTTGATTCTGAAAAATAGCCACCGACTGTTACCGTTCCAGGGTTTGGTGCACCAAGTGTTGGGGTCAGTACAGTAGATGCAGAAAGGTATCTTGTTTTCTTCACATATTTTTTTGTCTCACTTTTAGTGAGCATGCATTTAGTTCTTCACAATTGTTGGGTTGGTTGAAATATAAATGCATTTATTTTGTGAAAAATTGTTCAGTTGACTGTTATTAGATTATTTTAAGTACCACTGCATCAGATATGCAAGGAATTCTGGGTTGCATTTAAGTTAAGCGATTTTAACTTATTTTTTACCAATGATTCTTAAAAATGTGTGCAAAAACATGCACATTTTAAGAAACTGTCAACCTTACTTGCGATTTTTTTTTTATACAGCTCACCCCAAAACAGTGCATACTGAACATATCTATCTTTCTGAAAATATAAAGAGGGAGAGGACATTCTTGATATATGGTACTGTATGTTGAAGAACACAAGGCCTGGTTTATTTTTAGTAAACAACAGGCTTATGGCAGCAGGTGCTCTCTTACTTCTGCTTATGGCATCAATATAAATGAGGGATAATTACTTTTGTTACAATTAAATTAGACTCAGCAAAACAACATAATGGCGATTTGTTATGCTCTGGTGAGCAATAACAAACCAATCATAATTAACAGCTCCGGTTGTGCAAGTGACTCTCTTTGTGAAAAAATATGATCTGAATCCCTAAACCAAATGTACCAGCCAAAAACTTGATGAAGGTCCGGAAATTATAATAAAGGATTCAGGCGGAATGAGACTGAGTTGTCTCGCACATCCAAATGAGTGTGTTGAAGGGTTAGAAAGGTGCTTGTGGTGTCAATAACACCAGTCTTCCACTCAGAACCAAGAGTGATGGGTTAAATCCCACAAAGCAGGGCTCTTTCAAAAAGTCTCAAGTAGTTTGCATAAAAATGGGTAGATGTCACATGATTTAGTCTCCCATTAGAGCTCTTCCTGTCCTTGAAGGATTAAAAAAGAAGATAAGAAAGGAAAAACATGCCTTGAACAGCTTCTGTCAGGGAGAAGAAAGTGCCACGCTTGGCGGCAGCCTGTTGAATTCGGTTTCCATTTATCCCTTTACACCTCTTGCCCCTCCAAAGCTCGGCTCAGACTTCATTGCCTGAGGACATGGAATCATGTAAGAGGGCTCGCCCGTGGCTGCGTCTCTGATCTCAGATCAGTCTGGGCTCACCTGCACCTTTGGGGTACGGTATAGCAGAACTCACAGACCCTGTAGGGGGCTCAAAAAACAGGAAGCATAACCACAGAATGCCCCGACCACACCAAACGCTGACTCCCGTGTGCTCGGTTTATGTTAAACGAGTCACTGAAAAAAACTTTTCACTCAGGAATTGCTAGTAAATCTACCAAATAATTAGAAAGGAACTAGTAAAACATTGAATTTATTGACTAATTCAGCCAATAAATCAATTGCTGAAAATGTGCACAACCTCAAGACATCCTAGATTAGTTTGTTTCTTCATAGGAACAGATTTAGAGGAATTTAGCAATTAATCATTCGCTCACCAGTTGATCCTCTGCAGTGAACGGTTGCCTTCAGAATGAGAGTCCTAACAGCTGATAAAAACATCTCAATAATCCCCAAGTAATTCACTTGACTCCAGTCTATCCATTAACTTTTAGTGAAGTAGAAAGCTGTATGTTTCAATCCATCAAGGTGTTTTACCTTTAATTAAAACTAATTTATAATTACACTTCCTCCAGTGAAAAGGTCCATTCCCTGTTATCCTGTCACATCATAAGCCACAGACATATTTGTTTAGAACTTTAGCAGTGCTTGATATGAGCATATTTCTCTCCTGATTCAGGCGAGATGAGTTCTCACTGGAGAAAGCAGAGGGATTTGTTTAAATTGCAAACACACGGTTTATGGATTATTGCGACGTTTTTATCGGACGTTTTTCTGACGGCACCCTTTCACTGCAGAGTATCCATTGTTGAGCAAGTGATGAAATGCTAAATATTTTCAAATTTGTTCCAGTGAACAAACAACGTCATTTATCTGGGATGGCCTGAGGGTGAGTACATTTTCAGCATATTTTCATTTTCGTGTGAACGGTCATAAACATAACATTTTGAAGTAGAAAGACTAAGATAGTGGTTTTTTTTTTTTTTTTTTTTTTGTAAAACCAATACTTCCCTTTTGATTTATAGCTTTGTAAAAAAAAATGTCACTGTATATTGTCAGTTCATTACAGTAATCAACAACATAAGGGTCTAAATTGCAAGGACGGAGCAAGTTATGACATGAACACACCACATGGGTACAGTCGCACTTAGGGCTCTGTTCTATCCCCCGAGGCTTTTAATTGTGAGCTTCCAGCTCTGATTTGAAAAAGCACAGCTTAAGTGAAATACTGTTAAATGCAATTTAGGCTTGTTAGAAAACCATTTCACAAGGATTAATTATCAAGGCCAATTATTTAGAATTGTATCATTTGAAAGGTTAGCTCTAGGTGACAGAAGAGAGGAAACAGACCTGAGGCAAAGCAGGCGGCGCGTATGGCCGTGCATTTCAATGCCATGTGAAAATGAACTCGCCCGCAGAGCAAATTGCATTGACCTGGATCGCACGTGTTGACGGTGAAGAGGCAGAACTCCGCAGGAGAGCCTTTAACCCTTTGCCTGGTCAACTGAGATGCCTGACAGTTTAAACTGAGGCTTTTAGGAGAACTAAACTGGCCTAAATACTGTATTTTTCATGTCTTTCTTATGACTTTAGACAGGCTATTGTATATCCCGACAGTGCAATAGTGATATAAACAGCAACATGTACATGGCAGCACTGGAGTTCTTTTGTGTTTCACTTGGTTAACAGGTTCATTCTTTCATTTCTAACAACATTTAACTTAAAATTTAGATGAGTTTTCTCCATATTATAAAAAAACAATTAGTGACTTCATATATCAATCTTTAATGGTACGTATTACAAAGTATAGTGCTGGCTTATTTGAGATTTTAAAAAAAATACATTATAGGTTCTACAGATACTTGGTTTTGTGCTTGAACTCTTTAAAGTGGCAAAGCATTAATAAAGAATAAGTTTACAAGCATTTTACTATAAATAAATAAAATGATCTGTAAATGTTTTACTTTACAAACCGTTTAAAGTACCTCTTTGTAAAAACAGCCATCAAAATACATTATAATGCATTGTTACCTATGCAACTATTTTAAATTCTATAATGCATTAAAACATGTAAGCAGAACATAACTATAATGTCGCCTCTGGCTTGCTTTGTTGGGGACACTTAATTTCCAGCGATATCGTCGACTTGATTGCACAGATTCTATTTAAACTGAACTGAGCTGGATGATGACATCACTGAATTCAATGATGAACTGCCTTTTTGCATTATTGGCATACTATTTTCCTATTCAATGCTGTTCAGTTGCTTTGTCACAATCTGTATTGTTAAAAGCACTATATAAATAAAGGTGACTTGACTGCAATGCATTATGGGGCTAAAGTTTAAAGATTCAAGTTCTGTAATTGAGTATAACTGCTGTCATTTACTACTGTTACTAAGGAAAAGATTTATAATTATGAATCATTATAATGCATTATAGGTCCACTATAAAGGACTCCTAATTGGAAGATTAGGAGCATTTTACTTAAGATTGCATAACCCACTGCACGTTTCATAATACATTACAAAGAGTTGTATGTTCTCGGATATAATTAACCTACATTATAATACATTATATACTGTACTGTATAAAAGCATGTAAGCAAAACATCATTAAAGGGGTCATATGCAATTTCAAGTTTTTCTTTCTCTTTGGAGTGTTTGCAACACGACGCATAAAAATACAATATAAGTCATTATAAACCGTAATTATGTCCCCACTGAATGCAAAAAATGCCTTGTTTGTAATGGGTTTTATTGTTTTTGTCTCGTCGCTCCAGGACACAGCATCACAGTATGTTAAGGGACGTAACATTTCAGTCACACGCTTGAGGTATTCGGCCAATCACAACGTACTGAATAGCTGACCAATCAAAGCACAACTCTCTTTTCAGATCAATGATCCTTGTAAAAATCGATGCGTTTCAGAAAGGCATGGCATAGAGGAGCAACAATAATGTACAGTATGTGGAAAAGAACGTGTTTTTTTTACTTTAAAGCACATAAACACATTGCATTATACCAAATACACAAAATAATGTTCTTTTTAGCAACACCATATGACCCCTTTAAAGGTATAATATATAAAGATATTACAGAGGATTAAAACTATTACTTTTATTTATGCATATAAATAATTTGCATATGAATAATTATTATATAGCTAAGGTCCAGGTTTTGCTAATGTTTACTTTTGGCATCAGGCTGTAAATTTGAGTTTTTACAAAAACTGTAAATTTCAGATTCCCATAAACCATCTCTTTGACTGTGAACTTTGTGAGTAGATAGAATAGTTGAAACACGCTCCGTCTTGGCCCAGATTGGGAATGCATCATATTTTATGTTACAGATTTTAAGCTGCCTGTATTTGTGCAGACCTCAGCAGAGAGAGGAATACCAAGTACAGTAATTCAGGTCTCTCAAGTAATATACCAGGCTAATTTAAACCATCAAGCATCTTTATGTAATTAATCAGTAAAGCAGGCCTGCACTGCACAGCAGGTTGAAGTTTTTGCAGGCCAGGGACAAGAAAAATCAAGCTCTGCTGGGGGAAAATTGCCCTTGACATGCAGAGGAGAAGATCCCAGAGTTCCAGTGCTGAATAAACAAATAAATAAATAAAACAACAAACAATCGGGTCCCAATCGATACCTTGACCAGGGCAACTGGATGGCAGCCTTTCTTCTGAGCTCCATGGCCGTGGAGAAGTAAAACAAACAGTGTTTGTGTAAAGGTCTTCAAACCCCAGCCGGCTCAACCTGCCATTGATTATGGTGATGGAGCACTCAAAGGGATGTTTGGCCACCAGACAGAAGCAGTAGTGCACATCTAGTGTATACAGATCATGTCTCATTATGAGCACATAACAAAGAAGAAGACAAAGCCAGGGACGCCGAGCTTCAAATAAGCTGGCTGTATTCTCAGGACATTAAAAATAAATAAATAAATAAAAAATGTGTAAATGAACCAGACCTCTACTGAAGTTAAGAACTTTACATTTTATTCTATAATTATTCATGTGGCTTGTTTGCACATTTGAAACATTTTTATTATACAATATTCAATGTGCAAACTACATTTTCAGTAGTAAGAAAGCTTTTTTTCCCCAACAAGTGGCTTTGTAGCATTAAAATGCATTGTCTGTACGCAGCCTTGCAACCGAGCGAGCTGAAGCAACGATCAAACACTCTCTCTCTCTTTGTTAAATAGTGTTAAGAATTCTGATTAACTTTAGCATAGTTTTTTGGACCGTTATTTTAATTGGTTCACAGTTATTTATTCATTTCAGCATTCAGTTGTGTTCTGAAAGTCCTTGAATGGTATTTTACATCAGTCAATTTGTAGCAAAATATTTAGTTATATACTGATGTTTATCACTGTTTTTAGTTAAATAAATTAGAAGTTATTATTAAATATTATTATTAATGTAGTAAGTTTACGATTGTAGCTGTCATTGTAATTAAAATCGTTATTGTTTTTTCCAGAAAAAAAAAAAAAAAAACAGTTTTTCCCATGATATCAGACAAGAGTCAAAAGATTGGGTTCGAGTAGCTTATACAGCATGCAATATTGAATTGTAATGAATAAACTGTATAAACCTAAAACATTTATAAAACGTGTGACTAACTGACATGCATAAAAAAAAAAAACTAACAACAGTAACATACAAATATACTTTATAGTTGAATCTTGTCATTGTGGTTTTAATGTGTTCACTTCTTAATTTCACTTCTCAATTAATGTTTGTTTCAAAACCAACTTCTAAGACTGTAAAAACCTTACCGTTCCTGAAATATAACCACTGTGATAATAACCTAGTCTTCTCTAACATGGCTAGTGCAGCCATACTCACTATTAGCAAAGAGAGTGATACTCTAAACATTTTGAGGTCCTTTATTAATTTATAATGTTTTTGTGTTAATAACATATTTAGGGAGGAACTGTGCTTACCATAGTAATTGTTAAAGGGTTGTTGTTGTGTTCAGGAGCAGGGCTGTGTTCATATAGTCGTCACGCACCTATGCCTTCAACACTTTCATGCTTCTCCTTCACTAATTTCAGCTGCATCTGGGTCCTTCACCACACACACACACACACACACACACACAAACACACACACACACACACACACACACACACACACACACACACACACACACACACACATATAAAAGGCATTAAGGCTGGCAAAATTACACGAATTGAAATGCAACATCGAACACACACACACACACACATACACACACATATAAAAGGCATTAAGGCTGGCAAAATTACACGAATTGAAATGCAACATCGAACAAAAATAAATGACCTGTGGGTAAAATGTTATCCAAGATGCACAGTTTGACAGCTCTATGTTCTTTCAGTATGTCAGGCCCTATAAAAGGATGAAGGGAAGCATGTGCACAGAACAGCCGACAAATATCACACTCGACCTGTGTCGATAGTTATCACATTACTGCCATCTAGAGGTCGACAGGAAAAGGACCGTTTAACTCTTTGCAGCTAGCATTACAAAATAATACATGCGAAATGTTAATATCGTAATTATTAAGCCTCTTGGACAGCAGTGAAGGACCAGTAAATTATATATTGTATATTACAAAAATATTCCACTCTGCTTGAGACATTTAGATTGGGAAGAAATGTCATGTTCTGCCAGATTTTATGGTGGATGTCTTCAGGGTTTTATTTTATTTTTTTAATTCATGTCTAGGCTATTACAGAGTGCTAGCATTGTCAATAATTTCTGGGTCATTTGAACATTTCTATGTTCCTGATTTGATCTTTTTAAAACCTCACAGTCATGTTTGTTGTGATATTTATGATCTTCTGTGTCCAATTATATCACAAGCAAGCAATGAAAGCTTGCAGGGTATCTTAATTTAGCAGGGTTCATTTAGTAAAGAGGGTGAGCAATTACTAAATAACTCGGATGATATCAAAATATTTTATTCTAATGTTACCTATGCAGGAATGAAAAAAAAAAATTATGACAATGGTAATTCTGAATTAAATTATTCGTTGTCTGTGCAGATCAGCTATCCATAAATTTTATAATACAGTTAAAAGCTGAAATGCATAAAAACTTCCCCAAGTAAGTTTCTTTAAGATCCTGTTGAGGATGTATTTAAATGCGAGACTGCACAGGCAACAAGGATGTAGTGTAAAAAATAATACCGTTTAATATCAATATGAATCATACGTTTATGGTGTGACGGGAAATATAACACTTTGAGTATTTACAATGCAGATGCTTTTCCACTCCTGTCGTTAATGGACTTGAAAGAACTTTCATTAAACACTCCACATATTTTATTACGCAAGACATTAGACACTTTTCACAGAAATGAAAACACTTGCTAGATCTGTATTATGAAGTCATTCACTAAACCCCAGCTGCTTGGCTATAAAGACCTCAAGACGAAGCCATTTTGACTGTGCAAACATGTCTTCTACATCACTCATTTGACATCAGGAGGGGTAAAGACACATGTGAGTTAACATAGTATCCACAACTGTACAAACTATATCTGTGTCCCAGTGTTTGATGTATCAAAAATGCATGACTGGCCAGCACACTGATGTGCTAGAGGCAAGTGCAGTTTATGTTGTCCTAACAGAGGAGAAGGGGGACATTTATGATGATGTCTGTCCGTCAGGGTTCACCGTCTCTGCCTCTGGCTGTTTCTCTGGAATATTTGTCTCTGTGTCTGTGTCTCTTTGCTGCTCTGCCAACATGTCAGTCAACTTCATGTTCAGCAAAGGGTCCCGAGACTGTGGTGCCACCTGCTGGTTATAAAAAAAACATGATGGACAAATACAAAATTAAATCATCTAGTCTAAAGAATAATTTAGCTCTCAGACTCACCGCAGGTCCTCCTCTCTTTCTTAAATAAATGCCCTCTGCTAGCAGCGCTTTTGCAGTCTCTTCAAACAGCAGCTCAGGTTCAAAATCCCCTCTGCTTTCTAATTCACCATACTTCATTACAAACCTACACAGAGATATAGTAACACAACAACTAAACAAAAAAGCACAGAAAACTCAATTTAAAGTGATTGCAAAGTACTGTAAAAATGTGTAATTTCCTATCATTACTTGCCTCTGACATGGTGATACAAAGTTGGGCTTGAGGAGTTCAAAGGCTCTTGGTCCATTACCATAAACCTCAAAGAACTTCCTAAAGCCAAAGAACAAAAAAAAAGTCATGTGAGTTTACTGCAAAGGTCCAGCATGCATGCAGGTTTAACTGGAAGGTCAGTGACCCAAAAATGGGCTAGAGGTTTTCCAGCACTAGAGTCTAGTACATGTAATTTTAAGTTACAAACAGTCTGGAGTCAGTTAAGACCAGGTTGTTTTTGAAAAGACATCTTTTGTGCTCACCAACGCTGCATTTATTAAATCAAAATGCATTAAAAATAATAACACTGTGAAATAGACTTAGAATGTTTTTCAAAGTTTTCCAGATTTTAAAATGTAATTTATTCCTGGGATATAAAGCAGATTTTTTTCAGCATCATTACACCAGTCTTCAGTGCAACGTGATCCTTCAGAAATCATTCAAACATGACATTTATTTAAAAATACTGAAACCGTTTCTCTGCTTATTTCAATTCAATGCATGTTCTTGCAGAATAAAAGTATTATTTTCCTTCTGATCCCAAAGTGTGTGCATATAGCATTAAGTTCAAAATAAACTTAGTAAAAACAATAAATGCATCAATAAAAATATGACAAACATTGTTGTTTCATGTATATGAAGTGTGAAGTACAAATGAAGGGCACAGAATAACAATAATAGTAATATGTAGAGCAATAATGTTGAAACCAAACCAAGTGACTAAATATGATATATTAGAGGTTCGTTTGGACTCACGCTCGGATTTCATCCTCTTTGTATAAGATTTGAGGTACAGTATCTGCTGCATGTCTCTTCAGTGGTCTCGCACCTTTCTCATAGAGAGGTTCTCTCTTAGGAGGAAAAGCAGCATACACATCAAACCAGATGGGCCTTTCCTCGTGCTTGATGACTCCAGCTCGCATTAAATCACGAACCCTTTACAAACAACAATCAAGCATTCATTCAGCCTCGAACTATACACTAACGTCACACGAAATGGCTCTGGTTTATTAGTTCCTTTCTTGGCATTCTAAAATGGTTTTTGAAACAGTACACTTTCATATTACATAAATTAATTTATAATAAGCAAATCTCTTGTTCTTAGACATGTTTTATACTTAATATTTTTGTCATTAACCTTGAAATGAACTCAAGAAGCACATGCTGTCACTAAAGCTTACCTCGTAAACACGGTCCCGAATTTCTCAAGTCGACTTCCAGCCATTATATGTCTTTATGATAACAAAAATGTAATAAGATATAAATAAATATCACAGAAAAGTCAGAAAAATGTGACAGTTACACGCTCTCTGTTGCAGCATGGATACACGACTTCCGGTGTTACTACGGGTACCCATTAAAGACAAACTACAAGAATGCGAAGAGGGAAAAAAACAGCTACCGTGGTTTTGATAGTAGTCAGTTTATTACAAAATGCAGTATTTAACATGAACATCCACTTAAAGATTTATACAAAACGTATATGTAACACTTGAAAGAAAGAAAGTATTAACAATAAACATTGAGCTGAGAGTATAGTTTGTCAAGACTAGACTATAGTCTGAAACTAAACTGAAAATGTGATATTCAAATCTAAATGAAGAAATAAACAATAGTTTTAAAAAGTAAAAGGTGAGAGGAAAAAAAGCAGTATTGCACATTTTATAGATGACTAATTAAATAAGCATATATGTGACAAGTAAACTCTTTTAAAGGTCAGACTTTTGAAGCCCTCAGATAGAAGTTGTTCTGAGCATGGAAACAAAGATTGCTCCAAAATAATTGTTCCTGCACTTAGTGTGCCACGAAAACACTACTCTAAAGAAGTGTAGGCCAGTCTTCCCAAAAAACAAACAAATAGGAATAATACAGTAAATAATACAGTTTTTTTATAGCAGAAGCTAATATTTCTCCATAATTTGAGGAGTACATTCCAAAAGTTACTGACGATCAGGGTGGTGCATGGAAATTGAATACACTGCTGTTGTGTATTTGTGTAGTTTTTAAGTTAAGAGAGGTTTTGGCATTATTTTGGAAGCTGTATGAAAATCAAAAAATTGCAAGTAAGTGTGCTTGGATATGGAAAAGCTTGAGGTGGTCCAGGTGATCTCAAGCACTAAGATCCAAAGATGTCTTCATGGTACCGCTTTTCATTCTGTGAAAAAAAAAGCATAATCATGTAAAATGATTGACCATATATCATTACAGTTCACCAGACACGACAACTGAGCCCTTACAGGAGCATAAATGTTGTAAGACATGATTATCTGAAGCAGCTATAAAATGTGTCAACAATTTAAAGGTTCACCTTGAGCCTTGACAGATATTCCTCAGCCTGAGTAAGAGTGATGCCCAGTCGGCTGACTAATATTTCCTTGATAGTGGCAGCCACATCATGGGCCATATTCATACCTCCACAAATATACAGATGCCCTGGATTATGGTGCAGAACCTCAAAGACCTTGTCATTCAGTTGTTCTCGCAAGATGTCTTGGACATAAACCTGGACCAAGAGTGGAGAACAAAAAAGAGTAAGCAACAACCCCAAAGAGTGTTAACTGCTGTTTAGAATGATTTTTTTTAGTTCTAACTACAATTATTTAGTAAAAAAAAAATAAAATAAAAAAAAAAATAATAATAAATATATATATATATATATATATATATATATATATATATATATAATATATATATTATATATATATATATATAATAAGATATTATTAAATAATAAATACATATTAAATATAAATAATTAATAATTTATTAATAGTTTTTGTGTCTACCTTGGGTTGTCCAGTTTGTCTCGAGTAAGCTGTGACAATGCTGCTCAGGGTGCTATTATCTCTCATGTCCAGAGTCTCCTCTTTGTAAAGATGATCAATATCTGAATCTCGACACCCGAACACGAGTGTCATTGGATTCCCTTTCAGACCTTAAAGAAATAACACAACTTCAACTTGAGGTTCAGAAACTTGAGGCAAGCTAATTCAATGGACTGTTTGAAACCACTTGAATGTGATAAGGGATACAATTCTATACCTGTTTTTTTCATGTCATGCAATTGCTGTTGCCAAAAGCTACGGAAGGGAGCAATGCCGCTCCCAACTCCCACAAGAATACAGGGAGCACTAGGGTCGGATGGAAGATGGAATCCATCAGAGCTGGAATTGTTGCATAAATGGAACAAGTTAGTGAGTTATGAAGAGAAAAAATGATCTTGTACATCTTAGGAATGTAATATGAAGGGTACCTATGAACGAAACATGGCACCAAGTCTCCTTCTTTGATGGTATTGAGCCAGGTACTACAGAGCCCAAAATGCAGTGGACCTTTTCCCTCTAAAGAGAACAGAACATATGATAACAACAGATTCATTTCTTCAGTGAAGTTTTATGTCTAGTAGAGAGTTCAACTGTTCAGGTATCAACTAATAAATGATTGCTGGCAAACACAGGTTTCCTGTACCCTGTGTGTAATAGTTGACCACGGCCACAGTGAGGTGGAGCTCTTGAGGGTGGAGGTCTGGGGAGGAGCTGACGGAGTAGAGGCGTGGCTTCAGTACAGGCAGCTGGCTGAGGAGAAAGGCAGCAGAAAGTTCCAGAGAGGAAAACTCCTCTAGCACCTCAAGGAAAGTAGGTTTGTGGAACTCCTTCCATGTTGCGTAGACTTGGAAATCCTGTAGTGGAAGGATGAGTTGGAATGTATTTAACCAACACACAAAGTCAAAACAACCCATGATAATTCCACACAATGGCCCTTTTTTATGAAAAATTAGCTAAATGAATTTCTTCATAAGCATTCATAAACCATTATGTAAATTGTCACTTTCAATATAATGGGACATGCTATGAAAGAATGGACCTTTAGCAGACGCACTGCTTTGGATTTTTCAATGATACACAAATACATTATATAGTGTTGCCTTGCAAAATTGCAAAATCAAATTGGTTCCATTAAAAAAAAAATACTGGGACAAAATGACATTGGTTCTGTTACTGGTTCTCGCACATGTATTCAGGATACCATTTTTAAAATGTTAATAAAACAAATGCAACTCAAAAACAAGCAGCGCATCCAGTGTGGACCTATTCCCAAAATGAGTCGGTTATTTTTAGTGAATCAAAAACGTACAGCACAACCAGTATAGGCCCATCCTTAAAAAAAAAAAGACCCTTATGAGCTGGGTCTTTAAAGTGAATCAAACACATACAGCGAGCAGTGTAGTCTGATTTCCAGCAAACTGAATGTAAGAAAGTAGTTCTTTTTAGTGAGCTCACAACAGTTCAGCCAATCTAGTCCAGTTTCTAGAATAATGATTCCAAACAGTTACCGGTATACTGTATACTGGATACTGACTGTAATGAGTTGGCTCTGTGAAAAGTATATATACTGTATATATATATATATATATATATATATATATATATATATATATATATATATATATATATATATATATAAACTACCTAAAAATAAAATAAAATAAAAACTTTGAAAGTTAACAAAATCATTAAAAGACAAAAATTGTTGGCTAGTCTCATCAATAGTTTTGGAACATTTGTGATTGTCAAAAAGTGACTTACTGTTGCTAATGCGAGCAGGCGCTGTCTGTGATCTTCCTGCTTTGCCATCTTTGAGAGTTTGCGGAGGAGGCTTTGTGAGGGTGGGGTGGTGACATCCAGATAGTAGGTAAGAGCTTGGGCAAGAGGACATGGTGGTATCCGTTCATCTCTCTGCCACCTTTCACCATCTGCAGGACAGCATTATTAGGTATCATTACGTTATCATGTGTAAGACTTCCATTATGTAATTAGGTAAGATGGTTCAGTACCGGGGTAGGCACTGAGGAATTCCAAGCGTAGGCTCTGATTGATAGGAGGGGCATTGGGCAGATGCTTCAGGATGCCAGCTACTAATTCAGGTGAGTTCCCTGGGAAAATCCCGACATGGTCTCCAGGGACAAAGTTTAAGGTCTCTGTACTCCCATCCATCTCTAACTCCACCAATATTGTAGAACGACTGAGAACATGTAAAACAATCAAATTAATACTGTGTTCTGAGCAAATAAGGCAAAACGTACAACTTAACAATACACCTGTTTCTAGACATTACTATTATTATTACTATTTTTATTAATGGAAATACAGATGCATGAATACGAGTTAATCTGAGAGCAAACCTTGACTTTGGGCTCTGTAGATTCTGTCTTCTCTTCAGTTTCATGGGAACCACCGCTTTAGAATGGAGAGCTGACAGAGCTGTAAAACCAGGCCAGATAATTATAATCACTCCAGAAATATTGCAAATAAATCTGATAATAGTATTATTCTCAGATTTTTATGATTGCTAATCTACATATTTCGATGTAAAATTTCTAAATGTCATTAAGCAGTTCCATAGTCAACATAGCATTTTTGCTTCCCTTGTTGACCACTACTTCAGGTTTCATTAAGTTTTGATCATAATTTCTCCCTAAATGATGTGTTTTTATAAGGACATAGGTCTAAATGTACCTGTGATTCGGTCAAGTGTACAGCTGTCATTCTGAACTCTGTGCCTCTGAGGATCCCAGGAATCTGCCAGACCTTCTTTTCCTGGAAGCTGACCTTGAATATTAAACTCCTTGCATGCATCCTATACATACAGAAAAACAATCTCATTGTTTTACCGTTCACCAGTTTTAAGTACCGAAAACAATGAATGCTCAATGTTTATTTTATTACTGAGACCTTAAAGGCAGCGCAAGCCCAGACTGAGAAAGCTTCCTCCTGTCCGTTCAGCTCATCTCCCTCTCCTGTGGCGGACACACGGATGGCTCCCAGCGCTGCTAACCTAGCATCCACTGCATGGGCGAACGCACAGAATTGTGGGTACATTCGAGAGCCGAGACCAAACACACAGTACCTGAATGGGGGAAGAAACAATTAAAACAACATTCTCTATCCAGGAGTAGAGAGAAAATAAATGTAAGGCATTTTAAATACTAACCTCACTTTGTTACTGAGGTTTTTCAGGCTGAGAAGCTGCTTCTTGAAACTCTGAGAGGAGAAGAAAAACCATGTCAGCAAACAAGAATCACATTCTAGTTACTGTGGTCCCTGTACAAATAATCACGGCAAAAGCAAATGGTTTCTTCCTAAAGACCTTTTCATTCTGACACATTGTAAATTCTGCACTAATTATGTTAGGTGATAATAACAGTTCATGACTAGCATCACTATAAGGTCACTGAGCATAAATATATCCACACCTCTCCATTTCCTGGACAATCTCCATTGCCAAAAGTGCTGGTGACAACAATTAAGAGGCTTTCCTTCTCCAGTTCACTGAAGTTGTAGTCCTCCATGCAAATGACCTGTGTAAATTATAAATTATTAATATATTACAAATGTACATTTTTTTGCTGAAAAGACAAAGATCAAGCTGGGAGTATGTTTATTCGTTTGAACAGATTAGTGTTTTTTTTTTTTGTTTTTTTTTACGATTTATTAGTTATTGTATCCGGTCATAAGGGTCAGTTTTTTTATTTTATTGAGATTTATACATCATAAAATAAGCAAATAAAATATAGCATAATAAATAATCATTCCACTGATGTATGGTTTGTTAGGTTATGACACCATTAAGCAGAGATACAACTATTTTAATATCTGGAATCTGAGGGTGCAAAAAAAAAAAAAAAAAAAAGATAGAAAATATTGAGAAAATTGCCTTTGAAGTTGTCCAAATTAAGTTTTAAGCAATGCATATTACTGATCAAAAATTAAGTTTTTATATATTTACGGTAGTAAATTTACAAAATATCTTCAAGGAACACGATATTTACTTAATATCCTAATGATTTTTGGCATAAAATAAAAATCTATCATTTTGACCCATCCAATTTATTGCTGGCTATTGCTACACATATATCCATGCGACTATTAGTTTTGTATTTATATTTTTTATTATACTACATTATTCAGATCATAAATTGGATATAAACAAAATATATAGAATTTACACTTATCAACACCAAATAAATTGCAAATGTAATGTTAAGGTTCATATCAGGTAGACTTAGCACCTCAAGGAACCAATTTCCTAGTTTCACTTTTAATAGAGGGTGATATTATTAAGAATGTGTCACATACGCCCACTTCCAGCCAAGTGTGGGTAATAATGCTCAAATTGAGTCATAGGAGAGCAATAAATGACATATGAATCAAGGGTGATGGTCCTCTTACCCGGGAGCTGAATGCACAATTCATCATGGTGTTTAGTTTCTTAGCAAAAGTCTGTGATTTCCCTGTTTCTGTGGCGTAGAGAACAGTGCAACGCACCCTCTTGGCCAGGGCTGATTTAATGAGTGTCTGAGAGAAGAGCACTACTCTAGAAGAGAGAAAAGAAAACAAGAATTTTAGCCATACTGGCTACACACCAAATGTTCACAGCTAACCTTTCAAGCATTCATTACATTGTTGCAGACAGATCTCTTCTGAGAGAACAGCACTGTGTTGTTCTGGTTGAGGAAGTGTGAACATGATATTGAGGTACCTGATCAATCCTTTGAAGCTGATTGCATGCCTCCTCTCCATTCTCTTCTTGTCTTTCCACTTGTGTGTCAACCATGGATCAGGCTTTAAATGGCAACAGACGAGACACATTAAGGCAAGAACATCCCAAAACGTTTGTTTGGGCATCATCATATTTCACACAGCTACATGCCACTAATCTGGCAATAATATTCCAGCAATGCACCTTTTCTGATGAATGCGGAAGAGATACTGACCTGGTAGTAGAAAAAGGGTGACAGGATGTAATTCAGCATTTCCTGGTGGAACACAGGCGTTAGAGATCCAGACATTGGTGGCACCAGCCAGACCCAATCGGCTGGACAGCCTCCGCGCAGACGCACCTCCATCTCCATGTGCTGCATGAAGGACTCTGATGCAGAATGGTGGTCGGTAATGGTGACCTTATTTTTCTGTATGCCAGTAAGACAAAAAGGTGAAAAAAACTGGAAATAAATTTGTATGATCTCATTGTATGTTATTTTTTTAAGATCTTAGGCCCTGCTAATGATTAGGTTTCAGAGTGGACATTCATGCTTAAAATTTCTATAAAAATCACATTTCTGTATGAATCTCATTGAACGAATTTTCTTACCAAAGTGTTAATAACTGCTTGCTATTTAAATCCACTTTACCTGAAAACTGTGCATCACTGCGACATTGATGGCCACCAGAGCTTGATCCTTCCATAGTGAGGACAGTTTTTGTGTCTCCAAACCCATATGACGGCCAACCCGCTGTAAGAAAACAAAATAAAAGAAAATCAGTACCTAAAAACATTTTCTTCTCTACTGTAACATTGAAAATATTGTAGCACCTCAAGAACATTGTAGCGTTGGGTATCACAGAAGTCCCTCACTCCAATCTCAGTGCCCAAGTACCAACCGTTAAAAGGACATGCTGGGAATTCAAGACCACCAATCTCCAGCAACATGTTGGCCACTGCAGGCAATGCATACCATCGGAGATTCAAATCCTTAAACCACTTGTACCTGAGGAAGTGCATGCAACCAACTTTACTGCTATGCAAAGGCATTGGCATATATTTTGCAACGGACCCTTGATCATGTAATTGAATTCAATACTTTAGATATAAATAATCTATTTTGCAGATGCAAATCCATTACATTTATAGCTCTGCATGGTTGCACCAATATGGCTCCATCAACTAGCAATTCAGTCAAATTCGCATAGTACTTAACTAAACTAATTAGGTAGCTTTCTAAAGTGAATAACTTTAGGCCTCATGTCTGGCTGAAATAATGTGGCATAGAGACAGGCTGTCTTAGGTTTGAATGGTTTTGCCATTCTAGCCTGATCTTTAAGTGCCTAGGAGCATTTGATTTTAAAGGTCCTTGTAATGCAAGCTCTTAAAGGGAAAAGCCTTGAATAATTTTCTCTTCAAGAAGCAAACAGATTTAATGTGGAATCAAGTAGACTGCAAGTCATTTCAGAAATCTGAGCACTTCAGTCAAGAGCTCTGGTGGTCTGTGTAAACAACATCGCACTCGAAACACACATTACAAGACTGAATGTCTGACTTTGTGTCTTTGTATTAAATCCATTGCTGCATTGTTACGTAATGCAATAGTTTAGAGAGTTATCAATCAACTGAATCTACTACAAGCATGTTTTTCTATTCGGCTGGAGTGCAAAACCATTGGCACTTACTGTGGGTGCTCCATGGGAACTTCCAAAATTAAATGTTGGGGAATTTCAAAAAACTGAGGGTCCTCTCCATTAGCTTGTAACACCAGTGGAAGCACATCAAACTGGCCGTAGTTTGGTGTCCATCCAAGCTGGATGCAAATCTGTGTCAAAATGACAAGATTAAAAGTTTGATGTAAAATGGACAGAGGCATATATATGAACTACCTTAAAACTTTTAAAAACTAATTATATAATAACACCCATTATGAAAAATATCTAGAAGAAAATATCTTAAAAATCTGAAAATATCTATTTATAAAAAAACAGAAACTAGTATCTACCTCTGTGAAGTCAACACTGGCAGGATCTCCTATTATTGTACCATCTGTCATCTTATAGCCAGCGTATCGTACCAGTTGACTATTCCATACACGGAAATCATGTTGGCCATCAGTTCTTTGAGGAAACACAGTGATAGCAGACCTGGCAAAATAAAAGAAAGTTAATTGTGACATCTTGTTCCACTTGCAAAGACAATCAAGATGGATGGATTATTAAAAAGCTGGCATAACACATTCTTGGTTTACCTCAGGTTGCCTCCATTGGTAGCAAACTGAATATGATCGCACAACATCTGAAACATATCCTCAGCAGTTCTGCATTTACGTGCATCAAACAGCTGCACAGGAAAAAAAGACCTAAATATAACTAGCCTATATGACTGCACACTTAATATGTGTTTTAGTTCAAACTAGAGAAACTACCTGTAAATTAGCCCACTGAATTCTGCCAATGCATCTGGGTGCATTTCTCCATGCTTGCTTAGCCCCAAATTCCACTTCTTTTGTGGTGAGCTGATATGAGCCAGTGGCCTCTATTTCCTTCGCGACTTCCTCCAAACGAGACAGATGCTCCTCGACTTTTGGGCTGAATAACAGACATAATTCAGTCAACTAGTCAACCTTTTACTATCTTCAGAATTAAGCCAATTTATTATGTCATTAAAATAGAGTAAAGAACAAGAATATAAGCTCGCTCTTAGAATTAACCACTGAAAACCCATCTGACTATTTTGAGGAAACATGTCCCTTTCGATTTCTGTGCTGGCTTTATGACCCTATAGGTGCTTCCTACTTTTTAAAGGATTTGTAGTACTGATTGATGAAGTCAATAGCTTGCATAAGGATGTCATCTGAGCTTGGCAGGGTGGAGGAGGGACAGCGCGTCATAGCCTTTGGAGTCATTATAGAGCCTTCACAAACATTAGACATACAAATCTGGCTCTGAAATAAAAGGGGAAAGTTCAATATTACTCTTTACCTTATTACTCATCACTCTGTGCAACTGCCAAAATAACATTGGTTAAAATGACACAATCACCTCTATAAAAACTTGAACTTTATACAAAAAAAAAAAAAAGTTTGTGGTTAGCTAAGTGTGTTTAAATTAGTCAGATCTGCATTTGTTTATATATATATAAAAAAAAGTATTTCATAATTATGTAGAAATAACTCACCTTAACCGCCCCATGATGTAATGTGTCTTGATGGCACGACCCATCCTGGAAGTTCTTCACTTTCTTGGAAAATGGGCATTGATTCACCTTGTTCACCCATTGCTAGGCATAGCATCAGAATGTTAAGAGACTGCATTTCCATTATAACACTGCATTTTATGTCACAGTTTTGCTCACCGTATTTTTTGTAATCTGCTGTGGTTTTACGTTCTTGTTCTCCCATTGCTAGGCAAAAACCAATAGAATGTAAGAATAACGCATTTCATTAATGATATCACATTTTATTTAAATTCAAGTTTTGTTTACCGTATTCGGTTTCATCTGCTGTAGTATTACATTATTGTTCTCCCATTGCTAGACACACCAACAGAACATAGTAAATGAAATTAACAGTTGTATTTCATTTATGGCATTACATTTAATGTATATTTACATTTTGCTTACCGTATTCGGTTTAATCTGCTGCAGTATTACATTATTGTTCTCCCATTGCTAAACATACCAACATAATATAAGGATATTGCATTTCATGTATGGCACTGCATTTCCTGTTAATTCAAGTTTTGCTCACCGTATTCGGTTTAGTCTGGTGCGGTATTACATTCTTGCTGGCTTTAGAGGCCTGGTGACCCATTTTTACCTGAAATATTGAAAAAATAATAAAAACAGTTAAATTTCATATACAATGTAACTGTATATGCAATTACATTTGCATATTGACATCATTGTTATGAACTTAAATTGCATTTCTCCATATATATATATATATATATATATATATATATATGGAGAGAGAGATAGATAGATAGATAGATAGATAGATAGATAGATAGATAGATAGATAGATATATAGATAGATAGATAGATAGATAGATAGATAGATAGATAATACACACACATTTGCATTTTTTTTCTTACCTTAAGGTCTTTTCTCAGTTTGCAACGTTGTGTGCAGCTTTCCCACTTTGACATGCTTATATACTCGACCCAGAGTCTGCTGATGAGGGCAGGTCAAGAGTTGTGCTGGTCGGGGCAATGTGCCTCAAGGAGGGTGGGACAGCAGTCCAATTACAGTCTGACCAGTTCCTATCAAATGTCACAATCTTACACCCACACTGGAATCTTCATACGCCGGCGTCTATAAAACTCAGTTTGATGAATTGAAAGAGAAACTATTAACACACCTCACAAGGTATTTGGACTTTTCTGCTAAAACCAAATCTGTATTTCAAATATTACGAATATTATAAGTCTTTGAAATAAAAGATATTAATGAATGAACAAAATGTTTTTTTTTTTTTTTTTTTACAGATTTTACTCAAAAAGTTTACTTTTTTATTCCATTGATTCATGTATTTACTGTACATCACATCACAAATTCCCCATGTATAACATTTAACTGTTCTCATTATATATATATCTATTATCTTATAATAGGGTTACAGGAACAGACAATAAATGCATAGTAAACTCGATTTAGATCCATGTTTTAAATAGGTTTGAGGTTTGCCTAATATGGTATAGTGTTTATTTTTTCAGATATTTGTTATTGTTGCTGAAATGTTACTGAGCAACTGGGAAAAACGGTAAGTTCTTTTATTACCACACACTGCTCTTAAGACTTCTATGAATTTCCCAAATCCACATGAGAATATAAAGTCTTCCTTCTTTATTCATTATGAAAGCTCTTCAAAATATGTCAGATATTAAACTTTCTAACAGAAATTGCATGTTTGTCAGAGTAGTTAAGAGCTTTGAGTTTTCTTTTAGTCTGATGAAGATTTATGGAGATCTGTATTTTATTTTCAAGGAACAATGAATAATACTTTAAGACATGTTGTGCATGAGAAGAATCATATTATATTTTCACTGTTTTTTAATAAAGCTGCAATTTCTGTCAATTTACAGGTTAACTGCAGAAATATTATAATTATAAAGCAATTAGTGGATTCCTATTGTCAGCCTTCATACTTTTTTCACTTTCAGTATGCACACTTGTGCACTATATTTATTTGCAATAACAGGCCAATATTGCAGAAAATGGAGTGTACATGGGTTCACCCATATTGACATCATTGTTATGAACTCTAAATGATCTACTTTTCATTTTGCAATGAACTTTACATCTATTTGTTTAGCAACTAATGAAAGTCACACATAGCAACCACATTACCGGATTTCACAGCTAAAAGTGAAACGCATTTCCTTCAAGAAAATATTACTTAAGATGTTTCAACGTAATATAACATTGCATTTTCTCTTGCATTTACTACTTAACTGTGCGTTTATCACCCAAGCGATGATGTTGATATGATAGAGCTACTTCGAAATACAGTAAGAGCATAAAATTTATTTCTGTAAGATTGACCTGCCATGAACCTTAATTGTTACAGGAAAGCTTCCAGTAATTATCAATAAAGTCAAAGATATTCCGAGAATTACTGCTGTGTTTGTTCAATTACTTTTTGGTAAGGTTGGTGGCAATATTGTAGGTACTGTAATAACTAGGTTTGCCAGTTACTATTATTATTATGTTTAGATTTTTGGGGATAAAACTCCAAAATACACAAATTAAATATTAAAATGTATTAATTATCATTTCATTAAAATGTACAAAATAAACATTAAATGTAATATGCAAGTGTACTACTTCAAAATACAGTTACAACATAAAATTGATATCTGTAAGAGCATGGCACATCTGACCTGCCATAAACCTTAATTTTTACAGGAAAGCTTCCAGTAGTTATCAATAAAGTCAAAGATATTCCGAGAATTACTGCAGTGATCAAGGAAATGTCTCATGATTAAACATATATGGACAGTGATTTATATAATCGTATATATTATTATATAATCTTTGAAACAAACGTTGATAGTATGATAGAACACAGTTTACACCACCAGGTGTTACCACACTGTCAGTCACATTCATAAAAACCATACCTGCTTTGTCACAAGAATAAAATTATATTATTATTATTTTGGGAAAAAAAAATCAAAATGAGCCCACTTCATTGCCTACATACTATTTCACATTAATAAACTGATCAGTAAGTGAATTGTTATATTGATTTTTGGGAAGGTTATTAAATTTTGTGGGAGAAAAAAAATCCAAAATGCACAAATTAAGTATTAAATTTATTTATTAACATTTCATTAAAATGTACAAAATAAACATTAAATGCATTGCACAAGTGTAGGTCTGGGACTTGTCAGAACATAATTGCATACACGTCAGGCTCTTCCAAGAGCTTATCAAGGAAACATCAGCTAATTGTTATACTTGATAATGCCTATATGGACCGAATTTATATGGATCATTTGGTGTTCATTTATAACCTGTGGGTATGATGTCAGTTTCATTTTCAAGTGTTAAGTAGTTGGTGCATGACGTTTGCAGTTCTGAGTCAGCTTGATGAACACTTCTCCACAGAGGGTCACTTCTTTTTAGTATACTAGGAAGAAAACAATCATTTAATTCAGAAGAAATGTCAACAATGACTACTGGTATTTTCCTAGGTGCCAAAGAAAGTTACTTTATTTAATATCCAGTCAGCATCAGATATGGCTCTTTGAATGATCATCTGAATCCTTTCTGCATCATCTTCATCCGCATGACTGTTATAGCTCTGAAAGACAAAAACACATTCACACCTGACAGCAGGACAGGTGATTTGAAGACTATTTCTGCAGTTACAGTTTTCACATTGACGCCAGTATTTGAGTTCTATAAAGTACCTGTCTGATGGCGTGTTGGTAGTGTTTCTGCATGGCTGCTGTTGGCAGGAGTTTGCAGCAGCGCAGCAGATAGCGGTAGAGCTGCAGCGGCGTGCGGACCACAGCAGGAGACATGAGACTTTACTGTACGCCCTCACTTTCTCTGAAAGCCTGAATTCTTAAACTTTGATTGCGAAGTCTAAATGCTACAATAATATTGAGTATATCTGGGAAAGTTCGAGTTGTAAATCCATAATAAGATGTATAAAAACCCGTCACATGCACATAATTTGAGTTGTGAAGGTGAAGGATAACAACAGGGGAATTACTTCCTGATTTGAGCACTAAGCTAAATGTTTTATTTCAGAATAAAAGTCCTTGCTCTGCTGTGTAATTGTAGTACATCATTATAGTCTGTTCAGTGAAATAATGCTGCAATTATTCACAAATATTACAATATTATAAACTCAAGCACAAATGCAAAGATAAAAAAAAAAAGATTCTGGCATATTACAAAAATATATTTGCATGAAATGTTTTCTTTGAACGACATAATTCACAATCTAACAAGATGTTTGAAACCAACATAAAACAATCACTTCTATGTTATTCATTGCTTAAATGTAAGGTTTACAGTGCATTACCAAGACAAGGAACTTCATTTACTTTAAATGCAGAACTTATGTTTATGTTATGATAGTATTCTCGTTGTGGTTGGTTATATAAAACAATTTCTCAATAGCCATATTGAATAGAAAAAAAAGAGGAAAAAGAAAACCATTAGGTAATTGATGAAAACACATGATAGATCTTCCCATATGATCATTTTGTTTTTCATTTAAGGTCAGAGCCTGCAGCCTTGTGCAAGCATGCGTAAGATCATTCAAGATAATGTCATCCTGGAAATTTATTGTCAGTTTTACAATGCTACATTAATAATTCATAAAAAAAAAAAAAAAAAAAAATGAAGATGGATTTTTTTTTTTTAAACTCTTGCTTTCAGTCTGCTGTAGCCTAACTCATGACCATGCCAGAGACCAACAAATTACAAAATATTTTGATACACTGCTCCTCTCATTATTATTATTATTATTTAAAATTAAATAAATAAAATATATTTATCTTGTAAATTCAGCGTAGTTAAGTTAGAACACAGCTGACAAAAAAAAAAAACCACACATTTGTATTTACTTAAAGTGTATATTAATCAAGTGTATTTGAACTTTAAATCAAATGAAAGGTGCTGAGAAGCAGTTGTTGTCTGCATGCCGAATCACCAGACTGTCCAGATGGCGGCCCACAATCCCCTCATTTTACCTGGAGACACCAGTGAAAGCGCTCATTGTTTAAGAAGGAAAAGCCCCAGCAGCATCAAAGTCATTCTTATGGTGTGTGTGTGTGTATGTGCTCACATGAAGAATTCCCCACTCATCAGCGATAACATGTGTGAGCTTTCAAGATATTAAACCAAAAAGTCAACCACATCTCATAAGAAGACATTATACTCCTGACCTTAAAACAAAAGACGGGTCTGTTAGACTGCTTTTGTCATACTGTGTGGGTTCATACAGGTGACAGAATGTTTTTTGTTGATAAAATACTCAACAAACTCTCCAAAAATGTAATAAACAACAGCCTAGTAAAAGTAGTCATTGTTTATTAATTCCTCGCATCTTCAAACTGCGCCTAATACTGTGTAACTTTATCTTATCATATCATTGCTGTTGTGTTTGGCATTAGCAGGTATAAATCTCGGACATTAGATCTTCATTGAGCTGACCTACTTCGATCACAAATTCCTTGGTAAAGGAATCCAGCAGTATTGGATTTACAGTTTTGTCTATGAAAATATTACTAATGTTTCACGATTGCTATTACACAACGTAAACTATAACATAAAAAATAAAGTAAAATGCATAAATCACAGTTGTCCTGATCAAAGATTTTAATAAAATCAAAGTAACTTGAAAGAGGTGTAAACCCTTAAAATGAGCTAAACTTTCTGGAACATTCCGCCAGTTGGCAGGATTTGCCAACTTCCTGGTCTGTTTTTTATTCTTCCATGATCACATTTAGACGTCTTGATTAGATCTTCATGCTCATGTCTATTTGGAGCAACATGTTTCTTCCTCTGACATCTTAACAAAACCTGGCTAGATTACAAGAATGCTGCACGAAAAACACATTATAAGTTGCTTTTTTTTGTTTATGTGAATGTAAGAAAAAGTAATTTCCAACAATACAGCACATTTTTTTTCTCACTATTGTTTTATTTTTATTTTTTAGAAATCATATTAATTCATTTTTACAAAAGTGAACATATGGTTTAATATTAAATAATTCCAGTACTTTGGTTTGAGAACATGCAATTTTTTTTAAGAACAGTTACATAAATTCCTTAAAGTTTCTCCTCTAATCTACTCAATCTAATCTACTGTGGTTCTCAACATTTTGGAGTCATTTTTCTACAATAATCTTTATGATTTTCCAATTGTTCATGGTTTAACCATTAGGGATTAGGATTTTCAAGAATATTTTTACTCACAATTTCTGATAAAACTGTTTAGAGCTTAGCATAGCTACGAAAAGTTATATAAAACATAAAAAGTGGGAACCCTGGTTCCTGAAAGAGACAAATAGTTGTTGAGAGGTTGAGCTAAAGTAACAAGCATCTTAATTTTTTTTAAGTTTTCAGTCATTCAGTTATTTTCAGTTTCAGTTATTTTAAATCATCTGGAGGCAACCTGGTTGAGAACCACTGTTTAAAGTACTGTACCTTTTTTTTCTGTGCCCTTAATTTCATCCTCCTGCCTTCATGCTCTAGGAAGTGAAATCATTTATTAAAGGATAAACGCACCTCAAACATAAGTATTAGCAAGATTAATTGGTTTCTTTTATCGCACTTTCATAAAATGGTTAATCTAAAAATGAACTGTAATTTGGCACTTTCATCTAAGCTAACATCCCGTCTCTCACTGATTAATACTTAACTTTAAGTGTATCCTCATTCTTACCATACTGACATTATATATATATATATATATATATATATATATATATATATATATATATATATATATATATATAGAAGCATTAAAAAGATTTTAGAATGCAGTGGTAATAAATCCAGGTGTATGTAAAATAAGGAAAGAAGCAACACACTTTTTTTAAATGTCAACATTTAATGAGCTTCACCACTGTACTTCAAATCTACACTCTGAAAAGAGACCGGTGATTTTTCAAAACACAGAACACATCCACAGAGTCCTTCCGGTCCCTAAGAATCACCCCCTCTGCTTTCAGGGCAGCGAATGCAAATTTTACATTTTACAATATAGTCATATATGTCAAATACCATTAACTCGAAGTATTAACTTCAAGCTTCCTTATTAAAAACTTGACAGCAAGTGCAGTACCTTCCCCGTTTGGCCCAATCGAGGTTGCGTGTTAGTCTCTTCTCACAGGCTCCGGTTGAATCCGCATGTTCTCTTAGGTACGTCCGCTTCTTATGCCCTAACATATGTATGTTTATCTCATCCGACGCTCTCGGTGAAGGATACCGTGTTAATCATCGTGGGTATGCTGTGTGATCTAACAGTCAGAGAACACTGGGGTGAGAACATGGTACTCTGTACAAGGATGTGATGATGGGAACCACCTCCAACCAATCGCAACTTTAATGACTTTGATTTCTTTATACAGGGTTTGATAGGAATATAAAAGTCGGAAGGGACATTCAAGTTTTAAATCTCCACATAAAAATAAAAGCGTGGAGGTAAACAACCAAGTCATTGAGCTCGAGAGGTAGAGACCAACAATGTGAATCCATTATATACATATACACAAACAGTTCAGTGTTTCTTTAAAGGAAATTAATAATAATAATAATATTAATAATAATAATTATAATAATTAAAAAAGGGCTCTACTTCAATACTCATATCCAAAGCTCTGCAGCACACAAGACACAATTAACATAATTGTTTATGTGTTTTTTGTTTGTTTTTGTACTTATACTGATTTGGATCATTTCTTTGTCTACACTTTCTAGTGCAGGGGAAAATAAAAATAAGAAGAGAAAAAGAGAGGGGGGAAAAATATGTACATTTATAAGTCTTAAGTCTCAAAAATAAAATAAAATTTCACAGCCCTAAAAATGTGCAGGCTAATTCAACTTCTATACAGCAGTATTACTTTTTGTTGTTTGGCGATTTTTTTTTAATACATCATTTTTTTTTTTTTTTTGTAGATTTTTCATTTCTATTGAAATCTACCAGCTAATCGCTTATTTACATACCTTACTCAGTGGATCATGGGAAAGCATGCCATAGCACATTGAGGAAGAAATAAAAATAATTCTCTAAAAATATATTAAATATTTTCTATTTGTTTTCTTTTAGTCTGAGAGAGAGTGCAGAAATGGGAAGTTTAAGCATGGTAGAGTGAGTGAAAACTACTCCCAATGTCTTTCCAGACCCACAATATTCACCATTTCCCAGGCACCCTTTTCAGATCCATCAGATCCAGGAGTCTTTTAACAGAAAAGGTGCTTTTGAGGGGGGTCAAAGTAGACGACACTGAACTGACATCTACAGGATCACTATTGTGATGCCACAGTCAGTTAGAAGCATGCACGGGGTCCATACATGCACTCACAATGGCGTTCCTCACTAGACAAAGTTCGGAAATATACCATTGCAATTATGGAATGGTTTGGTTTACCAACAGTTCAATCCATTATTTATTTATTTGCTTTATTTTTTTTTAGTTTTTAGCCTTTAATTTGGTTTGCATGCTATTCTAGATACTCCATCATGGAGAGCAGGGTTCAAAGGTCATCTGAAAACACAGACCTCCCCATATCATTTCGCTACATGCTAGTTGGGTTTTCAGTCTCGGTAGGAGACAAGCACCTGCAAGATTTCTGGAAACGCTCACAAAGTCTCCTTCGCTTCAAATAAACCCTATCAGTATGAGCATTTTCCCTCTGGCCAATCTTGCATGCTTTGGATCCTTTTGAATCGTTGTGCCATTCAGTCACCAATCCGAAGTACTAAATACTGACACAACACATCCACATTCAGGAGTACTAAGAGAAGCCTACGAATCAGTATCTCTGCCAAGTGCTGCGCTAAGGAATACTGATTTGAAGAGTTGAATAGGAAACGGAAAGCGAGATACGAACAAAGATCGATAGAGAAAGTAAGGAAGAGTGCAGATGACAGCAAAAATGGAAGTCGTAAAAAAAAAATCACACCGCCGTTGAAGGCAATAAACGCAATGAGCAGCTCACTCCAGCCAAACGAGTCGTCACTCTAGCAATATTTCAGTTTTGCTGCCCATTTTAAAAAAGAAACTCACCACCAATAGCGTATTTATGTATGAAGCAGCTTTCTGTCGGCGCGACAAATTTACATGTCCAACTAGTTCTGCATCAGGAATTTTCAAAACGCGCAGATTCCTGAAACAACTGGATTTCGCCCTCGAAATTCTGAGCAGCGGTTACTGTGACCGCACCTCTCACAAGGGTGGGGCCTAATGAATAGGCTACTAATGAGGATAGCGTTTTTCCGCCGTGGTTGTAGCGCGAGTGAAAGACCGATTCAGAGAAACTTGCCTTCTTTCCACACTACATGAAGCACTGCACTTCCTGTTTCCATGAATAAATAAAGCATGATTACTCGCACACAGTCGTGATGAGTTTTCCTTCAGATATACTGCACAGACTCTGCCGCCCTGCTGTTCAAAATACATTCCAAGTCCACAGAGGCCGACTTCGTCTGCCGAAAGTACAGGTTCGTACCCTTCACGAACCTTTAGTATACTACTACAGAGCAGTGGGTATGCACGAACAGTCCCCCCGTGACCATGCCCACCCGTCCCGTGTCCCGCTTGAACTCATCAGCAGTGGTTGCTTCTATAAAACTCCATTTAGTAACTATTACAATACACACACACATCAGCGACATGGCTAGTCCTAGACTCCAGTGAAATGCTACGCAGGTTTGGGGATGCCTGGGGGTCAGTAGTCCAGGGGTGGACGCGGGACGGGCTGCCAGAGGGACGTCCACCACCACTGTTTATCAACACCATCTTCT
Organism: Carassius gibelio; assembly: GCF_023724105.1. Classification (NCBI taxonomy): domain Eukaryota; kingdom Metazoa; phylum Chordata; class Actinopteri; order Cypriniformes; family Cyprinidae; genus Carassius; species Carassius gibelio. The sequence continues at coordinate 9,761,597 of NC_068410.1, forward strand.
CCGCCGTCCTCAGCTACTCCCAAACAAGAGGAGATGGAGGCATCTCAGAGGGCTGAGCTACTGTTGAGCTGTGGGCAGAAAGAACAGGGAGATTATGTCTCGCTTTAAGGTTAAGGAGATGTCTCCATCTAGTGTTGAGACACTGACAAATAAATTGCTAAATAAGCTTGAAAAGCCCCAGATTTGTCAGGACACCAAGAGTTTTAGTAGTTTGAACCAGAGCTGGCTGGGTAGTAACTGATTACTGATTATTTGGATTAATCAGTAATGAGATTCTAAAAATTAAGTACTTGTAATTAGATTAATATGCATAAAATAGCATAATCTTCTCCATAATTCCTCTTTTGCATCTTTTAAATGTTCCTTTCTAAAATAGTCTATCTCATATACACACTCAGAAAGTCTTCCAAGTTTGTGGACGTTCACAGATAGAACAGTCATTAGTCAAATGGCTACACAGCATTTGACCACTTAATTAAAAACCATTACAGGTTTAAGAAGTGCTTCAATATTGCATCAACTATTGATTAACACAATCCTTATTTGAATTATCACTCAGTATGGTTATTTAGCCTTGGACTACTATGTCACTAGGAGGCTTTCAAACACATTAAAATGCACAAACTAATGTTATTTCTTATTTACAATGCGGGCATTCCCGAACTTAATTTTTTTGTCCTCTGAACCTCTTTCATAGAAATAAATATAATTTTATTTATATGTTAATTACAATGAATGGAATATATTCTCTGTGTGTTTTATATCAATATGTTACAACATTGTACTATTTAAATTGATGTGATAAACTAGTTAGGTCAAAAGTAATCTAAAAGTAATCAAAAAGTAGTCTGATTACAGTACCTAAAATGTGTAATGTAATGGATTACGTTACTAAATAATATTTTTTTTTAAATGTAATTTGGAATTAGTAACAGACTACAATTTGTAAGCAACCTACCAGGCTCTGGTTGTAAGCAATAATGGTTATAAACCTAAATATGTCTAAATATTAAACAATGGCACGTTGGTTTCAACCCAAAGCACTTCCAAAACATAGCTTCCCTTAAAAAAAAAAAAGACAGTCATGCTCACTGGCTTTGATTTGGCATGTCTGTTAACCATGAGAACATGGACGTGAGGGTCAAAATGTGTCAAGCACTTTCTGGCTCTTACTTGAATTAAAAAATTTAAAAATACTTTTAGCTTTATAACATTTAAAAAAAAAATTGATTACATTTAAACCCCTGCCACAATCGTCAGTAGCTTTTGTAATGTTTTTGCCTCACCTGATAAAGCTTTTGAAGGCAGCTGATTGGGGGTTGATACAGAGCGGTACCCGATTCCCCTTCTGCTGCTCCAGGATGAACTGATGAATGATCTCTGTGTGGGGAAGAAAAATGATGATGGGAATACATTACACTTTATGGTTATGAATAACGGTATACAAGTTATGGGCTATCATGGTTAAAAGAACAGTTCACAAAACAGTTGTGGACACCTGTGTTCATGTTAAATAAAAACAGGTTTCAAATGACATGAGGGTGAGTAAATAATATTTTTATTTTTTAGATTAATCTATTTAACAAGTGGACAGCAAGTCAAACCTGTTTACTTGTCAAAGAAATTTGGTAGTTCACACATTCAATTTTGTCAACATTCCTTGTAACAAAAACAAAAGATGAAGTGATGTGACTTAGTGATGTAGAATTTTGTATTTTCAGGACAAACATAAATTATGAAGATTTATTCTAGCAGCAACCGTACAGGTCAAAGTGTCGATATTAAAGGAGGATTCTACAGGCAGACTGTACTATCTGTAATATCTCTCTTTATTTTCGCATACAAGCGATTATGCTTAAAACTAGTCTGGCCAACGTGGAAACTCCTCTTGTGCAGATCCAAAAGGGGTTCCCCTCGAGTTTCAAACGTGGCTGCCTCCCTAAATCGCTTTAAGTCTCCAGGCGGTCGGCTCCATCCGCACTGACTAATCCTCCAGTGGAAACACGTTGCACACAGGATGGAGGAAGAGGAGGGAGGGTGAAGGGCAGAGTTATTTTGAGCCGACAGCACAGTAAGCCTGCTTTTAGCGACAGACTCTCACTAATACCCGCTGACAGTGGAAGGCAAGCACAGATCCAGGGGCTCCAGATGAAGGGTGAAAACAAGGGAAAAAACAACAGGAGCAGCAGGGGATCTGAAGCAGGAGATGCCCAGCATGCTCTCAAATAGATTCAATTCAATTAAGACCTTTAGCTCCTAAACATGTTGTCTACAAACCGGGGGTGGATCAGGATTATAAAGGTTAAATTAATAGACCACCGATGTTTGTCTCATGTGTTGCATAATGTGTGCTGCGATCAGCACAAGGTGTAGAACATACTGTATGAACTGATTATAAGCAAGCTCACCTTTGACCTGCCGAACTGACGTCAGGTTCTTCTCAAAGCCATCGTCAAACTTGGGATTGGTGACAGGCTCAAAGTCACTGGTATAGACGCGGCCAGAGGAAGTGGTGTAGCAGCATTTGCACATGCAGGTGTGGTACCGCAGACGCCCCTCGTCCAGATACGGGTGCGCCAGGGCGTCCTTTGCAGAGATCCTTTTTGACTGTATTGGAAAACAGATTTGTTCTTACTGAACGTTCCTTTTAAAAATGCAATTAAATAATCTATTTTACAAATTTATATATTTAAATTAATAAAAAAGAAAAAAAAATTATATAATATATATATATAATTATAGTGCAGGTGGCACTATAGACCTGAATAGAACTGATGGGGTGTTGTGTACACTGTCCACTTTGACTTTACTGTACGCGGAGCTTCCTCGTGATCGCTATAATTTGTGCAGTCTTGTTCATTACTGACATTTAATTAATTAATAAATGTTAAATGCTTGAATCAATATGATTATTTTGTGTATTAAATTCTTGCTAGATGCATGAGTTTCACCAACGGGTTTTGTGTCATAAAATAACTGCTTATCAAAAAGCGATGTAGGCTATTTGTGATGTGCTTCTTTTCCTTATTATTGATCTTTATTGTTAACCATATTGATGAGAAATTAGATGTATATGTAAAGTGCATAGGCTAATTTAATTCAGTTTTGTTCTATAATGTTGTTATCGTTTTTTTTTTCTGCACACACACATACACTGCACATGAATGCTCTTTTCCAACAGAAGCTTGTAATGCACATAATATATCTGTCATAGCATATAATGACTACTAAAAATTACAAATTATATATAATTTTATTTCAAATAAAGGAAAAATTAAAAGTTAGTTTAATCCAAGCAGCTCTAAAAGATCTTCGATTAGTTCTGCATCCTTCTGAAATGTTTCGTGGTGTTGCCATTTAAACATGTTAATTACAAAAACAAAATGTTTGGTGTACTCTCTCTGGAAAAATCAACAGTGATTAATCAGCCTTTATTTATGTACAGTACTGTAGACGTTATTACCTAGGCGAAGCAAATATAGGCTACAGTAAGAGCGCCTGCATGGTTGTCCATCAGATGCCTGTCAAAGTTGAGTTCGTTACTATAGCAACAGTAAAACTGTCATGTCATTATAACGAGAAAACAAACTTTCATTATGTTGAGATAATGAGAAAATTAAGTCGTTATAACGAGAAAACGACTTTCGTTATGTCGAGATAACGAGAAAATTAAGTCGTTATAATGAGAAAATGACTTTCGTTTTTTGACGCAGCAATACAGTGGTGCTGTGCATTGTGATCAGTTGATGGGGAAAGTATTCTTAAAATGCATTAAAAAAAATCTAAATAATTTGTAATAAAGAATTATTATTATTGTTATCTTAAAGTGCCCACAATAATAATATATAGCATATTCAGTACCGTTATATATCTCATTACCGAATACCGGCATCATATCTACATCAAACAAATTTTAATATTACACAAAGATAACCAGAGTAAATACAATAATTTTATTTACTAAGGGGAAAAAGCAGTTCAAACATGCCTGGCACTATGTGAAAAAGTAATTGCCCCCTAAAAATAATAACTGGTTGTGCCACACTTTGAAGCAACAACTGCAATCAAGCATTTGCAATAACTGGCAATGCATCTTTGAGCAATTTTGGCCCACCCTTCTTTGCAGAATTGTTTTCTTTTTTCACGTAGGGCCAGGTAGATTTTTTCCCTTAATGAATGAAATCATTTAAAAACTGCATTTTTTATTTGAAATTTATTTTATTTTTTTAATTTGTTTGAAGATCTGAATGTACTAAGTGTGAGAAGAGAACACGAACACTTACTGGGTCAAAGACCAACATCCTGCAGAGGAGGTGAACGGCCTCATGGGTTGCTTGACTGGACAGGGTGTACAGGACAGGAAGTGAGGGCTAAAGAAACAGGAAATGGCATGATCAGTATAGTCTGAATGTCTAATCTAGTTTACTAACCATATACATACATATTCAGAGATAGGCAGAAACAAACTAATATGTAATCAATAGCCGGGTTTCCATTACCCTGCTTTTATGCATATTTTGAAGTATCACATCAGAAACGAGTGATGGAAACGCAGAATTTTGAAAAAAAAGTTTTTACGATCGTTGAGGTGGTTTTTGACTTAGGGTTAACGAAAAAGGGTTAATGTGAATAATGGGTGATAGAAATGCATTTTGCAAATAAATTCCTCCAAGCACATCAAAAAAGTAATGTGATTTTACACTATGGGATGACAAATCCTGACTAACTAGTAGACAGATCTAGTTTGATAGCATCTGAAATGTTGTTACTGTATATGGTTATTCGGAAATATCAGAGAAAAGACTGTCATCAAATTATTTCTGTATAATTGCCTCCCAGAACTGTTAAACGACTGTGTTCCCAAACAGCAGCATCCATCTCCGAAAGCAATAACCGCATTCATTGCGTTTCGTCTGCTCATTCTGAGGTGCAAGTTTTTTATTATATAGGAAAATTATTATATTCAGTAGCTTCTCCTTCTTTTCCATAGTGCCAGTTTATCAGGAAGTGATGATTTTGTTCTCTTTGAGTCTTTGGATGGAAACAGTGCTTGTTCGCAAATTTTTTTTGAGATATTGGATTGAAAGCCCGCTAATGTTTCAATTACTGGAAAGACCACAAGTAAAAGTTGTAAAAACCCATATTGATGAACCATTACCAATAACACAGTACAATACAATATTGTATTGTATTTTATTGTATTGTATTATATTGGTATTGTAACCATTACCAAACAAATGGGTAAACACTGTAGAAAGTGTGAGAATGAACATGATTTAGGAACATGGCCATCCTGTTTTGAGAAGCAGTTAAAACATACAAACAGCTTCCTAAAAGCACATCATATGATCCTCAGCAGTTGCTCATCTGCATGTCGCAAACATGCAAAACATTCCTCCCAGTAACACAGGATCCTTGCGCCAATAGCCGCACACTTATCTGAGGATGTGGGACAGCGAGGAGACAATGTGCTGAGATATTTTTAACCGTGTCTAATTATCTCCTCCGCCCACCTTCCCCCCATTCCAAGCCCCCCAGTCGACTCGTCAAAGAGTTGATTGAAAAAGCCCACCGGTAATTGCTTGTTTTCCCTGGTTGGGCTCTTTGAGCCAAGAACAGATGTGAACTATGGCTGGTGATTCACCATTTAAAAAGGGATGACGTATTGTCAGGGCTGACTGTATAGCTGATGGAGGTGAAAGTGTCGGGCGAGAGATGGAGGAAGACGATGGGCAAGGATTGAAAGCTCTCAGCCATAACTGGAGCCAAACGGAAACGAGGTGTGCTTTTACTTTAAGTGATCAGACCTTCATTGAAGGAAAAATATGAGTCATATGTAGGGACCACAATATCATAAAGACTCGAAAGTGGGCAACATCTCAGAACATCCCGTAAACTGCATAGCAACATGCTAAAAATCACTCAGAACACTGCATAGCAACATCATGGCTAGTACTTAAAACCCCCTAAAGAGATACATTTATTTACAAATAAGGGAAATAAAAACAAATTCACTGCCAAATGATATTATTTTAATAATAAACTTTATAAATAACACATGTAATAAAAATATAATTTAATTTAATAAAAATAAATGAACAATGAATATTTAAAATTATACAATAAAAAGAAAGAAAGAAAAGAAAAATTAACATGCTACAAGTACAGCTTTCAGTTTCACACTTAATTTCACGCTTGGGGTCAGTAAGATTTATGACTGTTTTTTAAAGAGGTCTCTTATGCTTATAATATAAAAATATTGTGAATTTTAATAAAAAAAATAAGCAAATAATTTGGTAATAAATTATTATGAAATTAATAATAACATTTAAATAATAAAAATAGAAATATTTTCTGTAAATTGTTTTCGGGTTAAATATATTTTAAAAAGCAAAACAGTTTAGGAGATATTACTACAGTTTTCGTACTACAAAATCATTCTAATATGCTGATTTGGTGCTCAATGTTGAAAACCGTTGTGCTGCTTAATATTTACTTTTAAAAGTCTTTATTGTCATTTTTAAAGTAATTAAAGTATCCTTGATGCAGAATGAATAATAATAATAAAAAAGTACTGATCCTAAACATTTGAATTGTGTTTGATTCACTACAAAGATCCATCTTATAATAGTAATTTATTAAAAAATGAGTGCAAATTTTCTCAACAGTGCTGTTTCACTTAAAAAAAGCTCAAAAACGCTATCCATTCGGGAATTGGACTATATTAGTTGTGCCGTATGTTTTTGATATACTAAAAAAACAACCTGCTCCCTGTTTGAGTCGGAGCATGTGTGCCAACCGAACCGCTAGGCTCCTCTGACAAATCTGACAGATTATCAAATGATGGGCGTTTGAATCCAGTGGGTCAGATTCTGTGTGGGCCGAGCCGAAACTATCCCTGTGCGATTATGAGTCAAGCAGCGTGCAGTGTGGTGGTGAGTCTGCGTGAGTGTATGTGATTAAGGAAGCACAGTGGGCAAGTTTTTGGCGAGTAGTTGGCAGTAGCGTGGCGTGTGTGAACGATCAAGCCCTCTGGGGTGGTGTGATCGTGTGCTGTAGTATTAGCCTGTATTAGTTAAGGATTATAGTGGAATGTGGCTTCAGACAGTTAAGGGAGGGAGAAGGCCTCTCCCTGTCCCATGATTCAAAGCTCAATTAGACAAATGATGAGTCAGGAGGGTTGACACATGACATCATCAGCCCAGGCTTTCAGTCATCCCAGGCATGCGGGCAGCACATGTTCCACCCTCACATTTCTGACAGCAGGAGTAATGGACTGAGCAAATTTGCTACACAGGGATGTCACAAGAACTTGAGCCAGTATAAGTGGACTGAGCCTCGGTGAGATTTACTTGCAAAGTGTTTTTTTCTGAACACAGTGTCCTTTCTGGGTGAGCAGTAATTTGCCAGTTCACATCAAAATCAAGAATGCTACATGATGCAACACAATATCTTATGATCTGCTTTGGAGGGGGATTCAGGACCAAAGAGATTTTACTGTGAACGGGCTGAGCGGCACTACATCAGAGATGTAGAAGTGATTTAGACAAGACGTGGTTGGATTTTTTATTTTATAAGAGGAAAAATAACTAAAAGATTTACATGGAAGGGGTTTTATCAATAATTTATTATGTTATATTAGGTTAGAGCACTGTATAAACAATTATTGGTCAACCAATAATGTTTTTTCATTGGCTGGTGCAGTCATGATATCTATAGAGCACCGTTACCAATGTCTGGCCATATATATACATATATATATATATATATATATATATGAATATTGTGAATACTGTATTAAATTTGGTGCTCAAGAAACAGGTCTAATTATTATTAACAATGAAAACAGTTGGGCTGCTTCATACTTTTGTGGAAACCATAATAATATTTTTTCGCGATTCTTTGGCAAGTGTATATTTCAAAATTAAAGTATTTATTTGAAAAAGAAATCTATTTTGCCATTAAATGCCTTTATATATCAACTGAATTGAATATACCATTTAATCGATTCTTGCTGAATAAAACTTTTAAATAGGTTTTCCCAAAAAAAACTATATCGATAGACCATTCAGAGTTTTCAACATAATGCCAATGTTTAACAAAGATCAAGCTCAGTAGTTTAATCAGAGGTGGATGATAATTACTCTCCAAATGAGCAGAGTTACTAGAGTGTTACTTTAAGGTAAAACCACAATTTTTTCCTTTTCCTGACTGGTGAAACAAGCCGAGGCTGCAGCTATGAAGGGAAGGAGGAGGAGGTACGGGGTCACGAGAAGGTTGAGAAACGAGCCTCTCTTTCCTGTGAAGCAGAGCCCACGTGACGTCCGACCTTCCCTCTGGCCCAGCAACATTCAGCAACAGGTGCAGGCCGCAGCTTTCCCCGACCAGCCCAGTGCTCCTCCTTAAAACCACCCCCCCTCCCGCGGCTGTGTGGTCCGGGCCATCTCTCCCCACCATCACAAACAAGCCATTGATCATCCTGGCACCAAAACAACACAAAGCCCTTCAGGCCCACAAGTGCAGGGAGAGCAGCCCCGGAGCACCTGGGAGAGGGCCAAGCGAGGACAGACAGGTGGATAGGACTTGTCTGTTTGTTTATTTTTGCAGTTAGCATGCTAAAGAAAAGCAGGGAGCATTTCCTACAGGCACGAGAGGGGGAGGGAGAGCTGATATAGGAGCAGGCCATTAAACCAACGAATGCTGACAGAGACAACAGTGATTCCAGAGAACGCTGAGCTGTTGAGCGGCTAACAGACTTCCTTCTGTATGCTCCGACAGACAGAATCTGAACAGTGTGTGTGTGTTTGTATGTGTGTAGATATTGGGTGTTATTCACTAAAGCTAAGTGCACACCACAGGACTGAAGCTTTTCGCTCTGTGCACATTTAAAGACTCAGAGTTTCTTGTTTTTTTGTCATGTTTTTGTTGCATACTGTACTTCAATCATAGACATTATTCTCACGCAGTCATACACATGCAACAGATCACTTTATTATTGATAACATGTCAACAGACGACAACGAGGAAAGGTTTGTTTCGCACAGCATGCACAACTGTAAACCACTCTAAACCTTTAACTTAATAATAATTTCCCGTAAACATTCATTATAAATAATAACAAATATTCTTGGTATGCATATTGTTACCTTGTTTTTGTAAATAAATTAATATTTTAGTAATTTTAGTAATTTGCTTTTTTAATAATTTAGCAACGACAAAATTGATCAGTTACAGAAAATAAATGTAGAATTTTAGAAAAGATTTCTATTTAAAAACAAATAGACTTTCATTTTGACAATAAGAAAAGTTTCTTGAGCGACAAATCAGCATATTACAATGATTTCTGATCCTGTCACACTGACTGGCATCACAGAAATAAATAAAAAATAAAAAAATATTAAAACTGAAAATGTATTTTAAATTATAAAATTGTACATGTTTACAGCATCTAGTAATTCACAAATAATGGGAAAAAATATTTTTTTATTAGCCAATGACAAAGCTCACTATCTATCTATCTATCTATCTATCTATCTATCTATCTATCTATCTATCTATCTATCTATCTATCTATCTATCTATCTATCTATCTATCCATGATAACATCTGGTGAAACTAGTAAACAGACTGTTTCCACTTCCTTTTTGCATGTTAATGTAGACTTTCCTCTCCAAGCCTGCATCTGTAATGGTGAGGTTGTGCAGAAAGTCCTTATGTGGGGATGCTTAGGGGTGTATATGCTAAACACTACTGCAGGCACACAGTCCCTCATTTACAATAATACAGATTCATCAGCATTAGAATGAGGGGAATATACACCATACACCTTTACGTGAGAACCTCTTCTGTGCAGATACCATAAGTAAAAACACTTGTTCTAAAATGTTATTGAATGATAGTCTTTGTGAGAAAAACAGAAAAAAGAGAAAGAGGGGAGGGAGAGAAAGAAAATGATGAAGAGAAGAGTGGCGTTTTTGAAGCAGAGTGGCGCTCTGAGATAGAATAACATTCATGCAGGGCAGGGGTGTAACTCTAACGCCTCTTAAAAAACAGTCCGGCTGTGTGTGAAAGCATATTTTTTTCTGGTTTCAGTTTGGATGGCAGCACTTAGCGCTGGTTTTCGAGCGGGAATGGAGACGGCTCTGAACACCGTATCTCTCAGATGCACTCAGATGGCCAAACTAATCTGACTAAGTGTTAGAGCCGATATGGTGAGGATGAACATTCCTAAAGCCCCTGAAGGATCTCATTTCAAAACAGCCCAAATCAGATCTTCTCTATTTATAGCAAAGACAAGGGACAGGGCGTAAAAAGTGTCTGAGGCCTCCCGCATTGATGCGAACATCAAGATGAACACATTAATGACGGGGCTTTTAAAATGTAAATTGGGAGCTGAGAAAGCGTCACCACGTTGTCAAAACAATGTCAGCAAGAGAGCTGAGCTTCAGATGCTTTGACAGAAGAGGAATATTACAGCTGTGGCGACTCTCTAATGAGGTTGAGGACACATAGTGGCTTCCCCTTCCATTTATGTGTGCAATATTAAATTAAGTGCAATATTACGTTAACAGTTTTTATAATGACATATTGTAAATATATTAATGTTAATATATATGGGTGTTAATAAGAAGAATATTTATATTCTTAAGAGCATTCTCAAAGAAAACTAAATCTGCCAAAGCCAATGCATGTAGATTGTGTCTTGAAATATGCTACATGTGAAAATGTGAAGAAAAATAAATTGATATTCAAGGGCAGGAATTTAGTTTTTCCTGACGTACTGTAAAATTGCAAAAAGGCTTATTATAGTATATATACATATATATATAACTAAAATTAAAATGAAACAGAATATATATACACTGACTCAAAATACTAAGATAGCATCCCAGACACTAAAATAACACTGGGTCTAAAATAACATTTACTTTAAAGGTGCAATCTTCAGAAACATTTTTTGTTATGCTGGTTGAAAGTCTCTTCACATCCCTATAGCAATCATTAAGTTAAGTGGTCTAAATGTTTTTATCTGTATTTATATATTCTGTGGAAGGCATAAGACCAAGAAATGTACGTCCAATCCAAACATTCGGTCCGAGTGTTTTACATGTCTCCCCTACCTGTCTGTCAGCGTATGTATCTGCATACCTCTGTGCACCCGGTTCACACAGACAGGATATCTCATCACCGCGTTCACGCACGCTGTGCAGACAGAGCGAAAATAGCGGACAAACATCAACAACTCGGTCTTCCTTCTTGGTATTGTAGTACTTTTAAAGTTTTCTTGCTGGTTAATGACACATGATGCACATGATGCCCAGCAGTTCCCAAATCCATGCATGCATGTCTCGCTTAGTTAACACACCCAATTCAGATGACCAACTTGTTAGAAGTGAGCTATTTGAAAGAGCTGTGTTCCGATCGATATGATCCCTACACCGTGTTCATTGCTAACTACTCCCTGAACAGGAGTTTGCTTCACTTCGGAACATGGATTGGAACTGGGAACCACTGATGTAGCTAATTGTAGGAATATTGTCTCTTGTATCCTGGGCCCGTATTCATAAAGATTCTAAGAATCCTCTCAGAAAACTCTTAATTTAGCTTAAAAACTTTTATGTAGGAGTCTTAGCTTACGAGCGATTCGGGACCGAACTGAGAGCAACTCTGAGTAAGGAAAAGACAAAAACTTTCATCTTAGTGATGAGGCGGGGTTGACCCTGTTGCTATGTATGACACAATCTTTTGAAGACTGTGATTGGTTGGTTGTCCAAGAAGGAAAAAAAAAAGAGTGATTTTAAGTATAGGGTCTATTCTAATTCTCACTTTGAATTTACATACGTACTTTTTCCTATTTGACCGTTCTCTCGCACACACACACACATTATATGTGTGTATATAAAACCTTTTTTTATTTTTTTATTTACCATGCTTTTAATTTCCTATAAGGTATTTGATTGGCTTTGAAAGATAAAAATTGTTCCACTCTCTCCAATTACAGTGATTGCTGTCCTATTTAAGTGGTGGTTTGAATGTTGGTTTTAATGTATCAAACATGGAATCAAAACCAAGAAGGGCGAGAAAGCCAAACAGTGTTTACTGTTAGCCCAGTAAGTGGATGAACACAAGGCCATTCTTAAAGGATAATTCGGGCCGGGTGTCACAGCAAGGAACAAGAAGCAGACATGGGAGCGTATAGCACAAACTATTAACGGTTCATTCCCCCTGCTTGTGCGCATCTATAAGCCTGCTATATTCAGAAATGCAGTTTTTTGAGCCTGCAAGGTGGGAATGTCCAGTGAAACGAAATGAACTGCGACACAATAAGATGTTCTGAAAGTGCTGTAATTGTTTGTGTGATCACTCTGCTTACAGAAGGTTGTGACAGACCCAAATCATCACTATTGCATTGTTGCATTTTCCCAGTTGCCAAATATCGTAATGTAGTTAATTTCTGGCGCTGTGTCGGATATGTTAGCACGTCTCTAATAAGATCAGTCACAAACATGATCCCTGCACGATCTAATCTATAGCGTCTTATTAACTCACTGTCAGCCATTGTCTGCAATACATTTCTTCTGCCTCTTCGTCTTTCCAACATTTTCTCCTGTGCTAAAGAAGCTCTTAAGCCTCTTAAAAGTCCTCGTCTGTGCTCCTAACAAGTTTGACCTTAAGACCTCTTTTAAGAGTTAAGATGCTTTCTGAATTACTTTTTTCTTTACTAGGATTTTTTTATTTATTTTAAGAGTAAACGCCCACATTTCTAAGAATTTTCTTTTAATTTTGTCACTAGGAGCTACTTTTTGCATTAAAATTCTTTATGAATACGGGCCCTGGTCTGTGAGTATAAATGCGTTCAGGGGGAGTGGCTTTGAACGGCGATTGCAGGGAGGGTGGGACGCTCACTTTCAGTGATATCAGGCTAATGTTAGAAAATTCCAAGATCTCCTATTGCACCTTTAACTTCAACTTTAAATTATTTAAAATAGGTTTATTTATTTTAATAAATGTATATATCGGTTTAAATAAAAATGTTATTAAGAACATAAATAAAATTCTTAAAATTAATTTTCTCCTATTGGTATTTTCAAACTACTTAAAGTGCATAAAATATGGAAAATGCATGTATGATTATACATATAAATACCTCCTTAGTTCTTTATAAATGCGCATTTTTAGATATACAAGCTGGATGAAAAAAGCTAAAAAAAAAATCTCATCTTGTACTAATGATACCAGCATAATTTGATTTATTATTTTGTTTTTATTAAATAAATGCCAAAATATATACAGTACTCATAAACATGTTTAGATTTTTTTTTCCAGTATACTTTCAATCTGATGTCCCATTGTGTTTATTTATCACAGAGGAAATAATGAATGACTCATTAGCTGAATAACACAAATTTTCAAAAATCCCTTGGGCCTGCCTCAATAAGGGAACATTGGTTATGACATGGCGCTGTTGCACAAGAGGGGAAAATAAAACGTCAGCCATCTGCTAGCAGGTGCCACGGAGTTCAATTTGGGGCAGACATCAGGCTTCGCAGCCCCTGGTGACGTGGCATGGGCCACAGCTGTTCCAGCTCTGCACTCGGTCCGCATGCAAGACCCCCTAAAGCCATTAAACAACACCCCCTCTCCTTCATTCTCCCTTCTTACGGTAAGCCCACCCAGCACTGGGGTCATCACTTTCTGACCTGAGTGTGTGTGCGTGTGTGTCCTGTGAGAGAGCATGTAGGTGGAAATTCGATCTGATCATGTTGCCTCTCTGCTAAGGCAGAAAAATCAGCATGGACTCGAGCATACATCTGCTTCCAAGAGCTCCCTGCTGGCTTTTACATACACATCAGACAGGTGGTGGAACCACAATCAGGTGACTTACAACCAACCAGAGCCGTTTTAATGGGCAGAGGAGGCACTGGAATAATCAATTAGAAGTATCAATTTTGTTCAAGATGTTTCTCCTGCAGGTTTGCAGTCAGCGTGTGTTTCTGTACACAAAACCACACATACAGCACGAGCAGTGCAGTTCAATTCATATACATGTGACTTTGATGAGCGATCCAGTCAAAAAGAATTGAAGTCATTGGTTTGAACATATAATTATTTACACATATGCTTAGCCTAACATATAAATGAATCATAGCAGTTACCAAATAAACATCTGATTCGGTTGCTGATGGGATGTTTTTATATGACCAGTAGTTGTTTAATTCAGACATTCAGTGAAAACTGAAAAAAAAAGTGTTATATAGCATGAGTTATTTATATATTGTGAAAATATATTTAATATAATTATTGTAATTAATAATATAATTATAAATTATAATAATAATAATAATAATTAATACATTATAAGTATTATTATATTATAGATGATTAAATAACAGCATGACAAAAATATGACAAATAATAATACTTATATTGTTATATCATTTTCAATAAAAAAAATAAAAATAAATGTATGTGAACTATATCAGGTCAAGCGTGATTTTATGTTGACTATGCAGAAGTCTACATCTAATCTTCAACTGAATTACTTGTTGGCAAGGAGAAACAAATCTTGTTTAATACTTGTATTTCTTCTACTGTATGAAGAGCTCCTTGATTAACTACTTTGGTCTTTCTGTTAAAGCTGATTAATCAAGGAACTCTTGCTGGTTATGCTAGTTATGATGCCTGATCTGGACACAAACACGCTAGCATCCAAAACACAACATATGCTGAACTTTTCAGTATAGCTGATTTACCACAAACTCTGGCTTTCTTTCCTCTCTTTCCATACTCCCGCTCCAGCGGAGGCTAAAAGCTTCCTCTCTTTCTAGTGATGGTAAGAGCCTTGCAACATTAATAGAAGTAATGAGGTCCCCTGTGGAGGCAGCCGAGTTGATCTTAAGAGTCAGACCACTTTTTAGCTCTCTCAAGTCCTGCTCTCTCTCGGACAGACCTCGTTTTTTTCTTCCTCCCGTCTATCCACTCAGCCAAATCCTTAGCGACCGTCTCTATCTTGAGCACGGGCATTAAAGCATACCACATCTCCCAACACTGCTGTTAGAACTACGCTGAAATGCCTCTTGAAATCGCTCTGCCAGACTCTCTGGAGACCCGCTTCTCTCGCTGCCATCTTTTTACTCAAAAGCCTTCTTGATAAGCTCTTCACCTTCACAAAAGTGGAGGTGGAGGTCTGGTGTGCCATATTCACCAGTCATTAAGACTCCAGCAATGTGAAGTCTGATCGTAAAGCCACCTCAGCCATCTAAACGCTCTTCCTTGCCTTGACTTCTCCAACCTTCCCCCATCAAGCAGTGACTAAAAGCAAAGAGAACAAAACAGGCCCATAAGAGCTTGATTGCACATCCTGCTCAGGTTGCGTTCACACACGGTTTGGTAATAACATTTAAGCAAACAAAAAAATACTGTTTTTAACTACTGCTAAAGATTTCAATGGAATTAAAAAAAAATAAAAGAATAATTTAATACAAAACAAATGTTACATAGCATGAGTCATTTTTATATTATAAATATTTATTAAAAATAAATAGTAAAAAAAGTCAAACTTTTGCCAATGTATTTATTTCTTTATATAATTTATTATACTTTATCATCATCATAAAACATAATTTATAATAATAAAAATAGTAGTAAATAAAATAAGATGATAAATAGAAACTCAAAAGTTATCAGATAACCTATATTTGTATTACAAATTTTTTATCTATTATAAGAAAATAATAATAAATATAATAATAAAAAAAAAAAAAAAAAAAAAAAAAAATATATATATATATATATATATATATATATATATATATATATATAAATTCCTTAATAATACTGATTATAACATACTTATAAAATTGAATAATTTTAATAATAGTAGTAGCAGTGGTGAATAAACTAATTTATATAATTATATTATTATATCAAATTAATAGTAAATATTATCAGACAAAAAAATATTAAATTAATATTTTATATTTGTACTCATTGTACAATTAATTCTAATAACAATAATAATTATTATTATCACTGTTATTATCATTATTATTAGACTACCTAAAAACAGAATGCTGTTGAAAACACTGACCCAGACACATGATCAGACCCGTGAAGAATGGTGTCATCACAATACCCCTCAGACCCATCAGAGACCCCTGTTCTTCAAAACCTGTTCCACGTAACGGGAAGCTCAGTTGATGTACATGATTAAACATCCTGCTCTAGGGCCGCTCGACCACACACAGGAGGCAGCATCGAGTGACAAGGTCAGCCAAATGTCAGTGTGTGTGTGTGTGTGTAGATAGATGGCTGGGATTAAGGCTGGAGAATTTCGACTGGAAACAAGTGCCTCTTCACATATAGTCCTAAATGGTAAAGACTTTCTCTAGCCTAGCAGGTGCATGTCTGTATGTGTCTATGCAAAGGAGGCGGGCTTCTTGGTGAGCCGCCAGCCATCAGGTCGATGCAAAGCAGGAAGCAGAGGTCCACAGTCCTCGCGCTGCAGTTCCTGTTCTCTGCAGGGTCTCGCCTTTTCAGTGTAGCTGTCTAGAGCCACAGAGCCAACACCCAGTACCGAATCACACAAACACACACACATATTCACACTCACTGACTGAAAACAGCTTTCTATATACACTCAAAACCATGAGCTTTTCACTTTAACAAACATGGAAACAAAAGGCACGACAGAAGATAAAACCTAAAGTGCTCAACTTCTGAGCCAGGAGTAACTGCAAAATGAATGACTTCTTAAAATTAGTTTTTCTAAACAAGAGATAGACCCGCCCTATTATTTGTATAATATTATAGTTTAGTACAGGTATATAATATTATTATAGTATTATAGCCCTTTATTATTTGGCAATCCTTTACCAATTTATTTATTTATTTTCATAATAATGTTATGGCAAATAACCAATAAATAAAAGTATTATAGCCCTTTATTATTTGGCAATCCTTTGCCAATTTATTTATTTATTTTCATAATAATGTTATGGCAAATAACCAATAAATGACATGTAATTATATATATATATATATATATATATATATATATATATATATATATATATATATATATATATATATATATATATTAATCAATTATCAATAAAACACTAAAATCAGTTGTCTTAAATGCTACATGTGAATTTAGGAATAACAGAAGTTAACATGTGACTCACTCATAGGACACTGATAAGCCATTTATTTGTTATGGACGATAACTGCAAAAAAGTTATGTTCGATTTGAATAAGTGGATTAATTAAAAACACTACATTAAATCAATCGTATTAAATCATAACATTATTAATGGATATTCATTTTGAGGTTTGCTAAAGATTACATTTAGCAGTGTTAAAGCATTAGCGTTTTAACAAATTAACTTCAAGTGAATGTTAAATAAATAGATACTAGCAACTAGCATGCACAATGAAATGAACAATATTGACTGATACCAATTTGAAAAATAAAATAAAAATAAATAAATCTCATGACACGATATCATTCATCAGTCTACACACTGAATAGCTGCACGCAAATATGTCAACAACAGCCGTCGCGTCTCTCTCTCTCTCTCTCTCTCTGCTCTCATCAACTGATCAATCAGTCTGTCAGTGGATATGAAGCAGGGCAGGAAATGGAGAGACTGCAGGAGGGAGAGGGGCCCAGAGTGAGCGGAGCGCCGGGAATCCTGCAGCAAAGGCTGATGGGAGATTTCTGCGCTCCAGGGGAAGTAGAAGCGACTCGATTCCATAAACAAGGTGCACGATCGGTCAATAGGTGCCGTCACTCAGTGGGAACAGTGAGTCTCCATGGCAGCGCCACAGGGCCTGTTTATAATCAGGCTTCCTGGGACCGAGAATATCAGTGCAAGGGAGCGTTTGCACAGCATACAAGCCACTAATGAGTCATTGTTTTTCATGACACTGCTTCGAACAGCATGTGCCTAGATTTTGGGACATGGTTTGATTTCAGACTCACCTGTTTATGTGGTCCTCTCAGGATGTGAGCTCTGGCCCCCTCACATGCCGTCCTCATGGCCTCCAGAGACGGAGTCCCCAGCAGATCTGTGATCAAGTCCAGCTAGTGCATAAAAAAAGGGAAGAGCAGATGAGTTTTGTGTACAGAAAGAATAAAGAAGAAAATTTGTAAAAGACGTCTTAAGTCACTGGGGTATATTTTTAGCAATAGCCAAAAAAATATTGTATGGGTCAAAATTTGGGACTTTTCTTTATGCCATATCATTAGGATATTAAATAAAAGATCACGTTCCAGGAAATATGTCAAAACTTAATTTTTGATTAGTAATATGCATAGCTAAGAATTCATTTGGACACCTTCACAGGCGATTTTCTCAGTATTTAGTATTTAGATATTCAGGAGTGTGATTATTTACAATAAAAACAATAAACACATAATATAAATCACTTTATATAACAATTACAATTACTAAGAAATTTAATAAGAACAATTGGTAACACTTTGCTTAAAGCCTTTATGTATAATGCATTATAAATTTATTCATAATGTATGTTGTAATGCATTATATCTTTTAATATGTAATTATAACCAAAGTTAAAATGAATTATAATATTTTAAAGTTTGTCTGTAGTGTTTTTAACAAATTATACATTATAAAGGTGTAACAATGAATAGATGAGTATTATAATGTATAATAACTGTGGTTATAATTATCTATGAGATCATACAATTAATTATATGAATCATTATAAGGCATAATTAATGCAATAAAACTACTGCTACCAAATTGTTAGAAATGTAAACAACAACAACACCAATAACAATAAAAAAAAATCAATTATATTGCATAACTGTATTTTAATAATATAATATAATATAATTTTTTTAAAACTCTTTATAAAAAACACAAAATAACTAATTGTAACACAAGAGTAGGTGAAAAAAATGGGAAATTGTCCTTTAAAGCAAATACTTAACTGGAGAGAATTTAATGAGCCTAAAAGGGAATGTCGATGTGCTGTTAAGTGCACATTCAGGGCTGTGTGGACACACACACACACACACACACTTTGAGGAACACTGACACACTGCAAGGCCAGCATTATTAGAACATATGGCTCATAATCTTCTTTGTGAACTACATAAAACTAAAAAGTGTATCTGTATTTGTACTTCTCAAACAGTTTCCGTATGTTACTGCATTATACTTAATGTTTATGAGAATCTGAACAAAATAAGAGTAGAGGCTTCCGTGCATATGTGAAGGCTAGAGACAGGTTCTGCTCATGGCAAACACACAGCTATGGAGGACAGAGGGCTTCTGGGTCACGGCCACACTGGGACTGAGTACAACAGAGCCTTGAGCTGCGCCCGCTCGCTCATTAGCATGGCTCTGTACAACATTTGCCAAAGATACCGTACATTAAGGTCACATGGTTAGCATCAGCGTCCAAGATTTTCTGTTTTCTCTAAGAATGTTAGAAAGCTGGGTATCTATAAAAACACTACTAATGTAACTTTTCTTCTTTATTAAATTATTAAATGTCATACGAATGTAAAGACAAAATTCTCTGAAAAGATTAGTGACTTTATCTGTCAGACAAAAAAGGTCAGGCAATTTAATCCATGAAATATGTTGCAGCTCCTAAGGAGGTTAGAAAGCTTTTTGTTTACTCGCCGAAGCCAATTTTTGACTCACATTTGGCGCTTGGCAAGTGTTAATCGTGGACCCTGATAAAGCAGCTGAACTACTTAACACACCTAAGGGGCTAAACGATCTAAGATCTACAATGATCCTCAAATACCGCAAAAGGAGCAGAAGGTTCTGATTGGCTGATAAGAATGTTGAGACAGGAACATGTTCTACTTGTATCACAATATCACAATGAGTTGTGTGAATAAGCCAGATTCTGCATGCAGATCGAGCGCTGAACATGAGCGTAGGTGAATACCTGTTGGATGGGACTCTGGGCCTGGAAGAGGATGCGTCGGCCAAGCAACTCGGCAAAGATGCAACCCACAGACCAGATGTCGATGGCGTTGGAATAGTGCCTGCTCCCCATAAGGATCTCTGGCGCTCTGTAGTACTGCGTCACCACCTCCTGGGTCATGTGACGTGACTCGTCCAGCTCCTCCACTCTTGCCAGACCAAAGTCACAAATCTGTGCAGAATTTAGGATTAATATTTACACACTTAATAGGTTGACAAGTGAAGTCTGACGTTGTGCGTTTCTTGATGTATAGAGAAGATGTTTTTCCAAGAAATCAAGCAATAAAACCAAAATTAGACGGAGAGGCTCATTCACATTTGAACCAAACAGATAAACAATAAGTGTGTTATAAACACAAGACCCAATTTCTAATCATCTTGAGTCGCTTGAGTGCTCCTTGGGAAATAAATAAATGGGAAAAATATCTCTGCCTCTTCTTTCCACCCACTTTCAGAAAGAAGGCACAAAAGGGCCTATCATCCATTGCTAACAATTTACACAAGTAGCTCCACCCAGTTTTTCCCAGAGGCCTAATTTTATGCATTCCCACGAGACAACTCAAATCCTGCAAGCAACGCTTAAACATGCAATTTATTGAAACTATTTCTTGTGTCCTATTGTTCCATTCAAGTAAAAACATCACCATTTAAGGAAAGCGTCACAAGCTGGGCAATCAAGGTGTTGCCATGTGGTTGCTTGGGTTTTGTAATTGGTTGCTAGGGTGTTGTAAATGTTTGCTAGGTGGCTACATATTGGCCCATGAAATTGCCCAAAGAGCCCAAGTTTTTTTCTACAGCCAGTTATGGTACATACTGAAATGTAATACTTATTCATGAGTCTCATAGAGCCCAGACCAATAATAGAAAACACGTTATGGATATAAAATTAATCAAATTTGAACCTAGATCAGACTCAAAAATGTTTGATTGCAGGACATGGCCACAAGATAAGGTCTGGCACGTAATAGCTAAATGAGGGAAACATTCTTCTTTTTCGGAATTGGGGATTAAGGAATAAATGAAGCAGCGCATGCTAAATGATTCCCTCTCTGTGGTCCAATAGCACAATCTATTCCCGCTCTCCCCTCAAGCAAATTTCTCATGCTGCTGGGTAAAGTCAGCACGCACATACACAGAGAATTTCTCTTTTTCTTTATCTCTCTCTTTCTTTATCTCCCATATCAACCTTGCCTTCTCTTTTGCAGCTGGACTCTCTCTATGGGATCCAAAATGAAGATTTATGTCAAGAACTGAGCAGATGAATCAATCGCAAAGGGGCCCTGACCCCCTGGAGCCAAAGATTGTGCATTAGTGTGTGTACGCTGGTGCTGTAGACCTGGCCTGGCCAGACAGATATGAAGCGTCCTCGCTCTTTGGAAAATAGGAGTTATAAAGACACAATTCAAGGCCCATAGGCTAGATTACATAATGCACAGAGACAAAAGAAGCCAGTACAATAGAGCTTAAACAGGAAAAATGTCACAAATAATTTCATATATACACTTCTTATACTAATCATTTACGGTTACATCCAAATTACACATTTTAAAATTATATCATAATAAAATAACTGTGTTTGAGACACAAAAATGTACACTTTTGATAGCCGATTATCTGGGCCAATTATTCAGTCACATGACTGTTTAGTAGGGCTGTAATGTTGGTTCTGTGATTAGTAGTAAATTTCCATCACATGCTTTCAGATGGAGCAGCATTTATTACACAGAGCTGTAGTTCATTGACAAGCTAAGCAATACTGCGTTAATTATCGGTGATGTATCGCCTGCGATTATGAATGTGATATTGCGTAGCTTGTCAGTGACCCACGACCTTTATGGTTTTCGTATTTTTCATCCGTTCCAATCAAAATGCTTGCTACTGATGCAAAAACACACAAAATCGAACGTAGTCCGAATTTATTTATGACGGACGAAAGTTTCGGAGACTGTGTAAACATGATTGACAACATGAGGTTCTATTTACTTTTTTTACAAACAAAAAATTGTTTCGTTATCTCAAGATATTAATGCTAAAAAAACAAAAACAAATGCTAAAATAGTTTTAAAACAGTTTCAAATGGTTTATATGTTAATATACAATTTAAAATGTAAATTATTTCTGTAATGGCAAAGCTAAATTATAATGCTTTGTGAAAACCATTTAAACAGAAAAATGGTTGATAATAAGAAGTTTGCTAGATTTTTAACTACTTAAAAAAATGATATCATGTAAACAACTGTCTTAAGAGTTCAACAGGGTCCATTTCTGAAATAATAAATTACATATCACTGAAGCAAAAGTACCAGAAAATACAAAATTCCAAATTAGGAAATATCGCCTAATATTTCACTTACCTTAAGCACACAATTGCTGTTGACCAACAGGTTACCGGGTTTAATGTCTCTGTGCAAAATGCCAGCTGAGTGTAGATACTTCAATCCTGTGGACACAACATATACATCAGCCATTAAAGATATTCTGTGGACACAAACTATTGATATGAAGCAGACTACGCTGTTACACTGTACAGGTTTCTTGTTTGGTTTGGTCAGACTTCTGCCTCCATGGTGCCAATTTTACTCTAAGATGTAATAAAGCTTTTTTTCACTTTAAAACACTGTTATGTGTTTCATGTGATTCATTAGGAATTAGGTTAACTGGACTCTTAAAGTTCTTTCAGTTGTCCTGCAGTAAACACAATATCAAAGAGGTGACTATTTCTTGCTCTTCCTTTTCAAGTTTCAAGTTTATTTATTTGTATAGCGCTTTTTTTTTTTTTTTACAAAACAAATTTTTTGTATTCTTTCTTTCTTTTCTTCCTTTTGTATTCTTACACAATGAGTGGTCCGTCTCTTCCTCCTCCTTTTCTTTGGCGAGTATACGATAGTAAGGAACATCAAGTGGAGAGGTGTGTGTGTGTGTGTGTGTGTGTGTGTGAGATTGTGTGTTTCTCTATCCATGAGATTTGGTGAAGAAAGACTCAGCGTGTAGAATGAGGGTGAAGCTTTTGAAATAAAATTTTGAAATTAAGGGCTTAGTGTGTGTGTATGTGTGTGTGTATGTCTCACCTCGGAGGATCTGGTAGAGAAAGACTTTGACGTGGTCAGAGCTCAGGGGCTGTGGAGACACGATGATCTTATGGAGGTCACTCTGCATCAACTCCGTCACCACATAACTGAGGAAAGGGTTAGGTCAAGGGAAACAAGCATGCCAAAAATAACAGCAGGGAGTTCACACATACAGCAGCGCTCCAAATGATGGGCAGCATTAGCACTCATCTAAAAACAGAGCCAGTGGAGAGTGAGCTGACGGGGAAGTGGAGAGGGTGAATGTGAAGAGGACTAGTATTTGTCTAAAGCGCCACTCCTAGACTGGAGCATGAAGTCAACAGTATTATTCACAGTTTTTATTGTGTGTTTTTATTGTTGTTGAAATAATGATTTTGTTAAAGACTACATTACTTTAAATATATATTTTTTTTACATGAATTGTCATGAACTGTTACTATATACCTGCAAACCAAAAAAGTGGCCTTGCATTCTGCTTTCGACAGACAGCTAAACACTAGGCAGAGCAAATTCGTGAGGCTTCACAAGAAAGATCAGGGTGTGATGATGTGGGCATTAAGCGGTGATTAATGAAGACGACGTTGAAAGCATTCATAAGAAGTGTTACAACAGTCACCGAGTGAGTTGAATCCAAAAGGGAACGTAAACTAACCAGCACAACTACTATTACTATAATTCACTTCATTACATGGAGACCGCCAGGGCTCAATGAAAGGCTCCGTTTCCATGTCTAAGGGCATAAAAGCACATATTTGCCCTCTTTTACAATTCCCAGAATATAAAACACAATGGTGAGCAACTCTTTGCCCTACAGTCCAGCTAATAAACACAAACAGGAGAACTGTCACTTCCGAGTATCTAGGTCTGACCTTTATGTCTAGATGATTATGATGTTGAATAATCTTCACCTGGAGACACACATTATGACTCATTCATGTGCTAAAGAACGAACGAGGAGCAATTATCTGCCTCAGCGCTACTAGTCTCTCAAAACAAACACCAACTTCAGCAATCAACACATATGAGCGCAGACTCAACACGTCGCCTGTCAGTAAATACAGGCGATGGAGAAAGCGTAGGAGGACTTCCTGGCAAAGACAAACCGCCTGTGATCTTCCTTTTATAAACACACAAAGATGAGCTGCCCTCTGCCACTCAGTCCAGTCTAGCATTCACAATCGCTGGCAGGAAGTCACGCACACGTCAAGGTTTGACAGATGCAGATCTGTGGTTCAAAAAAGCTCATCCAGTCATCGACACAGTCAGCAGAGGCAACCCTCTCGTGTGTGTGCGTGTGTGTGATAACTACAGCTGAGCATGCAGGACTACTTGACTGACTGTCTGCTGGGACACGCTCCTCTTCAACACACCCCACGGTTTTCCGTGCTACAAGAGTGTCACAAGTATTTTCATGCCATCTTTCACAGTGTCACTGCAAATTGACACGGCTTCTCTTCGCAGCCTTGGAAGCATCTCTCTTCCACTTTTTGTGCGTCTTAGGCAGGTTTTTTGAGAGCTTTCTTTACATAATTAGTGCTTCTGAACTTGTAGACCAAAGTAAACCTGCAAGAAATTAATCTTGCAATTATTCAAATCTTAGAAATATGAATGGGAAAAACAGAAATTAAAATACATTTTTATGACTGTAAAACAAGTTAAAATGGAATAAAAATGGCCCAAAAATTTAGTTTTAATTTTAAATAATAAATATTACTAGACTTCTTTAGAAAAGTTACATTAAGCACATAAATTTTTACAGCCCCTAAAATACTTAGAATTCTAAAACGAAATAAACTGAAACTAGATACCATATGATGGCTCAGTAGTGCACAACACAATGAAATCTCCACAACGGAATCAACGCATTGGAAATTTAATTGTGTTTTGCTAATTTCATTGTGGTGCAGTTTATTTCTATTGTGTTGTTTCTATTGTGTTGTTCCTATTGTGTTCTGCTAATTTTGTTGTGTTGTGGCTTAATTTCACTGTTGCGGCTTGTTTCCGTTGTTTGTTTCCATTGTCGTCTGCTAATTTTGTTATGTTGTCGCTTGTTTCCGTTGTGTTGTGCTAATTTTGTTATGTTGTGGCTTGTTTCCATTGTGTAGGGCTTATATTCTTTTGTTGTGGCTTGTTTCCGTTGTGTTCTGCTAATTTCATTGTATTGTGCTAATTTCATTGTGCTGCGGCTTGTTTCCATTGTGTTCTGCTAATTTCGTTGTGTTGCAGCTTGTTTCCATTGTGCTGCAGGTTGATTTCTTTGTGTTGTGCTAATTACTTTTTGTCGTGCACAACTAATCAAAACATTTTAAAAAATTTAAGTAAAACCAACAATTTTAGGAGTTAAAAAACATAAATTAAGTTAAATTGAAAACATCCATTAAAAATAATAAAAAACTAAAAACTTTGTTTAAAGGTGGTTTCTGTGAACAAAATCCAGTCATTTCAATAGTTAGCTAACCACGCGATCATGAATTCTGTGTAAGGGTGAAAACTCCCCACGCTGATTTAGCAAGTTGATTGCTCAAATTTGCCAAGTTGACCAACACCAAGCTGCTTGATTTGAAAGGGTTATACTAAATTAAGTATTAGTATTTACTCTGAATTTAGTTTTTGCTTTCACCCCTAAATGAGGTGATCACCCAGAACACTCTAGAAACCACAGAGCACCAGCCTAGAAACCACCTAAAACCCTAGCAGAATGCTATAACCACGAAAACCTTAGCAAACATACACCACGTTCCTGAACTCAAAATGCTCTTGCATTATGGCTGCAAAAAATCCAGATATGTGGCTACAATTCGATAGCATATGGACTATAAACAACCAATTCTCTCCCCTTTTTCTCTCTGAGATTTTCACATTCACCATGATAGAAAAGCAGTATTTGTTTCACAGCTCTTTGTGGGGTAATAAAACATTTCAACACCACAAAAGGGCAACAGAGCTTTGCTGTTAATTTGCCACATAAACTGGTATTCTTTGAGTATTTAGTAACATGCTATACCTAGAACATAAACCTTGCCAAAAATGTGTAACACATCAACCAAAGTTAACAAGTCAGTACCATCATGCTAAAAGCATGTAAATATTTTACTGCAGGCTGACAGAGTAAAATAGTATTCAATGTTGAAGTGACAATTTACCTCAGACTCAACCTCATGTCAATTCAAACCTGTATGGCTTGCTTTCTTCAGTGCTGGTTTCACAAAAAAGCTGATTTTTTTAAATAATATACTGCCCGCGCTTTTCAATATAATGAAAAAGTTTATGAGTACTGGGGCTTTTTATGCTTTTAAAAGGACAAACAAAGCACAATAAAAATATCATTAAAGGGGTAATATAAAACCTGACTAGAGCAAAACCCCAAACTTTGAAGTCATACAGAGCAACAAAAAGGTGAGGAAATAAATACCAGATTTTGGTTGAACAACTTTTTTTTTTTATCACACCTGTGAGACTTTTTAACCAGGCTGGGGGTCTCTAAAGCATACTTGTGGAGAGCTCCAGGCAGACCTCCACATGATATTTCGATAATCGCCAGAGAACAGAGGGCTTTTGTCACGTGCCTAATTAGCCTCATGCAAATGATGGCCATGCTTGATTGCTTCACTGAAATGCAAATTACACATCTTCCGAGCTGGGTTCTCCACAGTGTTAGTGCTGACGCAAAAAATACACTCATACTGAAGAGATGAATGGGGACCATGGGGAGTGAAGTGTGTGGCGCTCCGCCGGTTCTCTGTGGCCCGTGACTTTCTTTAGCTCTCCTGTGACTCACTCTCTCTCTCTCTCCCCCACGAAATTAATGTGGAACCAGTGCTGCCGGATCACTATGCCAACTAGCACAGCTTGACTGTGGGTAGAGGTGGAGAGGCACCTGTGGTCTGGAGCCCCCTCCCGAATGACTAACTGACAGTTGAGAGTTACAGAAGGAAGAGGAGTGATACTACTAAACGGTTCCCATGGTGATGAGCAGCAGAAAACATGAATACACCTGCACATATAGAGAAATGTACACACTTTGTCTAACACCCCTAAATCACACAGAATAAATGCACAAATACATACACTACCCAATTATATTTGGTAAATCATCTTAATGTATGCCTGCCAACTATAGCTGGTTGTTACAATGATAATAAAAAAAAGCATTGGAAGTATGTTTTAGAAGATAATACTATTGTAGTCTTCTACTTTAAAATGTAGCATTTAATTAAATGTTACTTGTCATTTCTTTGCAATTTTTTGTGAAATTTGCTCAGTAGTTAGTAGTGAAGAATGTGCTCTAAAAGCGTAAAAGGTATATATACATACATATTAGTGCTGTCAAGAGATTAATCACATCCAAAATAAAAGTTTTTGTTTACATTGTGTATATTTATTTTGTATATATAAATACACACCCATGTATGTATATACTTATATATACATACATGTGTGTGTGTACAGTGTATATAACACATCTTTCAATCTATAGAAAACGCATGAATCTGAGTCTATATATATATATATATATATATATATATATATATATATATATATATATATATATATATATATATATATATATATATATATATATATATATATATATAGCCTTCCTCAAATATTTGTAAGTGATGACAAATGACTGAAACTGTTATTGCATTAAAATCAGAAGAATATTTCATATCAAAAACAAAAACGGCCTGTATTCAACCTTTACATATCAACACTTCTTCAGTATTCAGCACCCGTCTGATAAACGTGAACTATGGCGGGTATCATTCAAAACCCATGATAAAGTTATTTACACTTGGAAGTCTTACAGGAAACAGACTGGAAAAAAATTACCTGGCACAATATGTATCTTTAAGATAATAAGAATCATTTCTAGCTATTCAAATGTCTCTCTAATTCCACAGTCCTGTCAATATTACTGCTTCAACACATGCTATTTAAATATCCACACACACATACACAAGCCCACCCACAAACATGCTGCACACACACACAAACACAGATCACACTTAGCTTACACGCTCATAGATTTGAGAATTGGTACAAACACACAATGCACACACAGAAAGGAGGGTTACACCATGTGTGAGACTGAACACAGCTTTCACAAAGTCCTCTCACATAAAAGCAAGGTGTAACCGTTGCCAGATGCAGACGGAGGGAGGCGTATTTCACAGCTTTGCTGGGTGCTAATTGACCTGCTCGGAAACCTGGAGGGGTGGAGGGTGTTGGGGGGGGGGGATCTGCTAATTCTGCTGCTACAGTATTTTCGGTAATTAAACCCAGCGCACCTTGCTTCTGGCAGCCCATTGGCCATTGTAGCCTTTTATCTTCCACATCCTGAACTTCCTGCCTCAGCAACAACAACAGAGAAACGGGACTGGTTCAGCAGGTGAAATCACATTTTATACTTCTAAAGAGTAATTTCTGAACATCATGCGCATCGCACAACACAACAAATAGGAGTATAAAGACTTCAAAGAATGGAAGGAAGAGCTGAACACAAAAACAGACATCCCAAATGCACTTTAAAGGTGTATTGCAAGCAGCCATGCCAGTTCAGTCACTGGCATTAACAATAAATCATGGATGTCTTTGTCCTTTAATCACACATGACTCATTCTGTAATCATGAGACTTCTCACACCTTCAGCATGTGCGCCCAGAAAACACCCGCCGCATGATGCCCAGGCATACACTCTTATATTTTACCACTCAAATGCTCACTGGCTCATCTACATTTGCTTCAGATGCTCAACATTTTTTTAAAATTAAATTAATGCTGTCAAACGATTAATTGCGATTAATCCATCCAAAATAAAAGTTTCTGTTTACATAATATATGTGAGTGTACTGTGTATATTTGTTATGTTTCTATAAATACACACACGCATGCATATATTTAAGAAAAATATATTAAATATATTTATATAAAACAAAAGTTATATTAATATAAATACATACATTTCCTACCGTAAATATTTCCTACTGCAAAACTTAATTTTTGATTAGTAATATGCATTGCTAAAAATTTATTTGGACAACTTCAAAGGCGATTTTCTCAGTATTTAGATTTTTTTGCACCCTCAGATTCCAGATTTTTAAATAGTTGTAGCTCGATCAAATATTGCCGATCCTAATAAACCATACATCAATGGAAAACTATTTATTCAGCTTTCAGATGATGCATAAAAAAAAAAAAAAAAATTACACTTAAGACCAGGGTCACATATTATGTAAACAAAAACTTTTATTTTGGGTGCGATTAATCGTTTGACAGCACTAAATAAATTAAACTAAAACAAAACAGATAAAATAATAACATTAAATAAATAACACTAGCATAAAATAAAATAACATAAATAATGATAATAATACAAATTAAATAAAATTACAAAAAACAAGATACAATAAAATAAATGCAAAAATAAATGACAAATAAAATACAATAAAGTAAAAAGAAAAGCTAAAAATAAAACAATATAATAAAATATTAAACATTAAATCAAATAAATTAGAATAAAATAAAATGAAAAACACATAATAAAAGCTAATTTTGCGTGAACTGCTCCGTTATTAACATATACCTATCTCACCTAGACCAGAACTACAAAACTCAGAACACCTTACCTAACCGCTGTTACATAACTGAAGACAACATGGTGACAAACAATCTGAAACAGGCTTGAGAAGAGTTGACACTGGTTAAAAAGCCCTCTTTCAGACACACCACAGAGAAATCCACATCCTCTTAAACTAGCAACCTCGTGACAACTGTGTTAAAGACAAGGAAGATGAAACAAGAAGGTCGCAGATGCATTAAAAAGCCTGACTTGTGTTCAGGACACAACTCGGCAGGTTGCTTCACTTGACATTCTGTGTTTATTCAATAATAGATGCATGATAGGTCAGCGAAGCTTGGCAGGTACTGACAGAAGCCTAGAGTAACTGTTCTTGCTATAAATAGTCTGCTAAGACTTCATCTGGGGGCACGGCCCTCAGTGTGAAAGAGGTTGTGGTGAACACTGCTTGAAGTTCAGATATTTTACTGATCGTAGCATCAAATGAACTGCTCAGCCAACACGGAGTCCACCACTAAAATAGAGACAGCTGATCTGCAGCAATATATTTTATCTGTAAGAAAAACATGTTTTTCATTTAATGTCATTCTTTTTTTTTTTATAAAAAAAATTATATAATTCAATAAAACAATTTAATAGAATAACAGAATTGATAGAATTATTGCAACTTTAAATTAATTAAAAATTCAGTCTGATTTTATGATTTAGAATGCATTAGTTTCTTTAAAGCCACAAAAATAGATACACTTTCTGTTTGTCAACATATTTTATGCGTGATAAATAAACATTTTTGTATTTTTGATTTAAATGGCAAGCATTCCTTAGCAACTATAATATAATATAATATAATATAATATAATATAATATAATATAATATAATATAATATAATATAATATAATATAATATAATATCAATATTTTTAAATTTTTATATGACTCTATACAGGTCTTTAAAAAAATAGCAATGCCACTGGTTCCATCACAGAATGATTAATTTAATTTGGGCACCTGTACTCAAGTATTCAGAAAATGAAAACGCAATAATAGCTTCTAAAAATTATTCTCATGATTGGAGACCCTAAAAAAAAGTCACAATGCAACTGCCAAAGATGTTTGTCTTACACATATATACAATTAAAATAAGCACAGATGGAACTCTCTCCACTGGCCCCCGTCCCACCCAGAGTACTCTGCTGATTTATCTGTTAAGTTCTCGAGCCGACCAAAATGCGCATCCCTGATGCATTTGTGTGTTTAACCGTGTCCTGCAGGACTGTGTTCCAGAAAAGCGAGCGCAGGCTCCAATGGAGGAGAGCCAGCACATCCCATCCCTGGGGATTCTGTTATGACAAGTACATGAGAACACGTGTACCCACACATGTACTGTGGCAAACAACCACCTACTTATACAGCACACTGTATATACAGAGCAAATATAAGGAAGTATGCTCTTGCATACATAGCTGAAGCACATTTGAGAAGTTGGAAACCCAGTTCATGTAGCTAAACCACTGACAGAAACCAAGTTCAACTGTAAGAAGTGAACACAAGCATAACAAAAACATCCCTTAGAAAACACCATAAAACACAAATAAACAAGAGGGCTTCTGTTCCGAAATCTAGTGAGTTGCCTACATACGCATTTTTAAGGTCATATAACCTCCTAAGTGACCAATTTAGAATGCTCTACCAAGACAGCAACTCTACACAACACACAAACACAGTACTAGACTACTCCCAATTGATTTCAATACAGCGATCACAGATATTGAGTGAAATATTATTTATACTGAGGTATTTTTGGTATTGAATGTTATGTTTATTTATCATAGGCATTTCTTTCATCTAGTCTAAAATCTATTTTTCTTTCTTCCTGAGTACTATGGATTTCTTTCTTGGCAAAGGATACACACAATACTGCCTTAAGGCTGGAATACACTACACAACTTTCAAAGACTGAACAGGTTTTAAAATACAAGGTATTCTACACTTGTCGAGGTTGTAGAAAGTTACAGACGACAACACCAAAACAGCTAAGGATCACATACTACTAACTTCAAGCTCTTCCAAAACACAGTTTGGCATGTTCTGAAACTTGAGTCATGTTTTGGGCAACAAAAATAGATATATTTTGTATTAGCAATATTTTATGTGAGAAAAACATGTTTATATTTTTCACTTAAATGTTAAGCTTTATTAGGCCTTTATAAAAAGTGCCAACACTACCACTGGTTCCAAAACAAAAAAATACATGCATTTTACATCTGGCAACATATTTTATGCAGCATAAATGAAACGGTGGTCGAGCAGTCAG
Source organism: Carassius gibelio (assembly GCF_023724105.1). Taxonomy (NCBI): domain Eukaryota; kingdom Metazoa; phylum Chordata; class Actinopteri; order Cypriniformes; family Cyprinidae; genus Carassius; species Carassius gibelio. The sequence continues at coordinate 9,793,535 of NC_068410.1, forward strand.
ATGAAGAAATAACAGCCATTATAACAAGGAGCATTGAGCACAGTTCACACATCAGTCACTGAGAAAGACACCATTCAGCAAAAGGTATAATTAGCTGGAATACACAGCGGCAGTGTTGTATGAAATAACCTTTCCAAACAGGTCTGCTGAGAACCATTGAGATCCCTGGCCTCTGGAATATGGCTTTTTTATTAACTTTTTGTGTGAATGGTACGTGTACATGTCAAGGAACACACATTTTTGATTGTCTTACCAAGCGGTTTCAAAATATACAGCTCAAGGAGCCAACAGCCAAGAATGGATTGATGTTTTTGTTTCTTAATCCATTCAAATGAGAGCATAAAGGTTCTACTGTGCTGTGTACAAGCAGAAAGATATGAGTCTACGTTTAATCCGTTGAGTAAATAAATACTTTAAGCATAACAAAGACAGTGGCACTGTGGGGGAACGTTATCACACAGAATAGAAATGTTCCTTTGCACCTGTGTGTGTGTTTACAATCTCTTATTATGCTGCTTCTGTGGAAGTCTGACTCTTGAAAAACAGAATGGGAAACATTAGCATTATAGCCATCACCATACTGTGAAGAACCATGATCATTTTACAAATCTAAACATTTTCATAACCACATATCCCCCTCCCCCTCTTTTTTAAGGGACATATTGCAATTTTTTTAAATCATTATTTTCTGCAAAACAGCCAAAATCAAATCTTCTGCAATAATTTTAGGGGTCGAATTTATGGAATTCTGCAGAATGAATATAAAAGTAGTGTACAAATGGACAAAAAAAAAGGCAGGACATTTTTAGTATCTTTTCGTATTTCAAATTTTTAACATTTTTTATTTCAGTTAGTTGTCAAGGCAAGGCATTCCTAATTATGTGTCTGTGTGTGTGTTTTAAGTTGTTCTTCTAATTTTTATATTTTATCTTTGAGATTCTTATCTTTGAGTCCTTTTCTGAACCTTAAAATCCATAACTATTTGAATTTCTTTGTATAAATGACCCCTATTTTACATATAAAAGCAATTCTGAAGCTGTAGTTCTCATGTTATTTTTGCATACATGTTAAATTAATCCTATTTCCTTCAACGTGTCCCCCTTTAATTCTGGTGCCAAATTGGAGAAATGTAAGCATGCACTATGCCTGAATGTGCATTACATCTCTAAGCACTCTCATAGCCATAAAAATCAATAACTGTAGGGGGTTAAAATGTATGTTGCCTTGCACATTTACCCTTTCTTTACATGCACACAGCATTGTTTACTAAGGTTATACGGTTATACGTTTACTGCTCACGCTGCATGAGAAACGTCTAAAAATACAAAATCTCCCAGGCTAATCAACACAAAAGCTTTTTGTTCCTGATTTTGAAGAGCTAAAATTCTAGCTAATTTAAGAGGAAGACTGTCCAGTTCAAATCATAGAACGCCTCTTGGTATTTGATGGAGAAATTACTGCTAGAAAAGTGGCTTACAGAGTGCATATCGGGTGACCGGGCAAGAGCGGTAAATGAGGAAAGCGTGTAATTCCTCTGATTAAATTATAAACCAAATGAAGAAGCTGGGGATGCCTTTAGCATCCTGCAGACCACATCCAGGAAATATCAGGGGAAAGAAAAGGCCTTAAAAATGTTACATAAATACTTAAATACAGTGTTCCTGTAGCTCAACTGGTAGAGCACTGCGCTAGCAAGCAAGCAAGCGCAAGGTTGGGGGTTTGATTCCCCGGGAACACATGATATGTAAAAACTGATAGCCTGAATGCACTGTAAGTCGCTTTGGATAAAAGCGTCTGCTAAATGCATACATTTAATTTAATTTTAATTTTTAATTTTAAAAATAACATATCAGCTTTTTCTGAAATCCACCTGAAACGTCATTCCCGATATTCCACTATTAGAACAAAACCATTAGGCGTTGGAAAGAGAAATGAGGAGAAAAGAAGACCCCTTTTAACCTGTGATAATCAAAGAGCAAGACGGAACAGTTTTGTCGATATTGTAGATGGCATACTAGTTCCCATAAGTACAACTGGATCCTTCCTTGCCATCAAAAACATTCAAGCACAGCATGAGGCAAGTCATCACCTCTCTAAATATAATGTTCAGCTTGATCCCACTTTAGAAACCACAAAAGGCACATAAAAAGCATTTGTGCAGCAATATAAGACTTTAAAACAAGGCCTCAGATGCCCTTTTGACGCAGAAGCTCTGAAATCTACAAGCTATTGTTTCATACTGCTACTAACAATTCTTTAATTGTTTTCAAGCTCCAAGCTTTCAAGGTTTAAAAACCGCAAAGAAAATCTGGATTTAAAATGCCGTTTAAACCTGTAAATAAACAGAAAGCTTGAGGATTCTGAAAAATGTAGAAGAAATAAATGTGTGTGATTAACTGTATGATTAAGTGAAATGAATCCAAACTGGTTAGGTGTGATTATCAAATTGCAAAAGCTGAAATATAATTTAATTAAATAAATATATGCAATGTGTGTTTCACAGTGAATCGGGGTGGCACTGTCTTCTTTTATACATGAGCAGCTCATGATCTGGTGTTTTAGCATCTTAGTATATTTTCAGTATAATAATAATATTAATAACAACATTTTTGGACCAACAAAAAGTATGTCTAATCTGGACCTTTAAAAATGAATTCTATAAAAAATATTTTAGTTTAAAATCAAATGTGCAAATTTGTGAGGGTCAGATGTCAGACGTTAGATGTTCTTGAAGATGCTCTTTAGATTATTATCACATTGTGGATTCCAGACTCAGCCTATAATTCCCACATCAGCCTTAATGTTTATTTTTGATAAAATTTTTGAAAAATCTAAACTTTTGGGGATCAAAATCCCTTCATTTGACATCACCTGGTAGATTAGCTTTCTGTTTAGGATACATTTCCTCAAAGTAGTCGATGTGTGGAGGCTGCAGAATATCCAGAGCTGACAGCACCTGTAGAGAAACAAAGACAGAGCGCCAGAGGTCAGCTTTGACGCCAGAGAACGTGGGCACTGACACCAGCCTTCATATGACATTCGTTTCCCAGGCACCAGCAGCCCAGGGACAACAAGAGCTAGCCAGGCTCCCGCTAATGGCACCATGGGGACAGCACGTAGATAGCGAGAGTTAGGTAACACTAACTGATTAAAAACAAAACAGTAGGGGATGGTGGGAAGCTCACATTGTCGTGCTTGAAGAAACAAAGCATCTTCAGCTCGCGGAAAACCCTCTTGCAGGACACAAGGTTTTGGAAGACATTGGGCATCTTTTTGAGGGCCACGCGTTTGCCATCTCTGGGGTCTGTCACTGACCTGAGGAGAACAGATGAGAAATAAGCCATTAGGCAGGGCGATATACCAATAAATGTCCACATTCAAACCAAAAATTATCAATATATACATTAGCATTCAAAAGATTTATAGTTTTGAGAGAAAATGTATTGCGCTCAATAAGGCTGCATTTATTGAATTCAAAATAAATTAAATTTAAAATATGAAGTTTTCTTTGCAAAAACTTTATCATGTTTTTTTTGTTTTGTTTTATTGTGTTAGTTAGCAGGAAGTTTTAGTTATTTTTTAACCTAATTAAAATAACACCAAGTGCAGTTTGACTGAGATTATTTGGTATCATGTAAAACATGATTTTTTTCAAATCAAGAGCCGTGGGAACGAGTCGAGGCCGGTGGAGTAATTGGAAATGAGCGACATTCACCAGTCTCGAGACCCATGGAGGAGATCCGGAAGGATAAAAAGAGAAGTTACGAGAATGAAGGACGAGAGAGGACCAAGCCTGGTTTTTATTTTGTGTTTTGGTTTTGTCTGTGAGCGGCAGTCATCCGAGAGGGGCTGTTGCGCTGTTTTGAGTTTATTTTGTTATAAAAGTTTGATTTAAATGTTCGTTGGTTACCGCCTCCTAATTCTCGACTTACGAACTGTGTTACACTTTTTTTCTTTCTTTTTTTTCTGCACATTTTCTATTATCGTATATTTAAAAAAGTCATTTATTTTTGTGTTGGGTAAGATACATTTTTAGCAGCTATTATTCTAGTTTTGAGTTTGAAATGATCCTTCAGAAATCATTTGTTATTACTACCATTGTTGAAACAATTGTGCTGTGTAATATATTTGTGAAATATATTTGAAACTTTTTTGGGGGATTCTATGGTGAATAGAAAGTTCAAAAGTAACATTTAATTTGAAATAAAAAAGCTTTTTTCAAATTATAAATGTCTACACTGTCACATTTTGATTTCATGCATCCTTACACATTATTCTTTTTTTTTTTTTTTTTTTTTTAAGAAACTGTCTGACCCCAAACTTTTGAACAGTAGTGTATGTATATGATTGTGTTTTTCAATTTATCCACATTGATTTTTGATGACAAATGAACCATTTTGAATTAGTTCATTGAAGCAGTTTGAAGTGATTCATAATAATCCAAGTCTTGAATCTATCAATTCTAAAACTAGTACTTGTCACGATTGAAGAAGGGATCGCAAAATTAATCTCACGACATGGAAACTTGTTATTATAAATAAAAAAGTGCATTAAAATAACTGATAGTCATACTGTAGTGTAATAAAAAAAAATTGTCAGCAAAAACTTTTCAAACACATTGTGTATATTTGTAACATCTGCCAGAACTAATCTGCAATTTTATAATATATTTTGATTAATTTTGACACAAAAAGAAGAAGAGAAGAGCAAGCGAGAGATGACTTGTTGATAAAAAGGCAAGCGCTAAAGGGCCCTCAGTAATGGTCTTGAATGTTGCCGGTGCAATGAAAAGCTTGATGTGTCCTTAATGAGAGATGCCAATTGGTATAAGTGCCTCACCTTCTTCCCTGAACAGTAACACATTTTCCACAGCAATGTTAAACACATTACAAAAATGTAGCTATCATTTCCCGAGCATAACGTGTCATTTCAACTCGCCGCTGTGCAACACTATACCAGTTTGACTGTTCATTTTTATGTACTGACTACACATGAAAAGACATTTTCTCTCTTGAACTGATAACATCCATGATTATAAAACAGAGCTTGCGTGCATTTATGCAAACTATAAAGTGCACAGTAAGTCTCAAAACAATACACAGATGAGTCATATATAATGTACGTATAAGATTTTCATAACATAGAATGCTTTAGCTGTTTTGGTCTCATAATAATTATCTCCAATGTGGCTGGTAAACCTCAGAGGTGTGATCAATGTACACAAATAAGTGTGTCCCTGTACATCTCACCTAAAACGAAACAGAACATTCAGACTTAAAAACAATTCATGCTCACGCAAACACACACACACACACACACACACACACTTTTGCTTTTTAACCATTATAATGGCACACAGAGTGCTTGATATGTTTACTTGGAGCAATGTATGTGGCAGGAAAATAAGACAAAGTGGAACAGAGCAGCTAGTGAGAGATATATATTAGGGATTAAAAAATAAATGAGGTGTTCATTTAGGGTCTGAGGAAACACTGATCGGGCAAATGAATGATTAACGGAGAAAAAGCTCTCTTGGGTCGGCACCATGCACACAAACACTCTCGCACACACACGTCTGGTCACGGCATGTGATTCACAAGCTGGATTAGACAACAGCACGAGGGAGAGGGGGAGGAGAGAGAGAGAGAGAGAGAGAGAGAGAGAAAGAGATGTTTCTTTGATAAAAAGGCAATCGCTACAGTACTGCCATCTCTCCACAGTATCAAAACAAAAGCTACAGCAGGAAATGAAGATAAGTTTCTTGGAAAATAGAGCAATAAAGAAAGACAGTCTTGTATAGATATATATGAAATGAATGTAAATGTGACAGACAACGCAATAGATTTGCACAGGAAGTTATCCAGGGACAACAAGGATGGAGTTTATTCCCACATCCCAACCAGCCTGTCACAGCAACACTAACTCGACCAATGCCGTAGCTTTAGGGGCGGGACTATCTATGTGTTTGCAAACGATCCGTTTTGATGCTAGTGGCAACACTTCCATTGAATGTTTTGCATTTAAGAATTAAATATGAATCATTTGTTAGTTAGTTAATTAGTTCCGTGATTTTGTATCTGTCTAAGCTTAGTTCCCAGACATACATGAGAGAGACTCATCTAATTGGACTCATTAAAGCTTTGTCAGCAGCCTTGCCTCAAAATCCCTCCCTCCACCATTTCCAGGTGCCAGAAAAATAAGGACAACACAGCCACGTGAGCCTGACTGACGCCTGGACCCGAGCTCCCCGAGCGCTCTTCAGGACTCACACACAGAACCTACTTCCTGGAGACCGCAGAGCGAAGCGTCTAAAATAGAAAGATACGCCTCACTCTCACTCCGCATCTATCGCTCCATCTATTTCTCACTCTCTTTCCCTCTGCTTTTAATCATTGGCTATTCAAAGATGAAAAGCCTTTCCGAAAGGGAAAAAGATTATCTGAGCACTTCAAACATGGCTTTTCTCTCTCCAAGAGCACATGAAAATGTCATCGGAAACAAAAATGGCTCTTTTGCTTGACGTTCCGAAAAGTAATGTAGAGGTTGATTTAAGGTCTAGCTGACTACAGGATAAACCCTTTGGGACTAAAGAGTAGTTACTGTACATTAATCTGGAAGTACGAAATGGCTCTCTCCCACATTTCTTTTTTCTTCTGCTGTCAGCGCTGTTCGTTTAAAGCAGCCAATCAAGTTCAAAATAATTCAGCGTTTAAATCATCTTTTGAGATTGTTGTGTTCTGTTCCATTTTGTTAATATTAATAGATATTAAGGACTTTCTCATCAAGTCAGCCAGTTCATATCAATTCAAGGTCTTGACCATTCCATTCACTGTACAATGTACTTCTGAACAAAGGTATCTTTCACCGCATTCATTGACACACATAATAACATGCAATCTCACTGTACTGTGTAATTATATAATTATGCTGTTTACGTGGAGATAAGAACTTGTAAAGCCGGTCTAAGAAACGTAGAAGAACCTCTCAAGTGCAAAGCTCAAACTCAAGGTGAATTCTGCAAGCGAAAATCCATAAGACAAAAAAAAACAGATCATCTCATGAATACTACAAGAGCCGAATCCACTTTGTGTAGCCGAGACTCGCTCCTTGAAGGTTTGTTCTAGTCTCAAAGGCTATTGATTCTGCTTGGCTAACACATGCAGATCCGTATCACATACAGATTGCCGTGTTTTGTATCAATATAATACCAGTTAGTGGATACAACAATGCGTTGATGAAAATCTGCCCATAAACCAGGAGAAGGAGAGCCATGTAATAAGTGGGTAATTCCTGCTGAAGTGTATCTCGTGATAAAAAGGCTTTCTCTGGTGGAGTGTTTTTCTGTGGGCTGGGCGTTCTGAACTGTGTGAAACCTATAGAGATCAGCTTGTAATCTGAGGCCAGCCATTTTTCCTCAGTCGTTAATAATTCATCATCGACCATATTCGCTTTGGCACTGGGGGACAATGGCATGTTTGAAAAAAAAATAAAAAAAAGAGTATTTTTAGAGAGCAAACAAGATTTCAGGGCGCTGGCGAGAGGATGTATTTTTCCGAGGCTTATTTAACAGTTTCAAGACGACAAATACAGGCCAATTCAGATTTGAAAAACTTTGTGTTAGTTTACCCAGTCGCTAAAGGAACTGTCCTCTAAGTGTTTGGTAAATTGCTCAGTGCTTTGAAAGAATACAAGCTCTCGCTGTAAACTGCAAACAGATTCGGAGTCTAGACTGCTACTAAAATTGCCCACAGAACAACTCTTCAGAAAAATAATGCTGTGTGTTCTGTGCATTCAAGATGCCACTTCAGACTTCATAACAACATATTTTACAGATGTCTACTGTTAAGAACTCATTTCAAAAGCAATGCAGGCCACAAACAATGAAGCACTGAAGTTGTAGTTTGATGTAGGCTGTAAATCTATGTAGGCTGAAGTCAGCCATGGATCTTAAACCATCCCTCAAAATGAAGAAGAGATGACTGTTATGGGGTTGAATTAATAACGGATACCAAAAGTTTCTCAGCATCTTGTATTTTGGCATCAATACTAAAACAAAACCTTGTTCAACAAATGAACAGTCTCTGCTAAACAGGACTAAAACAATATCAATAATTCACTCTTTTTTTTTTTCCTATTCCACAGCCACATTTCTAATATATTAATCCTTAAAAATATAAAATATCCAATAGCAACCAAAATATACACTGTAAACGGATACATTTCAATTTATTACAATTATAACGTTTTAAACTAATTAAAAATTATAACAAATTAAATATATATACTGTAGTCTAGCTACTATCAAGAGTTTGAGGTCAATACGATTTTTTTTTTTTTAAGAAATTAATTCGTTTATTCAGCACGGATGCATTCAAATGTTCAAAAGTGAAAGTAACAAATTTATAATGTTGCAAAAAAAATGTATTCCAAATAAATGCTGTTTTTATGTTTGTTTGTTTTTTTTTTTGGAGCTTTTTATTCATCAAAGAATCCTGAAAAAATATTATAATTCACATAAAATTATTATGCAGCATTATTATTATTTATAATTATATTTTCAGACTATAAGTCGCATCAGTCCAAAAATACGTCATGACGAGGAAAAAAAACATATATAAGTCGCACTGACTATAAGTCGCATTTATTTAGAACCAAGAACCAAGAGAAAACATTACCGTCTACAGCCGTGAGAGGGCGCCTTTATGTTTTCAGTGTAGACTACAGGAGCACTGAGCAGCTTAGAGCGCCCTCTCGCGGCTGTAGACGGTAATATTTTCTCTTGGTTCATTTCTCTTGGTTCATTTCTCTCGGTACATGTCAAATTGATTTTGATAAATAAGTCGCACCTGACTATAAGTCGCAGGACCAGCCAAACTATGAAATAAAGTGCGACTTATAGTCCGGAAAATACGGTAAACATTTACAAATATTTTTCTCCACTGTTAATAATAATGGTTCTTGAGCAGCAAATCAACACATTAAAATTATTTCTGAAGGATCACGTGACACTAATAATGAGTTATGATGCTGAAAATTCAGCTTTGTCATCACATTAATAAATGACATCTAGAAAAATATTAAAAGAAAACACTTTTTTTTTTAAATTATGGGTTTACTGATTTTTTTTAAAAAATCCATTAACTGTAGCCCTCTAGTCTTCATAAAATACTTCTTTCAAAATCTTACCAACCCTAAACCTTGGAATGGTAGTATATATTGCCACATACACACACACAATATTTTATACTTGTTGAGCAACAAAATGAAAATTAAAATGTCATATTAGCATTGCAAAAACATTTACCAGATCAATCCATGGACTTTCACTTCAAATGAAAGCCAAATGTTTAAATGGATTTAAGTTAAAACACATGATAAAACACAATCAACTCTCGCCCTATCGTGACCATTCATTCAGCTGACCTGAAATTCTCTCACACCGGTCCTATGGCTTTTTTCACCGTTGAGCCCTGAGAGCTAAAAGCAGGCAGGGATAAAACACATTCAATGGCACTTGACAATTAACTGCTTACTTAACTGCATTAATACTTAATGGATTCTCGCATGTCGAAAGATGACAGACGCCGTTTCAAATGCACACACTCAGGAAATCACAGACTGAATACTTCATGGGCAACATTTTGATGAGGAACCAGACATTGTTGATTTATGATACACTGCCTTTTTTGCAGTCGCAGAGGAAAAGCGCTAAGAGAATCTGGCTTTTTCATTGCGGGCCCTGGGAGGATAGAGTGATTGTAGGGTTTTTGGCAGTGCCACACAGCTCTCCGTCCCCAGCCACTTTGATGTTCCTAATTAATATACAGATCCCGGCCTCTTTTCCAGCCCTCCGCACAGATTCTTCCCCATCAACCTCAAAATAAAACATGGCGTAAGAGTCGCTGATGTACACTTCCTGTCAGTAGGGGTGACGAGGGGAGCGAAGGGCCCGTCAGTCAGGGTTTGCGTCAGAGTCGTTACGCACGTTGACTGTTTAATACGCCGGCCCCTTGAGTTGGATGGGGTCTGAAGGTTGTGTTTGAATTAGCCTAGCAAGGATTAGCATATGCCTGCATAATGAATCAAAAAGGCAGCAGCACATCATGTCAGACCATCTGAAGTCCCTGCACGATTCACGAGACACACTTCCAAGTGTCAAACTTTACCTTTCTCACACTGCAACTAAACAACTTTAGCTTCTATAAATAAAGCTCATTCTGATTCTGTTTCTGATTCTGATTCTTCTACTGAAAACGGAGGTAAAACATCCTTTTAGCCCCAAATGTGAGCAAATAAAGACCTGCCTCTATCTACTGTATCTATCTATCTATCAAAAAAAAAAGCAGAAACGTCTATGTTGGACAGATAGAGGAACTAGGGATGTCTTGGAACCTCATAAAATCATTAGAAATACACATAACTGCATGTCCAATAACCATACAATGAATTGAAGAATAGCTTAAAATAGCTTTAGAGGAAGTACGGCATGTCACATTGACACTTGCTACCCAATTACACACAATCTGAATATCCTAGCATCTTTCTATAATGCCAGCCTTTCAAATGTCAGTTTGACTCTAAGAGAAAGAGAAACAGAACTGCTGCAGATCTGAATGAGCCGAGGACCCACACACAGATGTGTGATAACCAGATCGCACACACATCAGTGCATCTGTCCCACAATCCTTGTTATTTAGGGGTTTTAGAATGCAGCTTTTGGCTTTGACAAATCATTCGCTGGCTGGCAGTAGATTTAGGTCAATGGCCTAGTTATTTGGGAAATTAAAAGTGTTAGAGAGACATAACGATTCGAGCACGCCCAATAGAAGAGAGAGAGGGGAAAGAAGAACAGAAGAAAAAAAAAACATTTAGTCGTGCTCACAGACTCACTTTCTCAAATCTAATCTGCCCATAAATCAGATTAAAGAGGTAATTTAGGTGGCAGATACAGAATATTAAAAAGAAGCGAGTCACATCAAAGCAATGAGAAATGAGAAGATGGGATTATTGAAGAGTTATTTATTCTCTCTCACAGGCTTCTCAAACAGACTCGAATCAAATGTTCTAGAAATAAGCATCAATTATTTGTGGGTAACAGTTTTCAATCTAACGTCCTAATTTGCTTGATTTAATTTACTTTACAGTAGAGAAAGAGGAAAATATGACACGTTGCAGGCTGGATTCAAGCCTGCTTTTCTAACATGAGCACTACGGCTTAACGTGCCTGCAAAAACATGTTGCCTAACCGCTGAAAAAACTAAAACAAACAAAAATAAAAACACTGACACAAAATATACTTTCAGTACATTTACGCATTTCAACCTCAAATAACCACAACGCGACAAAATGTCTAGTGGGATTCTGATTAACCATGTCTGTCTTGCGAGGAACTGGTGGTTTGTGATGCCATCGGTCTAGAGACTTTTTTTACATCTAAAATATGAGTAATTTAAAGCAGATGCTTTCACCCAAAGAGATTTGAAGTACTTTTGTTTTACTTGTAGTCCCCATCGCATTTCCAGAGCTGTCTGTCCATGAAAAAACTTCCTCATAATCAAACATGGGGTACTGTTATTATGTTTACAGTGAAGTACAATACAGTTGAAGTTATCACAAAATAATTCCAATCAAATGCATCCCACTACTCAAAAAAAAGGGTGTTAAATGATTGGATCAGTGCATTAGGTATAAATACAGCATAATAAACCTGCCACTGTACATTATGTTTTTAATACTAATCAAAACACAATATTGACAAGAAAACCAGAAAACCGCTTATGGTTTTGGCTGGATAACTGTTGTAGGTTTAATAAGACAATCAAACATGAACAAAGTTAGGCCTAAAAAAAGAAAAGAAAGAAACTGCAGAGCTAATTCTAATTACAGACCTGCTTCCCAGTCAATCTGAGCATCAAATCAGCAATGTGTTATAGCAAATAATCATGCAGTGGAGACTACAGCAGTTATTTAGGTAGTTTTGTTCTACATTTGATTGCTTTTGTTCTGTTTTCTTTTTAATTCCTGAATTTTACATGATATTGCTATCAGACACATGAAAAAAGCACTTTTGACTTGATTTGCATCTATTTTCTAAATGAATGTGCTTTTCTTTATTTATTTGATATTTACATTTACATTTCTAGATGTAAAAAAAATACATTTCTAAATGTAAAAAAAAAAAATAATAATAATAATACATCGCATAAATATAAATTTTTCCATATATGTCCATATTTTAATGTATATTGCATAAAAATTTAAACTATGTTATTATCTAGTTAAAACACATCTCAGTCTAATAATACAGTAAAGTTTTTATTATCTACATGTGGCAGCTCTGACTTCTCCTGGCCTGTGCATCACTGATGTGTTAGTGTACTGTGTGCGTGACAGAAGCCTGTGGGGCAACGAGAAGCACCCAGCCTCTGATTCATCTTTACTCTGTTGTTCCAGAGGCCCGTTCAGCCAGTATAAAGAGAGATTGCACACAACTACAGAATGGTATTAGAGCTGTAAATGTTACAGAAACAATCCTCCTTCCTTTATTGCTCAAATGAAAAAAGGAAGAATAGAATAAAACATAAAAAGGGGAAAAAAGGGAGAGGGAATTAATGAAAGAAAGAAAAATAAGATAGTTTGCAACCTGCAATCAGCTAAATGAAACCACAGAATTTGTCCTTTAAAACACCAAAGGGAAGCAGTGAAATGGTGAAGAAGAGTCTGTACACTATTCTCAAAGAAAAACCGGCTTAAAAATGCTTCTTGTGAATCATTTTGGTTCTCTTGGAATATATTTTCAGTTAATTGTGGGATAAACGTCTGAAAATAATTAAAGTATTAAACCATGCTAAATGACTGTTTAAGTTAATCAACATATGGTGTTTTCAGGTTTATATTTGTATAAGCTACAAACATGAGTGCATCTGAGATGGCAGAAGTACAGAATGTGAGGAATACAAAAATGCCTTTTCTGAAAATACGTTAACAGTGTCATTGTATAAACTGGCAGAGAAAAAATTTATTTAGCTCATATGCCCTTTTGAAACAATTAATCATAATTCAGTTATGCAAAATTGAGTTTCAACTGAGTCAATATATTAGTTCAACTGTGACTATGAAAATGTTATCTGAAAAAATGGAAGATAACAGATGAAGGCAAATAATTTTGGGATTTGCTTAAGATTCTATTTAGCAGTGTTATTAAATGATTAGTGCTTTCTTTATGAATTTTCATCATCTTTACAGTCTTCAGTGTCACATGATCCTTCAGAAATTATTCTAATGTGCTGATTTGCTGCTAAAGAAACATTCATCATTTATTTTAAAAACAGATTTAACATGATAAATGTCTTTATTGTCACTTTTGATCAATTTAATGCATCCTTGCTGAATAAAAGTATTATTTTTAAATCATATTTTTGAACAGTTTATATATATAAAATATACTACAATTCATCTTGTTTCAAACTCTTACGACTTTATTTAAATGCACAATGCAAGATAGTAGCATTTAATAAATGAATGAGTGCTGTTTAACCAAAAAAATAATAATAAATAATATTTTTGGGATTTGCTCAAGATTTTTTATTTATTAAAGCAGTTATTAAATGATTAGTGCTTTGTTTTAGTTAACTTTAAGTGAGCATTAGATGATGGCAAAGTAATCTAAACATTAAAATATAAGAAGCAATGCATGCATAATTAAGTCAATATACAGTATATCCAATATTGGGTGAAACTAATTTTCAGATGCTAATATATATTTTAATAAATAAAATAAATGATATAATAATCAGCCAGTAACCAATATGCTACCAATATATTTTGCATCCCTAATTGGCATATCACTAATGTAACAATATTCAATGTTAAAACTGTAAAATGAAGAACATTATTGATTCCTCTTCTGGTTATTCTTCTATGTTTTCATTTTGAATGCTAAATGAAAACACAGATACAGAACACACAAAACACACCCAGACAGACAAACACACACTGTCTCACACACACACACACACACACACACACACACACACACACACACGACAGTGGCACTGTCAGAATCGATCAGAGGGAGACGGTGGAGGCCCAAGGGGAAGATGGCAGATAATGGATTATAGTGCAACTCTTTTGTGCTCCCTCCGGTTTGGCAACTGAAAAAAAGCCGAGGACAATGGGAGGGCTCGGTGCCATTGGAAAATTTAGGGGAAGTATTAATTTAAGGGGGGGGGGGGCATTAACGGTAAGGGAAACATGAAAGTGCTTCTCTAATCCATACTCAGTGTTATTTGTTTTGTTCCTACCAACCAGAATCAAATATTTTATTTCATCTCCCTTCAAAGCACCCCAGAGGATGAGAAAACAAAGCTCGTGTGGAGGGAGGCAGAGTGAGTGAGCATATGCACAGTGACTCTCTGAGGACGTTAAATACAAAGTGCTACATTTGAGGCTCTTTCTCTGCTCCCTGTAGTGTGACTGCTGCTGTTTTACATAGAACGACTTAACCACCTTTCATTCATCTCTCAAAGCTGGTAATACGCTGAGGCTGAGATTATAGCATGTGCTGTATGCTACAGCACAACAAAATAACAAAATATAAGTATGAAATAAAGTTTTCCCATCATGCAATCTTATTTTGCTCATAAACCTTAGTCAGAATTGATGCAATATTTAGTTTCACATGAAAAGTGCATCGAGGCACAAACGGGCAATTCAAACTTTTTTCCTCAGAATTGCATGATAAACTCAATATTGTGAGATATATAATCCAGTTCTGGGTGAAAAAAAAAAAAAACTTTTCTGAGAATTGCAAGTTTACATCACACAATTCTGACTCAACTCGCAAAGGCAAGTTATAAAGTCAGAACAGCAAGATATAAAATGCCAATTCTGACTTTTTTCCTAAGAATTGTGAGATTATATCTCGAAAGAAGAAATCATTTTGAGATGTGAACTCGTGATTACAAGAAAAAAAGTCACAATTTTGAGATAAAAGTCGCCTTTTAACTTTTTCTTTTTAGGTGGAAACGGGGTTCCATGCTCTTCTCCCCAAGACTGCATTAAAAAAACAAGAAAGCAGTAATATTGTGAAATACGCTCACAATAAAAAAAAGGAAAAAAATTTATAAATAAATAAAGTGTCATTTATTCATGCGATGGCAAAGCAGAATTTTCAGCATCATTACTTCAGTCTTCCGTGTCACATGATCCTTCAGAAATCATTCTAATATGCTGATTAGCTGCTCAAGAAACATTATTTCAATGCAATACAAATGCAGTCTTCTTTAATAAAATGAAAATACAATTTAAAAAGGCAACTTTTTTTTCCTGAACCAAATCTGTCATATGGCTTCAAAAGTCTAGTGCACAAGTCAATTGCCATTTGAAGAGTTTTCATCCTTTTTTAATGGAAGAAAAACAGCGGCACGAACATTGTGCCATACATCTCCTTTTGTGCTCCACAGAAGAAAGTCAGATGGAATGATAAAAGAGAGTATATGAGAGAAGTATATGATGACAGATTTTCATTTTTAGGTGAATTATTACTTATAACGGACTCATAAATGGCCTGTCATAATAATGGACTTATTATTCTATTTTTATCATCAGAACTGTTCTCCAGCAATCTAGACATTTCCTACAGTCAGCCGGAAGCTTGAAACCTCCATGAGCCCATTAGTGGAACTAGACGGATTTTGAATTACAGGCCCCTCTGGCTGTACTACATATACACAGTGTTCCTGTGTGTGTGTGTGTGTGTGTGTGTGCCGATGAACGTCCAAGGGGCCACGGTCAAGCTGTAGTAACCAGGGGCTCTGCTGTGGGACTCGCATGCCTACGATGGGCTGGACACCATGCCAGGCCAAGGGCAAGTCCTGCATGTGCCCCTCCAGCCGCACATTCCACACCACCCTGCCCCCAACCACGCCATCCTCCAGCCCCTCTCAACCCCTCAGGTAAACCCATTCAAATAGGATCAGAGAGATGAACATATGGCAGCCTAACAACAGCGGTGATTTGGAGAGGATTTTCAGGTTGAAAGAAGATGGGGGTGGGGGGGGGGCAAGCACAGGTTACACTACAGAGAGAAGTACAAAATGTCACTTACAGTGTTCATTTAATTAAGATGAACCTTAAATAGACACATTTTGATTATATTGGATTGAAATAAAATGAATCTTTAAGCTTTGTAAACAAATATACATATAAAAAAATCTATTTAAAATAGGGTACTGCATTTTTTGGAGTCCCTTTAATACTATTACTAATTATAATAATACATGAATAATATAAATTATATTTAAAATGAAAACAACAAAAGTGCATTATTATTAAGCAATAAAATATATTTATATTATTCTTATTATTTAACAATATAATAATAATAATAATAATAACAAATTAAATATAGAAATAACTTACAATAAAAAGTTATTATTAATAATAATAATAATAATAATAATAATAATAATAATAATAATAATAATAACAACAACAACAACAACAAGTGATATATTGTTAATAATAATAATACATATTTTAATATCTAATTACCTAAATGTTCAATATTTTTTGTTTTAACCTGTTCTTAATAATAATAATAATAATAATAATTATTATTATTATTATTATTATTATTATTATTATTATATTGTTGATATTGGTCAATGCTACTACTACTAATAAAATTAACAATAATTATTTGTATTTATATTTAACGTAGTAATAATAATAATGACAATGTATGTTTTTAAATTATTAATATTATTATCAATAATAATAATAATAATACAGGATTCAAGATTCAAAATATATAATTTATATGTATAATAATACATATTAATTATAAATCACAAATAATTGCAAAAGGTCTGGCGTGCAACTAAGCAGTTAACACACCAAGGCTATACCAAATTGCCAACAGAGCTTTGGAGAGAAAAGGGACAGCATACATGAACCAGGCACAGTCTGCAGTGCTGGAACATTTTAGTGCATCATGGGAAAAGGAGAGACAGCAAAAGCAAAAAGACTACAAGATGAGTTATCATTGGAGGCTGATTGTGGCTTGTTTGGCTTTGAAACTGCATGGTTAATTTCCTCACGGAGGCCCCAAGCACTTGTTAGACCCATTGCCAGCGAAAACTTGGGCTCAGCTACTAGATCTGCCCAGGCTCTGGAGCGTGTGTGTGTTTGCGTGTGAATGACGATGAAGGAGAATGTGTTGAACACTGATAACAGTGGCAGTGCGAGCACAGGGTTACGCCCCAAGGTGGAGTGGCCGGACACTTTAGCTCGCTCACACTCTTTCACGCTTGCAGTTGCAATATCGAGGGTCACTTCACAGAAAACTAGACTTTAAATGCTTAGCATTCTAGACAGGCTTCACAAAACTCTTATGGTCTTACGGATGTGGTTAAGGGTGGGTGGAGTAACCAAAATCTTATTTCACGATGAAAAAGTTTATTTTATGACAGTAATAGTACACCACTATTAAAAAAGTTTGGGATCACTAAGATTTTTTTTTAAAGAAATGAATACATTTATTCAGCAAGGATGCATTTTACTGATCAAAAGTAATGAAATTTATAATACTACAAAATATTTCCATTTCAAATATTGTCAAAGAATCGTGAAAAAAGGCATCCCTTTGGCCACAAAAATTTTAAGCAGCGCAACTGTTTTCAACACTTATAATATAAAAAAAGTAAATAAAAGGCAGACATTAAAACTCAACATGATTTTGTCTAAATAAATTAATTAAAAAAAATCTAATTAATGGTTTTAAAGGCTTCAAATTCTGCAAATTTAGGCCTCAATTTGTTATTTTTGAATTTTGCATCGTAACTTAATACTAGTGTATTCATACAACCCAATTAAAAACATATTACTCAAACCAGCAAAAAAGAAAATATGTTTTAAAATAATTCTCATTTTAAATTCCGATTTAAAAATCCAACTCATTTACATACCTTGGCAACCATAACCAACAGAAACTGTTTTTTTTGTTTCTCTATCATTATATGTAAATAACTTGAAGCAGGCCTTGGCACTGACAGCAGCAAAAATACTGCGGTAAACGTGGTAGAGCAGAGCCTTTACCTGCATTACATACCAGTCTTAGATGTGGTATAATTATGCAGTGAAGTGTGGAAATGATGTTTTGGTTAATGTAATTTCAATCCGGATAACAATACACTCAATCACCCTTTGAAGCCACTTAGGAAGGCCAAAAACATGCTTTAGATAAATGGATGCTATTATCCAGGGAGCTCTCCTATTGAGGACGGTTCCAGTAATGGCAGATGCCGCTGCCACTTCCTCCCGCATCAGCCAAGAACCAATCGTGCTCAGTCCAGCTAGGCGTAGCTGGAGAAAAACTGGAGCTCCTAATCAAACTGTACGCTGACAGGGCCAAAAACAGGGTGGTGTTTGTTGTGCTGAGGAAATGGTTGACGAGATAATTACGCCAAAACAGCCACTACCACCCATCCATTCCCCAACTTCCTACAGTCCATCATCACTCCCAATCAGCAATCACACTTCCGGATATTCTCTATTGCTTCAACCCCAAAGCATCTCTGCTAGCAGGACTCCAGAACAAGCGGGAGGATCACGAAACAATGTTGGTGATGCCCTGAGGACAGTCATGCCTGAGCGGCCCACTGCACACAGCGTGGGGGCATTCCTGGCCTCTCGCCACCACACTGACTGACTCAAGCCTGAGTCAAGCAATCGTTTGCCTGTGCTTCATGTCGTGAGTCCAGTTCAGAGTAGCAAGCTAAAGCTAGTTTACAGGTCTGTCACCTGAAACCTCATGAGGATGACCCTCATGTATATCATGCGTGAATTCCTGTGGCTCAGTGGTAGAGTATTGCGTTAGCAGTGCGAAAGGTTGTGGGTTCAACTCCCAGGGAACATACTGGTAAAAAAAAGTACAGCCTGAATGTTGCTTTGGATAAAAGTGTCTGCTAAATGCCATGTAAGTTAGAAGCGTGTATCACTGTGATACTAGCTTTTTTTTTTTTTTTACTGTACAATTTGTTGTGTTTTTGTCATTTTTATTCATTTATGCCTACAAAATGTACTATATAGACTAGAGCTGGGACAAACGATTATTTTTTAAACGGTTAATCTAGCGATTATTTTTTCGATGCATCGATTAATCTAACGATTAATTTTTTCAGACCGATTCGATTTCGATTATATCCCCATTAATTGGCTACTGACAATTTATACATGTTGATTTACATATCTGAAAAAGGTCACCCAAAATACTTGTTTAGAGCAATTGAAAGAATACAGTAACCAATGTAAACTTGAGGGCTTTAAGCTAATACAGAGAGTGCTTTTCCAAAAAAATAAAAAATAAAATTAACAGTGGGAGCCAGCAGCCTGTCATGGAAAAAAATATCTCAGAATGCTCCACGTGAAACTTTGGCGTTCCGCCCTTTTTCTATCGTGTCTAATGATTTTGATTAATATGCACGAGGGAGAGAGAGAGAGTAAGAAGCGCTCGTGTTGTTTGAAGACTGTGAGTGTGCGCGCGCAGCCGGGGCTCTCTTTCGTACGCGCCCTGTCAGGCATCACTCACCGATCAAATAAGGCTTTGACAGCCGCCAAAATAAAGATCAATGCAGAAAAACCCCTGGATTGGTTATATAACGTTGGACAGAATGTTGATCCGGCCATCGCGTATATTCAGCGCACATAAGGTAAACGTTTTGCAAACGTTTTTTAGAGAAATAAAAACAGGTCGACGAATCGATGCGCATATTTTGCGTCAACGTATTTTTTGCGTCAACGTCATCGAAGACCTCGACGCGTTGTCCCAGCCATAATATAGACATAAAAATCTATATAAAGCATATTTTATTCATTTTTATTTCAGTTTAGTTTAGTTTGTTACTAAAAGAAAATGAGAAATGATGACTTGGCAACTAGCTGGAAATATTTTTAATATTTTTAAATATTTAAAAAGTTTAATATTACATTTATACAGAAGTATAGAATGTTTTTATTTATCTTAATGTTTAAATAATGAAATGTAATTTTTTTACTGTAATTTTACAGTTACACTATATATATATATATATATATTTATATATTTATATTTACTTATATATTTATATATATTTTTTTATGAAATACTCCTTTCATTTTACAACAATATTAGAATTACACAATTTTCTTGTTTTTTCTCATTTTTAATATTACAATAATAATATTGTATGTTGAAATAGATTTATTTTCTTACTTAAGTGAATTTTTATACCCCCCCCCCCCAAACCCCACCACCCAAATCATTCAACCCATAATTTGTTATAGCTTTCTGTTATATTCATGCACTCCCTAACAAAATCATCCAAATCATTCTAGAATGCTTAATTATGTCCAGATACAGCTATTTAATTAATTTGGTGAGAATTCATGCAATGTTTCATATTGCAATATGTATCACATAAAAAAAGACACAGTGTTTGTCTTGTATTTCCCGTACCGTGCAGCCTTACTGTCTAGAATTTTACATTCCTTTCAAACCAAAAATGCACATTCAAGGCGCTCATTTGAATTTCGAAGGGTACAAAAACAGGGCTGGTTTTGCTAAGGGTGTGTTTCACAAGTCTGTTTTGAATGGATGGCAAACAAACCAGTCAGATGGCCAGAGATATATTCAAATTCCTTGTTTTAAAGACATCCTGTCAGTGGATATTGTTTCTATTCAAATCTGACCAAGGGAGATCTAAACCACATCTATAACATTCGTCTATAGTATGCTTCAGAGGAATCCAGGTACCTTTTAGGCAGAATTGAGAGCGGGCAGCTAATAGGACAGCTATAAATAAGCACAAGGATTGTCAGGGGTGTCAGGGCTCTAAATGGAATGGTTCAGTCTGAGCAGAGGGCTTTTTAATTAACAGTTCTGCCTTCTGAGGAAGAGATGGTCTTCACAGTATTAAAGCCAAAGCAGTCAGACCTCTGTTCCAAACAGACACAATACACAACCACATCCCGTCTGAAAGTCTCATGCGTTTCCCCTGTTGTGACTAAAGGACACTCTCCATCAGCACTCAACATCATAACAAACACTCACACTTTAATGAGCACAGAGAAACCAAAAATGAGTCGTGAGTCACATTTCACCCCAAGATCAAAAGAAATTATAAATGCAATATGCATGAGGAAAATGAAGTAAGTTTTGGACTGAATTTGAAGTGTACTTTAATTTTATGCACTGACAAGATTTTCATGATGATACACTAGTATTAAAATACTATACATTTATAACTCACCCCAATGTAACATTTAATTTTCATTTGCAAATTTGCAAAAATCATTCTTGAATCGAATCAAAAACCTATGAATCGTGAATTGAATCAATTCACTGTCTACCCAAAGATTCACAGCACTACTCAAAAAATAGATATTTAAACTGAAGAGTACATTTCCAGTTAAAGTCAAATTGTATCCATACATGATGGCAGAATTTTTCAGAATTAAATAACTTAATACAACTGTCTTAAAGGAATAGTTTACACATACATGCAAACTTTCTGAAAATGTTCTCATCCCCAGGTTATCCAAGGTTATGCGGTGAATGGGTGCCATCAGAATTAGAGTCCAATCAGCTGACAAAAACATAACAATAATCCACAATATAACTTTGATACCAACCTAACTTTAGAGCTTTAGTATTTAGAATAACCATATGAATGAATATTTGTCTTTTTTGGTTGAAATATTGTTTGTCATGCATTTCTAAAAAGGAAAATATAAACTCTAATAACCCAAGTTTGGGTTGAAAATTGGTCTTGATCATAACACAGTGGCGCTGGGTTGGAAATGCAGACGTGAAGGAGTGCACGCACGTCACGATAAACTTGGGCATCTCCATTCCAGACGCAGTTTTCGCCTCTGATGTCATAAATGGAGAAGTGGAGGTCTTAATGGCCTCTTTTACTGAATGGAAGAGGTACTTTTAATATAACGTCCGTGAGGGTCTTATGTCATATTTACATAAGAATTTACAATATCTGCACTTTTTGAGGTGTTATTAGACAATTATGGTTACAGTAACACACATGTAAATTTGTGGCCTTATTTTTCGTGTTTAAACTGAATGTACGTTAGTTTCCTAAAGGACACAGCATTATGTAATAAAGACTAGCATAATTATTTCGAGGCTGTTGAAGGGGTAATTGTAAAAAGTAATGTTTTGCAGAAGCCTGCTTTTGTGAAGAGGAGGCGGTTTTCTCAGCTTCTTCAGAAGAGAGGACTGTAAAACTTCATAATTCCATCATTATCATTTTTTTTTTACTAAGACTTAAATAATGTCTGTTTTTGTAGATGTTGAAAACCAGAGACAAGATAACTTAATTCTTTTGAGACTGATGTGAATTATTTTTAGAAAATGTATGTTTCTGTTGTGTCCTGCCTGTTTACTTCACATTTTAATTAATGCTACAACAGTATGATTACATGTTCATGTTTTATTGAAACTACTGATGTCCCTTTTTTCTTTGAAGAACTCAGACTAACTTTGGAGCTAAGGACACAGAAGCCTGCTTGTGTGAGGAGGAGGAGATTTTCTCAGCTTCTTCGGAAGAGAGGGAAAGAGAGTTTAAGGTAATTGAACTTCATAATTTCATGTTATCATTTTTTTTTTTTTTTATGAGAAGTTAAAATGCCTTGACAAAATATTCACTTCACAAGGTGTTATTTGAAGTTCTGTTGACGTGCGAATTACAGGTGGATTACTGTGATGTTTTGATGAACTCTAATTCTAACGGCACCCATTGACCACAGAGAATCCACTGATGGGCAAGTGATGCAGTACTAAATTTCTCCAAATCTTTTCTGATGAAGAAAGAAATGCATGAGGGTTAGTAAATGTTCAGCAAAATGCCATACTATTCCTTTAAAACATTTTATGTAAAATGCATTTCTATCGAATTTGGGGTGAAATATGAAATATGTCTATTTGTGACATTCACTCAAACATCAAGGGAAAGGATACAGATGTTGACTCATTTTCAGCAGTGCTGTCAAAATGACTACATAAGTGCAGCCCAGAATAGGCTGACAGAGGCAGGTGAGTGAAGGGTTAATGTACACACACTTCTGCACGCTTTCACCCCCAACACTTCAAAGGTAAGTCATTTCTCTGCTCGGTCTCTGCATCTGCCAAACCCAGAGCCTCTTAAGAGCTGCTTTTGACTGTTGTGGTTGTAAAAAAAAATAAAAACCAACTTGTCCTGTCTGTGAGCCTTTCAAGTTCAGGGTATAAAAGCTCCAGGCCGCCTGCCATTATAATATGCCTAAACACACACACACACACAAACACAAAGCCGCAGCAAAACCAGGGGATGAAAAGAGAAAGTTCAAATCTATTTGACAATCATGTAATGACTCTTTCAATTATGGGAATGATATTGAAAAAATATCACATCTGAGGATTTCAGATAATAGATTTAAAAAAAAAAAATTCAGATTCAATCATGCCGTTCATAACACACTCTGCATGACAAATCATATTTAATATTATAATGTTGTTTAAGCATGTTTGATCAGCAGCTAAATGACTTCATTTTAAGGAGACAATCGAGGAGAATATGAGGTTCCTCTCCCAAAAAAGAAAACATATCAAACTTTAATCATTCACATTTCATTTATATTTTACATTTACAATGGAGACAGGAATAAATTAGTCATTACATCAATAACAGCTACCACTAGTGCTCATTTTTATGAAGCTCTTCCCAAACTTCACAAAACTCAGTGATCTTCAGAGATTTGGAGTCTATGCAAACTTTTACAATCTTTTAAAACTGAAGCCTTGATATTATATAAAGACGTTTTTAATGTTACAAAATAGTTCAAAATAGTACAAAAATGCTGTTTTTATTTACTCATGAAAAAACGTGGAAAAGGGGAATATAAAAAACAATAAGCAGCCAAGTGTTTTCTACATTGATAATAAGAATGCTTACAAATCAGCATTTTAGAAGGATTTCTGAAGAATTGTGACACTGAAGACTGACATAATGGCTTCTGTAAATGAATCTACAATAATACATTACTTTTCTAATCATACTCAAATAGAAAACAGCTGTTCAATTATGTAATCATATTGACTTTTTTACTAAACAGATGCAGACTTGGTGTGCATAAGAGTCTTCTTTCAATTTTTTTTTTTTAAAATGTGCTAGTTAAAACTCACAACAAATCACACTTTTTCTGTTCTGTTCATTCAACTAAAGCACTTAGTCAACAAGCGTCATGTTAAATGATGCTAATCAACAAAACAGGATACAGACGCTTCACCAGTCTAAACCAAGAAGACACTATGCATTTTTTGGTGCACCAATCTGCCAGACAAGATCTTAAGAACATCACGCTTAAGTCAAGCTGTCTGTGACTACACTAACATTCCCCTTCAAACCAAACCGTGAGTGCAAGAGACGCGGACTGATGCTTTAATGGCAAGCTAAGGCTACATTCCTGTGCAGCACCATGCCTCTTCCCTGAGAGACAGGGGCCAATGGGGGCACAGTTGAGAACTGCAGCTCAACCCATTGCTCCTTTAGCTATATCTGCACTAAATACTAGAAATTTGGCAAAACTACACATTGTGAAAATCTACTAAACCCAATGACAAACAAACAATAGCCTATTATATAGGACACATGACATAAGAATGCATGTTTCTGGCATTTCATCTTTATCAGCACTGGCTCATGGATGGAGGCTGCACGTGTAAATACAAGTAAGTCATGAGGGCTGTGATTAAGATGGAGACAGAGATATAGTTATCTAGTAGGTCTCTGTTTTTGGATCTGGTTTGAGCAGCAGGAGGCCTGTGGGACGCAGGTTGAACAGACCAAATCTGTTTTTTATTTTTATTTGTATTGTTAATATAAATATGAGCAAATTGTTGGCAACAGACTTGCTGTCTGTGTCATTCCTGTCCCTAGTTCAGTATATCAGTATATCTTTTGAGGACTAGATTCACAAAATATTAAGACAAGGATGACACAATTACCTGCAACATGACTGCAAGATCATATATTAAATATAGCCGATCATACATTAAATACAGCAATAACATTGCTGCACTTAATGGCAATACTCTTCACTGCCGTTTTTACAAAGCAAAACAGTTAATATCAATATTAAAGGAATGTATTAAAAAATACATTTGCAGAATATAATAAAAAAAGAACAAATTTAGAGTGATTATTTGAACCTAACAATTCTAATTATAGAATTATATATATATATATATATATATATATATATATATATATATATATATATATATATATATATATATATATATATATATATATATATATATATGATAATAATGTATAATATCTCACAAATAAATAAACCAAATGTTTAATAAACTTGATAATAAATAATAATAGTAAAATAAATTTCCCTTTCATGTACATTATGGACAAAAACAAATGAAGGATTTATTGTTAACTATTTGTAAAATTTTCATTAACTGATATAAAACATTTAAAAACAGGCAATTTCTCTCTTTTTAGTTTAAGTTGAAGCACTAAAATCTAGTGTTGTGTTCGATACATTGATATAATGATGTATCAGAGATTTGCCCTGGCCCAGTATCGATATTGTGGCACGTGTGCAGCAGTGGACCACGCTTAATTTGAATACAAGAAAACTATTTAAAACGGAGTATAAAAATTATGAAAAGAGCACAATATATAGGCTACAACAAGGTTTAATCTGGCCGCAGAGTTGCCTGATATAAAGAGACGTGATCCTTAAACAGAACTTAAATCACACTTAAACAGTAAGGAAATATCTGCTAAATGTGCTACTTATCTTTGTCAACCTGGCAACCATACTCTCTCTACACTGTGGTTAATGTACTTGCTTTCTCAAAACACCGACAAACTTGCAGTTTAGCAATCTCCACTTCAATATTCTATTCTCAGAAAAGTATAACTCATCAAGTGTTCATTTATGAGAGAGAGATAGAGGCTGTGTGTGTATGCATGAATTACCACCCTTTTGCCGCATTTCTCCATTAACAGTTAATCTGTGGCTTTAATTCCTTTAGAAACAATGATGCTACCAGGTCCTTGTTGAGAAAGATAATGTAGCTCTTGAGCGATTAAGCTATTTAGTTAATAAAACTGCAGGGCAGCGCTAAAAGGTTTGTTCCTGGATGTCTGAGTGCGGCCACAACGTGATCTGTGTGAGTGACTGAGCGTATATGTGCGTTAGATACAGAAGACAGAGCATTAGTTTAGAACTCTTCGATTTTATTTATTTTTTTATTGCAGAGAGTGTGTTAATTTGTATACTGATAACCTACCAGCAATGTAAATAATATATTAATATATAAATAATATATTAGAATGACTACATTACAAGGTACATTTATCAGGATGACTACAATTATTATTTATGGGCTTAGAAACAAGATGCAAACAATCAGAATATTGTACCTGGTGGGGAGTGCCCAATGTAAACATTAAACATATGCCATTATCTTATATTGTGCTGTGGTACAGTTATGGAGGCCCTTCATAATGCAACTGCCTGCTCTGTCAATAGTTAGAAATGGCCCTATAGCATGCAGGGTTAAATAAACCACTGTTTTACTAAATTCTGCTGAGGTGAAATTCAGTAAAGTCCTGTATCGTGATACGTATCATATCATGAGTTTTCTGGAGATACACAGCCTTACTAGAATCCTAAAAAACCCTTTAAACATGCAATAAAAACAAATGACAAACACAATAAAACTACTACAAATTTGACTAAAATCCAAATGTAAACCGAAAATATACAAATATAAAACTGAAAAGAATTTTATATAAATAAATAAAACTATAATAGTATATCAGTGATAGCAAAATAACCTTGCAATGAGACATACCAAGAAATTTCAGACTCCCTGGCCCTGGGTAGTGTGCTTACCCACTTAAGAATTAGGGAGCAGGTTGAGAATAACACACAAATTTGCTATAACAAAACATTTCACTGTAAGTGCCGTTCTGTAGCACAAATAGTGATGCACAACTCTAAAAAATGCCAGGGTCATGTGTAAGATTCCCAAGGAAAGCAAAAGGTCAGAGAGCTGGCAGAATGCATAAAAAATATCTGAATTTGTGTTCCGAAGATGAAGAGTGGTCTTACTGGTTCGGAAAAAAATAAGTGTGAGTAATTAATGACAGAATTTTCATTTTCCGGTGAATTACTCCTTTAATTAGCCATGCGAAATAATATAGGACACAAATGAGGCACCACCGTCAACTGAAGCCTTCTAAAATTACAGCGGTTTAGCATTTAGCGCTTCCGTTTCCCATAGTTTTGTTCACATACACTATGAGTCCATCTCAAACTACAAGCGTAAACAGTACATGCGGGCCAATAGGTTTCAAAATAAACCTTTTGGCTGAGCACCAAGACAAAGACTGTTATGCCATTATGTCCTCCACATTAGTACTCCATGCTTTTAAAATCATACTAGAGTGACAATTTTGAACGACAGATATGGGTTTTTCTCAGAAAGCATCAGACCCAGCAGTTTGCACTTTGTTTCCTGCAGACTAGAATATGATCAAGTAACGTTTAGTGCGCAGGGTCTCTAAAGCATAAACCTTCATATATTCTGCATATATTCCATTTCATTTTGCTTTCATTTTCAATCTGAGGACAGGATGTAGTCCAAACCTGTTTGCAAATTCACTGCACAATGTGCTTACTTTAATAAAGAAATATTTCCTGCAATTAAGCAGATGCAAAATGATAGTATAGATTATGTATAGTTTGAGTCAACGATAATTAAAATCCAACGCCATCTGCATCAGACCCAAGTATGTGACACACACACTTTGCTGCAGGGCCAAAGCCAATTTATCTAAACTATTATTTACAGCTGCACCACTGAACTGGGATGCACCATCCAAAAACAGCCTTCTATAGATAACACACAGACCAAATCTGATCTTTTCCTCTTTTTTAACTAGATTTATTAACTGAAATAATTATTTTTCTTCAAAGAAGAAATTTTGAAGAACGTATTGGTTTCAGTTGTTGCAAAGGCACAATACATTTTTAATAAATGTGACCATATTTACTTTCTCAAACCAACCAATAACTTTGTGTGACACAAACTGATATTTAAGCCACAATGCGCTGAAAATCACGCTTTTGTATCATTTTCAAAGCACGACAGCTCCAGTCCCTGTTCACTGCGATTGTAAGGAAAAGCGCAGCCAGCACATTTCGCTAAAATATCTTCTTTTGTATTCCAAAGAAGAAATAAGTCACATAAAACTACATAAAAGGTGAGTACAGTAAATATAATCACAGAATTAACATTTTTGGGGTGAACTGTCTTTTAGTTAACCATGGATGGACCTGTCCACACCCTTTCCAAAGGGTGCAAACTTTAAATGATTATTGGCCGTGCCTCTGGAGGACAGCTATAAATATACCAGCAGCCAACAGTGCAGATTAAAAGCGGACAATGAGCAACAGGAAGCGATTTTGAGGAAAGGTCAGGCTAAGATTACATGGGCGGAGGTAGGCAGGGTGGCTGTTGGTGAAAGCTCCCCCAGTTTTGTGGCCCCTCTGCAGGCACCAGTTACAGGTGATTCCTTTGTGGATAAATGCACAGAGAACCTAAATATATGCTAGAATAAGTAACATGTGAGAGAATGAAAAGTGTCCATTTCATTTATTGCAAAGTCTAAGAAATTAAGTCAGATTAACCTCTGAACAGAAGCCATGGCTCAAACTTCTACAAGGCAGGAGGGTGTGTGCTTAAAAGGATATTGCATTTCCTCTGAGTTACAAACTCATTCTGAGAACAAGCACTCTCCCCTTCCTTTAAGCATTACACATATTACTCAACTTTTCATCTTTGGTCTGAATTGTTCACCACTGGAGATGTAGCCTTGTGAACCGGTTTTGTTGCGGCTGGAAGAAACTTTTTAATAAGCAACCGTCCGGATATATCAAAGTTATTCACTGAGCACTTGACAATGTGACTGTATTAGCCTATATGTAGGATTCAACCACACACTCAAGCAAAAGTTCAATGTTTATAGATTTAAACATGAAGTAAACACCTAGGTCATGAACTATTCTCAAGACACTCAAACTGACATGCACTAAATCTTGAGCATTTAAGTCTGAGCTTATCCCTTAAGCACAGCGATGTTCCCTTGGTGTACATCTTCAATTCTTTGCCAAAAGCTGTTCCTCGTTCCCCTTGAACTGTCACACAGAAATCTAAAAATACAGTACCTCTCCCTCCCAAAAAGCCCGACAGTTGAATCACTTTAAAGGTGCACTCAGTAAGTTTTGGTTTAGTTTGTTCTTTCTTGTTGCAATGCTAAACTTTGATTGTTGTCACACTATTTGTCGTCTTTTTCTGTTCGACAGAACATGTTGAACCATTCTTCTTTGCACTTTTAAAGTAAACCAACACACTCGCGATTCGTAACTATTTTACGGTGTTTGTGGTTAATTCGTAAATCTAATTTGTACGTTTTTGCACAATCAGCTATATTCAGGGGTGACCTTCAGGCTTGTTTTTGTTACTAGAAACCAAACGTTTCCATTAGAATCACATTATTCACATTTTATGGAAATGGCATCTTGTAAAATAGCTACTTTTTCATAACATTGCGTTGATTAACATCAATATTGTCAATATTTGTGTTGGTCATGTGACATTAACATGGCAGCACCCATGAGGGGGAGACCAGCTCTGTGTGGAATAACAGCTTTTTTCTAGAAGATTTTAAGACTCCCTCTCATGAGAGTGCATAGGCCTATCATTTAAAATTACGCTTCCCAAAAGTGTCTTCATTAGTAAAACTTTTTAATTTGCATAAAGTTCCCTTTTAGAGTCACAATTAAAAGTCGTGTGCTCATTTCCACCATTCACTCGCAGAAGTCGTTAGAATGGTATTTAAACTCTTACCAAACCACACCGAAAGCTCCGTATCCGATCGGTCTGTCCGGCTCTATGTCCAGCTGCTGTGGTAAGTGATGCGAGTGCTGGTGGTGGTGGTGATGATGCGCCTTCACGGCGGCGGCTTGAACTTGCGCTGGGGCTGCAGCGGCCGCCGGCCCCGGAGCTTGTCCAGGAGCTGGCGAGGGGAAGTACGGCTGCTGCTGGCTCGGGTTCAGCATCACCGCTGCCGCGGCGGCAGCAGCAGCGGCCGCGGCCGTGGAGGCGTGCTGCTGTACGGGGTGCACGGCCGCGGCCGAGCCGGGGTGCTGGAGGTGATGCTGGCCCGGGTGGTGATGGTGATGGAGGTGGGCGGGTGGCGGGAGATGGGGCAGCTGGTGGTGATGGTGCGGGTGATGCGCCGCCACTGCCGCGGTGCCGCCGTTGTACGCAGCCATCATTTTCGCGGCATTGGAAGCCGTCGTTCCGCACAGAGCCATTCACTCACTCAACAGCCCGAGATGAGAGGTGGAAAACAAAACAAAGAGGCGAACGAGATGGAGAGGGAGGCTGCCAAGATGTCAAACTCTCATTTGGCTGTCATCGAGCCAAACGAAGGGTCAAATCAAAGCAGAAATGTCCGGCATACATCGAGATGAGCGTGAAAAGGTGTCATACTAACAACTCTCCAGGTTTGATCTGACCTACTTCAGAGGATCTTTCGCGTTACACGTTCCAGACTAGCAAAACGACAACCGCGGACATCCGAGAAAGCCCTCGAGGAGTGTAAACAAAAGAAAAGTAAAAAAGGAGAGAGGAATGAAATCAAAATAATGAGCTCCCCCCATAATAAATCAATTCCGCGCGGCCTTAAATCTCCCTCATGTTGGAGGCATGAGGAGCACCTTGCTTCGCTCGAAACTCGGGCTTGTATGGAAAGGGAAATTAGGTGGATAGTACAAGTTACGGGGGAAATGCAACATTCATCTTTTAGATTTCTTCATATTTGCCATTTTGGGCTCATCCAGCCCTGTTTCCACCGCCAGGGCTGCATGCAGTTTGCAGAAGTTGCGTGGATCTCAATCAGGCCACCGCTGCTGACTTGGTACTTGCTCGCCAGCTTACTTGTTTACATTTATATGAAAACGCGCAAGTCTCCCGTGCGAAAAGACTGCTACACTGTATCGATCCGGGAAGCTTGTTTTGCAGTATGGCGCTCTGTTGCCACTTTCAGTTGCGCTCGAGCCCGAGGCTGTAGGTGGATGGCTCCAGATCCGCTCCAAATGTCAAAATCCCCTCGAAACACTCATCACGCTGATCAACAGATCAATCCGTTTTCCTGAAACAAGGAGAACATTCTTCCGAAGCCTTCAACTTATTTTCCCCATCGATAACGTTGTGCTCGTTCACCGGCGTGCCGCTTTCCTGCGCTCAATATCATGGGCATGTATATCCAGTGAAGAAGAAATCAAAATAAACACATCCAGTGTTCCTTGCAGTCATAAAACACTCGGCCAGCGTCCTCGCCCCCTCGCCGGATGGTGCTGCCAGGACCTGGGAAGGCACACGCGCAACTCTGCAGTCTTGGGTACCCGTCTATTCCTCGTCCGAGCGACAGGTCTCTGAGCCAATCGCGTTCCGCCTCGGAAGTAGCACAGCCAATCAGCGGACGAGAGGAAGAGACCGCGGTCCAGCCATAATAAACAGGCCCTTGTTGCATGTGGAAACTAGCGCCATTACGGCTACGCGATACTGTAAAAGACAGTGAGAGTCTACGGAGGTTTGGAGCCGAAATGGAGAGCGAACGGCCCCACTTACACAGCGCTATTACGCGAGACGTGCCATCCAATTAGCACCTGCCATTGAAGTGAGTCACTTGTCTGAAAGGAGTGCTATGATTCGCTGTCCAATCGTTTTTCAAATCGAAGGAAAAATGCACAGTAACAAGCACGGTCAAACATTATACAATGTATATTATAGCAATATGTTATACAGTTTACAAAGTTTATAGTTTGTTGTTACAGTACATTAAAATATGTTTAACTTTGAAAGATAAAGTGTAAAGTTTATTTTCGAAAAGACTATATGGGAATACTTATAATTTGTTCATAATGAAAAATGTTTACATTATCGCGGAGCCAATTTCTCACCATTAATGGTCAACACAATCTATAAACGTGAGAATGTTTATTGAATGTTTGTTTATTTTATTTATTTATTTATTTTTAATAAACGTTGTCTCCTCTTGAGAATGACATTTGTCTACAATGTTTCAACTACAATTTCTGTTGGCCAAAAAAAAAAAAAAGACACTTTTTGGTAACACTTTATTTTATGGTGTTCTTGTTACACCTTACATGTTACTATTATAATAACAATAAAATATGCATAATTAATAACCTTAAGACAAACCCTAATCCTAAACCCAACCATATAGTAAGTACATATCGTTAATTAATATTACTCAGTCCTTAAGTGTATAATTACACTGTAACAATGGCACCTTAAAATAAAGTGTAACCTCTTTTTGTATATAACGTAATTGTTTTGCTGTTTCATGTTAAGTAATTGATTTACTGTTTATTATCACTATCCCCACTGTTTGGTCAATGTGTCAAACTTTTTTTTTATTATTTTGCTTAGGTATGTATCTATACATCAGTTGACAACATGATAATTATTCACTGGAGTACAAATTGTGACAACTAGCCCCAGCATCCTCTAAAATTTTAATATTAGGTAAAATTATTTAATAAATCAGCCTACACGTACATTTGACTTAAAAACTAAAAATAAAAGTAGGCTTGATTATGAGACTTGGAAACTTAATCAAGTTGACTTTAGCAGTTTAGAGGGTACAGCTGTACATTCCACACCTTTGACCTCAACTCTTATGTGTTTGCTTGAGGATAAATGCTTCATCTCAGCTGGCTCTCACAGCACCAGCAGTGTACTGAACCATGCACATGACGTGTTTATTCCTTATATAACTTAAAGCTCTGTTTAAGCATTAACTCAGCCATGGATCCACGGAAACTCAGAATCTTTGAGTAATTTTCAACAGTTATTTAATAGCATAGTGGTTGAATGAGGTTATAGACCTGGTTTATTCTGCTTTTATGGCAGTTTGATGCTGCTATATGTAAGTGTTATAAGTTCCTGGAATTTAACCACCAGGGCATTAAATGAAGACACTAAAGTAAAGCGATCAGCTGCAGAATCTTCCAGAAAGAGTGACTGCTGTACGTGTCTAATTAACCACTGGAAATATTTTGAACAGAATAATTAATCCTCTTGTCAAGGTCCAAAATAAATTGGTGCCCTCCTTTAAGTGCAGGCCTAGTTCTTATGGATGAGTGGGACGTGCTCTACATTGCGTCTGCCTGCACCAGAGGGAGGATGCTTACTGTCTCTAAAAAAATAAAAAACACAGGCCTAAATCAGTCCCCATTGATTTGGACACTGTTCTGTCTGAAAATGTTGCAGCTGCAGTGTTTTAATCAATAATGACAAGGCATCATCCACAATGACTTCACATCTTTTCGGTTGAAATTACTGTGCTGAATTTGCACTGCACACACATATAATCTATATAAATAAATCACCACATCCCTAGATGTCATATGAATTTAACGTGGATCAATGAGTCAAGACTAAAAACTTTCCAAACTGTTGTATGGAGTTTGACTACATTTTCTTTAATTATTAATTAAAGCGTACTTATACTTCTATCCCTGACAGCCTCATTTTCACTCCTGGCAAAAGTTAAATATGGCGCTGCCCTGACTGAGGTCTATTGGTCTGGTTAGAATCCTTAAAATGTGTCTTTTCATGAAAGCAGCGTCATGACAGCGACATGAACAAAGCTTTCAGATATTATTAATGTAATATTTCAATTACAGACTATTATGATGATGCCTGTATTCTGCATCCTGTCTCATCTTTCTCAGCGTTTCATCTTTTCATCAGGCAGCATATGGCACATGAAAACTTCCAGGGATTTAGTTCATTCTTCTTAGTCACAATGTGCATGAATTAACTGATCACTGTCTGTTCAACAATTGATCCGTGACCCTGAAAGCTTCACAGTAAGATATATTTGTGTTAATTAATTAACACTGCAAGATATAGAAACAAAACAATGAAACTATTATTATCTTAATTTTTTTTTACTATCCTTCTGTCTCTTCAAAATGAGACTTCATTATGAATGCAAACACATAGACCTGGACAATAAAGGACATTTTTGTGATACCTGCAATTAAATGCTGCTAACAAATGAAACAGTCTGGTCTTAGCTGGCAGAACCTATACTAAAGGTGGTTTTCCATAATTTAGAAATAGTCCATCAGAAATTTTAATTCTGTGATTTGTTATTCTGTTGAGTAAGAATATATTTCGTAGAGTGTTGATAACCAATGACATATTGTATATTTTACGCAAACAATGTAAGCCAATGAAAACTGTTTAGTTACCAACATTCTTCAAAATATTCTGTGGGTGTGTGTGTGCGTGTGTTCGTGTTCTACAGAAGACAGTAAGTCATGCAGGTTTGAAAACAACATGAGAGTGAGTAAATTATTGCAAAATTGTAATTTTTTGGGTATCCCTTTAACCACTGGATTGTAATTAATATTTTAGGGTTGAGAGTTCATAACAGCATCTGAGCACTGATTAACTGGATTAAAAGCAATATAGAGGAACCCTGCTGATTTTTACTGTATAGATACAGCAATTTCTTAGGTTGCATGCTGTTACTGAAACCAATTATTGGGTACACTGATGAATGGGACATGTCCAGCCTCACCTTATTAAGCTATCACAGCAGAAAAAACCCCGTTTTGAATAGATTTATTTTGTGCATTTTCAAAAGCAATAAACTTTAAGACTAGGGTCTTAGAGACTGAGACAAATGCATGGATGTTCCTAGGTGAATGCATCTCAGCCACAAATAACTTTTAAGCTGGTGGGTTATTGATGAAGTAATGAAGGAGGAAGATAACAAATGTTTTGTCATAACGGCAGGAGTGATAATTCTTTATATAAGCATTTGAGTCCATGGGTTTTGATGAGAGGTTCTCAGGCAACCAACACAACCCATTTTGGACATTCTGAATGCAAAAGATATCTGTTTGATGTTTGTTTGTGCCAAGAAAATACACTTGTACACTCGCGTGTTTCTTTGCAAGCACAATGCAGCACACAGCATCAACCAGTAAGGTAAACCTATTTTTACTTGTATTCTGAATAGATGATCAAGTCCGATCAACAAACAAGCATTTTAAAGATGCATGCACTCTGTGATTATGTCCCATTAATAAAAGTATTGTAGAGATCTGAATTCAACTAATGTTTTGCTGGCCGATACAACTGAGAGCTTAGACTTCATACTGACACCTGCTGGCATGGATACAAAAGTTTTCTGATGCCACTGTAGAAACACTTACTTGATAGGCTCCTTTTATCCTGCCTAATACATAATTTCAATCATATTTTTCTAAGTTTTCCATTTTATCTTTTTGAGGGCTAAAACTTTGTGTTACTAAGTGCAAGGTTTGACATATTGACTAAGATATACATTATCACTAGAGTGCAAAAAGTGGCTGAATGTCATTAATATAGCTCATATAGCTCATACCACGCATGATCAATAATTCAATAACATGCATTTTTCTTTGTTCGTTCAGTTTGACCAGCTACTCAGACACACTGAGATATTCAGTTCACATCCTGTTGAATGAATGAAGGATGCAAAGGAAAAACATTGCACTATACCATATCCCATAATATCTAAGCTTGTACCCACATAAATCTAATAGTGGACAATGATATAGTGAAATTCTCTTGCTACAAGGATTTACTGAATGGTTGAGGATAACCCAGGCATTCTCTGCACAGAGATTCTGTGTCCTAATTAGGCCCTGGCATTGACAGTGAGTACTGCTTGGGGCACTGTGGATGGGAAGCTGCAGGAATGTAGCGCTGAAAAACTCCAGGCACACCATAGTATCATGTAATTGGGGCAGAAAACAGATGGTCCTGAGCATGCAAAAGAAAACACATCAGAAAACGGAGTAGCTCGTTGGATATAATCATCCAAATAATTGGTGCATCATTATTAGAGTTGGAAATCGCATTATCGAATAGATTGCAAGTTCCATCAATATTTTAACACATGTATGGAATAAATATTTGGAAAAAAAGAGTTGAAGTTTCATAATTTCAATAATAAATGCAATTAAATATTATTCTTAAAAAAGGGGTTTACTATATGATTTAATGACCTTCAGAGTTGGTGGTCTGAAAATTTGTGCCACCTACTCAGGATGTGAAGTTAAAACAGACATATTTTAAATTAAAATATTGGTAGGACATATGAGGCATGAGAGAATCTGAAGCTGTTGAATGTACTATCACAGTGTGAAATCTGTTAAAAAATGGAGGTAGCAGAAAAAAAAAAAGTGCTATCATCTTAACGTTCATATGGTGCGATGGCTTTACTACATGCTCTAAATCTAATCCTGACCCTGAAAGCATGTGGACAGTGTTGGAAACACATCCTGTTATGCAGTCCAACAATTGGCATTATACTACTCAACAACACTAAACAAAGAAAAATGTAGTAACATATTTCATAATACTGGCACATCTCATGATAACTGCATATTGTTTCATAACAGCTACTAATTCAAGTTATATGAGCTCTGTGTGTGTACCTCCTTAACCATATTTTAGAGACAGATTTGAATCCAGAAGTGAGCTAAATCTGATGAAACCTCCCAAAATAGGAGTGTTTTCCCTCCTTAAAACATTACGTTTCTGTATGTTTTAGGTCATATAAAACTGTGTATAAAAACAATATGGAATTTCCACATTTAGAAAACCGCAAGTTAATACCTAATGTGACTGCTTGACTACAAAACTGACTCATGATAATCATTCAGTCACGAATTGTACTACATTGGTTGCTTTGTTTTGATTTACTAAAAAGAACCGTCTCATAAGAGTTATTTATTCAAGAGTCGGACTTCACTGATCGCGCTATATGTTTGTGATTCTCTGAAATGATGTGCACCATGTGCTCAATCAGAATCATAGTTCAGCTGATAACCTCAATTATTGAGATATTCGGAAGTGGTAATGGTATAACACTTTAATATAGGGACCAATTCTTACTATTAACTAGTTGTTCTTCATTAGTACTCATAAAGCACATATTCTGACATCACAAATCCTACTTAAACTTAACAACTACCTTACTAACTAATAATAAGCAGCAAATTAGTAAGCACAGTGTGACCATGTTAATAAATTGCAATGTGTCCATAATATTGCCCATCAACCGTCCTAAGCTACACAACACTGTCAAAAGTAAGTAGACACCCAAACACCCCTCCCAAATGAACTTGCTGAACACTTAATTTCAAAGCCATTGGCATTAATAAGAAACTGCTCATCCATTTATTGCTATAACTGTTTACACTCCCATGGGAAGGATTTCCACGGAAGTTGGAGACTGTCTGCAAGGATTTGATCCCATCCTGTTGAGGTCAGGCAGGGACCCAGTTTCATGTTTTATGGTGTGTACACGATCTTTCGGCCTCCTATTGTACATGTACAGTAACTCATTCAAACATAACGTAGTAAAGATAACAGAGTGGAACAAAAGAACATAATTCATACATGGCTCGAAAACAATGAAAAGACCACATGAGGAATGTCATGGAAGTAATGTATTTTTTTTATTATGTGTATGTAAATTATTCATGATTGGATTTAATGAATCCAATACTCTAGGTACAAGTTTTAATTGCAAAATCAGGTTGTATAATGAAAAAATGTCGTTCAGCCGTTCATGCAGCTACAGTCACAGAAGCCTTCAGGCCTTCTTTCAGAGCGAAACGCTGTGTGCTCTCCACACATCACAGTGGTACTGTGTACATAGTGACTAAGACTGCAAGTGTTACACTGGTGAGAGACTGAAGCATTGTTGATCAGCCTGTGGCACAGAGAAAGAGAGCAGTATCTGCTTGGCTTTAGTCACAGAAGCATAGAATAGAGCCTACAAAGACATTCAGTGGCACTGACCTCATACTCTGAGAGTCAGCTCTATTTAAAGCACAAGGATTCTTTCTGCCTTCTATTTTTACTCTCCCGTCTTTGGCATATTTCTGGCGGGGGACAGGGGGGGGGGGGGGAGACTGAAATCACTGCCGTTTGCGACAATTTTACCACTTTGGAGGAAGCATGCACGCTCTGCTTTTATTAGATGTGTCAGTCACGGTCCAAATATGGAGTGCTGTTTTGATGCAAGTGGGTTTGTGTGATGTTTAATGGTATTATTAGAAACGAAGGACTGAAGTGTTATGTTCTGCTTTTATCATCTGCAGATCTTCACAGGAGATGCTAGAACACGTCAGGACCCCTGGGGGGTTCATGCATTTGTCATTAACATATTTCGTAGTGGATTTTCCCTATAGGCATGTGAATCAAGATCATTCTGGTCTTTTCTGTCCACAGGCATCTTTGTTCTGGATAATATAGTGGATATAGTGAGCAAAAACAGTTTAAATCTAATGTAAATTTTTTTGGAGCAGATAGTAAAAAAGCAAATATTTTATTCCTTAATGTTATTTCTATCCCACGATTTTGCCCTGATTCTCTGTATCTGTTTCTGACACTGTTATAATACAAAAATAATATAATAATGACCTTCAAATGTGATTTAAAGCAAAACAATGTGATTCATCTTATTCTTCTAAACTTTTCATTTTGAGAATATGTAAGTCTTAGAACCATTACAGTGGTAAAAAATATGAAAGAACAATGAATTTAATACAGTAAATATATTCTAGAACTCAGTAAGATTACTTGTTAACCAAGTTCATCCAATATTTTCAAGATCAATTATAGCATGACTGAATTAGACAAGTATTTCCACTTGAGTATATGGCTGAATGTTTTTGCATACGCTTAGGGGGATTTCTGTACGTAAGCTTATTTGTCTTCCATTAATCTTCTTGTAGTACACTTCACACTCTTGATGGTGGCTTATGGACTTACCTTTTACTTTAAGACGGGCAACAGCGACATCTAGTGTTACACTTCTAAAGCCCTATTCCTGAATAATGCATTGTACGCACATATATAATAATTATAATGCACTTTAATAACGTTTAACGTGAGGCAGTAGTTAAAATGGACAGGTTTCTACATTTAGAGTGCATCATATATCAACTAATAATAAATAGCCAATGATTAAATGACCACCAATTTAGTTTAAGACATGCTACCACACTCGTTCTGATGTCCTTAATAAACACCTCACCCTCAGCATTCTCTTCCCTTGACTCACCTTTACAGCAGTGCCAGCTCAGAGACGCCAGAGGGGTGCTGGGACTTTCCCTGGGAAAACACAGGTTCAGTGTGTCCTGTTTATAATGCTATAATAACAGTAAATCAGGATTATAAAGAGGAAGGAGGAAATAGAAAGTGGGGTGTGTTGCTGTAAATCCAAAGAGCAGGTCAGGTATGGTTATTACTATTATAGCCCACATAAATACACTAAGTTTTATACAAGTTAAGAACGATCCAAATAGCATTACTGGCATAGTGATTAAGGATAAAATATACTTTATAAAATCAAGCTACTGAGAGGCATTTACAATGGAAGTGTATTGGAGCCAGTTTCTGGAGGATTGTGCAGCTTGCAGTTTTATTAAAGCCTTTACATTCATTTCTATTAAACAATCGTGCATTATTTGATCGGTTTTAAATCATTATTTTGCCATTTGGCGCATTATGGTTTTGTTTTAAGGTATTTAAGGTAAGGATTACCCCATTCACCTCCATTGTAAGTAATTCACTGTAGTTAGAATTTTCCGGTTTCTGAAATGAGGGTCAAAATGAAATTTGAGCAATCAACATTAGGCCTGATCAAGTCTAACCTAAAATATAACAGTAGACACTCAGAAGAAGACTCAGAGAACAAGTTCTTTTTCAACAAGTTTATTAGCAGTGACAAAGATTCTTGAGACATAATGTAACTCCCTCTTCATATCCACTGTAGGAAATTCAGAGAGAGCAACATAAAATGAAATATTAATTCAAACTTTTAACAGTCAAAACATGGCACAACTGAAGATAGTTGGGGGGTGATGGGGGTGTGGGGAGGGGGAAAAGCAGTTTTTTCATGTTCTGATGTGTTTCCGTTTAATATATCGCTTAACACAGGCACCCTGAACTTGAAAAAGTTCGCAATATTAACTTTGCATATAATTGAGCGTATGAATGAAGACAAATACACATGCTTGCACACAAACACACACATATGCATCCACACGCAGAAGACAGTTGAGTTATCAGGACAGGACAAGAATCATTCACACAACAAGAAAACAGGTGAAATTTTAATATGCCAACAAAGATGCATTTTCTCAGTACAGATTTCGCAATCACAGCATTTAAGTATCTCTGAACCCTTTTCCCCATCCGTACGTGCTCTCGTTGCTTTAAACACTAAGGGGAGCTATTTAAGATGTATGTAAATAATTTATATTGCAATTATAGAATTTGTGGGGTAGTAAGTGCTTATTTAAATTGAGGAAATTAAGCTAATGTGCAACCCCCCGAAATATAAACTCTGTTCTGTTTGCATTCTGTGCATAGAACCTCAATATGTGCATTTGACCCCTGGAGTTGAGTTTTTTTTTTTAAACAAAGGCCAGGTTCAGTTCATTCTGCTGACAGCATTTACAAAAACGTAACTGAGTTAGGGAGACAGCTGACCCAAAATCTGAATTCTGCCAAAATGTACTCACCCTCACGTTATTCCTAATTCGATTAAACTGTTTTCATCTATACAGTGATAGTCAGTCAGGTCTGAAGCAGACAAGACATTCACTATATTTTGGGACAGGGTCAGAAAGTCTTTGGAAAGACATGAGGTTGAGTGAATGATGACAGGATCTTCATTTTTATGTGAACGATCCCTTTAAGAGGAAATAGGGATACCGGGACAATGCATGTTCACAGAGGTATTTCAGAATTAACTTAATGTAATGACAGATGGTTATAAATTATGCCTACATCAGTAACTCCTTAAGCAAATCCCTTGGATATCAAAAAAAACAAAAAAAAAAAAAAAAAAAAAAAAAGTTCTGCGAGTTGTTTAAAGACAAAATTTCGATAACTACAATAAAACTCAACTGAAGCCATGAATAGATGTGCATCTGAAAATCCAAGGAACGAGCTAATTATCAATCGCAGGATTTCTCTACATTGCACAAAGCTTTAAAGTGGAATCCAAACGGAATTAGAAAAGATGAAGCAGAACTGAACAACCTTACATCGGTTTCATCGACAGCTGCAATATCTTTTGAACCGAAACATGGAACAGATGTCGGATACCTCTAGAACAGAAACGGATTAAGAACTATCATGAAACATCCCACGTTTTCTGAAGACAGACCACATTGGAAACCATTACATGCTGCATTTAAAACATGGAAGAAAAGAAAAACAAACTCTGGCAAAAGGAAAGACATACAGATACGTAGTGTGGTTAACGTCTTCCATGTGTACTTGAATCTTTTCACCTGGCAGTGTTTCATGGTCATGTACAGAACACATCGATGCCAAATGATACCTGTAAAGACGCAAGCATTGGCTTTCAGTCAAAAATTAAATCCCTCAAAAGGTTACAATTTAAAAAACAGCTGGTACAAACATGGGATGTTCTTTTCATATTTGGCAATAACACTGTTGGTGCGTTTTTTTTGTTAGATAGAACACTGCCCTAATTCTACCTGAGTGTCTTTTTGTTTTATTTTCTTTCCTTTTTCTCATTTTTTTTATTTTACATTTTCTTTTGTTTATATTTATTTTCTTTTGAGATTGTGGACCGACAGTCCTTAGGTAGAGGTTAAAAGTTAGTAGCCTATGATTAATTACTAGAATTTCAAATATGTACTGATATGTCAATGTTTAAGGAAATACAATTCAAGAACATAATACGTAAAGTGCTACTGATTCTTATAAATCAATTAATCTGTGAAATGATCAAACAAGAGGATAGACTGTAGCTTTAGAATACATTTTCTGACATTTAAAAAAAAGAGGAACATTTACACAACGGCAGAATTCCTGTTAACGGCGGTTCTACTGATGAGGCTCAAGCAAGCGCTTAACCGATAAGCATGGAAACACAGGTACAAATAAAAACATAACAATTAAAAAGCATAAAAGTGTGATTGTGGTGCTTAATAAAAAATAAAATAAAAAAACACTAGGGGCTTCTAGTCTCTTGAGTGAAATAAAAAGTCCGGATGGTTCGCCAGCGACTGCTCTCTAGGTTCCCTCTAAATTGCAGTGTAGTCCAAAATGAAGCAAACGTAGTCGCTTCGGTTCGGAATCCTATTCCAAAGAGCAGCTCTACAGAACTTAACCGAAGTGAACTAAAGCCTCCATAATGTACCTATAGCATTGAAGCTAAAGCAACTCTGTGGTGTGGCACATCTTAGCGATTAGTTCTGGGTTCTAACTGCTACTTGAGAATTAAAAACATAAAACACTCAAGATAAAAGAGTATAGCGTGATCTCCTCTCTCCGTTTACACATTCACACAATGAGCAAGACACTCGAACGGCTGTCAGGTGACAGAAGCGTGAAGAGACGACAGTAAGACCATTGGACGATAGCACTTTGAACTCTTCCGAAAGAGGACGCACGGAGCAGCATACTGCACATGCACACTACAGGGCGGGTGGTTCCCAATCCGAGTGTACCTCATAACCTGCCCTGGGAGTTTTTAAGTATTTCAAAGAAAAGAAAAAAGGAAGGAATAAAAAAAAACAAACAAACGAAGTGGAGAGACATCACTTACAGGACTGACCCAAACTTGGCCAGAAATTAAATTAAGACAATTATTTATTCCCAAAGGCTTGAACTAACCGCCCCTCCACACATAAATGGAGTTTGATTCCCCTGAATCTCCAAAAACGAAAATAGTTCCTCTGGCCACAGTATGTTGATTCGTTGTAGAGTGACACTCTTCGGTTCTGTGCCCAGATGAATTCAATGTGACCACTACATGATTATTTGAATTCAAGAGGGCACACATGGTGACACGCTTTCCTCCTGGACACTCTCTTAGGTCTGTGAGTACTTAAAGGAGAAGCTTCCGCCCAACCAAATGTCATGATAGGGTTCTCATGAGTGTTTGACGAGTGAGTTGTATGTCCCCAAAGTCATTGAAATTGTCTTCAGCAACATATCCGTATTAGAGTTGAGTTCCACAGCTCCTGTTCTTCCATTCTAATATTCTAAAACCAGCTA
Organism: Carassius gibelio; assembly: GCF_023724105.1. Taxonomy (NCBI): domain Eukaryota; kingdom Metazoa; phylum Chordata; class Actinopteri; order Cypriniformes; family Cyprinidae; genus Carassius; species Carassius gibelio. Next base: position 9,836,817 of record NC_068410.1, read on the forward strand.
ACCCCGTTTTTCCCCAAGCGCACCCTGTTCCTCTGCGCTCAGTCTTGACTGCTGACGGGTAACAAGGTCCTTTCTAAACCATTGGATTAGTTCTGATTCAGGATGCTTCGAGGCATCAGCCATGTTCCTCAAGCGCATCTTTTTGCAGCAGAGTTCATCTGAGATATAGTGTTCAGACACAGCTTCACTGAGCAGGTCCGTCCCATGACTCACTGTAGAGGACTACTCGATTTGGATCTGCGAGAATGTGAGAAAGAGGAATGTAGGTGAGAGCTGGGAACTCTAAAACCACAAACAAAAATGATATGGGAAGGGTTGAGGGATGTGAGCAGATGGGGCATTGGGTTGCAGTATCTAAATGCTGAATCATTGAAGGGTTTAATAATCACATGCTGAGAAAGGAGTGCTCTATAAATATGTCAACAAACACAAAGAGGTGAATGGCAGCTTACCTTGTTTTTGCAAATTCAAAAAATATTCCATTTCTGCAATGAAGAGAGATGAAAGTTTAGTGTAAAAATAAACAAGTACAGCTATGATTCAATCAAGATCGGTCCTTTTTATTTAACTTGAAAGAAACTCACACTAACAGAATAGCTTCAAAATATAAAGTTTTCTTGTTGCTTTATATAACCACACGGAAATAACATTTATATATATATATATATATATATATATATATATTAGAGTAACAACCTTATTCTAATTTGAGAAGGCCAAATAACAACTTAAGTAGACTAAACCAATTTATCTGCACCAGACAAACTTTTTTGTACATTAGAGATAGACTGATAATTAGTTTGAACAATTTATTTTTTACTCACATTTACACGTTTAAATTGGGTTGATCATAATGGCACCAATCAGCAGTGCTGGGTAGAAACTGATTACATATAATCTGCATCACGTAATCAGAATCCCCCCACCCCCCAAAAAATACTAGATTATATTAGGTTTTAAAATGATCATAATCAGATTACAGATATTTTTTATGGGTTACATGATTACTCACACAATGTCAGTGAATTAATAATTTAGTGAATTTAGTGATTCAGTGAATTAATTTATTGATTCACTTCAATTCTTATTTTTTTTCCTTTTAAATTTTCCTTTCTAAATGAAAGAGTTCTAAATGAGTTTGAGAAACCCTGCTGTAATGTAATGTTTAATGATTCCATGATGTTGATAAAGAATGAATATATTTTCTTTCTCTTTGTTTAATCAACATGGTACACAATAATCCCATTCAAATCTGTGTGATAAACCGCATTACTAAAGACTGCATTACTTAATGCGTGTAATCCAGGTCGTTAATAACAAAAACATTTGTCCTGTAATTTGTAATCAGTAACGGACTACATTTTGTAAGTTTTTTACCTAGCACTGCTAATTGGTATGTCTATAATTGTCCCAGAAATTATATTACTTGTATTATGTCTTTTCAGATAATTACGGTTTTTAAAGATTTATTTTTGGTGTTTTTGACTTTTTATTGATAGGACAGTAATGAGACAGGAAGTGAAGTAGGGAAAAGAGTGTTGATGGGATCAAGAAAGGTCCACAAGCCAGGACTCAAACATGTGATGACCGAAGCACCTTTAAAGTTGTCAAAAATTCAGTATTTATATATTTAAAGATAAGGAATTAAAAAAATATCTTCATGCAACATGATCATTACTTAAAATCCTAATGATTTTTGGAGTAAAAGTAAAATCGATAATTTTGACCCATACAATGTACTGTTGGTTATTGCTACAAATATACCCATGCTAATATGACTGGTTTTGTAGTCCAGGGTCACATTTATTGTATTAGTCCATCTCCATTGTACATTCATAAGACAGCATATCCTTGTAGTACATAGTAAAGTGAAAGTACTAAAGAAGAAACTTAAACAGTGAGTTACCTTTAGTGTGATAAATTACAGCAGCTTTTAGATCAAACGACCCCCAACTAGACCTCCTGTCAAAGCCCTTAGTATGGCCCTGGTCCTTGGCCGAAGCCACCTTAGGTGCAGCTGGGGAGGTGGGAGGCAGCTCGGCACAAATGTCCTTAGAGGAAGAACAAAACACTATTGCACCATGAACCCCCGTCTCATCTCTCTGGGCATCTGGGCCGAGGACAGAGGTCTCGGGTATGGCCCCGCTTGCCGGCATGGCACCGCCGCTCACACCCCGACTCAGATTCTGAGCGTTAGTCCATTTGTCTGGTTCGTGAGCCTTGGTGAAGGGTGGTTGTTGATCCGGTCTCTGAGAGGTACTGGAAGTCTGAGTGGCCACTGTAGCAGGATAGCCTCCCTGAAAGCTCACCTCCACCGACACGTCCTTTCCGGTTGAGCGGCACGACATGCCCTCTGGTCCGGCGCTAGGCTCATTGATAAAGGACAAGCCCCACTGATTCTGAAAAATGTCCCCCAGAGTCTTCTGATTTGTCGGAGCAGCAGGGGGATCGGCTTGGCGGCCGCTAGGGAGCGAAAGTTGCATATTGGAGGAGGTGACGGGGTAAACGAACAGACTGGGCTTCCTGGGCTCAGCCACAGAGGACGTGGAACTTCCAACGGCCGAAGTGCCACTACTAGGGGGAGATGCTACATTCTCAGCGGCAACAGCCGGAGGCGCCAGCAGAGGACTGGCACTGAAATGGGGACAGCCATTCCCTTCCCCTGGAAGGGGACCGTTGGTAAAGCTAGCCGAGGTGATGGTTTTCACCGCAGACATGGGGACCTGTGGCGGTCTCCCAGGCACCTGGGGAGCAGGAGTGAGAGCCTCCCCGCCAGCTTGGGCAGTCTTATTGAGGTTCTCCTTCACTTTGCTTGCATAACTGATCTTAGGCACAATCTTAGCGCTACTATTGTCCACAGGAAAGACAGGCGGAGGCTTGAACAAGGTCCATGAGTCCTCTTTGGCGGAGGTAGCCCCTTTAACCTTGCTGGAGCGATCCTCGAACCGCTTGCCAGCCGCTTTGCTGTCTGAGTTTTTACGCTGAAGTTCAGCCATCGGCAGAGGAGGTGGGGTGGCGAAGGCAGGTGGTTCCTTGACTTTTAGGTGCAGCTCAACTTTTGAACCAGTTCTGCCACTCTCCATCTGAGAGCCAGAGGCCGAGTCCGGCGCCACAGGCCCGTGGTCTTGTTTGCCACCCTGTTGCATGGCTTTTACCTGGGCAGAAGCAGTCACATTGTCCCCGGGTTTGCCATTCCTCTGGGCACGGCGCTTCTTGGGAGTAGTGTATCCACTCTCAGAGCCGCTGCCGTCATTATCAGCTCCGGGTTTGCTAGGGTAACCGTTGGTAAGTGGTACAGAATTGAGCGACACCACACCGTTCAGAGTAGCCAAAGCCTCTTTTTTGCATTCAAGTGTGTTCAACGTTAAGGACTTGTCATTTTTGAAGTCCATGCTGTTTCTGCTAGTGTTTCTACCTTTTCTGTCCCCTGTTGAGTCAGCGGTGAAGGCCCGTCTAGTGGGCTTCTGTTTCAAGTTGATGTCTAGCAGGTGTCTGTCGCCATTGCTGTTCGCAGGGTGCAGGGATCTTTCTGGGTTAAAGGAAGCGGGAGTCACCTCTCCCTCCTTCAAAGTTCCATTTATTTTGCCATTTTCTGCACAGAGGAGAAACAAAAAGCAATAAATATATGGAATGCAAATTGCAAATCTGCATCAATTGATCCACTGCACCAACAAATTTTGTCAAACGTCCAGATCAGATCTCAAGTTCCAGTAAGGGAACGGGTCAAGTCTAGCCAATGTTTGCACAAGATCAAGGAATATTTAGACTAGGTATGTTCTGTGGAACCAAGCCAGGGTCAGGCAGATGACATGCTGTCTACTGTCAACTCAAATTAAACAACCATGGAGGGTATTCAGTGTACTTCCAAATAAAACCAGTATAAAATGGAATATCTGTGATTTGATAGCCATAACCAACCTACATCTGAACAGAGCTGGTTTATCAAATTTCATCTCTGCCAATAAAGTGAAATCAGAGATCATCAGTTTTCATACTGGGTCTGCCAAAACATTTTCAGAAAAAAGGAAAGAAACTTGTTTTTTTTTTGTATCATGACAGAAAAAAAATCTGCATTATGTGTTTGTATTATAGCAAATATTGTAATTTAAAATAATTGTTTACTATTTTCGTATATATTTTAAAATGCTGTTAAATCATTCTAAAATTCTGATTTGGTTCTCAAGAATCATTCCTTAGTATCGTTGATAAAGGTTGTTTTTTCTGGACTCTTTGACATATTTCAAAAGTTTTATTTATTTATATGTGCTATATAAATAAATTTGATTTGAAACTACAGTCAATGTTATTTAACACAAAAATATATTTAACACACACACAATTTAAAATATGCAATCAACAGTATATTGTCTTTATTTTTGCTTACTACTTTCAAGAATTAACAGTAAAACAGTCTGTTATCCAGAGGGATCCTCTGCAACAGGATCACTATATTTGGATATCCTTAAAAAAAAAAAAGACAAATGTTCTGTCAGGCAAGTGTGCATAAGACTGTTTGCTTGACTTCATGATTTCTATGGAAACTATTTATGGCAGATGATGGAATGTCCTCATAGGAACATAAGACTGGCATTAGCAACAATTCCATTCTGGCAACCTGGCATACAGATTCAAATTAATTCACAGAGGAAAAAAGCTGTATTTTTACATTACCATGTAAACAAACTAAATCAACAAGGCAGCAGGGCAATGTTCAACCAAAATCAAGGGTGTAACGTATTAAACAAGTGGTTTGAGCACTAAAACGGTTCTTAACGACCTATGTGTTTGAGGCAGAAAGTATGAGGCATGAAAAGAGCACCACTTGCGAGTGTGCTTTTATCGGACAGCTCAAGTCTGACATCGCCCTATTTTTAACCGGAGGTATGACGTGTCAAAATGGAGTACTCAGTCATATTTGGGTAGTTCTACAGCATTGGCTGACACGTCTTAAAATCCCGAAATGAATTAAAAACTCAAAACCGAGTACTGAGATCCCTTTAACAAATTCCGTTGATTTTGTGAGCTTACATTTGTGTGGTTTGTGTCTAACGCCATGCCAGCTTCTGGGGCTATTTTCATTTGTGTGGTAGTAACAGTCGTTGAAGTGAGGTTAATCGCAACATGGCAGTCAGCAACGTTTATTCTACATTAAATCATTTACAAAATTGTTTATGAATGTTAATACTTTATTTGAAACCAAGTTTTTGTGTACTAGGTCAACAAACCGGCCAAGTCATCAGCTAGCTTAGCATGCTAAGTGGGCAGCCTGAATGATTAGCCACAGGAAGATGTGCTTGTTGGTACATCACAACGATTTTATAAAGTGACAACTTCAAAGATACATTTCAACAGGCGCTAGGAGTTTTTATGGACCAATTATGAACAGCTTTAGCGATATGAAGCGGTGTACTCCAGCGAAACATTTTACACAATGTATTCCACAATAGCCAACTGAACCGTACAAAATAGCTTGATATCAACAGTTAACCCTTCACCTGCGGTGCATTTCAACACAGTTACGGGAGAGAATGCGCACAAATAAAACTGTTTGTCACCTTTTGATTGAAATCAAACATACATGATAGTTCTCACGCCATGAGCTTCGTTGAATGAAAGTATAAATAATGCAATTTACAGGGGGTAAAGAAAATGCACTTTAAAATAAAAACAACAGAAATGTCGTTCTTTTATTACTATTATTTTGTAAATCTGCACGTCAAAGCGTGCATTTGACAGTTTGCGTAACGTTATATGATTTTCCGGTTGCTTCCATTTACGGTTTTGGAACTGGAACGTTTGTATCCGTGGTGCAGCTATAGAATTTTCCGACACATTCTATTCAGGCCACTTGGTGCCGAGTTCGAATTGGAGGTAAGCGCGAGCCCATTCAATGCCAGGCCCACTCACATGACTGTCAAAGAGCAATAGGCCGCTATTCGAGCTAAGATGGTCAAACGTACACCCATAAAACAACATTAACAGCAACTCTGACAGAAAAACCTAGCATGGCTGACCGCATCGCCCAAATTGTATTATCAAATACTCGGGTTTGTTCGAGAAACGGGCAGCGGTGAAGTTTGAGATTTGGCAGTCCATCATGGCGGACAGGAAATAACAGAACAAGCTTAAGATACGAGCAGGAACATTCCACAGGAGCCGGTTCGTGTTGCTGTGGCAGCAACGGGGCAGAGCTTAAAGGCTATCCTGCATCTCTGACGGCCGCGTTCCTTTTAAAAACGACCCAAACTGAGAGTTATGTTTACGAATGAATTAGAAGTCAGGGAAATGTGTAATACGTGCTGGGAGACCTGTGCACAAGGTCAATGTCCCTTTACGCTAGCTAGCGATGCAGCTAACACTGAATATAACTATTTCAAACAGTACAGTCAGCAAAGCATGCTCTTCGTTTGATTTAACTAATGCAGTATGACTGTACAAGCAATCTACGACATGTATTTGAAGCTTGTTCAGAGAGAGAGAGAGAGGGGAAAAAACTGAGCTTTGCTGGTCACCAACCTGTTTTCTTCGTCTGCGTTTTCTCGTTCTGGAACTTACGGTGGTTCTGATCATTGTTTACCGATATGTTTGATCGATCAGGGCCGTTCTCTGCTCCATGACTGATATATACTCCGGATGCCCCTTCGCAGGGACGTTCCTCCATTTAACGTTAGCGCAAGTGACAAAATGTGCTCAACCGGTGCTCGGTGGACGAGGGGAGTTGAGACATTTGCACTGCCCAATCACCACCGGCGTTAGTGCGTTTGGGGGGTGCCAGAGAGAAGCGGGCGGTGTTTAGTGCGTCGCGATGCAAGGCTTGGAACCTTCCCAGTCAAGGCCACAGGAAGCTGTCATGAAAACTTACGCAATCAACCGACTGTTGTGTCAGTGCTGTCTTTGGTGTACTGTTGGCAAGTTTCATTCTTTAGTGGCTTTAGTGAGTAAAATCTATTGGTTCACAATTTGGTGTACCATTCTGCCAGTAGGTGGCGACAACTTCATGTTTATCAGCGAATCTTTGAATCATTTAATCTTAATCGACTAACAATCACGATCTCCGAACTCTGTTATCCTTTTTTTACAATTCAGTAAAGATTTCCTTAGACCACAGAAAGAAGAGCCGCTAAAGCATTATAATTGTTCCTCACAAATTACAGTAGTTTATTTTATCCATTTTGTGGATGCCGTAGCAAGCTATATACATGCATACAAGACATTTGTTTCCATATAGCAAAAAAAAGTTTTTAAATATATTACTAAAGATACAAAAAATAGCCAATATTTATATTTGAAAATATTTTAATGTATAACCTATGATAACATATGTAATAAAAAAAATATTATTGGCCATTTTTTGTATATTTTTGAAGTGTATATTTTTAAATATAAATATATATTTTGTAAGCATTTAAAAATATAATCTGTTCTTCATACGTCAGTAAGAAAAAAAAATATTTTGTCTATGTGAACATACATGTAGGCTATTGTAAATACTAATTTAAATGTGTTTTCGTGCCACTGAATTAAATTTGTATATTTTTGTATGTGATGGTTGAAACTATATAATTAGCACATCCCCAGCAATCACCATTAACTGTTGGCTAGTGGAAAATCATGTCTTAAATCGTGTGGTGAGTGAGTGACATTCAAGTCAAGGGGTCAGTGATTGGAACTAATTTGTTCACTTTCGTTTTGTATAGTTTAATGCACAAATAAAACAACCACTGTATGTAGCATTTATATGTACATTTGGCTGTACATAAAGGCATAAATTTCCAGGTTAGTTTGGTTGATGCATGCACATTTAATCCTCTGACCTCATAGTGCTTATCAAATATATGTTGACTGCCTATTAAACTCACAATGGTCAAGGATATAGAATAAACCACAGATAGCACGGTTATCCTTCTAGAATGTTGCACTTTGGACCAACACTCGTTTAATAGCAGAGTGGGGGTAGATTGTGGATCTGGGGCAGGTTCTGTTTGTTCTCTGAGGATTTGCAGACAGTCAATTGGAATGAGTATGTGACTAATTCTATAGTTTATAGTCCTTTCTGACAATTCTTTTATTCAGGTGAAAATTCTGTTGAGTGGAAAGTGTGTTCTCTGAACCAAATGCTGTGTGCTCTACCATTCAAATCTTTGGGTTCAGTTTTATATATATATATATATATATGCAGACTAAGTGAGCATAGAAGACTTATTTAAAAACATTTAAAAATAATATTACTTCTAAAACTTTGAACAGTAGTGGAGCATAAAAGTAACCCCTTGCGTTCAAATAGTCTTACAATATAATTTTTACTAAATTAGATTTATGTCCCCCCCCCCCCAAAACTAAAAAAAACTAAAAAAGAAACTAAAACTACAACAACTATTTGCTAAATGTGATTAGCTATTTTAGATGCTTTAAATTCCATGCATTCTCTTAAATTAACCAGAGGGGGGCAGACAAACACTGTTGTGACAATAAGGATCTATAGTATACAGTAGGCCTAGTCTAAATATAGCATCGTATTATATGCATCGTTAGATCACATTTTTAATTACGTTGTTATTGTTTTTGTTTGTTTTTTATCTTAGAATCATAAAAACATTTTTTTTTATATAATAGGATTATTTTTATTGTCCAGTGACGTACAGAGTCTGGCATTCCATTCATTATAATAAAGCAGCGGAAAATTTTCAACTATTTTTAGCATGTCTGAATCCTTTAAATTGGTCCGATTTCTCAGGATGGAATGGCATGGACAACGACCTCTGTGAACTCCTATGTGAACTCTTGAACTCCTGAGTGTTAGGACTTGTTGAAAGCAAAAGTTGCTAAGTTAGGCTAGTTTCACATTTAGGTGAAACCAAAATAGCAGTTTCAAATGATTTTCGTTCAGGCAGCCCATTCAAAATCTTTTCACTTCTTTTTTATGTGTTAAGAATTCTCTCTAGCCTTCCTGGACTGCTTGCATAATCGGCATTGGTGGACCTTTGAGCAAAACATCTCCAATTATAGCACAAACAGTTGATGCTTGATTACAGTGTTTGTCAGAAACCAATGTGACTTTAAACATGGTTTTAATAGTGTATTCAAAACACCTTTTATGGTTGAGCATGTCAGAATGTGTTTTCTATGAATCTCTTGGACTATCACAGCTGGAAATAACAGGTTATTTGTTTTATTTAAAAGAAAACACACATCTGCAATAAAAATATCATTCTCAGCATATACTGATACTTCAATGGGAAAGATTAAGAAATTTAAATTCACTGACACATGTTATGTTATAGGTGCACGGCAGTTTGAACAATGAATAAAGGTTACAACTTGCATTCCTAGGACATAACAAGTATTACCTACAGGCCATGCCATTGCATCTTAAGTTCTGTCAAACACAGACTCCAGCCAGAGCATAAATCACATAACTCGGCTCTAGTAATCTAGCAATTTAGCAATCCTTGAGTGAAAGGCTGGTTCTTTTAATTGCAGAGAGCTGCTCAAATAATGCTAGTCCTCTGTCTCTGTAATGCTCTATACAGGTATTGGGAAGACTAGCCTTGAGCATGCCATCTTACCACTGAAAGGCGTGATTTCATATCCCTTGCTTCTTATAAACACGCTTTCATCTGAACGCCAGTTTGCATCGTTAACAGCTCATATTTCCCTCTCCTGGAGTGTTCTGATACAATACCGTTTAAAAAACAAATGTGAATATTAAGAATTTGCTACAGTATGGGTCAATTCAAACTAGTTTTTCTAATTGTAATGACTGTGGCATTGTTGTGAAGGTGTGCTTGCTTAGGTAAACCTGTAACGGAAATAATTAGGGTTGTTTACTTAATTTCAGACATGGAAAAAGTGAGGTGCAGGCTGTAAAAATCAGTTTGACTCTTGCTGGCTGTCGCCATGGAGACAAGCCCATCACAAATATAGCAAAACTTAATGAGACAACGTTCATCTTAATCCAGACATGTATTTTGATGTGTAAAATCAGATTGTTACAGCAGTGAACTTTTAAAAAATAAGACTTGCAAGCATTACCAGTGATATGATGGGTATAAAACCAGTGCACTTAAACACGTGCACACACACAAGACTTCTTTTCAGCAGTTCTTTTCTTCTCTAGCTTGCTTAGGACGTTTATTGAAACAATTTTCACTCAAAAATTGCTAGTAAATTCCAGAAATAATTCCAGATGAATTGCAAGGAACACATTAAAGAGGTCACATGATTTTGTTTAAAAAGAACATTATTTTGTGTATTTGGTTTAAAGAAATGTGTTTATGTGGTTTAAGGTACAAAAAAAAAAAAAAAATTATTTTCCAAATGATGTACATTATTTTTTTCTCCTCTATGCCCCACCTTATGAAAACACGTACAATTTTTACAAGGCTCATCTGTGTGAAAAGCGAGGTGTGCTCTGATTGGCCAGCTATCCAGTGCATTGTGATTGGCTAAATGTTTCAAGCGTCTGACAGAAATGTTACACCCCTCAACATATGCTGTACTGGTCAGAACACCGGCATGACAGGATAAAAACAATAAAACCCATTACAAACTAGGCAGTTGTTGCATCCAGTGGGAACATAGTTACTGATTACAATGACTTATACTGTGTTTTTACGCGTTGTGTTGCATATCGCGCCACGTAAACATATAATCATGTCTGCATTTGTAAACGACAAACAACAAGCTTACTCTACACTGCTTAAAACTCACATTTGAATCATCAGTGACAAATCCTTTACATATGTAAACCTACTTACATACCATGAGTCAGAAGCGCCAGACTGTTGTTGCAAAGAGTGAGCAATGTCCATCGGCTAGAGCGAGGAACAGTCAGGGGCTTCAGTGAGCAGAAGCCAGCAGCTATAACGATGAACGACTGGCAGATTCGACGAAGTAGCGGCCGGGGTTGCGTTAACCACATGTGACGACCCCGGGCTGGACTACATTTCGTCCACGGTGAAAGCCGATCCAGCGATCCACAGCGCAAAGTTGATGTATTTCCTCAGCGACCAGCACGGATCAGCTCTAGGCATGATGAATTGGAAACCGTGCTCTTTTGGAAGGCCAAACAAAGTCGTTTCACTTTCACAATGAAACACAGAGCTTCTCCACGAAATGGCACTGGCGGAAACAGCGAGAATGAAAGGTACGCCTTCTTTGCATGAACATATGGGCAGCGTTTTGCAAATCTTCCCACATAGTGACGTAGAGATGTGGGGTCGTGTTTGAACAAGCCGTTTTAGCGAAGCGTAGACAAGTCTTAACATTTATAAAGAATATCTCTTTGGATTTGAGACTTTAGTTTTTGCAACTTTACAGATCTTCTTTATGTACCAAGAGCTTGTAACACTCCAAAAAGAAAAGAAAAATTTAAATCACATCATGTGACCCCTTTAAAGGAATAATTCATAAAAAAAAATGTAATATGCTGAAAATGGACTCACCTTTAGGTGATTTAATATGGAGATAAGTATGTTTCTTCATCTAAACAGATTTGGAGACATTTAACATTACATCACTTGTTTATAGGTCCTCTGGAGTGAATGGGTGCCATCAGAATGAGAGTCCAAACAGCTGATAAAAAAATCACAATAATATTCTTACTTTAAATTTAACAGGGACATTTTGAAGAAGAAAAACTACAATTACAAAATTACAAATATTGTTAACTTTTTTTTAAAAGTCACTTTGGATAAAAGTATTTTCTGTATGAATAAATGTAGTTTTAATTTGTAGTGCTTGTGCATAAAAAAATCCACAAAGATCTGTCTTCATAGAAGAATGAAATATGTATTGCTTGTATAGATTGTATAGCCTCTGAGTGGTTTTCTTTTCAAACTGTCTGGGAGTGATACATTTCTGGCGCTGGCGCCTTCTTTTACATCTGTAGATGGAACAGAAGCAGCCTGTGCTGTGAGTCAGGGGACGAAGAGAAAGATCAGCCCATCCTCCCTGTCAAGACACAACACCCATCTTTAACATAACCTCATCAAACCTCTAACAAGCTAACAAGGGCGAGTGCAGATCAGGAGGCATGTGTCAACAATGTACCGTTGTAGTTTTTTACAAGGGACAAGGAGTTTCCAGACATTTCCATTACATCTTTACATGTGCCCACAGCCATCACAGCATATTGTCTGGGAACCCCCTATACTGTAAATGCAGTATAGCTAATCAAAACTGGAAGCCTTTCTGAGCCTTTTGTTGTACTGAAATGAATGTACTTAGCCAAAGAAAGGATTGTGATGTTAAATTGTATTTCTTGCACCGTTAAAGCTTCAAGACTGTAAATAAGCATGCCTGACATGTTGTTAACACATTTTTCCAGCCTTGATCCTGCAGAAAGAATTACAATTTATTAGTTATAGTGAACTATTATTTTAGAACTTCCAAAGTTAATGCGCTAGCCAGTATAAGTTTTTTTTTTTTTTATGCCATTAAATTTCTCCGCACAGTCTAATGTTATCATAGAGTCGAGTTCTTTTTGTATAGAATTGGAAATAATAGTCAGTATTACTAGTTGATTAACTGCTATGATTTATGTGACATTTTAGATGGTTTACAAAGTTGATGGTTTGTTGAATGTTAATGTCCAGTTTTATAGTATACAGTCTATCAAAAATGAAAACTACAAATAATTTAACATTTTTATTTAGTTTTGGAGTTTATTTTAGCTTGGTTTCAGTTTTTCCTAATTACAGTTTTAACAAAATGTTTTGTCTAGTATTCTTTATAAGCTGTGAAAGACGCAATATTAACACTGCTTAAACAATTTTAAAAACAGAATAGCACAAATGCCAGCACTTTCATTAAAGCATTAGTGGCTGGTATAGTCTACAGTAACATAGAGCCATAGAGGTCCTAAAGAATAACAAATTCATGTTTTCCATGTGGACCTCTAATTTCCCTGCATACTTCTCAAGCCTCACCACCCCTTTAAAAGCATGTATCTAAATTATTGTGCCACTGTCTTCTAATAACTGCCAGAAAGCACCTTCTCATTAGCTAACCTCAGACTCAAGATTTACAAATCTTTAGACAATTCACAGTTATGGCTGGGCTATCTCTGGTTCTCCCAGTGAGTGCACGGCTATCTACAAGGACCTTGATTTATACATGGCGACTGAAAATTGCTAGTGTCTTCCCATCTGTCAAAAATGGACTAGTCTGGGATGGGTTTTAAGAGCATGCTTGAAGTTCTCCATACAAGACAATTAATCTGCCAAGCCTTCTTGTAAATCATCGCTGTTGGACTTCATCATTTAGACTGGGGCAGTAGGTGGTTCAAGTGTGCAAATGTTTCCATTACAAATTAATCACATATTGCTAGTTGTGGAGTGCAGAGAATTACACTCATGGAGTGGAACAGCTGACTTAATATAAATGCAAGGTGGTAGAGAAACTGGAACACGTATTTATCTTGTGTAATACAGGGCTGTGAAAAATCTGGAGCTGAAAAATTGTCTCTCTTTTAAATTCATTTAGTGTATCTATAAGTCGGCTAATCTGTATGTCTTGCATTTCATCTGTCCATAAGTTCTGCAAACTTTAAAATGTTTTTTTGTTTTTCAAACTTATTTTTAACCCTTAACACGAAACACTCAAACATTCAAACTTAGCTTTATACAGTTAATACTGTTCTTCCTAATACATTCAAATTCAATTCCTGTTTGCATCATTGATTTAAAACCAACTACAATTGATAAATTGCAATTTTAAAGGCAATCTCAGTTTTGTTTTTAATAATACTAATAATGGATCATATGAGCTGGGAATCAATTCTTATTGGTTTGAAGGGCAGTTGAGGTTAAGTGTCCAGCTCTAGGGTGCTCTTTAACCTTTGACATGGCCATCGACAGTTCAAAGCTGTTACTATTATAAACCACTCTTTGACTGATAGTTTAGATATTTGGTGAAAGATTGGGTGAAACTAAGGAATTATTATTATTTTTTTTAGATTCAATAGGCATTTTAGATATAGCTAAATGGTGTTTTTGTTGTATCGTTTTGCGCAGTATGTGCAAAATAATAAAATCCTGTTAAGTATTTCAGTTCCCAAACCTTGCAAACAAACCCCTCAATTACCAAGTACATCAGTCTCTCCTTTCTGTGCTTATGACCCCTAATTTTTCCTCTCATGGTCATTGAGAAAAAGCGCCAAAAACAATTACATTGACATTCCCACGCTCTCCTCTGTCTGTTGTTGTTTTTTTTTTTGTTTTTTTAGGTCTTTACCTACCTTGGTGTTTTCTGTTGCATTTGGGGATCGTTATGTTTATCAGGTCAACAAAGCTGTCCAACATCCAAAGTCTGATTGATTTTATTCCCGTTTGAGTGTAAAGTCCCAAAGGAGCCTGTAATTAGCATGCAAAGGTTGTGGCATTTTACAACTAATTTCTAATTATAGAGCAAACAGTATGACACAATCCAGAGCCCTGTGTTTAAACCAACCTGCATTTTGGATTATAATTGCAGAACAAGAAAAGGAAGAGGATGTTGTAATTCCCACTTAAGCAACTATATTTTCCGCTAACAAAAACTGATTTGCCTTTCACTAGAGATCTGGAAAACACCCCACGCCCATGGGGGACATCAAGTCAACACGTCTATCGGTCAAAACATGTAATACAGTAGCTAAAAGTCTTGACTAACCATTCTCAGCTACTAGTAAAGAGGTTGTAAATATGTATACCTTATGCTTTTTGTCTCCATCAGAATCTAAGACTATAGATGACTGTGCAAATAAGTTACATTTTCTGTTATATAACTGTTATACTTGGTCTGGTTGATTGTTATAGAATGTTAAAGACTGGGTTGAAAGATGGCTTAGTCAATGTAGTTTTGGTCTAACATGAGCCAATCTTGCATTGCGCACAAAAATATCAGCCGGACACCTAAACATGGCTGAAGTCATGATTGGGCAGTAAAAGTTGGAAAGGAAGGAAGCAATGTCTGAAATGGCATCTCTTTTCTTGTTTAGAGCTTATTGCACCGCCACCCACTGCTGATACGATCTGAGCTGTTAGAAAGCACTCTTGAGCCACTGGTTTGACTGGAGGCTTGACAATTGTAAAATAGGTACAGCCCAAGAGAAGATGGAACACTTTTGCCTGACATTTTGACCTGACACCAGGTCTGTCTATAGTGGCTTCCTCAGTTGATTAAGAATTTAGTTAAAGTGATTGTCCAGTCAAAAATGACAATTCTGTCATCAATTACCCTTATATCAAACCTGCATGACTTTTTTCTTCTGCAAAACATAAATGGGGCTATTCTGAAAACAGTTTCTGTTCTCACTGACTTCCATTATAACTGTGTAACACTAACTGTTTGGTTACCAGCATTCTTCAAAAATTTCAAGGAAGCAAAAGAATAGTTCAGATTTTTGTTCTTTCCCTGCCAAAAGGACAGTAAATTATTTTTCATTTTATTAATTTTACATGTGTTTTAAAAAAATTGATATTTATTTTTTTTACTTAATGTTAGCCCAGACAGTACAAGAAGTTAGATCATGTTGGCATGCAATGCATACATTTATTAGCTGAATGTTCTCAGACTACCAAAAGTCAGGCCAAAACATTTGCCAAAGTCCTTTTTGAAGCATATATGCTTTTGTAGTTATTTCTTTCTTTATTTTTTTAAAATAATTTTGGCTAAATATTTAATCTTGACTTGTAAAATTTGAAGAGATATGAGACGATGCTTCCCATCTCATATTTTTTTTGTTACATCAAATTCACATGATTTTAATGATTTTATTTACACTACATAACAAACAACAACAACAATAACAACAAAAAGTCTTTGGCCAGACATTTTTTATTTATAGTAAACAATTTGGTGTTGTGTCTGATGTAAACACTTTGTCCTGAGGCAATACATTAGTTTATCTTGACCCTTTCAGTAATAGAGACAAGTTTAAAAGCACTGAGCTGAAGATGTTTCTCTTGCAATAAATAAAGTCAGGTTTGAGACCACATTGTTAGAAATACATTTTTTACACCAAATACTAAATAATAGAAGGAGGTCAGCTAGTTAAAATTTCAGACTATTGTCCACTTTCAGTACAAAATACAATTTTGGATTACAAACCCACATCTGAGTTCAAGCAGAGGATACACAAGCTGTTTGTGAGTGAGAATAAAAAGGCAACCGAAGCCCTTAACTCCCAGTCATCGCAGGTAATAATTGTAAAATATCCGTGTTCCTTTTCCCCAGCTTTGAAGTGAGGTGGCTACTGTCTGTTCTTGCCCTGTAGGAAGCAAACATTAGATTTATGACTTTGCAGACAACCAAATTACACTGTCCCTCGCTGCAGCCCAGGAAGGCCAGTCATCGCTTAATACACAACAGCTAATTGTGACCATGCAGAAATATGGTGTTTATGTGTCATATGATAAGTGTTTTTCTGTCCCCCTGGCAGAGAAAAGGTGTAAAGGCAAATTGGTAAAAGAGGCTTATCTGATAAAGCTGTAATTTGTCATGAATGTTCCCATTTTTCTCTCAACACCCAGGACAATCAATCTCGAAGAATTCTAATCCGTTTCTTTTAGAACTCTTTTTTGCTTAAAAGAGTAGTTCACCCGAAAATACAAATTGTAGCTTGATACAAATTGTAGCTTGCTTTCCCTCATGTAATTTTTTTCATTTTCATTGTGTATCCCCAGAGTGTATCCCCAGAGCTGTTTTTGCTAAATACAAATATGAATGACCCATGATTCCATAATATTTATGAGAAGGACGCATCTGCAATATCAATAAATAACTGTCAAAACCAAACATACACTCCAAGGAGTTACATGCATCTGTTAGCTTTGCAAATGCCATTCCTCATTTTCAGCATGGCTTAGTTGGAAAGATCCGTTCCTGTGTGTTTAGGAGGTGTGTCAAAGCCTGTTGACTGATGTCTACACTTGCCTGGAGGGCACTTGTAAACACAGAATACACCTTTGCTTATAGGCAGCTGGCTCACGTGACACATCCACAGATTGCCTTTAAAAACCCCTCTCGTCTGCTCCGAGACTGACAGATCTGATCTAAATGGTGAGGAGTGGATTCCAACATGCGGTTGATTTGCAAAGCAAACTGTTTCTAGTTCACACAGGTCACAAGAATTATCATCTCTCAAACCAAAGCTAAGACTTGCATTTCGCAGAGGACAAAAAGTCGACAACAATGAGTCTGGGCAGCACCAGTACAGAATCTGAAGTTTCAGAGGATGAGTTGGAGGATTGTCCTTTGGGTGAGGATGACGACTTTAGCAGCGAAAGCCCTGCAAAGATTCGTTCAGAGCACTCAGTGTCATCCAGCCCCAGTGACACAGAGGGAATCAAAACGACTAAGAGGCGTACTCGGCCTAAGCGGTCCAAAGCACGGAGAGTCGCCGCCAATATCCGAGAGAGGAAGCGCATACTGGACTACAACCAGGCCTTCAACGCCTTGCGCACTGTCCTCAAACACGACCTTAGCGGAAAGCGTTTATCCAAGATCGCCACTCTCCGCCGTGCCATCCACCACATTTCAACACTGTCTTTATATCTGCGGACACATTCAGACACCGAAGCACATGTGCCTCCGTGTATCCATACAGAGTGTTACAGACAGCCAGAAGACAACCTTTCTCTGCCCAAGAAGACAGGAACTTTCCAGGAACCGATGGAAAACTACACTCCCCATCATCCAGAGCCTCTCATAGTTTCTCCAGAGATACCTGGGATTTTGTACCAGGACATATCGAACTCTGTACCATCTTCTCACTACGGCCACTGCGCAACCAACAGTCAGGTACACGTGAGCCATGGATGCTACAGTCACCACTGGGAGGACCAAAGCAGTGATTACTACAGTGGAGGAGCTGGATATCAACATGGGACGAGGGTCACCTGCCATCAGAATCATTTGGACACTTATGCAGACTCTGCTAACCCGTCTTTGGCTTGGCAGCTAGGTTACCTTCAGTATCATGGATACCAACAATCCCTGAGTATGCACTGACTAAATGTTCTCATGCTAGAATTGTGTTGAAAAACATTAGCAATCTGTAAATATAGTAATGTGAAGATAATGTTTGGATCCTTTGCTCAGGTTAAAAAAATACTGTACATTCTAGATTTAGATAAAAAATATCTTTTTTATATGTACAAATCCCCAAATAAAGCAGCTTATTATAAACCTGACTCAAAAAGTATAAATATATTTTAAATGTAATACAGTTTATGTACTCATTCTACCAATAAGATTATTGGTACATTAAGTGCAGTCAAATTCATTTTGGTTAAACTGTTAGAACACCGAAGAAGATTCACATTATTTTTATAGTGATACCAGATCCTGATCCATCTTAATGTGGAAGTCTGTACCTGCTTCATAGTAAGCAAAGTCATAATTGAAACTTTATTTTTTGTTTTCCTCATTGTAATTTTATTTCTCCCAATATAACTTTAAATGTCACAATTTGAGCATGTACAGTTTGTTGTAATATGACTTTAAATCTGTCTTTGTGACTTTACATCTTGCAATTGCAGCTTTGTATCTTCCTTCTTTATTTCCAATCATTTTGGCTTTTTTTTATGTCAGTGTTATTTGACTATTTATTGTTTTTATAACCTGATTTTTTTTAACCTTGAGTAGTTATTTCATATGAGTTATAATTCTTGCAAAACTTTGCCTGCATGTCATCATTTACACACTTTGCTGTTAAACAAAGTGGCCACACTCATTAAATGGTTACTGACAGGGAAAAGTAAAAAAAGGACAGCAAGTCTTTTATTTATGTAACAAACAATAAAGATGCAAATCAATTTGTAGCCTAATATACAGTAATTGTGTACAAAGCATGATTACTGATACATAAAGTCACAATCTGGTTTCTCATGTCAAATTTACTTGTTCTGTAATTATTCTAACAGGATCTGTTGTGCATCTTTAGAAATCTGACTTTAAACATAATTCATGCAGTTGAAGAATTCAACACCAAAATACATAAAGTCCTTCTTAAGATGGTGTTCAGGCTTTTTGAGATTTGCAAATTAGCAAGTGTCTTAAAATAATAATGTAATAGAGAAATTATTCCTGCAGAAGTGGGCAGTGATGGTCTCCCCCTCAGGACTGATAAAGGGAGTTGATTCCAGTAAGATGGGGGAACGAGGAACAGGAAGGAGCTCAGCGCTCCCTCAAGGCAAATATGACTCAGCTTTGTCTCTTGATCATGTCCAGTCAGGGGAAATTCCGATTCTGTTCATCTCCACCTCCTTCACATGGTGTGATTTCATGTCTCTCGTTTTTTGACAGAACTGGCAGCCAAGTAACAACTGGCAATTTTGTACAGTGATTTCAAAAGCATTGTCATTTGAGTAAGTAGGGCTCAAATTCAGTCAGACTGAGCCTAATAACGGGTTCAGATTTCAAGAATTGTGGGAAAGTATTTGTAA
The DNA here is from genome assembly GCF_023724105.1 of Carassius gibelio. Classification (NCBI taxonomy): domain Eukaryota; kingdom Metazoa; phylum Chordata; class Actinopteri; order Cypriniformes; family Cyprinidae; genus Carassius; species Carassius gibelio. The sequence continues at coordinate 9,856,247 of NC_068410.1, forward strand.
ATGATGTCATGCCAAACATCTAACGAAATCTGTGTGTTTTTGACTTGCAGATTACTATGTTTTTTTTGGTCGCTACACAAGTGGGCCACTTGAGGGCAGCAAATACATACAAGACCAGACTACATCGCATCAAAACTAATTCATCAGATTTGTTTTTATTCAAAAAGACGTACAGTTTTGATTTGTTGTTCTGAACTCAGTTAACCTGTATATTTTGGATTGATATACAGCTGAAGTTATTGGATTAAAAGCACGAAGATGATCAAATAATCCACCCAGAAATGATATGGTCTCCTCAATTTGTTTTGATCTGCAACACAAAATGAATTATTTTCCAACTTCCATATATTTTCATGTCATCAATAGATATTAAGCGCTATTTGACTGCTACAAGTCTGAAATAAATTGACAATGAGTGAGTAAATGATCAGAGTTTTAATTTTTGGGTGAACTATTCCTTTGACCTTTAGCTTTCGCCTTCCCAAAATCCTGTGCCATTGCTTCAGATATACCACTGATTTGTATTGAACCCCCACACTTGAATACGTAAAAGTCAGACACCCCACACATCTAGGGCTTATTATAATTTCATCAAATGGTAGGGTTTAATAAGTTCATGTCTTTGCCACGAATCCTTTTAAGGCCTCAGTTCTCTGAGAACCTTCAAGACATTTTATATGACTAACACAACATGTCAATGGGAGCATAAACAGTTTAAGTCTAACAAAAGCCAGTTGCCGGATAGAAGACAGATGAATCCATCGCCACATAAACAACCCTGTGAGCAGCAAGTCTCATGTTTTTCAGAGTCCAGCTGACACTGGAGTGCACACACTCCTGATGGATTGGGCAAAGGCTAACCGCTAGCCAGCTAAGTGACAGATTGCTCTATGACAGTGGAGATGATCACTGTCGGGTTCACTGTCTTGTACAGAGGAGGTTGTTTGAGCTGGTCTCATCTAATGAACCCATTATAGGCTTGTACCATTATAGGCTCAAGACTAAGAAAATGGCCTATGTGACTGTTTGAATGGAAATAAGGATATTGATCAGTGACCTACAGTAACTCTAAGAGGGTGTTTATACTGAGCGATTTGCAGCAAGGTATTTTGCTGCTTGTTTTGTAACAAGAGTGTATTTATTACCATGTGAGTGACAGCAAACCTGTGGGCTTGTTCAGGGACACAATAGAGTTTAGAAGAATTTAACTGTATGCAAATTAGTACAGATTTGATGTGGCAAAGTCAGAGAAGTTCCACAATAGACAATTACTGTGAGCATTATGTTTTGCCTCTGCCCACACACAAAAGTTTGGGGTCAGTAAGTAAAAAATAAATTAATACTTTTATTCAGCAATGAGGCATTTAAATAAAAGTGACAAATTTCTTATACTATTAAAAAATATTTTTGGTAAATTAATTTCTTTTGAACTTCGTATTTAAAAAGCAGAGTTTCCACAAAAAAATGTCAATCAGCCTATATATATATATATATATATATACAGGTGCTGGTCATATAATTAGAATATCATCAAAATGTTTATTTATTTAACTTATTCCATTCAAAAAGAGAAACTTGTATATCATATTCATTCATTAGACACAGACTGATATATTTCAAAAGTTGATTTCTTTTAATTTTGATGATTATAACTGACAACTAAGGAAAATCCCAAATTCAGAATCTCAGAAAATGTAATTACTTAAGACCAATGCACAGAAAGGATTTTTAGAAATCTACATCTCCATAAAGTTGGTCAGCAGCAGGAAGCATGAAGTGCTCTAAAACTTCCTGGTATACGACTGCGTTGACCTTGGACCTCAGAAAACACAGTGGACCAACACCAGCAGATGACATGGCACCTCAAACCATCACTGACTGTGGAAACTTTACACTGGACCTCAAGCAATGTGTATTGTGTGCCTCTCTTCTTTTCCTCCAGACTCTGGGACTGTGATTTCCAAAGGAAATCCACATCTTTTCCTTCCCTTCGCCTCTCTATTAATGTGCTTGGACACAGAGCTCTGTGAACAGCCAGCCTCTTTTGCAATGACCTTTTGTGTCTTTCCCTCCTTGTGCAAGGTGTCAGTGGTCGTCTTTTGGACAACTGTCAAGTCAGCAGTCTTTCCCATGATTGTGTAGCCTACAGAACTAGACTGAGAGACCATTTAAAGACCTTTGCAGGTGTTTTGAGTTAAATGTCTTCAATATTGAACCTTTTCACAAAATTCTAATTTTCTGAAATACTGAATTTGGGATTTCCTTCATTGTCAGTTAGAATCTTTAAAATTAATAGAAATAAACATTTGAAATATATCAGTCTGTGTGTAATGAATGAATAAAATATACAAATTTCACTTTTTGAATAGAATTAATTAAATAAATCTACTTTTTGATGATATTCTAACTATATGACCAGCACACCTGTGTGTGTGTGTGTGTGTGTGTTTGTGTGTGTGTGTGTCTATACTCAAATCATTATATTAGAATGATTTATGAATGATCATGTGACACTGAAGACTGGACTAATGGCTGCTAAAAATTCAGCTTTGCCATCATAGAAACACATTACATTTTACATTTACATGCATACATAATTAATCTGTGATAGCAACATAATTAATATTCAATAAAAGTATTTTAAATTGTATTTTAAATATTGTAATATTTCTGATCAAATAAATACAGCCTTGGTGAGCATAAAATACTTTAATGTAGAGCAATTTTAATTTAATATATAATTAATATAAAAATAAATGATGCATGGAAACCTGTGTCAGACATGAGTCTGATTCACGCATAGATAATCGTTCATCATGTCTATGATATGATGTATTATGCGCTGCTGCAATTTATGTACAGACACTTCCTCTGCATAATGTTAACTTTTAGCAGCTAGAAATGTGATTCCTTGTCAAAGAAAATGACTTTCTTCTTTTTCTTTTTTTTCCCAATGCATCTCATTTATGAAACTCTCTTTGTGGAAACTAAACTTATGAATGGTCATTACTCAGCGTCAGAATTTACACATTCGTTATAATTGATTTAATTATATGATTTATTTTTTGTCTCTTTCATCAGACAGTTTCATTAGAAAGTAACAGGAAATCACTATGTAAAAACTGAAGGTCACAGTTTAAACATGCATTGGCGACAAAAACATATGCACTTACTGCTATGCTATGGCTCAGCATTTATCTCAATTCTAATATTCTGCATATATTTTCTCTTTTTTCTACTTGAAGTTTCATTGGAAGATGAAAGCAAACAATAAATTACCACCATCAAGGTAAATCAATTGGGAGATGAGGTCACCTAAATATCAAAAGGTATTTTCAATGCTGTTGACTGCAGTTCTGGCACAAGCTCTAACTTAATTTGCAATTTGCTCCAAAAATAATCCATGGATGAATAGAGAGAAATAACAGAACAAGGCTATGGTGTGTCCACTGAGAGATATTAAGTCTTTCCATCTCTTTTTTCACAACCCCTCCAGCTCCCCTTCCATGAATTTGTAGAGGCTAGTCAGGAGATTTGTGTGAGAGCCCGATACAGAAACCCTGTCTCTTCTGCTGCAAGTTTTTTTTTTGAGTGTGTCCTTCCTTTAACTCCTACAGAGTCATTCTTGTCATTGAGCTCCTGTGACAGATCAGCACTTATTCCCACACCTCAACACACACACAGGCTGCTACACAGTTATACATGCACAAAGTCGATACTTTGATTTATTGCCTTCAGGGTAAGACACAAAAAATATTCAGAGAGAACTTTTCTCCACAGTGCTGAATGGATGACGGCAGGAGACAGAAATGACGTGCACATCAGCCTGTTCTGTCTGCAAAAACCTTACCCTTTACTGACCACTAACCTTTATCAGTTCCAGGTGATTGCTTTGAGACTGATTTGAAATGCTTGCTGTTTTCATAATGACAGATAGGCTGCACACTGTGAAGTGTTTTGTCAGGTAGCCTAAAAAAAGTACTGTATTATAGAAGATTATAGAATATATGATAAATCATTATAATTACATTAAAGTGATCATTTACCCAAAAATGAAAATTCTACCATAATTTACGTTTAGAAGATTTGGAGAAATGTCTCTTTTTCCATACAATGAAAGTCAAAGGTCACCAAGACTGTTGTAGTTAAGCTTGCTTCTTTATTCAAACAGATTGCAGCCAATCAGAATCCACCTGGCTTTAAAGAACTTGAAAATGTAAAGCTACAGACGGTGAAACTCCAGCATGCACTTACAGTATAATAAACAGAACATTATAGTCTTAGAGGTGTCATGATATTCTGCTACTGATGATAATCATGATATTCAAATACTGAAATATCCTTATGGTGTTTTAGGGGTGTCACAATATTGTGTAATATACTACACGATAATATGACATGCAATAATCTAGTGCCAGCACCATTGTGGAGTGTTAATTCATTCATAATCGACACCAGAGGGCACCCTTGCAGAAAGTCCACAAGCCTGACTCACAGGAGTAATGAAACAAATGTCTTTCCAGGAACTCCCTTATATGGTCAAAGGCATCCAGCTGTTACTGTAGCTGAATAAAGCGCAAAAAGAAATGTTTTGTATGATATAGAACATGATGAGAATCAGCACAGGATTAGGACAGTATATAGTTATCTGCTATCTAGTTTTTTTTAAGTAATCTTAAGTATTTTCATATGCATGATGTTTATTTATATTGCAATGCTAATCGGCATAGCCTTTATTTAGTTATTTATTTTGGATTAATGCTCAAAAACAGTACAAAAATGCAATACAACCCATCAACATCACTGTGTAGAGGGTATGACGTGACTTTCCCAACGGAACGTGCCCCCTCAGCTGAACGGAGTGGCAAAAATCCCTGCTGCATGACTGGATTTAATAGGAAATCTGAGAAAAAGCAAGTAATAAGAAAAAAAATTATATTCAGATTAAACTAAAGGTTGTTGGACTCAATGTAATGTTCCTTACAACTTACCAAAGATCCAGTGGTCCATGGATATCGATATACAGCCAGCAATCATGTTTCCTAACATTTACAGTATATGTGCTTGATTTCAATGCTGGGGAAATACATAAAGCAAATTTGCTCATGAAAGCATTTTGTAAATACAAATAAGGTTGATCAAAATCCAGGTGCTTTCACATACTTTCTTCAGCAAGCTTTAGCCCAGCATAAAGAGCAAATAGTAGGCTATTGATAGTCACACATCCCACAGTGAAACTCACCATCGGTTACACTTGCCTGTGATCACTCAATGAGAGTTAAATGAGCCTGTCAGCACAACAAAGCCCAGTTTGTGCCCCATCACAATAAAGACAGGGTCTGTTAATCATTAAATAACAGTGGCATAAACACATGGCCAATCCACAGAGACGTGTCAGATCTGGGCTGACAGACAGTATGAATTAGTCAAGGAAACGGACAGCGTGTTATTTCAACATGACACTCGTTCTATGAAATTTGGACTGGGCTTGGGGCGTTGATGCCAGTGTGATGTGACAGGCGTATAGGAGGAGGTGGAGGATGTGTTTAAACATCAATGAGATCATTTATAACTAACTTTGTCATTAGCATATCACATTTGCATTAAAAAAATGTTAGGTTCAAGTTATGTTACATTACATTCCCTGCATTTTACAGATTAAGGTAAACAAAAATCTTTACATCTGTTTACATGGTGGATTCTTAATCCGAGTTTTGTCTTAATTGTATTAAAATCAGAGAATGGTTGTCCATGTAAATGTACTGAGTCTCAGAGACAGCCCTCAGTCACAGTCAGAGCAGCGTGGCAGGAAGTGATTCTGGCTGAAGATGTGTTCCTCTGATGGCGCCGTGGCTCCAAAGAAAGCTGACACCTGATCTTATATCAACCTGCCAGAGCTCCTGACTGATATCATTACCTTCTTTTCTCCATTGCCTTTTATCTTCCAGAGGCATTTAAAAGGTTTTGCCATCCGTCCAAACTATAAATCCACCGTTCTTGAATTTTATGTTTCCTTTTCTATATATCCCCTGTTTGAAAATGACTGGTTCTTCTTTAGGATGTTGTTTTCTCTCTCTCCATTATCTCTCTCTGTGCTTCACAGGCACTCAGGCAGCATTAATTTACAGTGAAATCAAAGTATTCGGATATTTAAATCACACTTCATGTTTGAATCACTGCTTCAGATAAAATGTAAAACCAGGTGCCATTTATTTGGGAAAATAACATGTTATAATGACTTATACTTTATTTTTACACATTGCATATCATACTGTGTAAACATAAAAGCATGCCTGCATTTGTGATCAGAGAAATGCCAACCCCACACTGCACAAAACTCGCATTTTAACCATCAGTGTCAGATTCTTTAAATATGAAAACGTACTTACAGGCTGTGAGTCAGAAGCGCCAGACTGTCCTTGCTATGTTGGAATCACAGCTCTTTATAGAAACAGCCTGTGTGCACAGCCGGACACTAGGGGTGCTCCGATCATGATCGGCTGATCGTTATGCGCATCTCGTCAGTAAAGCCGGTTCTCTAATCAGCGGTTAATTCCATCAGGTGTGTGATTTCACATAGAGCAGCTGTTACTACACAGAGCCGTTGTTAATAGAGAAGATGCGCAAATCCACTTCATTTTCAGCTCTATGTGAAATCACGCACATGATGGAATTAACCGCTGATTAGAGAACCGGCTTTACTGACGAGATGCGCATTAACGATCGGCCGATCGTGATCGGAGCAGCCCTACCGGACACTGGCATGTAGGCTACTCTCCCAGGTTCAGGAAAACAATCCTCTGTAAAATATAAGTATTTGGGTTGAATTGTTCTGGAACAGTGTTGTAAATACAACGTAACCACTGATTTCTAGTTGTGTTCTCTTTTGGAAGGCCAAACAAAATAGTTTCGCTTTCACAAAGAAGCACAGCGTCTCCACGACATGGCGCCGTCAACAATACAACAGTCAGAATCAAAGTTACACCTTCTTTCTTTAGCGTAAACATTTGGGTGGTGTTATGCAACCATCACACACAATGGTGTAGACATGTGGGGGAATGTTTAAATGAGGCATTTTAGGAAGTTGTGGACGAGTCTTACATTTTTATAAAGAATATCTTTTTGGGTTTGAAACTTTAGTCTTTGCAAATTTAGGGATCTCATCTATGCACAAACAGCTTGTAACACTCCAAAGAGAAAGGAAAACTTGAAAATGCATTATATGACCCCTTGAATTTGTGTTCCAAAGATGAATGAAAGTCTCACAGGTTTGGAATGACATGAGGGTGAGTAATTAATGACACAATCCCTTCAATTTCAAGAGTGAGTCAGAAAAGTCAAGGTTATTCTCAGATCTCGCATCATTTGTTTAGAGATGGTTTCATATTTTGTATCTTATGCAATGACATTCAGTCATTTTTATTTGTTACTAATGTTTTTTGGGCTGCAGTATGAGCTGCCACTCACGCTGTGTGGTGATATGGGCTGCTCGGAGGAAGCAGATGTAGAGGTGTTGAGGCCAGTGCTTGTGGCCGCTGTGTGCTGCCTTCTGATGCCTCTCCTCAAGAGAAAATTCTTATCTCCTTTTCCTCCCTGGGGACATCTAGCTTTGCCTATCTGCCTGGCAGGCAACACCGAGGGGATGAACCCAGCTGCCTGGTGTTATTTGTAACTGTGATATGCCAACCAGGACAGCATTTATAAACAGCCTGCAGTTAAAATACTAAGAAATGTCACTAAGCTGCTTTAATGATCACCACTGCTGGGTACTTATTATGTTTACATATTGAACTATTATAAGGTCATTATGTGATGTAGAAACAATTTTCTCTCAGAAATTGCTAATACTTTCTACAAACACATTAAACAAAAACTGAAATGTTATGTTCTACTTTTTTTATTTGTAACACATGCTTTAATAATTATTTTCAATTGCAACTTTGAAAAATCAGCTTTTACAGTGTAAATTTTTTGATAAAAATTTCAATAAATCATTTTTTTAAAAATCAGTTCTCAGCATGCATAAATAGATAAAAAATCTGCAATTTGATAAATAAAATTAATAATTTATGAAACTGTAGATATTGTATATTGCATTTTATATTTTCCATGTACTTTTTTTCAGTTTTTATCAATTAACTCTTTGATGATCAAACTGCATATTTCTATTTCCATTTATTCATATTGGTAATTGATTGCTTGATTGATTTATCAGTTTTTCAGTTGATTTATTGGTTTTCTCACTTGATTTCTTCATCAATTTATCTACCATGAAAAAGGTGTAGAAACCATTCTTCCTTCAGAAATTGTTAGGATTTTTTTTCCTAAGCTGAATTAAGCATGACATTTTGAGGTAAAAAAACTAAAATACAGTTTTCTTGTAAAACATACTTTGGTAATCTACAGTGTATTATTTTGTGGCCCTTTTCCTTTGTGTGGCTTATTAGCATGCATATTATATTCCTAACATATTGGCTGTATATAAAGTAAACATGTTTACAGTTTTATTTCTAACTTGATTCATCATGTCCTCAAATGATTATTAAGTGTCACATTTGGGCCCCATACTCTATGTAATGAATACAACAACTGATAAAAATGCTAAAAATATTGTCAAAAGAACCAAAAATCTTGTTCATAGATTTTTTTCTAAGGAATAAATTCTTGAAAAAGTCTTTCCTCTGCAGATGATGCAATGCATTTGAATCAAAGAGAGTTTTTGACAGTATCTCTTCATTAGATTCAAGTGATTCACCTTCTACTCGCTAAGACTAGACCCTCAGTCTTTTCTCAACGCTTATTTACCACAGAGCTGCCAGTGGCCAGACACGCGACGATAACCTTCAAAGCTCTGCGATCCAATTTTCCTGCACTCTCTCATTTGCATGTGCTGTGCCTGGCCAGATATGTCAGAGCATTTGCTACATATATCCACTTGACTTTTACTGCATCCTTACAGAGTAAAGCACAGCACTCAGGGAAAAGCAGCTCATGCCTCATCTGTCTATGAAATGCCGCTGTTCCCCAGAGTTAGTGTCTAAAGCATGCTATGTCTATGTTAATTAAAACCAGAGAGTAAATACAGCTTGTTAGCAACCACTAGGTAAGTGGAGGGGTTGTGGTCATCTGCTTGACATAATCTGTAATTGTAAGCAAGGTTGAACCATGAGATGCAGTCATGTAGAATCGTTTAATTGACAATAACTAGTGCAGACACGGTGTGGTTATTTTTGTGTTCTCAGGTCAATTAATACACAACAGGAATCATGAGACTCCAGCCTGGTAAATTGTTCTGCTAGAACAAACAAACATGCAAGTCTCTCTCCAGAGATAAAGCCCTGATATTGCCATCACTTCCAAGACAATGAGGTCTGTGTCTTATTATTTGGGCCTTAGGCACTATAATCCATCCACTCCTCCCAATGTAGAGTCCCAATTCATGAACTGTTAACAATACTGAGAGAGGGTAGGCATTCACTGATATATCACAATTCTGGTCGATACAACGGAGCATTGATATTGAAATTATACACAGTTTTTGAAAGACATCTCTTATGTTCACCAAGGCTGTATTGACCATAAAAACAGTAAAACTTTTAAATATTACAACTGTTCTCTTTTAATAAAAAGCTACATTTTCAGCAACCATTTCTCCAGTCTTCGGTGCCACACGATCCTACAAAATTTAAACCAATATTTGTTGATTATTTGTTGCTTATGCACAGCAGAATATCCAAAATATCAGCTGGTCCATTAAATTATAAAATGTCTAACATCGGTCAGTGACTTTAAATGGAACAGATATATTGTGCATACCTATGAGCATTTTAGATTTGTACAAGTGACTTGAATTCGCCAGATTGGCCTTTAAAATCTAAAACAGTATGGCTGTAGAAAAACACACACAAAAAAAAAAGAAGAAAAAAAAAAAGCACAGAAAAGTGATGCAGTTTGTATCAGTGACAAATTAGATTTTTTTTTCTTAATTCTTGAATCACTGTTCCATTCTGATGCAGGAACCTATTTCCCAGAGTGTGGTTCTCATTAGGGAAAGCAATCAGGCCGTTCATTAGCCCATGGCGCAAGATGGAGGGCTTCCGTCTATGAGGGAAATGGCAGCTGAACTGCGTTCTTGCAAATTCTATGACCCATGCAGTTTGCTCAATCTGCAGAGCTCCATTTATAATTAATTGTGTGCACATTTCCTTTCCCTTTTGCCCCCATACCACCTCCCCATTCTCTAGCAACTGTGAAGCCAGCCTGAGGCAAAACTATCGATTAGAAAGCAGAACTTGTGGGGAGAGCTGAATTTTTCAATTAAACACTCATATTATATCTGCAAGTGGAAAGCTTCCCATGCATAGAAATAATTTCCTGCTATCTACATCATTACATCTCCCATTCACATTTCATGGAATAACATTGTTTTGCTGCACCCATTCTTTCAGATTGTATTCTCAGCTGCCTCTTCCTATGCTACATGTTAGGTTACATTAATGTTTGAAAGGAAAACTGGGTTTTGTTGGTAGTTTGTCAGCTCTGGCTGCTGTTAGGATGGAGTTTCTTCCAGATATTGATTTGTTATTAAAACATAGTGCCCTCAGGCCTGTCAGATAGCGAGGGTGTAAAAATGAAAGCCGTCATCGCCTGCTGATTTCTCTGCCGGTGTGGAGCAGAGCGAGTGGAACCTTCTTAAGCTTAAGTCTTTGTGACAATTATGGAAGCTTCTTTTTGCCACGGAATAAAAAAAGGTGAAAGCAACTTTATATCTCACAATTCAGATTCTTGAATTCTCACTGTGGAGTTTATATCTAATAGTTTTTGTCTTTTTTTCATGCTAACCATGAGATGAAAACTCAGAAAACTTCAGTCCAAATTGCGAGCTGTAAACTCAAATTAATAACTGCAAAGAAAAGCTCTGTTGTGAGAAGTCTGAACTGTGAGATAAAAAGTCAAAAAATGAGATTTAAACTTACAAATGTGTGATGTAATCTTTGAATTCCAAGAAAAAAGTCAGAATTTATATTGTTTATATATTGTTTATAAGTTTATAATGTTACAAACTTGCGATATCTGCAAAGTCTGAATTGTGACAATTACCTTATTATTATTATTATTATTATTGTTATTCCATGGGCTTTAATACTCTGCCACATAACTAAAAACAGGACCAAACCAAACGAAAAAAAACTAGTTATTTTAATTGTGATATATTAAGTGGTCGAAAGCTACACCAAATACTTCATTGGTCGTACGATAATAAACCCCAAAATCCACTGACTTGTTACTGTAGGTCTAAAGATGCAACCTTTTCAGCTCACCCACTTTCTACCTGACACTGCAATGTCCGTAATTGGTCTCTGGTAGAACCCTTTGTGGCTGTTTGGGCCACCATCTTTTCTCTAGGGATCTCATTGTGAATAGGCTGCCTTCCAGCCTGTGTGCAGTCCAGGTTCTTCTCTCCACAGGGAGGCCTGTGTCTCCTCATTACCAAAGGAGACGGCATTCCTGATCGATTTGGCTCATTTGCTCCCCGAGCTTAAAAACCTCAAGAGTCAGCCTGATTGGCCCTTAGTGCAGCTCTGAGTTTTATTTCTTTACTGTTGCGCTGTGGATTAAAGGTGAGGTTAGGAGTATTGCATAACTTCCCTGAAGACTTGGTGACAACATAGAAGCAGTCACTCCAGAAGTTTAGTGGGGGAAACAAAAGCAGTTGAACAGAGTGGAAAGTGTTCAGTTTAGTTTGGCAAAGCTCAGGTTTCAGCACTATGGACAGCTCCCGACAGACTCCTGCTCGTGCTCATAGAGGGTGAAATGGAAAGAACTGGCAACTTTGCAGGAAATTGCAAAGACTGCACAAAACTCAATAAGGTGTGAACTGAAGCTTTCGATCAGAGATTGTAATAACAATAGTCTGTGAGCGCAAAAATAAATAAACAAATAAGATGACAGAGGCATTTATCTTCCTTCTTGTGTGTCTTCCTTCTTACAGGGAGAAATGAAGAATTGGCACCCTTTCAATTTATGAGTTTGAATTTGAAATCTATCTAATCTGTCTGTTCATTATGTCTGTCTGTCTATCTATCGTTCTATCATTTCATCTATCATTCTCTACATTGTTATTTCTGTCATTATATATGTTGTTCTATCTATCAGTTTATGGTTCTATTAGCTATCTAGCTATCTTTTTTTGTTATACTTCTCGTTCTGTATAACTTCTGCAAACTAATCAGATTTCAAATTTAAGATCTGAATTTCAGTTTAAGAGACATTTTCAAGTGCACGTCCCGGTTCTGAGCATGCTCGTCTCTTCCAAAGTACCCTCTTTTGAACAGATTTTTGCTATGTGCTGAAGCCTGACCTCTCTCTGACCACACATATTCATCTGCTTCTAACAGATTAGGGAGGTCCTGGATAGTCCACTCATGACACCCTGCTGAGGCCTGACCGCTTGCAGATATCGTGCATAATCGAGTTGGCAAAGCCCACTGGAAATGTTACCACTGGGGCATCATTTCTGTCCTTGCCCTTGACAACCTCCCGGAAGAACCCCTCTGACAGAGCATGGGAAGAAGGCCGAATGTGGCAGCAGGGAGTAAGAAAGTCACAAGAACCACCATGCCAATCCCGCTCGCTTGCCTCCCTGGCTTGAGTGATGAAGTTGGCGATTGTTCCTGACAAAGACGGATGGCGAACTTAAAGCAAGTTTTCTAGGAGCAAATTGATGACTTGTATACCAATCCATCTGAGAAGAGGTTAATAAGGCTGATACTCAAGAGCGATTATAGTTTATGGCCTCTATCAAAACAGAGCAGCACTAGTATAATAACACCCGTCCCATAATGTTAGCGTTTCAGGCGACATGAAACAAAATACTGAAATACTTGCGTTAGTTAATTATGTGGCTAGGATTTAGAAGCACATGTTTAATGTGTAAGCTTTGAGCTATTTGAAAGTCTCCTTGCCTTGCTCTTTTCTAGCTCCAGCTCAGTTCAACCGATCAGTGTAGCACTTGAAGCTAATCACATTGCTAATGAATTATGCACTGAGCTCAAGGCTTTTACATTGAGTTAGAGAGGGCAGGCTGCGGAGAGGCAATTCATGTGACATGAATCAACAGACAACCAGCAGGAAAGGAAGCGGCGAAGAGCACTGAGTTTGACAGAGGGCCCTCAACTTATTCCATTACATTAATGTCTTTTGCGACATGCACCGCCACTACCTTGCCTTCCTATCTACTTATCCATCAGGAAAGAGACAGAGGTTATTTCTGCTCTCGGATAGCACTCGCCCCCATCGTATGTCCTGCCTGACATATTTTTTCGCAAACAGCTGTAATGAAATGCCATTTAGGCAGCTGCTCGTTGATGCAGGCTCTCCAAACTGGAGTTGGAAAATAGTCAGGCTTATAAAGGTTGATGACCTCTTACGCTGTAAAAAGTATGTCCTTTTTATATTTTTTTTATTTTATAGTGAATTTCAACCCAAATATCAGAGGCAGATTAAGAAATGCCTGGATGGATGTAATCAGATGGAGGTCACTGGGTGGCCATCCTTTATGTAGATCTAGATGTTGTGCAGAAGCCTTGTAGCTCTTCCATGCAAAACAATCTGGTAAGATACTATATGCTTTCTGCATTATAAAAGTTCAAAAAAATTCTAAAAAACAGGTGCCACTTCTTTTCCTTAAATACATGTATAAAAACAGCAACATAAATATAATTATTATTTTATTTTATTTGAAGTTGTAAATACAGCAACAGAAATACAGTATTATTTTATAAATTCTAAATGCTAATTTTATTTTTTAAATGCAGAAACATAATTATTTTACTTAATTAAAAAAAAACATTTGTATGATATTTTATTTAATTTCATGTGTTAAATAGATTTTTTTCTAAATACAGAAATATATATCTTCTAAATCTAAATATATATCTTTCATTTGTATTAAACATTTTCTTTTCCTAAATACAGCAACATAATCATTTAATTTAATCAAATAAAAATTATTATATTTAATTTTATTTATTTTATTCTTTCTCTAACAAAGGTTATATTATCTTTGTTAGAAGGGGACAATCTTAAATGATCCATGCATTTGTATAGTAAACAATTTAATAATAAAGTGAACATTTACATTAATAACCTTCAGCAAGGCTTGCAATTTCTTGTTATTTATTAAATGTATTATTTGTAAGATTGTCAGCTTTCTGAAGACATAATTACGTCCCAAAAGATATTATATATAGATAATACTTATAATATAAACACTTGGTTAGATTTGGCACAAACCAGTTTAATAATATTGTGTCCCATTATTTGTCATATAGAATGTTTGCTTTTAAAATATCTTTATCAAACAGGAAAGACAGAATGACCCGAAAGCTCATTGACATTTCAGGCTTTCCCGTCCAGATGCATTGCTTGTGATAAAACACAGTGGCACACAGAGAAGATACAAGTCAGAACATATTCATCAACCCTTCCTTCTGCGTCCGTGACATAACTTTCAGAATTTTCCCCAGTGCTAAAAATAGGTATGACACACAAGCAGTCTGTAAATCAACATCAGTGAAATGACAACGAAGACCTCTACTCGCAGACCACCATTGCAGGAATTTGAAAGTGCATCTTTATCACTGTCTCAGCTTGTTGTGCCTGGCGGCTGCGAGCAGGTTAGTTGTCACCCTGATGAGCTATCTGAGTAATGTGCTGATCGAAAGAAATGGGACCGCACTGTCAGCCAATGCAGCCAGTATCCTGCATCCAATGGCTCTTTCAGTGTAACAGATGGGGATTGGGAAATGTGACTGCTCTTTGGATGGCAGTGAGCAGATATTGCCAACACAGACTGGGCCAGTGTTATTTCCCTGCTGGCCTTCTCCACTGATGTGGGACCTTGCTTCTACCTAGACCCCTTGCGTTATGAGATGGGGAAGTAAAAAGGGATATATAGAGATTTTTATTATTATTATTATTATTGGACCCAAACTGAATTCTAAGTTAAAAGTGAATTTCTTTCATTCCTCTACCAATTAACTTTATATGTGATCTGAAACATAGTCAGTTACTTATCACAATAGTATTTGATTAGGGACCTAAAATAATGTAGAATGTTGCAGGTTGATGATGATGTTGATTAATAATAATGTTAATAATAATAATAATAATAATAATAATAATAATAATAATAATAATAATAATAATAATAATAATAATAATTATTATTATTATTATAAACATTATCATTCATAATAAACAGACTTATAGAGTGGAATGTTCAATATTACTAATGATTCAAAGTATTTTTATTTTATTTTATTTTAGATACATTTTTGGCCTATCCTTAGTCGTTGTCATCTTCTTCTTCTTCTTCTTCTTCTTCTTCTTCTGAATTTTTGTTGTTTCTGTCTAGATTTTCAATATTTTGAATTGTATTATTGTTGTTGTTGTTGTTATCATTATTATTATTGTTATTATTGTCTAGAATGTTCAATATTTAGAATAATATATACTAATTATTTTATTTTATTTTATTTATCCGGTCCCCAGCCCTATATATACACCACAGTACATTGATATTCCATTTTTTTTAGACATGTTGAAATGGTTCAGAATCAATGCTTTCTCTCTTCTTCAGAAGATACTGCAATGCAGGGACATCTCTGCATCCCCCCCCCACCCCCTGTTAAATAGTCTTGTCTAATGTGAAAACTTTCCCAACTCTTAAGTTTGTTGTTCTGCTGAACAAGTCAAGCCCTGAGGTGCAGAAATCAATGGAGATGTAAAATACTGTATTTAAAAGCATTATTGGGCTCCTATAATACTGTTGCCATGGCTGACAGAAAATCCATGCATTAATTAATATCTGAGGCAAAGAGGTTTGTGCATGCGGCTCCAGGCTCCAGCCAGCCCCCGGGACCATCCCTATCAAACACACAATCAGAGCCATCGATCAGGCACTTAAATTTTAATTAATCTGTAAACAGACTCATTCATTTTGGGAGTATGCAGCTCTTGTGTGGTTGCAGGGCTGTTTGCTGCAATAAACAGCATTTAAATGTGATGGTTTTGATATAGTGCTGCCGGTAAGATATCATGTTCAATAGCTGGATCTAGTAGGAGACTGGTTTTAGAAGATCCTTTCTTGTGTTTTATTTATCCCAAGGGCGTTTAAAGTGTCAAACTGCTATTCATTGATGCAGTTCACAAAATTTTGCAGTTTATGATGTGCCTCCATTGCAAGTGATAAAAAATAGAGATACGTATCAAAGTCAAGCGTTTTTATGCTCACAGAAATACATCAGTTCTGGAATGAGCTAAAAAACAGTACACGATTTTGGTTGCAGGCTCTAGAGGAAATACTGATTTTAAATGGCAGCTAACATGAATCAGGGATACACTTGGGAACTGGAGAAATATATGGTAAGGTTGTATTATGAGGAAAACAGCAGTGTTGCAGTTTTATCCCAAATCTCGAAATGTCATTCACCTGACATTGCCACCACAATCAGTTCGCACGTTTGTGATGCAGAGCACGGAAGTGGCTTAAACCACAATCTGCTTTATTTTGATTACACGGCTTGAATACAGAATTCTGATTGGTGAATCACAGCATTCAGAGGTCAAATGGTCAATGAAACAGTCTGTACTTTTATACCTCTCAAATCACACCTTATGGATTACAAACACATCAGTTATTGATTATTGTGAAAAGGTCCTTAGAGAACTTTGGTATTTCAGTTTTCATGTCATTTCAGATATGATTTCATATTTACTACTTCGAAATTTAATTCAGTGTGTTATTGGTGCTTCTATGCAAACATTTTTTCCAGTGAAAATGGTTTTAAAACAAACCAGAATTCAGTTATTTTTCAGTGTACATGCAGAAAAAAGAAACTATTTTCACTCAAAAATAGCTAGTTAATTTAACAAATAATTTCAAAGAAACATCAAGTAACACATTGGAGTGGAAGTGGAATTTTAATGTAGACAGTATTTTCTTGTGAAATAAATAAATATATTGTTGCAGTCTTCATTTAGTTGTTGCTATATATATATATATATATATATATATATATATATATATATATATATATATATATATATATATATATATATATATATATATATATATATATATATATAATTATTTCAGTAATTAAATCAATAATTGATGTATTTATTCAGTGGTTTTTATTTGCAGTAATTACCATTTTCTTTTACGAAACACAATACTAACTATATTATTGTTTTTATGGCACTGAGCTTCAAATGTGGATTGTCGCAGTTGGCCACAGAATGAATATCAAAGTATTTTCATTTCATTTTGACTGGTATTGTGTTTAATGGATAAATGACTTTGGATATAAAGATGGACAAATAACAGTCTTGCCAAACAAGATGTAAATTGCCCCTGTCAGAAAAAAAGAGAATATCTCATATTTCATATCTCACAAAAAATTTTAAGAGACGTCGCACCCCATTGACAGATGAATTGCCTGAAACTGCCTGTGTATTCCACCTGCTAAATATTAATTATTTTGCAGGCCCAAATTATAGCAACATGAGGATATGTGATCCACAGCATACTGAGAATAACCTAAAAAAGTGTAATTTCATATCTATACGTTGTATACTGCAGTTATAAGGAAATCTTTAAAACAAACCAGCAGGCCTGTGACTGCTGATGAAAAATCGGCAAAATCAAGAGACTTAGAGTGAGACCAATGCTTTCATTCAGAATGATTGGTGTATTTAGAGGTGGGTGTGTATGTTCATCGAATACATCAAGCAGCATAGATGGACTGAGGCTTGATTACAGCCATTTACTTTCCTGCAAGCCAACGCCTCGTTTTTAAGATGGAACATTTACACCAATCAGAGGGAGTGTGTAATTTGTGAGATCTGTGTGAAGTCGGAAGCTGTTGTGCAAGGGGTCATCAAGATCTCATCAGCCACAATTTAACCGCTTGTGTGGCAGGCTTTTTGGTTGTCCCTGTCTGTCTTTGTCATTTCCTGAATACATCCTCTGGTTAATGGCAGTCCTGAGGCTAAGAGTAAAGAACACCTTTATTGTTGATTAGTGCTGTGTTTTTTTCCAAAAGTATCGCGAGCACCAATGGAGTTACAATCAAAACACAGATTAATTTTCATTTTTGGGTGTACTAACCCTTTCATACTTAACTGTGAAGTGAATTAGAGATTGCAACCTTTTTAATTTTTGTATTCGTAAGCAACAATAACAATAACTAAATGCATCAGAGAGCAAAAAAGCACATTTTGATTATTGTTTGCTAAAAAGATTGAGAAGCCAGTCTCGCCAGCATTTCATCTTTTCAAAGGATTTAGTTATTAATGAGACTGCATTTCCATCAAATCCAGGGCTTTTAACAGCGCCTGTCGATGAATGGATGACATCATCGGCAAGCTGCTAAGAGCTCAATAGGCCTAGTGACAGACATAGCCTCTGCAACACAATTAATTTCTCTACACACACCAGCCGCTGTTGGTAATTTTCTTCAGCACAGTCTTTACATTCATCTTCTTTTCTCCATCGACCAGCCAGACATGGGATGAAATAAAAAAAAGCACATCACAATTTAGAGAGAGCAAGAGAGAAAATTGTCCAAAAGCATCTCAATAACGTCCCATTAAACTCAATCAAACCTTTCTAGATGAAATAGCTCAATTTTTTCCAAATAATGGCAGAGAAATACGATTTTTTTATTTTTATTTTTTTGTCTAGGCTTTCTATCACAAACATCAAAGGTACTTATTCAGACTCTAAAGTGAGCAATTCAATACCATATTGTATTGCCATTCTAAAAATTGGCACAATGTACAGGTTCTCGCATGCATGGAGCAATGCCAGGTTGTAATGTTCAACTATTTGCTAAGCTCCACCCACTTTAGCTTGCTTAGATGAACCTTACAGTATGTTCAGAATGAACTGAGATTTCTATGAACATTCTGTCAGATTTGTTTATAAAGTGGTAAGGCTGAATTAATTTTATCCTCACACTGGCTTGAATTAAGTGTGACATTATGATGTGATTAAAACTGCAGAGGCAAATCGAGGCAAATGCTTCCCACAGTCTACTGAAAATAGAAAACCCTCATTTGAAAGTGATTACAACAATAATATGAAAGTGTGAGTGAAGAAATAGCTTCCTAATATTTCTAAGGTCAGTGCACTGTTGTACAGTGAATGGTGTAGTTGTTGTGACCCCTAATATGACCTGAAGCAATCCTTTTGAATCACTTTGACACAGCCCACATTTTGTGTTATATGCACTAAAGTAAAAAGAAAAATCTTAGCCAGTGATTGTATCCTAGCAACGGTTTGGAGTAAAAAAAAAAAAAAAAAAAGAAGAACAAAGAAATGGTAACAAATCTGAGACTTTATTTTACTTCTTGAAGTTCTACATGTTTATTTGGGAATAAGGATGAACACAGTTTAAGAAAAGTTTGTAAAAATAAGGCCCAATGTATGTTTATATGAAGGAATTTTCTGTATCAATTTTTCACAGCCATTTTACCTGTACTTTGTATTACACTTTGAATTTTTGTGTTTAAGGGTGAATGGAAATGTCTATAAAAAATTACTGGATAATGCTGGCAGAGTATATTTTCATTTTTTAATAATGTTCTGTATATCCACTCTTTTGCCATATTTTTCAACTATTATTTTGTAAAATTACATTTAAACCATGCAAGTATTCCATATGATTAAGCTTGTATCACTAGATCTTCTGCAGTAAATGGGTGCCGTCAGAATGGGACTCCAAACAGAGTGATACAATCTAGGGGAAATAGTTTAAAGTTAAAATGCCTTAATGATGGGCACAGCCTTTCACTTCACAAGACATTAATTGATGGACTGGCATCGTGTGTATTATTGTGATGTTTTTACCAGCTGTTTGAACTCTCATTCTGACGGCACCCATTCGCTGCAGAGAATCCATTGGTAAAAATGTGATATAATGCTCAATTCCTCTAAATCTGTTCTGAGAACGAAACAACCTCATCTACATTTTGAATTGCCTGATGCTGAAGAAATTTCAGCAAGTGTTCATTTTTGGGTGAATTATTTCTTTAATAATACTAAAGGATTTTAATTATGGATAGCAATCGTGGCTAGTGTAAAACTGGTCAGTAAAAGCGTCAATTAGTGAGGGATCAATTGCAGAACTTCCAGACTCCAAGAGCTGGCCAGACTTATCTTTAGTTATAAGAGGATGTTACAAGAGTGTAACGTTTCAAAGAAGCAATTGCTAGCATGGGGCTGTTATTCGTCGAAGCAGTGATATATTTGTCATGCACAGAATCTGGCAGATAGGAAAGTGCTATCTGACACCACAAGCATTTTTATCTACTTTGAGACATGGTTTATTCTGCAAAGGCTATTAGTTCAGTAGGAGTTGGGGGGTTAGTGTTGTTGGCGATAAATCATTTCGGTGGAGGCGATGGAGGATGGCTGCACTTTAATCTGGCACTCCCCTGAGTTTTCATTAATGCCCTCCCCAGAGGTCCAAGGGACAACATGACCCGATTGTCCGAGACAGAGCAGTGTGGAACTGGCAAATTGGCTGATGTTTTGCCAAAAAAGTGATGACAAACAGCCTGGCCACTCTCTTGATAGCCAGCAGAGAGCTTTAACTCACAAAGACAAGTGGAAAAACACAGTGGAATGGCTGACACCCAACTCTTTTAGCTTGCATTTCATCCAGACCATCATTGGCTTTTCCACTGCATAAAAAAAGGAGCGCAAAGAAGAATAAAGTTGACTTGTTTTGGATCTGGTGTAGTTGGCTATCCAAAGCAAAATGTATTTGGTGCGTGCAAACAATCTGGCCTTATATACACAAGTTTATTCTTTTTTGTTGATTGCAAAAAGAAAAAGAAAGAAAACTGGTACTCTCTTTTTCCTACATTTACATTTATTGAGAAATGTATTACATTACTTGATTTTAAGAGTTATAAAAGCACTTGCATCTTATATGGCCAACATTTAACAGAAACAGAAAATATGCAAACATAAATAATTGAATTACTAATATTTCCAAATATGCTTTTGCCCATTTTTTATTTTAAATTTTAAACTTATGTTTATTGTTCATAATGATTTTTTTAAACATATATATTTAGCATGAGGTATGAGGTTGGGGAACGTTCTGGCAGATGTTCTTCATGCAGCACAGGAGAGGAGCCGTCTTGAGCTTCCTGGTTTGGAAACGGTAGGACAGCTGGAGGAAAATAACATTAGGGATATATGCCATCATAGAGAAAACATCACCTCAGCTCTTCCCAGATGAAATAAATCAGCTAAACTTCTTTCCACTGTGACTCGCATCATTACAATAAATAAAGCAGATGCACAGCAGGGGCCGTATTGTTGTTGTAAAAAGCCTAATAATCAGATCAGTGTGGGCATATAACACTTATTTTATCACACTATTACAGATACAGCAGGATGTCAAGATGATCAGGGACAACAACATCTTGTCCTCAGGCCTGCATTTTCTCATTTCACATGCAAACAAGGATGGCATCAGCCATCAGTGAGACATGGCAATGCATGAATGCGTTCACACGTGCATAAGTCCACTCGTTTCCACAGAGACATCATTATTCCTGAGAGAGCTTCAGTCAGACTCATAAATCTAAATGTCTTGTATTCGTCAGTGATGAGGGTAGTTATTCTTGCTCCTCCAGTGATGATGGCAGGCACGGTGTCCTCGCTCTCCAGACATTTATGACGATATGTATGCACATGCCGCTTCCAGTTAAGAGCACATTACATGAGTAATAGTTTGATAAATTGCTCTTGTCATGTCACGCTCGCGCTGCACCATGAGCCACTGGCACACTCCGTGGTAGTTTCTGGAGCCACATCAAGCTCCTACTGTACTTAGACACCTGGGGATTATGGGAAATTAACTGATTCATGATGTGCACGCTGCTTTAGATAAATTCCTGCTACAAAAGAAGATAACGCAATTACATTTTGCATGTTACACAACTATGTTTACAATTTAGTAAACAGTTAAAGGACTAGTTCACCCCAAATAAAAAAATATAAATGCTGAAAATATATTCACCTTGAGGCTATTCAACACGCAAATGAGTTTGTTTCTTAATCGGAACAGATTTGGAGATATTTAGCATTACATCACTTGCTCACCAATAGATCCTCTGCAGTGAATGGGTGCCATCAGAATGAGAGTACAAACAGCTGATAAAAACATCACAATAATCCACAGGTAATCCAAACAACTGCAGTCCATCTATTAACAACTTGTGAAGCAAAAAGCTGAATGCTGAATGCTTTTAAGAATCAAATCCATCATTACAAGGCTTGATCTTTAAGCTTGATTCTTTTCGTTCTGACCAAAATGTCCATAATCGATAATGATGCTTGCTTCAGTTCTCCATCCCCTATTTTCACAATAAAATCCAATGACAGATGTGTTTTGAACTGTAAACGGTGCTTGATCTGTACATATTTCTCTCCTGATTCAGAAAGCACAACCTTTTCACTGGAGAAAGCAATTATTATAAATAAGGGGATAATGGTTTGAAGTTTAAAAACATCTTATTGATGAATTTGTTTTTTTACAAACACAAACTTTCCAAGAAGTTAATGGACCGGAGTCATATATGTTATTATGATTTTCATCAGCTGTTTGGACTCACATTCTGACGGCACCCATTCACTGCAGAGGATTCATTGGTGAGCAAGTGATGTAATGCAAAATTTCTCCAAATCTCTTCTAGTACAGAAATTATCTACATAGTGGATGACCTGAGGGTTAGTACATTTTCAACAAATTTACACTTTTAGGTGAACTGTTGCCTTGCCTGAAGAATTATGTGGAACTGTTTTATAACATGCATCACACTTTCTAGACCTTGTTTTCTATCTGAAATGTGTCCACTAATAGCGTAATTTATTTGTGTTGTACTGTACATGGTTGCCTTTGCATAACATTGTACCCCATCATTTGATCATTATTTGATGAATTATTGCTGCCATGTTCACTAAAATGTACACAAACTTTCTGCTGCTGCTGGTGTCATTACAGCCAACAGTAAAAAAAAAAAAAAAAAAAAAAACGCTGAAAAAAAGCTAGTAATTTTCTCAATTACAAAGACAGCAAACAGCAAGACATTGAATTAAACTTGAATATTTTGAAAGACCGAAATGCTATTTTCTTGTGTACTCCAATAAGCTTTGTAGTATTTAATAATATAAATACTTTTATAGTGTAGAAAAGTGTTTTTACACTGAAGCACTGCATGCAAAAGAGATTAGCATGTCATTTTTTTCCAGCAAATTCACCCCTTAGTGTTTTCAAATGTTTGCTTAGACCATTTCTGCACCAGTACTGTGTTAGTGTGTTAGAGAGCTTGTATATTCCATTCACCATAATCTTGTGTGAAAAAATCTATTCATATTTAGCAGAAAAATGATCAAAGGAAGGCAGGAAATAACAGAAGGCAGGAGATTTGTTTGATGATTACATCTGCGCTGCCTTCTACTGCGCAGTATCTCTCATGGCACATCTCCACTCGCTGCAAATAACAAAAGCTGAGGGGGAAACATGACAGAATGACACTTAAAGATGGTATATGCAGCTGCCATACAATTGCTTACAGAAAATATTATAATTATATAAATGCACGTTCAAGTTTATTTTGACAATCAAAAGTATTTAGACCTAAATTTCAGATTTATTCGTTTGAATTACATCTAAAATTCCTGTGCGTTTGGATTAAAGCAACTGTAGGTTTTTTTCCGACTTCACTGAGTGAAATTCACTGTTGTAAATATTTCAGTGTTGCTGCAGTAAAGCAATCCGCCCTTTTCATGAGAGTGCGCAAAAAGACACAGAAGCTTTTGGCCTTATCAGAAGTCAGTGTATCATCAGAATGATTTTGAAAAACAGTATTTCAAGGTAAGAAACTTACACACATCATAATATGATGCAAATTTGTCACATGTTTTAATAAAACAGGAATGATTTAAAACTATATTTTATTATTAACTCTTTCTATTTAATTTTATATGCAACGAATACATAGCCTACACTACTTAAAATTACACATTAAATTCTGTTTTTTTTATACATAAAATTGGGCAATTGAAGAATAAAAAAAATGGTATCAATAAATGATAATAAATATATGTAAACAAAAGCTCTTGTTTTATTATCTTTTTTTTTTTTTTGCCAATATGAATGATCATACACAGACAAAACAACTACAATCAGGTGGGATGTGCATCTTCTGTTCCAGATTACGGAAATATAATCATGTTTTTAAGGGTACATTAAATTAATTTGTATGCCAGACTATCCACATGCAGCACGTCTGAATGGAAATTTGAGGAATTAAATCATGTTTGATTTATATGTATTGTAACAGGTGTTGTTTTGAGTCAAGATTGAGTTAACTAATCACTGGAGCTATTTTTGTAATCATGAAAGGGTTAATTATAACATCAGGGTGATTGCCAGTATCCGCCCCAATTTCTCATTCTAAAACAGCTGCAAAGATCGCTCTCATAATCTCTCAGATCTCTGCATTGTATTCTCAGGATCCTGGCAAGCAGTGGAGTGATTTCAGAGATGTTCACAGGAATACGCAAGCAGCCTTGAAATGCACATGCTTTAATGCAGATGAGCCGCTGTTGTTGTAGAGTCTTGGTGTTAGGTGCTTTATTCCTGAAGTGTTTTAAGGATATTCTTGACAACGTTGTCAGCTGTCATAGCGTAACCGTACTTAAGGCTATCAGAGCAACACTTAGACACCTCTCATAGCATTGTATTGTGTGTGTATATGTGTGTGAGTTTTGCCTACTCAGACATCAAGGGACTTTTCTCTCTCGGCTGCTCAAGGACACACAGAAGTGCTTTTTTCCAGACGCGCTGTCACTTCAGTCAGGCTTCAGCTCTCATCTTTCCGGTTGAAAGCAGCTGTAGAGGGAGATGTGAGGCCAGGACTGCTCTCTGTCGTCATATTCACCATGAGCCTTCCACAACCACAGAGTCGTCTTTACTCTCACAATCCTCCTGTACAGATTCACTCTGGGATTTTGAAGCATGTCCTTCAAACTGACTTCATTTGTTGTTTGGATGTCTTTCTTGTTTTGCATGACTCAAAGTTAACCTTCTTTGTGCCAAGCCTTAGACCAATACAACAAGCATGACATGAACATGATTTGCAATTAATATGTTTCGATATTCTTTTTCTTTTTGTTAAGGTCACATAAAATCTAATCATTTTTTTCACTTTTCAGAAATATTAAAGTCCACAATGAAAACTAATTACATGTGTATTTGCATTTATATTATTTACATATTTACACTGCTGCTTTTTTATTTTGTTGAAAGTAATCTTTTATGCTGCACTTATTTGATCAAAAATACAAGTAAAAAACATAATATTATGAAATATTATTAAAACTTAAAAAAGCTGATTTCTTTTTTAATATATTATACTTAAAGCTGAATTTCCAGCAGTCATTACTCCAGTCTTTAGAGTCACATGATCCTTCAGAAATCATTTGAATATGCTAATTTGCTGCTCAAGAAATATCTCTTATTATTAATTTTGAATCAGCTGTGCTGCTTAATATTTTTGTGGAAGCCGTAACATATTTTTTTTCTTTATGAATAAAATATTTCAAAATAATATTATTTCAAATATATATTTTTGTAACAATGTAAATTTTATATATATATATATATATATATATATATATATATATATATATATATATATATATATATATATATATATATATATATATATATATATATATATATATATATATATATGTGTGTGTGTGTGTGTGTGTGTGTGTGTGTGTGTGTGTGTGTGTGTGTGTGTGTGTGTGTAAAATATATATATATATATATATATATATATATATATGTATACAAAAAAAAAAAAAGATATATATATATATATCTTTTTCTTTTTTTTTGCCAAAAATACAACTGTGTCAGTAAGCAGCATATCTGAGATGAAAAAATGTTAGCTATAACATACACTTTAACAAGACAAAGGAGCTTTTGTACCTTAGAATTAAATTAAACACAAAACATAATATGAAATGTAATGGAAATTACATTCTGGGGGAAATATTCAAGATTTATGAAAAAAATGACAGAATTCATTAATGTTCATTCTCACAGACATTGCTGCAGTAGAGTTTAATATGCTGTGCAATTTCCCATGTGTCATGCAGTATTTGTTTTCCTGAATACTGGCTTTATGTGATTTTGAGTTTGTTTCCAGCATCATAAATTCAGTGTGAAATGTTTCTTACAACATGAGAAAACCTTGCTCTTTTCACTGAAACACCTGAAATCCAGAAACTTCTCTCACTGAATGAATTTGCTCTCACTAAATTCCATGAAGCTGAACTGTCATAATCAATGGACATTTGTTATACCCCATTTATTTTCTACCTTTTCTACCTTAATGTGGAGATAAACCTCTGTCGGCTTGCACTCCTTTCTCTTGCTTCATTAAACTGAGAATGGTGGTCCTTAAAATCCCCAAGTTACTTACAAAAGCTTTTTATTTTTGCAGTGACATAACATGTATGTCAGTAAAAAAATAAATAAACAAAAAGAGTCCAATTCTTAAAATGATGTCTTTTGTGACACAAATGAGAAACAAGAAAACAGCAGCAAATTATTTCTTTAAAACCAAGGCCACCCTGGAACTGTGAAAGATTGCATTCTTTGATCCAATTTACAGTCTGTTTGCCAGTGTGTTAGGTTCAGAGAACCAGTTATTACTTTCTGTAATGTAGCCTACATTGTCACCAACCACTGAATTTTCATTCCAATCTCTTTTCTTTCTCCTGTCTGCTTTGTTACCATCTTCAATATTGTTTTGCTAGAATCATCACATCCTGGACCTATGGAAGCTTATGGAGCTTATATGACTTCATAATGATTGCACAAATCCTTTCCAAAAGCATATATTTCTTATTTTATATAATTTTTTTCCACAGCCAGAAAATAGTTATGGGTATAACAGTATAGTTCACCCAAAAATTAATAGATCTCATTTCTTTTTTCCCATGAAACACAAAAAGTAGAGCTATTTTCCATGCAGTGAATGAGACCGTCAAACTCTACAAATGCTAAAAGTTCTGGAAAAAGACTTATGACTTATAGTTCAACTATACTAAAGCCATATGAGTTTTCTTTAAGGCATCTTTTGTGTCTCATGACTAGTGTTTTTCAGTATTTAAAATTTGATGGCAGCATAAATTTGAGAGCTAATATTTTGCATTAAATGTGCATACATTTTGCTAAATCGTGTACATGATTTATAAATCGAGAGAACGAATTAGTAAATTGTGCACATGATTTAGCAAATCGAGGGAACAAAATAGTAATCGTGTGCACGTTTTAGTACATCGAGGGAATGAATTAGTAAATCGTGCACATGATTATTTTTTTTATTTTTTTGAAAGTCATGTGTGAGGCTCCATATATTCTCTATATATTATCTGAAAATGTTCTTTTTGCCATATTTGCTCATTAAACTCTTAAGAAGTCTGGTAAGGGCTCCAACCTGCTGGTGTCACGTTACGCGGTGCAGGAAACGACGAGAGAGAACCAATTGCAGGTAAGTCAGATTTATTTAAGGGATAATCCAGAGGGGTAAACAGTCCAGGCAGGGGTCGAAACCAAAACATCAATCCACATAAAAACAAGACATTAGACAAGGACTCCGTAACACAGACTAAGACAGACTGGGTATTTATACAGAAGGATAATGAGGAGACAGGAGACAGGTGGGGAAACAATTAATTAACTTAACAAGGAGGAAGGTGACCATATAAGGAAACAGGAAGTGATCTGGGACAGACACCGTGAGAAGGAGGACATCTAGTGGAACCCCGGGGAACAACAACCCAGACACTGTGACAGTACCCCCCCTCTACGGAGCGGCTCCCAGACGCTCCAAGACAAGACACAACACAGAGACCAGGAGGGAGGCGGACAGGTGGAGGCTCAGGGGGAGGGACGGAGGGCCGGAAAAGGAACACATGGGGAACAAACACCAGAAATGTAAACATAAAACAGGGAGACCAGGAGGGAGGGGGACCGGAGGAGGTACAGGGGGAGGGACGGAGGGCCAGACTAACTGAGGGGAACAGACAGAAACATAACAGAACTCAAAAAACACAAAACAGAAGTCCATGAAGGACATGTTGAGGCGTCCACCAGGGCGGAGCAGATGACCACCACAGCCGTGTGGTCAAGGCCAGAGCCCTCCAGGGCGGAGCGGAAGACCACCACGGCCTTGTGGTCAAAGTCAAAACCCTCCAGGGCGGAGCGGAAGACCACCACAGCCTTGTGGTCAAAGTCAGAGCCCTCCAGGGCGGAGTGGAAGACCACCACAGCCTTGTGGTCAAAGTCAGAGCCCTCCAGGGCGGAGTGGACGACCACCACAGCCTTGTGGTCAAAGTCAGAGCCCTCCATGGCGGAGCGGACGACCACCACATCCTCGTGGTCACCGCCAGAGTCCCCCAGGGCGGAGCGGACGACCACCACGTCCTCGTGGTCACCGCCAAAGTCTCTGGAACCGCCTCGGGCACTGCCTCGACATCGGGCACTGCCTCGGCCTCCGGAACCACATTGGTCACCGCCTCAGCCTTCAGAACAGCATCGAGCACCACATCGGGAACCGCATCGGGCACCGCCTCGGGAACCGCATCGGGCACCGCCTCGGGAACCGCATCGGGCACCGCCTCGGGAACCGCATCGGGCACCGCATCGGGCACCCCCTCGGGCACCCCCTCGGGCACCGCCTCGGGAACCGCATCGGGCACCGCCTCGGGAACTGCATCGGGCACCGCCTCGGGAACAGCCTCGGCATCAGGCACAGCCTCGGCCTCCGGATCAGTCTCGGGCACCGCCTCGGCATCGGGCACCGCCTCGGCTTCGGGCACCGCCTCGGCTTCGGGCACCGCCTCGGGCACGGCCTCGGAGACGACAGCGTGAATATTCTCCTGGACGGAAGCGGCCCGCTTGGGAAAGTCCTCGGGGACGACAGCGGTCCGCTCGGGAACATTCTCCAGGCCTTGCGGAACGGAAGGGCGCCCGTCTCCTCGTCCTCCGTCCTCTATGACGGTGAGTCGTGGCACCTGGACTGGCGACTCAGGCGTTGAGTCGGCCATCTTGTGCTGTGGCACTGGGCTGGCGGGCATCTTGTGCTGTGGCGCTGGGCTGGCGGCCATCTTGTTCTGTGGCGCTGGGCTGGCGGCCATCTTGTGTTGTGGCGCTGGGCTGGCGGTCCTTTTGTGCTGTGGCGCTGGGCTGGCGGCCATCTTGTGCTGATGCGCTGGCTCAGCAGCCATGACATGAACCGTCTTGGGAACCTCTAGGATCCTTGATAGTGTAGCGAAATAATCCAAGAATGAGTCAGCGGCCATCTTGTGTTGTGGTACTGGGCTAGCGACCACTTGGTGCTTGGAGCTGGGCTGGTGGCCATCTTGGGTTGTGGCGCTACCATGGAGGGTGTGTGCTTCCTCTCACCTCTCCGTTCGCCGTGGTGAGAGGGTGGCTCTGATCCATCCCACACGAGCCCCGGGTCAAAGGGAGGCCATGGTCGAGAGCGATGACGAGTCTCCTCTCGACCACTTCCTCCTCGGCGACCTCCCCTGGTCCCCCGGAAAACCACCAGGCGAGTTCCCTCAAAACCGCCTCTGGTCCCGGTGGCTGGGGATGAGGCATGAGTAGACATACCGCTGGTTCGCTGTTGTGACGGAGTCCTTCTGTCACGTTATGTGTTGCAGGAAACGACGAGAGAGAACCAATTGCAGGTAAGTCAGATTTATTTAAGGGATAATCCAGAGGGGTAAACAGTCCAGGCAGGGGTCGAAACCAAAACATCAATCCACATAAAAACAAGACACGAAGACAAGGCAAGGCAAGGCAAGGTAAGGTAAGGTAAGGTAAGGTAAGGTAAGGTAAGGTAAGGTAAGGTAAGGTAAGGTAAGGTAAGGTAAGGTAAGGTAAGGTAAGGTAAGGTAAGGTAAGGTAAGGTAAGACAAGAGTTGACGGACATGAAATATCAAAAGACATTAGACAAGGACTCCGTAACACAGACTAAGACAGACTGGGTATTTATACAGAAGGATAATGAGGAGACAGGAGACAGGTGGGGAAACAATTAATTAACTTAACAAGGAGGAAGGTGACCATATAAGGAAACAGGAAGTGATCTGGGACAGACACCGTGAGAAGGAGGACATCTAGTGGAACCCCGGGGAACAACAACCCAGACACTGTGACAGCTGGAAACCAGCCTCCAAACACAACGGTGATGAGCGATTTATGTAATGCCTCATCCTCACATTGCCTCTTCTCTCTGTCTTTCTGTCTCTTTCTTTATCTCTGTATTTTTTTCCTTTTTGGTAGGCTCTGAGGTGGTCCCAAGGCATGATGGATCCCCACACGGTTGATCAATAAAGTCCCAGGCATCAGACAGCTGAGGAGATAAGCCTCTGAGATGAGGTCACAGTGCCCTGGCCAACTTTATCTTGCTTGTGTCCGTCAGCAAACAGGCAGGTCAGTGCTCACCACAGGGCAGCTTTTACCTCGCTACCTGCAAATGCCCTCAATACTGTGCAATTTTCAAACATCTCACTCCGAGTGTCACTATTGATTGGGCTGTGTGTGTGTGTGTGTGTGTGTGTGTGTGTGTCTGTGTACCTGCCACACGACATATGTGAGACCGCTGGGGGAGATGCTGCGTCTGCTCTATCATGGAGGCCATACACATGCGGCGTGCGTTCGATAGTCCCAATGAGCCGTAAAATGTAAAACTGACTAATTAGAAACATTAGCGCTCACAAGGGAAGCGATAATTACAGATATAGAGTTGAGTCTTTAAAGAAGACCGATTTCCACACCTCACAAGTGCTACAGGCTACAAATGATTCACTCCAGTAGACTGGCAATTCTTTCCGTCTTGTGCTGCAATTAGGTTCGCCTCACTGTGGACTCCAGGACCCCAGAGTGTGTGCTAACAATAGACCCACATCACCCTATGGAAGCCCATTTCCCCCACAATTGACTGAAACATGATTCTTTAAGTAATATTAATGAGAAACTTTTTTTTTTATTATTGACTTCTTATCTAAACATCTAAACTTTAGCATAATAACGACTTAGTATCTCAATATTATGATATATTAAGTCATTTTAAGACTTCGGTTTCTTATTATAAAGTACATTATGCCATAATTATGCAATTTATGTCCTTAGCACTGATATACTTACAATTACGAAAACATTTAGACATTTATTTCTCAGTACTGACATTAATAATAATAATTAGAAACTTCAGTCATGAGTCATGATTACGAGACTTTTTCTCAATATAAAGGTATACGTTCTCATTTTAATGAATTATTTCTAATTATTTATAATATTTTCGCATAAAAATGACTTCACATATTATATGGAAAACCTTATAATAATTTGTAATATTCTTAATATGAGACATTAAGTCACTGTGGCAGAGTTTGTGATTATGAAATATGATAATTGATATAAAAAATATCAATAATATTTAAAAAAATGTTTCTCATTATTTAGAGAATATGAGTTTTATGTCATTTATTTTACATTACTGACATTTTTACTCATGTTTCTCATAATCATGGCAAAACTTACTATGACATACTTTTTATATTTAAGTATCTTCATAATAATAGTCATTTTCTCATAATAATAACTTCTCAATATTGGAGTTTCCCATCATGAAAATATATATATATTTTTTAGAATTATATGACATTTAGTCATGAAAACACCTCTCATTATAATAAAATATTGAGTCTTAATTATCACATTTTCTTAGTGTTGACATATTTAACCGTAATTATGAGAAAATTTCTCATTATGGGATACTGAGTCATAATTATTTATCATTTAATTTTCTTCTCAATGTTGACATATTTTCTCATGAGACACCAAATCACAATTATGAGGACTTTTATCGTTTACAGAATCACATCTGTACTCAGAAATGGGCTTCAGAACAACCCCAAGCCTCAAATTGAGAACCTATTGACCGAACATTGAAATACGTAAATGATATATTCGATTCAAATGTGTTGTTACACTCAATTATATACCAGACTGCCTCAGTATCTCAAGATCATTCAGGCAAGTCCTCTCGCATTGTGATGTTTTAATTGGTGGGTGGCCACAACTGATACAAGACTGCCGAGCGTTAAACCAATCACAGCTTACAAATACAATAAGTTATACTTTATATAATTGCCTGATGTGGTCCAACAGCCAGCAGAAGAATGGGAGGAATGTATAATTAAATTCTCTTTACAGCATCATAACTTTGGTGAATAATTACAGCACACAGAGAGGGAATACACAGTAAAACGTGTCATCTGAGGACATGGGGGCTGTAAAACATTAATACTTGCAATTAAGCTAGATCTCTGTGGCATGCTAATCATCTGTGAAGACACCCAGTGTCAGGACAGAACAGAATAACATCCAACACGCAACTAAATATGTCAGCAGCCGGGCTGAATATTGCTGCTTGCTTTAGCCACGGAGACGAAGTCAATTATGGTGCAGGACAGCTCATATCTGAATGCACACGGGGGTTTGGAGGAAATGTGCTTGAAATGTTAATGTGGTAGTTAAGAGCAAAAAAGCAAAAATGACCTCTTTTTATTCCCTCATCCTTGTCTCATCAACTGTTCTAGAGTCAGCGCTGATGTCTGATGGCTCTGTCTGGCACTCTTAAGAGGAATAGCTTGGCTCTGGTTCAGACCGTAATGACACGAGGGTTGAAATGATGTACATGTATCATTGAGCTTTCAGTCTAGCATAAATTTTGTAAGACACTGCGTATCATTCAATAACCTTGCAAGCATTCATACTTGAAATCTGTGGGAAGGTTTTTACACAGAACCAATGATTCATGTTTTCATTTTTATTTTTTTATTTACAGTTTCAAAATGTTCTTGGAATCATGTTAAGCTGATTTTTTTGTAGACATATATATATATATATATATATATATATATATATATATATATATATATATATATATATATATATACACTAAAATTTTTAAGTTTTCAGCAATTGCAAAAAAAATCTATTAAATTATGGTCTTTTTAAACTTTCTATTTGTCAAAATCGAAACATTTCTGAAAATTCTGCTTTGTGTACACATAAATAAATACTAAAAATAAATACAGAAATAAAGTAAAAACTGTTTTAATACATCTTTGATCAAATAAATGCAGCCTTGGTGAAGATATTTCTAAAAATAAATATTTTTAAAAATCATACTGACCGCTAACCTTGGTATTGTATTGTTTAGATATTAAATTAAAATGTATATACTGTATAGTTCATATGATGCCCTCATAACTGCATAAAACTAGAAAATACTGTCTCATAAAGGATAAAGAATGGGGTGCACTTAATAATACTCACAATGACATTTAAGGCAACCAATAGAGGTTCACCCACCAAAACAGAGGTATTTTGAAAGTGTTTATGTGATTCTTATGAAACCAAATTACTTGTGAGTGCACTGTGGGGAGGTCACAATCTGAGTGACAGGCTATTAAAATGCAGTCAGTGGGTGCTCTGCTTGCTTTCTTAGAGCTAATTATTCCCACAGACGATCTGGAGTCAGCTAAATGCTGTTTCACATCAGCTTTGACATCTGCTCACCCATCATCCTGAGGTCAAACTCCCATCCGTTAGAACCTTACGCCATTTAGATAGAGTTGGCGTTCACAGAAACACTGAGCTTAAATTCTCTCAGGAGCAATTTTAGTTTCAATTCGCAGCTTTTCAGTGTCATTGTCATTTCCCTTTCCCATCTATTTTCTCACCCGAAAAGACAGACCGCTATAGCTAACTCAAAATAACTCTATTTTGGTGGGTGATGTCACACCTACCGACTTTTTTAGGTTGAAAGCTTGTCTCTCTTCTGTGGGAGGTCTGTCACACTTACCAATTAAGAATGAAAGGGGTGACAGACTAAATGACTCTTCACCCAAATTCTTTGTTAATACAATGAAACCAAGGTAATTGAGTACAGATGAAAGTGTCTGTAATGAGTCTGTCATTTAATGAAAATGAAAACATGCAGTGCAGCCAGTGTAGACGTACTTGCAATGAGTGAATGATGCTGATAATGAGTAATGAGTCGATATGTTTTAATCATTCACTCATTCAGCATACACTGAGAAGAAACCTCACCTGAACTCAAGGAATGGCCAATTTTATTTTGCTATTGAGTAGTTCTTTAGTCTTCTAGCCTCTGTCAAAGCACAAATATGTATTTGTTTCCCTTGACAGCATAAAATGCAACTGAAAATATATTTTTCACAGGGGGTTTTGAACTCTTGTATGAGACAGAAAGCAAGGGACAGTTTGGTTTAGCACTTCAACTTAACGTTTAATATTAGAATTCGATATATATATATATATATATATATATATATATATATATATATATATATATATTTAATGAAGTATTGGATTCAACACTGCTGGCTATATAGCTCAGTAAGGCTAGTAAGTGGAATGTTACTGGTGAGATTGAGGCATTTTTTGAATACATTGAGCCTCTGCTTTTAATGCATTTGTTTTGTTGATGAAATGTCCCTGTTGAGCAGTCAAAATAATGATTAGTCTTCAGCTATGTCTGGAACCAGTTGTATAAGACAAATGCTCATTCAAATACAACATGAGCAGTTTGAGCTGGCAGCATCAGTGTAGTGATATAACAGATTGAGCTAAACAGCAGCCCGTATCTCAGCGGCACTCCACTAAACAGAATTACTCCTTTCTTTGGACCCACAAAATGGCTTAATAACACATATTTATCTTAGAAAAAAAAAAAGAAAAAAAAGTCAAGCGCAAATAGAGATTAATTATAAATTCCTCTCCACTGACATTTACATTCGTGAGCGAACGGTCTCCCTTACAGAAGCCATAAGCAATCCTGTATGCTAATGATAACTTTGAGGGCATGATTTAGAAAGATGGCGTTATAATTACAGCTGTTCTGTTGTGTTTTCTCAGTCTAGCTATGTGAATTCATTAGAATCCACATTTGCATTCATGCCTCATGAAAAATGTAAATGACAAATAATTCAAAACGTGATTCTTCATCCCAGCTTTCAAACACGTCTGTAGAGTTTTTGTAGGCGCTAGATCATTTTTATGTCTAATTATGAAGCAGGACACATTTTCGTCATTAAGCGAGCAGGAACGGTTTTCAGTGGCAGCTCACAATGGCAGACAAGCACATGCTGCAGCTAACCTCAGAGGAACACTGCCTTAATGAGGCCTGTAATTAGTGCAAGTCATAATATGCAAATTTGGCATGCTCACACAGCACAAAGTGCTAAGAAAATAGGCTGGGAGTTTGATGGCGTTCGAGGATTTGAGATGTTTATGTGCGTGCCCATACCTCCATCGCAAATATATGCTAATCTCCTTTGCCATGTGCGCTTTCCGTTGTTTACCTAAGTTTGACACTGTTCTGATTAAGGGAGAACACGAATCCCATGAGTACTTGCAGAACCAAAATATTACTGGTAGCACTGAAGGAGTCGGAGCATTGTTGCAACTTCAATAATAAGGCTGAATACTAAAAATAAAATTGCCATGAGGTGGTGTTGTTTGATAAATTCAGCCGTACTGTTACTACCTTTGGGATCCACCCACAGTGTGTGTGTTTACTTGTGTGTGGGTGTGTAGAAGAGACACTTTTCAGTTTGATGTGCATATTGTGGGCAGATTCTCTCGCTGTAAAAGTGTCCCAAAAATATTGGGATCCTGTTGGGGTTATGTGATTTAATTGTGAACCCAAATACAGCGTGTAGGGAGACACTGTACATTTTCATTTGTTAATGATCCAGCAAATCCATCTAGAGAATCTCAGCGAGGTTAACACAACATTTTGAGGCAACACAGTACAGTATATATTTTTCACAACATTATCCCCGTGGTATTCATCCCGATACTCATACAGAAAATAACAGCTTGGAGCAATTGTTCCTCCTGTCATATGGGAAACATGATAAATAAAGCAGCTAATGGACATTTTCAGAGCTGTACAGTCAGAAGACTTCCATATACTGTATATTCCTCCGTAAATTCTAGATGAATATCCATGATAACATTATAGGCTTTAAAAGTGTGAATTATTGTTCAGTAATGACATTTTTCCCCTCGAGAATGGATAAGATAAGCCCAATATAGATACACATTTTTCCTTCTTATCAGCCATCTACCACTTTTAAATGGAGAAACACTAGACTGATTTTTGTGCATATATATCTCAATATCGAATGTCTTATAATAAATACAATTACACTTATTATTTATGTAACTTAAATATAGCATTTTTTTTTAATTAAAGCTTTTAGTATATGGATGTTAATACCTCTGCTTACAAAACTGTTTTGAGAACATTTTGCTAAAGGTCCCATTAAGTTCTCTGAACAATCAAAACATCCAGATTTTGAGAAATTAAGGAAAGGGAACATTCCATTTGATAATTTTGCAAACAATGCATTCTCTGTGCATTCTTACACAACCAGTACAGTAAGGAGTTGAATGTCCAACTGAAACATTTCAGAAAATGATCCATGGATTTATAAATAAATAACGATTTTGTACCAACATTCTCAGAATGTTATTAAAGTGAAAAGTGACATGACATTCAGCCAAGTATGGTGACCCATATTCGGAATTCATGCTCTGCTTTTAATCCATCCAAAGTGCACACACACACACAGAGCAGTGATAACACACACACTGTGAACACACACCCGGAGCAGTGGGCAGCCATTTATGCTGCAGCGCCCAGGGAGCAGTTGGGGGTACGGTGCCTTGCTCAAGGGCACCTAAGTCATGGACTTGAGAGAGCACTGTACATGCACTCCCCCCACCTACAATTCCTGCCAGCCCAAGACTCGAACT